>NW_027132610.1:39385000-40585000 GCF_026122565.2 Emydura macquarii macquarii | reverse complement strand
GGCCGTTGGTGTATATGGAAATTCTACTATGGTGGTGCGAGTTCAGACAAGACAGCTCCAACACCAATAATCCAGTGGGTTAGACTCTACTCGGATAACAATGTTCCAGCTGGTAGTATTGAGGAATGCATTACCTAAATTGAAGAGCACATTGGTTAAAGTAATCCTGGGACCTGTTCAAATTATAGAATTCATGGCACAGAATTAGAAGGGGGTAAAACAATCTTTACAGATGTATAGAAGTATGTATTATTCTATCTGATAATCAAGGAAAGGGAATATTGATGTGGTAGAGATCTGATGAGAAAATGCCACAACCCTCAAATTGTAGGTGGAAGTCTGAGGAATTATATTTGGTAAAGTAGTTAGAACAGGGCCTTGGCAGTGTGTATTATTAGAAGGGTTCAAAGTAATTGCACACTCATCTATTAGAATCGTTAGTGAGGAATCACTCATCGAAACAATGCCTAAATCAGTTAAGCGAAATATAGAAATGATGATTCAATGGATAAGGCCTAAGAAAACAACTGTAGTTAATGGTATTCAAGGATGTGAATTCACAATCCAAGGAAAGGATAAAAATAGAGCCATAGATAGTAATAAAGTTATAACAATGATGATGGGAACTTTAGAAGCTATAGAACAAAGATAGTAGGAGACATAACATCTTATGTCCATAAATGTTCCATCATCTATAATGCTCAAGGACAAGGATATTTAGTAATTCATCCTCAGTATCATGTGGTATCAAAACCCTCAATATGTGGATGGAATGCCACAGAAAATAAAGGGAAAATATATGGTAAAATGATAACAGCGGTTTGGGAAATTTTAAGTCATAATTTTAGCTGTCCTCTCTTTTTCCTGGATGTCTGAACCAAAGTCAATAGAAATTGGGATCTAATATGAGAGATTGGAGCTAGATCGATCGTTACCCTTTTCAATGTGTAAGTGGGATCTATTATCAATTGTCTGTGACATTGGTTCATATGTAGTTAAGGAGAATGTCAGGAAATATACTGAACCTTTGGTTAAAGGATGGAAGAGATAGTTGGAAATCCAACTTTTCCCCAAGAGCCTCAACCAATAGAACGAAAAGAAGTTTGATTGATACAGCTCTGGGAGGAGCAGGAACTGGACTGGGAATATTGAATAGTATAGAGGTGGAGATATTAGCTAATAAATTAAATATGATGGGAAAGCATTTGGGAGCTCTATCTAAACCCCTGAAAACAGCTCTAAATGAAATAAGTACCACTCGGTACCTAATAACTAGCTTACTTCCTGAATGGGAAAAATTACAAGGAAGAGATCATTGGAATATTTTAGATGCAGGGGAGGTATTACAAGGTATGTATCTTTGGCATTGGCATGTATCCAAGCACAGACGTGGACAAATGATGTAATAAAAAGACATTATAAGAGTGGGATGAATGGAATGTTATCCCTTGAGATAAAAAGTGCTATGTGGAAATGTCTCTGATTTTGAAATAAAATTAAATTCATGGTGGAAAATTTCATGTACAATCCTCAAGACAAAGTTACATTCATACTTATGATATCTGATGCACAGATAGAATGGATATCTCCAATTATAGCACTTGGCTTGAATATTAACACAAGTGTAATGCAGCCAATTGGATACAGACTTTGGGCAATAAAACAGAATCAAACATGGAAAACAGTAGAACTTGAGGCTTGTGCAGAAAAACAAGGAATAAGATATTTGTAATAATAATGCTATCCAACCTTGTGATGATTGTTTGAATAAAGAAAAAGGAAAATATTATCGATTAGACCCACGTCCATTCAACAATTCAATGATTGTGTATGTAGGAAAACAATGTATTTGTATTAGAAGTTAATGTACAATGTTCAAAGTAAATTATGTATATGATATAGCTCATAATCCTTTTGAGAGCAAGTGTTTATGTAATGTCACCTCTGTAATAGGTTGTGATATTAAATTTACTTTATCGGAAATTGTAAAGGAAGAAATTAAAGACCAATATCAATTATATGAGCAGATAGACCCAATACCTTTAGGATTAAATATAAGATTAATTAATAAATTAATAGAACACCCGGAATTACAGAAATGGGTAGTAAGAGCTAAAAGAAATGCACACAATGTTTTAGTTACTGTCCACCACTCTGCAAATCAAATAGAACAAGTAATTGAATGAGTCAAGGGAATCTAGACATAGCTGGTGGAGAATATTTTGGGGATTATCTCCCACAGCAACTAAGTATTTAAATATAATTCTACATCCTATTGTGATACTTTTGTTATCGCAGATAGTGATGGTTATGATGCTCATCATCTTGGTATTTTAGATAAAAAGGAAATTTGGACAACTGAAGCACATGAAAAAGTTTCAGATAAAAAGATCGTGGTATGGCACACAATTAAGTGTGACCAATGTGAGAATCAGAGGCAAGGAATTGTGCCAGTGTGAAGATATGATTATTCAGTCTTCATCAAAGGAGAGCCTTTAGTCTGAACTGGACACAAATCCTAAAAATCTCTGAACTCACCATATAAAAGTGTTGGATTTCTAAACAGGCTTACAACCCAACAAGTGGGGAATTGTAACCAGAGATTTGTGTCTTGAGCTATTTGAATCTGCTAGATAGAATAGTCAGGTGAAAGGGGTTGCAGAAAAGCCTCAGAAGGAGTTTAAAATTACAACAAAAATAATAGTAATTAATTAGATAAATAGAGAGTGGTATCAGTCTCTGGACATTCTGTGGTACTTAAAATATTGAT
This sequence comes from Emydura macquarii macquarii, assembly GCF_026122565.2. Taxonomy (NCBI): domain Eukaryota; kingdom Metazoa; phylum Chordata; order Testudines; family Chelidae; genus Emydura; species Emydura macquarii. The sequence continues at coordinate 40,582,230 of NW_027132610.1, read as the reverse complement.
AAGTTTTAGGAAAAGGATCTTTAGGATAAAAATTAGCAAGTGAATCTGGCGTTGGCAATTAAAAAATAGCTCTCCTCTCTGTTCACTCCTAAATCCCAGCCCCTCCCCTATCCATTTTGAGATTTTTGCTCCTGACGTGATCCCTCCCTTACCTGAAACTGATAGCTATATATATAGCCAGCTGTCAGCAGGCTAAGCTTTGTAGAGAGCTGAGATCACCTGAGGAGAAGAAGAGCTGAAATCACTTGGAAGAAAAGAGCTGAAAAGAACCACAACATCCCGAAAACATCTAAGCAGCGGTGACCATTGTTGAAGCAAAGGTGCGCCATAGGCTTTGGACAACCGGGCTAACTGAGTCCCCGCTCTGTGTCTGAGTCTGAGGTAGCTCTATTAGCAATCTTTGGACAGAGCAGAAGGACCTTCCCTGACAAACAGAGGGATGTTTCAAAGGTTGTGCAAGTAAAAGGCCACCTGAGTTCGCATGTCAATAAAGTTGGATGCTTGTGGTCTGAGTGAGATTCTCTCTCTCTGCCTATCCAGGATAGATGCTTATGATAGAATGTTAAGTATATTGTTGTTAAATTAATAGTGTTAAGTATTATAGTGTTAAGTTACCATTTTTCTTATACTGTATATGTTCTAGTAGTCTGACTATTTTCTGCACCGTATATCTTCTAATACTTGTATTCTGATAAATATATATATTGTTATATAGTTACACATCAAGCTTGATTTCTCTCTTTCTACTTAATGTAACCATTTACTTCTAAACTTGGTATCTGTTTTTGAAGTATTACAGTTTATGTGTTCAATCTTGATCGAAGGGCTGTATCCATGTCCTTTCAAGGGAGAATTGTCTCCCTGGAAATTCCAATAGAGTGAACTACCACACCAGTAATTTTTAGGGGTAATCCTGTACTCTAAAGTTCTCTCAACAACAACAACAAACTGGCTTCCCTAAATTCTTTCTCGTAACAGTTCACGCATGTGGTCCTCTTTTTCCCCTCAGAGAAGTTTCTGGCATTGATAACTCCCATAGCCACCCTTAGCATAGGTGTTTGTTAACCCTTGCACGAATGCTTCCTTGAATTCTGGCATGTCACAGGAGGTGGCTTCTGCCATCCAGTATAATACTCTTTTCTGTTGGAAATACTTCTCCGGTCTCTCTCTGGCTCGTTGCTTTTCTGAATAAAATTTTCCAGTCACAATACTATGTGGAAAATAAAACGTTTAGATGGTTTCATAGCTGTCCACATTCTCTCCAACAGTAGCTATCTGGACATCTCTGGGGTGTGCACTGAATTCATCCAGGTGCATACATTCCCATACTAAAGCTGTAGTATCCTCTTTACTAAAGAACAGCAGGCTACTTATTCTTGCCAACCAGTCCAGAGCTCTTTCCCTATTCAAATGCCCCTAGGTTTGGCCCATGGCACGGACCTGTTCTGGCATGTATGCCTTTAATTTTGTACCTTGTCTCAGCTGGTTGAAACGGTCCATAGTTAACTACGGTGGTGGTAATGGGTGCCATTGGAGCCCTAATTTTCTCCCTCCTGGCTACTTTTCAATGAGCCAGACTCTGCACATGGGGAAGTGGATGGTTTGCTTTTCACTGTTTCCTCCCTCCAGTTGCCATGACTACTGCAGCTAAAACACTTCTCCCTCTGAATCACTGCTGGACTTGTAAGCTCTCAATGGATTCAATCTTAATGCCGCTGCAACCCTCTGTACTTCTCTTAGCTTTTTTTTTTAAAGCTATTAATTTTGCTCTCACAGGCAGCATGGTTCCCATGTTTCTTTTGAGCTTCCTTTAGTTCATTAATTAGCTTTCTTACAGCTGCCTGGGACTCCTCATTCTAAGTTACCAGTAAATAACTTCTTTTCATTCTCTCTTAATGCAGCACTTACCTCCCATACCTGCTGTTCCAGACTACTGATTTGATTTGTCCGGCTCAGAGTCTGAGCAGCCCGCAAATCATGTTGTTTTCCCAAACTCTCTCTTTTTTCTTTTTAAAAACAAATCTTTAAGTTGGGAAATTTCTTTACTTCCCTCTTTACAATGCTTGCATAGTTCTTTCCCTGTGATGGCTAGCCCATACAGTAAAGCCCATTTCTTCACCTTGTGGGTTGGCTGTGACTTAGATTTCACAAATTCTGCCCATTTTCTACATAAGTTCTCATAGGTACCTCCCACCTCAAAAAGGCCATTCGCCCAAGAGTTCTTGTGCTTCCCAAAATAATTAACAGAGAAATCTAGAGTCTTTATTAATCTCCTCTGTCCATCCAGACTCGCCAAAAATTCTGTTGTTACTCATTATTGCAAAACCTGACCCTCCACAGAGCTTACAATTTATTGGTGATCATTCACCCTTTCCACTGCTTAAACAAGCAGCAGCCAACACACTCGGCCTAGCAGGCTGGCGTGTGCTCAAAGAGCCTTCGCTCTTCACGGAGCTTCTCTTGCATCAGCAGACCTACTGTCACTCCTTAGAGTTAGTGCCTGCTGTGTCGTTCCCCCCTGCAATCTGGACTGTGTCACTCCAATCCCTCACTTCTGGGCCCTGACTTACTCTGCTTTGCTGTGTGAATCACCCACTCCAGGGTTGGTCCACCCTTAGCCTTCTGAAAGTAATTGGTCCTTAGTTTAGTGAAGGAGCGCTTCTGGCCAGCCGCTCATGGGATTGACCCCCAACAAACACCCTCAGTCCCAGATGCAACCCTGGGAACTGCCATTTTACAGAGTTCAGTACTGTCCACTGCACCCTGCAAGCTCATTACATTAGTCCGTCAATTTATCAAATAAATTGAGATGCATCAGCTCTGTCACGCCAGTGAAGTCTCTACACACACTCAGTTCACATACACTGCTTTAGATTAGTGCTTCTCAACCTTTTATGCCAGGAAACGTCTTGCTGTCTTCCTAAATTGGACCAGTCATTGAGAAACACGGCTTTAAATAAAAACAAATAAGTTCATTGATTACAGCAAGATTTTAAGTGATTATAAGCCAGAAAAATATGAATCAAGGTTTGATCACAATTAAACGATAAATTGCATTTTAAACTAAACTCAACATTTTAGTAATCTTATAGTCCCAGATAACACTCACCACAAGCTGATTGACTCCTTTTCAACCAGGCTCCGCCCCCCGCCCGCCCGCCATGGATTCAGTGTCCTTGATGTTGCTTTGTAGATGGATTCCAAGGGAGAGCTCCAGAGATAAAAACGCCTTTGCCTTTAACATGTTTCCTCGTCACCCCCTGGGGTCAGGTGATCGGCCATGTCTGGCAATGGGCATGATTTCCTCTACGTGAGTTAAATGGGCATTGCCTTATCAGGTGCTCAGGCCAGCCCATTGTTCTTGTATGCATGCCTTAGCAAGGCATGAGCCCTCACTTTGCTTTGTGATTGCATGGATCTATTCAAATCATGTGAGACACACTTTTGGGGATATTACGTAGCAGAGTTTCATATCTGTACATGTGACACTGCAGGAAACATACTACCATAACAATGTTCAGTGTGTCATGAGCATTCCAAAAATTTACATGACATACTTTGCATTAGATAATACACAGCTACACAAATCACACCATAAGGGTGTACATGAGGTACAGCATGTCATATCTGCTTCCCTGAGTCAGGCCCAATGAGCTGTAAAGCTGGTGCCTACTCCACCCAAAGCCCTCCAAACTGTTCGGACTAGGCTTGCAGGATCTGTATCCTGCCCAACAAGCTCTCCAACTACGGGATTGGTGCTTGTTTTCACTATTGCTCACTGAGCAGTTGGACAAGAGTGTCCTTTCAAAAGGCTTAAGCCGCATCCATCAGGCTCTTGCCTGGTGCCTTGGGTCAGCCCACTGGCTTCCCAGTGCTGCTGCTCCTGATGGGTTTCAAACCCCAGGCTTCCCATTACTATGGCATCCAGACCTGGATCACTTCTTCAGTCTGTTTAAGATCCAGAGGTTTCTCCACCAGAACGTTTCTGGCCCATAACGTGTAGCACTGATGGCCCACACACTCAGTTATGTAACCCGTACTAGTTTGGATCTCTAAGAGCCACCAACACTTGTCACTGCTCCCCACGCACAGGGTCAATGGACTATAATCAATTTTCAACTGAACAGATTATAACTTCCAATTATAAACATAACCAGGGCTCACCTACTGCAGTCACCAGAAATACATTAAAAACCCTAAAGCCAGATAATGGGTTTCAGTGGGGAGGTAATCTTTTTAAATGACTCCTCTCCCACAGGTTCCACCCTTAACTGTATCTATTGGTGAACCCTCCTCTATGCACAAAAGGGATAAAACAGATATTTTATGAATAAATTGAATGACTTATTAACAACAACAGCTCAGTAGTTAATTAACATGTGACAATGTTTGGACCCTAAACTAAAACCAAGATGGATGACAATAGTAAACTCATTAACAGATAGGGTACATCACCACCCTCCGCACAGAGGGATGAGGACACAGGACCAGGAACAAAGGAGGATGACAACACTAACACAGGAGACCAGGATCAATGGGACAGGAACAACAGGAATACAGGAGCAGGATCACGACAGGTAAGTCTTCTTCAGCAAGCACGAAGAGATGAGGGGAACAGCACACGATACAACTGCTTCTAGGGTGGGCAACACTAGAATGCTGTCAGCACAACACTTAAATACCATGTTGTTGCTGGGCAGATTCTACAGGTCATGTGACCTTTCCCACCTCCGAGTTTCCTACCCTTCCTCCAAAAGAGCACCAAAACTGGAGAAGGGGAGAAGCAAAATGGAGGACAACCAAAAACATGTATAAACAAAATGGCTAAAACTGGAAAACTGCCCCTACAAGACTGCATAGAGACACTGGAGTTCTGGCTTATTGCAATAATCTATTACACACTAACAACCCGCAGGCTCCGCCCCCCCCCCACCCTCACACCTACATTCCTTCCCTCCCTATGACTGGGAGGGGTGTTAACTGGCTACTTCACCCCAAATAGTCCTTTGAAATGTGTTAATAAACAATCTGTTCCACCTTGTACTTAATAGTGACACTGAGTAAGTTTCCAGACCTAAAGAAGAGTTCTGCATGAACCCAAAAGCTTCTCACCTCAACGGAAGTTGGTCCAGTAAAAGATATTACCTCACCTACCTTGTCTCTCTAACTTGAGATTTAGAGCATGTCTACATATACAGCACTGCAGCTGTTCCAACACTCTATGCCAACAGGAGACCGCTCTCCCATCGGCATAATAAAATCACCCTAGCAAGCGGCAGAAGCTATACTGGCAGGAGAAGCTCTCCCGGCAACATAGCACTATCCACACTGGCACTTATGTCAGTGTAACTTGTATCGCTCAGGGAGGGGCGGTTTATTCACCCTCTGAGCGATATAAATTATGCTGACTTAAGCTGTAGTATAACCATAGCCTTCGTCAGTTAAGAAAAAGTTAAGTAGTTTCAGGTGCAACACCTGCCCTTGCCATTTTTGAGGTTTTTACAATCACATTTTCCTATCTTAAAAAAAATATTTCCCCCGTGTTCTTGTGTGAACAATAGTGAAAACAGAGTAACTGACTACCAAGACTACCAACTGACAAGATGCAATGTCCTCTCAGGCACAAAGTAAAGGAACTGGAAAAACAGGAAATGTTTCTCTAATCTCTTTGCTATAGTGATCTTAGGTGCTACATGTAACGATAGTAAGTAAGTAAAAAATAATCACACAAATATAATTTTATAGTTGGCTGTTCTAAGCTCTGCTTGGTGTGAGGGTGGTACAGTTTTCTTTGTTGAATTTATGTAGAGTAGAGATTTGGACAATTGCATACATTTGCATTACACAGAAAAATTGTATTTTACTTTGATTACAATTAATAAAATAAAGCAAAAGTATTGTATTTAACCTGTAATAAGGAAGGGAAAGGATTCAGTGATCAGAGGACCAATCAGCTGTACATCAGATAATTTCATAATTATTAGAGTACCTTCTTTAAGCCCTAAAGAAAGTATACACTCTTGGCACATTCTGCTAGGACCCCAGAGAATAACAGATCATATGTATAGTATAAAGGGAATGCCATGCAACTGAAAGTACATAGTCCTTAATGTCCTTTTGGAATCACTGCTGTTTAAAGGACTATATGTCTAGTTATTAGTGTTCTGGCCCATGGGGAGAAACTCTAGTTATCACCTCATTCTCAGTTCCTTCACATATTGCAGTGGCTGGAAGAGCAAGAGGAGAGGGGGGAAAAACAGCTTCTGGGCAATAGCTCTTTCTATTTAATATATTACATTCCAAACATCAAAGTCCATGTGAAATGACAAATGACTAATAAAATACTACAAGGAAATATGATGCTAATAGTTCTCCTGTTGTTGAGTTGTGAAATTTTAAGGGTATTTGTGCAGAGCAAATGCCATTTTGTTTGGCAGAATGCCAGAACCTTCATTTTGGTGTCCCTTCTTCTTGGGTATTTTCCCGCCTTTACAGGCTGGGAGAAGAAAAACTAAATTGCTACATGAAAATATGTCTAGAGGCAGAACTGTATATAAGGCAGAATAGAGCCAGCAAGCAGGGCAGTCTTCGTGGACCATTGAGAGGAGAGGAGCTGAAAAAAAAAGAGCTGAGCAGCAATCAAAGCCTCGCTGAATCACTTGCTGAAGTCACTTTGAGCTGATAAATCACTTGGGCATCTCTGCCCTGTCTAGAGCTGCTCCTCCTTCAGTCATCTTTTGGAGAAAATTGCCCTTCTGAGACCAGCAATCTGCCAATCCACCTACCTTCCGTCACTCACCATCTTCTGATCCACGATTCACCTATCTTCTATCGCTCACTGGTTCCTGTCATCCTAAGGGTTCTGAGGTCCTTACATGATTGCGAGTCATCCTCTTTGGTCTTGTCATAGCTAGCACCCGGTGTAGGGGAGAAGACGCAATGGTGAAGTACAACTCCTGTCCCTAAATCCCTGGGTTTTGTTATGATATTGGACCTAGGTTTAATAACTACTATTGTTGTTAACCCTGAGCTACCTTTTTATTGTTAGACTCCTCTCAGTAAATGTGCTAATGTTTTAAATAACCAAATCTGTTTCTGATGATTAGATGTGGGGAAGGGGTCTGAATCCAAACTTAGAGTTTCTTTCATAACACTGTATGTCAAAGGATCTGCTAGAAATAGTGGCCTAACACAAGGGACAGTTTTCTTGTTTTATTCACTGGCCATATATTCATAGAAACAAAAGGCTTTTGGGGTTCTGACAAGTATATCTGATGGTTTCTACACAGCAACCTACAAACTTTCATAGTAGAAGACAAACTGTCTATGTAAATAATGACCCACCATTGTGGCATCTGATTTTATGCTCCCCCCTTCCCAAGGCTCACTTCTGAAGACTTTACTGAGGCAAAAGTACCATAGACTTCACAAGTCCGCTTCAGTGGGCTTTTTGGCTATGTAAGAGGCAGTTTTCAAAAGCTGGGTTACTTGTGTTTTTAGCTCAGGAAACACTAGAGCAACTCACGGCTGCCTACATGCTATTCATATCACATTATGAATGGAAAGGCTACAATATAGGTATTGACAACAGCCTAGCTGAACTGATGAAATTCAGAGGAGAAAGAGGAATAGATGTACTCACTAAGATCTGCAACAAGATCTGGAAAGACCGGTGAGTGGCCCTCCACGTGGACAAAGTCATTCATTATTACTCCGCCAAAGAAAGACAACCTGCAATGGTGTCAGAACTATTGGATTATAAGCTTAATTAGCCATCCCAGCAAAGTGATACTGAAAGTTCTATTGAACAGATTGATATTCTCCACTTGTGGCTTCATCGCTGAAGAACAGGCTGGCTTTCATGCTGGAAAAAGTACCATAAAACAGATTTTCAACCTTCGTGTTCTATGTGAGCAGCACATCTATCATGTCTTTGTTGACTTCAAGAAGGCATTTGACAGAGTATGGCATGAAGCTCTCTGAGCAACCATGAAGTACAACATTGGTCGTAAGCTTGTTTTTACCATTAAAAACTGTATGTCAAGGTCAACAGTGCAGTTCTCATCAATGGCACCATAGGATAGTGGTTTTACACCACTGTTGGAGTCTGGCAAGGCTGCCTTCTTTTGCTCACAGTGTTTAACATCTACTTGGAGCGCATAATGACGGATGCCCTAGCAGATCACATATGCACAGTCAGTATTTGGAGGGGGGGAGGGGCATTTCAAATCTTTGATTTGCTTATGACATTAATGGCCTGGCAGGTAGCGAAGAAGAACATGCTAACCTTGTGACACGAATAGATGAAAGCGCTGCAAAGTACAGCATGGAAATTAATGCAAAGAAAACCAAGCTGATGACAAACAACATGGTGGGATCAACTCACACATGACTGTCAGTGGAGAAGAACTGGAGACAGTGAAATAGTTCAAGTATCTGGGGGCAATCACCAGCAACAAGGGATCAAAGGCAGCGATTTTGGCAAGATCTGCACAAACAACAGCAATACTTGCAAAGTTAAAGCCAATTTGGAGGAACAAGAACATCTCCCTGAAGTCCAAACTGAAATTGCTGCATGCACTGGTCATCTCCATTTTTTTGTATGCATGCAAGACATGGACCTTTATGGCAGAACTTGAATGGAGAATACAGGTAGTGGAGATGAGATACTTCTGTAAAATCTTGGGTATCTCCTATCTCAACCATATCACTAATGAAGAGATTTATAACATCATCACCCAATGTGCTGGGTCACATAAGCTCTCCTGACAACCGTGAAGAAGCACAAGCTGAAGTGGTATGGCCATGTAACAAGATCATCTGGCCTATCCAAGATCATCCTCCAAAGGACAGTACAGGGGAAGAGAAGAAGAGATGGACTGACAACATAAAAGAGTGGACAGGAACGGACTTTGCAGAGACTCAGGCACTGACACACAATCATCGGGGTGGAGAAAATTGGTTGATCATTCATCAGTGACGGTGCCCCAATGACCAATGTGATTATGGGAGTGATAGTGATACAAAACAATGCCTATTTACAGTGTTGTATACATAACTAAACCTAAGACTACTAAATATTTTACACCTCCCAAGTTGCCACTGCCCATTTGTGCCTCTGAGTGAAATAATTTATTTTTTTTCTTTTAAACAATTCTTGTCCTATCTCTAGTACTACAAGAGTAATAAAATAAAGTAATAATGCTAATTGCAGCATTAAAAGGGCAAAAAAATTCATGAAAGTATGAAAATACAAAGCCTCTGTATTGCAAAAGTACAAAACAAACTGTAAACCAGTATGAAGATTGGAAAATGTTGTTGATCTAATCTAATCTATTCTATTCTAATTGATCTAATCTATCTATTGTGGCAAAGGCAGCTTGTTCAGCCCTTTCGTGGGTACTGTGCCCTCTTTGGCTACAACTATGATACACCTGCGTGGGAGCAGGGGGGGGGGGACCAGTCCCACCCTCTGCCCAGGCCCCAACCCAGGGACCCTGTGTGGAGTAGTCTCCAAACTGCCTAGTCTGTGACTTATTCCCTTCCCTGGGTCACCTGTCCTTAGCCTCACTGCTCACAGTCCGCTTCCTAGAACTGGGTGGGGAGGGATTCTCCCTCAGGCCTGTGCCTTGGATCCCTGGCCGTGGCCAGACGGGTACCCCCTTTTGTCTCAGGTACCTTTTGGGGTTGTGGTATGTGGCAGTGGTTGCTCCAAGTCCTCTAGTAACCGCTCCGCTCTGCTTCTTCTTCTCCTAACTCCCTTCCAGCTGGCCCCATCTGCCTGACAGGGAGGCTTTTAACTGCTGGGGCAAGCTCCTTGATTGGCCTCAGCTGGCCTAATTGGCCTAATTGCCCTTGAGTAGCCCCAGCTGGATCACCCAGGGAACAGGGATTTGTTAATTTGCTAATATAGATCCCCTCCACTACTCTCCTGTAGTCACCAGGTCTGGCCCTGTCACACTATCCATATATAAATGTACATAAGAGCATGCTCAATCCCATCCTTCTACCTACTGCTGTCTTTGGGGAATTCCATTGGTCTGAAAGTGATGATAATATGATTATTATTTATTTAGCAACAAGTGAAATAAATTGGTGGTCTTCATGCAGCTCCTAATAGACAGGTGTCCACCCCAGAAATGGCTCTTGTTGGCAGTTTCTGCAGAGATGGTTAATAATTATGTGGACATGAAGGTGAACTACCTTCTTGTCTCTAAAGATGATTCATCCAAAAACTCTTCAGGCATTTTGACAGGGAAATCTACACTTCTTATTCAGCTAATTTGTAGCTTCTGATTCAATAAAGGTTTTATTTCCAAGTGATTAGATTTGATCTCTGCCTTCAGCTCATCTCTCAATCCTTTATGAGATCTGAGAAAAAAAACTGTGTAGGTCTTTCTATAGGTCTTGTTTTAAAACTCCTGGCCTGCTTTGATTTCCACAAGCTATTTGTTTCATCTCAGTAATCAGCAGTAACACTAGCTGATATTTTCTCTCCTTGGTAACTTGATCCCTCTCTGATGACCAAGTGTAGTCCCTTTGTCAAGTGGTAGCAATGTTTGGAGCCCTGAAGATTAGTTTCCTTTTGAAGTAGACATTGCTGACACAGTCAAGGGATTTTCTAGTATAATTTATTTAGAAAATGTCCACCAGTTCCATTTCAGTGAATGAAGGTGGACTTAAATGCACACAGGCAATTTCCTCTTGTAAAAACCCAGCAAAGACACCACTGTCCAGTCACCAATAAGCAGCTCTCTCATGGTGTCTGTCTCTTGAACTCTCCTGTTGTCTTCCCCTGGTCTTGGCTTTTCACCCTGGAAGCTCCTTATTGCAACTCTGCCCATCTAGGATCACATGGTCTTGAAACGTCTGAACATTAATTCTCCTTTTGTGCAGCTCTTCTGCAACAGAAAGGAACCTTGGAAAAATGTGACTCCCCATCCCAATAAAGGAGAGTGCTTTTTAAGCCTCACAATCACCTTATTGACAGCCTGGGATAAATTTTTGTCATGGGGCAACTTTAACTCTTTCTATGAGGAGTTTCACCTGGAGTGATTCTACAGCAATGACTCATACAGGCATGATTTCAGCACCTTTTTCTGGATTGTCTAGTGCTTTATCCCATCTAATTTTAAAAATTGTGTCCAGGATCCATGTCCTTGGCAGAGTACCCACTTTAGGAGCTCTGTGGAGCACAAGCTCACAGGTCCAATTGCTTCCGTCCTAGCAGGTGCTGTGGAATGTGTCAGTCTAATGGGGCCAGCACTCTACTCTCCAGCCTCGGCCTTCTGACTGTTTCTTCCCCTCTCAGGGTCCTAGGTGAAACAAACAAACAAAACATTCAACTATCAGCAAATGAGAGAATAAGTAAAAGCATACAGGAAAAAAAACCGGTAGGCAGTTTCAGTTAGGATATAGGCCTCTCTTACATCAGAAGACCATGGAATTATCACAGTCTATCTGTGTCCTCCTTTTGAGAGGGCGGAGGCTCTGCTGGCTGTCAGGAAATGGAGCACTCAACAGCTGTTCCCTTTGCAGGATTGCTTCCATCTGAGTGGAGTTTCCCTCCATTTAATTTCTCCTCCAGCCCTGGCATAATTTGCAGGGACAGAAGGGTGGGGCCACCTCAGCCCAAAGAAGCTCCCTTTCCATGTTGGTGTGGGGTTTGTGTGTCCTGTCAGAGCCCAACTTTTCCTTTGGAAGCTTCTTCCACAGTTTTTCAATCTTAGGAAGTTTCTTCTGATAGTCATCTTAAATTACCTTCATTTCATTCACACACTTCTGATTAAATCCCTTTGCCAAATAATTACTCTCTCTTAGAGTTTTACATTCTTCAAATATACATAGACATTAGCATGCCCTCTCTTGGTCATTACTCATCCAAGTTATACATATTTAGTTGTTTTCATCTTCTCTAACAAATTGGTCTCTCCAGGTCCTTAATCTCATTAGTTGCTCTTCTGTGAACTCCCTCCATTTTGCCTGAATCTTCCTGGTAGTAAGTAATGTGCCCAAATGAATACAATATTTAAGGTGAAGTCTCACAAAAGTTGTGGAGAGACTATTATTTCCCTGCTTTGATCACAGAGCACAGTTTATTCAAGAAATCATATCCCTTTTTTGTTTTTGAATTAGCCACAAACAGACTTTGATTTTTCTCTGATTGTAATTCAGTATTTGATGAGTGATATTTGTACACTTTGCAATCCATGTTACTAATAAACTATTTGTTGTGGCTGGTCACTTAACTTTCATAGTATTGTTTCAAGTACCTGGTTGGATGACTCTCAAATCCACTAAGAGCTCACTGGATGGCCACATAAACCTTTTAGCTCAAACACTACCACTGATAAAATGTCATGAATGTTCATCATGCAAATATTTATCTGTCCATAAGCATTTTTGCAAACATTCATTCGTATGAACGTTCATGGAAGTGAATAAAAGGGCTTGCAAATACCATCTAAACAAATTCAGATATCTTGTTTGTAATGTTCTTGATTGTAATGCCCAGGAGTCAGGTGGGTCAAGAGCAGTTCCAATCTGTGGTCAGAGTTCACGTGAGAGGTCCAATCTCTAGGAAAGCCAATCCAAGAGGAAAGAACAGAAAGGCAGAATCAGGCAGGGTAACAAGGCAGGGTCATGTTTGTCCAGCTAGTAACTAGCAGACAATAGCTTGTTGCACAGACAAGGGCAGAAAGGAAGCAGGAAGTTTATATATAGTACTAGCTAATCAAGGTCAAGACCACGGGGCTCTGAAAGCTGGCCAACTTAAGTTTACCAATTGTTAGGTAATCTTGTGTGTCTGCATGGCATGGTGACTGAGGTTGCCCCTGACAACCTAGTAGGTTGGGTTCAAGAGCAGGCTCCTCACATTGTTGAAAAGAATGTACATACATCTGTTACCTGAAAATTTTTATGTGTGTTATACAGACCCTTCTATGTGTTTAGAATGTTTTTGTAAAAGGACCATGGAACTCCATCTTGGAAAACATGAAGACTGTCTTGTACCTGGCAGAGTGCCAAAGGTTGGCATCTTGCCAGCTGACAGATCTGCCCAGTGACTCAGTGGTGGGAAGCTAAGGAGACATGGTTGTGTACCCTGGGTGGAGTTTTAGGCAGGAAGGCTTCCAGCCTTGTGATTGGTGGGTTTCAAACTCCGAGAGTCTATATAAGCCAGTGAGCTCAATGGCTTGGGGCTGCCCATCATAGCAGTAGCATGGTGAGGGAGCTGTTTATTTGTTTGGTGGTGAACAAGAAAGAAAAGCAGACAAGAGACTATCAGTCCAAAAAAGGACCTAAGGAAGGCAACCTACCTACAGAGACCAGTTCCAGCGAAGCTTCCAGGAGATATCATAACCAACGTTCCCTGGAGGGAAAGAAGAAAAACCGTAAAGGGTTACCAAAGACTGGGAAGTACAAGGGTTGAGTTTCAGAGGTAGTGGGACTGGAGTTCAACTCCCATTGTCTCAACACGAGTGTTTTGTTTGTTGGGTTTACTGGGATTTTTGGAGTATTTTCCTTATTCCATTTGTATTCATCCCTAAATAAATGTTACTTGTTTTGCTAGTTTCTAGTGTCTGTGTTTAGTCAAACCACCCCTGGAAATAGATACAGGTAATCAAGCGAATCAATTACACACGGATTTTTATTCAGGGAAAGAGGTTGAGTGCGCCCCTCAACTTATTATTTAATAAGATCCCTTTTGGAACACATCCATTTTGACTATATTTCCCAGCTCTCTTCATAATCCCTCTGTATTCACAATAATCTTTTTATCACTACTATATTACTATGTGTGACAGAATGTACCCGTGTGTCCACACCCTACACTCTGTTGTAGTAATCTTTGTACAAAGCATGCCTTGTGAGGTATCATCTGAACTCATAATTTGCTGGTCAATATTGTCCTGATAAAATGTGTGGTAACACTGTATGTGACGTTATAAGATTTCCTTGCATGTTATTAACACATTCCAAATCACAGCAGAAGTTGGCAAACAGGCCTGTCTCAAACGCAGGAAGTGATTATTCCCCTCTATTCGGCATTGGTGAGGCTGCATTTGGAGTATTGTGTCCAGTTTTGGGCCCCCCACTACAAAAAGAACGTAGACAAGTTGGAGAGAGTACAGCGGAGGGCAACAAAAATGATTAGGGGGCTGGAGCACAGGACTTATGAGGAGAGGCTAAGGGAACTGGGCTTGTTTAGTCTGCAAAAGAGAAGAATGAGGGGGATTTGATAGCAGCCTTTAACTACCTGAAAGGGGGTTCCAGGGAGGATGGAGCTAGGCTGTTCTCGGTGGTGGCAGATGACAGAACAAGGAGCAACGGTCTCAAGTTGCAGTTGGGGAGGTCTAGGTTGGACATTAGGAAAAAGTTTTTCACTAGGAGGGTGGTGAAGCACTGGAATGGGTTACCTAGGGAGGTGGTGGAATCTCCATCTTTAGAGGTTTTTAAGCTGAGGCTTGACAAAGCCCTGGCTGAGATGATATAGCTGAGGTTAGTCCTGCTTTGAGCAGCGGGTTGGACTAGATGACCTCCTGAGGTCCCTTCCAACTCTAATATTCTATGATTCTGTGAAACAAAGGAATGTGTGTTCTGCTTAATTTGCATTTAAGCAGTAAACAGAGTCATCAAGCAAGAAGGGAAACAAAAGAAGCTCCAACAGGCAAGGAAAAGCAGCCAGGAACATCCTTCCCTATAGACTTTTTCTCCTGAATCGCAGATGGAAATGTTTTTCAAGAGGAGGACTGACACTGTGAAAAGGAGGGACAAACACCCCAATCAGACATCCCTCACTGATTCACTGCACCTGAAGGAATAAAAGAAATAGATGTTGGACTGGAGAAGGGGTACTGACCTAAGAAGTTTGGTTAGTAAGACTACTAAGAGCATGTGATGAGAGAACTTTGTTTTGAATTTAAAATAGTTTGTTAAGTTAGGCATCCATGGCATTTTATCTTTATTTTTCCTGTAATCATTTCTGACTTTTATGCCTCATTACTTGTACTCACTTAAAATCTCTCTCTTCGTAGTTAATAAACCTGTTTTATTATTTCATCTAATCCAATGTGTTTAAACTGAAGTGTTTGAGAAACTCCATTTGGGATAACAAGATGTGTATATATTATTTCTACTGATGAAATTACAGACTTTAAATACATTTGTATTGACTAGAAGAGGACTGGGTGGAACAAGATATACATTTCTGGGGGGAAATCTAGGACTAGGGGTGTGTTGGTGTCACCCTGCAATATAACCAAGGCTGGTAACAGTCAAAGTGTGGCTGGCTGGCTGCAGCACACACACAGACAATAGCTAAGAGTGACTTGGATGCTGGAGGTTGTTTGTGAGCAATCCAGGCTGGAGGTTACAGCAGCAAAGCATTGTAAAGGGCACCCCAGGTTAGAGGGCAGGGGTGACACAGCTACTTATTAGTCTCGATTTTACCCTAGCATGTCACACTGTGCAAGATCACATCCATTATAGCCATTATTACCATTGGTCTTTTCATCATGTAGTACAGTCTGTGTCCACTGACTGTTTATTTTTACACAGATGAATTAACTTGCATTTGCCTTCACTGAATTTAATTTTTTTATATTCTACCCATGTTTCTAGTTTATCTAGATGCCTGATTCAAAGCCCATTGAAGTCAGTGGGGATCCTTCTATTGATTTCAGTGGGATTTGGATCAGACCCTTGGTCTTTTTATATTATTTTTCTGTCCTAACTGTTTGTCTGCAACAGCAATACTGTCTACAAATTTAATTAAGGAAGACAGCAGGGAGAAAGAAAAGATGAAAGAACAATGGGATGGAGAGAAAAGGAAAGGAGGGTGAGAGGTAGGAAGATGAAGACAGAGTATCATAAAAAGAAAAGATGGTAGAGGGCCACATTTTTCAGTCATGGCTGTGCTCATATTGAGCGCTCCAGTACCAATACATCAGTCCATGCACAAGTTGGAGTTTACACGCATCCAGTTTCTGAGCAGGGCATATTGGAATGCCAAGAGGGGAGTACACACTTCTGGAAATCTTGCACTGTTCAGAAGAGGATAAATTAAGAAAAGAGTAAGAAGAAGAAAATGAAAATGGGAGACAGACTGTAAGAAACAAAGGAATAGGAAAACAGAAAAGCAGAAAAAAATGCTAAGGTTAGTATTTTTTATTTAAGCTATTCATTTTTTTGTTTTCTTCTATTTCCTTGCACAATGGTATAGTTTCCATTGTATTAATCCAACAGATGGCTAAATAATTTGTTTTGTGTGTTTGTTTACAAAAGTCACAGAGTGGTAGCAGATTCAGTATATTTCTATAAGAAGGCAAGACTAAGAAAACTTGATTAAATTAAAAAGTAACTTTTAGCCTGAATATCATGGGAAAATCATGGCCTACATGACTTCCATGGTACAACATGCATGAACAAGTCAAGCAGGATTTGGACCAGTAAAATCTATTAGACTGTGGAAAATCTCCCAAGGGAAGCTCCATCACTTGAGATAGTAAAATTCAACTAGAAAATATTCTATAGGAACAGTTCTGCACTGGCAGCAGGATAGACTAGATGACTCACTATAGCAGGTCTTTTCCAAGTCTAATTTGTATGAGTCAAGAACTAAATAGTGATTGATCTCTAATGACTGTCATGCCGAAGAGCTCCATGTAGCTTGAAAGTTTATCTTGTACCGAGAGAAGGTGGTCCAATAAAAGATATTACCTCACCCACCTTGTCACTCCCATTTCACTCATCTTTCATTGAAATATTATTTCCATTATACTTGCAAAAACAGTGACTAAATCCACTAATGACATTTTGCTAGTTATTGCTTACTATAATGTTGAAATGACAGTGTCATCTCTAACAAACCCTCAGATTTACATACAGCATACTGTTCTAATTGTAAATATGCTTTTGTCTTTGTTACTTTCATGTTTCTGCTGTCAAAATAAAAAGCTAGGTTAAGATACCTTCACTAGCCTCTGAAACCAGACACAAATGTTCTCACCCTAATCTAATATAAGAATTTAGGTCTGATGTAATGTTATTATCTAACTGGATGGTGCAAGTCCAAATGTTTTTCTATTGCATTACTGAAGTAGACCAGGGCTGCTGTTAACTACCAATGGGTCAATGTGCAGCTCCCCTGAGAATAGGACGAGTAGTTGCATATACAGTAGTTTAGAGATTTGAAAGTATAATTCGACCCCTCTGTATTCCAAAGCATGAACAATACCATCTCCCAGTCAGTAGGTTTTACTAGGCAGCCATAAGCACCAAGATGTTATACACCACAGGAAATAACTTGTGAATACCATCTGTGGTCACATTAGTTTATATTAAATTTCCATCCCACTTGGCTTTTAGAGGCTTGCACTAGTGTTGATTTTGGGTCAGAGAGTTACAGAACCCAGATCTGCCAGTTTCTGCAAGCTTCAAGATTTAATATGGTTTATACTGTCTACAAGAGATTGAAAGGGCCAGTTTTATCTTATTAATTACCAGTGCCAAGGATCTCACCCAGATCTAAGTGGAACATACAGCATAAATCAAAACCTAGCATTTCCTTACATAAGGTGGACAAACTTTGGCACTGTTCCATAAGAAACAATGGAATTGTTATACTATATAAGGCTTGCAAGAGAGTTCACAGTGTTAAGTATTAACAGGCTTCAGAAAGAAATATCATTAAAGACTGATGTTTACAAGATTTTAGAGAATGCCAAATTTATTTCAGCAAACCACTCTCTCAGCTAGTTTACAAATAGTGTAATATGTCCAGTATCGTCAGCGTAAGGCATTCAAAAATCAAGTTAGGCCCCCACATGAAATAAAAATATTAGGGTTCAGTTTGTCTTCTGGTTTTTGTGCCTTTAGGGTACATCTGCTTCACATTTTCAAGCTTTTTCTCCGCAATCATGAGGTCTAGACTCTTGCATGCATAATTTTCCAAACATTGACTTCAATGGTGCATTTACACTGGATGAAAGTGGGTATGTAACTCTATCTGATCTAAACTCTTCACTCTGTTAGGCCTAATTCATATCCCAGCACAATGTGGGTTTTACATCAGTCCAGTTTACTTTGGTAAATTATCAGATTAAGCTACTCTGGTGTAAATCCCAATTTGTGCCAGTGCAGCATGCCTGCATTAGTGATTTGAACAAATGTGACTACAGCGATGTCATTAAACTGGCATAATATTGATAGTGCCTTATGGCAGTAGCATTTGTCATAAACGTCATACAGCATAAATGATCAATACATAATGTGCAAGGCAGTAGAGAATCAGGCCAAATGCTTATAAAGTTTGAGCAATTGGGTCTTTGGATGAAAAATACTACTTACTGTACCTAAGTATCAGGTAGTATTTGATAATTAGCCATGCCCTCAAAAAGACTCAAATCCTACCTGATCAGTAATTGATTTAATAGAAATATACAATTTATTTAGGAATCTATAGATAAACAAGAAAACCCTCTCTAATGGTCATTATGCCCTAGTAGAAACGAAAATTATTAAACATGAAGAACAAAATAGAAATATGTGGGAGAAAAGTACCACATAATGGGCCTCACTTATTGACAGATGTCACATTAGCTATCTGGATAAACAGCATCTGTTTAAGTAACTCCACACTAGTCAGACAAAAGATGAGAGGATACCCAGCTAGGGCACATACCTATCAAGTAGAACTGGTTGAACTATTTTTAAAAAACAATTTGATGTTTGGCCTTGTTTTCTGTTTTCAAATGGTTTGTGAATATGTTTCTGATTTTTGTTAATTCATTCACTGTTCCTAATTATTTGAGGAATGTTTCATGCAAACAAATTGCAGCATATGGATTGCACATGAACCATGCTCTGGGTATTTTGGAGGAATCACAAACTCTTTTAAAATGGCTAGTACTAAATTTTATGTAAGCAAGATCTGAGTGTCTGAGTAAAGGGGGGGGGCACTTTATTTGCATGGGCTTTGAGTACAATTAAGTATTTAGCATAATTCACCTAGGTGCTGAGCATAATGGGAAATGGTTAGCAGGGCTGGTTTTGGACTACCAACCACTTTTGTGTTAACTGCTGGGGTAATGAAATGTTGTCCTTCAATTGTATGAATAGATGTCAGCAAAACTGTGCTTAGTCTGTTATGATAGAACACTTCACCCTAAACTAAACAGAACTCCACAAGGGTGGTGGACAGATGTTTCAGCCTAGTAAAAGGGGGAGGGGGGAGTTGTCGTCTGGCACTGGCACGCCCCTCCCTACTCTCCGCTCCCCCCACCCCACCCTGCCTGGAGTTACTCTGTTCTCCCATTGTTAAAAGGTAGAATTAATGACTTCTCTTGGAGTCTTTTGTTTCTTGTAAAGCAGGGACATTGTCTGTATGTCAGCAGAAGGTTTACCCAGGAGCTGAAATCCACTAAGAGCTGAACCAGTAGAGGATCTGGGAAACCTTGCCTGACAACTAACAGAGCTATGTGAGCAACAGGCAACTGTGGTGGGAGGTTGGCACAGTTGGTGCCAGCCTGGTTGGCAGAGAGGTCAGCATGGTTGGTGCCAGCCCAGTTGGTAGAGGGGCTGGCACAGTCGGTGCCAGCCTGGTGCAGTCAGTGGGAGCCAGGTATGGTTGGCGGTTGGCAGAGGGGCTGGAACAGTTGGTGCCAGCCCAGTGCGTCAGCGGGAGCCAGGGGTGGTCGCTGCCAGAGGTCGGGGACTCAGCGAGGCCCGAAGACGGTAGGAGACAGCAGCAGAGGGGCCTGGTCAAGCCTGTGTCGGACGGGAGTGGCATAGGGGGTAGAGCCACACCCGAGAGGTGGACATTGCAACTACGACGGTCGGTACAGGGGAAAGAAGGAAGGGAGAGGTGAAGGACATGCCCTGTTCTCTGGGATGGGTTTGGCTCATTATGTTCATGAATGCTGTTTGCACTGTTTCCCCAAACCAGTGCTGTGTTACCTCTCTTTTGCTATTAAAAGGTTTCTTTCTACACTCAGACTCTGTGCTTGCGAGAGGGGAAGTATTGCCCTTTGGGGGCACCCAGGGGATAGTGTGTGATTTCCCAGGTGACTGGGTAGGGGCTGGAGTGAGTTTAGTGTTGTATCATTGACAGGGACCCCTAGACATAGAACCCGGCCCTTGCTGCTGCCAACTCCGTCTGGCAGAAGGGTTACATTTATAAGAACAATATTAATATTTACTGGTTACCAGGAAGCATGTACTTTACAATCTGACGAGTCACATCTTCAGATGGTATATATTGGCGTAGTTGCAGTGAAGTTAATTGAGTTATGTTGCTTTACAACAGCTGAAGATCTGGACTGCATGGTTTAAACAATAACTCCATGTATCTTAGTGCACACGCCCAGAGACAGAAAATTAGGCACATAGGAGACTTTTACATCAAAAAAATGTAGTCACCAAGTGATTTTAGATGTCTACAGGGTTAAACAACAGCTGATCAGGGATTCTGTGGATCACTGTGGTTCATAAAACTGGGACTTAGGCACCTATTTTCTTTTGTGGGTCTAGCTCCTACTATATAAGGGAATACATATATCATGTGTTCATAAATACTAAAAACAAGACAAAAGTATTAACATTGTAGAACACATGTTTGTTTCTTAATTCAGTTACTATAACTGTTGGGATTGTTACTAATATTTTACACTGCACATCATCTGGAAATACATTTGAAAAAATAGAGCTGGTTGGCTATTTTTTGATCAAACGGTCAGTCTGTCAATTTCTCTCTGTGTCTCCTGCTGAAGCTGTTTCACTTTGTCTAAATAAATATTCACTGGGCCAGAAAGAAAGAGACTGGCTGGCTCTATAGACCAGTAATCAGGGCACTCACCTGAAAGTCTCTAGTCTGATTCAGGCAGAACAGGGACTTGAACCTCCATCTCCCACGTGAACGTCCTAATGATCATCATGCTATTGGCAATTGTGGGCTCTCTTTTTTTAAAAGAAAAACTCCAAAAGGTCTGAAGTTTGTCCCAAAGTGGAACAGGAGAATTTTGGGATTCTCAAAAATTTTGACAGGAAAGGAAAATAATTCACCCAGCTCTATAGAAAAGATTCTATTACAAACCACAGTACTATAATACAACTATAGAAATCTATGGGAGTTTTCCCACTGAGTTTAATGGAAACAGGATCAATCACTTATTAAAGAAATATCTCTTCTGGTAGATATGATTGATACTAATGGATTTAGAGGCACAGGAGCAAAAGAATCAGTAATACATATTAGTATCTAGATTCATCCCTGGTATAAATCCTGTAATGGAGAATTTTGATTTGATGGAGTTAAACCAGTTCTGAATCTGGTACCAGATTTTTAAAAAAGCTTTAGAAGTCAGATTTAGAGCATCCTCCCACATTCTGGGCCAGAGACTAATTTTCCTTGCAGTGGCCTAGATCTGCAGCAACTCCACAGGAGCCAGGATACAGAGCTGAAAACATTAGAGTCTGAGTGGGCCTTAAAGGCAGTGGGAAAGTTTTCTGGAGTTCTTTGTTTTTGTTTTGATTTGTTTTTTTTTCCCTTCCAGTTTGCAGGAGCTGGTACTATGTGGTGTACTGAGGTCTGTTGACCCTAATTAGGGGGCCTAGATAGGCAACCACTCAATCAGGCAGTGGCACAGGAACCAGCTGAAAACGGGAGTTTGAGTGGAAGTATATGGTGTTCTGGTATTGTTGGGGTGCTCATTGGGAGTTGCTTTGGTGGGTTTTATTTGTTTTTGTGTCTCTCACTGACAGAAGATAGGGGGAAAGGCTATGACAGATACAGAGGTGGTAGTGGTAGTCACTCAAGCAGTGGAAGAGACAATGCAGATGACTGGATGTGGAAGCTGTGGGATGTACATGATCCTGGAGGGGGTACCTCAAAAAAGCTTTGTTTGTATGAAGTGCTGCCTCATAGAGCTGATGGAAGAGAAGATTCGAGGATTGGAGATGCAGGTGGAAACTTTGGTTGAGTTTAGAAAGGGATTCAAGCAGAAAATGGAGCAAAGGAATGAGGAAGCTGAAGGGAAAAACCCAGACCTGCAGATGGAAGCAGGACCAACAAACTCTGAGGGGAGAATTCTGGTTTAGGAAAGTCGCCAGTGGAAGCATGTGACTGAGAACCCAGCAGAGGAAAAGACGGGCTAGTGAAGGAGAAATAGAGCTCATAAACAGGTTTGTGGAGTTGGAAAATGAAGAGAGGGCACAGCAAGCGGTAACTGAAGGTGGGAGGGCAAGGAAGAAGACAAGAGCAGCTAGTCCTATACAAAGAGTAGATGAGCCAATGGAGATACCACCAAATAAGAGCCCCAGGAGGATACAGGAACAGTTGCAGAGGATTGCAAAGGAGAATAGTAGATGAGATGACTTGCAGCCAGAAAGAACAGGGGATAGGCTGTAGAATTGCACCATTACCAGGAAAAGGCAGATCTACATGATTGAGGACTCCTTGCTGAGAGGAACAGACAGGCCTGTAATCAGAGCTGATCCAGAGAACAAAAGGGTGTGCTGTCTGCCAGGTGCTAATATATGGGATGTGGACCTGAGGCTGAAGAGCATCCAAATGGGAGCAGGAAAGAATACACTGATTGTTCTTCATGTGGGTACAAATGATACAACTAGACTCTCGCTGGAATGTATCAAGGAGACTATGCCAAGCTTGGGAAAACTGTTAAGGCAATTGAGGCTCAGGTGATCTTGAGTGGAATTCTGTCTGTCCCTAGAGGAGGGCAACAAAGGCGTGACAAGATTCTGATGATCAACAGATGGCTCAGGCAGTGGTGCTACAAGGATAAGGAGGGCTGTGGGATGTATGGTCACTGGAAGGCATGCATGGACAGAGGACTGTTCTCTTGGGGTGGATTTCACCTGAGTAGGGAGGGAAATGCACTTCTAGGATGGAGGCTGGCACAACTGATTAAGAGAGTTTTAAATTAGGGAGTTGGGGGAGATGATTGGGTGATGCCCAGTAATCTCCACACCTGATTTTAGCATTGAGAGGGAGGGAAATGAAGTGAGAAAGGACACAGCAGTGGGGATCAGAATGGACATTAAGAGGAAGGGTAGTGTAGATACCAGCCCTGTAGGCGATATTGGCAGTAGAATGACTGCCAAATCAGGCAAGGAACGTGAGCGAGGCCAAACAGCAAAAATTAAGATGTTTGTATACCAATGCAAGGAGCCTGGATAACAAAATGGAAGAACTAGAGCTACTGGTAGAGGAAGTGAAACCAGATATTATAGGGATAACAGAAACATGGTGAAATAGTAGTCATGACTTGTGTACAAGTATTGAAGGGTATGTGCTGTTTAGGAAAGACAGAAATAAAGACAGAGTTGGTGGAATAGTATTGTATATCAATGATGAGGTAGACTGTAAAGAAATTAGAACTGATGGAATTGATAAGACAGAGTCTGTCTGGGTAAAAATCACATTGGGGAAGAAAACTACTAGAGTTTCCTCTGGGATAGTGCTTGGGGTGTGCTACAGACCACCAGGATCTGATTTGGACATGGATAGAGAGGCTTTTAATGAAGTAAATACTACTAGGAACTGTGCAATTATGGGAGACTTTAGTTTCACAGCTATAGAATGGAGGACAAATGTTAGTAGTTATAATAGGGCCCAGATTTTCCTGGCTGTGAGAGCTTACAGATTCCTTCACCAAATAGTTACTGAACCAACAAGAGGGGATACCATTTTAGATTTGGTATTGGTGAGTAGTGAGGACCTCATAGAATAACTGGTTGTAGGGGACAACCTTGGTTTGAGCGACCATGAGCTAATTCAGTTTAAACTAAATAGAAGGATAAACAAAAATATATCTGTGACTAGGGTCTTTGACTTCAAAAGGGCTAACTTAAAAAAATTAAGGGAATTAGTTGGGGAAGTTGACTGTACTGAAGAACTCATAGATCTAAAGGGGGAGGAGGCTTGGAATTACTTCAAGTCAAAGTTGCAAGATTTATATGAAGCCTGCATCCCAAGAAAGGGGAAAAAATTCATAGGCAAGAGTTGTAGACCAAGCTAGATAAGTATGCATCTCAGACAGCTGATTAAGAGAAAGCAGAAAGCCTACAAGGAGTGGAAGATGGGAGGGATCAGCAAGGAAAGCTACCTCTTGGAGGACAGAACATTTAAAGATGAAGTGAGAAAGGCCAAAAGCCAAGTCGAGTTGGACTTTGCAAAAGGAATTAAAACCAATAGTAAAAGGTTCTATAGCCATATAAACAGGAAGAAAACAAAAAAGAAGTGGGACCATTAAGCATTGAGGATGGGATGGAGGTTAAGGATAATCTAGGCATGGATGAATATCTAAACAAATACTTGGTCTCTGTTTTTAATGAGGCTAATGATGAACTTGGGGATAGTGGTAGGTTGGCTAATAGGAATGAGGATATGGAGGTAGAAATTACCACATCCAAGGTAGAAGCCAAACTTGAACATCTTAATGGGACTAAATCGAGGGGTGGGGGCAGATAATCTCCATCTAAGAATATTAAAGGAACTAACACATGAAATTGAAAGCCCATTAGCAAGGATTTTTAATGAATCTGTAAACTCAGGAGCTGTACCATATGACTGGAGAATTGCTAACATAGTTCCTGTTTTTAAGAAAGGGAAAAAAAGTGATCTGGATAACTACAGGCCTCTTAGTTTGACCTCAGTAGAATGCAAGGTCTTGGAAAAAATTTTGAAAGAGAAAGTAGCTAAGGATATAGAGGTTAACGGTGATTGGGATAAAATACAACATGGCTTTACTAAAGGTAGATTGTGCCAGACCAACTTGATCTCCTTTCTTAAGAAGATGATAGATTTTTTTAGACAAAGGGAATGCAGCAGATCTAATTTACCTAGATTTCAGTGGTCCTAGAATGCATCAGATGAGGTATTTCCAGTAGAGAGAGGGAGGTGTTAGTACTGTTATACAAGGTGCTGGTGAGACCTCATCTGGAATACTGTGTGCAGTTCTGGTCCTCCATGTTTAAGAAAGATGAATTCAAACTGGAACAGGTCCAGAGAAGGGCTCCGTGGATGATCTGCGGAATGGAAAACCTGCCTTATGAGAGAAGACTCAAAGAGCTTGGCTTGTTTAGCCTAACCAAAAGAAGGTTGAGGGGAGATATGATTGCTCTCTATAAATACATCCGAGGGATAAATACCAGAGAGGGAGAGGAGTTATTTAAGTTAAGCGCCAATGTAGACACAAGAACTAATGGATATAAACTGGCCATCAGGAAGTTTAGACTTGAAATTAGATGAAGGTTTCTAACCATCAGTGGAGTGAAGTTCTGGAATAGCCTTCCAAGGGGAGCAGTGGGGGCAAAAAAACCTAGCTGGCTTCAAAACTGAGCTTGATATATTTATGGAGGGGATTGTATGACGGGACAGCCTACTTTGGCAATTGACTAATCTTTGACTACTGGTGATAGATATGCCAATGGCCTGTGACGGGATGTTTGATGGGGTGGGTTATGAGTTATAACAGAGAATTATTTCTTGGATGTCTGGCTGGTGAGTCTTGCCCACATGCTCAGGGTTTAACTGATAGCCCTATTTGGGGACGGGAGGGAATTTTCCCCCAGAGGAGACTGGCAAAGGCTCTGGGGATTTTTCACCTTCCTCTGTAGCATGGGGCATGGCTCACATGCTGGTAGATTCTCTGAACCTTAAAGTCTTTACACCATGATTTGAGGACTTTAATAACTGAGGCCATGTCTACACTGCAGCGCTAATTCGAATTAGCTTAATTTGACTTTCATAAACCGATTTATAGAAATCGCAGCAGACTGTCCACACTATGGTGTTTGTGCTGGTTTCTTGCATACCCACTGGCCAGCCTTAATTCGAATTACAAAGCAGTGCAATGTGGGTAGCTATCCCATAGTGCAACTAGCCATGGTGGCTGTTGGGACGAGTGTCTTCGTTTCATGATGCAACGCTGCTTCCCCTACCCTGTCCTTTCCCCCCCAAACAAACAGGAAAAGGATTTTCACGCTGTCTTTTTACTCCCCCCGATTGCCATTGCTGCAGAGACATGCAGCCAGCTGAACTCTGCACTATAATTGTGAGCGTGACAAATACATCGCAGCTTATCCTGGAGTACTTTAGAAATAGAGCAAGAATGCAAAGCAGATTGATCTATGCCTCCGTAGCTGCCCTGCTACAAGACATCCAGCAGAACAATTCCAGATTGCTGCAAGCTGTAACATGTCATCTGCAGTTCGTGGAATGCAGGTTCTGGTGGAGGGAAACAAGCACAGACTAGTGGGACCGCATTGTTATGCAGCTGTGGAATGATGATCAGTGGCTGCAAAACTTTCGTATGCGAAAGGAAACTTTCCTCGAACTGTGCTTGGAGCTGGCACCATTCCTGAAGCACGTGAACACTCGCTTGAGACAAGCTATGACGGTGGAGAAGAGAGTCGCCATCGCTCTCTGGAAGTTGGCAACCCCCGACTGTCACCGTTCGGTTGGGAATCAATTTGGAGTTGGTAAATCTACAGTGGGAGATGCCATGATTCAAGTGTGCAGTGCCATCAATAGACTTCTGCTATGAAGGGTAGTGACTTTGGGAAATGTGCAGGACATAGTGGAGGGGTTTGCCACGATGGGGTTCCCAAACTGTGGGGGGGCCATTGATGGGACGCACATCCCCATCTTAGCGCCTGCACACCTGGTGACCAAGTACATACACCACAAGGGGTACTTTTCCATGGTCCTGCAGGTGCTTGTGGATCACAGGGGTCATTTCACAGACATCAGTGTGGGATGGTCTGGGAAGGTGCATGACACTCGTGTATTTCGTAACTCGGGGCTGTTCTGTAAGATGCAGGCGGGCACTTTCTTCCCTGACCAAAAAATTCACATCGGGAGTGTGGAAATGCCAATAGTGATCCTGGGGGATCCTGCTCACCCCTTTCTCCCTTGGCTAATGAAGCCGTACACCGGGCACCTTGACAGCGACAAGGAGTGTTTTAACAACAGGTTAAGCAATTGCAGAACGGTTGTTGAACATGCGTTTGGGCGTTTAAAGGCCGGATGGAGGAGTCTGCTCACTAGGCTGGACATAAGTGAAAAGAACCTCCTCTCAGTGACATCTGCGTGCTGTGTTCTTCATAATGTGTGAAGTGAAGGAGGAGACGTTCCCCCAGGGTTGGGCTGTGGAGGCAGAAAGACTGGCTACCAATTATGAGCAGCCACATGCCAGCACTATGCTGAGAGCTAACTGTGGAGCGCTTTACATTAGGGAGGCTTTGAAAACCAGGTTCTGCAATGAGATGCAATGTTCCTGTATGTTGTTTGCCTTTCATGCTCCCCCACCCCCGTATATTGCTTGCCTGTTATTATTCCCTCCACCAACCTCCCTGTATGTTGTTTGCCTTTAATGATGAGCTGACCCCCTCTTCCCCCGTATATTGCTTGCCTTTTATTATTCTCTCCACCAACCCCCCCATATGTTGTTCGTTTTTAATAATCATCCCACCCCCCAACCCCCTTCGATATCTGTGCCTGAGAATTCCCTCCTGAACTAGATATGGTTTAATAAAGAAACGTTGTGGAATGATACAAACCTTTATTTTTTAACATTCATGGGGGAAGACAGGGAGAGGATTCATTCACTGTCTCCATGGGTAGGGTGGTAGCTTGCTGGCCAGCACTCAGCATGGCTGCCGCAGCTTTCTGCTCACCAGAGGTGGAGGTAAGCACGTAATGCATCCTGGACAATCTCCTCCGAGACCTATTGGGGGCTGGGGAGGTGGAAGGTGGCATAGCTATCGGTTGAGGAGCATTATTGAGGGGCTGCAGCGGGACTCTGTCCACGAGATGCCGTAGAATGTCTGCCTGGTCCCTCATGAGTCGCAGCATCTCCTGCATTGTGCTGCGATCATTGTCCTGCATTTGTCCCATGTTATGGGACAAGGTCAGCCACCTCGTTCTTTGCTCTGTCTCTGCATCTGCTGAGACATTCATGAGGTCTGCAAACATGTCATCTCTGGTTTCTCCCCCCTTTTTCTAATCTGAGACAGTCTGTCAGCAGCACTTCTTAAGGGTCGGTCCACTGCCGAGGTGTCTGTAGAATTAAAGACAAATAACAAGGGAGTCCCAGTTAGCATATTAAGAAACTGATAGAAACATTTGTATTTCAGTAATGAGCCCATGAAAAAATGTATCCACATGTAGCATAGTGAAGAAACTCTTACAAGAGTAACAATTTCCATAATAAGCCAATGAAACAATGTAGCAAATGATTTCCTCTCTCTGTTTGCATTTAAAACCCATTCACCCCAAGGGCCGTGGGGGTGGTGAAATCTCTGATTGTATTTCAAACCCTTACAGAGACAAACTCCAAAGGGCTTGTTGTGGGGGGCTAATCGCTGCTTGCATTTAAAACCCATTCACCGCACGGGTAGTGGGGGGGATGATCTCTGCCATGCTTGCAGAGAAGAATCCTACAGTGGAGTGATGTACAAGGCTGCCCTCCCCTGAAAACTTTTTTCAAACAAGGGAGGGATAACAGATTACATACATTACATTTTCAATGTGATATCAACAGATGATAAACACAGCATTTTTCAACACATAAAAAAAATGAGCCCTGGGTAAGCACCCATGGCAGTCAACGAAATTCATGAGATCCCCCTTGCCCTCCCCCCAATGTGCAAGCACAGAAATGCTAATAAGAAAGAAAACTCACCAGATGTGCCTTCCACGGGATCATTTGTGTTGTCCTGGAGCACATTTGGGCTTTGCAGTAGCCATGCTGAGAACAGTGGGAAAGCTCTCTCCATGCTGTCAGCAAGCACAGGAAATGAAGATTCAAATCTTCCCGGGGCTGATTGAGGGGAGGGGACTTTAAAATGGGGCATTATGGGATAGCTTCCAGCGGTCAATTAATTTGATTTTAGTCCTAATGCATCTACACTGACACTAATTTGAATTAACAAATTCGAATTAGGCGCTACACCACTTGCAGAGGTGGTCTTATTACTGATTTTACAGGCACCTTAATTTGAATTAACAGTAGTGCCAGTGTAGATGTGGGAGTTATTAATTTGAATTAAGGGACTTTAAACCAACCTAAGATGCCAGTGTAGACAAGCCCTTAGTCATAGGTTAGAGGTTTATTACAGTAGTGGGTGGGTGAGGTTCTGTGGCCTGCATTGTGCAGGATGTCAGACTAGATGATCATATTGGTCCTTTCTGATCTTAGAGTCTATGAGTCACTCAGGCTTTACACCGGTGTAACTGAGAACAGAATTTTGTCCAGGATTTTTCAATTTGCACTTTCCCTGCTCCTATTTATCTTCTCAGAGAATTTGTACATGCTTCCCAGAAGAATGCAGAGGTAGAATGCTGACAAGTAACTCTTTCAAAACCTGAAAAACCAGTCAGTTGAGTGTGGTTTGATGCTGATTAATAATTAGTATTTATATATTGCCTTTCATCTTTAAAGCACTTAAATGCTAACATGGTTAATCCTTACAATATTCCTGCAAAGTATTTTGAAATATTTTTATTCTCATTGAACTGATGGAACAGAGAGAAAAGTAGTTATTCTCCACAGTCTTGTACCTTGCATAGCTCTTTCTATTATGCAAAGTAAAATATTATCCTCTATGTAAGTGAATGGAAAATTCTGATTTGCTAGCATTTTACATTCATTTTGAACAAGTATGAATGGCTTACAAAAGGTGCAAGGCAGGGCATAATCAGTCCTAGAGTATTTAAGTGATTTGACCAAAGTCAAAAAAGGAGATGGTTTTGTCCTAGCTGGCTTTAATACTAATGTGTTCTTACCTTTCAGTTTCATGTTCAGACTACTAGGCCATGACTTTCCTTTGGAGGTACAAGCTTGCAAAATGCTGACTTCAAAGAAAGTTGAGGATTTTCAGTACCCATTATGATCCAGGCCCTAGGATTCAATGGCATTGACCCACTGATTTCAGTGGTACACCTTACATGAGTTAATCAGTTTAATTTGTTGCATTACAGATTTGCTATAGAATTATCCTATGATGCAACCATAACCATTGGATATTTTTTATTTCTTCAACTTTGGTCACAAAAAGGTCATTTTGCAGCAGTTATATTTTACATAATATGGTATTTAGCTGGGTTTTTACAGTGCTTATCCCAGGCTCTTTAAACTCTTACGTTATTGAGCAAACATTCAATACAATATATAGCTTTTCTTTTCTAGTCTCATAAAAACAAGAAAACCTCAAACTTGACCACCCTGCCCAATCACCAAAACACAAATCCAACGGCACGTCAGTCATCAACGTAGCTACATCCCAAATATCTGCTTAAAAAGATTTTAATTGATTTTATTTTGATTTATACACATCTATCCCAGACCTTAGGCACTCTTTGATAATTCATTTAAAAATCTATATATAGCTATAAAATAGATCTCTCCTGTAATCCCCCTTCAGAGTTTCATCAGCATAATAATCTAGTAGCAAAAACATATTTAAAGTCTCCTGCAGAGCCTTCCCATTCCTTCACAGATCAGGAAAACAAATGGGTCTTATATTCTCTGAAGGTCAGTACACTTGTACTATTCTGAACCAAGCAGAAGAAGTTCCAAAACTGAAGGCCTTCACCAAAAATGCTCTGCCAGCTGCTCCTTCTCTCTTATACAGGTGGGCAGCCAAGATGAACTACAGCTGTAGTGGTAAAGCAGAGGAAAAGCGGATGTTTCCAACGTAACCAAAATCCAAAGGAATTTGCATTTCAAAGAGAAAAACTAGCATCTTGATTCCACCCAGAAACTGATTGGAAGCCAGCGAAAATAGCAGAGCACTTGTTTTTTGAGCTCTCTAAGCAACCATGTTCTTCGGTCACTTCAATTCCTAAACTGTGTCATTGACTAGCTTCACGAACAACATACTACTTATCCAGTCTCAATACCTTGTTGGATGGCCGTCGGATCCAGCCAGAATGCTGAGGCCCTTCCTCGGGTCCAGACTCCGGGGAAGGCCACAGCGCCTTCCTAAATGGGGAACAGCATCTCCGTATGCGTCGTAGTCCGGACCCTCAGGGAGGGCGGGTGAGCAAGCAATCTATCGCCCCAGCCCTCTGGCCAGGCGGGCGAGCAAGCAATCAACTGCTCTAGCCCTTTGGCAGGGCGGGCGAGCAGTGGGTCCGCTATCTGCAGCAGTATGAAGGCGTAGGCTCTCCTGGGATGGCTAGGGAAGGAGGGGGGGAGAGGGGCGCAGGCTTACCTGTCTCCACTGCGTCCCAGCCCAGGGCCCTAGCATTGTTAAAGGCGTTGCCTCTGAATCGGCGGGACTAGACGGCTATGGCTATCCCTGGGCCACTTCCTCCCCATATCCCCAAGTACCTGTCTCGTCAGGGTTCTCAGGGTTGCTGGGGTACTCGGTCCGGGGTAGGCCCACCAGTCCCTCCTCGTCCACAGATGGCAAGGCGGGGAGCTCCTCTGCGAGAGGCAGCTCCTCCAGGTCACAGGGCTCTTGGGAGGGCTCAGCATCAGGCAGCTCGTCCAGGTCAGGTCCTGTCCTGTCTCTGGGGGCGTCAGGCAGCTCCTCCAGGTCCCGTCCAGCCTCGAGTGGTATCTCCCATCCGGGTTGCTTGGGGGTCTCGGTCCAATCCCAGGGAGTCTGGTAGCCTGGTCCAGTCACGGTGGCCTGGTCCAACTACCTGAAGGCCCTACCCAGTCCCCAGGCCCTGAGGCAGGATCGGGGAAGGGTCGGGCCCTCTGCTCTGGGAGGCGAGTGTCCCTGGTGTCAGCTCAGCTCCATTCCAGCCTAGGCCTCAGCCAGCAGAGCAACACATCTGCCTCCAATGGCAGTCTCCCC
Organism: Emydura macquarii macquarii; assembly: GCF_026122565.2. NCBI lineage: Eukaryota > Metazoa > Chordata > Testudines > Chelidae > Emydura > Emydura macquarii. Next base: position 40,550,400 of record NW_027132610.1, on the reverse strand, counting down.
TCTACTGAGCCCCGGGGTCTGCCTTTTATACTACCCCTTCCAGCAGAGACTCCACCCTGCTGCTGCTGATTGGGCAGTCCTACCACTGCCCGGCCTTTCAGTTGCCGGGCAGACTTGGCTTCTGGGTCTGTTTCAGTATAGCCTGGCCGCTGCGGCCCTTCCTCGGGTCCAGACTCCAGGGAAGGCCACAGCGCCTTCCTACACCCTCCATAATGGTAGCAAGGTCCATATCAGAAAGAAGTGGTAGTGTTTTTCTCACCAGATGCAGATTGGAAAAATGTTCTTGGCCAGAACTGCTACCTGGGCAACCAGGACCAGCCCTGCATCTAAAAGAAATTGCAAAACTGCAAACCTACATAACAGATATCAGACATCTTCCATCTCCCAAATAGGGATGCTTCAGTTTTGCTTTTCTTTGTCCTGCCACAAAAAAAGCATTAAGTAAGTAATCTAGGAAATTAGAGAAATTCAAAAGAATGTCAGAAAACTTTGATAAATACTGATGTGATGTGATTTATATAGAAATTTGTTAGGTGTGCCTTGTACATTTTCTATATACTCTTCTAAAAAAATGTAGAAGAGTTCCAGAGGGATAGCCATGTTAGTCTGTATATAGCAAAAACAACGAGAGTTCTGTAGCACTTTAAAGACTAACAAATTTAATTTCAGCAGGCATAAGCTTTCGTGAGCTTATCATGTATATCATCACGGTTATCCACCTACCCCATTGTTATCAATGCCCTTGGATATGTATATGTTGCCTCCTATATATGTTACCTATTTGCTGTATCATTTCTACCAACAGCATCTGAGGAAGTGAGCTGAAGCTCATGAAAGCTTATGCCTGCTGAAATTAAATTTGTTAGTCTTTAAAGTGCTACAGAACTCTCGTTGTTTTTTCAAAAAATGTACAAAATCAATAAAGAGTTGTATTTTAAACAGAAAGAAGGCTCTACTTTATGTACTTCCCCACGGAGAAGCTCTTTCTGGAGCTCAAATGGAAGAAAAGAATCCTTACATCACCACCTGTGGTTTGGGGGATGTTATACATGGTAAGAAAGTTACTAAATTCAAAATATCTAATTTCTGAACTATGAAGATATTAAATGTGTAATGGGAAAAAAGTAAGAACTTGAATCACAATGCTTAATTTAATTCTGGATCTCTACAAAAATAAAGATAGAGCAAGTGGAGAAAGATTGAATAAAAGTTTGAATATGTAAAATTCAGAAGCCAACACCTTAAGAATCAAACAAATAGTTGGCCACAAAGAGAAAATCAGAGTATGTGAATCATAGGGTGTAAAATATAAGTAGTAATCCTGCATTTCAATCACTGCTTTCACATGCCAGCCAAATAGCATTACTTTTACATCATTTGAGAACCATGCAAAACAGCTTCTCAGGGTCTCATTTTACAGTCTATGAAATATTTAAATAACTCATTCCATTGAAAATATGGAAGTTTTAATACAAAATTTACTTTATATATATACTTTATATATAATATATTTTATATATATACTTTGGTAACTTCACTAACAGATTGCCAGTCCGCACAGTAATCTGAATTTTGATAATTTTGCCATTCCAAAAAACATACAGCCCAAATTGTAACTTGTTCACAAGCAGATTATCATTTTACCCCAAGTTTAATATGTCTCCACTGTTTTTCAGTAAATGTATGCTTGCACTGAATTCAAACAAATTAAGTTCTATTCTCATATTTTCTAATGTATTTTTATCTTTCTTGATTTATGCCTAGTCATTAATAGGTAGTTTCTTATTAAATTCTCCTCCCATTTTGAATTCAATATTGCAGAGCTAGATCATGACTGTTTACTTTTTAGTGAGACATTATTTTTGAATGGGGAGCTACACTCTCATTAAGAGTCTTAAACTGCATTGTAATGTAATTCATGATAGGTTAATGCTTTAATGTATTTTTTCTAAAATGTAATACCATATGAAAATGTAATGGAGAAATACTAATTATGCAATCAAATTTTCATATCAGGTAAGTGAGTGCTTCAGAAAATCCCTTTACTTAAGATATAGAAGCAAATTCTGCATTGATTTATTCCTCATACAACCCCATTTTCTTAGGGTTTCCCAGGGAGTAATTTACTGTATCACAGTATTTTACATAATACCGTTGGGAAAGTGATATGAGTTAACCATTTTTAAATCCTCTACACTATTTGCAGTTGAATTAAATGTTATAAAGAATTGCAGAGTCTGTGTGATTGTCTGGATATTGAAAACCACGTTGATCATTACTATATCACCTCTAATATGACATTATAACTAAGATGCTCAAAATTGGCTATGGGATTTCGATGCTGAGGAATCCAAATGTCAGATTATAATTCTAGACAAAAAACACACAATTTATATATTAGTTTAGTTTATGTTTGCTATAATTGAAGAAAACAATAATATTATTCAATTTCTAGTGATATGGCAAGTGTATAACACAGAAAAGGAATAACTTAATCGAAAGTCCATTGGTGTAGGATGAGGTAGGAGCGAAACAGTAAATACAATAGTACATCTGATCCAATAAGTCTCCATAGCATAATTTTTTCACTTGTGGAACCACAGATCAGCACATTAGGAGGCAACCTACATTAATCAATCAAAGCTGGCCTCAAGATGAACTTCAAAATACAACATGCGGTTATTTTAATACATTGTAAAATGCATTGTAGTCATACTATCCCACTATCAATTCAAATCATATTGAATCATTTTCAAAAATGACCTTTGCTCTGTGTACTAAACAAACTATACTATCTTTCTATTGCTTTTCTTAACACAATTTATTTTTTTTGTTTAGTGTGGAGAGAATAAGACTTATTTCATACTAATTTGTACATATATATATAAATATATTTATTATGAAATAAGTCTTATTCTCTCCATGATAAACATATATATATAATAGTGACAAAGCACTTCCTCTACCTCGGTGGGTCAAGCGCTTCCTTCTAGCGGTAGATCGGGGAATTGGTTCACCCCTTACTGTTTCTTCCACCCTCTAGTGGTGGGTGAGGGTAATGCAGATGCTTGAAGATGACCTCTCCCTGCTGGCTCACAGTCTTGTCTCTGGTTCACTTAGGCCATTGCCTCTTTGGTGGGGCTCTTACCCCTCCAGTAAATAGCTGGTGGGAGATGGGGGGGCAGTCCCACCCTCAACTCCAGGCTCCAACCCAGGGACCCTACAAGCAGCAGCCTCACACTGTGGCTTCAGGAAAGCTGCTAGCTTCCCCAGGTTACTTCCCCATGCCCCTTGACTTAATGTCCATACCCTGCTTGGACAGGAGTCCTTCCTAGCCTCCCTGCCAGGGAAGGTTCTTGACCTCTGACAGCCCCACGGGCATGGTAATGCCCAAATCAAATGTCCAGTTAAACTTTTCCCTTCTGGAAGGGTCTCTCCCTTAGGCCTCCAGGCCTGGGAAAAATTCTTTGCCCACTTCAGGCAGGGTTATTCCTTCCCCCAGTATTTGTACCTGCAGAGTACTCTCCTGCCAGCGTTCTGCTCCTTCTCTTAAACCCTCCTGGCTCTTGGCAGCATCTTGCCTGCTCAAACACTCTTTGGTAGCTAGCCTCATTCCCACAACTCTAGCCACACCCTTTCTCTGGAAGGGAAGCTTTTTAACAAGTCCTGGGTGGGGCCTTGATTGGCTCCAGGTGGAGTAACCCTTGCTCAGCTACCAGGTGAAAAGGGACTTGCTGATCCTAGGGCTGATATATCGGCCTTCTAGCACTCTCCGGTAGCCATCTGGTCTGACCCTGTCACAATATATATATATATTATCCCTCTCATGGTGTGAAGAATCACTGGAATTTTTCTTTGCTTATTTAAACATATTGTTACATTTGAAATAAATACACCATTATCCTCAGAAACCTTTACTGGCAATGATTATCATTTTACCCCAAGCTGGTTTTCAGTAAATGTGCAACAAATTATGTCCAATTTATCTCAATTTCTAATATATTTTAATCTTTCTTGATTAAAAGAAGATTATGGAGGCACCTATCATAGCTCAATAGTTAAGAGTGACTTGAGTTTTTGGACTTAAATCGAGTATTCCATTTCTTTGATATGCATGAAAAATACAGCGTCTCCTCTCTTGCATTACAGCACTTATTCTGAGTATAGATGATATTTTCTGAGGATTTATCAGTAAGTTTGCTAACTAATTTGAGTTTAAATTAATTTTAAAATGGGCCTCATAAGAAATTTAGTACCTTGAGTTATCTTCAAGGTGCTCAGTAGCCTGGGCTCAAGATATCTAAAAGATTGCCTAAAGTTCTGGGATGAAGACTGGGACCAACAACTCTGCTCCTCTGGAACACTGGAACTTTTTTTATAATTAGGGTAAAGCTCATCTGTGGACGAGGCAGAGCTTCCTTGGGAGCTGGCTTAAGAGCATGGAATGAATTTCCACAGGAACTAAAGGATCATCACAAACCTCATTGCTTTCTGCTCCAACTGCAAGACACACTTCTTTGATCTTGTCTTCAGTAATAGGCATTAGTAAGGCTTTCATTGATTTCAAGTAGGATCAAACTCAAAGCAAAGAATTATCAGATTATGAAGGAAATAAGGGTCAGATCCTGAAATATAGATTTTTTTTTAAAACTTAAAAATATAGGTTTTCTTTTGGAATATTTTTGAATGGAGAACCAGGTCTCTTAACAAAAAGAATTGGCTATTTTTATTTAAAGGCATTTTATTCTCATAGGAGAAAAAAGTTCAATTGACTTAGAATTGTGAAAGATCTCAGCTGAGCTGTGTTGTAAAAGCAATTTATCAGGAGTTAAATAATTTGTTTCCAGAAACTACACTTAAAAGTAAAAGCTTTTTCAAGCTTTATAAACCATTCAATATAAACTTCCACTCATCTAAACACCATGGGAGTGCAAGTTGATTGGATAATCCGCTGAAGAAAAGAAGCCATGGGCTAGTAGTGTGTTGAAGAGCCTTTCAATAAAGATGTACTTTCCTGAGAGACTTCTTTAAGTGGTTGCGCCATCATCTTTTTTGTAAGGCAAATTTTCAAAATCCCATAAAAATCTTCAAAAATTTACTTAAGAGGTGAGGTTACAAACAAAAAAAAATCTAAATCTGAGATTTAACGGTTGTGAGTCTGTTCCCTGCCAATTTGACAGCCCTTCAGACAGATTGTAATCTCATTTATACTGGTGTAAATCCAGAGCATCTTCATTGTCTTCATTTGAGTTATTCCAGTTTTACATCAATGTAACTAAGGCTATGTTTACACTGGCGGCAGCAAATTCGCCGCCGCCAGATCGATCTTTCATGATCGATTGAGCGGTCAGTGAGACCCGCTCAATCGATGTGGGAATCGACTTAATGAGTCCACCTCCTCAACTAGCGTAGTGCTGAGCCGACGGGAATGCTTTTCCCGTCGGCTCAGCGCAATGTGAACAGCGCGCAGAAGCAGTCGACGGGAGTTACGCGAACTACTCTGCGTAGTTTGCATAACTCCCATCGATTGCCTCCAAATTTCCGGGTAAGTGTGAACAAGCCCTAAGATCACAATCTAGCCTTCAATTCAGAAAACAGGTACAGCACGGACAGTGTCAGTTAAATTTCCCCACAATGTTCTGCTAATGTGCTAGAAGGGAAGCCTCTAAGCCTGATCCTGCACTCCTTACTCATGCAAAATTTCTACTGATTTTTCCTTTTCACTTAAATGGGACTTCTGTCTGGCAGGGCTAATGGCCCCAATTCAGCCACTGAATTAGGGTCTACAGCAGGAAAAACAACCAAAGGTGGGTGTAAGATAAAGCAGCACTCCCCCTTAAATACTTATACCATCCCCAAGATTCCCAGGGCCAGGCCTGCCAACAAGAATTCCGGACCCTGGGGCAGAACGTCCTACCCTACCCCTTCTGCCTGTGGCCCTGCCCCTTCTACCCCTGTCTATAGTCCGTCCCAGCCCCTGCCCCCGCTGCACTGCGGGCCTTGCCCCATCCCCCGATTGTAGTCATGCCCCTCCCCAATCGCTTGGTCCCCCTCCTCTCTTCCATACTCCCCCTTCCCCTATGTGGTGAGCAACAGCTGGAGAGGCGGAGGTGGGACACGGTGAGCAGTGGCGGGGGGGGGGGAATGGAGGAAGACAGGAGGGACACATGCAGCGACTGAAGGTGGGGGGAAGGGAGCAGAGCAAGGAGAGGGGAGTCCAAGCAGGGAAAGCAGGGCGTGGAAGAGAGGAGGGGGGCCACGCAGGGAGGTGGGCTGGTGGGGAGGAATACGGCGGCAAGCAGGACAGGGCCTGGGGTGGAACAGAGGTGGACTGTGGACAGGCGCCACGGGCAAAAGAGGCAGGATGGGGTGCTAGCCTCTCCGAAGAGTAGCTTTCACCCTGCCGTGCATGGCCCAGGCCTCTTTTAAAATCACCGGGCCCCCTTAAAAATCGCTGGGTCCCTGATCAATTGCCCCCCACCCCCAACCATCAGCAGGCCTGCCCAAGGCCAAATTCATTCCTTCTATAAATAGGTTCAACTTCCATTGATTTCAGTGGGAAGTGCATTCAATTGTGCCACACCTGAATATGATCCTAAAAGAATATCACATTGCTGGGAGTTACATTTGTTTTGCACAGCAGATGCTTGAAAAATTGAGCCAAGTTACGCCACTTACATTTCTTATTGGAACTTATCCCATTTGTGTTACTGCTGAAGTAGCCTTAGTCTTCAACATGATGCCCTTCCCCTCATCCCATCCCCTCATCCTATCAAGAGCAGGGTTTGGGATTTTCCCTGGCTTTTAGGTGTCAGTCTGCCAGGAAGAAATGTGAAAGTTCAAGGAGGAAATCCCTTTGACAAATAGTTTCTTTCTGGAGCAAAGCCTTATGGAAATGAAAAGCCATGACAGGGTGTATCATTTTGTCTCATTGTTGGCAAAAAGAGAGTTAACCCTTTCTCCATGAGCAGAGAAATTACTACAGCAGCTTTCTTGACTTCAGTGCAGGTATTGCCAGGAAGCCCGGCCATGAGGGAGAAATGGGTGTATTCAACAGGAGTGAGTTAATAAACCCCAAAGGGAAATATAAGAAAATGTTCTCTAAAGAGCCTAGCAGTGTGACATAACTTGTCCTAGAGGGAAAAGCCCTGACCGAAGAAAGTTTATCTTGGGAGTTTCTGGAAGAAGTGGGGAATTTTTGTTCAAGCTCTGATTGCACATGGCCTTTCCTTTCAGTTTATTCAGAAACCATGGTTGGAAGAAGCCCGTTCAGAGATATTTGACTTTTGGACTGTACAAAGGTCCTTTTTGGATTTCATTTAGACCCTGACTGTGAGAAGCCCTGCCTAGTTGAATTAGAAATTGTGTACTCCAAAGTAGCTCTCTATTTGACTATGACCCACCTGATTTGTGAAATGGACCCATCAGATGGAAGATTTACCTTCTTAACTCAAATATTGATTGGGGGAGAAAAAAGGAAGCTATATTCAGCTGGAAAGCACTCCCCCAGGAGAGCTTTGGATTAGAGACTCTCCCCATTAAGTGATGCTGATTGAGACTCATGTCACTAAACAACAATTTTTCCTCTCTTGCTGGCACTAGCAAGTGGATACTAGACTGCTTTTAGAAGCTCCTTTGAGCTGAATGGCCTCAGCAAGGGTTGGGAAGGCAGAAGACTGGATCAGTATCTAGTTAAAGATAGGAAACAAAGGGTAGGAATAAATGGTCAGTTTTCAAATTGGAGAGAGGTAAATGGTGGTATCCCTCAGGGATCTATTCATGTTCATGTTCATAAATGATGTGGAAAAAGGTGAGGTGGCAAAATTTGCAGATGATACAAAACTACTCAAGGCAGTTAAGTCCAAAGCAGACTATGAAGAGTTACAAAGGGATCTTAGAACAGTTGGTGACAGGGCAACAAAATGGTGAATGAAATTCAATATTGATAAATACAGAATAATGCACATTGGAAAACATAATCCCAACCATATATATATACGATGTAGTCTAAATTAGCTGTTGCCATTCAAAGAGATCTTGGAGTCATTGTGGATAGTTCTCTCAAAACATCCACTCACTGTGCAGCGGCAATCGAAAAAGCTAACAGAATGTTAGGAATCATTAGGAAAGCGATAGATAAGACAGAAAATATCATATTGTCTCTTTATAAATCCATGGTATGTCCACATTTTGAATACTGCGTGCAGAGCTGGTCGCCCATTTCAAAAAAGATGTATTGGAATTGGAAAAGGTACAGAGAAGGCAACAAAAATGATTAGTGGTATGGAAAAGCTTACATATGAGGAGAGATTAATAAGACTGGAATTTTTCAGCTTTGAAAAGAAATGACTAAGAGGGGACGTGATAGACATCTATAAAATCATGATGTGTGTGAAGAAAGTAAATAAGGAAGTGTTTACTCCTCATAACACAAAAACTAGGGGTCACCAAATGAAATTAATAGGCAGCAGGTTTAGAATGAACAAAAGGAAGTATTTCTTTATACAATGTACAGTCAACCTGTGGAACTCATTGTCAAAGGATGTTGTGAAGGCCAAGACTATAATGGGGTTCAAAAAATAATTAGATAAATTCATAGAAGATAGCCATTGATTGACTTATTAGCCAAATGGGCAGGGATTGCTGTTTGCCAGAAACTGGGAATGGGCGATGGGATGGATCACTTGATGATTATCCATTCTGTTCATTCCCTCTGAAGCACCTGGTATTGGTATTGTTGGAAGACAGGATACTGGGCTAGATGGACCATTGGTCTGATCCAGTATAGCCATTTTTATGTTCTTATGTAAGACTCAGCAGTCTTTACTACTCTGAGCATCTTCACAATTCTCAGCTGTTGAGTAGAGGGAATTATTTTTGGTCTGTTCAGCTGAGCATACAAGGACCATAAAGCATCTTTTGTGACTTGAATACCTCAAAAGGCTGTGTATATTTTTGATTTGGAAGGGCCTTATAAAGTTGTTATGGCATTATATACTGGTAACAGTTTTCTCTCCCATATTAACTTATTGAAACTGAGAACCTCAAATTTCTATTTTAATAAAGCAGTCTTCCAACTCAGCAATCCCTCCAGACACTCTGTTTTTAGATTTATTTAAGAAAAATGTCAAATACAATAATTATAACCTATAACCTTTTCTTGACTTTTTTCTCTTTTTCTTATTATGTAATTACCTTGTACCAACTGCAAAAGGCAAGGTTCATCACTGAGGGCCCGTCTTTACTGCAAAATTAATTCACGTTATAGCTCAACTATTGATTTTAATTTGAGTCCCGTCCATGCACAAAATCCCGTAACAAGTACAGTGGTGCTTTTGACTCAAGTTGGCTGGCCCATCAGGGCATATAGGCTTAAAAGGGAGTTAACACAACTCATCAGCTGCTAACATGACTGCTCTTGAGTATGGCTGCAAGCTTGCTCAACTCAAGTGCTGCTTGTCTGCCCAGGCCTTCCATCAATTCCCCCTGTGTGGCCAGAAAGGACAGACAAGTTTTACCACAATTCACTAGGAAAGAATTAATAGAGCAGCTCATCTTACTGCAGTGAAAAAACCATGGAATATGCCCTCAAAAGCTTTAGTGCCACACACAAGTGAGTGCAGTGCCAATGTGGGGACAGCAACTCAAGTATTAAATTGCAGAGTGTCTGCTCTCACTCCCCTCAAGTTAACCTACCTCAAGGAACACAAGTTACCTGTGCAGTGAAATATACCCTTAACTCAGGGTGCTGTTTTTTTATCCCACGGAAGACTTGAGCTGCTGAGTGTTGAATCTTACAGCTAAACTAGATTCTATATGGCAGAAAGCAGAGCTGGACGAAACAAACAATATAGTTAATTGAGATTTTTCCTGTAAAGTTAATGTAAAAAGCCAGATGAGGCACTAATTCAAGTACAAATAAGTCTACAAGGAGGATCTCCCATTTTCCCCATCACTAATCCAGTTTACTAATTTGTGTTCTCTTAGGAGCTGCAGCAGTCTTGTAAAACAGGGCACCTTGTTTAGGATCCCTTAAATATATTACAAAAGTGCCTTAAATTAAATTTTCACTGAAGCACTGGAGTTAATCTAGTCTGCACCAGCAGTTTTCTGATTATTAATTTTAATCACATTTGCTGATCTCTTTCATTACCTAATTTCTTAGTACTTTACATATTCATTCCATAGTCTATTTTTTCTTCTACTTAAGCTTGTTGTGTGTGTGTTTGTGCTTATCTTCTGAGGCATTTTCTTGCAGACATGTTCTTGAAGTTTCTAATATAAGCAACTTTCTCACATATTAAAATGTATTAGCACCATCATTGTGCTTGGTGCTATTCACACAAATAAAACATTCCCTTCTCTAACATTTTCACAATCTCGTATAGAAGCAAACAAAACATCTCTCACATCAGGTACCATTATGAGTTTGAGATGAGGTAATCTTACAGATGCCATTTTTATAAGCTTTATGGAAGATGTGTGGTTTGAGAAGAGAGGTGTTTTGGCACAAGAGAAGAGGGAGACTGTTTCAAGTATGCAGGCTGTGTGAAAGAAGCCATATAGATGAAAATGGAAAAAGAATACAGAGGGCAGATGGAAAGGAAGCTTGGAAGGAACAAAAGGAGCAGAAAGAAGTGAGGGCAAAGATAATAAGCAGGATGGGAGCTGCACAAGATATTGCAAGAGAAGAGGAGAAGTTTATATTTAATGTTAAAGGTGAGGAGTAGCCAGTTAAAGAATTTTAAGAAGGAAGTAATTTTAAGTGGCAGGACAGGAGGGTGGTTTTATAGCACCAGCATTTTAGGTGAACGAGAGTGAAATACAATGAAGTGAGGGTCAGATGAATGCAGAAAGTCCATTGAGTTAGTGTACAGTCTAAGTCATTCTCACTCAAAATCCTCAAAACTTCCAGGTCAAAGGTTTATGAGTGAAATCCTAGCTCCACTAAAGTAAATGGCAAAATTCCCATTTACTTTAATGAGGTCAGGATTTCACCTTAGAAATGTAGACCCTGATTGAACAAAACAGTTAAGTAGATGCTTAGGTGCTCTGCTGAACTGGGGCTTATATATAAGTGTCATTTGTAAATAAATAAATATAAACAGATTGATTTCTGGAATCTGTAAACTGTCTGCAAAATGATATTCCCAAAGCTTGCATGGTTAAATTGGACAATTGGAGGTAAGAGCCCCAATTGCAGACCACTATTCAAAAAATCTGAATCAGAGCTATAAAAGTTATGTGGCAGAATAAACCTCTCATGTCCTGGTGATGGTCTGGAAGCTTTTCAGAAATTCCCTTGGTTAGTAACAAAATCTTACTGGTTCCTGAAGGGAAAACCCAACCAAATTCTTGAAAATTTGATTCTTGAGAACGTGATTCTTGAAATCAGTAGGTCTGTTATAGAAGAGAATTAGGTATTTTAAGGTCTGCTGTTGAACCATATGCCTTTTATTCTCCTATGATCTAGAGCTGGATCTTTTATCCCCAGAAGTAGTGCTATCTTTTTATATTTGAAAGGAAAACTTGCATATGGAAGTACCAGTTCAGCACACTGAAAGAAACAGCTCATGTGCTAATTTGAAACTGTACCACATGAAGTTTAATATCCTGCATAATAAATAGTTAATGCAGTCCTTTATGTTTCACCTACAACTAGAAAATGCCATAAGGAAATACTGTATTCTGAATGATCCATACTGTCTTAGCATACTACTACAGCCTAGGACAAGTTTTGCTCATAAAGTACCCTGAAAAATAATATCAATATTTTTCCAGCAAGAAGGGTGAAGCTGTTCTAACTTGTTCAGGGACAGAGTCTCCACTGCCTTACACTATGCAAAGTGGGTGTAAAAATAGTACCATTCCCCCTACAGCAGGTGACTCTCCAAATGGTTGAATACACAAGCGTTAAAGCCAGCATAAAAACTTTGCTAAGGCAGGGCAGAAGCTGGACTGTATAAATGCCAAATATTATGAGTATTAATTTTAAATCTTGATTTAAAAAAAAATCTAGTACTCCCTGTCTGAGAAATTAAAAGAATTAAGCAATAGCTTTATTTTGAGGGTCCAGAAAAACAATGGTTTTTGCTCCAACTGAAGCAGTAGTTAACTAACAAAGGTCCTAATGCTGCAAATGTTTATGCATATACTTAACTTTACTACTGCAAGTAGCCCTGTTAACTTCAGTTAACTAAAGTTAAGCAGATGTGTTTGCAGGGTTGAATCCAACACTATTATCAGAGCTGTGTAGACCTCAATCAATTATAGTAGCTCATATGCAAATCATATATTTTGTCATGACAATGCTATAAATAGAAATTATTACTGAACTGTTCTCAGATTCAATTTAGGAATAATCTGAAAATTCACAAGGTAAAAGAGCTTCTTGGGAAAAAAAGTGGTAAAATGAAGTAAAAGTGCCATACCAAAGGATGAGCTGGTACTCACCTTGGGATTTAGCCCCAGCTCTAACTTATGTGACCAAGGGTCACAAGACAGCAGCCCAGAAGCTGCATAGGATTACTAAGTGTCCGGTTTTCAACTGGAATGTCCAGTTGAAAAGAGAACCTGGCAGTGTCCTAAAGTCTGGTTGCATGAAGTAACTGGCTTCCACCACAAAAACCCCATTGCCCCTCACACAAACTTCTTACCAACTTGGTAGGGGGAGAATTTAAAAGCCAACTTACCCCTGAGGTTGTGGAGCAGGAAGGAGAGGATGAGGAGGCAAGCAGCACTGGAGAAAGACAACCTCCATCTCCAGGGCATAGTGACTGAAGCTAGAGGTGGTCACTGAAGGGCCCAGCCTGTGCAGCAATTGGGACAGAGGAGCCCGCCAAGCTCTGCCTTTCTTCCACCCAGCTGCTGCTTTAGCAGCAGAACTGGAGCTGCAGCTGCCTGACATGCAGGAGGTACTGAGCTGCTTAGTTCCTGCAGCAGGAGCAATCCTAGGCTGCCAGGTGGGCATTACTGCTCCTGCAAACTCAAACTCCAGTAAGTTTTCAATCCACATTTTTCTTACTTCAGCTATCTGTAAATTTTTATTATCAATAGAAATATTTTTCATCATTTGTGTATGCACTGTGAAATCAACATTTTCCAACTTTTACTGATAAAAATCTAATTCTTCTAAGCCTAACCATCTATTTGCTTATATTACTTTTCTTTTCCAGACATGCATTAAGCATGCCTGCATAACAAAAAATTAAAGAACAATCCAAATCAACTGAATTGCCTGTCCTCTGTTAAATCCAAATGGAAGAATTATTGAAAACATTACTGATATTTCCCCTAATTTTCTCCCTGCCTTCTACAGTTTCAAAAAATATTTTCTATCCATTTTTAACAACAGAATGAGAGAACCAACATTTCAGATCTAGAGATGATTGTGGTTTTATGATGGTATTTTAGTTGCTATTTGGGTTTACTAGTTTCTTCTGTTTTTATGGATTATAAACACAATTATGCAACATTACAGGAAAATTCCAATACTTAGTTATGCTAGTTTAGACTTAGATCCTGAAAAGCTTTACTACTCATGGACCACAGACCATTGAGCATTATGAGGTGGGTCTTCTTCAGTCTCCTCTGAGGCTGTTCCGCTGTATTAAATAACTAGAGTTCTTAGAACAGGAAGACTGGACCCTAGCGTAGGTGCCTTAGCTAGCAGGCTATTGAGTCTTTCTTTCTCTCTCTAACCCACTGACTATTTAAGTATTTATCCATACTGGAACAGCTCCAACAGAAAAAAGATTGAGAGCCCCACAACAGAATATCCAATAGCCCGTTGGTTAGGGCACCTCGCCTGAAAGGTGGGAGACTCCTCTTCAAATTCTTTCTCCCTGTCAGGCAGAATGGGAAATTGAACCTAGGTCTCCCACATCCCAGCTGACTGCTCTAACCACTGGGCTAAAAATTATTAGATAGGCACCAGCTCCTCCAGTTGGAATTTGAATGAGCATGCATACAGGATCAGGTCCCACAGGTCAATTAGGCATTCTCCTATCTCTTTTTCTCACAGTTTGAGGATTGCCCATGGATTTAGGTGTCTGGATGCCCAGAGTGAGGCAGCAGGGCAGATGCCAACAGGCAGAAAGTTAGGCACCTGGAGAACTTTGAGTGGAAATTTAGGTGCCAAGTGAGTTTAGGTGCCTAAAGGATTAGGCAGCAGTCAAATGGGGGGGGGTTTGTGGATTGCAGTGGCACCTAAAACTGGGGTTTAGGTACCTAAGTCCCTTTGTGAATTGGGTCTTTGTTCCCTGAAAGACAAAGGACTCACAGAGGGGTATGGCTAAACTTCTTCAAAACTCATCTCCAACCAGAAGAAAAATGGGCCTCCCGGGATGGGAGGGGGGACGGGGGACGGGGGGGGGGGAGAGGGGGAAACTGAGGTAGTGGCTACATCTCCACATGCAGGACAGAAAAACTGTTATTGGGGACATAGGGCTGCCCAGAGTCGGGCAACAAAAGGAGCAGTTTTGCCCCCCCAATCCTTTGGAGAAATATGATTGGATGAAACGTGTCTATTCTACACAACCCAAATAAAGATATCATAGGCCACAGAGTTGGTGAGGGAGGGGCACCTGGGCCATGGCGTGAACCCTTTTTGACCAGGGAAATTCAAGCGAATGTCCTTGCAACCAGGTACCTGGAGTTGCAGCATTGCTCAGATTTGGCCCAGTTGTTCCTCTATCATGACGTGGAGCTGGCCAGACAAAATTTGAATGAGTAGGGTTATGACCTGGCACGTAGGGTTGCAGTGTCACTATAGCCAAAGCAGCCCCTGCATGCCACATGCCAGGCCCTCACCTGCTGAAATCACAGCATCTCCTCTCAGCTATGGGGACCAGCTAGGAAATGGGACTTGATCCAAGGCCTAAGCTCACGAGCAGGGAGGGATAAGGTAAGGAGCAGAGTTGGGGAGGCACGGGCTCCTGAAAAGGGATGGAAAAGGGGTTCCTTCAAGGGCTGAAACTCCTGAGGGGTTGTGTAGGGGGTCATGGGCTGGGGAGGTAGGCTGCTGGTGTTGGGGGAGGCACCTGAGAAAGGAAGGCAGGTTAGGTGGGGATGTTACCCACACACTCTAGGGCACCCTACATTTATCCATCCATGGGCTCAAGGCATAATCCAGTTAATTTAGGCACCCCCACCCTTTCTGAGGGCTGCATGTGTAATCTTCTGTGGGTTTGCAGGGCCTTTTACCAGTGACAGAGCCTTATGCAGTAATATCTTTAACCTCTATTTATTAACGGTTACCAGAACAGAATACACACGCTAAGCATACAATGCTCACCACTCCCAATAAGGCACACAAACTTTTCCTGGTGGCCAGTCAGGATCAGATCATCTGGGGCTTCAGCTTCTGCATGCTATACTTGGCAGGGTGTTGAGGTCTGGCAGCTCTGATCTTCAGAGTTACCAAGTTGCAGAACATAGAAAACTAGTGCAATCAAATGAGCAGAAAACATGCATGATCATTTTTGGCAGGAAGTAGTGACTCACAGCTGAGAAGTGACCGGAAGTGACACTATGCCATGTGACTGGAAGAAGTGTTGCCCCCAGCATGCCATGTGACAGGAAGTGATGCACAGGCACAAAGCTCATGTCATGTGACCTTGCTGCTCCTCCTCCTCTGACCTCCACGTGCATCATTATGCGAAGTGATGCATGCACAACAAACATACACACGTGACACTGCCACTTCACGTGCACGCACGCTGCCTTGTTCCTCACAGCCTGCCTGCCTCTAAGAGTCTGGCTCTGGTGAAGGAGTGTAACTAGTTGAGTCAAGAGCGCACCGGCATCACGACTGACCCATCCCTGACTGAGGCTAAGCTGTCTACACACTCCTCATGGGATGCTGCTGCTGGTGCGCTACAGGAAGGCGGTGATCCTGGGCTACAGCTCTGTGGGTGAGTCCAGCTGGGCTCCCCCTGCAGGAGCTGGGAGAGGAGTGCCTGGAGCCGGTGGGGTGGGGTGCAGGGTGCATGTGAGGTCTGCAGCGGTGGGTGGTAGAGAGTCTTGCGGGGTGGGGGCTGGTGCTGAGCACTGCATGCGGTGGGATGATACAGGGGTTGTCTGCAGGCCTTGGGGTACGAGGGACTTGCAAGGGGCTGCACAGAAGGGGGGCTGGTGGGGTGGGCAGGGGCAGGCTGCACAGAGGTGGGTTGGGGTGGTGAGGGGCTGCCCCCAGGCTCGCCCCAGGGCCAGGGGGGAATAGCTAATTCCTGGGGTGTGCAGCTCTCTGTCTCTGCTACCACCCCCAGATCTCTGACCGATAGTCCGGCCCACTCCCTGATGTGGGGGGCCAGGGGATGGGGTCACTCACTGTGCCACTGGGCTCTCTTTGCCATTGCCATTAAGACTGGAGGCAGCCTGGGCCAGAGAAGGAGGAAGGAAGGGAGGAAAAGGACGGAAATGCAGGGGACAGAGGTCATGCTCGGGGAAGTGTGGATTTGTTTCCTTAGATCTAGTTTTTATCACCCCACTTTTGGTATGTGCAGATGTCTGGCTCCGGCTCCAGCTCTGGGGCCACCCCCGGGCTGGCGGGGGGTGTCTGCTAATGGGCAGGAGATTCCTCCTCCCCCACCGTGGGTCAATGAGTGGGGGGGGCCATGGCAGAATGGGGCCTGGGCCAATCCCCTGATCAAGCCTAAAAAACCCCCATTTGGGGGGCTGATTTTCCCCGTGTCCCACATCCTGCGCAGAGGGGGAGATGTTGCCAGAGAAGAACAGCAGAAATTGTTGCTGGTGCAAATCTGGGCATCTGCAACGTCTCAATGAACCTTGACATAGTTGTAACCTGGGGGGTCCTTGTCTCCGTGGAAGGGCGAGGGTTTGGTGGGTGGCTCTTAGAAGCTGGAAAGCCAGGCTTTAAGGGTACCTCTACGCTGTGATTAGACACCTGCAGCTGGCCCATGCCAGCTGACTCGGGCTAAGGGGCTTGTTTAGTTGTGGTATAGACATTTGGGCTCTTGGACTGTAGGCTAAAAGTTTGAAAAAAAGAATTGAATGTTTGGGTTAACTACATATTGCATTTTAAAAGCTGTATGGACTAATGTGTTGATACCCTGGGCGGACATCTCAGGATGCCTGGCCAGATGCCAAGAGCTTTATTCTGCCTAGTAATGGCTAGAAAGGCGGGAAACCTGCAGAGGTAGTGACAACTGCACAGCTTGGGGTCCTGTGCAAAGGTATCTAGAGTGGGAAAATCCCTGTTATCTGATTGGTTGGATCTAACTGGAAAGAGAGTATATATAAGGAAAAGCAACCCCAAGGGCTGCTGTTCATCTGAGTGACAGTCATGTATTTGCGCATTAAGTTTATTGTTCTGGAGACAACGAGGGACGTAAGAAGAGGAAGGGAAAGATCTACTTAACTGTCATCAAATTCGTGGAGGACAAAGCATCTGGGGTGCTTCATTCCTGACGGGGTCCAGTGTCTTGGAGGATGAAGACAAATCATAAAGTTACTCTTGGTTAATTCGGGTTTATGTCCTTGTGGATCCTGTTTGCATATTTATTTCTTTGTTTGACCTTGGAGGATTTTCAATAAATCTCATTGTTAAATCATTTGGGGGTCAACCCCTTATTCCACCCCGATGACAGAAACAGGTGGGGTTCCAAACTCTCACCACCAGAGAAGGGGTTTTCAGAGCCAAAGTAAAATTCCCCCTTCTTGGTCTAACAAGATCCCGGTCTATGCTGCAGTTAAATAGCCTCTTAGTGGGAGTCTAGGTCAGCTGGCATAGCCCAGCCATGGGTAGACGTGCCCTAAGAGATCTGCAGCATTCACAACAGAAAAATTTCAAATCTCTTCTCTCCAGGCAAAACCTCCCTGGTTCACCAGTTTGTTGAGAAGGAGTTCCTGAGGTGCTATGACTATACAGTGGAAAGCACTTTTAGCACTGAATCCATAGCCAGCGTCTCCACCCTTGGAATTCCAGTTGTCTTTGTGCATTATGTATTCCCCTAGTGTCTAGAGGTCCCCCCAAAACCAGTCTCGATGGGCAGTGCTGTGGAGATGGTCCTTGCCTCCCAGCTACCCCTTGTTAAAGATAGAGGGTGGGAAGGGAAATAGAGCCACCAGGGAAGAGAGGGGACAAAACTTGGCAAAGTGATGTGGCAGACTGAACCCTGTCCAGCACCGACCAGAGGGTCGCACCGTGTAACTGACTCTCACTCCATTGATTCCCTCCAGCCTACAACAAAATGCTGATGGTGGGAAAGGATGAATTTCACCTCCAGATAGTGGATACTGCAGGGCAGGTGAGGCCTGGGGCAGGGAGGGGGAGACAGGACTAAGTGTAGCTTTCCCCATGGTGCGTTGTCCTGATGGGTCTCCCCTCTCCACCCCCAAAACCTATCCCTGATGCAGCCATCTCTGGGGTGGGACCCATCACTTGTCAAGGCAGCAGTTTAGGTCAGGGAGGGGGAATCTTGTCGCAAGACTGGAGGAAATTTGGGGGCAGGGTTGGTTAATCCCTCCCCTCCCAAACAAAAAACACCCATTGTGAAAGGTTCGATGTTTCCAAAGGAATTAATCTCCAGGAACAATGGTGTCCCTTAGCATCATGGTGGGGCAGTAGTGGGCAGTGCTCCCTCCCATAATACAACTGCCTGCTGTGGGTCTTCCATCCGCATGCTGACCTGGCTTGGTTCTGCTTGGTTTGGCCTGGGCTCCTGTGTCTCAATGGTGCGTGGGTGTCCCAGGGAAGGCGGAGGGAGCAATCTTGTCTGTGTTTATTTCTCACCCCCTGCTATTCACACACCTCTCCTCTGCAGCTCTCTGGGACGAGTACACCATCCTGCCCCATGCCTTCATCATCGGCCCATTTGATAGTCACTTCTTGGAGCACAATTCCCCCAAAGCACCGAGGTCAGCCAGGAATCCCACCGCTCATGTGGCTGGGGCGTGCGGCCAAGCCCAGCGGCGGAGCGGTGTGTCCACAGCTCTGTCGCTGTTCCTTGGAGACTGCTTGCCACCTGCTCTCTGCAGCTTCCATGTGGTTAAAACTCTTCCCAACGGGTTGTATGAAAGCAGAGGGAAGACCCGGTAAGAGATCCCCTCCCCTGTTCAGGCCAGGGCCCCTTCTGTCCCAATGGTGCTGGCACGGGGGGCCCCTGCTCTCACTCAAACTCAAAACTCAAACACAAAACTCAGGCTCCCCCATCCTGTCCCCACAGATGGCACAGGGAATCTTCATCAAGATCATCAAGGAGATCAGTCGGGTGGACAACACGTATGGCAATGAGCGCAACTACCTCCTTATGTGACCCTCTTGCTCTTGCACCTGGGCTGGCTTCCTCGTCGGAGGTGGCGCCGTGGTCAGGACAGGGGGGCGGGTGCTCTCCTCTGCCTGGAAGTTTACCTGGCCCCTGCAGCTCCAAGAGGGTAGAATCCATGGCGAGAAGCCACTCAGAGCCGCCTGGCCTGCAGTAAACCACAAACACTGTACCTCACTGCCTGGCCCTGTGCTCCCTGGCTTGTGGATTTCAGGCTGTAAAGGGATTGGTTGTGGATTTTTTTTCTTGGTCTTCTGACGTAAGAGTCTTTTTTTTTCACCGAGCCCTATTGAAAGGGCAGCACTCAGGGTGGGAGCTAGAGCAATTAAACTTCGTTTTGTATGCAAAAGCATTTCCTGATGTCCGACAGCTCAGGGTCTGAGAGAGAAATGGGGGAAAAGAGTGAGTGAGGCTGTAAAGTGAGCAGCGCTATGACCACACATTGCTTGCTGTGGCTGCCTGTGCATGAGGCCGTAGAGACGTCTGGAGGAGGGAAGGGGGGAGGAATGATTGGTGGCATGCTCCACCCACCATCCTAGAGCAGACGCACAAAAGATGAGCAATGACACAGTGTCATCATTAGGCTTCAGCACTAACACGCCGCTGTGCCTGGATTAATGCTCTGCACCCCCTGTCAGCGGGTCTCAGGGTGCTTTGAAAGAACTGAGCCTGCCCTTGAAATGGTAGGCCGGAATTATTTCTGGCTTGAGAGAAACTTTTGAGTTAGAAGGAGTAAGTGATGTGCTTGGAAACACACTGCCCGGGTTGAAACCCAGGTGTCCTGGGGCTTCACCATGTCGCAAGAGAGCGAGCGACTGAAATAGAGAGCTACAAGCTAAGTAGAGAGCTTCAAGACCAGAGCCCATTGTTAAACAGGTGATGGGGGCTGTATCTGCTGTTGAGGTGGATGGAGGAAGGGAATCAGGAACGGGTGAGTCTTGACTTGAGGATATCTCACCATTGCGGTGAGGTCAGGCAGTTCAACTGGAGGTGTGTCCTTGGGATCGGTAAGACCTGGCAACAACTGATCTACATGTCACTGTCAGGTGAGATCATTTGCAGTTTGGACAGTGTAGGAAACAGGTCCTGTCTGGGCGATGACTGTAGCAAGGACCCATTTAGCTCCAGAAGCATAGTTTTGTGCTAGAACAGGCTGTCCAGGACTAAAGGTTCAGTCTTTTGCTCTGTGTGCACGTCTGATGACTTGTTTGTGCTGTTGACGTTGCACAACTTGTTGTGCTTTGGAGGGTTTCAGCAGATCAAAGCAAGTGCGCAGCTGTTGTCCCATCATTAGAAAGGCCATAGACGCTTTGGTCAAAACATGAGGTGTGTTTCTGTAGGATAGTAAGAAGGTGTCCAGATGCTTTTGAATAGACGAATGTCCCCGTGCAGATTTTAAAGCCTGTTTCATTGTCTGCACAAACATTTCTGCTAATCCCTTGATGGATGGATGATACGGTGCTGAAGTGATGTGATGTATCCCATTTGCTTTCATAAAATTTTCAAAGTCTTGAGAGATGAACTGCGGTCCGTTGTCACTCACAAGTTGTTCTGGGAGACTAAAACGACTAAAGAGTTCACGCAGTCTCTGGATAGTGCTTTCATCAGTAGTGGACAGCATTATAGAGATTTCTGGCCATTTGGAGTGAGTGTCAACAACAACCAGGAACATGCTTCCTTCAAATGGGCTGGCAAAATCAACATGAATATGGTGCCACAGATTTTCAGGCCAGTTCCATAGGTATAGGGGCACTAACTGAGGTGTGTTCCTCACACTCTGACATGAAGTACAAGCTCTTGCCTTCTTTTCGATAGCACTGTCCAGCCAGGCCACCAAAAGTAGCTTTGTGCAATTTCTTTCATGCGTATTATTCCACAGTGACCTGAATATAGCTGTTCTAACATCTGTGATCTCAGTAGTGGTGAAATAATGACGCGCACCCCACACAGCAAGCCACCAGAATGGATTGATAACTCCATCCTTCTGGACACGTAGGGACGAAGGTCTGGTGAGATCTGAGAGTCCTGTAGAGATGTTCCATGCATCACTAGGTCCATAACTTGGGACAGTACTGGGTCAACGTGAGTTGCCTTCTTTACTTGAGTAGCAGTGATGGGTGTGTTCTCTACTTGTTCAAAGTAGAAGATTTCTTTCTGGCCAATCTCTTGATGTTTAACTGGTAAAGGCCATCTTGAGAAACCATCTGCGTTGCAATGCAGAGTGGATTTCTGATATTTGATCTCATATGTGTGTGCGGAAAGCAACAATGCCCTTCGTTGCATACGACTAGCAGCCAATGGTAGAATGCCTGTGAGTGGTTCAAAAATTGATGTTAGAGGTTGATGATCGGTGAGAAGTTTGAACTTCTGTCCAAACAGGTACTGGTGAAATTTCCAAATTCCTAAAACGATTCCCAGTGCTTCATGTTCAATTTGACCATACTTAGTTTCTGCCTTTCTTAAGGTGCGTGATGCAAAAGCAATGGGTCTCTCCACTCCAGAAGGCATAATGTGTGACACGATTGCTCCCATGCCATAAGGAGAGGCATCACAGGTCAAATGTAGAGGATGGGTCAAAATGTGTCAAAACCTCTGAATTCCATAATGCACGTTTAGCCTTGTTAAATGCAACATCATAGGCTTCAGTCCACTTCCAGACCTTGTTTTGGCAGAGGAGTTGATGTGGTGGTTTTAGTAGTGTTGCTAACCGTGGAATATATTTTCCATAATAGTTTAATAGCCCTAAAAAAGAGTGACGTTGGCTCACGTTTCAAGGAGTCAGAGCTTCCACAATAGCCTTGACATTTGCAGGAGCCTTACGAAGGCCAGTAGCATCAATGACGTGTCCCAAATTTTCAACAGAGGGCTGGAATAATTCACATTTGTCTTTGCAGACTCGTAGGCCGTACTCTTCCAGTCCCTGCAGGGCAGCATCCAAGTTCTTAAGGTGGTTCTCCTCCTTCTTAACCAGGATGTCATCAAGATAGTACTAGACTCCTGGTAAGCCACTCAAGATCTGGTCCATAGCTCTCTGGAACAAAGCTGGGACAGATGTTATTCTGAAGGGCAAGCGACACTATTGGTACAGCTCTTTATGCGTCATGATAGTCAACAGCTCTTGGGACTTCTTATCGACATGCATCTGTAAATATGCCTGACACAGATCAATCTGGCTGAACTTTTGTCTACCAGCCAAGCCAGTGAAGAGGTCATCGATGCGGGGAAGAAGGTATTGCTCTGCACACAACATTGGGTTAACAGTGACCTTAAAATCCCCACAAATCCGAATGGAGCCATTTTTCTTCAATACTGGAATGAATGGTCTTGCCCATTGGTTGCGGACAACTGGTACTAGGACTCCATACTTGACCAGGCGCTCCAGGTCTTATTCAACTTTTGGCCTGATGGCATATGGCACAGTTCTGGCTTTCAGACATTTTGTTAACATTCAATTTTACAGTGATTCCTTTCATACTTCCCAGGTCCTCTTAAAAAACAGCAGCATGTTTCTTTAATACAGCTGCCAGACTTGTTTCTCCTTTAGCCATTATGTGCACTTCTGCCCAATTCAGCTGGATCTTCTTAAGCCATGACCTTCCAATTAAGACAGGGTAATTGCTAAATTGCCACTGTTTGTGGTGGAAGGCATTCTGTCCATTGAGCTCCACTTTAACATTGGTAATACCCAACATAGGTACAGCTTCTCCAGTGTATGTCTTCAGAACAATTTTTGTCGGCTTAAGCAGAAGATGCTTTAGCTTCTCCTTATACACAGTGTCTGAGACCAGCAAAACTGCTGCTCCTGTGTCCAGTTTCATGTGTACAGGTTTACCTTCCAACAGCGGGGTTACCCAGTATTCATGTGAGCCAACTGCCATGGACTAGATGTGGAATGACACTTCTTCTGACTGGGTGTCACTTTGATTATCCTGAGCTTGCTCTACCATGTGCAGATTTTTCCTTTTGGTCCGCCAGACAACAGGCTTCTTTTTCTCCTGCTTGCATGTTCTGTTTGACTCTTCTTTTTTCTGTTTGCAGCCACACTCAATGTGTCCCTTTTTGCTACATTGTCGACACACTAGGTCTTTACACCAACATTCCAATGCATGGTGACCAAGCTTTCCACAACAGTAACATTCCCAGCTCCCCCCGTCTTGTTGGTAGGTTCTTGTGACACCTTATGCACTCTGGTTGATGCACTTAGTTGTTGTGCTTCCTTTGCTGCCAGTTTCATGGAAACTGCTATTTCAATGGCCTTCTGCAAGGTGAACTTGGCCTCTGTCAATAAGCGCTTCTCTATTGCTTCACTGTGCAGACCACAAACTAACCTATCATACAGGATGTCATTTAACACATTATTAAATTCTCAGTGCTCAGAAAGCTTCTTAAGAGTGGCTACAAATTGGGCTATTGTTTCACCTTCTTCTTGATTCCTTTTGTGGAACCTAAATCTCTCTGCAATTACCAGTGATTTTGGGGGAAAATGTGCCTCTAGGATTTCACAATGTCACTGTAAGATTTTGTGCCTTGCTTATCAGGTTGCACTAAGTTGCGCAGCAAGCTAAGTGTTTTCGCTCCCACAACACTTAAGAAAGTTGCCATCTTCTTATCATCCCCAATTCCATTTGCAACAACAAAAAGCTCAAAATGCTCAGTATAGGAGCTCCACTGCTTCATCAAAATGTCCCAGGGGCACAGTAAGTGTTGCCATTGCTGTCTTTTTTCTTTTCTTTTTCTTTTTAGTGGCTTTTATTCATGTGTGTTGGGGCTCATTCACATACAATTACCAGTAATTTCCTTTTACTAGCACAACACTTCCTCCCCCTTTCCATTATGTCTGCTTTACTTTCAGTTTGTGCCATCAGCACGAACTGTCAGCCACCCAGAGCAGCTAAAGGTTTTCCTTACGTTTTCCTTTCACTTTTTGCTGGTGGCAATATAGCACAGGTCCATCATTCTCGATGCCACTTTGTTATGTTTGGATACTTGGAAGTTACTTGCACTCAGGAAGAAACCAGCAGACAGGAACACAGGGAGGTGTAAATACACACAGACAGGAAAGACAATGTGAGTTCTGTGGCACTTTAAAGACTAACAGATTTAATATTTGGAGACATAATCTGTTAGTCTTTAAAGTGCCACAGAACTCTCGTTGTCTTTGCAGTATACAGACTAACACAGCTACCCTTCTGGAACTACACACAGACAGGGTTTATTCTCCTACTCTAAGACCAGACAGAACTGGCTGAGCTAGCCCATAATAGTCTAGCTCTGTTAGCTGCAGCAAGCTAGGCAGGACACAAAGTACACAACATGAATAACTTCCAGCAGTGCATTGAGCACCTCCATTCCAGGACTGGAGTGTGTATGTAAATAAAACAAGTTAAACTTAGATTAAAATATATCCAAAACTCAGCATTACTGACTTCTCCTTCCCTGGGAAGCCAGACTGCTAAGTCCTGGAAGTCTGCTACCACTCCACAGAGGGTTAATGCTGTTGTCAGAATGATATACTGGTATTGGAAGAAGGGGAAACAATATACTAAGTGATATTTCCTTTTTAACAGAATCCCTTAAGATAATATTTATTTAATTAATGAAATCAAGACAAAAAGTTATACTGTAAAAACATGAAGAAACCATGGGTCAGAGTTGAGTATTTTTTGTAAATAACATGATGAAATTATTTTTTTAGAAATCTTAATTAATTTTTTGTTTTGGTTCATTGGTATATGTCTTTTATACAGAGAAAGAGTGAGAGAGAAATTCTACATTGCACAGTAGTCAATACGTACTGCTTCAGAAGAAGCCATAATAGACCCCAAACACACAAAATATCATAGCCGTGTAATGTTATGGCAGTATTTCTTACAAGTGATCAAATGGGCCCTAACCCTGGCCAGGCAGATCCCTGTTTTCAGTGGTGCTCTGTGTAGGCACAGGGACCACTCATGTGGCATTCATTACAGCATTAGGTTCCTAAAGTGCACCCAAAATTACTTACACATTTTACAGGATGGAGCGAGTATAGAGTTATCCAACTCAGCAGCTGAGAAATACACAAGCAATAGGAGAAGCTTAGACAGAAGAAATGACAGTTCGTAGACCTGGAAGAGGCTCCATAGATGTTAAAACACTTAAAAATAAACAAACAAAAATACGACTATATAATCAGGTACTACATGGCATTACTGAAAATTTACCAATTGTATTAATTAGGCTTACATAATTATCTTAGAAAATGTCATGACCATGAAAATTCTCACTGAAGAAATAGCCTCACCATGTTATTTTCACAACAGATATATCAGCATGCAAATCAGATGATCTTTACAATGGAAAAAGTAATTCTTCAGCAACTAACAGTATTCGCTGGTGAGACAATAAAGAACAAATATTAATGAAACAAGCCTGCTTAGCTTTGCCTCTTGCACTTGCAGCTTGTTTCACTTTGTTTTGGTGTTTATTTCACTTTCCTACCAGTGGACAATAGAATATGTACAAATTTGACAGTAAAATCAATATTTCAAGGAAAGTCAAGAACGGAACCAGTCAAATAATGTGTTGAATATTGTACTTGATTAATTTCATGATATTTAAAATATATATTATTAAACAAATTTCAGAAATCTGCCCACTTATGAAGCTGGTCTGATAATTTGTCAGATATTTCAAATAAATTATTTGACAAACTTTTGCATTATCATTCAAATACGTAACCTGACAATTTAAAAAAATATATAAAAACCACTCCAGTCCAGACATGAAAAGATACAACATAGGTAATAATGAGATGCAAGAGTATACACACACTCTTCGCCAAGGTTTCCAATAATAAATGAGGCCCAATCTGCAAACACTTCTGTACATGCATAACTTTATGCATGTAAGTAATCCCATTGTGTTCAATAGGACTTTTAATGTGTACTTAGGTGTTGGTGTGGATCTGGGCCTAAGAGTGCAAAAGTTGACTAGGTTGTTATGTCATCAAAACCCTGACATTTATCGTATATGACTACATACACAAAAACAATTACTTTTTGGTGTTGATTTTACAATGGTTTAATAAGAAAAATGTGATTTTAAAATGTTTTAAATATATTAAAAATGTAATTATATATACATTTCAAATCTATATAAAAGTCTAAGGTGCTGTTGCTCAAGAAATATTTTTCTCCTGTCACTCTGACCACAACATCCTTCTCCTTAACTCTCACTGACGTCAGTGGGAACAGGACTGGGTCCTAAACTCAGACACTGGATTCCTGTCTTTAATCTTGCCAAATTCAAGCCCTATAACATCACCTTCTAGACCCTATATAGAACTAAATCCTACTCTTTTTATTCACTTGAGTAATCTTACTGACTTCATTGGAAGTCTTATGAAAATCAAGAAGTTTTGGGGCCATAATCTCACCCCAGCCTACAACTTTGCTGTAATTTAAGACTTCAATAGTTCAACATCTTTCTGCAGCCTTTTGTACAGGAATTTCCCTCCTACTGAATACTTTGTCTTGTCTGTGTAAACTGCAAGTTCTCTAAGGTCCTGTTTCAAAGCGTATTATTTTCAGTAGACTTTGAATTAGGGTATAAGGAAGGGATCATGTGTTTCATGTTTTAAGTACCATGGACATTTAGTGTTGTATAAATGCTCAATATATCTTCTATATTTTGTTTTTTAAAGACTTAACAAGAAAAACAAATGTTCTTCGTCGAGTGCTTGCTCATGTTCATTCCACTATAGGTGTGTGCACACCTCCGTGCACGGTTACCCAGAACTTTTTTCCCTTAGCAGATCCCATAGGGCCGGCTCTGGTGCCCCCTGGAGCCCCGCGCACATGCTGTGGTATTTGAGGTGCTGCTGGCCCTACGCCCCCCTCAGTTCCTTCTTTCTGCCCGTGACGGTTGCTGGAACTAGCCTTGCTCACAGCAATTACTATTCCCCTTGTTTCAGAGACTTGTTTGGTATTCTAAGTTTAGTTTTATTTAGTTAAGTAGTCAAGTGTTGTTAAGTGTAGTTAGAGATAAGTCAGTCCCTGCGGGGACTTCGTGCGGCTGGGCCATGCCCAGTTGCTGGGCTTCAAGCTGTGTGCCTCCTGCGGGAAGACCTTCCTGCTCAGCAACCCCACGACTGCTGCTTTAAGTGCCTGGGGGAAGCCCACAGAAAGGACAAATGCAAGATATGTAGGGCTTTCAAACCGAGGACTCAAAAGGACCGAGAAATCCGGTGAAAGCCCTGTTGATGGAGGCAGCGCTCCGCTTGGCATCCGAGCCGACCTGCTCCACCTCGGTGCCAAGCGTGACTTCGGTACAGAGTGCACTGTCAGTACAGCCCTCCACTCGGCACTGCGCAACATCACTGGCACCGAGGAGAAAGAAACAGCTCATGGAGCATGGACACTCCCCTGCACCGTCGGTACAGGCAGGGTCGATTTCGGAGAGGCACCGGACCCGGCCCGTCGAGACTTCTCCGGTGCCTGCATCTCTGGTCAGGGGGCCTCCCCCGAATCCCGGGAGTGGGAGAGTGCCCCTGCTGACGCCGTTGACACCAGAGGCTTTTCAGGCCGCAAGAGCCATGTTGGCATTGCCTATGCCACCTCCGCCGAGGGAGAAAGGGCTGGTGTCATGGGAGAAACCCGCATTGGGTCCCTGACTGGTGGTGGAGATCCCCGGTACAGGGAGGAAGATCTCCCACCGGACGGTCTCTGAGGGTAGAGCAGAGCCGCTTCCCTAGTATTCGCTCCAGGTTGGCATCGTCGAGCCGACCTGCCTTGGCACAGGACATGGAGTCTCCCTCTTGGCGCCGACATCGCTCCCCAGCAGCGGAGGCAGTGCACGCCAGGAGGCGGCACAGGTCAAGATCTGCCAGGCGGCGCTCGGACAGCTCCCGTTCGAGATCCCCGGCATCGAGGAGTTTGCCCGTACCCAGACAGTGCAGAACCCGGTCGCCACCAGCGTGGAACCCGGTCGGAGGAGGAAAACCCGGCACCATAGAGTTCGTGGAGAGGAATCTGGTCGCCGGAGTCTGGCTCGGTACTGAGGAGTTCGGGATGGAAGGGCACCCGGGACCGAGGACGAACACGACACCGCCAGTCCAGGTCTGACTCTGACGATGCTTCGGAGTCTCGCAGGGGGGACAGTCGTCGGGTGAGTCGATGCCCTCACAAACTGTCAGAGCCTGTGGCGCAGTTAGCCCTGGGTTAGGCCGAGGAACAGTGGCCACAACAATGGCCTTATTGGACCCCATGGGGTATCCAGATAGGTGGGGGCCCAATCCATTACATTGTCAGGGGTGCAGTCCGTGCCCCCAGCACAGGACAAGACCCATCAGCACCACTCCTCAGATGAGGAGTCGGACCCCCTGGAGGGAACCTCAGCGGGTACAACCCTTCATCAGGAGGGGCACACCGCAGGCTGCACCTCTGCAGTCCTCTTCCTCCTCACCTGATGAGGCAATCTCCAGGGATCACTCTGTGCCACTGAAGGATTTCAGGGTGCACCAGGAGCTGCTCAAGAGGGTGGCCTGCAACCTGGGACTGGAGGTGGAGGAGATAAAAGAGGCCGCAGTTAGCCTCCTTAATGTGCTGGTGGTGGCTGCCCCAGCGCAAGTGGCCCTCGCAGTCCATGAAGGGGTCCTTAAGTTTATGAAGGCCCTGTGGCAAACCCCTTCTTCACCCCTACGTCAAAGGTGGCCGAGAAGAAATATTATGTCCTGGCCGAGTGGTTTGAGTATTTGTTCACACACCCCACCCTGGGAACCTGGTAGTAGACGCGGCTAACCAGCGAGACAGGTAAGTTCAGCCAGGGTCGACTCCCAAGAACAAGGACAATAAGAAGCTGGACTTGTTTGGGAGAAAGATTTATTCCACGGCAAGCCTTCAGTTTAGGATTGCCAACCATCAGGCCCTCTTGGGCAGATATAATTTCAACCTGTGGAACTCCCTCAGGCGGTTCGCCGAGGCCCTGCCCCAGGACCAGGCTGCAGACTTTAATACTATCATGGAAGAGGGAACCGCGGTAGCTAGAGCAGTGCTCCAGGCGTCCTGTGACACTGCTGATGCAGCAGGCAGGGCCATAGCCTCCGCCATCTGTATGTGAAGGTGCTCGTGGCTGCAATCCTCAGGCCTGTCCCAGAAGGTGCAACAGACTATCCAGGACCTCCCCTTTGATGGGTTGGCCCTATTCTCAGACCAGACTGATGCAAAGTTGCACGGTCTGAAGGACTCCAGGGCCACGCTTCGCTCCCTGGGCCTGTACATGCCCCAGTTTTCCAGGCGTCAGTCACAGCCCCAGGTGCAGCAGCAACCAAGGCCTCAGCCCAGGCCTTTCCAACCCTATAGGCATAGGGATAGAAATAGGGGGTTTAGAAGAAGAAATCAGCCCCCTAACTCGTCCTCAGCTCCCCAGCAAGTGCCCCCCAGGAGGTCAGGCAATCAAAGGAGACAAATTTGACGGTGCGCCCGAGGGTGATGCCCCGACTGCTCTCCTGGATCCGTCCTGCCTCTTCCTAAACAGGTTAAGGCCCTTCTACCCCAAATGGGCAAAAGTCATTTCAGACCGTTGGGTCCTTGGGATAGTCTCAGGGGGCTATGCCCTGCAGTTTACATCTAAACCCCCAACAACCCTCCCCCTCTGTCCCTCTTCAGGGACCCCTCTCATGAGCAACTCCTCTTACAGGAGGGGGACACCGTCCTCAGTCTGGGAGCGGTGGAAATGGTCCCTCAAGGCAAAATGGGGAAGGGTTCTATTCGAGATACTTCCTCATCCCCAAGGCAAAGGAGGGTCTGAGACCCATATTAGACCTGCATCATCTAAACAAATATGTCAAACAGCTCCAATTTCGCATGGTCTCCCTAGCTTCCATAATCCCTTCCCTGGATCCAGGGGACTGGTATGCCACCCTCGATCTCAATGACGCATACTTTCATGTGTCTATTCTCCCCAGCCACTAGTGCTTTCTTCGCTTCATGGTGTCTGGCTCCCACTACTAGTTTAAAACCCTGCCCTTTGGCCTATCTTCAGCTCCCAGGGTGTTTACGAAGTGCTTGGTGGTAGTAGCTGCCCACCTGAGACGAAAAGATGTGCGAATTTTTCCTTACCTGGACAATTGGCTGATCAGAGGCAGGTCCAAGTCCCAAGTGCAGGACAGCGTGACCCTCACTTGCTCTCTGTGCCGCAGGTTGGGGCTACTCGTAAACGAACAGAAGTCCACATTGACCCCAGTGCAATGCATAGAATTCATTGGGGCTACCTTGGATGCTTCCCAGGCCAGAGCCTTCGTGCTTCAGCCACGTTTCAAGGCGATGGTCTCTATCATCTCCCAGCTGCACCAATGCCCCACGACAACAGCCAGGCACTGCCTACAGCTGTTAGGCCACATGGCAACCTGCACGTACGTAGTGAGACTAGCTCGCTTGAGGCTCAGATGGCTTCAGGCATGGTTGGCCTTGGTATATTTTACGAGCAGACACCCACTGGACCAGGTGGTCACAGTTCCCCTGCCCATCTTAGCTGCCCTAAACTGGTGGCGGACTCCCATGGCACTGATGAAGGGCATTCCATTCAGGGAACTGGTCCCATCGGTCACCCTAATTTCCAGCGCTTCAGATGTAGGATGGGGAGCCCACATCAGCTCTGGTTGGGGGAGGAGAGGTGCCTGCACATCAACGTAAAGGAGCTGAGGGCCATTTGCCTAGCGTGCAAGGTGTTCCTCTGATTCCTGACAGGCAGAGTGGTGCAGGTGCTGAAGTATAACACTGCACCCCTGTTTTACATAAACAGGCGGGGGGGGGCATGTTCCTCAGCCCTCTGCGAGGAAGCTATCCTGTGGGACCTTGCCGTGAGGCATGATTTCCACCTGACGGACTCCGGGAGTGAGGAATGACGAGGCAGATCGCCTCAGCAGGTCATTTCTACCCCGCCACGACTGGTCGCTACACCCAGAGGTGGTGGCCATGATCTTCCGGAAGTGGGGAGTTCCCCAATTGGACCTGTTCGCGTGGGTCTGGAACACAAAGTGTCCGAGGTTCTGCTCACTCTGGGGTCATGAGATCGGGTCAATTTCCGACGCCTTCCTCATCGACTGGACGGGGACCCTCATGTACGCATTCCCACCCATTCCACTCCTGCTCAAAGTCCTGCTGAAAATAAAGAGGGACAGAGCAGATGTTATACTCATCGCTCCAGCCTGGCCGAGACAGCACTGAGGTGGCAAGACCTTCTATCCCAGGACAATGGTCGCCTGTTGAACCCGGACCTGGACTCCCTGCACCTCACGGCCTGGATGCTCTGTAACTGACGGAGGGAGAGAGAGCCTGCTCGGTGCAGGTCCAGCAAGTCCTGCTGGGCAGCAGGAAGCCTTCTACACAGGTCATGTATTGGGCTAAGTGGAGACGGTTTACCCGTTGGGTGGAGTCCCGGGGTATTCCGCCCAGCCTCTCGCCTGTGCAGGCAATCCTGGAGTACCTGCTCCACCTAAAGCTCCAGGGTTTGGTGCTGGCCTCGCTGAAGGTTCACCTGGTGGCCATTTCGGCCTTCCATCAGTCGCTAGAGGGGAGATCGCTGTTTTCCCATCCCATATCAGTCAGGTTCTTCAAAGGGGTGGAGAGGCTTTATCCACAGGTCCGTTAACCAGTGCCTCCCTGGGATCTCAGCCTGGTCCTTTTGCGACTCACGGGGCCCACCTTTGAATCCATAGCTTCATGCCCTCTGCTCATGCTTTCATGGAAGGTAGCCTTCCTGATGGCCATTACCTCAGCTAGGAGGGTCTCCAAGATTAGGGCCTTGACCCCGGAGTTCCCTTATACAGTATTCTATAAGGATAAGGTACAGTTGAGGCCACATCCAGCCTTCCTGCCCAAGGTGGTTTCCCAATTTCATTGTAATCAAGATATTTTTCTCCCTGTGTTTTTTCCTAAACTGCACGATTCGGAGGAGGAGAGGAGATGGCATTCACTGGACGTGAGATGAGCCCTGGCCTTCTACATCGAGCGTAGAAAGCCATTCCGGAAATCAACGTAGCTCTTCATCACAGTGGCCGACCAGATGAAAGGCTCACCCGTCTCCACCCAGCGCATCTCCTCGTGGATTACATCATGCATCAAGTTCTGCTATGAGCAGGCGCAGGTGCGGCTTCCGGGAACCATCACAGCACACTCAACCAGAGCTCAAGCCTCATCTACAACCTTCCTGGGAAGAGTGCCCCTGCAGGACATTTGCAAAGCTGCCACCTGGTCGTTGGTGCATACCTTCACGTCCCACTATGCCATCGTCCAGCAGGCGAGAGAGGATGCGAGATTTGGCAGAGTGGTGCTGAAGGCAGCTCACCGCTAACTCTGAACCACCTCCAAAGGTATTGCTTGTTAGTCACCTTCAGTGGAATGGACATGAGCAAGCACTCGAAGAAGAAAACAAGGTTACTTACCAGTAACTGATGTTCTTCAAAATGTGTTGCTCATGTCCATTCCACAACTCACCCCCCGTCCCTGCTGCCGGAGTTGGCATGTGTGCGGGGCTCCAGGGGGTGCTGGAGCCGGCCCTACGGGATCTGCTAAGGGGAAAAAAGTTCTGGGTAACCGTGCATGGAGGTGTGCGCACACCTATAGTGGAATGGACATGAGCAACACATCTCGAAGAACATCAGTTTCTGGTAAGTAATCTTGTTTTTTTAATTTATTCAGTACTGCAGACCTATTTGTTAAAATGTTATGTTTGCTTTGGATTTTTCTCACTCCTCTACAAATAAATAAGTAAAAAGTAATATTTTATGGCTATGATGTGCTAGTATTTCTGCAACAACATTTTCAATGTAATTTATTGCTGAATATAGTTATCATTGGATTTTTGCTATGTACACCATGTGTGTGTCTATATAAGAATAAACATGATGGTGTGGAGTGTTCTTTCTTTTTATCCTTCTGCACCCTTAAGTGTGTGCGGCATCCCTTAGCTTCCACAATTTATTTCAGTCTTGTCTACTAGATTCAGGTTTCTGAGTGCCACGCTGATTGATTTGGCTTCTTTCTCTGTTATTCTGTGTAATGTTTCTCTAGGTTGCCCTTTTTTTCTCTTTCCATGTGGTGTCCATATAATCACTTGCATCGGAAGTCGTGTTGGTGGTAGCCTCAAAGCATGTCCCCAATATGTCCATCATCTTCTTACAATATTTGATGTATTATATTGGTTTGGTTTATTTAGAATTTCTGATGTTTCGAAAAACTCTTTCCAATGGACTCTGAAGAGCTTCCACAGGCATTTACTTTGGAATGATTTGATCTTTTTATGTATTTCTGTTGTAGATTTCCTTGACTCTGCTCCATACAGGAGGACAGAGATGATGCTGGTGTTAAAAACTTATATTTTTGTGTCAGTGCCAAACATGCTACTTTTCCAAATCTCTTCAAGTTTATGAAAGTTGTTTGCTGCTTTTGATATTTGTTGCTTAACATCTAGCATGGTGTTACCATCATTGCACATCTCACTCCCGAATAGATAAAACAGCTTTCCTCTTTGAGAGTTTCTTCATCCATCTAACGATTACTTTTGGGACATTGATAGCCATGTATTTTGAATTCCCTTT
This sequence comes from Emydura macquarii macquarii, assembly GCF_026122565.2. Classification (NCBI taxonomy): domain Eukaryota; kingdom Metazoa; phylum Chordata; order Testudines; family Chelidae; genus Emydura; species Emydura macquarii. Next base: position 40,516,536 of record NW_027132610.1, on the reverse strand, counting down.
GTTGATGACCAAATCAACTTATGCAAGGTGGGGTGGGGTGGTAGGAATATTTTATTGCCATAAGCTTGAAAAGAAAGCATTATTCATGAATGATGGGGCTGTGAGTTATGCAGATCTCAATAAACAAATTCTGTTGGCAAAAACTCAAGCTGCACCTATTATGATTTATGGCATGATTTGAGTCTTCTGATGGAAATGTAGCTTTGTATCAAATTGTTTCCCTATTTTCTCTCTCTATATATCTATAAATCCCTTTAATGGGGGAAGCAATATAACTGGATAACAAGGATTCTGTGCACTGAGACCATAATGGGTCAGAACTTTTTACAATTTTCAATAAAACAACCATTTTCTAAATACTCGCCAGAGTGTATAGGTACAGATTGATATATGCATTATTCAGACTCTGGAATTACTCAGCCTTCGACTTAAGTGACTCACAATGCATCCACAACATGCTTATATGACATCATAAACACATATCTGATTGTATACAAACTGTTACTAAAATTACTCATGGATGAACAAATAAGTAAGAAATAACACAAGAAGGTCTGTTTTTATACTGGATGACTACAGGCCTTGTCTGCATTGTCTGGCATGAAAACAAAGGCTAACCAACCTCTAACCACCCAAGAAGTGGAGTTATGCTTTTTGAAACGCTATTGCTTTCTTTCCATGGCAAGTGGGCCTTCGAGTTCCTTTGATTTTTCGCTTCCCTTTGCCCCACTCTCCTAACCCAAACATTGTTACTGTTTTTCTAGCAAAGCACATAAGGTCTTGTAGATGTTGCAGTGACACTTCTGTCCAATAAAGTATAATATTAGGCACTCTCTTCTAACAGAACCGAATGTGTTCTCATTGAAGTGTTTGCAGCTAGCTCACCAGGCCATCCAGTGGTTTTCATGGAAAGCTTTTTTCAAAATGTAATAAAAGCAAATAATTGCACAGGACAGTACTTAATTCCAAATAAATCTTTAGCCAATAACATTCTTTCTTTCATATTCCTTGTTATATGATCCTCTAATGAACCATTTCTGTGCATATAATTTAAAAAATTGTACAGCAAAATTACACCATTCTGGGCCTATACTTACAAGTTGCAAATTTTAATGCACTCATTTAATAGGATATGTCCACCTCCCATCAAAATAAGATGATCCTCTCTGTGTGTGTTGTACATTGTGACAATTCCATAAATATTTGGAAATATTTTTCCCTTGATGTAAAGAACTGAAAACTACAGTAAAACCTTCTGAGATGAGATAATAAATATTCTGTGGATTTAAAATTAACTAATTAACAAGTTTATATAAACTTGTTATCTTTTCTAGTTAGAGTCTGATATTGTGCTCATTGTCATTGTATTACTATTTGTTTTATTGAAATCACTACTGTACATAAATAAAATCATGATCCCCACCTCAAGAGTTAGAATCTAAATCAAAGAGTATAGGGTATGAAATTATATAAATGGTGAAGGTCCAAACCTCAAAGAGCAGCAATTTTATATCTCTTCAGTACTTGAATTACTGCTGACAGGCTCCATATAAGCAAGTTTTAAAAAAAAGAATTTGAAAGAGGATTTTAAAGTGGTCTGGACTAGGAGGGTGTGACACAAAGGCCCCCTAGCAAAAGGTCCCTTCTTCTTTGCAAACAACTCTCACCTAAGACTGACCAACTCACTACATCAAATACATTGCTTACTATTTATCCATGAAGGGTAACATGTAAGGTTTCTATTGAAAGCTTGCAACTTATCAGTGTTCATAATCATAACGTGATATGTGTACGGGTAGTATTTAAGGAATAATGTAACTATATTGAGATAGTTAAAAGGAATCACCAGGCAGTAATATTACTCAGAGATGGCCTATTCATGCAGGACAGAATTGCCACCCCTCCCTGGTTATCTGGTGCAGTAATGCAAAGCTCAATTGTCTGAAACTGGCAAACAAGTACCAAAATGTATGGGCCAAGATTAAGTTGTAATGTGGCTGCATAGAGGTGAATGTGGTGGTGGAGGGACCAGACTCCAAACCATTAAAATAGTACAGTTACCCAAAAGAGGTGGAAGAAGGTATAAAGGCTACAATAAGGTGTTGGCAGTGCAAGGAGTGATCATCAAGACATCGAGCCCTTACAATGCCCCACTATGGCCAGTTTTAAAGACCGATAAGCGGACATAGAAGTTGACTATCTATATCAGAGAATTGAACAGGTTCACTCCTAGGATGAAACCTGTGGTGGCCAAATTCCAGGAGGTAATGGTGGCAGTGTCAGCTGGTGCACAATGGTTCTCGGTGTTAGACTTGAGCAATGTGTTCTTTGCAATACCACTTAGCTCCAGCACATGGCACAAGTTCACCTTTACCTTTGGGAATGCTCAGTACACATTTACAAACAAGACCTGTAATAGTAGTATCATCAGCTATGTAGATGTCATTCTGATAACCACCACCACCCGAAAAGAAAACTTGGAGGGGCTGGAATCTGTACTGCAGAAGATCCAACAAACAGACTTCTTGATCAGCCCTGTCAAAGCACAGTTGGAAAAGAAAAAAGTCGCATATCTAGGGATTGAATTGGACGAGGAAGGAAGGAGGCCAGAAGTCCAATGTGTGGAACTAATTTGAAAGTTGCCTGCACCAATTCCTTCTTGGGACTCATTGGATTTTCCCGAAAATTCATCGAAGATTATTCTAATCTGGTCAAGCCTCTGTATAAAATTCTAAGAAAAAAAGCAGAGTGAAATGGAATCAAGAACAGGAGCAAGCCTTCACTGCTGTCAAGCAAGCTTTACGAGAGTACCAACACTGGTTTATCCTCAAGCGGATAAATCATTCATCCTCCAGTTGGGTACAACCAGAGAAAGCCTAAGTGCAGGTTTGATGCAGGATTTAGGAACTGGCCTAAAACCAGTAGCATTCGGTTCCTGATTGTTATGCAGTGTAGAACAGCAGTTTTCAGCCTGCGAAAGAGAGGTGCTTGTCCTTGGAGCATTAGGAACACATTATAGGAATGGCACCAGTAATACTCAGAATGGTGCATACGCTAGTTCAATATTTTTTATCAGGCTGGTTTAACCAGGGAAGACTCTTGAGCCCCCAACTGGTAGCATGGATTCTTAAGTCTGATCAACAAAGACATAAGTATTAAGAAGGCAGCAAGTTTGTCCGTGGTGCCATATGCCTTATTGGTACAGGGTCAGGAGCACGAGTGCTCGCTTCTCCCCAAAAAGACAGGGCAAGAGTCATCCCCATTCAAATTGGGGATGATCTTTGAAAGAGCAAAGGAATTGGATTTAGTGATCTGGTTTTACAGCCAGGGAAGAATTGTATCAATTACGCAGCAATTATGGCAAGCACGAACAAAGTTATGCAGGGAACCATTAGCCCCCATTTGGCCCAGGCGGCTGACGTGGTGGCAACTGTCATAGCAATAGATGCAACAGACAAAGCCAAGTTCATGTTAATCTGTTCCGATTCAGACTGGGCCATTTGGGCCATGATTGAGTGGATGCCAATATAGATCCAATGGAGAATGAGATCCTCTGATGATAAAATCATAGCCCATGCAAAATATCTGCTTTAGACCTGGAATCAAGACAAGGAGAAAATGGGCCAGGTATTCCTACAAAAAGTGAGGGCACATAAAAAGAATGCCAAGGAAGCGTCTCAGTTGAATAATCAAGCTGACTGCACAGCAAAGCAAGCAGCACTATTGGGACCTGAGTCCCTTTGGATCAAGTCTGCAGAAATCATCCATAAGTATACACCTGCTATGGATGTCACACTTCAACCAGATATCGTGGAAATGCAAAAGTCAGATCCAGAAATCAAGGGACTTGTACTAAAGAAAGAATATGGGAAGTTTTGCATTTTCCAAACCAAGGAAGGTCTGGTTATGGCTAACCAGAAAAAACAGAAAGATGAAGTACCACTTGTACTAGTATTACCATCCAGCCTAAGGAAGAAGATGGTGGCACTGGCCCATGAGCAAGGGCATTATAGTTTGGAGAAAACAATGGGCTGAATACTAAGAGTGGCCTTGGTGGTCTGATTGCGCGAAGGGCATTAAGGCTTATATTCACAAGTTCCTGACTTGTGCCGTGAACAACACGGATATGAAGATAAATAAGAGACCCATTAGACACCAGCTGATAACAGAATCATGGGAGATCAATAGATTATATTGGGCCTCTCCCGCAAACGGGAAGAGGACACAAATACTGCCTAGTAGTAGTTGATGCGTTCACTAAATGGATAGAAGCATATTGTGATATAGCGAGGGCAGAGAGCTGTAAGAAAGTGCTTTATGGCAGATACATAAGCCTCAGAATGCTCAGAGCTCTGTTCCCTGCAGATTAGCTGAGTCTCGTTAGGGGGCAATTAGGAGCAGCTGAGCCAATTAGGGACCAGCCAGGTGCTCCATAAAAGCCCTCCACCCCAAACAGACAGTGCATGAGCTGGGAGGAGTAGGAGTGCCGTGCTGTGTGTAGGAGTGCTGAGTTGCAAGGAGGAAGAGACCAAAGTGCAGAGATCCTGTGGAGGAACAGGCTGGAGAAAGGTACCAGGCTCAAGAAGCCAGAAGGAGGGGGAAAATTAGCCCAGGGGAAGAGAAGTGCAGTTGGGAACACGGTGCCAGCAGCACCTAGCTGCTTCTCATAGGGCCCCTGGGCTGGGACCCGGAGGAGCGGGTGGGCCCGGGTCCCTACCCCCTCCTTGGGGAAGACGGGGTGACTAGAGACGCCCTGACCCACTACAAGCAACCAAAGCGTGAGACCCGCTAGGGGGAGGTCGGCTGCCTGCCACAATATCCATGCTGAAATAACACCATGGAAATAACAGCAAAGACACTACTAGAGCAGACATTCTCCTGATTCGACTTACTGAAAACAATAGACTCCAAACAGAGCCCTCATTTTGTGAGGGAAAGTAATGAGAAACATAGGCAAAGTCTTCGGAATCAAACAGTGGTTCCACGTGGCAGGCCACCCCCAGAGCTCTGGGTTGGTGGAGAGCACCAATAGGACATTGAAAACAGCACTCCGCAAAGTCATCAACACCACAGGAAAAAATTGAGACACCAAGTTACCGTACGTCCTGATGGCATTTCGATCCACTACGACAGCCGATGGATTTACACCCCACAAAGCACTCACAGCCAGGGCAATGAGAACACCTGAAGAATGGTGAATCAGAGGTGTGCCACTGGATGACCTACAACCCAGAATATTGACTGAAAGTTTATGATGAGGTTACTGGAGTCTCTAAGTAATATACAACAAGAGGTTATGAAGAATCTTAAATCCAGTGAAAGGAAAAATGGACAAAATCTGGGTAATGTTCTAAATCTAGTTGACTGGAACATTGGGGACAAGGTCGTCTACAGATACTTTTCAGAGAAGGGGTATACCCTGAGCCCAAGGTGGGTGGGGCCCATGCCAATAGTGGAGAAAGCATCACCGTGTGTTTACCAACTGGAAATCAGAAATAAAAACAAAAAGATTTGTAAATGGTTCCGTAGTTCACAGCTGAAAACTTGGAAAGGGGCCACAATTTAAAGTGCTAACCCCTCCTCTTTATGTCTTTTGCATCCCAGGATAAAATGTATTATGTTTATTTAATTACGAGTATATTGTCAGTATTTCCTATGTTTAACTTTATGTTTGTATCTAAAAGCCAATACCTCAGGTGTTTGGCAAATGGAAATTATATCATGGAGTAGGAAAATACTGATAGAAAGATGTAGGTTGTGACACGTACTATCCTGGAGGGGTGGATAAATATATATGTTTATGTAGAGCAGACGTATTGTCATTTGATATGGGAAGAGCAAGTAGGCAATAGATGAACTGTTACCTATTTGGTAAATAATGAAAGTCCCGACCTGTACATTCCAAATGGATATGGAAAACCAGTTGTTCACATAAAGAAGACTAAGGGTAAATGTGTATGGGATATTAGCAGAAATCTGGTGTCTGGATCTATACACGATTGTAAGGTATTAAGGACTAGATGACCTTCTGAGGTCCCTTCCAACCTAATCTTCTATGAATGCATCTTATCCAGAATGTCTTTTTAAAAGTTGAGGTCCCCACTCAAGCACAAGATAACTCTACAGTAAAAGTAAATGTTTCAACGAGTTTATAGTTCTTTGTTAAAATAGTCAATGTAATCTTGTTATCCCCAACTAAGGCTATACATTTGGAAATGGAAAGTAAGGAAACAAACGTCAATATTTTAAGTCAAACTGTGGATGTAAACGAATATTATACCAACAAGGATATAATTGTAATAGATTATGTGTCAAGGAGCTGAGTATAAAAATAGGTCTGTAAAATATAAGTATGTAAAATAATCTGTATCCAGGGTTGTGACATAAATTTCATAATATCACAAGCAGAGTTGGAAGTTATCAAAGGAAAATACAAGATATATGACAGTATCCAGCCAGTCCATCTAGGAGTCAAGCTGACTGTGTTAAAGCAACTTGCCCATCATTTAGATACGATAAAGTATTTAATGTAATTTAAAGAAGACAGTAAAACAGTCCTGCTTGCCATACAACACTTAACAAGTCAAACTGAAGGAGTTTTTAAAAGGGTTAGAGATGTTCCATCTCACAATCACTGGTGGGAGGAGGGTATGTTTGCCTGGGATGGTAACTCCAAATGGTTTGTGTTATTCCATCCAATTGTAACTATTTTAGTCATTCAAGTTGTTATTATTGTTTATCTGATTGTGTTAACTTGCTGGTTAAAAGGAAAACATAGGTAAGAAGAATAAGTGCTTCTTATCAAATTTACTATATGTGTAAGAAGGAGCTCCAGTGTTTGGGATCTTCCAGGTTCAAATTGGTTTGTTAAAACCAAAGTGTAAGTTATTAGTGATGGGACGAGTAAAGTTATTTGGATACGTGCCCATCAAAGAGAGAAATATGTTACAAATGTCTTTTATTTTTCTGTACCACTGTTAAGAGACTCAGTGCAGGCTAGGAATATGACATGCCAATAACGGTGAGAAAATTTGTAAACACAAGATGGGCACCTTAATTATGAATGGATGTGTAATTTTAGTGTTGTGTGCACTCTTTGGTGCCATGTGCATCAGGACTGAGGTGCCATGTGCACTGAGACTGTGGTGCCGTGTGCAGCTTCAGTGCCGAATGCACTCAGATGGGCAATTGAAGCCACCTTATTGAATCAACTGTGGGTATATAAGACTCTAGACAGCTCTGGCTCAGATCTGTCCTTCCAGGTGGCAGCCTGTGTTCTCCTCTATCATGTCAGACCAAGACTAAAAAGAGAAGATCAAGAGACCTTTCCGGAGTGTATTCCTGGGTTCAGTTGTCACTCCTGCCTTTCACGTTTCCTGCTGTGGTTCCTGTCTTCTCCTGCTGTGTCCCCTGATGTGCTGTGGTTCCAGTCGTCTCCTGCTGTGGTTCCTGCCTTCCCTTCCCAGCCATCCTTGTCATTGTCTGCCACCTTACCTGTGTTCTTACCTGAGGTTGTGAGTTATAGACTTTGATTACTAATTGTTCATACATTATTTTCACCCCAACCTATTGTTGTACACTGTATTGTTTGGGGTCCCTGGGCTTCAGACTTGTTGGGAGTGTGGTCTGTGTCTCTTACTTCATTAATAAACTATTCACTTTGCTTTAAACCAAGGCTATAGCTACACTGACAGCGGAAAAGTCGCCGCCGTCAGATCGATTTCTCTGGATCGACTGAGTGGTCAGTGAAGACCTGCTCAGTTGATCCAGAAATCGACGTACTAAGACCACCTTCGCAAGTGGCGTAGCGCTGCATCAACAGGAACGTGGTTCCCGTCGGCGCAGTGCAGTGAAGACGGTGGGCAGAAGAGGAGCCCAGAAGTCGACAGGAATTATGCAAGTTTTTTGCGTAGCTTGTGTAACTCCCTCGACTAGTTTCCAAGTGTGTGAGTCCCAGACAATAGATACTGAGGTCATGAGCCTCCAAGGGTCCTTATTATAAATTTGGACAAGTTATTGATTAAGTGGGAGGGAGAAGGCCCACTGGCTTTGGGAGGGCCTGGGTTTGTTTGTCCGCTGCTCTTCCCTTTTACGGTAACAGCCTCACCACAGAACAGTCAATGGAAAACCATCAAAGTCAACTGCAAACAATCAAAACCACTTGGAGGTAGAAAAGGATCATTATAACAGATGGGGGAATCACCCTGTCTATCAACAAAGAAAAAGGGCCATTTCAGTATGTCACAGGGTGAGGAGAGGCACTCTGTATCTATTCACTGAGGTGAAATCTTGTGGCATGGGGGGTATCTTCATTAAAGCTTGGATCCTGCTTCCTGTGAAACCAGCCAGCTCCGAAAAAGACTGAACTTTTGGCAGGAAATCTTACTTTCTGAATAGTTACCTTTCCTATCTAATAAGTATAGGACCTAGGTCATTTTTTATAATTTTGTTTTGTATTGTGATGATTTGTTTCCATCCCTCTCTCTTGTTTTTATTTAAATTTACATTCTTTTTTAAATAAACCCACTTTTGTTTTATTGAAGTCCTCACATGTGCTGTGTGTTGCCCAAGGGAGTGGTGATTTAAGGTAAAACTGGGGTACACTGCTTCTTTGGGGGCAGAGGATCTGGGATTCTGTGAGCAGTCAGCATTACTGGCTGGATAACATAGAGGAATGCTTCAAGGGGACTTGGGGACTGGGAACCTGCAGGGCCAAGACAGGGCAGGCATAGTCCAGAGGAGAGTGCTTTAGTTGCTGAAAGGCTGGTGGAGTTAAGGAGCTAACACCTAGTTACCACATGTAAGGGTATGTCTACACTAGAAAATATATTAGGTCGACTTACAAACATGGCAGTAATTACTGCAGTGGTTCATGTCCACACTATCCTCCTTGGGTTGGTAGTGCACATTCTCACCAGGAGCACTTCCACTGTGAGTGTGGGGAGCTGAGAACCTGATCTCTCAGCTCCACGGGGAGCTCCCTGCCAGGAGCCTGGCTGCCCAATGAGCTCCCGAATTCCCAGTGGGTTACTCCCACCCCCAACTCTCTGTTCCCTATCAGCACCCGAGAGAAACCACCCGGGCTTCTCCCCTCCCCGTTCCCTGCCAGGAGCTGGGGAAGTCACCCAGGACTTTTCGCCCCCAGGGAGTGGGGTCCAGCTTCCCCGGCTTCTTGCCCCGGATCCCAGCTAGGAGCAGGCTCCAGCTGCCCAGGCTTCTAGCCCCTGGGAGCTGGAGCAAGTTCCAGCCACCCAGGCTTTTTGCCCTGGCTCCCTGCTGGGAGTGAGATCTCTTCTCACCCCAGCTCCCAGCAAGGAGCAGGGTCCAGTTGCCTGGGCTTATTGCCCAGTTCCCATCTGGGAATGGGATTCATTATCACCCCATTTCCCAGCCAGGAGTGGGGTCCAGCTGCTCATTTCTCCAGGAAAGTGGGGGGCAGCTGGTCTTTAGCTGCCAGGATTTCTTGTCAATTTCGTGGCTCCATCTAGATGTGAAATGGACAAGAATGACAAACAGTAAGATGTTAGTTGGGGCTGGTCCTGCTTTGAGCAAGGGGTTGGACTCGATGACCTCCTGAGATCCCTTCCAACTCCGACCTTCTATGATTCTAATGCAGTGTCTACACTGACACTGTGTCAGCCTAACTACTCTGACATAAGCCCTACTCTTCTTGCAGAGGTGGTTTTATTATGTCAGCAAAGCAGGAGTGTACATCGCTGGAAGGAGCATTTCAGTGTGTACACCTCCACTGTTTTGTCAACAAAACTCTGTAGTGTAGACCAGGCCTAAGACTCCCTCATGCAGGAGGCAGGGGAACAAAGTAATTCTCAGTCCTGAGTACCCTGAGAACCATCAGAGAGGGAGAGAGAGTTACAAACATAAAGGTCATTGTGGAAAAAGGCATGAAGATGAGTGGGAGAAGGATACAAATGGATTTTTTGGACAGGAGGTGTAGAGGAGGGGGTAGAAAGAAATAATGCAAAAATGTAGGCTAAAATGTTTTTCTAGGTGCAAAGCCCGTAAGGTAAGGATGAGAAACTCTAACTTGATATAAAGAGAAGTAGCAAGTACATGAATACAGTGTGAGTACAAGTACATGAAGGTAACATGATTTATAAACTGGAGAAATAGTCTCAAATAAATAGGATGAAATTCAATAAGGACAAATGCAAAGCACTTCTCTTAGGAAGGTACAATCAATTGCATATATACAAAATGGGAAATAACTCCCTAGGAGATAGTACCGCAGAAAGGGATTGAGGGTCATTGTGAATCACAAGCTAACTCTGAGTACAGCCCTGCATGGATGCACAAATGCAGATCTGCATCTGCCCCAATCAGCTTACCTCCGACTGCCATCTGCAGTCCAGTCATCCACACCCGCACGCACCCGCAGCTCTGGGGCCCCCAATCAGATGTTTGGAGGCCAGCCGGGCTGCAGCCTCTGCCACTGATCAACTGTTTGAGGGCCAGGCCCTCCAGGCAGCTGCCCAACAGCTGATCAGTGGCTGGCAAGGGAGCCCTGAGGAACAGCTGATTGACTGGTAGCCCGCAGGGGAGCTGCTTCCCCGGCTTTGAAATCCGCATCCAATCCATCATTCCCAAAAAATGATCCCCAGAAATCCGCATCCTCTGTGGATATAAAGTGGATATCCACAAATTTGCAAGGCTCTAAGAGTCAACAGTGTAACCCTGTTGCAAAAAAAGCAAACATCATTCTGGGATGTATTAGCAGGAATGTTGTAAGCAAGACACAAGAAGTAATTATTCCACTCTACTATGTGCTGATTAAGCCTAAACTGCAGTATTGTGTCTAGTTCTGGGCACCACATTTCAGGAAAGATGTGGACAAATTGGAGAAAATACAGAGAAGAGCAACAAAAATTATTAAAGATCTAGAAAACATGACTATGAGGGAAGATTGAAAAAACTGGGTTTGTTTAGTCAGGAGAAGACTGAGAGGGGACATGATAACAGTTTTCAAGTACATAAAAGGTTGTTACAGGGAGGAGGGAGAAAAATTGTTCTTGTTAACCTCTAAGGATAGGACAAAAAGTATTGGGCTTAAATTGCAGCAAGGGCGATTTACGTTGGACATTAGGAAAAACTTCCTTACTGTCAAGGTAGTTAAGCACTGGAATAAATTGCCTATGGAGTTTATGGGATCTCCATCACTGGAAATTTTTAAGAGCAGGTTAGACAAACACCTGTCAGGGATGGTCTAGATAATTTAGTCCTGTCATAAGTGCAGGGAACTGGTCTAGATGACCTCAAGAGGTCCCTTCCAGTCCTACAATTCTATGATTGAAGTAGTAGGAGAAGATTGTTATATGAAAGGCTGCATTTTGTACTGGGAAAACAATCAGGGCAAACTGGGATTTGGGTAAGCACAGAGAAGCTTGCCGTAGTTGAGCTGAATAATGATCAGAGGGACATGAACAAGGGTTCTAGTGGTAGGAATGGAGAAGAAAAGATGGGATTTAGAACTCTTATAAAATGAGGATGCCAAAAGGACAGATGTAGCTCACCGGGCCTATACAATGAATTTTCTTACAATTTGAATGAAGACTTAAATATGGAGTGTGATTTATAACATCTCATTGAAACCATACCTGTCAATAATTGAACTATATAGATATATATATTTGAGAGTAAAAGAGGAATGCAACTTTTAGCTCCGCTGAAATATATTTGATTAGGAGGAATGTCTTGAAGGGACTGAGTAGAAAATACTAAATTCTATGCTAAAAAAATATAGTCTTTCTGTAACAGATCACTCTATTTATGGATGGTAGAACTATATACTGACATTTTTTCCTCAGTATCAGTGAAGTGTCTTATCCTTACAGGTCATCATGATTTAATGGTAACCTCTAAGAACTGAAACAAGAAGGAAGAAGGCTAGAGTGACAGTGGAGGTAGTCCTGTGTCAAATCTGACCACTTGCTTGTTTTGCTCCCCTATTCAGTTAATTACCACTTGTGGGGAAAGCTGGAAAACAAAAAGGCAGCTGCAGGCAGGTTCTGGTTAGCACAGGGAGATCAAACAAAATGTCAGGCCCCTCGCTGCAGCAAAAATGGGAGTTTTGTGGTAGAAATGATTAATTCTCAGATTAAAAAATTGTGGAATTCACAGATGAATAGGGCAGTTCACATTTCTTCAAGGTATTGTTTCAGATTCAGAAAGCTACCACTCAATTGGTTTATGCTCACTTTAGGTTATTTCTGCAACCATAGGGATGAGAAATGTAGTTTTTGTAAAATGAAAGCTGAGACTTTGCACCAAGGACTACATTCTGTGACTGGAATCACGGAAGATATAAAGCTTTGCCTCACTGCATTGCCAACACTTGCAATATTTGGTGTTTTTCCTGAAATCCCAACTGCTAGAATTGGCCAGACCCTGCCTGTATGTTTATAAAGTACTTACTACAACTGAGCCCTGATCTCTTACTAGAGCCTTCAGGCATTCGTGTGATACAGCTAATAACACGCGTGCTGAGTGTATGTATACGAGTGTGCTTGCATACATGGCCACGCAGGGCTCCGGAAGGCTCAGCGAGCAGCTACTTCCCGCACGTCCGCCGCGGCGTTGGCGGCCGGGGCCCTGGCAGAGCAGGTGCGAGCGCGCGAGAGACTGGGGAGAGAAGGGCGGGGGCAGGGAGGGCTCGCGCGCTACCGGATTTCCCGGGGAGGGGGGCGTCGAGAGCTCTGTCACGCCTGCGCAGTCGCGCCGTGTGTGTCTGACACCGGGAGGGGGTGGGGCCGAGGTGGCTGCGGTGAGGGCGGCGGCGGCGGTTGAGAGAGAAACTCCGGCAGGGGAAGCAGCGCGCGCCGGCCTCGCTCCCTGTGACCGGAGCAGGAAGCGAGCGGCGCGCGGGGCCCCCGGGAGCTCAGCGGATACAGACGCTCGGCGCGGCCCGTCCGGCACTCGTCTCCGCCGGGCAGGAGGAGGCTGCGCGGCCGCTGCGGCCGGGTCTGCAGGCGGCGGGGGGGGCGGGCCGCTGGGAGAAGGGGTGTCACTGCGACCCCCCGGCCCCGTTGGAGGAGCCGCACCGGGGGCGGTGTTGGCGTTGGCGGCCTCCTCATGGCCGGGCCCCGGCGGTGACTGAGGGCAGCCGGAGCCGCCTGTGTCCGTGTCTCGCCGGGGAGGCAGCTCAGCCGCCAGGGGGCGGGGAGGGGGATGTGCGCGGCCGCCTCCTCCGCAGGAGCCGCCGCCGCCGCCTCCTCCACCGGGGCCGAGGGCGGCTGCTTCTTCTTCCCTCCCAGTGGGTCCTGTCCCGCGGGGGCCGTGGAGCCCGAGGAGAGCTCGGCCATGGGGCTCGGGGCGCTGCCAGGGGCGGCGGGGCCGCCACCTCCGGGCTGCAGGGACCGCTACCAGCTGCTGCTCTCGGGCAGGGCCCTGGCGGACAGATACCGGAAGATTTACACGGCGGCGCTGACCGACAGGGATTTGGGGAGCCACCCGAGCAGGTAACGCACCCCCAGGCCTCCTCCTCCTCCCTCCCCCCCCCAGCCAGGAGTCAGCCAGCTGGCGTGTAATGTGTTTGCCTCCTTAGCTGCCAGGGAGGCCCCATGACAGAGGGCTAATGCTACCATTCGTAGTGGTAACGTGCCCCTATTGCTGCCTGGGCCCAACACCCAGGTAACCCCTGTCCTGCCTCCCCACCTGGGCACGTCACGCACCCACTCGCCATGCGCCCGTCAGGAGTCAACCGGCGAGTAGCCCCCCTCCCCCCCATGGCCCAGAGTAGATAATGAGCTAGCCAGACCGGTGGTAACCCCAAAACCTCAGAGCTGTGAGGTAGGTAATGCCTCTCTGGCTAGAGCTGCTATGCAGATAACGTCCTTGCACTCCTCCGGGGGGGGGGGGGGGTCATCTGGGAACATAGCTCACTCTCTTATTCTTCCCTTGCTGGAGTCCCCCAAACAAATCACTTGGCTAGGCAACTACTCCTGGCAGGGTCATCCTGATAGGTGGTATGTCCAATTTGTGCTCTCTCCACCTGGATTGGTAATGTGCCCCCTTCTGATGTCCCACCTGGGGGTCTCCAGCCGAGTTAATACACTCACTCTGAAACTCAGATCATGCATGCAGGTATTACACCCTCACCCCAATGCAACACACTCAGCTAATGTACCACCACTCCAGCCTCCCAGTTGGGTAAGGTGCCCATCTCTTCTGCCCGTACCTGTGCCTCTGAGCTGCTACTCCCTATATGTATCTGCCTTTGTTGCCCAGCTAGTGCATGTAACCCCTGCTATCCAGCTCCTTGGATTCTTAATGTGCCTCCTGTCCTGCCCAGTTCTCTTGGGCAGGTAAGGTACTCTTTTCAACCAGCTTTACCTTGGCATGTGTTGCACCTACTCTCTAACTTCCAGAAAGATAACACAGCCTGTGTCTTTGGGTCCTGGGCAGGTGTGAGGCCCTCCCTCTAAGCTTTTGTCTGTCCTGGACAGGAATGTACTGTGTCCACTCCCCAATCACTGCTCCCTTCCCAGGACAGGTTCCATGCCCAGGTACTTTGTCTGCCCTTAAGGCAAGCTGGTTCCTCTCTGGGGACCTGAGTACCCCCCTAAGCCTGCTTTCCCTACAACCCTTGGCCAGGTACTCTGTCTTTCTGTTGTCTTGTGTCCTCCTTCCACTCTCCCCCGAGCCCGTCTCCACTTTGTGGTCTATTCTCCAACTGTTTCTCTTGATCTTAGGTAGGTGCCTTCCAGCATGGTCTGTAATGCATAAGGTGAGGGGGTAGGGGGAAGGATGCAGGTTCAGGGGTGGGGTGTTATCACACTAGATTGCTTTCTTGCCCAGCAGCAGCAGCACCGGGAGAATGTAAGGTGTTAAGGAGAGGGGAGATGAGTTACAGGCACACTACATAACCCATCCTGTCCAGCAGCAGCAGCGAGCAGTTGCATGGGGCAGTCTGTAGCTGTGGTGGAGGGAGGGGTCCCGTGGAGGCTCTGGGGGGCAGTAGAATCCTGTTGGGCTGCTGGGCATGTGCGGTTGGGAGAAGGTGAGTGGCGCAAGCTGGGTTCTAACCCTCCACTCCAGCTGCTGGGGGTGGGGGGGGGCGTCAGAGCATGGTGACGCTGGCTGCTGTTGCAGATGAAGCTGGCTGCTGAGACAGTATGGAGCAGGATACTGCCCGGAACTGGGGCGTGGGGAGGGGGTGGACTGGGGCTCGGCCCAACCAAAATACTTACAGCCCCGTTGGGGGTCAGGGCAACCTCAGGGCTTTTTCTTGCCGTGGACTGCACTTTAGGGATGTGCAAATGCTGTATCTTGCACAGTGGCTGCAGTGCCTGATCCTTCCTTTCAGCACTGACAGGGACAGGCATTAATGCACACACATTACTGCCTCCTCCCTGATAGCCACGGAGTCTGCATTCAGAGTCAGCATTGAGCTCTTGGGGTGCCTGGTGGTGGGTCTGCCCAATTAAAATGGCCTAATTGGCAGGAGCAGGTAGGGTGCTCACCTTTCCCCAGGCTGGGTCATCATAGTGGGGAACTGCCTTGTGGCTGCTGCTTAGTGCACAACGAAGGAGAATGTTGTACTGTTAAATCCCTTTGGTTTCATCTTCCTGGTGAGCAGGGCCTGTGTGCGTCTCTCATTGTTACCCTTGGAGATTGCCAAGGATTTAAGTGGCATGTTCACCTGGCTCCGTTTGGAGACTCTCCTAAGCACAGGAGCTGAAGGGTGCTATATTTATTCATATTCTCAGGTTGAATTAAGTTGTGACATAGGGTGAGCAGATCCAGTCACAATAGAAATATTAGCTCTGTAAATCAACACCTTGACTAGTAAATGCTGAAGAAACATTAAAATTGGGTTTTTTGTTTTTTACGGTTTGACTTAAATTTCTCAACTGTGATTATATTTCCCTTTAGAAAGAACAGGGGATCCAGTAATTAATTGTAGCTTGTGTGTCTACAAGAGAGAAGTAATTTTGCAAACTACAAGAATAATGCAACCTTCTTATTTATCTCTTGGCCAGTAGGTGGCTCTGGGCCCTTGACCTTAGCATGTGTTTTTGTGCACCATCTGATTCTGTCCAAGCTGTATAACCGAGAAACTCATATTTCAGACAGTACCTGTGAAAATCTTGCTGTTCTTGTTATACTTTAATTCTGTGATTACATATTTTTCTGTTTAAATATTTTCTTCTCATCATGAGCCTTAAAAATCAGTTTAGTCTTTTCTGGGACTACAAACATTAAAACTGGGAAATTCAGATTCAACCTTAATTATGTGGTTATTGCAAGGTGTCATGAGAGAGTAGAATTGAAGTTCAGATGTCTTAACTGCATGTGTCCACACCTTAACACATTGGGTTTCTTTTAAGTTTAACTTTAATTCTGAATTTGGGTTTGTAATGGTTGGTTTTGGAATAATTACAGGTGTTTTTACCATAATTTTTACTTTTAAATTCCAGATATGTACTCTCTCTTTGAACTCTGGTTTAATGTAATTTTATTTTTTTAAATTAAAATGTCTTACATGAACCTTAAAGAAACAAACCTAAAGATGATAGCTTGTAGTTTCTCAGAGTTAAACATATGTAGTATATCAATCTTAAAGCATTTTTAAATTGTAAATTTAAGGCCAGATTCACTAGCATGGTTTGGCAGCTTTGTATCACTTTGTACTGTTCCAAAGAAGCCAGAATATATTAGCCAGGTCAGTAAGGTTTACAGCTGCTTTATGTCATGGAGCAGTGCAAACAACTACAGAGTACTGGTGAATTTGGCCCTAATTTGCTAGTATTGTTCATGGAACTTTTTAAGAGCCATGACAGTTGGGACCAGGGCAGTGATAGCAGCCAAGGAATCTCCCAGTCAAAGCTTTTGAGAAAAATACACCAATCTTTCTCTCACTACTGACTTCTTACAACCAAGAGAATTGTAGCATGCCAATTAGCTGTAGAAGAGTGGTGATAGTCTGAGTTACCTCTGTCACAATAGTTAAGCGTGTCCTAAGTCATTAACCTCACTCTGCCTGTATTCTGAGTTTTGAATGTTTTTGATTAAAAACAGGGTAAATTTTTTTCTAAAATATTTGCTAATATCTTTTTTTCCCCAGCCAGCTCTAGTCATTTCTAGATGCAGTAGTAGATGCAGTAGTTAATAACTGACTGCATTATATTGTAATTAAGTTAATATAGACTATAGTGAGTTTTTAACTGAACCCTGTTATTCCATTATTAAGATCTTTTCGGTAAGTACGTTTCTTAAAGGACCCATTTCAAATAATTTAAACTCATGACTGAATTTAGGAATTGACTTGTAAATTCTCAGAATTTTTTTTCTGTATTCAGAGTGTGCTGTAATTTGGGGCATGATACACTAATTTTCTCACATAATGAAGATACTGAATCTTTATTTAAGTGCACAGTTCAACTCAGTTGTAACAATGGAGCTATAAGTAATGCCTCTGTGATAGGGAGATTTATGATAAAAACTTGCTTTTTATTTTTTTGAGAAGTTAGAAATAAAAGCAATATTAGATGGACCAAGCACTGCTAATGCAAAGTTAAATATATATTATTCAAGAATCATGTACAGAATTTATGAATGTATACTCATAGATTATTTGTACTAGTTGTCATCTAAGTAGTGAGTGATGTATCACATGGTGAAAAGTTTCAGTAATAGCATGGAAGAAGAGAAAAAGATGTTTAATATTTCTTATGTAGGGTTAGTTACATCTGTATTTTAACTGTGGTGTTTTAAGTTAGTGTGCACCACTAGCTGAAATCATTAAACAGAAACTTTTTAAAGAATTTAACAGAGCACTATGGCTAATGGCAAACGTCTTGATAATTGATTAAACTAAGATTAGTTAAAAAGACCAATGAACTTTGGTAAATCTCAGTTTAGCCTCTATTTTTATAATTATTGCAATATTAGGAAACATACAAAAACAGTGGTGGTGTGATTTGAAATCTTCCCTAATCTAGACAAATTGTTGAAAAGTAAATTTAGTTTTTTAAAAGCACACTCAAGTTTTGTCTAATTTGACTAAAGCTGCCTTTCCATCAAGATCTGTTGTAAGGTTAGATATGTGTTGAATATAGCATATTAGTAGGCTCAGCCCTACATAAATCTGTGTCAAACAAAGGTGGAACCTCTGAGTCTTTTGTTGTTTAGAGAGCAAGTGAAATTCCATGGTCCTAGAGTTTTTTGTTTCCCTGACATTTGTCCTTGGGTGAATGAAACTGGGAGGCCACTTGCAGCTATACTAATTGGCTATATTCCTGAAGTTTTTTATTTGCAAATTAGATGGCTCAGAAGAAGCTATGAGTTTTCATATGGTTTCTGCAATTAAGCAATTAATTTAAAATTTAATCCTAGCAAAAAAGTACTATACTGTACCTGTATGACATTTTTTAAAGATGACCTGTCAAGCAGTCTTCCTCTTCTCCTGTTTTGAATAAATCCTAAACTAATATTTCTGATATTATATAGTACCCATTGACAACTTTTCAAATAGATGCATTTGTAGTGTTTTATGTTGATTGTGTTTTAAAACAATTGTTAATTTTTAATAACTTGATGATTTCTGTATAAAGTGGAGTCCATATATTCTGAAATCTCAGTAGTTTTGGGTGACTAAGCCAAGGAAGAGGTGAACTTTACAACAAATATCCTGCTTTTGTGCCAATATCCTTAGTAATGAGGGAAGGAAGAAAACTACCAAAGTTGTATGATGTAGGACCAGAGTTATTTCTATAATAATCTTTGGTTTTAGATGTGGTTTAAATTATTTGCTAGGGCTCTGACATGTTTTATCTGTTAATGATATGTGATATAAACAGGGTGATACATACTGATGCTAACAAAGACCATGTGAGTTGATAGAACTATCACAGCAACTTTCTTGGTAGTGGGTGGCTCTGATTTTTTTATCCTTCACACTCATCTGTATTTTACCAGTTGTTAATAATAACAACTAACACTTCTTTTTACAGCATCTAAAAGTGTGTGAGGTGCTTTACAGGACAAACAGAAATACAGGTTATCATAAACCTACTGAGGATTTTAAAAAAATGAAATTTGGCTGTAGCTTTAAATTCAAAGCACTGTTGTCCACTTTGCTTACAGCCTGCTTTTCACACACTGCTTCTTATATGGATGCCCTCTTAATTCTGATCTGCAAATCACATTACTCTCTTAAACACCCTAGATTCATTCTGTGCACAATGGTCACAAGAAGTGAGCTGACAATTATGTAATTAAAAAACCCACAGCAATTATCTAGAAGTGTACATACTTTATGCGGGTAACTTTATTAACCTGTAACCTTCATCCAACTTCACCCCACGCTCTCCCTGCTGTTTGTTAGATCCAGTATTCTGAAATGAGATTCTGTTTTTGAGTGTAGAAGTATTTCTATATATTAGGGACAGGGAAGCTGAAGCAGTGCAGTGACTTGCCCAAGGCCAAACTTTAAGTCACTGATGACTGGAATTTAGGACTTTCCCGCTCCTAATCCTATGTTTGTTTCTCCATTCTATCCCATCTAATGAGAAGAAGCTGATTTCTTGGTTTTGGTTCTGTTCTTTGGATTTGTTGTCAAAGGATACTGTTAGAGCTAGGCCAGCACACCCAGCCCTCTTAGTTGATATCTGAACATCCTTTGTAGCAAATTGTCCACTAATACAAATGGGTTTGTTTTTTTGCATCACAAGGCTGACTCTGAATCTCTCTCTCTCACTTGGACAGTGCATCACTGGGCTGGCTTTTGAGTAATTTATGTGTTAACGTCATGCAGAACCTTAGTGGAGGAAGGTTACTTAAATACGCTATCCTCCCTCCTCCCCACCTTCTTACAGTTTGATGAAGAATGTTCACAAGGATGCTTACTACGTTTAGACATGGAAAACTTCTCTTGATTTTTTACACTTACAGCCAACCAACACGTGACTTATTTTAAAGCATTAGGCTGCTTTTCACTTTGAGATTCAAAAGTTTTTTAATTTCATTACTTCAGAACTGCTATCAGTGTTATAATGCAGCTTGAAAATACATTAGTCCTATTTAGCCAGAAATAATGGACTGAATTATAGATTATACAGAAAGATTAATAACATAGTGAGACCCTGGTGTATCTTGTGAAAAGTACATGCATTATTTGACCACATTTACCCTTCCTTTTGTAAAATAAGATTTGCTAGCCTGTTCAGAGTTTATTTTGCTGGTTTAAAACTATCAGACTTATTTACATTATATTATACATTCATAATTGTACTTTATTGAAAACTGAAAAAAGCTGGTGAATGCCATGGTATTGTAGCTGTGTCAATCCCAGCATATTAGAGAGACAAGTTGGGTGAAATAATATCTTTTATTGGACCAGCTTCTGTTGGTGAGAGAGAAGAGGCTTTCAACAAATTGTGTAATTTCTGAATATTTGAGAATCAGTGATATAGTAACTAACTCTTTTTAATTGTGGCTTTTATAGATCATGTTTTAATCTGTTCAACTTGTTGTGATGCTAGTTAATCCTCATTAATCAGTAGCTGAATGCATTTATTTTTAGTTGTGTTGGTTGTCTTACATGCCATGGTGCACAATGTATAATGCAAGAGGATGTGTTATTTTAAAAGGTGGATGGTAGAAATTCTGACAAGGTTTAAAAGATTAAATGTTGACATTCAGTGTTGTTTAAAAATATATTTATAACTGAAGTGGTGGAGGAATCAAATACATTCATTGTAAAATTGTTAGTAAATATTGCAAAGGGGCTTTGATGGAAGGAGATGTAGAAAATCATAATTTGAATAACATTACTTTTGAAGAAAAAGCAGTTTAAAGTGATAAATGGAGGTATGAGTGATTCAAAATAAAATGGAATATTGAGTAACTTTAAAAATTATATGATTTCAAGTGTTGGGTTAACAGTGAGAACATAGAGGTTATATGGGGGGCTTTGTAAGTTAGAAGAAGAGTATCATTTTGACAAATAAAAAGGTGGAACAATCCTGACTAGAAATGCTAAAGGGCATTTTTCTCTGTTTTTTTTAGTCTTGCTTCCTAACACTTTCTTTAAAATCTTTTAAATTATAGATAGGGAACATTTATTTTGGAAGGGAATTAGCTTATTTGATGAAATTTCATTGTGTAGGGATTAGATTGATTAATAAAGGGATATGTAAGCCTGTTTATGTTTAATCACTAGTTCAAATCTAGTTTAGCTTGGAAGTGACCAAAAGTAGTTTTAATTTGACAGCTGTTTCATGGCATTTTTAAAATGAATGGGTGGTTTCAGGCCAAGTCCTCATAGTTAGGTGTTCACATTGCTAATTGGTGACATTTTGCTTTTGTTTGCTCTCTGTGAGGTAAAGGAGTGGACAGGGAGAGCAAAGTACCTTCTGACTTCTCAAGGAGTTCTCTGTATTCACTGCTGAGGCATGCAAATGAGTCTGGATAGAGAAGTTTGTGCAGCTGTCTTTTTTTCCCCCCTGTACCTAATTTGAGAGAGTGGTTTTTGTGAATAATGTATTTTGTAAGCATTAAAATTGAATTTTAAATATAATAAACAAGCAAAGTATGATGGAGTGAGGATGTTGAAGGGAGCTGCATTTTGAATAGTTTCATCTCCCTATAATCCTGGAATTTTTCCCTCCCAATGTATGTATGTTGTACATTATAATACACTCCAAAATCTTTTCAGTTTGTAATATCTTGTTCTGAAGAGTGGTAAGTATTGTGGGCAGCACATTGTGATACATCAGTTTATTCCTTAATATTGCACGCTTGTTTTCATTAGAAGATACTGATGATTAGGTTTAGTGTATGAGAGTTAGCAGGTGTTAGTAGTCTGTGATATGCAGGTGGTCACATTAGATGATCTGATTGTCCCTTTTGGCCCTAAACTCTGTTATCTAATCTTTTAAACTAGTGTTACTTTTTGGTATCAATATCTTTATTTTAAAAACTTTTCTGTATGGAGGGGAAATAAAGAAGACAAGCTTAAATGTATGAAGAGGTGGAAAGTCTGAGTGTAGCTGTGTGCAGGATATACTGCTTTCTTGCTATCCTTTTCACATTTTTTCAGTGAATTGTCTCCCTTCTTCCTGCTTGGCAGTGTGGTTGGAAATTACAGTAATCAGTTTCAAATTATTTTTTTTGCATTTTGAAGATTTATTGTTTTAATTTTTGCATGCTCTAATAGCAACAATTAGTTTACAGTATTATGTATAGGAAGCTCAATATCCCTTCTGTCATTCTCCTACACAGACAAATGCGTTTATAGTGCCTACTGTATGTATTCTCCTGTTAGCAAAAAGCTAGGAAAGCAAGAGTGTGACAGTTTAAGAAATGTCTTGGTTAACATTAACTAATTTGTCCACTTTATTAAACACAGATTTATTGAGCTACAGGACAAAAAAATCTGAAATCTGTATCCACTTATAATGTGTGTTAAAATCTTCAACGGCACTTACAGTGCTTTTGACTAACATGGTAAACGGCTCTTCCCTTTCTGGGAAACCTTATTCTGCAGACCTCTGTAGTCTTGAGGTATTGTGTTGTGGTAATATCTTCTGAAATTCTAGTGATGTCACTCATGCTGAACTTAACTGTCATCTTTTGTCAAGTTGTCAAGTAATCGGTGATGAAAATTGCTCTATTTTCCTAGTGCAGTTAGACTTACGAAAATACTAATTTTGTAATTAATGGAATGTGACTGTTAAGACCAGCTCCTGCAGACCCCCCACAAGGGGATTTCTCTTCATAGTTAAGAGAAGATGAAATATATCAAGACTTAATGAGAGATGAGGCCAAGACAGTTATAAAATAATCAGATCTTGTAATAAGGGGTCACACTTAAAGCTTTGCCCTGGTATCTACCCATATAACATCAGCCCAGAACGAGACTCTGTACTTCATGATTCAGGTGGTCAGACTCTGAATACTTTGTGTACTAGTTACACATAGAATGCCTACTTGCCCAGTTCTCTTGTCCCATCAGATTCCTCTTTTTTTTTCTTTTATGGTGAGCATTTGTAGTTCAAGGTCCTTCTGCATGATGCTCTGCACCTTCACCATGAGGTGATTTTGTTGCAGAATCTCTGGCTTTTCATCTCCACATGGCTGGTTGGCGTATGCAGAATATGGAATGGTGGCAAGTCTTTTGTGAGCTGGCTAGAGTATATTTACCTATAATTTCAAGTCAGTGATATAAAAGCTCTTGGATCAATTTTCTGTTTTTCAGAAGAACTATGTTATCTGAGGACTACTTTTGATATCTAGGTATGAAAAAAATGCCTTATTTTTTATGTCCTCTATCCCTGGAATGCTCTGCTTAATTCCATCTGCAATTCTTCCTTTTTTAATCCCTTCTTAAACCCTACTTCTTTATGGAGTCTCATTTAAAAATACATCAGAAAACTTTGGAGGCCCCATGCATGTGCCTGTCCAGGTGACTGTTTTGCCTCCTAGTTCTCTCCTTTCTCTTCTGCCCTCTCCTTGTGTTTTCATCTCCTTCTGTCGCCATTTTAGTTCACATCATAATCTCTTGGTACAGAGAATAAGTCTTAATCTATATTTGTAAATTTGTATTTATATATCTATATTTGTATATATGTGCCTCTGTGATCATATAGATGTGGTTGTCCATTCTTATAGTGTTAAAGTTGCAAAAGTTAGAACATGCCAGAGTTAAATTTGTCCTTGCAACTTCTGTTCTGCCTCGTTGTACATATGGTATTATGATAAAGTCTTTAGCGACATGATCACTTACTGTTTTTTCCACAAGACCCTGTCGTCTTGGATGGTTGGTGCTTATTGAGTGAAACAACTGTTCAATATTTCTCTTCATCATCATTCAGTTTTTAGGCCCATGGTTTATTAACTGCACACATCCAAATATGCATTGAATAAGAATTTTTAAAACGTTCTCAGCGGCTTTTCCATTGCACTCATTAATCATACTATCTTAGTACTTCAGAGTCATTAATGAATTCATGTCATAGCATCGCTGAAATAAGGAAATATTAGTTTTCCATTAATAGATATGAAGAACTGAGTCACAGATGGTACAAAATGAGCAGAAGAATCCTCTGATTTAATCTTAGTGATTGGGTGCTTGTTTTGCGACGGATTGTGCCAGATCTTTCAGAGGTAATGAGTACCTGCTGATCTCATTGACTTACGATAAAGTTGAGAGTTCAGCACTTCTGAATCAGGCCACCAGTGTGTCTCAAGATGGGCACCATAAAATGAGAACTCACACAGTTAGAGATCACATCTTGGAACCATATTTTCATGCCTCTGCAATTCATAGATTTTTAAGGCCAGAAGGGACCATTAGATGGTCTAGACTGGTCTCCTGTATGTCACAGGCCATTTAATCTCACCCAGTTACCTCTGTATTGAGTTCACTAACTTTTATATTTGACTGGAGCATAATTTGTTTGTCTAAAACCTTTCTTCAGGGAAGGCATCCAGTCTTGATTTGAAGACATCAAGAGATGGAGAATCTACCACTTACTTTGATAGTTTGTTCCAGTGGTTAGTCACCCTCACTATTAAAAGTGTTTGCTTAACTTCTTTGATGAATGTCTGGCTTCAGCTTCCTGTTGTTGCTTCTTGTTAGCTTGTCTGCTATGAGTTCTGGATCCTTTTCAGAGTCGCTTCTTTCCAGGATAAAATCCCCCTTCTGTAATGGCCTGCGTTCCTTTTTCTTATATGTATAACTTTGCATTTGGCTGTATTACAATGCATTTTATTTGAATGGGCCCAGTTTACCAAGCAATCCCAATAGCTCTATGACTGCCTTGTCCTCATTATTTAGCACTCTGCCAATCTTTGTGTCATCTGCAAATTTTATTAGCAGTGATTTTTATATTTGCTTCCAGATCATTGATGAAAATTGGGTCTAATACTGAGCCCTGAGGAGCACCTTTAGAAACATCCCTTTGACAGCTACTTTTTGAGATCTGTTAGTTAGTGGGTTCTTAATCCATTTAACATGATCTTATTTTTTAATTAAAATGGCATGTGGTACTAAGTCAAACTCCTTACAAAAGTTTATTACATTTTGCAGTTACCTTTATAAGCTTGTAATCATACCAAGCTTGAAATCTTTTCAAATAATGTAAACAGATATATTTGACAAGACCTATTTTCATAAAACCATGTTGTCTGGCATTAATTATATTCCTGTTCTCTCTTAATTAAATCCTGCCGCAGACTTTATATTATTTTGCTTAGCATTGAAGTCAGGCGAATTAGTTTATAGTTACTCAGGTCACCCCACTTTCCAAATTTCCCTGGTATTCCAAGACTTTTAAAAGAAAAATAACACCAGCTGTCCAGAGATCTCCTTAGCCAACTTTCAGAACTCTGGAGTGCAAATTATCTGAGCTTGCTGAGTTTAAAAGCATTTATCCCTAATAGATATTGTAACATCCTCCTTTGATACTAATAGAAAGGAAATTACATCATCTTCTTCATATCATAAGATTACACATATACCATCCTCCATCTTTCCGCATACAGAACAGAAATACTTACTGAACATTGCTGCCTTTGCTTTATTAACAATTTTACCATCTTCATCAAATAACAGGCCTATACCATTGGTAGGTTTTCTTTCATTCCTAGTACATTTAAGTTTTTCTACTTATTTTTCTTAGCCCTATCAGATTTTTCCCTGTGTTCAGCTTTCCTTATCAGTTTTCTACAGTTCATAATTCTAATATTGATTACTATCTATTTTGCCTTTTTTTCTTTTTTGCTATGTTGCTTTTTTATTTCAAATTGCTTCCTTCAATTTGCCGCTGAACCAGGTTGAGCTTTTAGACAAAGTTGTCCTCTTGATTGTGGAATCATGGTATTTCGGCAATATAATTAACTGTTCTTAAAGAACTCCCAATTCTCATTCACCTGTTTCTATCTAAACTTTTCCTTTAGCTGTGGGAAATTAGCCTTTTGAAACACCACGTGCAAATAACTGGTTGAGACTGTCCTGTTTGCCCATATTGAATGTGATCGAGTCATGGTCACTGTTTCTTGGGCAACCAGCAGTTTCCAGTCCAGTGATTAATTCATTTTTATCCATCATAATGAGGTTCGAAATAGTTACTTTGTGGTGGGTGTAATATCTTTTTATGTTAGAAAATTATCATGTATAGTTTTTAGGAACTTAATGACTTGCTATATGAGACTTCCAGTATGTATCACCAAAATGAAGTCCCTCATTTTGTTGCCCAGTCATCGAATTGGGAGATCCCATTGTAACTCTTTGCAGTCTGCTTTGGACTTAACTACCTTGAGTACTTTTGTAACATCTGCAAATTTTGCCACCTCACTCTTTATCCCTTTTTCCAGATCATTTATGAATATGCTGAACAGCACTGATCCCAGAATAGACCCCCACGTTGTACCTCTCCATTCTGAAAATTGACCATTTATTTGTACCCTTTGTTTCCTATTTTTTAACCGGTTACTGATCCAGGAGAGGACCTACCCTCTTATCCCATGACTGCTTACTTTGCTTAAGAGCCTTTGGCGAGGGACCTTGTCAGAGGCTTTCTGAAGAGCTAAGTACATTATATCCATTGGATCACCCTTGTCCACATGCTTGTTGACCCCCTCAAAGGATTCTAATAGATTGGTGAGGCATGATTTCCCTTTACAAAAACCATGTTGACTCTTCCCCAACAAATCATATTAATCTTCGTGTCTGATAATTCTGTTCTTTACTACAGTTTCAACCAATTTGCCTGGTACTGAAATTAGGCTTACCAGCCTGTAATTGCAGGGATTGCCTCTGGAGCTTTTTTTAAAAAAAAAATTGGTATCCGCCAGTCATCTGGTACAGAAGCTGATATAAATGATAAGTTACATACCAAGTTAGTAGTTTTGTAATTTTACATTTGACTTCCTTCAGAACTCTTGGGTGAATACCATCTGATCCTGGTGATTTATTACTGTTTAATTCATCATTTTGTTCCAAAAATCTCCTCTAATAACACTTCAATCTGGGACAGTTCCTCAGATTTGTCACCTAAAAAAATGGCTCAGGATTGGGTATCTCCCTCACATCCTCAGCCATCAAGACCTATGCAAAGAATTCATTTAGTTTCTCTGCAATAGCCTTATCTTCCGTGAGTGTTCCTTTAGCATCTCAATCATCCAGTGGCGCCACTGATTGTTTAGCAGACTTCCTGCTTCTGATGTACTTAAAAAAAATTGGCTGTTACTTTTTGAGTCTTTGGCTAGATGTTCTTCAAATTCTTTTTGGTCTTCCTAATTATATTTTTACACTTCACTTGCCAGAGTTTATGCTCCTTTGTTTTTTCCTCGATAGGCTTTAACATCCACTTTTTAAACTGCTTCTTTTACTTTGTTGTTTAGCCAGGGTGGTGCTATTTTTATCCTCTTGCTATTTTTTTTAATATGGGGTATACATTTAAATTAAGCCCCTCTTATGGTGTCTTTAAAAAGTTTCCATGCAGCTTGTGATATCTACCCATATACAAAGTTATACATCTTACAACAAAAAATGTAGGTTACATTTACAGAATGGTCGACAGTATCCTGGAATGTAGTGACAATGAAAAGGATTTAAGGGTTATCGTAAGTAATTGATTATAAGC
Source organism: Emydura macquarii macquarii (assembly GCF_026122565.2). NCBI lineage: Eukaryota > Metazoa > Chordata > Testudines > Chelidae > Emydura > Emydura macquarii. The sequence continues at coordinate 40,488,931 of NW_027132610.1, read as the reverse complement.
TCCCGGTGCTGTGCTGTAGCTGAGTGGGCTACTGCAATCCTTGGGTACATAAGCAAAGGGATATCAAGTGAGAGTAGGGAGATGGTATTGGCTGTGTGTATGGCATTAGGGTGTGTTCACAGAGCAACTGGGAGGGTATTTCCCACTGTGGGTAGACAGACATTCTAGCTCTACTAGAGCTAGCTGTGGCTCCACAGGCTGTAGTTCAGGCTAGCTATCTGAGTGCAATCCCACCTGACATACACCAGCCAAAATACTTTAGCTGTTACCTGAAAACAAGGCTAGGGCAAAATGCTTTGTTTTTCAATGTCAAAAAGAATCTCATGAACTTTTTTCTGGAAAGCTCTAGTGCCCCCACGCTTTGGAGCAGACACTTGAAATTTGTCAGGGGGGAAGGCCTAACAAACTCTCTACTGCCCTGCTGGGACAAACTCTGTCCCCCTCATCATGCATCAAGCAGCAGCCACAGAGTGGAGGTGCCAAGAGGTTGATTTGTGTATCATCAGCATAGAGTTTGTCCTGGCGGAAAGCTGAGAGCCCAAGGGGTGGTGGCTCTGACCTGGGAGCCTAGGATGGGGACAGCTGGGCTCTAGTTGGAGCCCCTCAGTTGCCCCGAGATGATAGCCTGAGCTATGAGTGGCTTTCTTGTCAACTGAAAAGAATTACAGTCAACAGTCAATATAAGGTTTTATCGACCCTAAAAAGATAAGTTGACCTTATGTTAGGTCTACTTACAGGCACCACATTAATTACTGCAGTGGCTGTTGTCCACACTTCCCTCTTTTGGAGGAGCACTTCCACTGGCCTAAGAGGGGCAGTATGGGGAGCTGAGAGCCCGGTCTCTCAGCTTTGCTGGCAGCTCCCTGCCAGGAACCCGGCTGCCCCGCAGGCTCCCACGCCTCCAGCAGGCTGCTCCCACCCCCATTCCCTCCTGGAAACTTGGGGCTTCACTAGCCGGGTCCAGCTGCTCAGCTCTCCAGATGAGCAGAAGGCAGCTGGGCTGGAGCCCTGAAATTGACAAGAATGACAGCCAACCGTCAATGTAAGGAATGCAGTGTCTACTCTGACACTGTGTCACCCTAACTATGCTGGCATAAACCCTATGGCTCTTGTTAAGGGGGTTTTATTATGTCAGCATAGCAGGGGAGTTACATCAATGAGAGGAGCATTTCAGTGTGTACACTTCCACTGTTTTGTCAACAAAAGCTGACTTTTGTCGACAAAACTCTGTAGTGTAGACCAGCACTAAGTAACCTGCAGGGTCCACACAGACACTACTTTGCTCTAATTATATCAACATATGCCCTACGCCTCTCATGGAGATTGAATTATGTTGGTGTAATAGGGCACTTATATTGCTGGGAGCAAGACTGTAGTGTGTATGTACACTGACATAATTAGGTCCATGTAAGCTGCCTTATGTCATCAATGCTGTAATGTAGACCACGGTAGTTCTTCAGAGATTCAATTTTTTGTCTTTTCTGGAAAAGAGAGGGGTATGTGTGGGAGAAAACCCTAGCTGATGTAGTTGCAAAGAACACACAAAGTGTTTGGAGAAAAAATATTCTGAGGTGGGAACTGCCCCATACATTTAGTGGGTGCTGATTCAGATGCAGGGATGTCATGCACCTTGAGTGACATTCAGGCCTTTTACAACCCTTTCATTCCTACCCCCTAACTGCGACATCACATGTAAAGCTGGATGAATAATTGATTTTTTTGGTTTGCTGACAGTTGTGAAAATTTTTGGAAGAATGCAAAAGTCCCTTCTGGGTCAAAAAGAATGTTTTGTTCAACATTTTGTTTCAGGTTGGTTTTTAAAGGACTAGGTTGACCAAAAACAAAAAGGTGTGGGGGGATATGGTGGGAGAGAAGAGGAGGTGGTAGAGTTGACTCCCTTAAGCATTACACTATGGCTAAGGCATTCACCTGGGATGTTAGAGACCTACGTTCAATTTCCCCCTTTGATTGATGTGGAGAAGGGATTTGAACTTGGGTCTCCTGTATTGCAGGAGAGTGCCCTAGGAATCGGCCTACAGAATAGTCTAATATGAGTCTTTCTCTGTCCTGTTGAAGCTTCTCCAGTCAGTCACTTGGCTAGACAGTGAGAGAGAAAATGACACTGTAGCCTGGTTAGGGCAATTGTCTAGAAAGTGAGAGACCCAAGTTCACGTCCCTGAGAGAGAGACCCAGTGACACCTTAATTATTTATACACAGCTTCAACAGGAATGATTGAGACACCCTTCCACATTAGAATACCCCATAGCCCAGTGGCTAGACCCTCTACTGCAATGTGGGAGACTCAAGTTCAGATCCCTTCTCCACATCAGGCAGCGGGCACCACCACTATTTTGGTGCTTGGAAAGATGAGTAGTAATTTCACCAAAAAAATGGACCCAGTTCTAGTTAAGCTTAGCTGGGCTACAAAAATGATGTACAGTGCAGTTCACAGCCACTAGAGGTTACTAAAGTGTCAGCTGAACAGGCAGTCAGGTGGCCGTGATCTTCTGCTCCCCCTGCTGGATCAGTGTGTGGGGAAGAGCATGTGGCATGACTGAAGTTGAGGAGGAGCTCCGTACTGGCTCCAGGCTTTCAGACCCTAACAGCTTATCACCTGCCAACTTTCCCCAGCTCCCACTTAGCTTCCAGGTACTACTCGCCACCCTAATAAACCCAACTTTCTCCAGGTTCTCTTCAGAAGCTACCCAACCGCGCTGTTCTGTTAATTTAGATTTAATATATCAAGGTGGTCAAACTTACTGATCCTCTGAGCTCCATACAACAATCTTCATAAGTTTGAGAGACGAGGCGTGCTTTCTGGGCCTCAGGGCTTCAACCCTGTAGTGGGTCTCAATGCTTCTGCCCCACAGGGTGTGGCTGCCGAAGCCCTGAGCCCCAGCAAGTGCCTCCCACAGGGCAGAAGCCCTGAGATACCCCTCCCTGCTGGGGCTTCAGCATGCCCCATAGGGCAGAAGCCCTAAGCCCCAGCAGGTGTCTCCCTGCTGAGCAGAAGCCTCTAGCCCTACCTTCCACTGCAGGGCAGAAGCATTGAACTCCCCACCCCAGTCTGGTAGGCAGAGTATGGGGCGGGGGCATAGGGAGCTCTGCGAGCCGCATTTTAACTGTAAAAGAGCCACATGCAGCTCCCGAGCCACGATTTGGCCACCCCTGTAATATATGGCTGAAGGTATATCGTAAGCCAGTCACTGTCCAACATTAAATAGTGGTAAACAAGGTTTGGGATTTGGTATACAGAGACTTCAGTCTGTTTAGTACCATGGCAAATACACAATTAAAATTTGTTTTAATATTTTATTAAAGATAAAGAAAAGAGCAGCAGCAAAAATATTTGGTATGTAAAGTATTAAAGTAGGCTTTCAGTTTAACAATATCCCTTGTTACCATTCCCTTTAGGTGGGGAGAATTTTTAAAAGGGAAAAGCCCCCTTGTTTGACAGTATAATATGTACAGCATGACAAGATGGTAACAACTGAACTGTTGTCTGCTGTTGTTAAAATCCAATCCTGTTTCATCTCAGGTGGTAGTTAGGATTCAGCTGGAGCTTGTAATGGTGGCGATGTAATCTAGATTTCTCTTTCTGGCCCAATCTTCTCATGCCTCTCACAGGATCAGAATGACAAGGCCCAGGGTCCCAAGAAACTATATGGAAGACAGAACAATGGTGAAGTTCACTCTAGTAGCCTCCGTCTATTTTTCCTATTTTTCCCTTCAGTGTCTTTCTTTAAGAACTCACAAAGAGAATGGTGGGTAGAGTAGCCCATCTATTTTGTCCACTTATTAGGCCGAATGGCGCCCACACCAATTTTGATTCACGAATTTCTGGACCCATATTTTCTTGTTGACCAAACATGGTCTTAACACTCTGAGTTACATCAGTAGGCCTTTTTGTTTGGACTAATTTAATTTTTTTCTTTGTACCTTTTCCTATCAACACTTTTATTGTGACATCTTATGAACTTAAACTTTTTACACATGAATTCACAATTAGGGTAAATTTTTAAGTTCAATTATCACAACAGCCTCCATATTCCTTCCTGTGGACACCCTCACAAAACCAACTTAGTTCTCCTGCCCAGCTATCAAGTCCCCGGTTACCTTGCCTATAGTCCTCTTGAGGTGTGTCTACCAAGATGGACCAAGAGTGGAAAATAACATTTACTCAAGAAGGGGCCTTAGCTAATTCCACTGCTTTGAATTCTCACCAATCCCTCCTCTCATCACGTTCAGGACCTGAAGATGCAGGACGATCTGGAAGGTCACATGAGGGGGAACTGAGATCCTTTTCCCTTTGTGCAGAAGCAGTAATGTTATAGAATTGGTGGATAGCCTACCGCATCCTTATTTCAGCTGCTTACTACCTGGCCTCCAAATGATGGTGTCAGCAGATACTTCTCTCAGGATCATGAGTGGGAACTTGCCATCTCCATACTCAAACATATTTTTCACTTGGGGTTTTCCAGAAGTAGATTTTTTTCTTTTGCCACTGCCACCAGCAGGAAGCGTGCACAGTTTTGCTGAAGAGGAGGTCTAAGTAGCCATTCCTTGAGCGGTGTTTTCTCATATCTTGGTTGAAGAACCTGTTATACCTGTCTCCCAACACTTCTCGTTCTCAGTCTTAAACAAGATGAAGTATGATGGAACCAAGATTGTCTTCATTGCAACAGCTTAGCTGAGATGGGTATGATTTCCATACCTAATTTGCATTCTCCTCTCTTCCTGCTATCAACCTTCCATTAATGTCCAACCTACTCACTCAGGAAATATTCTTCATTCCAACCCGAATGCTCTGGGACTCAGGTCTTGATACCTGACTGCCTGCTGGAGATAGAAAGCTTCTTATTTTACAGAGATTCAAGGTGTTCTGTTGAATAGTAGGAAAGAGTCATCTAGAAAAAACGTATGGACAGAAATGGAAGAGTTTTACAGTTGATGTACCCCACAACAGGGGTTCTCAACCTTTTTCTTTGAGGTTCCCCCAATATGCTATAAAATTTCCAGGGTCCAGCTGGGTGGATGGGAGCCTCAGGGCTATAGCCCTGCAGAGCTTGGGGCTTCAGCTACAGAGAGTTGGCAGCGAGGAGGACTAGGGGCCTCAGCCATCAGGCGGCGAGGGGGGCTTGTAGCTTCAGCGCTGGGGTGGGTAGGTTCTGAGCAGTGGGGTGGGAGCTCCGGGCTTCTGTACTGCTGAGCTCCAGCAGGGTGGAGCTTGGGGCTTCACCCCTGCGGGAGCACTGGGCTCCAGGCTTCAGCCCTAAGGCTCCGCTCTTCATTTCAGCCCTGTGGGAGTGCTGAGACTTGGGGCTTTAGCCCTGCAGGGAGCACAGTGGCTTGGGGCTCCCTGCAGCTCTGCTCCAGTTTCAGCCACACGGAGGTGCAGGGGCTTGAGGCTTTAGCCCCGCCGTTGGCGCCAGGGCTCACTGTGGCTCCACTCCTGGTTTCAGTGCTGGGGCTCAAGGCTTTGGCCCAGGGGGGAGGGAGCTCTAGAGTTTGAGGTTCCCCATGGCCCCACTCCCAGTTTCAGCCCCAGGGAGGTGCCAGGACTTGGGGCACCGGGCTTCAGCAGCGGGGCTCTGCGGCCTGCTGAAATCAGCTGGGGGCTTGCGGACCCTTGTTGAGAACGGCTGCCCTACGACACCTGTCTCCCCTCTCAGAAATCCTAGAGTACCTTCTTGGTTTGAAGAATACAGGCCTTTCTCTGAGCTCTGTTAAAATTTGTCTAATGGCCATCATGATGTTCCATGCTCTGCTGGAGGAGTTTTTTGATGTTTGCTCACCCTGCAACTTCTAGGTTCATCAAAGGGTTATCTAACCCATTTCCAGATGTCAAGGACCCCCATTCTCGGATTTGGACTTAGTTCTTAACTCTAATGCAGCCTCCCTTGGAACTGCTAGTGATGTGTTCGCTCTTACGCCCTGCCCATGAAGACCACTTTCTTGTTGGCAATCACCTCTGTGTGGGGATTTGGCGAGTTGGTCATGCATTTTCATAGTCATCTTTCCTACATGGAGGATTTGGCTCTGACTTATGTTAAATATTTTATTAAAATGTACACATTCTATCCTGACAGAAGTACAGAGAGAGAGTTTCTGTACTGAGGATTGTTTGCAATTCTTCCCATCATTTGTCCAGCACCAGTGCATTACCATCAGGGCTAGCAGTGGTGAAAATGCTAGTGTAGAGAGGGAACAGGCATTTTTTTTTGACATCTAATCCTGTTTAGAAAGGGGAGAGGAGAGGTCATTGGTCCAAGAGCTCTGTGTGAGTCCCACTGGGTTCAATGGCGTAGTGAAGTATAACTTAAAGGTAACTGATGCATTCAGCTATAGCTGGTGCTGGTTGCTTTGGGCATGGCCCATATGGCTCTTGAATCATTCGTTGTTTGGCCACAAAAAACTCCTTCCAGGTGCTGCTGCTGCATCCTGTGTGGGTGGGGTAGTAGAGGCAACAGGGCCAAGTAGTTAATAAAATATGTTTCCCATTAAAATTTAACTTTTATTCTCATGAATGTTTCACTTTTTCAGGAGTAAGAAAATCTTAAGCAAGAAAAAACTGAAAAGAAAACAGAAGACTAAATTGAAAGTGAAAACACAAAACAAGGTAAGGTAAATGATGTGGAATCTGTATGTTCAATTTCAGAGACCAAATATCTTTGCAATAATTAAAATAATTTCAGATGAGGGACAGATAAAAGAATAAAAACAGTGAGAGTCCTGTAGCACCTTAAAGACTAACAAGTTTCTGCAGGCATAAGCTTTCGTGAGCTGCAACCCACTTCATCAGATGCATGAAGTGGAAACCACAAATAGGAGGGGTGTGTGTGTGTGTGTGTGTGTGTGTGTGTGTGTGTGTGTGTGTGTGTGTGTGTGTGTGTGTGTGTGTGTGTGTGTGTGTGTGTGTGTGTGTGTACACACACACATCCAAGGGTGGGAAACATAACAATGTGGAGGGCAAGTGCTAACAAAGTCAATACAGTTAGGGTAGATGAGGCCTATTTACAACAGTTGATTAGAAGGTGAGAATGTGTGAACAGTGACAATTACTTCTTGTAATGAGAGAACCATTCCAAGTCCCTATTCAGACCCAGTCTGATTGTGTCAAGTTTGTATATGAGTTCCACCTCTGCAGTTTCTCACTGAAGTCTGTTTTTGAAGGTTTTTTTGGTGAAGTATGGCAACTTTCAAGTCAGTTACAGAGTGTCTTGGGAGATTGAAGTGCTCTCCTACTGGCTTATGAATGTTACCATTTTTTATGTCTGATTTATGTCCATTTATTCTTCTGCGTAGTGACAGTCCGGTTTGGCCAATGTACATGGCAGAGGGGCATTGCTGGCACATGATGGCATATATTACGTTAGTAGATGTGTAGGTGAATGGTGTGGCTGATGTGGTTAGGACCTGTGATGGTGTCACTAGAGTCGATGTGCGGGCAGAGTTGGCAACGGGGTTTGTTGCAGGGATAGGTTCCTGGGTTTGTGTTCTGGTTGTATGGTGTATGGTTGCTGGCGAGTGTTTGCTTCAGATTGTCTGTAAGCAAGAATAGGTCTGCCTCCCATGGCTTGAGCGAGTGAGGGATCATCTTCTAGGATAGTTTGTAGATCCTTAATGATGTGTTGGAGAGATTTTAGCTGGGGGCTGTAGGTGATGGCCAGTGGTGTTCTGTTGTTTTCTCTGTTGGGTCTGTCCTGTAGTAAGTGACTTCTGGGTACCCGTCTGGCTCTGTCAATTAGTTTCTTCACCTCCCCAGGTGGATATTGTTGTTTCAAGAATGTTTTATGGAGCTCCTGTAGGTGTTTGTCTCTGTCTGAAGGATTGAAGCAAATTGGGTTGTATTTTAGGGCTTGGCTGTAGACAATGGATCATGTAATGTGTCCAGGGTGGAAGCTGGAGGCATGAAGGTATGTATTGCGGTCAGTTGGTTTTCGGTATAGGGTGGTATTAATGTGACCATCCGTTATTTGTATTGTAGTGTCCAGGAAGTGGATTTCTTGTGTGGACTGGTTCACACTGAGGTTGATGGTGGGGTGGAAATGATTGAAATCCCGGTGGAATTCTTTGAGGGACTCTTTCCTGTGATTCCAGATGATGAAAATGTCATCATTGTAGCATAGATAAAGAAGAGGTGGTTGGGGACGAGTTTCGAGGAAGCGATGTTCTAGGTCAGCCATAAAAATGTTGGCATCCTGTGGGGCCATAGCTTTGCCACTGACTTGAAGGTATAGATTGGCTTAAAATCTGAAGTAGTTGTGGGTCAGGACAAAGTCACATAGTTCAGCTACCAGGTGTGCCATATCATCATCAGGGAAAATGTTCCTGATGGCTTGTAGTCCATCTTTGTGTGGAATGTTGGTGTAGAGAGCTTCTACATCCATAGTGGCTAGGATGGTGTTTTCTGGGAGATCACTGATGGATTGTAGTTTTCCCAGGAAGTCAGTGGTATCACGAATATAGCTAGGAGTGTTGGTGTCATAGGGCCTGAAGAGAGAGTCCATATAGCCTTATAATCCTGCTGTGAGAGTGCCAATGCCTGAGATGATGGGGCATCCAGGATTCACGGGTTTGTGGATCTTGGGTAGCAGATAGAATAACCCTGGTCGGGGCTCAGTGGGTGTGTCTGTGTAGATTTGTTCCTGTGATTCTTAGGGAGTTTAAGTATATGTTGTTGTTTCTTTTTGTATTCCTCAGTCGGATCGGAGGGTAGTGGCTTGTAGAATGTGGTGTTGGAGAATTGTCTGACAGCCTCCTGTTAAGATAAAAGAATGTTAACCAACATATTTATTTTGTCTTTTTGAAAAATAAAAACATGGATAAATTTGTATCCACTGTGGATGATGTGATTTTGGCTGCAAGTTGAAAGTTCTACAATTGTTTGGGTTCATTGAATCGTTATAGAAATTTATTTAGTGGTAGTGTTCAGTATTAAATAAAATAGTAAGTATTTTTGGATTAATAGTTCATAAATTGTTGGATTTCTTTCATACTTAGTTAAATAATGTCATACATCATAAAGTTTGAAAAAAATAGTGTATACATACCAGAACAAAATTATTGTGAGAGGAGAGTTCTCCCCACATTGGCTACTGGGAAGAGAGGGCCCCCAGATATATAATCAATTTGAAGCCCACCCTTTAGCTACTAGGAGAGGCAGAATTTCAACACTTTGTCCTACCTCCTCCTCTGGGACTAGGGGTTAGGTGTAGGTTCTTACTGCTTTCTCTCCCCCATTGTTCACCAGTAATCCTTTCATGCTATCTTGGACAGCACATTGAGCTTTGGGACACTATTTGATGCAGTTATCCCCATTCAGCTCTAAGCAGCATTAAATATGAGAAGATCTTTATAAATTTCACTCTGCTGCATTGGAAAACTACTGTTTGACCGTTAGAAGCTTGGGGTAGGGCAGAAGAGAAGACTGTCTAATTATAGCTCGGCAGCAGTTCTGCAAAAAAGGACCTGGGGGTAACAGTGGATAAAAAGCTGGATATGAGTCAGCAGTGTGCCCTGGTTGTCAAGAAGGCTAATAGCATATTGGGCTGCATTAGGAGGGGCATTGCCAGCAGGTCGCAGGAAGTAATTATTCCCCTCTATTCGGCATTGGTGAGGCTGCATTTAGAATAGTGTCCAGTTTTGGGCCCCCCACTACAAAAAGGATGTGGACAAGTTGGAGAGAGTACAGCAGAGGGCAACAAAAATGATTAGGGGGCTGGAGCACAGGACTTCTGAGGAGAGGCTGAGGGAACTGGGCTTGTTTAGTCTGCAAAAGAGAAGAATGAGGGGGGATTTGATAGCAGCCTTTAACTACCTGAAAGGGAGTTCCAGGGAGGATGGGGCTAGGCTGTTCTCAATGGTAGTAGATGACAGAACAAGGAGAAATGCTCTTCGGTTGCAGCGAGGGAGGTCTAGGTTGGACATTAGGAAAAAGTTTTTCACTAGGAGTGTGGTGAAGCACTGGAATGGGTTACCTAGGGAGGTGGTGGAATCTCCATCCTTGGAGGTTTTTAAGCTGAGGCTTGACAAAGCCCTGGTTGGGATGATATAGCTGAGGTTAGTCCTGCTTTGAGCAGGGGGTTGGATTAGATGACCTCCTGAGGTCCCTTCCAACTCTAATATTCTATGATATAATAGAGTTACACCATGGGTGAGGTAATAGCTTTTATTGGATTACCTTCCACTGGCAAGAGAGAGAAGCTTTTGAAAGTTTGAAATCTTGTCTTTCACCAACAGAATTTGGTCCAATAAAAAATATTACCTCACCCACATTGTTTCTCTCATATTTAGGGACCAACATGGCTACAACAGTGTAAACAAGAATAGTTATATATTACAAAATATTAATCAGCTTTTTAAAAAATTCAAACACTAAAGGATTTGATGTATATTTATTTATACCAAAATATTTTGTATTTAAATTAATATTAGTTGAACGTTGTTTTTGCTGAAATTCGCTCTTTCTAAAGAAGTTTTCTAAACTGTTCTATATTCATGTGGACGTGGAACTGGATCCCTTTGATTAACAAAAAAAGGCTCATCGGGTGATGCCAATAGTATAGTAAAAAACCCAGCAGTTAGAACTACTGTATTTTCTACTCTGAAAGGCTGTAGAATACCCTTGTAATGAAGAATTTATTACACGTCAATTCTATAGCTTGTCTGTGCCTACCAAGTCTACTGTAGGTACTCTGACTCCAGAAAGATGGGTTTGAGGGCAAAACCAGAACAGTTTATCTGGCTCAGAGCTCAGTCTTGCTTTGATGGATACTTACCAGACTGTTCTGCTTAAGTCAATGGAGCTAATCTTCAGGACTGTTTCCTTAAAAAAAAAATACAGCAAATTGTCAGTTTACTCATATAAACTCAATTTCTAAACTATTTTCAAGAGTTTGGTAATTAGAGGGGAACTTTTGCCTTCTTTCAGTCACCCTAGCAGAGCTCTTCCATTATCAAATTGGCAGCCTAGATAAAGGACAAAACTAAGAAGTCTAAGTAGCACTATAGGGTGTACTTGGTCTGTGAACATCTCTGTCTTTTAAGGGTAATTAGTGCTTTCTTTAAGTAGGACATCTCTTCAGCTGTGTACCTTACTTCCAGCAACAGACCAAGGCAGTCTTTTATTCCATTGAAAGTGGATCAGCTAGGTCAGTGTCAAACAAGAGGATGAATCTGACACCTCTACACTCCAGAGAGCTGAGAATAAAGCAGATTCCTTGAACCTCTTTCCTGCTGCCATTACATCTGGTGAAAAGGCAGGGTCTCTTCTGGGTATTTGAAGAAGTCCTTGGTCATCTTTAAGGCTGCAGTTGTTGCTAATCAGCTAGTACAGACTCTGCTCTAACTGACCCTCAAAATCTGCATCTATCGCGCAAGTGATTTGATTTCCAGTATTTTTTGTCAGTGTTCACAACAATTTTCACATGAAGTGTTAAGCTGGCTTTATTCCTCTTTGAGGAGACAAAAGAGGTTTGTTCTACTTTTTCTAATTAGGTACACAGATCCTTGATACTAGGGTCTCTGTACTATGCAGCCTTGGGGGCAGGCCTTTGATGGACCTATTCTCCATGAACTTATCTAGTTCTTTTTTGAACCCCGTTATAGTCTTGGCTTTCACAACATCCTCTGGCAAGGAGTTCTGCAGGTTGACTGTGCATTGTGTGAAGAAATACTTCCTTTTGTTTGTTTTAAATCTCTTGCCTATTCATTTCATTTGGTGACTCCTATTTCTTGTGTTATGAGAAGGAGTAAATAACACTGCCTATTTATTTTTCTCCACACCAGTCTTGATTTTATGGACCTCTATATTATCCTCCCTTAGTGGTCTCTTTTTCAAGCTGAAAAGTCCCGGTCTTTCTAATCTCTCCTCATATGGAGGCTTTTCCATATTCCTAATCATTTTAGTTGCCCTTCTCTGTACCTTTTCCAATTCCAATATCTCTTTTTTTGAGATGGGCAACCAGATCTGCATGCAGTATTCAAGATGTGAGCATACCATGGATTTATAAAGAGGCAATACGATGTTTTCTGTCTTGTTATCTATCCCTTTGCTAATGATTCCTAACACTTTTAGCTTTTTTGACTGCCGCTGCACATTGAGTGGATGTTTTCAGAGAACTATCCACAATGACTACGAAATCTTTCTTGAGTTGTAACAGATAATTTAGACCTAATCATTTTATATATACACAGTAGAACCTCAGAGTTACGAACTGACAAGTCAACCACACATCTCATTTGGAACCAGAAGTACACCATCAGGCAACAGCAGAAACAAAACAAAAAACAAAAAAAGCAAATACAGTACAGAACTGTATTAAACGTAAACTACTAAAAAAATAAAGGGAAGCAGCATTTTTCTTCTGCATAGTAAAGTTACAAAGCTGTATTAAGTCAATGTTCAGTTGTTTTGTTCAAAGTTATGGACAACCTCCATTCCCGACGTGTTTGTAATTCTGTGGTTCTACTGTAATTGGGATTGTTTTCCAATGTGCTTTACTTTGCATTTATCAACATTGAATTTCATCTACCATTTGTTGCTCAGTCACCCAGTTTTGTGAGATCCCTTTGTAATTCTTTGCAGTCTGCTTTGGACTTAGCTATCTTGAGTAGTTTTGTATTATCTGCAAATTTTGCCATCTCACTGTTTACCCTTTTTTCCATATCATTTATGAATCTGTTGAACAGTACTGGTCCCAGTGCAGACCCCTGGGGGACATCACTATTTACCTTTCTCTGTTTTGAAAATGGATAATTTATTCCTACCCTTTGTTTCCTATCTTTTAACCAGTTATTATTCCAAGACAGAACCTTCCCTCTTATCCCATGACCGCTTACTTTGCTTAAAAGCCTTTGGTGAGGGACCTTGTCAAAGGCTTTCTGAAAATCTAAGTACACCGTGTCCACTGGATTACCCTAGTCCACATACTTGTTGGTTCTAGTAGATTGGTGAGGCATGATTTTCCTTTACTAAAACCATGTTGACTCTTGCACAACAAATCATATTTATCGATGTGTCTGATAATTCTGTTCTTTACTATAGTTTCAACCAATTTGCCTGGTACTGAAATTAGGCTTACTGGCCTGTAATTGCCGGGATCACCTCTGGAGCTTTTTAAAAAAATTGGCGTCACATGCTATCCTCCAGTCATCTGGTACAGAAGCTGATTTAAACGATAGGTTACATACCACTATTAGTAATTCTGCAATTTCATAAATGAATTCCTTCAGAACTCTTTGGTGAATACCATCTGGTCCTGTTGACTTATTACTGTTTAGTTTATCAATTTGTTCCAAAACCACTCTAATGCCATCTCAATCTGGGACAATTCCTTAGATTTGTCACCTAAAAAGAATGGCTGAGGTTTGGGAATTTCCCTCACATAGACAGCCGTGAAGATCCATGTGAAGAATTCATTTAGTTTCTCCACAATAGCCTTATCTTCCTTGAATGCTCCTTTAGCATTTCAATTGTCCAGTGGCCCCATTGGTTGTTAAGCAGGAAGCCTGCTTTTGATGTACTTTAAAAAAAAATATATATATATGTTTGCTGTTACTTTTTCAGTAATTCAATTCAGATAATTGCCTCTAACTCTTTTTAGCTAACTGTTCTTCAAATTCTTTTTTGTCCTTTCTAATTATATTTTTACACTTCACTTGCTGGAGTTAATGCTCCTTTCTATTTTCCTCAATAGGATTTAACTTCCACGTTTTAAAGGACACCATTTTGGCTCTAACTGCTTCTTTTACTTTGTTGTTTAGCCATGGTAGCACTTTTTAGTCCTCTTACTATGTTTTTTAATTTGGGGTATACATTTAAATTGAGCCTCTATTATGATGTCTTTAAAAAGTTTCCATGCAGCTTGCAGGGATTTCACTTTTGGCAATGTATCTTTTAATTTCTGTTTAACTTCCTTATTTTTGTGAAATTAAATGCTATGGTGGTGGGCTACGTTGGGTCACTCCCCATAGGGAAGTTGAATTTTGTTCTTCTTTGAGTGCGTGCTCATGTTGATTCCAATTAGGTGTGTGTGTATCTCGTGCACAATTGCTATAAGGTTTTTCCCCTGGTACCTGTAGGGTCAGCTGTGTAGTCTCCTGGAGTCGCACCTCTTTGGTGCCCTATATAGGGCTCTTAAGACCCTCTGCCTTCTCAGTTCCTTCTTACTGCCTGTGACAGTTAGCTGGAATCCATTGCTCAGCCAGGGTCCTTCCTCCAGTGTTTTCCTTTGATTTTCTGTAAATAGTTAGTAGTTAGTGAATAGGTAAAATTACAATAGTTAGATTATTTGGATCCCTTTAAGGGATCATTACTCTTCCGTCCCCCAAGGGCCGGGGCATGCCTCGGTCCCCTGTTTTCAAACCATGTGGGACTTGTAAGAGGCCCATGCCAAAGAGCGATCCGCACACACAGTGTCTTCAGTGCCTCGCGGAGACGCATCAAAAGAAGCGCTGCAAAATTTGCAGAGTTTTGTACCCACTCACAGAAGAAAAGAAGCCAAGGGCTGAAGTTCCTTCTGATGAAGGCAGCACTGCATCCATCCCCTAGCCAGTCAGAGCCGGGACCCAGTTCCTCGGCTTCGTTCAGGAGTGCACCGGGGTCAATTTGACATCTGGTGCCAAAGAAGGACTCAGGCTCACGAGACCCTTGGCACCATAAGGGGTCCCCGGCATCGAAGGCCTTGATGAAGGTACGACATCACTCTCATTCTTGGTGCCTAAGAAGAAACAGAAGAGCATGGATGGGGTCACTCACCCACACCTAAATCTTCTGGGCATAAGAGTGCTGGTGCAGTGCGACCCACGTTGGGCCACTCCGGAACCTTCCCTGCAGCTACAGCACTATCGACTCTGGCCCTGCAGAGGGGTATGTTGAGTCTGGTGTCACTTAGCTCCCCTACCGGGGAAGTAGGGGAGGAAGAGCTGCAGTCACCATCTACACTGGAGACCTTCAAAATGGCCAGGGAGCTTATTGAAGGCACCGAGATGCTACCGCAGTACTCCTTGGAGGGAGCACTCCCAGTGCCGAGACAGCGGACGGTATCGTCAGCAGGGAAACTGGCGATGATGTCCCACCAACCATTGCCCCGGCACTGATCGCTGATACCTAAGGGCACTGCACTACCTTGATCCCCTAGGAGCAAACGCTCCAAATCAGACTAGGAGGCATAGTCTTATTCCTCTTGGAGGAGTCGGCACTGGGACAAAGTGGGGTACTGCAGCTGGGAGATGGCGAATCTCTTCTCCATGCCGTAGCCCTTGCAGTGGCAGGCCCCATCGCAGTGGCATTTCTGGACTCTGTGGGCATTCCATCAAGCCCAGAGACTGCATTCAGGCCAATCTCTGTCTCTGGTGACCAAGAAACTACCAAACTCGGTCAGAGATGATAACAAGAATGGAGGCCGATGCTGGCACAGAATGAGACCGAATCAGTGCACAGTACTGAATACGGCACCGAGAGAGATGCTGGGGGCTCCAGCTCAGAAGAGGAGTAGCCGGCACTGCAAGACCTGCAGGGTGAGAAGGGCAGGATACCATCACAATAAGGGAGTCGTCTTCCTCTTTGCCTGACAAGACAGTGGACGGCTCCACTCCGGCACTGATGGCGGAAGACGGCAGAGCGCATCAGGACCTCCTCCACAGAGTTGCCCAAAACCTGGGGATCCAAGTAGAGGAAGTCTCTGAAGGAAGGGGGACCTATGATGGACATCTTGTCACCCTTAGGACTGGCCAGGGTTGCCTTCACCCTGATTAAGACTGTTGACAAGAACCTGAGGGTGCTATGGAAAACCCCTGCTTCGATTTTTCCCCACCTTCCAAGGGGGTTGAAAGAAAATACTTTGTGCCCTTAAAGGACTATGAGTATCTTTAAACTCACCTGCCTCTGGGATCTTTGGTTATCTCCGCAGCAAATAAGAGGGAGAGGCAAGGGAACCAGGGTTCCACACTGAAAGCCAAGGAGGCAAAAAGAATGGATCTCTTTGACAGGAAGACTTATTCCATGGTGGGCCAGCAACTCAGGGTGGCAAACCAACAGGCAGTATTGAGCAGATACTCTTTTAACTCCTGGGAGTCAGTAATGAAATTTACAGACTCTCTTCCTCCAGAGCTCAGGAAGGAGTTTGTGGCCCTGGTAGATGAGGTCAAAACAAAATAAAAAGCCTTGTCCAGGGGGCAGTGGATGCTGCTGACGCTGCAGCCTGTATTATAACTTTGGAGGTTGCAATGCACCACAGCTCTTGGTTACAGGCTCCCCACATGAAGTCCAACAAACTGTGCAGGACCTCCCCTTTGAGGGTTGGTTCCTATTCTGAATCAAGAACCAGACTGAATCAAAACTACACAGTCTAAAAGGACTCTAGGGCCACCCTCAAATCTGTTGGTCTGCGTATACCAGCACCCCAGAGAGATCTCTTTAGGCCACAATCACCACCATGATTCTACTAGCCTTAACAGAGGCAGGACTGTAGTTGTGGAAGCGGCAGGAACAATGGGAGGAGGCCTTACCAGGCTTCATCCGGCCGTGGTGAGGGGCCAGAAGCACAACTTTTGAGGGTGCATTTGGGACGGCGTACGAATCCAGACTTTGGATCCTCCACCTCTTTTATTTTCCAACCACTTATCCCACTTCTGCCATGCACGGACCCAAATCATGTCAGACAGATGGTTACTACGCATGGTAGAACTGGGATGCTCTATCCAATTCAGCTCCCTCCCACTTATGTTCCCCACCCTCCCTGTCCCTCTCAGGGACCCCTCTCACGAGAAACTTTTCATTCAAGAAGTGCAGCAGCTGCTGCAAGTAGGAGCAGTGGAAGCAGTTCCGCCAGATCGAAGAGGCAAAGGGTTCTGTTCCAGATACTTCCTAATCCCGAAAGCCAAGGGCAGTCTCAAACTGATCTTAGACCTGGGAAGCCTCAACAAATATTTGAAGAAGTTGAAGTTCCGCATGGTCTCCCTGCCGTCAATCACCCTCTTTCTGGATCCAGGAGATTGGTATGCAGCCCTCAACCTAAAGGATGCATACTTTCATGTATCAATCATCCCGAGGTACAGGAAATTCCTCTGATTCATGGTCAGAGAGTCCCACTACCAGTTTAGGCTGCCTCTGTTCAGCCTCTCAGGGGTCCCCAGAGTCTTCACAAAGTGCATGGTGGTGGTGACTGCATTACGCAGATGAAGGAGGATACAAGTCTACCCCCATCTAGACTACTGGTTGATAAAGATCATTCCCGGCAGCAGGTGCAGTCAGACATTGAGCTAGTAACCCTGACATTTGCCAAGCTAGGCCTCCTGATCAACGCATAAAAGTCAACCCTAGCATCCACTGAAAGAATAGAATTTATAGGGGCAGTCATAGGCCCAAGCGAGGGCCTCCCTTCTGGAAGCTTGTTTCTGGTCCATACTCTTCATCTTGGAGAAATGGGAACGACACCCCATGACCACAATCAGGAACTTTTGAAAACCATTGGTTACATGACAGCCTGTACTTACGTGGTCCAACATGCCAGACTATGACTGAGGCCTTTGCAGACATGGCTAGCCTTGGTGTACCAGCTGTCCAGGGACTGCATAGACAAGGTGGTGTCACTCCCAACACTGGTATTGGACTCACTCTGCTGGTGGTTAGACCAGAGAGCAGTATGCATGGGAGTCCCATTTTCAAGTCCGTCCCCACCATCCTCACACTAGTGACCGATGTGTTGGACACCAGTTGTGGGCTCATCTGGGCTCTCTGAGAACTCAGGGTCTGTGATCGCAGGAAGACCTGTCCACCCACATCAATGTGAGAGAGCTGAGGGCAGTACGGCTCACCTGTCAAGCCTTCAGATCCCATCTGGAAGGTGCAAGGGCGTTGCAGTAAAAACAGACAACACAACAGTGATGTTCTATATAAACAGAAAGGGTGGTGCTCGCTCCCTTCTCGTGTGTTAGTAAGCCCTCAACCTCTGGCATTTCTGTATAGTCCATGCAATACACATAGGAGCCTTGTATCTACCGGGGTCTCAGAATATTCTTGCAGACCACCTCAGCAGGCCAATATATACACATGAGTGGTCTCTGTCCAGACATGGCAAACGATATCTTCTGGAGGTGGGGAATTCCCCAAGTAGACCTGTTTGTGATGAAGTCCAACAGAAAATGTGTTCAATTCTGCTCTTTACAGAACCACGGTGCGGGATCGATTGTGGACGCTTTCCTCATTCCCTGGTCAGGGCGTCGTCTTTATGCCCTCAGTACTGTTGGTGCACAAGGTCCTTCTGAAGGTCAGGAAGGACAAGTCGTTAATGATCTTGATAGCCCTAGCCTGACTGCACCAGTGCTGGTTCTCCACGCTACTCGAGCTCTCAGTGGAGAACCCTATCAGTCTTCTGTTAGTCAGTTCTGATTATGCAGGACCACAGCTGCCTTTGCCATCCGAACCTGCAAACCTCCACCTTACAGTGTGGAACCTCTGTGGCTGAACCAACAGGAAATGGAGTGCTTGGAGCAAGTCAGGGAAATCCTCCTGGTAAGTAGGAAGCCCTCCACTGGGGCCACGTACCTAGCAAAATGGAAGAGATTCTCCATTTGGTCTAGGCGGAGAGGCTCTTTCCCGGAGATGTCAACAATCCCTCTCATTTTGGACAACTGTTATATCTTAAACATTAGGGGCTGTCAGAATCTTCAGTTAGAGTCCACCTGGCTGTGATGTCAGCTTTCCACCTGTGGGTAGCTGGACGTTCAATCTTCTTGAACCACATGGTAGGTCGCTTCCTCAAAGGCCTTGACAGATTGTTCCCTCAAATGTGCCAACTGGTTCCCCAATGGGACCTTAACTTGGTACTGTCCACTCTGATAAGATCACCTTTCGAATCTTTGGTGAAATGCTCTTTCTTGTACCTGTCATAAAAGGTAGCCTTCCTAGTGACCATTATAGTGGCCCGAAGGGTTTCGGAACAAAAGGCCTTGACCTCAGAACTTCCTTATATGGTCTTCTTTAAGGATAAGGTTCTCCTGCGACTACACCCAGCCTGCCTTCTGAAGGTAGTTTCATTCAAACCAGGATATTTTTCTTCTGGGTTCTACCCCAAACCACACACTAGTAGCCATGAGCAGAGACTTCACTCATTAGATGTTAGGAGGCACTAGCTTTCTACAGAGAAAGAACAAAACCATTTAGGAAGACATCTCAGCTCTTCATAGCAGTGGCAGACAGAATGAAGGACCTCCTGGTCTCCTCATAAAGGATCTTATTGTGGATCACATCATGCATCAAAACTTGTTACAACCTGGTGAACAAACCTGCCCTGGCTTTGATAGCTTATTCCACAAGGGCCCAGGCAACTTCAGAAATCTTCTTAGTGCAAGTCGCGATCAGGACATTTGTAGGGCAGTGATGTGGTCCTCCATCCACACTTCTGTGGTGTATTACGCCATCACTTACCAAGCCAGGGATGAAGAAGCAGTTGGCAGGGTGGTTCTGCAGTCGGTATCCCACTAAACTCGAACCCCACCACCTATGGGGCTGCTTGTGAATCATCTCGTTGGACATGAGCAAGCACTCAAAGAAGAAAAGATGGTTACTAACCTTCTGTAACTGTTGTTCTGCGAAATGTGTTGCTCATGTCCATTCCAAGACCAGCCCGCCTTACCTCTCTGTTAGAGTCTGCCAGCAAGAAGGAACTGAGGAGGTGTAGGGTCAGCAGAGGCCTGACTCCAGGGGGCTCTACAGCCAACCCTACAGATACCACTGGAGGAAAAACCTTCCAGCAACCGTGCACGAGGTGCGCACACACCTAATTGGAATGGGCATGTGCAACACATCTTGAAGAACAACAGTTATAAAAGGTTAGTAACTTCCTTTTATGGTTAGTACTACCAAGTGGTTCAGCTATATTCACCTTTTGGACCAGATTCTGTGCTCCACTTAGTACTAAATCAAGAATCACCTCTCCTCTTGTGGGTCCCAGGACCAGCTGCTTCAAGAAGCAGTCATTTAAAGTGTCCTGAAACTTAATCTCTGTATCTCATCTGGATGTGACATGTATCTAGTCAATATGGGGTAGTTGAAATCCCCCTTCATTATTGGTTTTTTTATAGCCTCACTAATCTCCCTGAACATTTCACAGTCACTGTAACCATTCTGGTTAAGTGGTTGGTTGGTAGTATATCCCTACTACTATATTCTTAATATTCAAGCATGGAATTATTATACATAGAGATTCTATGGTAAACTTTGGTTCATTTAATATTTTTACTTCATTTGACTCTATGCTTTCTTTCACATATAGTGCCACTTCCCTACCAGCATGACCTATTCTGTCCTTCCAATATATTTTGTACCCTAGTATTACTGTGTCCCATTGATTATCCTCATTCCACCAAGTTCCTGTGATGCGTATTATATCAATATCCTCATTTAATACAAGGCACTCAAGTTCACCCATGTTAGTATTTAGACTTCTGGCATTTATAAGCACTTAAAAAATGGTCACTTTTTGGCTACCTGCCATTATGTGATGTAATTGAATAGGACTCTTTTTTATTTGACGGTTTCTCATCAGGTCCTACCCATATTTTATAATCTTGCATCCTCTCCTCCTTACTAGAATATAGAAAATCTCCATTAATAGATCCTCCCGTAAGGGATGTCTCTTTCCGAACCATGTGCTCCTCCCTATCTGTCGGCTTTCTCTTAGTCCTTAGTTTAAAAACTGCTCTGTCCTTTATAATTTTACGTGCCAGCAATCTGGTTCCATTTTAATTTAGGTGGAGCCCATCCTTCTGTATATACTTCCCCTTTCCCAAAAGGTTTTTCAGTTCCTAATAAATCTTAACCGCTTCTTCCTACACTATCGTTATGGATTGAGACACTACAGTTCTGTCTGTCTGTCTGGTCCTGCGCGTGGAACTGGAAGCATTTTAGAGAGTGCAACGATGGAGGTCCTGGACTTCAATCTCTTACCTAGCAGCCTAAATTTGGCCTCTAGGACCTCTCTCTTATCCTTCCCTATTTCATTGATACCTACATGTACCACGACCACCGGCTCCTCCCGAGCACTAAACATAAGTGTGTCTAGATGTCCTGAGAGATCCAGAACCTTCACACCTAGCAGGCAAGTCACCATGAAGTTCTCCCGGTCATCGCAAACCCAGCTATCTGTGTCTAATGATCAAATCCCCCATTACTATTACCTGTCTTTTCCTAATAACTGGAGTTCCTTCCACCGGAGAAATATCCTCAGTGTGAGAGGATACCATGACATCATCTGGAAACAGGGTCCCAACTATGGGATTGTTTCCTTCTGCTGCAACTTGGTGTTTTCCTTCCCTTAGACTTTCATCTTCCTTAACAGTACAGAGGCTGTCAGACCAGGGGTGGGACAGTTCTTCTGTATCCTGGAAAGTCTCCTCTATGTACCTCTTTGTCTCCCTTAGTTCCTTCAGTTCAGCCACCCTGGTCTCCAAACGTGGTCTCTGAGGGCCGGGAACTCCTTGCACCGAATGCACACATATACCCCCAGCCCATTGGACAAGTAGTCACACATGCTGCATTCAGTGCAATAAACTGGATAGCCCCCACTCTATTTCTGGACTTCTTCCTTCATTCTCTTTTTATTCCTATAACTCTTCCCTTTATTATTGTTTGGTTTTTATCGGTGGGAGGGGGGAGTTTGTCTTTAATTTAAATTTAAAGAATGTTAAATAAATGTATCTAGCTCACCCCTCTCCCTCCAAACTTCCTTGTAAAACTCCCGTTAGCTGCTCCTGTTCACTAGCTTCTCTGGTCGCTTAAAGAATAAAACAAGGTTATTGAACTACAAAGAAATAGATTTTAAATGAGTACATGTATATTTCTTCTGCTCTGGTCTACTCTACACTGATTAGGCCTCAGTTGGAATATTGTGTCCAATTCTGGATGCCACATTTCAGGAAAGATGTGGATGAACTGGAGAAAGTCCAGAGAAGAGAAACAAAAATGATTAAAGGTCTAGAAAACATGTTCTATGAGGGAAGATTGAAAAAATTGGGTTTATTTAGTCTGGAGAAGAGAAAACTGAGAGGGGACATAACTTTTTAAGTACATAAAAGATTGTTAAAAGGAGGAGGGAGAAAAAAATGTTCTCCTTAACTCTGAGGATAGGACAAGAAGCAATGAGCTTAAATTGCAGCAAGGGCGGTTTAGATTGGACATTAGGAAAAACATACTGTCAGGGAAATTAAGCACTTCCCTAGCATAGATGCTCGTGTCTCCTGATAGGGGGATGGAGTGGGGCCAGTGTAAAGAGAGGGACACATGACTGCCCCATGTGTTGCCCCTGGGAGGAACTTCCAGCCTCACCTCCCTGGGCCAAGGCAGCCAATCCCACCAGCTCCTGGGGAGCTGGGACTGCAGGAGTGTGGAGCATGTGTCTCTGGGCCTGGCCCAGGGAGACTCTCAGCACCAGTGACTCCCCAGAGCTCATGGACACCTCAGCAAGGGAGGTGGGGGGCGTGGGATATTCTACCTCTGATTGAGCAGAGGCGAGAGAATCTGCTCCTGGCACTTTCTCCAGTGACCCTGTGCCTAGCCCAGGGACTGCTGGGCTCTCCCTGTTTGACCAGAGTTACCTGCAGGGTGGGGGACGTGGGGGGAGTGGAAGTGCTCTGTCCTCTTGCTGCACCTCCCCTGGCATGTTTCCTGTTTGCAGCTGCTTACTCAGGTGGGGAATGGAAGTGGCAGGATGGAGCTGCTTCTCATGTTGACTGACTGCTGAGGGTGGCTGTTCCAGGTCACTGTCTCCGTGCAGCACTGTGGCTGCCTGAGAGAGAGCCCATCTGGGGAGGCTGCAGAGGCTTCCCCCCTACATTCACCACCTGACCCTGGTTGGGGATGGGCCAAACAAGCTGGAAACATGCTGGGAGAGGGAGGGGGCCTCTGGCTTGCTCAGCCACTGTTGCTGGCAAGCTGCTTCCACTCTGCAACAAGAAGCACAACCTTCTCTGGACCTATCCTCTTCCTTTCTGTCATGTCTGCCTGAGATGGATAAAAAAGGGTGGAGTAAGACCAGATAGGCCCTAGCTGACAAAGAGCATTAGGAGAAGAAAAAGGCCCTACTCATCCTCATTGTCTTCTGAGGAATCTGTGGATACCTCAAGGAGGTGCTCCAAGAGGCACAAAACAAAATCTGCTTCCCACAGGCAAGATTCATTTTGCTGCCCCTCTTAGAAGAGGGTCACCTCTTAGATTTTGTTCTATGTCCTAAAGAGGAAGAGGTTCAGGACAAACTTCTTCCTATTGATTATTTTATCAGTGTGCTTAAAAAATCAGTATCTTCACTGGGTTTACTGCCAGAGGAAATCGTTATAAGAGAGAAGCAGGAAAGACAGTCTAAAAGAGAGAGTGAGACCACTAAGCAATATTACCTTTCTGGTTCCAGGCTTGAATAATATAACTATATAATTCTCCCTTCGAAAAAATTATCAAAGCAGACAAGGAGCTTACAGGGAAGGCCAAAAGACAGAATAGCGTGACCAAATGGTGCTATAATGTGCCCCAATCCAAAATCACATATGGTCTCCTTTCCTTCTAGTCTGACACAGCCAGTGTTTCAGATTGGGGCCTATTGCCAAAGGACCTCATAGATAGGAGGGTAGAATCAGCAACAAAGAAAAATTTGAAGCCTTGTCAGTGGCATCAGTTTGTTTTGCCAAAGGAATTCTGGCATGGATTGTCAATCTGAAATACTCTGAAGTGTAGAAAAGCCTTTAAACTGGTTGCATCTCTGAAAAAGATGTCTTTAGCAGCATCCTTCATATTTGATGCTTCCCTTGTTGCCTTCCAGTACTTAGAGCCAAGAGCTACAATGTGATAGTATACTGACCCATGTGGCCCTGGAAGTGAAAGAGAGATCCACAGACTAAGTGCTCTCAATGACTTGAAGATACTGTGAAGAGAAGCTGTTTGGCAAACCTATGAATCAAGTGGTAGTGAACTTGTTGGCAAGATCAAGAAAGATTTAGTCCCTAACAAGCAGGATAGGAGAGACTACAGGCCTTACTCCAAATCTGGGTAGTCCTTTTACAGTGGCCAATATAAAAAGTCCCACAGGAAACACTCGAGAGGAAAATGGAACAGCTCCGGGGAGTGTGTGGTGGTAGAGGTGAGTTCTTTGGTTTGATTGCAGATTCCTCGAAACAAACTGCATGTTTTGCAGACACCCCAGTGCAGAGTAGAGCCCCAAATTAGTTGGCAGCTGCTTCAGTTTGCAGTGTTCTGGCAACTGGTGACCCTTGAAAGGTGGATTTTGGAAACAAAGGGGATAGTCTTCTGAAGTGTTTTTTCAAATTTAGACAAATTTATCCCATTTCCTTTGCTAAAGGATACACAGAAAAGAAGAGAGATACAAACAGCCATCTTCCATCTCTTCTGAATGGGAGCAATACAACCTGTTCATTCTCCAGAGAGGAACGAATGCCTTCCCTCCATCTTCTGGTTCCAACTCTTCCCCCCGCCCCCCCCCCCCCAAAAAAAAAAAAATGGCTACAAGGCAGTACTCAGTCTGCAGGTATCTCAGCAGGTTCATGAAGAAACCAAAATTAAAGATGGAAACCTTAAATCCATACAAGTTGCCATAAACTCGAGGGCATCCTGTCAACTTCCATATCCCACTTGGGTTGTCTCACAGATGCTTCTTGTGTTTTGCTCTTAGTGCACAGCATTACTAGTACAGGTATTTATCTTCTGGTTTAGCAACTGCCCTGCAAAATATTTTGAAAATGCCAGTAGTGTTAATACCAGGAACGGGATTCTTGCCTATACTTTCCTGGATGACCTCCTTTTTCAAGCCCCATCCAGAGTCAGCTATTGCCAGCACCAATTGAGATGCTGCAAAACCATGGCTCTGTGATTTAAATTGGGAGAATAATCAATTAACAGTCTTGCAGTGAATTTTCTACCTCAGAGAGGAGATAGACGCCATTCTCTATAAAGTTTTCATATCAAAGGAAAAACAGGAAAAGCTGAGGAATCTTATCAGAACTGGTAAGCACGTCATGGGTAGTACCCATTCACACAGTCTTTTCTGGGATCAGTAGTTTCTTGTGTGGATATTCTTCAGTGGACCCATGCTCATGTGAGGATGCTACAGAGTTTCTGCCTTGTCATCCCTCATCAGTCTCTTTTCCACGCATCAGTGAAAGTATACACCCAAAAAGATACTCAAGTCCATCAGATGATGGGTGTATTCAAGCAAATTCGAGTCAGGCTTCTCAATAGACAAACCCCACAGATGCCACTCTGGAAGACTGGGGTGCTCACACAGGGTCAATGACTTCTTGGGGATCTGGTCCAAATAAGAGAACAAATACAGTACAAGCTGGTTAGAATTCAAGGCAGTCCCATATCTGAACAATCCCCATGTCCTGGTCATGACAGACAAATACCTTGGTGAAATCCTACATCAATAGGAGAGGGGGATTGAGGTCCACAGTTCTATAAAGAGAAGGTTACTTGCTGATAACTTTGGCAGATTCTACTCTGCCCATTTGCTCCCTTCACATTCAAGGGAAAAATGAATGTTAGAGCTGACTGGCTTAGCTGGGAACAAATAGATCATTCAGAATGGGAACTATGCCCAAAAGTTTTATATCTCTTTGTAAGGGACTTCAGTCTCAGATCAGTTTGCCTCCCACCTTAATCATAAGGTTCCATTAAAATGGTACAGGGAAGAAATTATTAGAAAATTAATTTGTCCTCCTATCTTCCTAGAGGAGGTCGTTTTTTGTCTTTTAAGAAGTTTTCAAATGTGATAGTGAAGGGTTATTCTACCTGAATATTTTGAAAGCATGTTTAAAAGGAGAAATAAAATTGTCAATGTCAATTTGACATTCAGAATGAGGAAGAGCAAAGGAAAAGGGGAAAAAATATGAAAATTAAGAGAAATGTCACTAAAAAGAGAAAAAAAGTTATTTGTAGAAAATATTTCTGTTCAGGATCTAAAGAGGGGTTTTAGATTTCCAGTGACAATATATTTCCTTAAAGAAAAGACAGGGCTTTGCTTAGTCTTGCAGAAGTGTTTCAGACACCTTTTTGGATTGATTTATTGTGAGATTCACAGCCTCAAATACAATAGTTGTAACTGTTTTTTTTTTTTTTGGCTTTGGCTGGGGACAACAGATTTCTAAGCCAGGCAGTTAGCATCTACATTTGATTACTTTGGAGGAGGAATTTTTTTTAGAAGCTGCCAATCAAAACAGAGGTTTGAAAAAAAGAAATCTTTGTAGTCATCCAAAAAAGAGAATAAACATCTTGTAATTAGGGAGGCAGCATGTTCCAGTGGGGAGGGCACATCACTGAGAAGTCAGAGAGTCTGTTCTTGGCACTGCTGCCACTGACTTACTGTATTACTTGGGCAATTCACTTTTAACTCTCTGGGCCTGGTTCCCTATCGATAATATCTGTATAATAATGCTTACCCTCTTTTGTAAAGTGTGTTACAAAGTAGTGTAGTTTAGTGTGCTCTGCAAATGAAAAACTCAGTATAAATGCTCTGTATTGTTGATGCACAATTGTTTGTACTGGGGTTCTCCAAACTTTTGATTCTGAAAACCAATTTGTAAGAAATCCTCTTTCAGACTTGTCTTCTGTCCCAACACTCCATTTTCCCCAGTGTTTTAATTTAAAAAAAAAAAAAATTCTGCTGACCTTTGATGGTCCACAACTGAGAATACAAGTGTGACTGTATGAGAGGATATTGTGAGGTGACACAGGTTGCTGTCATCAATATGCAGATAACCTGGAACTGTGACATACTGGGATACAATTCAGACTAGTGGGGGGTTCTGTCACCCCTACCCTGCAGCTTGGGTGCCTTACAATGCCTTGTTGAAGTAGGTAACACCTGGGCCACTCACAAAACAGCCTTCAGCATGCAAGCCACACCCTGAGTGTCTGTGTATACAACTGCTGCCTGCTAGTTACATCCTGCCTCTCATCAGCCTTGGTTATTCTGTAGGATAACCCCAACACAGCTCCCAGTTCTGGAATTTCTCCCAGAAATATCTGGCCTGTACTGCCTAGTCTTCTCCTGGACAGTACAAATATATTGTTTGTTATTCCTTTAAGGGAATAATATGTCAGTTTATTATTTTAGTTACTCAGATACTTCAGTTTAAACACACTGGATTAGATAAAACAAGTTTATTAACTACAAAGAAATTTTAAATGAATACAAGTAATGAGGCATAATAGTCAGAAATGGTTACAAGAAAAATAAAGATAAAACGCTTACTATTGCCTAATTTAACAGACTATATTACATTCAAGCAAAATCTCTCACCACATGCTTCCAGCAAAGTTACTGACCAAACTTTTCAGGTCTGGATCCCTCCCGCAAAGTCCAGTGGCTATTTCCCTTTTTCTTCCTCAGGTGAGGAGAATGCGATTGGCAGGGAAAAGGAAGGAGGTGTCTTGGGTATTATCCCCTTCTTTTTATAACTTCAGTCCCCCTCTTGAAAAATATGTCCAGCTGAGAACTAGAAGACAGAGTCTGTGGAAGGATGTTCCCTGCTGTTTCTTTTTCAAGTGTTTAAGCTTTCTTTGTTTTCCCTTCCTGCTTGATGGCTCTGTCTACTGCTTAAATGCACATTAAACCAAACATAGACAGGTCTGTTTGACTAGTTTGGTGCTACATGAGTTTTGGACATGATCTTTTAACATCATACAAGAGAATCTTATAACTTCACATATAGTGTTGCCACACACATTTTATCTGAAAAAATCTGAAAAATCAATTTGTTGATCAGTAGATACCTTACAAGGCATACCTTGTACAAAGATTATTACAATAGTGGGGTGTGACTACAGGGGTGTATTCAGTCACAACTATGTATCCTTTTTATCTAGTGCAGGCAGCCCAGTCTTCCAGATCCTTCTGTGCATGGAGGAAATTGGTATCTAAATGAAACTCAGCTGGCTCATACTGAACCCAGGAAACACTGAAGAGATGTTGGCTAGAAGAGTTAAACAATTATAGTCACTAGCTCTCACTCAGTCAAGGACACTTAATCATTGGAGGGCATTTTGCATGGTTTGGGGGTCACATTGGAAGTCTTATTGACTCCAGAGCCTTGTCAGAGCCTAGAGTCTGAGAACTCTAGCAATGACCAATATTGCAATATATCTGAATCCCGGTAGCCTTTGCCTCACAGCATGGAAGCTGGCAGGCGGGTTCTCCAATAATAATGAAACTGTTAATTAATTTCAAGAAGGATTCAACAATCTATTTCTTCTACATCAGATGTGATTTTCAGCTTAGCAAATTGGGAACATATCCCTTGAACTCCAAAACTCGTATGTCTCTATATTCCATTGACTTCTGTGTTTGGGTTTAGCAGGCTTATATGTTCTATATGCTCTTGGGGCTCTGGATTTCACAAGGAAGACTGACATCCTACATCCTCACATTTCATCCTACATACTCACATGTTAGGCAAGAAACTAGTTGCCAATTGGAATGTTATCCTAATTTAGTGTCCTTATTAGACCACCTGAATCATCCTCTTCTATCTTCCCAATCCCTATTAGTTCAGTATGCAGATCCTAAATTAAGAGGCACTCTCATGTGACGGAGTCATTCTCAAATTTTTTCCTGAAAATGTGATCCTTAAAATTTACCAAAATCTCCTTAAAGTCATTCTCCATTTTCACATCAGCCAGGAAATCTTTATTTCTTTCTTTTTTCCCAGTCTAAGTTTAAGTAGTATCCAGGCTTTAGCATATATCCCAGTATGGGCCAGCTAGATCAGGTTGAAAGAACTACTAAATTTGGGTTGGAGGCTTTTGTGCATGGTTGGAAGGGCAGGGGTGGGGACGCTAGCAGTTGTCACCCGAGTAAGAGCCCAGATTAACACGACAGTGAAAACAAACCCTTCAAATGCTTGACTTGAAACCTTGTTTCATTTAGTGTAATTGTTTTATATGTAATATGGTAAATGCTATATTGAAACTATTGGAGGGGAAAGCTTGTGCAGTTGTTAATCTTATTAAAGATGAACGCTAGGCAGGTATGCACTGCTGCTTAAGTTATGTCACTTGGGTGTGAAAAAGCCACCCCCCTGAGCGATGCAAGTTACAGTGACCCTAAGCGCTGTCCACACTGATGCTATGTTGGTAGGAAACGCTCATCACTCACCATAGCTTCTGCCTCTCCCGGAGGTGGAGTAATTCTGCTGACAGACGAGTGCTCTTCCGTCAGCATAGAGCATCTTCACTAGATGCACTACAGGGTTGCAGCCAAATAGTCCTAGTGTAGAGTAGCCCTAAAAAGCCAAGAGAAGAGTTTAGGGAAATAGCTAGTTTCTTCTTTGAGTGGCTCTGAAGAACAATATTTATTCAGTTTTAAGTAATTACCTATCCCTGTTTTTTGGCATTTTTGCCATTGGTTATTTAATCAGTTAATTAAATACATTATACAGTGATTATGAACACGAGCATATATACAGAGCTACCAGACAGAAAAACACAGCGGCAACCAAATCACAATCTCCCTTCAGTTTCTCATCCCTAGCCCTCCTTGAACTCATGCTCAAGAAGATAGATTTTTGTAGTATGCCTTTAAAATCAACATATTTAGGCTTTTTTGGACCAAGGTGAATAGTGAATTTCAAAATTATACAGGGGCCCCAGTCAAGGTTGGGGCTTTAGTTATGTACTGTACAAACACAATACAAAACACTTCCTGTCCCAAAGAGCTTACAATCCAAATAGACAAGATGGAGTATGGGAGGGGAAATTGAGGCACGACAAGGTGAAGAGACATACCTATGGTCAAACAAGAGGTCAGTGGCAGAGTCAGGAATAAAACTTGGGTCTCCTGAATCCTAATCCATTGGACCATACTGCCTCTAAACTGAATGAACTGTCATGGAAAATACTCTTCCATCAGCTCTCTGGTGTATCATTGGGACTCTAGTTTGAGCATCTGTTCAGAATGAGGAAGTGTTAGTTCAGTGCAAAAAGACACATTGGTTGGAATACTTAAGGTTTGAAATCTTAATCATCAATTGAACATAATGCTTAGTACTGAGAGTAGGACAAGAGGCAATTTCAGAAAGTTGGTTAGCTCATTATAAAGGTGTAGGAAAACAGCCAGCAATATTTAGGCTATATCTTCACTGACGGCAGCAAATTCGCCACCATCAGATCGACTTCTCTGGATCGACTGAGCAGTCAGTGAAGACCCACTCAGTTGATCCAGAAATCGATGTATTAAGACCACCTTCTCAAGTGCCATAGCGGTGCGTCGACGGGAACATGGTTCCCATTGGCGCAGTGCAGTGAAGACAGCATGCAGAAGAGAAGCAGAGACATTGACAGGAGTTACACAAGTTTTTTGCATAACTTGCGTAACTCCGGTCAACTGCTGCCGAATCTCAGAGGTAAGTGAAGACAAGCCCTCAGTCTAGCACTGAAAGGGTTGACTTTTGAAGTTACCTGAGTGTAGGTCAGATGACTTGGCCACCTACTTGTAAAGAGGCTTGGGTGCTGCAACATACATAGAACAAAGCTTTATGCAATTCTAGTGAGAAAAAGAGTTGAAGTATAGAGTCGATTAATTTACTGTACAACAGCTATAATTGCAACAACTTTTGACATTAATGAAATAAGCAAGTTAAACTGGGCTTTATGTGAATGATGCTCCAAAGGGCCTTGATATTTGCCCTACAGTTGTTTAGCAGTTGGAGGGGAATCATTGCTTATGAAGTAAATTCCTTTTGATCTGTATAATTAAGGCCAGTTTATTCAGCTTTAGGGCTGAAATCTCAGGTGAATGTATATTTGGTTTATAAACCATTGCAAACAGTCTCTGAAAGTATATATATATAAATATATATATATATATATATATATATATATATATATATATATATGCAACAGAAGTATATTTTATTACATTTTTATGCTATTTTCAGACTCAATAAACATTACATTTTTACTTTTAGTCTGGGGCTTGTTTTATTTTGCATGAGACATCACAATCTGGGCACAATTGATTTGTCAGGTTTTTTTTTCAAGTATTTTTTGTTAAAATGCAGTTGCTCTGAAAACTGGCATTCTGTATTTTCCTGTTTGCTTCTCAGAGAGTTCCATATCAAATTTGCAAAGCTTACTGGTAAAATGATGGCTTTAATTTCTGGCTTGGCAGTCACAAACTGGGATCTCAGAATCAGTCTCTCTTTCTCTAGGATTTGTTGGAACTTAGTTAACATTCTGCTCAGTATGTGACCCAGGAAAAAAATCTGAATTTCCCCTGTTTGTATTTGCTCTGTATTCCTAATGCATAAGAGGTAGTAAAAATGAACTTTTGTCCGAAAAATAAATGTTTTGAACACATAGGGATCTCATCTGTTTAGCATGAACGTGTCTTTTCTGCAGTCAACTTTCTGACTGCAATCACATTTTAGTGTTAAATTTATTCTTCTGTACCAATGTTTAGGTTACACTTCTCCAGGGACCCCATTTGTTGTCATTTTGTGTCGGTTGGATAAAATTACCTGCAGACTAAACCATTGTTTGCAGTGTTTTGGCACTGACGTTGGGAGTTGGTAGAAGTGGAAGAGGTGGATTCCCAAATGTATGTCAGTGTAGTATGAATTACATTTAAATATAAAAAAGTCAAAAACATGTCTTAGTTGATTCTGAAATTCTGGTCTTATCATTTTCCTGTTACTGCTAGGTAATGGTATGGTGTAGTGTGGAATTTCCTGATTTGAAGACTTGTATGTTGTTTAAGGTTATGAAAAAGAAAGATACATGTGCAGATGAAAATTGCTTATCACTGTGCATTATGAATGATGAGCTGCTTTGCTCTGCCTTATGGAGTTGTGGTTATCCATGCCTGAGAAAATAAAATATTAGCCCACTCTTTACCATTGTCTGATAAAGGGATAGTGAGGCTTTGAGATTTCTCTTTAGCAAAATTTGAAAAGTTTAATAACTTATACATGGAAGAATTTTATTTTTGGTTGAAAGTTAATCTTACTGTTTTTCAGACAGAAAACTTGGAGAGTACAATAACTATACCAGATATCAAATTACACAGCAACCCTTCAGCTTTTAATGTTTACTGCAATGTCCGCCATTGTGTTTTGGAGTGGCAAAAAAAAGAAACATCCTTAACTTTGGCTTCAAAGAACACTGTGCAAAGCGGGGATTCAGATAGTGATGAAGAGGAGGAGTCCAAAGAGGCACACCTCAAGCTTCCAAAGGTAAGTAATCCTGGATAATTTTTTATATGTAACTACATAGTCCACAGTGGTACATCTTTGACAATTTTATTCACCAACATTAATTTAATCCTTTCTCAGTTGGATCCTGTTAGTTTATGACAAGTTGTTAGGAATATAGTAGTTGTCATACCAGATTAGACCAGTATCCATCTAGGCCAGTATTTCCTCTGACAGTGGTGGGTATTAGATGCTTCAGAGGACTGCAAGAAACCCCAAGGTGGTCACTTATGAAATAAGCTACCAATAGGAGAAGTTTCTTTTTAACTCCCTCAATTAGAAGTTAGCTTATTCTCTGAATTTTGAGGCGGTCATATCACTCCCAGACATTTTGTTTTTCAATCTTCTATAATGTAACTCTAGATATTTTCATCGTCCATGTAAATATTAATTCCTTTTTAAAATCTTGCTTAATTCTTGGGCACAATGTTTTGTGGCATTGATTTCCACACGTGTATCAGTATATTAAGATTGTGGACAGAATACTTCACTAATGATGGCTTTTTAGAATTGAATGATTTTAACACTTTTTGCTGTGAATGTCTAATAGGATACTGTTCAGTAGTGGAATATTGGAAAGAAAAGCTGGTAGGAGTGGTTAAACTGCATCATTTTTCTTACCTGCATATTTTATTTGCTCATATGTCCATTTACCTGTTCTGTTAGCTATACAGTGTGCCTCTCGTGAATTCTGTTTTGTCCACCAATTAGCATTTAATTAACATGTGTAATCTATTAATCTTGTTTCCCACCATCTTCCCCTGATATGAGCTCAAGGGCAGCAGCTTTCCATAATTCTTTTTTATGTGATTTATTATAATAATGTTGACTTAATTACTACTAAAATTGCCTTTTTATGTTATAGTTGTCTGGAAAACTGACATCCTACAGTTGTTTGAGTTTCCAGATGTTTTGTTGTGAAAGGTTAGACTACAAGCCCAGAAAGGACTCTGGGGAACTTCAGAAGGTCTTACCCAAATTAGATAATTGGGCAACATGGCAGACAAAAATCAGTGTTGATAAATGCTAAGTAGTGCACATTGGAGGGGAAGGAATGTAGTAGTATGGATAGTAGTAGTAGGGATTGGTAGTAATGCACTTTAGAGTTCTAAATAACTATATCATCTCAGCTCATGGAAGGCTTGCTCCATGTGTAGCTTCTGTCAAAAAAGCAAGCAAAATATTAGGATGCATAACGAGTGGGATGAAGAGTAATATGGAAAACAGAATGCCATTATGTAAATCAGTAGCATTGCTTTATCTATATTACTGTGTGCAGTACTGCTGACACAGTCTCGAAAAGGATATTGGAGAGGTAGAGCGGGTTCAAAGAAGGACAGAAATGATTAGGGGCATGTTGTTTGTTAGAAAGGAGACTAATAAGAAAATACATGAGAAAAGTATATAAAAAAAGAGGTGTGGAGAAGATTGGAAGCTTTTGTTCTTGTCTCAGAACCCAAGCACCAAAGGGATGGACATTTAGCAAAATATAAAGATGGTACATTTTAAAATTAATAAAATTGAATACTTTTTCACACAACACTTAAATTGTGGAAAAATTGGAACAGGATGGCTTTTGAACCTAATAATTTAGTAAGGTTCAGAGGGATTGCATGGTTATGTGGATAACACGAATATCCAGATTTGTAATAGTCATAGATAATGAATGACAGGAGACAATAAACTGTGTTTCAGGACGTACATCAATCTCTAACTACAAGGATTAGATGAGACCTTTGGGCGGGGGATGACCCCACATATACCTAGTGTGATTTTTTTTGTGTACAATCCTTTGAAGTATCTGGTTCTGGATGTAGTAGAAATTGAGAACCTAAGACACAAGGCCTAGTATGACGGGCCTTAACCTGAGCTAAGGCAGCAGTTAAGACCTGTTGTTATAAAACAAAGTTAGCAAAAATCAGAAATCACAGAAACTGGCAAGAACAGAGTTGGTATTGGAGAAATACACAGGCACAGAACACACAAGCACATTCCAGAACATCCTGGTACCAGGAATGGTACCATCTCACTCCGCAAAGATAATGAGGACATACTGCCTCCTCCAAGGTCAAGATAACAATATAATAAATAGAGCTGTTTTGGTTGAACCATTCTGTACAAAGTAAAGGTTGGTATCTTGCCACATTAAAGGGTGGCAACTACACACGTCAGAAAGGCAATATGAAACTTATTTGTATCAGTGTAGAAAAGAGGGTGTCAAAGTATCTTTGTCTGGCTGAGTGAGGAACGGAAAGTCCTGATGTTTACTGAGCCAGTCCATTGTCATGAGTGTACATGTCTAAAGTGTACTTGTAGCATGTATAGGTCACTTTTTTACCATACTTCGTCGGCAATAAACCTGGCCTGGAGCCTTCGTTACTTAAATGGATCTCTGGTCTTACTGGGTAATTCAATCATGGTTTGCTGTATCAGCTATCCGCACAGAGCTGGGACAGCTTACACGCTGGGAGAACACACGCAGCCAGCACCCGATGATACTGACCACTTCTGGAGACATGATGCGGGGCTAGATGGACTGTGAATTGATCCAATATGGCAATTCCCAAGTAAGGATGTAGGGCCTGTTTTCTCTGTAAATGTGGTTGATAGCTTCTGAAGATGGAGTTGTAAATGCTGCCTACCTTGATCTGCTACTTAGGGGGAAAGGGATTTGTGGGTTGTTTTTTTTTTGTGCAGAGAATATTCTACATTTATTGAATTTGTCACCTGATCAAAATGGAATGAGTGACAGCTTGCCTGTGTGAATGTTAAAAAAAAAAGGCTGCTTTAACGTCTTTAAATAATATTTGCAGTTTTTAGAAATACTTTCATAAGTAAGGCAGTGTTAGAACAGTGTGAATAACATTTTTGGAAGTGACCTAGACACCAGTCTTCATAGGTATTTTGGTACCTAAAGATGCAGTTAGGCATCTAGCGGGTCTTTAAAAAACACTGCAGAGGGTAGACACAACTTCTATTGAAGTTATTTGGAATTAGGCATCTAAACTGCTTAGGTGCATATCTGCATCTTTAGGCACCAAAGTGACTTTGAAAATATGGACCTTTTGGAGCTTAATAGCTTGTCTACAGTGCACCAATTGCTGTGCATTACTTGCCCTGTGTACACAGTAGTAATACGATGAAAGTCCCAGGGTGCAGTTTAGTGGACTTTCACTGCTCTATAGCAGTGTCCACGTGGTGAATTACTGTGCAGCAAACTGGTTTACTGTAGATTTACACTTTAGCTTGCTGCGCAGTATCTTTGTATAGACAAGCCCTGTTTTATTGAAAGCCGATAGGATTTAGGAGCCCAAGTGCCTAAATCACTTGGAGAATGGGATCTAGACTCCTAAGTTACTTAAGTGCTTTTGAAAATGTTACCTTCATTGGTAGGTGAATTGCTTTGTAATATTTCTTATGCACACAACAATACTGGATTGGTGTAGGCTACTGAGCTCATTTTTGTTAATTTAATATAAATGAGGAAAGCTGTTGCAAATGATTTGAAGACTCATTTTAATAATTAATAGACTTACTTTCTTCGAATAAGATACTGGGATAAATAGAGAATATTGATAAAGATCTTTTATGTTTGTCAAAGTCAGAGAGATGAAAATGAAAATTGGAAGAAAAACTTCTTCCACTTTTACAGCTCCTCCATTGCCAAGTTTCTTAAGACTGAGATTGAGGCGTGGTCTACACTAGAAAACTAGATCACTGTTACTGTATTGCTTAGGGGTGTGAAAAATCCACACCCTTGAGTGGTGTAGTTAAGTGGACCTAAGACCCAGCGTAGACAGCACTAGGTTGATTGAAGAATTCTTCCATCAACTGAGGTACTGCCTTTTGGGTAGGCGGATTACTTGCGCCAATGGGAGAATCCTTCCTGTCAGTGGATAGTTTCTATTCTGAAGTGCTGTGCTAGAGGAGGAGAGCAAAGGTGAGACAAGATCATCAGATGTCTCAGGCAATGGTGCATAAGGAGGGTTTTGGGATACGTGTCTACCAGGAGGCATTCACAGACACAGAAGTGTTGTCATGGGATGGACTCCACCTGAGTAGGAAGAGAAGTAGACTGCTGGAATGGAGGTTGACACAACTGATTAAAAGAGCTTTGAACTAGAAATTCACAGGAGATAGTTGGGAGATGCTCTTGTAATCTCCATGCCTGATTGTAATTACCAAGTGGGAAAAAAATCAAGTAAGAGAGGATATAGCAATGCAGAAAAGAACAGAGCAGAATGAACATCAAGAGGACAGATACTGTCCGTGGTATTGACACTAACAAGTAGGCGATATTGGTAGTAGAATGACTGTACTTAGTTGGGCGAGGAATCTGGGTCAAACCAAACAGAAACAACTAAGATATCTTTGCTCCTATTCAAGGAGCCTGGGTAACAAAATGGAGGAACAAGAATACCTGGTGCAGGAAGTGAAACTAAATATTATAGGGATAACAGAAATATAGTGGAATAGTAGTCATAACTGGAATATAGGTATGTGCTGTTCAGAAAAGACAAATAGAAGTAAAGGTGGTGGAGTAGCATTGTATATTAATGACTAGGTATTCAATCCAGAAATTACAAGTAATGGAATGGATAAATCGAGGAATCTATTTGAGTCAAAATCTCTT
The DNA here is from genome assembly GCF_026122565.2 of Emydura macquarii macquarii. NCBI lineage: Eukaryota > Metazoa > Chordata > Testudines > Chelidae > Emydura > Emydura macquarii. The sequence goes on along the minus strand of NW_027132610.1, from coordinate 40,452,041 downwards.
TGGTGAAGATAGGAGTAACAGAGACTTCTCTGGGATAATGCTTGGTGTATGCTATTGGATCCCCGTGATCTGATTTGGATATGAATAGAGACTTTAATATTTTCAATGAGATAATCATACAATTCCCAGTAGTAGTTATGGGAGACTTTAATTTCCAAGATATGGATTGGAGGATAAGTGCCACCAATAATGGTAGGGCCCAGATATTCTTAGATGTGATAGCCAACAGATTTCTTCACCAAATAGTCACTGAACCAAGAAGAAGTGATGCCATTTTAGATTTAGTTTTGTTAAGTAGTGAGGAGCTCATAGAAGACCTGGTTCTAGAGGACAAACTTGGTCAGAGAGATCATGAACTAATTCAGTTGAAACTAAATGGAAGGAATAAAACAATGGCAAACTTTAACAAATTGAGAGAAGTAGTTAGGGAAGTCGACTGGAGTGAAGACTCCACCAGCTGAGTGTGGAGGAGGCTTGGAATTATTTAAGTCAAAGTTGCACGTTGCAGAAACTATCTGAAGCCTACATCCCACGCAAGGGGAAAAAATTCATAGGGAAGGGTTGCAGACCATACTAGATGAACAAACATCTCAAACAGGTTATTAATAGAAAGCAGAAAGCTTAACGGAATGGAGGAAGGGATGGATCAGCAAGGAAAACTGCTTCTTGAAGCTCAGAAAGTATAGGGAAAAGGTGAGAACTGCGAAAAGCAAACCAGAGTTTGACCTTGCAAAGGAAATTAAAACAATAGTAATAGGTTCTTTAGCCATATAAAGAGAAAGTATTCCCATTTCTTTTCTTGTTTTCTAAGTGCTGAAGATGGGGTGGAGATTCAAGATAATCTAGGATGGCCCAACACTTAAATGAATACTTTGCCTCAGTTTTTAGTAAACTTATAATGAGACACTTAGGAATGGTGGCAGGGTGGCTAATGGAAATGAGGTTATGGAAATAGAAATTACTACATCCAAGGTGGAAGTCAAACTCAAACAGCTTAATGAGACCAAATGGGAGGGGGGAGGAGTTCTCAGATAATCTCAGTCCAATAATATTAAAGTAACTGGCACATGAAATGCAAGCCCAATATTAAGGACTTTTAATGAATTTGCAAACTTGGGAATTGTACCCTGTGACTGGAGACTTACTCATATAGTGCCTGTTTTTAGGAGAGGGAAAAAAAAGTGATCCAAGGAACAACAGGCAAGTTAATTTGACCTAAATTGTATGCAAAGTCTTGGAAGAAATTTTGAAAGAGAAAGTAGTTAAGTACATAAACGTAAATGGTAAGAGGGATAAAATACAATGTGGTTTTACAAGAGGTACATTTTGTGTCAGACCAACCTGGTCTTTGAGAAGATGACTCCTTTTGTCTTAAAAATCCCGTAGGTCTAACCTACCTGGATGTCAGTAAGGCGTTCAATATGGAAAATTCTTAATTAAATTGGAGAAGATAGGGATTTATATGGGACTGGGATGATCTAGAAAAAGGGCTAAGCAGTGCAGTGGCAAAATTAGAAGATGATATAAAACTACTCAAGATAACTAAGTCCAAAGCAGATTGCAAAGAGTTACAAAGAGATCTTAAAAAACTGAGTGACTGGGCAACAAAATGACAGATGAAATTCTATGTTGATAAATGCAATGTAATGTACATTAGAAAACATAATCCAACTATGCATATAAAATGATGGGGTCTGAATTATCTGTTACCACTCAAAAAGAGATCTTGGAATCGTTGTGGATCTCTGAAAACATTCAGTCAATATGCAGTGGCAGTTTAAAAAGAAAAAAAAAAAAAGCAAACAATGTTAGGAATCATTAGGAAAGGGATAGAAAATAAAAACAGAAAATATCATATTCCTTCTTTATAAGTGCATGGTGTGCCTACATCTTGAATACTCAGTGCAGATCTGGTTGCCCCATCTCAAAAAAAGATATATCGGAATTGGAAAAGGTACAGAAAAGGGCAAAAACAATGATTAGAGGTATGGAAAAGCTTCCACATGAGGGGGAGAGTAATAAGACTGGGACTTTTCAGCTCTGAAAAGAAATGACTAAGGGGGGATGTGATAGAGGTCTATAAATTCATGACTTGTTTGGAGAAAGTAAATAAGGAAGTGTTATTTACACTTCATAACACAAGAACTAGGGGGACAACAAATGAAATGAATAGGCAGCAAGTTTAAAACAAACACAAGGAAGTATTTCTTCACACAGCATACAGTCAACCTGTGGAACTCCTTGCCAGAGGATGTTGTGAAGGACAAGACTATAATGGTGTTAAAAAAGAATTATATAAGTTCATGGAGGATAGGTCCATCAATGGCTATTAGCTGGGATGGGCAGGGATTGCTGTTTGCCAGAGGCTGGGAATGGACAATGGGATTCATCACTTGATGATTTCCTGTTCTGTTAATTCTCTCTGAAGCACCTGCATTGGCCACTGCCTGAAGACCGGATATTGGGCTAGGTGGACCATTGGTTTGACCCAGTGTGGCTGTTCTTATGATTAAAAAGGACACTAATGGGTTATGCTGAAAGGTGACATGTTAGGCTGGAGGGAGGTTACGAGTGGAGTTCCTCAGGGATCGGTTTTGTGACTAATCTTATTTAATATTTTTATTAGTGATTTTGGCACGTAAAGTACGAGTGTGCTAATAATTTGTGGATGACACAAAGTTGGGATGTATAATGTACTTGGACTTTCAGAAAGTCTTCAACAGGTTCTCTCACCAAAGGTTCTTAAGCAAAGTAAGCAGTCCTGGGATGAGAGGACAGGTCCTCTCACAAATCAGTAACTTGTTAAAAGATAGGAAACAAAGGGTAGGAATAAATGGTAAGTTTTCACAATGGAGAGAAGATCAGTATTGGAACCAGTCCTTTTCAACATATTCATAAATTATCTAGAAAAAGGTGTAAACAATCATATAACAAAGTTTGCAGGTGATACAAAATTACTCAGGATAGTTAAGTCTGAAACAGGCCGAGAAGAGTTACAAAGGGATCTAAACAAAACTGGGTGACTTGGGAACAAAATTGCAGATGAAATTCAGTGTTGATAGGTGCAAAGTAATTCAAATTGGAAAACACAATTCCAACTATAAATATAAAATGATGAGGTCCAAATTAGTTATTGCCACTCAAGAAAGAGATCTTGAAGTCATTGTGGATAGTTCTCTGAAAACATCCACTCAATGTGTAGCAGCAGTCAAAACAGCTAACAATGTTTAGAACCATTAGGAAAGGGATAGATAATAAGACAGAAAATATTTAAGCTTCTGTATAAATCCATGGTATGCCCAGACCTTGATTACCTCACGTAATTCTGCTTACCTGATCTCAAAAAGTAGAATTGGCAAAGACTAGGACTGTTCATCTTAGAAAAGAGACGACTAAGGGGGAATATGATAGAAGTTTATAAAATCATGATTGGTGTGGAGAAAGTGAATAAGGGGTGTTATTTATCTCTTCACATAACACAAGAACCAGAAGTCACCTAATTAAATTAATAAGCAGCAGGTTTAAAACAAACAAAAGGAAGTACTACTTCACACAACTCACATTCAACCTGTAGAACTCGTTTCCAGGAGATGTTGTGAAGGCCAAAGGTGTAACTGGGTTCAGAAACTAATTAGCCAAGGTCATGGAAGATAGCTCAAACAGCTCTAAGATGGTCAAGGATGCAGCCCCATGCTTTGGGCATCCCTGAACCTCTTCCTGCCAGAGAGTCGGTATGGACAATGGGATGGATTGCTCAATAATTGCCCTATTCTATTCATTCCCTCTGAAGCATCTAGCAATGTCTGCTGTTAGAAGACAGGATACTGGGCTTGATGGAGGCTTGAATAGTATGGCTATTCATATGTTCTTATGACATCCCTGTCAACATCAGAGACCTCTCTCTTTGTGGGTGCAGAAGAGAAGTAGCTCTTTTGTTCCACGAATGACTGGACAATAGCCTTGAGCCTCAATTTTAGGTTCAACTGTTTAGGCCTTGGGTTTGATGTGAGGATTAGAAGCTTCAAACCAATCTGCACGGACCCTCTTCCTTTGGGAACAGACCTTGCTATCTGAGCACATGGAAGTCTCTTACATCAGACAATGAATTCTGAATGTAATAAAGTCCTGCCTTTTGTTGATGGGGTACAGCTTTCCCTATGAGTGGGGAGTCTATCCCTTGAGTAGGAATATGCAGAAGACACTTGAAGAAATGAAGATTACTTACTTGTAAATTGAGTTCTTAAGATGGACTCTGCATAGTCACACTCCCTATCCACCTTTTCCTCTTCTTTATAATCATAATAAAACTTTGACTTTGTGGAGGCAGTGGAAGAAACTGATGCAGTGACCTCAGAACATTCAGGGATGCTAAAGGGCAGCAGTGGGACAGAGTGTGAGAGCTTTGAAATCAGCACTGCTATGAGGTGATTCCACTCTTTGAGTTGAAACCTATGATTTCCTATGAGGTCATTCTACCCTTCAACCCATGAGTGTGAATGTGCAGAGTCCATCTGGAAGAACTCTGGTTACAAGTAATCTTCATGTTCTGTGAGTCTGTAAACCTGTACTGCCACAGGCTCTCCAACAGAAGCCATTACAAGTGCTAAAATAAAATTGGCTCATGCCATTTACATGGTTGAGAACCAGGAGGATCTGTAGTCCAGAGATCCAGTATGGTTGGACTGCATGGCTCCGCTCAGAATGAGGTGCGGGAAGCCAGCCTAGTCACCCAAGGGATATGTTTTGAGAGGAAATATAGAAGTCCCAGATATTTTGCCCTGTAGGTGTGACACTATCTAAAAATTGAAAACAATCAGCTTTGTGCAGTGGGTTTTAAATATTAAAAATTGAATTATGTAGACACATTGATTCATATTAGAATAATGGTACCTCTGTTTTATTTTCAAAATTACAGTTGTTTGAGTGTTTGGTTTTGACTGTAGACTGCCATGATCTTCAATATTTATATGGTAGAATTTATATTAAGCTAAAGAGAAATTCATACCGTTATGTGCATATTTTTATGATTGCACCTATCAAAGCGTCCTGATAATAGGTCTTCTGTTAAAAATGTGTTTTGTACTTTTTTAGATCATTGAAGTTGGACTATGTGAAGTTTTTGAATTGATCAAGGAGACAAGATTTTCTCATCCATCGCTGTGTCTCAGGAGTCTGCAAGCTCTGCTTAATGTGCTACAGGGCCAGCAGCCAGAAGGCTTACAGTCAGAACCTCCTGAAGTTCTAGGTAATATTTCCCACTTTTACTTGAGCTTATGTTTGGCAAAAGAAGATAAGAGAATGGTGTTGTTTTCAGCTATTTTAATAGATTGTTTATAGAAGGGATATGTACTTCTGTTCTCCGTTATAAGCTGATACATTGTTCTGGGGCCTTGACTCCCTCATGGGAATTGGACACTCTCACCCTTTATCTTTGTAGAAAGAGAAACCTCTTTGTATGTAGAGGAGTCATTGTTCTGTGCTTTTATGACACTCATATCGCTGGTTATTGGTATGATGTAGTGAAATAGAAACCAGAAAGTCCAGCTAGTTGTGGTTCTTTGGTTTTACTAATCCTGTAAAACATTGGTCTCAGAGAAAACAAGGCAATACTATGGAAAGCCATGCTGGCACAATATGCTAAAATTTATATCTTTACCTATTGTATAAAAGTTGAATACTTTTTGTATTGTTGTGTATTCACTAATAAGTGTAATATTGACATTTTGAGTCTGTTTTTTTGGTGGTAGTGAAAACAGGTTGATCTACATCTTAACAGCTCTGTGTATGAAGAGCAGCAAAAGAAGTGCATGCAGCAGAATGAATTACACTTTGGTAATGACCATAGAAATACTCTTCACCATTGTAATCGAGTAAGAAACTCAGGTTGTCCATGTTTGTACTGGAACGTGTATTCTAAAAATTGTTCAGACACTTTGGCTATTGATACCACTATACGTTCCCAGGTTAGAGGACTAGTTTAGATATTCATTTGCAGAGGTAACCAGTATAATTAGTACATATGTTTGCATGAAACTTCTAATTGTGTGAGTACTGCATGAAAAATTGCTAAAAGTTGGATTAAATATACTGTTGTGTATCAGGGTATTCATTACTGCTTTATAATACTGTAGCTGGCACAAAAAAGAAGAAAGCACTAAAAGAGGAAGATTTCATCTGTGTTGATCACTGTATAGATATTCAACAACTAAATAGTAAAAAGAAATGCATGTGATCACAAGTGTTTGTTTTCAAGACGTGTACCAAAAAAGCTAATCTTTGGGGAGTTCAGCATGCCTTCACAGAGATAGCACTGTTAAAGGTTGAGTAGTTAAATCTGTTCAGGCTCTATGCATCAGCTCAATATAGAGGCAGATTTAGTAGGTAATCTGAAGGCCATGTGGAACGGAGTCTGTATCAGTCAGTGTTCCACTACCTGATAGAAAAATTGAGAATCCCAGAGAGGGATCTTTTCTCAACTGAGCAGAATACAAAGACCCATATTTTCTTCTCCAGACACAAATACAGCAGAAAAAAAACTATGGGTGAATTGTAAACTTGACTAACTAGTCTTCTGTAGACATTTGCTTCTTTTCCCCTGTCCTCCAGAACACCAAAGCAAATAAGGCAAGAAAAGGAATGGCTAATACTAATGACTACATTCTATTCCAGTAGGGATTAGGTTTTTAGACCTACTTGAATTACTCTTCCATATTTCTCTTCATCTGCTCACATGGAAACATCTGTTATTTCAAAGGCCTGAGTATATCTATATACAAGAATATTGTGTCTTGGATGTTGAATGGTGAGAACTATGCAGGAAAGGCTCTTCTCAAACTGATTGAAACAATCCATTCTTCAACAAAGTTGTCCACTAACTTAGACTTTTCCGGGGTGTGAAATAAATTCAACCCAGGGTGACACTCTAGGGGAATTGCGCTTGGCTCAACCAAGAGTACTCAGACTATTGATTTATTTCGTAGGCCAAGGTATTTACTCAACCTTTAAAGCAAACAAACTTCACAAACACGTTTTTGTAGTTTCATGTGTTACAAAGTGAGTAAACTGAGTAGTCTCAGCAAATTAAAAAATCTGTAGAGGTTTGAAAACGCAATTTAGCTTAGTAAGAATATTTAATACCATCTTTTGAACCTCTATCAGCCTACAGGGTTTGAAGTGAGAGCCGTGTCTCTGAAATCTCAATACTTCATGTTTTATTCAGGAAAGTGATACTTTGCTTAGCTGAAGCATTTATCCACACACACACCTGGTTTCCTCTGACCACAGGAAATAGTCCTCGCAACATTTCCCACACATTTTGAACTACTGAGATTAAAAAGTGGCACATGTTGGATGTCTACAAAGGAATTGGAAATTACTGCATCAGGTAAAGCCATTCAGGAGACCCAGATCGCTGTTAAATTTACATGTTAACAACAGTTGGACAAATAGTCAAAAGTTCCAGTTACTAGATGGCAGACGTATCAAAAAACCCTATAAATATAGACTTTAACCTTATAGACTAAGTCACTGCACTCCAGACTAAGGCAGTAATCTAATTCATGAACTGAAAAATCCAGAAATTACATTGTGTGTATGTGGTCATCTGTACACAGATTTTCAAGATGCTGCAAATAAGATACACAAACTATAGCAGATGCTGCCTTTGATAGAAGTGTGCTCCATGCTGTAGTGTTTCAGAAATCCTACAGAAATCAGACTTTTCTTATGTACATTATCTTGGAAGCTCTTCCTTGTGGTTCCAATGCTGTGAAAATCCCATTGTTTCAATGGTATGCCTGGATATGATCAGAGAAATTTGTCAAACTTTTCTTCAATAACCAGTCTACCATTCAGTTCCTCACTTAATTGATGTTTAATTATATTTTATCTTTCAGTCTTTCATCTTTAGTCAAATATACCAGGCAAAATTAATCTCATATTTAATACTTTTAATGAATACTCTTAGGGTTTGTCTACACAATCTGGCAACGTGCATTAAAAGAGTATGAATTCTAAAGTGCACTATGTTACACACTAATGACTCAAGTAGAACCTGCTGGTAAGTGTTAAGTTCCCAAGTGCACATTAGTGTAGCGGGGACAAAACTGGTACACTTAATGGTAGAATGAATTTTATTGATTGCATCAGAATTTTATGTTCCTCTGCCTAGCTATGGTTAAGAAAAAGAAAGTGTTTTTGTCTATGCCATAGCATCTGTTGAACATGTCTATCATAGGTACTTGTATGGTTCCTATCATGGTTACAGGGTTAACTGCACCACTCTTCACATTATGATCTCTCTGAATGCACCCCCTTATATGTCAAATCTCATGCTTTTACCTATCCTGGTTTGGAATTACTGTAATCCATGAAGTAGGAATAATGTGTATCAACCATCTTCATCCTGCGGGTCCCTCCTTGGTGAACAATGGTGTACGTTAATAAGAAAGCCTTCTTACAACAAAAGTATTCTTTATTTTAGCAGTAGGAGTAAAGCTTCTAGAGAAAAAGGATTTTAAAACTACAGTCTGCATGCATGTCTGTCCTAGTTAAAAGTCCTCCTGATGGTATCGTCAACAAGCTTAACTTTCTCAGATGCTCCCAGTGGGGTACTTGTGTCTAAGTCTGATTCCTCTGAGCAACTGCCACTCATCTTTGAGAGAAGATCCCTTTTTAACCCTGATGTAGTTCTTTTGTTTCTCTGCATTTCAGGACTTTGATCCTGTCAAAGATCTTGTCGGGCTCCTCATACTGTTCTCATCCTCACCCTCAGTCTGTTCCCCAGACTGTTGTGGAAGGACTCCGCTGTTGGTTCCTGGATGTTTAAACTCCCTGGTCTTAGTGGGGTACAGCACAGCTTCCTCCCTTGACTTCTTTGGCACATTACCTGGGCACTGGCTCTGTCTGCTACCCCTTCACTGAAATGGAGCCCTTCAGCCCATATGCCTTAAGCACCCAGGGCCTGTGCTTGCCCCTATGGTACCTCAGTAGCCTAAATACACCCCTCCTAGAACTCATAAGAGTGTGCAGATCATTTAGAAACAGTTCCCCCTGGACTCCAGGGAAGAGCTAGTGTGGGGCATTGCAAATAATATTTTTAGACTCCACATAGTGTCTGTGTGTTATTGTATTCAGGAAGGTAGACGGGACGCTGTTTCATCAGACTTCCGCATGTTGGATTGCATCTTCCTCAGAGTGTCTTTCATCCCAGCTTGCATTCTCTGTTCTTGACTGGTCTGTGCCCTTCCTTTCTCCTGCCCAACAGTTCCTGTGTCTTGCTCCTGTTTAGTTGCCCCATTTCAAAGACGTGGCTTTCTTTGTTCTGCCTTTTGGTAAATTTTCACTGCTTCAAAATTTTCCCTTCTGTCATACAAGAGGATGTGTTTTCCCTCAGCAAATTCTCTTAATCTGTCAACCGCTCATTAAGAGTTAAGTACTCTTCATCGTCCTCAGTCTTGTGTGTATCTGCTGCAAGTCTTGTCCACAGTGGTGGATACATGTACATGGGAGTTTCCGTGATAGAGCAGTTTCATGAGAACTTCAGAGTAAATTCCTAATATCAATTCATTGTTGTACAGACAGAGGCCCCGAATTGTCATAGACCTGGTCTATGCCAGTCCTGGAAGCTTAGCTGGAGGTTGAGAGAATCCTCAGAAACAGTGGTTTTGGCACCGTCCCTTAACTCTCTCAAGTGTTTGATGAGGGGAGGCTTACCTTGAGCCATTCTTTTCTTCCTGCCTTTTTTTTTCCAGACACACTTGTTGAGTTAAACCAATATAGTCTTACAGAAAACACCCCAATAACCAGGTCAACAAACAGTATTAATAAATTATTACAGAGCACCTCTGATTCCATTATTCTTCATCAGTGACATATCTGAACACCATAATCTTTTAATGCATTTATCTTGATGAAAGCTTGTGCGGTAGAGAATTTTTATCTGCATTTTACAGATGATCAATTGAGGCACAAAAATTAAGGTCTCTGTGACCCAAGGTTACACAGGAATTGTGTGGTAGAGTTGAAAATTGAATTCAGGTCTCTCAAGTCCCTGCTGGCACCATAGCCAGTGAACCTCTTGTAGATCAGTGGAACTACTGAGTAGTCTGATTAGAGATCAGTGAATAATTGATTGATTTTTTTTTTTTTTTTTGGTTTAGTGGCTGAACTGAAAAACCAGAAAAAAAATGTTCTTTTTTGAGTGCTTGCTCATGTTGATTCCAGTTAGGTGTGTGCGTGCCCGCACATTTGTCAGAAAGGTTTTCTCCCAGTAGTACCTATAGGGTCAGCTTTGGAGCCCCCTGGAGTCATGCCTTCATGGCATCCTATATATGGCTCTTCTGACCCTCCACCTCTTCAGTTCCTTCTTACTGCCCATGACGGTCAGCTGGAATCCATAGTCTCTTGCTCCGCAGGGGCCTTTCCGCCAGTATTTTTCACTTTGTTACTGTAAATAGTTAGTGTTAATCAGTAGATGTTAATTGTTTAGAATTAGAATAGAGTAGTTATACTAGAATGGATCTCCTTAAGGGTCATCGATCTCCTCTAGGGGCCGAGGCATGCCTCGGTCTCCTGGATTCAAACTGTGTGGGGCTTGTAAAAAGCCCATGCCCCAAGAGTGATCAGTACTCTAAGTGCTTTAAGTGCCTGGAAGAGAGACACCAGAGGGACCGCTGCAAGATTTGCAGAGACTTTCGTCCTCTGACAATACAAGAAAGGAACCAAAGGTTAAAGCTCCCCCTCGTGGAGGCGGCCTGTCAGAACTGGGACCCAACGTGTTGGCATCGTTCAGGAGCGCACTGGCATCTGTTTGGGATGCAGAGTCGAGGAAGGACTCTATTTCTCGAGACCCTCTGCTGTGGGTTCCAGGGAGGTGCCTGCGACTGCCTTGTCAGGAGATGAAGAGGATGATTCTCTTAGTGGAAGTTTTCTATCCTCCTGCACCTTGTCAGTCTTGTGGTACTGGGTGCTCTAATTCTGCCTCTGTGTGCGCAGCGTTGAGCTCGGCGTCCGTACCGGTGCTGTAGTCAGTACCGTGTCTGGGGTCCAGGTCGTACTCTGTGCTGGTGTCAGCTTCCAGTCATGAGAGTATCTCTGACCAAGCCTGTGACTGACCTGACTGTAGCCATTGGGCCACTGACTTGGCCCCTGCCATTGTTGGCCCCAAGGCATGGGGAAGGGGTAAGCCATTTCTTGGCTCTGGTATCTCCCTCTGTCCTGGTGCCAACTCCTCTGCAAGGTGTAGGACTTCCACCTCTAATTCAAGAGGTGCAGCAGCTCCTGAACGTGGGAGTGAGTGGAAGAGGTTCCTCAGGAGCTAAGGGGAAAGGCTTCTATTCACAGTACTGCCTAATTCCCAAAGCCAACGGAAGTGTCAGACTGATTCTAGACCTAAGAAACCTCAACAGATACATGAAGAAGTTGAGATTGTGAATGGTTTCCTTGGCGTCAATCATCCTCTCTCTGAATCCAGGAGATTGGTATGCCCCTCACGGTCTGAAAGACACGTATTTCTGCATGTCGATCATCCCACGACAGAAGATTCCTTCACTTTGTGGTCAACCACTTGTACTACCAGTTTACAGAACTGCCGTTTTGGTGTCTCACCAGCCCCCAGAGTCTATACAAAATGCATGGTGGTGGTGGTGGCTGCATTCCTAAGGAGGCAGAAAGTAAAAGTCTACCCATACTTGGACGATTGGTTGTTCAAAAGTTGATCCAGAGATCAGGTGGAATTGGACTTAGAGGGGCTGGGCCTTTTAAACAATGCACAAAAGTCAGTACTGACTCCGGTTCAAAGGATAGAATGTATAGGGGCAGTCCTGGATTCGAACCAAGCCAAGGCCTCCCTTCCAGAGTCATGGTTCTGAGCCATATGCTTCATCATAGAGGAATGGAAGTGACACCCCATGAACACTGTCAGAAACTGCTGGAGACTGTTGGGCCACCTCGCAGCTTGCATTTACGTGATTTGCCATGCCAGATTATGCCTCAGACCTCTGCAGGTGTGGCTCACCTCAGTTTATCGACCATTCTGGGACTGCATAGATGAAGTAGTAGCTATCCTGGTGTCAGTATTGGAGACACTCCACTGATGGCAAGACCAGCATTTGGTCTGTTCAGGAGTCTCATTCTAAGACCCATCTCCCACTCTAACCCTAGTGACAGACACTTCAGGCACAGGTTGGGGAGCTCATCTGAGCCACCTGTAGGTGGCCAGACTGTAGGTTTGAGGTCACAAAAAGATCTGTCCACCCATATCAGTGTAAGGCTGCTCAGAGTGGTGTGTCTGGCCTGCCAAGCTTTCAGGGTCCATCTGAAAGGCAAATATGTTGTGGTAAGAACAGACAACACAACAGCGATGTTCTATATAAACAGAGAGGGCAGTGCTTGTTCTGCTCTCCTCTCTCAGGAAGCCCTTGATCTCTGGAACTTCTGCATAGCTCATGAGATTCACATAGAACTCTCATACTTACCGTGAGCTCAGTACGTGCTGGCGGACCACCTCAGCAGGTCAGTATCTGCCCACTAGTTGTCTTTCCGCCCAGATGTGTCAAGCAATATCTTCCAGAGGTGGGGCATTTCCCATATAGACCTATTTGTGGCGGAATCCAACGGGAAGTGCAAGCAGTTCTGCTCCTTCTAGAACTCAGCCCGGGGTGATGGTGGACACCTGCCTCATCCTGTGGACACGACATCTGCTCTAGGTGTTCCATCCGATACTTCTGGTCCCCAAGGTCCTTCTAAAGGTCAGGAGGGACAAATCTTCAATGATTCTGTTAACCAGAGCTTGGCCACACCAACACTGGTACATCATGCTTCTCGAACTCTCAGTGAAGACCCCCATCAACCTTACACTAGTGCCAGACCTGATCACTCAGGACTAAGGATGCCTCTGTCATCTGAATTTACAATCTCTACATTTTATAGCATGGAAGCTCCATGGCTGAACCCACGGGAGCTGGAACATTCAGAACAGATCAAAGAGATCCTCCTGGTTAGTAGAAAACCCTCCACAAGGGCTACATGCTTAGCAAAATGGAAAAGGTTCTCTTATCTGATCCATACGGAAAGGCACCTCTCCAGAAGGGGCATCCATATCTTTTATCCTGAACTACTTGTTACACCTTAAACATCAAGGTCTTTCAATATCTTCAATTAAGGTGCACCTGGCTGCGATTTCACCTTTTCATCTGTGAGTAGCTGGCCGCTCAATCTTCGCGAACCACACAGTTGTCTGCTTTCTCGAGGACCTTGACAGGCTGTTCCGTCAAACATGCCAGCCCGTTCACCACTCGGACCTTAACTTGGTTCTGTCAGCACTGATGAAATCACTGTTTGAGCCATTAGCCACAGGTGCCCTCCTATATCTATGTTGGAAGGTAGCCTTCTTAGTGGCCATCATATCGACCAAAAGAGTCTCAGAACTCAAAGCCCTGACTTCAGAGCCTCCGTATACGGTCTTTTTCAAAGACAAGGTTTAACTGCGGCTGCACCCGGCATTCCTTACAAAGGTTGTATCACAAATCCATTCAAATCAAGACATTTTTTTCTCCTGTTTTTTTTTAATCCCAAACTGCATGCCAGTAGCTGGGAACAAAGACTCTACCCCCTGGTCATCCAGAGGGCTTTAGCATGCTATGTTGAAAGAACTAAACCTTTTAGGAAGATAAATCTCAACTCCTTTGTTGCAGTAGCAGACAGAGTGAAGGCCTCCTGGTCTCCTCCCAAAGGATCTCATCGCGGATTACATTGTGTATCAAGGCCTGTTATGACTTGGCAAAGGTACTGGCTCCAATGCTGACAGCCCACTCCATAAGAGCCCATGTGACTTTGATAGCTTTCCTAGCACAAGTCCCAATTCAGGACATCTGAAGGGCAGCAACGGGGTTATCTGTCCACACCTTTGTGGTGAATTATGCTATTACTCAGCAGGCCAGAGATGACGCAGCAGGTGGTAGAACACTGCTTGTGACATTCCCCTCTGCAATCTGGAATGGTATATTGCTGTGTCACCCCAATCCCCCCACTCTTGGGGCCGTCTTGCACTTGTCTCGCTGTGTGAACCCCCACTCCTAGGTCAGCCCACGCCCAGCCACCTGCAAGCAAGCGGTCCCTGACATAATGAATGAGAGTGCTTCTGGCCAGCCATTCATGGGATTATGCAATGGTGTGACACCCCACCCCCCCTCCAGCCAACCTCCCCAGTCCCAGATGCAACCCGAGGAACTGCCATTTTACAGAGTTCAGTGCTGCCCACTGGAGTCTGCAAACTCATTGGTTAGTCAATTTATCAAAAAAATTGATATGCACCGGCTCTGTCACTCTTAACTGAAGTCTCTACACAGGCTTAAGCCACATGCACTGCTTTAGATAAAACAAACAATTTTAAGTTTATTAAGTACAGAAAGATTTTAAGTGATAAGACCGACTAATATATCAGATTTGTTGAGGAAAAAATTAAAGCAAATCTTATTCTAAACTAAAATTAATACTTCAATAGCCTTACAGTCTTTAGATTGTTCTCACCACAGTCTGTCTTGATGTTGTCTTTTAGATGGATTGCAAGAGAGAGCTCTCGAGACCAAAACGTCTGCCTTTAACATGTTTCCTCATCACCCTCTGGGATCAGGGGATTGGCAGTGTCCTGCATGGTTTCCTCCACTTGAGTGAAATGAGCATCACCTTATCAGATGCTTAGTCCAGCTTATTGTTTCTGGCAGAGCTGGGTTTATTTTATGCATGTCTGAGAAGAGTGAACTCTTGCTCTGCAGTCACTGTTTGCCTGGATCCGTTCCAAATAATGTGAGACACATATTTGGGAATATTACATAGCAGAGCTTCATAACCACGCATGTGACACTGCGCAAAACACACTATCATAACAATAATGTTTAGCATGTCATGAGCATTCAAAAATCACCTTACACGACATACTTTGCATTAGGCAATACACAGTTGCACTATAAGGGTAAACATGAATGATATACAATCACACCATAAGGGTGTACACGGGGTGCGTTGTGTCTCACTACTACAATCAGTTACCCATTGAACTCTGACTCCACCTCCTAAGGAGCTGCTTGGGAGTCATATAATTGGGATCGACTTGAGCAAGCCCTCGAAGAAGAAAAGTTGGTTACTGACCTTTGTAACTGTTGTTCTTCGAGATGTGTTGCTCATGGCCATTCAAAGAACCACCCGCCTACTCCTCTGTCGGAGTCTGCCGGCAAGAAGGAACTGAAGAGGCGATGGGTCGGCAGAGCCATGTATAGGATGTCATGAAGGCACGAATCCAGGGGGCTCCAGAGCTGACCCCTACGGGTATCACTAGGGTGAAAAACCTTCCGGCGACTGTGGAATGGACGTGAGCAACACATCTCAAAGAACCTTTTGTTTTGTTTTGTTTTGACTCAAAACTAATCCATCACCCGCCCCCCCCCCCCCAAATAAAAACTGAAAAATTTAATTTCAGTCAAACAAAAAGCTTTAAATGTATACTTGAAACAACATTTTTTAAACAAAATGTTGATTCAAAACATTTTAGACATTTCCAAAAATGTTTTTATTTTTTTTGCTGAAACTATTAATAGACTTTTCCCCAAATTTGCAAATAGTTCTAGTGCCCTGAAAAATGCATTGTTTGGAGGATTAATTCTTTTTGCTAAAACATTTTTTTCACCAGGCCTAGTCTTAAGGAAGCTGGATTTCCTCAGCTATGTAATAGATTGATTATATGTTGCTGTTGGGAATGGTGGTTTCCTTTCCCACAAAAGTTTGCTATCTAAGATTATTTTACAGATAAAATTGATCATATTTATGCTGTTTTGATGACTACTTTGAGAAATAGTGCCAGATTTAGAGGGGAGGAACGCAAAGTTTTATACTGATGGTTTTTTGTTTAATTTTGCCAGGGATTTGAATGTGCTTGATTAGTTGTGGCAAACCATTTGTGAGATAGATCAATGTGTTTCATGCTTAGTTAAAACAGGTAGAGAGATCTTGGGCTTATAATTTATGAATAATAAGTCGTACGTAAATAAGCCATGGTTAGATCTTTGCTTGGAAAACCTTCGTTAACAGCTTTACCCAGTGTTTATCAAGAAAGTTGAGATGAGGCAACTCTAGTTACATTGGGATTACATTGGGATTCTTTGATTACTCTGGAGAGTTGTTATATTACTCTGGAGTTATTACTCTGGAGAGAAGAATAGAGAGAAAGCCATACATGATACATATTTGTCACTTGTTTGTTTAATCTTTGGAAGGCACTCAGATATTATGGCGATAAACATAGTATAAGAACTTGAATGAATTCAGACCTGTGTATGGAAAATACTACTAAAGGTGGTGGGTATCTTCCTGTGCATAAATGATAATGTCTAGGCAGAGTCTGTTTTTCATCAACCTTGTGCCTTTGACCACAAGATATTTTTACTCTTGAAAGTGTGAAGAGTGCCCCTTCAGTGGATTTCAAGATGTTTTTTGGCTTCAGTAAAATCTTTATTTCTGGCTCCTTTACTTTAAGCCCTGATTCTGTGATCTCATTGCTTCTGACTGTCCTGGCTGTAACTCAGTCTAGAGAAGGTTATTACTAGTAAGTATTTCTATTATGATAGTGCCAGAGGCTTAGGCCTTAATGTGCAGGTGCTGTATAAACACAGAAAAGAGACATTTCCTGCTCTGAAGGGATTACAATTTAAAGACATAAGACGAAGGGTAGGGATATGGTTAGAACATACAAGCAAATGATTATTGTGAAGAATTGGCTCAGCTTTTTTATGCGTGTTATTTTTTAAAATTGGGATTAGAGGTGGGGAGGAAGAAAAAGAGTAGGAATAATTACAGCTTGCCTCCTCCTGTCTAGCCATGATCATCAGGCTGTGTTTTTGGTAGTTATGGCAGAGGTGAATATTAAGGAGGAGTGTGAAGGATGATAAGGTAGTGGCTGTTTGGATTCCAGCAGGGAGTTTTCCCCCGTGCATAAGGGGCAGCATGGGAGTAAGTGTGAAGATATTTAAGGGAGAAGCTGGTTGATGGGTGGAAAGTGCTGCTGGAGCATAGACAGAAATCAATGTAATGGGAAGTTATTAAACCAGTTAAGTAGGACAGGGGTAAATTATGAAGTGTCTTAAAAGTAAAGACAATGAGTTTGTATTTGATGTGGAGTTAGGTCAGGGACTTGAAGAAAGATTTGATGTGGTAGGCGTGATGACTCAGGAAGGTTTTTAGCAGTCCATTCTGAATAGGTTTAATGAAGAAGATTGCCATAGTCAAGATATAAAATGATGAGGACTTGAACAAGAGTTTCACCAGTGTGGACAGAGAGGAATAGCTGGATTTTAGAGATGTTTAAGAAAAAGTGGCAAAATATAGAAAAGGCCTGAATATTTGGAACTGGTAAGAGGGTTGAGTCAAAGACGACACCAGATTACAGGCCTGAGTGTATGAATGTGTGCTTCAGGGTGTGACCATGGATGCTTAGAGGTTACACTGAGAATGCTTATTCAGGGCAAGCTGTGAAGAATAGGGCAGACAATTCTCAAAACCAGTAGTTTATTCTACAATTAGATTGAATCAAGCCAGTAACAAACAGCTTCTGTAATACCTTACTGGTTACTAAGAAGCCAAAATACAGTTCCTTTCAAGCAGTCCAGCCTTTGGCTCATAACCAAACATCCAAGTCTAATATAGTGAGGATTACTAAAAAACCTTATTCACTGTATATAAAATTCTAGCAATTTCAAGAGATCAGACACATTACCCACCAGGTCAATGAATATTTCGTATCTTACCAAAATACATGCTTACAGCTAGTCTTTATTAACTAAATCTAAGATTTATAAATAAAAAAGAAAAGAGAGTTGCTTTGGTTAAAGATCATTATACATACAGATATGAATAAAGTTCTTAGGACAGTTTCTTGGCAGATATGGTGAAGCTGCTGATTTGTAAAATTCCTTCTGGAATCAATTTAAAAGGTTATAGTCCAATAGACAGTCCATATATAGAGTTTGTTCAAATTCTTCAATGACAATTTTCAGGGTGGATCCAGTGTAACTTAGAGACCTCAGTCCTGTGGTCTGTCAAAGTTTAAGCAGATCTGAGATGAAAAAAGAATCAGTCCTGAAGCTTCCTTTATAGTTCTCTAGCAGGTTGATGGTCTCTTTACAGCAAACATCACAGCCGGGACCTTCCCGGATGAAGAATAGGCAGTGTATATTGTTGCTTTGAAGCTAAACGTCTATTTCCTATGTATATGCAGGTAAACTAGTAGTGTTAATTAACCTAAGTCAATTAGCCATTCAAACTATCAAGGCATCCATTATGGCATAGATAATTTAAGATGATGACAATGTAAGTAATATTTCCTGCAGTATCTTACATCTTTGATATTAAATGTAACTTAATTGTCCACATATTTAATATAGTGCAAGTAAGACATGAAAGGGAACTAACATCCACAAACTAATCTGGTTGCATTGTTAACTTCAAATAAGATATATTAAGATAAACATGAGCAAACATTTAGCATCTATTCTTAATTTTCTAACAATACTGTCAAACATGTTAAAGACTCTATCCGCTTAATGGCTTTGTTAACTATCTACAAGGAATGGCCCTGTTTACCATTTCAGTACTCTTCTTGTATGTCCTTAAGGGTTGCATTTAGGTTACTCAGCCTGCTGGTTGCTTAACCCTCAGGGGCTCAGTGTCCATGGGTTAAGATGTAGGTGGGCGCCTTTTAAATGGGCTCCTTAGACTTTTGTTTTCCCTACATTTCTTGGTTTCTGGTATCAACACCTATCTATCTATTAAATATGGGCCAAGATTGGACACTTGTAGGTTAACAATGGCTTTTGCTTGGCAGCTGTAATATAATTCAGAATTAGTTACTTCAGAAGAATAACAGTGAGATTTAAAAGAGAATACAAGTTAATTTTCTTAGGTTTTTGCTGTGTTCCACCTCAGAATGGTTGATTTCAGTCGTGAGTACTATTTACAGGGGTGTATGCACAATAGCTTGCAAAATACTTCTGGAATTCTTTGCAATGAAAGCGCTATGTATAGTATATATTTTGTTTTTTAAATCTTTTTTTGCTATCTTTGCCACCAACAAATTAATGGAAAAGCTCATGCAAGATCTGTAGAGTTTTACATGGAATCTTCACTTTTTTCAACATATCAGTCTTTCAAAAATATTAGGAATATTAGTAATAAGTATTTAGAAGATAATATTCATTTCAGGACAGAAGGAGAATACCCAAATGGCATTTTATGAAGGCATCCTTTGTTTCTCTGTAGTTAAGGCTATGCTACAGTTTATAGTTAAAATAGGCATAAAATCCTTCTCTAATATTTGAATTTAATCTCTACATTTAACATTTAACTTTTCAGGGACAGCTGAATTATTAATAAAATTTGCTCAAAGATACTGTAACTTTGGCACAGCAGACATTAAAATTTAGCTTCTTTAGTAATTGCTTCTCTTGAATTGATTTTTGGACCTGTGTAGCTTAAAAAGAGTCACCACAGCTATACGGATACAGATTATAAAATCTCAGGGATAGGTCAACCAAAGAAATATAGGATTGGAAGAGATCCAAAGAGGTCATCTAGTTCACCCCCATTCTGAGGCAGAATTAAATATATTTAGACCCTGATAGTCCTAAAATGCTGAACCTCAACAATGTTGTTCATCCTTATTGGTCAGTTTAATTTAATTTCATGAAAACTGGTTGATGGAATTAAGATTCACCAGCTATTCCTATTCTCTGATACAATCAGCCTTGCAATCCTCAAATATATTCTGGAGAACCAAGGGTGCACCCTGGGGAGCAAGATGCATGGAGATTGAGCAAAAATATTGGAATGGGAGAAAAAGACTGAGCAGAGGGTCTCAGGGTTGCATGTAGAGTCCAGTTTCAGGGTTCCAAAGCAATTGCACCAGGTAATGGCTACTAGGTAGTAGGCTATTCAAAGGCCAATGCCTTGGTTCATTGCAGCTCAGCTCCTTCCTTCAGCCCCCTATCCTCCAGTAGCTCTGCTTCCGTCCCTGTGTCCCCCTGTACAACCTCCTTCTGTTCCTGTGTCCCCCTATACAACCCTGTTCTCTACAGCCTAGTCTGCTTCGTACAGTTCAGCTTCGCTCCCAGTTCAGCTTCGCTTCCACAGTCCTTTGAAGAGGAGATCTATTTGTTGGGTTGTTGGAGGCAGAGATAGCTAAGACACATTAATTAGTGCCACATGTATGTAATTAGTTTAAGCTACCTGAAGTCAGAGTTAAGTTTGTGCATTGATGTGTGATTGTAAAGAATTAATACGTACATTGTTTATATGCTTTAACTGAAAACTATTTGTACATGACAGAGGAGTCTAAGCTTATTTTGGTATTAAATTTGGGTGAGAGAGCATGTGAGATGAAGCTTGTGTGGATGTGTGTGTTGGTTTAATCAGGTAATTTACTTAATTTATACTAATTATGTTAATACAGAACGTAGATGAGCAAACATAATTTTCAATTACTTTTATCCTACATAAAAAAGTTAACTCAAAATTTGTAGGGGAGTGATGCTTATACCGTATCTTTTAAATTTTAAGTTTTGACTCATTTATTTTACTTAATTAGAAAGCTGCTTAGTATGATTTGGTGATTTGTTGTCTATGTAACTGTTATGTTTTATCCACAGAGTCTCTCTTCCAGCTTCTTCTGGAAATAACTGTTCGTAGCTCTGGTGTGAATGACAGTACTGGACAGTCCTTGACAGCACTTTCCTGCGCTTGCCTGTTCAGTTTGGTAGCTGCCTGGGGAGAAACAGGAAGAACACTGCAGGCAGTCTCTGCTATTCTCACCAATAATGGCAGTCATGCTTGTCAGACTATTCAGGTGTTGTACTACTAAACCTATTTTGCATCTAGAATTTTGGTTAGGTCATGTGCATGGGTTCTGGAAGCTTTCTAATACAGAAATACATTGACATTTACTGGCTTCATTCATTTCTTGAAATCAGTTTTGAGGCAGAGAAGAGGATATCCATTTTGGATTTCCATGCATATTATGGAGTTAATCAGTTGGAATTTGTAGGAAATAAATCTTACCTCTTTTCATGTATTTCTCATTAGTAAGAATGAAAGCATGAATTAAGGCTTAAATTTTAGTAAAACAACTTTTTCACATATTCAGGGTACTTGTAGCTGTGTCGGTCCCAGAATATGAGAGAGAGAAGGTGGGTGAGGTAATACCTCTTATTGGATCAACTTGTGTGTCTCACCAACAGAAGTTCGTCCAATAAAATGTTACATCACCCACCTTGTGTTTAACTTTTTCGTAGTCGGGGTTAATGGTTAAAACTTTATTTTCACCTCTGTATGTCGCTTAGGTTGTAATGTTTTGTATTATCTCACTGGGTTTTCTTTACCATTTAGGTGCCAACTATCTTAAACTCTCTTCAGCGGAGTGTACAGGCAGTTCTGGTGGGCAAAATCCAAATTCAGGACTGGTTCAGTAATGGGATAAAGAAAGCAGCCCTGATGCACAAATGGCCGTTGAAAGAAATTTCTGTAGATGAAGATGACCATTGTCTGCTTCAGAATGATGGTTTCTTCCTGTATCTTTTATGCAAAGATGGACTTTACAAAATTGGCTCTGGCTACAGTGGGACAGTGAGGGTAATGCAACTCTTGTAAACTCATGATAGCAGTTGAAAATTTAATCTAAATGACATTTTATGGAGTCTTGCTTGACTTTTAGATTGCCTTGTAACTTAGTAATACTGATAAGCAATTATTTTTTAAATATATTGATTTTAAAATTCTTTTAATATTTGTTCACCAGCTTTTCATTTCTTTGTCTGTTCATTCCTCACTTCTCATCATGGTAGAACATACTGTTTCTAGATGATAAAATATTAACTATAAAACTGTCATTCTAACAATTGTCAAACTAACTTTTTTGTTACCTTACAGGGTCATATATACAATTCTACATCCCGCATCAAAAACAGAAAGGAAAAAAAGTCTTGGTTAGGGTATGCTCAGGTAGGAGAATACATAAAACAAAAAACATTAAAAAAAATTAATATTTAATTCAAACAGAGCACAGTTTAGGACAGGTTTATACAAGTATTACATTGTTCCTTTCTATCTGGCTGTAAAATAGTAAAGCCAGTCCAGTGTAGTTAAAACATTCTATTGTGAATGGGGTAGGGACCTCTTTTTTTTCTGCTGGCAGGTAGAAAAGGGATGATGTCGGCTTAGACAGACTACATTGCAATATTTACCTCTAAAATTTGAAGATCTTGCACTGTTTTCTTTCTGAATTCTGTAATAACACTTAAAAATTTTGTATTTCCCTTTTAAGCAATAAAACCAAAAAGTATTAAAAACATGGCATCGTGGTTATAAAGCAGTACAACACCATTTTAGACTATAGTTTTGGAAAGCTCAGTTACTCTTTCTAATATAACCATGAATGGCATGTTTAGTTATCAGTAGGTTTTCTTTCAATACTGTTTTACTTTTCTTTATTTTTGAGCAATTTTCTTAGCACGATTTATTACATTTTCATCATTTTGAACTAAAATAATCCAGTGATCTCCTTAACCGCTTTGTGAAACTGCTGATTTACTCAGTCTTCTATCTTTGAAATTAAAAACTTAAAAATAGATATACTGTAGTATTATATTTAACCCATTTGTACAGTACGTCATCTTTTGTGTAACATTTTAACCAATATATTATCAAAATATATATTAATACAAAATATTAATGCAGGAGGAAGATGTTTTCAGTCTGTAGGCGTTTTCTGTCTATTGTAAAGGAATGTTGTCAACACAATCTCACTATTTCTAAATAGATATTTAGAATTTCTTTTCCATAGACAGTCTTGTATATATTTCATTTTTGTACGACTCAAATCTCCCAGGTTGGCATCTGAAGAAACTTGTGATCCAGCCTGGGAGATTACAAATACATACAGGATGGTCCATGGGCACTCCACAGGAGTATTCTATACTTGGGCTACTGCTGTCTACAGGGCTTCCCCAGGAGGTGAAGAGATGCTGTTCTTGGGGAAGCCATGGAGGATATAATCTATAGTCCTAAAGCATCTCCCTTACATAGCCTGCAAAGGGTCCTGAGGAGAGGAGGAACCTTACAGCAAACTATTGGGTGTATCCATGTGCGTTGGGGTTGCTGTCCTCAGAATTACTATATCTATGTGTAAGGGATATCTTATGTGGGATATCTTCACTCTAGAGCTTGGGGACAAAACAAATACACTGGATCTTGTTTTAGTAAAGGTGATTTTTACCTAATAGGTGGCACTGTGGTATAAATAGAAATTCATAACAATAAACACTCAAAAATTCCATTAACCTTCTAATACATTGATCTACATTCATGTCTCTAATACACAGATTTGAACAGTTGCTATTGTAATTGAATCTTATTCCGATAAGGAAAATACTGGAGAGGGAGCATGTGGCTTCCAGAGCAGTGTATGAGCACAGTGTCACCAAGCTGGTGCACAGGGAAGTAGGAATTCCAGACTGTTGAATTTTGGATTAGAATTAGCATAGAGAATAAAGTGTGAAGCTGCAGATCAGAAAAATCTGATTTTGAAAACAAATAGCTAAAGAGAAAAAAGTAAATGATTTTCAGTTTGACAATATCCCTTTAAAAGTGTTTATGAAAGTTATACTTTCATTCTAATATGTCAATTTTTTTTTAAATTTACCAGGGTTATTTGTTATATAGAGATGTGAACAATCACAGCATGACAGCCATAAGAATAAACCCTGAAACCTTGGAACAAGATGGTACAGTCACTTTGCCAGGTAAGAAACTCAAGACATTACCAAGAGTGGTGGGAATACATTTTGAGAGAGCTTTTATACCAGACCCTGAAGGCCACCAGATAAAAGGCTCTTAGAGAGAAGTAATTAATGGATTTTAAGGTCAGAAAGGATCGTTGTCACTAAGCCTGACCTTTAGATAACATTGGCCATAATATTTCACCTAGACATTCCTACATCTGTGCTTGGTGGGGCTAGAGCATAATTCTTAGGCTGTGTACACACTATAGCTTACTTCAGTACAAGTTATGTCAGGGATGTGAGTATGCCACAATGTGATGGAAAATATACTCATAACATGGACTCCAAGTGATGGAGAATAGACTTATCCTTTGGTAATGTGTGTCAATGTTTAATTACCCTCATTGTTAAAAATTTATATCTATTTCCAGTTTGAACTTTCAGTAAGTGAACCTTATTATGACTTTGTCTGCTAAATGAAAGAGCCTTCTAGGATCCGGTAGCTTTTCCCTGTGTAAGCTCTTTACAGACCATGATTATATTGCCTTTTAACATTCTCCTCTGAGATTGGGCTCTTTTAGTTTCTCACTGTAAAGCTTGTTCTCTATACCATAAATATTTCTTGTAGGTGAAAGTATGTACCAGAGTCAAAGGAGACTCTACTGAAAATGCAATGCCACCAAACTCCCAGATACTTAAATCTAGGATATTGGTTTTCAAACTTTTTTTCATTTGCAGACTCCCTAAAAATTTCAAATGGAGGTGTGGACCCCCTTGGAAATCTTAGAAATAGTCTGTGGACCCCCAGGAGTCCACAGACTACAGGTTGAAAACCACTGATCTATGACTGTTAGTTTAGGCACACTCCCTGATGTCTCCCTTAAGCAGTTTGTATCCAAACAGTAGAGTTTTATGGATTGAAGGAAAGACTGAATTGCAAACTGAAGTAAATGAGATGTTGAAACAAATTTCAAAATAATTTATTAGCCTTCCTGTGTTTCATTCTGCCAAGTAAACAGGCAGTTCTGCAGTGTGTGTCAGGATAGATCCCACTGTAGATGTGTATGCATGCTAGATTAGTTTTTTGAATAGCAGTGTTCATTGGGGCTGAGCATGTGCCTTGGGCTGACTCATGCTCCTGTACAAGGGCATAAGGAGCAGAGTGACTGTGACCCTCCCTCAAGTCCCTCTTACCTCCTGTGAGACAGAACCTGGTGATTGTCTAACCTACTAGTCTTTAGCTTTGGCTAATCTTCCCAAACTTCTTCAGTACTCTTCTCTACAAAGAACACCTGTGAATGAGTTTGACTGGTGTGGAGTAAAATTGAAGGGTCATACTTCCCTATACCAGGCCCTTTAAAAGACTGAGGGCTCTAAGTGCTGCCCTTTCAATGACTGATCAATCACATTGAAAGGTGGGAACAGCAGATGCCTCTTCTGTCTAGAAGAGTCTCAAATACCAAATATATGCTCAGTGTGCTTTTCATTTTCTGCAAGAATGTATTAAGTTACGGTATGTGTGGTTGAAGCTTCATCTACTGGAACAGTCTATGGAAGTCTCTTCTGATCCTGTAGAGATGGGTACTAAAGCCCTGATACCAGATAAAACATCTTTCAGCACCATGTCAGGCAGACATATAATGCTTAATACCCACACAGAAAAGACAGCTCTGAGAAAAAAATGGCATTGGCACAGAAACAGATACTGATGTTGACATATCTAGTACCAAAGAGTGGTACCAACAGAGGGTACTCTGAACACAGAGGTAGAGACTTCAGGCAATGTGCAATGTCTTTCCGTGAAGACAGACCTCCTAAAGCCTCAGTGGGGAGAGAGCCACATGTCCTTTAGAGCTGGTGATAAGGAGCTGCCATAAGCATATGGCACGAAGAAAAACTACTCCAGCATCATCCCTGGTTCCAGCATTACAGCCTTTGGCTTCTTATAGTTGAACCAAGGCTACCTGGCATATCCCTGCACGAACCCTGACCAGCTTTGGTACTGAGACAGATCATGGTACTGACAGCACTGTATACCTCAGTGCCTCTTCTACAGGAGATCTATTCCTTCTCTCCATCACCAGATTGCATGTTGTTATCCCCTTAAAAAATAAAGCCCCTCCCCCTTTAGGTTCCTGGGTGACAATACTGAAAGACCAATCAGCTCTTTTCCTACAAGAGCTCAGCCATCACTCCCTCTTAGGAATGGTGTTGGGCTGGCCAATATCAGACAAGCCAGTATTACCTTTGCACAGAGGGTCAGCAAGCTCCAAGCCTTTATGGCTGGATCTCTGACCCAAAGTTCATCCCTAATGTAGTCTTGGAGTTTCACCTATATTGGTCAGTTAACCTACCAGTCTTTTTTCCTAAGCCACACTCAACACTGGGAGAAAAGCAGCAGCACATTTCAGACGTTTCCAGAGCTTTACTTCATTACCTCGATAGGACCACAATCTATAGACCCTCCCCATCTCTTTTTTGGTGTATCTGGCTTGTTGAAAGGCCAAAGCATCTCTTCACAAAGCATCTAAGTGTAGAAGGCAATGCGTTTCCACATATTACTGGTTAATTGCTGAGCCTCTTCCTCCAAACATGTGCTGAGGCTGTGTCTTCATAAACGTGCCAATATCTGAGATCTGCAAAGCAGCCATGTCGGTCAGTCTGTTATGCCCTTGAGTTGGCATTTAGGTCTGATGCCAAGTTCAGGAAAGTAATACTTCAATCTTTATTTGACTAATGCAGCTGTCTCTCCTTGTTCACATCACTGCTTGCCAGTCATCCACAGTGGCATCCACGCTGACCCATGCTCAAAGAAAGAATAACTACTTACCCTTTACTTATTGTGGCTCTTTGAGATGAAGATGGAATCAGTGTGAATCACATGATCTGCCCTTCATCCCCATTGTTTGGAGTCCTCAGCAACACAGGCTTTGAATTGCGAGGGAACTGAGAGGGGTTCACAGCTTCCCTGTTCTTTGCCATCAAAGCATGATGCAGCAAAGGGTGCATGTGTGGCCCCAGTGGTCTTTGCTATTAAAAAGGTTCCTATCTCATATGGGGCACATATACACCTATAATGGGATCACACTGACTGTAACATCTCTGAGAACCACAGATCTTTGAATAGATGCAGCCATATATTCCACTTAGGTGTGTGCATAGCCAATGAACTGGAGCGGGAGAATTTTTCTTAGCAGTACCCATAGAGGGGCAGTTTCATGCCTTGTAGTTGTAGCCCCTCCCCTGGCTATATGAGATGGCACCTCCCCAACCTACCTCAGTTCCTTCTTACCGCCTGTGGCTGGAGTCAGAGTTCTGTGTGGTTTTCACCTCAATACCTCACCCTGTATTTTAATATCTTTTCTGATTGTAAATAGTTAATTAGTACCCTTAGTATAGTGTTAGTTAGATTTAGTCGTAGTTAGCAGTAGTTTAAGTGTTTCCCTTTTGATGTCCTCACTAGGAGTTTAAATGTTGTCTGTCCTGCGGGGGAGTGATCCCCAACAACAGTCGCCACATGTGGTGCTTGCTGTGAAGCACACATCAAGAAGCAGTGTTTGATTTGCAAGTTGTTCACAAAGTGGACTCAAGTGGCGATGGATCTTTGACGCTGCACGTGCTTGAACAGGCCACGTGGCCTACTTTGGCACTGAGGCCTTTGTCAGATTGGAGGTTGCCCTCAGGTTCTGAGTGGTGCCTCTCCAAAGAGATGGAGGAGTCGTTCCCTTTTGAGTGCACTGAGGAAAAGGTTGCATAAGACGGACCGAGGCCATTCCAGTGGGGACTCGTCTTCCTCCTCCAGAAGGAGCGTGGAACAGTGTGAAGTGAATGCCGGTGTGTGGGATGGAACAAGTCCCATCTGCCACACTCTGGTATTGTACAAGGAGCTCCGAGATTGGTAGCATTGACTCTGGTTCCGGCCCTGGGGCATCTGTTGGGGTGAGGAGGGTGATACCGGCACTAGCTGTTTCTGCGCTGGCCAGTGTATCAGGCAGTAGCAAACCTCCTTTGCCTTTCTGTCTTGACCTTACTCTTGGTCCAGGACTTTGTCAGGGTTGTGTGTTTAATAGTCCTGTTGGCTGGGTGGGAAGCTGAACCTGTGGGTCTGTTGGCACTATACCCCAGTGTTTCCCTTTTACAGTCAGTGGAAGTGTGGTTGGTGCTGGGCTTCGTGCAAGGGGCCTCCCTAGCACCAGGAAGATCTTCAACACCCCGTGACTGACGCTGCCAATGTTACCGTGGTGGCACTCACTGCTTCTGTCCACTTTGGCACTGTCGTTACCTTGGTATTGCTGCCGACTTCAGTGTCAGCACCACTTCCAGCACTGGAAATGATGGAGGTGTGGTTGGTGCAACTGGTACTGTTTCCACCATTGGCACTAGCCCCCTCTTCATTCTTGGCTATGGTTGATTGGACTGGTTGCTTGTACTGTCAGGGCTGGCTCCACCCTTATCCCCTGAAGCCTTGGAAGCTTCGGAGTCTGGGTTGGGATCTTCATCCTCACACTCTGTTGTCTGACCCACATCAGGGGCCTTTCGTGGAGTGCTGTGGGTACCAGCAGTGGTGCTTGTCTCATGATTGGGATGGCCACCAATGCCCTACCCATGTCAGTGAACTCCGTGGACACTATGGGACGCTCCTGGCTCACGGAAGTCTGACTCCTCATCTCACTCAAAGGCGAGATCACCAACCTGGTCTGTGGTGGTGACCATTGAACTGCCACATGCCCAGACACTGATGAACCTTCCCCTCATGGAACCTCTAGAGTGGTCCTGCCCAGGTCTGTCAATCTTGGAGCAGGATCCAGTTCTGGGACAGTAAACCGCTTCATCTTCATCCCATATGATTCAGCCAGTGCCTTTTTTCTTCTAGTAGAGTCCTTATGGGTACTCCATTGTAGGTATGTCTGTGTCTCTGTGCTGCTGATTGGAGAACTTTGGTAACAGTGTCTGTTAGGCCTGCACAAGTGCTGTCTCTCCTTGTGCTGTACCACGAGGCTAGCCAGCGCTTACAGGCTAACTGACCTCAGTTCTTCCTTAACCGCTCCTGGCTAGAACTGAAGCATTTAGCTGTTCATTAGTGGATCGTTAAGTTTCCTTTCAATTATTAATCTTTACTTTGCAAACTTCCCAGTTTTCTTATTTTACTTCTTATTTGGCCGTGCCTAAAAAAAAAAAAAAAAAAAAGACTTCGTTATATGTTGACCTTGTTGTGGGGGGACATCCTTGACCAAAGATATGCCCGACTTTTCGAGCTTGAAGACATGTCGCACTTGCAGCGAGGCTATCCCAGTCGCAGACAAGCAGTCAGTGCATTTGCTGTCTGGGTGCGGGCCATAACCAAAGCAAATGTTGCTTCTGCCTACAGCTCCGACCATGATCTTGCAAAGACGGAGTTTTGCAGAGGGTCATTTTTATGGAGATGGCTCTCTGTGACCACAGCCCTTGGGCAGGCATGAGTCTTCCCCACAACCTTCTATGTCGAAGGATAGCGGGTGAAAAAGACCGAAAATGTGGTATGCAAGGACAAGGACAAATGACCTAAGACACTCCCAGTATGCAACTTGGTATCCGTACCACCAGCGACACTGGCCCATTTGGCATCAAAGAGGTCGGCACAGGCAAGGTACCGGCTCACTTCCAACAGTCTGAAGACCAGAAAGTCTTAGAGGACTCTGACTCTCCACACTCTGGTACCCGAACTCTGGAACCATGCCACAGCCACTCAAAGGGCAGCTCCCCTCAGCCATATCCTGCCCCACTGTTGTCGAGCGATGGACCAGAGTGTGAGACAGATGAGGATTCTATGTACTCCTCCCAGGCTCCACATGGGACTCATTGCCAACTGGGTCCAGGAATGTACTGCAAGATGACACCACCACTGTCCTGGTATGGGCACCTCCACTGGGCCCCATTCCACCACAGTGGCCTTATTGGGACCCTTGTGCAGCACACTGGCAACTAGCCTTGGGAGCACTGAGTGTGGCCCAGGATTTTCACCAGATATGCTCCCTTGGCCACAACATTGCGAGTTCAATCTGAGATGTAGAGGAGCAAGAAAGGGAAGCGGAGAAAGAGGCCTAAGGCCATATCTTTCTCGTCCCCCAATGATGCAGTCATGACATCACCACCATCTTTGGTGGATAACTTCAGACAGTTCTAAGAGCTGGCAAAGAGGATAGCTGACACTCTCCACATGCCCTTGGAGTGGGTGAAGGATGCTCACCATGAGATCATAGACCCCTCACATGCCTCTGCTACCTCCAAAATTGCTCTGACAGTTAATCAAGCTGTTTTAAACCCAGTCAAGGTGATATGGCAAACTTCGGCCTCAGTAGCCCCGACGTGCAAGCGAGCAGAGAAAAAATATCATGTCCCTGCTAAGGATTCAGAGTTCCTCTTCACTTACCCACCACCCAGTTCCATTGTGGTGGATGCAGTCAATTCCTGGAGACGACAACATCATTCTAGAAACATGTCCCACGGCAGGGTCTGGAAGCTCCTGGACCTTTTCAGCAGAAAGGCATATACTCATCAGCTTCCCTGCAGTTTAGACCTGTTCGCCACTCAACAGAACAGGAAATGCAAGCAGTATTGCTCCAGAGCAGGGATTGGCCAGCGCTTCCTGGGTGAAGCTCTTCTACTCCCCTGGGACAAGGACTTCTCTACGTCTTTCCCATTTCCTTTCCTACTAAAGGTCCTGTTAAAGATAAAAAGAGACCTGGCCCATGTAATCCTCATCGCTTGTACGTGGCTAAAGCAAATCTGGTATCCTTACCTGATGCAGATTGTGATGTGTCCACCAATCTCCCTTTAGGCCACACCACATCTTTCCCAAGACAAGGAATGCATCACTCATCCCAACTTGGGAATCCTCCACCTCAAAGCTTGCTCTTATATGTTCCAATATTTAGGGTGTGTCTACACGGCAGTGGAGTGAAGTTGATTTATTTTAAATCAACTTTCACCCACCGAATTTTAGAAGTTGCAGGAGCGTGATCACACCACACTCATTGCGTCGGGGTATTGCATCCCCACTAGCCGTGCTTTGGTTGACAATCAAAGCAGTGCACCATGAGTAACTATCCTACAGTGTAATTAGGCACAGAGGCTTTTGAGAAGGTTATTGTCCTCCCATGATGCAAAGTGCTCCCTCATCCTTCTGTCTTGTCCCAAACAAATGGACAAATGCTTTTTCGTGCCGTTTTTCTAAACTCTTCAGTCTGCCGTGCACACGCCGTTGCTGGAGAGGCATGGAGCCTGCTTAGCTCTGCACTATCATTGTGAGCGTCACGACTTATCCTGCAGTACTTTCATGGATGGGACAGGAGCCGCAGCATGGAAAATTGCGATGTTACTGAGGCCACCCTGCTACAAGCGGTAGAATGAAACAATTCTCATTTGTTGCAGGCTGTCATGCAGCATCTTCAGTCAGTGGAGCGCTGGTTCTGGTCCTGGGAAACAAGCACTGACTGGTGGGACTGCATCATTATGAAGGAGTGGGATGATGATCAGTGGCTGCAGAACTTTCATATGCGAAAGGCCATTTTCCATGAACTTTGCGCAGAGCTCTCCCCAGCTCTGAAACACATGAATACTCGCTTGAGACCAGTTCTGACAGTGGAGAAAAGAGTGACTATTGCTCTGTGGAAGCTAGCAACGCCAGACTGCTACTGGTCAGTTGGGGATCAATTGGGAGTTGGTAAATCCACCATGGGAGCAGCTGTGATACAAGTGTGCAGGGCCATTAATAGACCTCTGCTAAGAAGGGTAGTGACTTTGGGAAATGAGGAGGACATTTCTTTTCTGCAGTGGGGTTCCCAAACTGTGTGTGGGTGGGGGGGTTGATAGATGACATGCACATCCCTATCTTAGCACCGGACCACCTTGCCACAGAGTACATAAACCAGAAGGGATACTTCTCAATGGTGTTGCAGGTCCTTGTGGATCATAGGGGTTGCTTCACCGACATCAATGTGGGGTGGTCTGGAAAGGTGCATGACCTGCGTATCTTTAGGAACTCAGGTCTGTTCAAAAAGATGCAGGCAGACACTTTCTTCTCTGACCAAAAATAAATATTGGCTATGTTGAAATGCCACTAGTGATCCTGGGGGATCCTGCCTACCCCTTGCTCTCCTGGCCAATGAAGCCATTCACTAGGCACCTGGACAGTGAGAAGGAATGTTTCAATAATAGGCTCAGCAACTGCAGAATGGTGGTGAAATGTGCATTTAGTCATTTAAAGGCAAGATGGCGCTGGTTGCTCACTAGGTTAGATCTCAATGAACACAACATCCCAACTGTTATCTCTGCCTGCTGTGTGCTCCATAATGTTTGTGAAACAAAGGGGGAAAAGTTCCACCAGGGTTGGGTCGTGGAGGCTGATAGGCTGGCCACTAATTTTGAGCAGCCAGATTCCAGTGCTATTCTAAGAGCCAACTGCGGAGTGCTGTGCCTCTGGAAGCATTGAAAACCCGTTTTTGGAATTAACATCCAGTAATGTATGTCTCTGTCAGAGCTGTGCCTTCTGTTCCCATCCCCCACCATTGGCCCTCTCCCCTTCCTTCCCCACCAGCAATCCTCAAACTCTCCATGAATAAAGAGAACATTTTTTAAGCAGTAAAATTTTATTGGTGATCAGTTATTGGGGGCTGAGGGGGAAGGAAGATAATTTAACATTCTTATAAAGCTGCTTGGGCAGCCAGTGCAAAGTGTGACTGTGCAAACAGCAAATCACGCACATACCTAGTTCTTAAAGGGGCCGTTGTCTTTTTCTGCTCGCCTCCACCTGCGTGGAGTGAAGCATGTACTGTACCCTGCTCAACCTCCTCCTAGAGCGCTTGGGGGTAGGTGCTGGGAAATAGCTTGTTGCCTGAGCATTTTGCAGGGGCTGCAGAGGGAGTCTGTCCTGACCCTGCTCTTCCTGGAGCTTTATCAGATGCCTCAGCATGTCTGACTGATCCCTCATAATACGCAACATCTCCTATTGCATTGCACACTCCCACTCCTGTGCTGATTTTCTGTGTTCCATGTCCATGTTTAGTTTTTCTGACAAGGACATCCTCCAGGCTGTGAGTTCTGTTTCAGCAGCCATGGAAGCATTCATTAGGTTGTTGAAATGTTGTCCTGAGTTTTTTTTCCCCCACTTCCTAATCTGGGAAAGGCACTCTGTGGGAGTGGAAGATGGGGTGAAGGCTGAGGTGTCCACTGCAAGCAAAGGACGAAGTTGCTATTGTTAGCTGACCTCACAGAGTGAAAGAAACATTACAATGTAAAAAAAAACTCCTTCATATTCACAAGGCAAAGCCAGACCCACATACCAGTCTGTACCTGTTGCATGGGTCGGAGTGCTGTTCCAGACATGGTAAGTAATGGGCCCTTGCATCCATTACAGAGAACTCTGTATAGCACTAATTTCCCCAGTTCACACATAATAATGGAGGAGGATCATTGGGCTCCCCTTTACCATCCCAAAGACCGGTTTGGGAGGAGTTGATCAAAAGGGATTGGAGGAGGGTGTGAGTGAAGTGTCCATGGAGGGGGAAAAAAAGGCCGGGGAACCAGTTCCTTGACACACAATGCCCATGTCAACAATATCATGTTTAGGAATTGTCTGTGTAGGAGCCAAGGGACACCGTTTATGGCAGGGCAATAACACACAGTGACTATATTGGTCGGGTACTGTAAACTTGCACCATCCCTGGGTGACCATATGTGATATCAGTCTCCTGAGGGTAATGCAGATGGAAAGGGAAGATTTCATGCAAGCATCAGGGTACAGGCCTGGCCCTTATGCTGCTATGTTGTGTTTCGCAATGATGCTTGCTCATTTAATAGCAGAGCGGTCGGGAAGAAATAAGGCTGTCCTCCCCAGAAACCTTCTACAAAGGATTGCAGAGTACCTACAAAGTTTCCTGGAGATATCCATGGAGGATTCTCAGAATATCCCTGTGCACATAAATAGTCTGTTCAGGGGGTAACCCTCTGCTGACCTTTACTAACCCCCAGGAAACCCATCACCACAAAAACACAAACTCCTTTTTCCCAAAAAATAAGAAGCTGGGCTGGTGACATGACCACAGAAATGCAATTTGCTGTACACACTCAGACATGTGCCTTCCCTGGCATCTCTCTCTCTCTCTCTCTAACACTGTCCTGTTCCTGGCTGTACAGCTCTGGGGTAACAAACAGGTCCTGGCTCTCTGGGAGAATGGATACCCTGCTCTCCTGCACCCTGTTCTCTTCATCCTCCTTGTCCACGGAGTCCTCATCATTCATCCTGGACTGGGATTCTTCAGTGGTATCAATGCTGCATGGTGGCACAATGGTGGGGTCACCACTGAGAATTGCATGCAGCTCCTCAAAAAAGTGGCATGTCTTAGGTGATGAGCCAGAATGACTGTTTGCCTCCTTAGTTTTCTGATATGCGTGCCTCAGCTCTTTGATTCTAACACGGCACTGTTGTGGCCCTTCTGCACCATACCACGTGATATCTTCTTGTAGATATCTGAATTCCTTTTGCTGGCTCGGAGCTGAGACAGAACAGACTCTTCGCCCCACAGGCTAATGAGATCCAAGACCTCAGGTCGACTCCATGCTGGAGTGCGTTTGGGGCGTGCAGTTGCCATGAGCAGTTCAGCTACAAAGCTGTCTTCACACTGACCAAACAGGAAATGGATATTCAAAATTTCGTGGGGCTTGAGGGGAGGAGCTGTTTCCTGTTTATGTGGCCATAGTGCAGCAGAGTGTGAATGCCCAGAGTGGTCACAACAGAGCATTATGGGATACCTCCCAGAGGCCAATGACGTCAATTTACATTGCTCTTTGCCTACACTGACACTCATTCGACCCATAGAATTAGACTTCAGTACTACGCCACTTGCAGAGGTGGTTTTATTAAGTTGAATTTTACTGCAATTTAGGTTGGCGGAACTGGCATGCCTTTGGAGACACACATTTTAGGTGGTCGACGTAAGCCATTGTCAGTTTAGACCAGGCCTGAGAATCAAGGTGCTAAAAAGAGATAGGAGGTCCTACTACACAGCAGAAAGCCCTTCACACACCTCATTTACCTGCAAAAATGGTCCAGGTTCCAGGCCCGGAGCACATCCAGACATCTCTCTTCAGTCTCAGCATCTCTCCCTTATATTCTGAACTATATCTGACTCTTAAAAAATTAGGGTTGTCTCTGAATGCCTGCAAAGTTCACCTAGCAGCCATTACAGTGAAGGACTTTAACCTAGTGCTGAAAAGGCTGATGAGACCCCCTTCAAACCTGTGGCCACCTGTTCACTGTCTCATGTATCAATGAAAACTGTCTTCTTAATTACAATTATCTAAGCTAGGGGAATCAGGGAAATAACAATCCTGAGGAAACATGTCCCATACACAATATTCTTCTCAGATAATTACCCTACATTCCTTGGTGGTGTATAAGCCGATGGTGTAGAGGTGCCACAGCAGTGATGAATGGCAGCAGCAGTATTGGCTGTAGCACACATTTGGGCAGCCTTTTCTTCCCAGAGAGAGCGGAACTACCCCAGTTAGGGGCATAGATCTTATAGGAGGAGGCAGTCTGGTCCAGGGTTCAGTCAGTCCACACGCCTTTACCCCGAAGCATCTGTTTTGGCTCCTTGGTTCAGAGCTGTGTTCCAGTCAGCTATTGTGCTTTCACAATGCTTGGGGCTCTGTCACCGACAGCTGGGTCCTAAGCATGAACAGATTGGGCTGTGCCATCCGGTTCTTGTCCGTCCCTCCACCCCTCCCACCTATCCTTCAGTGACCCCTCTCATGAGATACTGCTTCTCAAGCAGGTTTGCTATCTACTGGCTTTTGGAGTGGTGGAGGAGGTTCTGTCGGGACATGGAAGTCATGGCTTCTATTCCTGGTACTTTGTGGTGCCCAAATGGAAGGGAGGGTTAAGACCCGTTCTCGACCTTTGTGGCCTCAACAAATACTACAGATATATAAGATTCTGAATGGTTATTCTATTGACTGTCCTCCCTGTGTTGTCTCAGAACAAGTGGTTTGCTACCCTGGACCTTCAGGATACCTACTTTCATGTGGCGATTTTTTTGGGCCGCAGAAAGTTCCTTCGTCTTCTTTTTGTAGCAGAGCGCCATTTTCAGTATATGGTGCTTTGATTTGACCTATCTTCTGCCCCTTGGGTTTCTACCAAATGCACGGTTGTCATGACAGCATATGTTAGGAATCCACATCTTCCCATATCTGTACGATTTGTTACTGAGTGGCAGGTCCAGAGAGAGGAAGTTTTTTCTCACGTCGACACTATATTGTGCTTGCTCGACCATCTGGGTTTCATCTTAAACACCAACACTAAATCAGCTTTGGTTCCCACTCAGATAATTGAGTTCATTGGGGCCGTAATAGACTTTGTGTTTGAAAGCATTTCTGCCGATCGACCATTTTCAGGCTATTCACCAACTTTGAATCAGTCTGCAGTCTCGGCCTTCCACTACAGTTTGGTGTGCCTGAAGCTGTTATGCTGCATATCCACTTGCATGTGGGTGGTCCAGTTGGCAAGATTGTGCCTTCACCCCTTCTAAATGTAGTTCAGGATGGTTTACCATCTGACTCTTTACACCCCTGGACAGGTTGGTCTGTCTTTCTCAACTGGTCCTGGTCTCCATGCAGTGTGGATGCTTCCAGAGAATAT
Source organism: Emydura macquarii macquarii (assembly GCF_026122565.2). Classification (NCBI taxonomy): domain Eukaryota; kingdom Metazoa; phylum Chordata; order Testudines; family Chelidae; genus Emydura; species Emydura macquarii. Next base: position 40,415,549 of record NW_027132610.1, on the reverse strand, counting down.
TTGCTAGGGCAGTCCCTTTGTCTGGTTCTTTCCAACCAAGTATATTGTCACTGATGCCTCCCTGGTTGTTTGGGGATAACTCTGTTGTCACTGAAAGTTGAAGGTCTGTGATCGGAGCAGAAGTCTTCACTGCATATCAACATGCTTGAGCTTCAGAGCATCTAAATGGCCAGATGCATATTATGCTTTACTGTCTGTATCAAGGTCTCAGTGGTTCATATAGTTACTAACAATATCTCCGTGATGTATTATGTGAACAAGGAAGAGGGAGCATGCTGCAGGATGCTTTGCCAAGAGGCAGTCATGTTGTGTCAGTTCTGTGTTGAGGAGAGCATTACTCTGATAGCCAATAATTTGCTCGTGGTCCAGAATCATCTCATGGACCAGCTCAGCAGAAATTTTTCTCTGAGTCACAAGTGTCTCTGAAGACAAGTAGCTTAAGGCATCCCGATAATCAACATGTTTGCTACAAGGGACAACAGAATATGTCATCTGTTCTGCTCTTGAAAGAGCTGCATTCCAGGCTCCCTGTCTGATGTTTTCCATCTCAGCTGATAGTCAGCTCTCCTGTACACTTTTATCCCGATCCCAATCATTCCACAGGTCATTGTTGGAGGCCCAGTGCAATTTGAGTTGTCTGACCTCTGTCCTATTGGCCTAGCATAGCTTTAGTTGCTTGCTTGGCTATTCTGACCCCTGTAGCATGACATCGTGCAGTTGGCAGAGATGAATAGGACTACTGAGTAACCTGGCAGATGTCTCAGTTTCTGCATACCACGGCACATAACGAAACAAAATACACAACATGTATGCTTGCAGCTGCACATAAATAATGATGATGGGAACAAGTTATCCTGAAAGGTCTGGGGGTACACTTTTTCATTGCCAAGGGGCATATTTTTATACCACTTCTCCTAGCATCAAATGTTGTTTTAACAACCCTCAAAAAAGCCATCCCTGTATACAGCCTTCTAAGTAACTGCTTAGCTCTCCAGGTTTAGTAAGTATAATATATTGTAGTTAATTTTAGGCTTTGAATTCAACTAGTATATCTATAAAAAAACCTTGCACATTAAACCTTATTAATCTGCAAATCGAGCATACCGTGTCTCACTAGTATTCACACTAATCATTAGGTGTCCAGTACCAACAGTCATACTCAAGCTGAAGGCAGGTTGAGCCAAACTCATTCTCATTGCCCTGGCATGGCCGAGGAGTGCTGGTTCTCCAGCCTTCTTGCGCTGTCAGTTCAGTCTCCCATACTGCTTCCTCTCCATCCTGACCTAGTTACTCAGAATTGTGACTGCACCTTGGATCCCATGCTCAGCATCTCATGGCATGGCTGCTTCATGGCTAAATGAGGAGGAAGAGCAGTGTTCAGTGGCTGTTCAGCAAGTCCGACTCAACAGTAGAAAACCCTCTACCAGAATGGCCTATTTAGCAGAATGGAAGCAATTTTTCAGTGTGGCTGTTGGCCTGTGGAGTTCAGCCAGCACTGGCTTCTATCCAGAACATCTCGGCGTACTTGCTGCAACTTCAGTTGTTAGGACTTGCGCTTGGCTCACTGACCATGCGTCTCTCAGTGATATGCACGTTTCAACCCCCATTCGGGGAAGATCAGTCTTCTCTCATACAGTGGTGGCAGATTCTTAAAAGGGCTTCTTCGTCTCCATCTTCTGGTCTGAGAGCTGGTTTCTCTGTGATACCTTAACACAGTTCTAGCAACTTTAATGGGACCTTTGTTTGATCCCCTGGAATCTTGTCCCTTTCTGCTTTTATGTCAGAAAACTGCATGCTTAATAATGATAACATCCACAGTGAGTATGTCTGAGTTGCAGGCTCCGATGGCAGAGCCTTCTTATACACAGATCTCAAAGAACAAGGTAACTTTATGACCACAGTCTAAGGCAAACACCTTCCATAAAAAAATTCAGCTCAAATGTGTAAAGGTTGGCCAAGATATAAACAACTAAAACCAGAATCTTACAATGGGAAGTGTCAAGCAATCTTAGTGTGATTGTGCTACCAATACCAAATAAAAAAAAGATCTGGTTGGGTGGCTTTCTCCTTAAAGCTAGTGGCTTCAATAACATTTTCTTACTTGAAATTGCACGATTATATCCCTAACAGACAGCATATTAGTTTTTAATCTTGTTCATAGTAGTCTGGGTTATCCATCATGTATATGCTGCTATTATGCTACGCATTTAGTATTGGGGAAACCCCCTTTGCACCAGATACTATATAGTTTAATAATTATAAAAGAAGATAAATAGTAGTGAACATAGCATTTTTTGGAAGTTTTGGTGCACGTTCATTATTAGAACATGAAAAAAAAAATGTTTTGGAAAATAAAATCGTAGTATGTAAGAACACGTCGAACTCTACTTTGTATGCTGCAAAAAGGGACTCTTAAGTTTGATAATTTTTTGGGCAATCTCCTTGTCTGTAAAACTCTAACACTAGTGATAGTGATTTGTACAAAGGTATGGAATTGAATGTCTTTAATTGAGGTGAATTAATGTAGAATACTTCATTTTTTCCTTTCTATACAGATTGCCACACTGAAGGGCAGAACATCCTTTTCACTGATGGAGAGTATATTAATCAGATAGCAGCTTCTAGAGATGTAAGTATTCAATGTATGGAGTAGATATTTTCTGTTTTTTTCTCTCAGCCAAAAAAAGTGGCTGAATTCGGTGGTTGTCATGCAGACAAAAAGATGGACTTCTTTTAGCTAGTGCAGATAATATAAAGGAAAAAAACATGTTAGCTAGAGAAAAGAAGCAATTGTCAGGCACCTGTTGAGAGCTTTACTATTTCATCTTTAATTATTGCAGAACATCCTTTTCAGGCATGTATTTTAAAGTCAGTTTGGTAGCTCTGCTTCTGTATTTGAGATTTTGTGGGCTGAATAGTTGGATTTTTTTAAAATGTGGCTGGCTGGATTTCCTTGCCCTTAGGTCATACTATATATGAGTATATTTTCAAGGTAATTTGAGTGATGCTTTTCAGTAAAGCATGTTCAATATCAAAAGAAAACTGAGGCTGACACAGTAGCTAAAAAGGCATACTTTTAACCATCATCCCTTTCGGAGCGTCTTCACTTTATTATCCTCCCCATATATTTCTTTTTAAAATAGTTTGCCTTCGGATAAGGTTGTAAAAAATGGTACACTTACTGTGGTAGATTGAATTCCTGTGTGATGTTTGTAACTGGTATCAGGTTTCATGTTCTGTTTTTGAAGAAATGATGAATAATTGTGAACTTCATGGATACCCCTTTAAATATAGTTACACATCCTTATGGATTTTCTATCCAATTTATTGGTTTAAAAAAAGGCTTTTTGCATTGCTATACTTAAGGTATGTTTGCCATTGTTAAATCACTGTTCTCCACAAACTTGGCATACTACATCTGAGTTTGGGCATATCTAGAGGTACTTCATCCTCAAATGTGAATTTCATTTTTGGTGGGTTTTTTTTTTTTTTAACTGTAGAAACAGACAGTTGGGAAGGTGGTGGTTCCAGATCTTCCTTTCATTCATATAACTGAAAATTGACTTCAGTACACAAGTAATGAACTTCCTTTATGAAATGTGCTTGGAACAGAAACATATTTTCTAGATATAAACCCTGATCTGTAATTAGCACTTGATCCAAACTTCACTAAAGTTAAGGAGTGTTTATATGTGACTTAGTGTTCTGGTTTCAATCCATTATAAAGAATATGGAGATGTGAAGTCTAGACCCTTACCTATATATAGAGCCAAAGTTCCTCAAAGTTTGGGGAGGCCTGTCTATGGGGATCTGTTCTGTTCATTTATGTAGTAGGGTTTTAGTTTTTTGCTGTGCCAAGTTCTTGTTGGTAGTGTTCATGTGGAATAGTTGGCGCATATTTACATTTTATGTGCAATCTTTTCCAAATGGCAACTGAGCAAACTCCTATGCGATTTCACTTAGTCACAATATTTTAAGCACCTTCTAATTTTCAAGGTTTTTAAAAGTTGTTTTCCATTTCCAGCAGTAAAAATGGAATAATGGATTTAATTTTACATTGCACAAATTGACCTGACTTTTTTAATACTCTGCTGAATATTTTTTAGCCACTGAAAATTGGAATAGGATAGCTTGTTGAACATTTGTATTCTTCAATAGCTACAATATTTTAATCTCTTATGTCACTGAAGTCAGACCTCCCTTCTGTAGGGTCATCTCTCATTCTTATCTAACATTTCTCTTTCCTTGTATGCTATTTTGCTGTTAAGAAGAAAAATGAAGTTGGTATGAGGGAAAAACCTAATAGTTAAAGTTGTGACACAAATGACAAAATAAATCAGTTTTGACTCTAGCCTTGATTCATTTCTATTTGAGGGGAGCAAACAAATTTGTTAAGGTAAGTAATATGTATCCTGAAATGCCTATGGACAACAGTTACTTTTTGTGGTACTTTGTCATGTTAAAGTTTTAATGTTTAATGTTTAGAATATGTGTTTTGTGTTATCTGAGCTTGTTAAATTATTTGTAGCAAGAGAAGTACCAGACTCTGACCATTCTTCTTAGTTTTCTTAAGCACACTTACAACTGAACTGTTATGAAACAAACCAGAAAACGTAAGCATACACTGTGAAGCTGTCAAAACTAAAAATTGGTCAGCATGATTTTTGCCGCATATAAGAAACAAAACATTCCATACTCTATTCTAAAATTACCAATAAACATACCACTGGGTGAATAAACAATAAAAGACAGCACATGCCCCTGTTTTATGAGTTTAACTAATTTATGTCTTGATTTTGTTTATAATACATTTGAAGCAGAAGCAGCCACTGCTTTGAAAAAGTAGAGGGAAATTACCTGGAAGGCAAGGCTTTAAAGAGTTGATGAAGTCAAAATACTTTGGTTTTTAGGTCCATCTCTCTCTCAAACATTTTACTTGTCTTTTATTCTTTTTACACTCTTTCCCCAGTTATTAGTCATTGTTCTACCATAAAAAAACAGAGAATTTTTGTCAGTGTTACCTACAGATTTGTTTTGAAGGATCACTGGAGATGCACAGTATGCTCTTTGCAGGGTGAGATTAAACCAGATTTACTTGTGCCACAGAAACTAACTAAAATATTTGTTTAATGGTTTAAATGGGTATTTTATTTGTTACAGGATGGCTTTGTAGTTCGAATATTTGCAACAAGTACGGAGCCAGTATTGCAACAAGAACTTCAGCTTAAACTTGCAAGAAAGTGCTTACATGCCTGTGGTATATCCTTATTTGATCTGGAGAAAGACTTGCACATTATCAGTAAGGATTCATTTTGTTATGTCCTCTTCTTTCAACATGATTAGTGATTTTATAATACAAACATGGTACCGTAATTCAAACAGTAAACAAATAAAACTGAACAACTAAGGGGAATGGCTGTGGTCATTTCTGACTGATTACTCCATGACGAGAATACTGATGACTAGTAACATGGACTTTCTATTTCTTAAACCAAACCCATTTTTGTTTGTAATAATCAATTTTTAGCCTATGTAAAAAGGATCATTGTTCCAAATAATATTGTTCGTGCATCTACGCTTGAAATCCATTTGGATTTAAAGTGAAACATAATTGTCCTTTTGGAATTGGTTTAGAACATCCCATTGTAATTAAAGTATTTGCAGGTATACTTCGTGAAAATGCTCATGAAAAATATATTTTATTTTATCTAATTTTTTTTAAACAATTGGAGGCATAATTGTGTAAACTTGAAATTGTGTATAGCTTGTATTACTTCACATAGAAAGAAAGAGAGCTTTTCTGAACTTTTTCGTGAGGTTCTGAACATATTTTTCATTGAAGTCAGTGACAAAATCTGTTTCTATTTCAGCAGTGCAGGATGAGGCACATAAGGAAAAAGTTACCTTTAAGACCACCTACATATAAATTGCATATCTAGTTGACATCTTGTTGTGCTTTCAGGTACAGGGTTCGATGAGGAGTCAGCTGTTCTTGGTGCAGGAAGAGAATTTGCACTAATGAAAACTGCTAGTGGAAAGGTATTGGAAATATTTCGTTATTGATATTAAATTGCATAAATAATATGCTATCAGATCTTGTTATGGAAATTAGATTTGATATATTGGTTGAAAAAAGATTAATTTCTGATTATAAAAATGTTATGCTATGCTATTGTGCATTGACAGTTGGTTATTTTTATGTGTTTGCTTTTACAGTGATTGTAGAAAAGATCAACCAATAAGATTTAGTGTAAATATAGCAATTACATTTTTGTAACAGTCTCTTACACAAAATTATAGCTACAGAAATTACTGGATTATTCTTTTATTAATCAAATGTCATATGTCCACATTTTTTTCAGTCCTATCAACAATGATTACTAAATTACAAGGAAAGCCTATCTGTTTCTTACTCAGTATGTGTGTATAGTGGGATTCATTTTAAACACTAGAAAGTCAAACTTGGCTCCTACTCAGATAGTTGAGCTCATTGGGGCTCTGTTAGAGTCTACGAGGTCGAGAGCGTTCCTCCAACCAGCTGTTTCCAGGCAATATAAAAGCTCGGCCTCAGTCTGCAGTTTCAGCCCTCCATGACAGTCTGAGTGTGTCTGAGCTAGTTGGGAAACACTTCTGCTTGTACACAGGTGGTCCAGTTTGCCAGGTTGTGCCTTCACCCTCTTCAGATGTGGCTCAGGTTGGTCTACCGCCTTACATTCCCTGGACAGACTGATTGATTGATTCACATTTCTCCACTAGTCCTAAACTACGCGCTGGGGGATATCCCCATGTAATGTGTATGGAGGAGTCCCCTTGCTCAGCACTCTCCAATGAAGTCAGTGGTTACTGAGGCTTTCATAGAATCATAGAATCATAGAATATTAGAGTTGGAAGGGACCTCAGGAGGTCATCTAGTCCAACCCCCTGCTCAAAGCAGGACTAACCTCTGCTATATCATCCCAACCAGGGCTTTGTCAAGCCGCAGCTTAAAAACCTCTAAGGATGGAGATTCCACCACCTCCCTAGGTAACCCATTCCAGTGCTTCACCACCCTCCTAGTAAAAAACTTTTTCCTAATGTCCAACCTAGACCTCCCTCCCTGCAACTTGAGACCGTTGCTCCTTGTTCTGTCATCTGCCACCACCGAGAACAGCCTAGCCCCATCCTCCCTAGAACCTCCTTTCAGGTAGTTAAAGGCCGCTATCAAATCCCCCTCACTCTTCTCTTTTGCAGACTAAACAAGCCCAGTTCCCTCAGCCTCTCCTCATAAGTCCTGTGCTCCAGCCCCCTAATCATTTTTGTTGCCCTCCGCTGGACTCTCTCCAACTTGTCCACATCCTTTTTGTATTGGGGGGCCCAAAACTGGACACAATATTCTAAATGCGGCCTCACCAATGCCGAATAGAGGGGAATAATCACTTCCCGTGACCTGCTAGCAATGCCCCTCCTAATGCAGCCCAATATGCCATTGGCCTTCTTGCCAACCAGGGCACACTGCTGACTCATATCCAGCTTTTTATCCACCGTTACCCCCAGGTCCTTTTCTGCAGAGCTGCTGCCCAGCTCGTCGGTCCCCAGTCTATAGCTGTGCATGGGATTCTTTCTTCCTAAGTGGAGGACTCTGCACTTTTCTTTGTTGAACCTCATTAGATTTCTTTTGGCCCAATCCTCCAGTTTGTTTAGGTCACTCTGTATCCTGTCCCTACCTTGCAGGGTATCTACCACTCCCCCCAGCTTAGTGTCGTCCGCAAACTTGCTGAGGGTGCAATCTACCCCATCCTCCAGATCATTAATAAAGATGTTGAACAAAACCGGCCCCAGGACCGACCCCTGGGGAACTCCGCTTGTGACCGGTTGCCAGCTAGACATGGAGCCATTGATCACTACTCGTTGAGCCCTATGCTCTAGCCAGTTCTCTATCCATTTTATAGTCCATTCATCCAACCCATACTTCTTTAACTTGCTGATAAGAATACTGTGAGAAACCGTATCAAAAGCTTTGCTAAAGTCAAGGTATATCACATCCACCGCCTTCCCCACATCCACAGAGCCAGTCACCTCATCATAGAAAGCAATCAGGTTGGTCAGGCATGACTTTCCCTTGGTGAATCCGTGTTGACTGTTCCTGATCACCTTCCTCTCTTCCAAGTGCCTTAAAATGGATTCCTTAAGGACCTGCTCCATGATCTTTCCCGGGATTGAGGTGAGGCTGACCGGTCTGTAGTTCCCCGGATCCTCTTTCCTCCCTTTTTTGAAGATGGGCACTATATTTGCTTTTTTCCAGTCCTCAGGGACCTCCCCCTGTTGCCACGAGCTTTCAAAGATAATAGCCAATGGCTCTGAAATCACCTCAGCCAACTCCCTCAGCACCCTCGGGTGCATTGCATCCGGCCCCATGGACTTGTGAATGTCCAATCCTTCTAAATAGTCTTGAACCTGTTCCTTCAGCACTGCGGGATGTTTGCCTCCTTCCCATTCTGTGCCACCCAGTACAGCAGTCTGGGAGCAACCTTCCTTCTGGGTTGGGAGGGCGCATCTGGACTCACTGAGTGTGCAGGGCCTCTGGTTGGAAATATCAATCCATACCAACGTGTTAGAACTTTGGGCCATCCACAATGCATATTGTGCCTTCCAGGAGCATATTAAACACTCACTGGTTCCCATACTCACTGATAATAGCACCCTGATGTGAACAAACAGCAGGAAGCATGTTCCAGCTTACTCTGCCTAAAGTGGCAGTTCTGCATCAGAGAAGACATAGCTCTGGTAGCAGTTTATTTGCCGGGGTGCAGAATTGTATTGTGGATCATTTCAGCAGTGTTTTCTCGCTAAACCATGACTAGTCCCTGAAGCTGTGTGTCCTCCAGGTCATCTATGCAACATGGGAGGCATCCTCATTGTTGACTTGTTTGTGATGAGGGAAAATGGAAAGTGTTGCCTATTCTGTTCTGGAGGGTGGGGGGCACTGCAAGAGGTAGTCGACTGCTGTACACCTTTGACCCTATTCCGATTATTCCTCAGGTCATCCGCAAACTCAAGGTGGATCGGGGCAGGCTCATCCTAATTGCTCCGATGTGGCTGAGACAGTGCAGGTTCTCAGATCTCCATGCTCTGTCAGTTTAGCCTCCCATAGCGCTTCATCTCCGTCCTTACCTGTTCACTCAGAACCAGTGCCACACCCTCGGTTTTGTGATCAACTTCCTGCACCTCAGGGCATGGATGCTGCATGGCTGAATGAAGAAGAAGAGCATGGTCATCAGCTGTCCAACAAGTCTTACTCAACAGTAGCTGTCTATTAGGATGGTCTACTTAGTGAAGTGGAAGAGGTTCTCAGTGCCGTCCTTGGCTTGCAAGACGCAATCGACAGGGACTGCCATTCAGGACATCTTGGAGTACCTACTACATCTTCAAACATCAGGCCTTACACTCAGTTCACTGAGAGTGCATTTGGCAGCAATATCAGCGTTTCATCCTCCTATTTAGGGGAAATCAGTTTTTTCCAATGCCATGGTGACGAGATTTCTGAAAGGGCTTCTCTTCTTACATAGTCAGGTCTGAGAGCCGGTCCCCTTGTGAGACCTAAATGCAGTTCTGGTAGCTTTAATGAGCTTTACATTTAAGTACCTTGCCTCCTGTCCGCTGCCCCTCCTGTCTCAGAAAACTGCATTCTTGATAGCCATTAGGTCTGCAAGGAGGATGGGTGAGTTGCAGGCCGTGATGATGGTGGGGCCTTCTTACATGCAGTTCTCCAAGCACAAGGTATCACTTCAGCCACACCCAAAGTTTTTATCCAGGGTGGTTTTTCAGTTTCATCTGAATTGGGCTGTGTATTTACTCTGTTTTTTCCCTAAGCCACATTCCTCCTTGGAGGAATAGTGACTCCATGTGTTGGATGTCAAGCGGTGTCTACCGCTTTTAACTGAACAGGGCCGAACTGTTTCATACTTCACCTTGCCTGTTCGTTTCAAAGGTGGGCAGCATGAAAGGGCAAGCGGTCTCTACACAGACTGTCTCTAGATGAATAACATCTTGTATCAAGACTGTATATGAGAGAGCTTCGACTATGCCTCCTCAGCAGATACAAGCTCATTTGAGAGCACATGCAATGTCGATAGTGTTCCTCAGTGACGTTCCATATTGGATATTTGAAGGCAGCCATGTGGTTGTCCATACATATATTTACAGACCATTATGCTATTACCATGTCTTCCAGAGTGGATGCAGGCCTCAGAAGGGCGCTCCTGTGAGCTCTGTTTTGGTAGACTCCGAATCTTCCCTCCCTCCCTCCCCATGGGGCACTGCTTGAGAGTCAACTAAGTGGAATATACATCTGCATCTACTTGAAGGAGAAGGAGCGGTTACTTACTGTAATTGTGGTTCTCTTTTGAGTGTTTGCTCATGTTGATTCCAAGTAGATATGCGCACATTGTCTGCACAGTCATTGGAAGGATTTTCCTCCTAGCCCCCGTTGGGACAGTGTAGGTGCCCCTTGTAGTCCTGCCAACCCGCTGCCTCCTCAGTTCCTTCTTACTGCCCATGATGGTCGTTGGAGCTTCTACCTTCTCTTGCTTTAGCAAGTATTTTCCCTAGTGGTCTTCTGCTGTGGTTCCTGTAAATAAATAGAGTAGAATTTAGTTGTTAACTGGTTAGCTAAAGTTTTCTTTGTGGGGGTTTCCCCCTACTAATTTTCATGCCACTTGGGAACCAGAGCATGTCTCTGTCCAAGGATCCCAAGGATTCAAACCGTGTGGGAACTGCCATAAACCTATGCCAAAGGACAAGCCACACGAATGCTGCCTGAAGTGCCTGGGTGAATCCCACCAGACTGATCGCTGTAGGATTTGCAGGGGATTCCATCTTAGGACTAAGAAGAAGAGGAATGTTAGACTTAAACACCTCTTCATGGAGGCAGCTCTCTGTCCCCAACTAGTCTCAGGCCACTTGGACACGTCACCCAGTACCTCAGTGCAGAGTGCACCAGCCTTTATTAGAGAGTCTATGGAACTCCAAAATGACTGCACCGAGAGAATCCCAGCACCGGCATCCCTGGCACCAAAGATGAACCGGCACCATTCCCAATCTCCAGTGCCTCACAAGAGGCTCAAAAAAACTGTTGGAGGGAGTTCGACCACAGTGAAAGCAGTGGGGAGGGACAGCACTATCGGTGTGCATCCCATACCAGAGCACCTGGCTCCTACACCACTGCAGGTGGCACCAACTTCAGACCTGCAGAGGGTTCCATCAAGTCTGGTGTCCGTGTCACCCGTAAGTGAGAGTCAGGTGGAAGAGTTGGACCTCCTTTCCATCCCTGACACGTATGAGGTGGCTAGGGATGTGATAGCTATGACAGCACAGCAGTCTCCCACCAGAATGGAGGGAGCGCCAGAATTAAGACCTCTGGCACCGCAGTGAAGTGCATTGCTGTCTAGAGGCAAATCTGCCATGATGCAGCACCAGTCATCTTCTCACTTGGCACTGCTGTGGTCCCCATGCTCGGTGTCATCGGACTTAGAGGTGGAGTCGTACACCTTGAAGCATAGTTGGCACTGGTCAGAGAAGTGCTGCTACAGGGAGGAGCTTGGCCTTGGCCAGCTCAGTGGCAGTTACTTGCACAATAGTCCTTTTGGACTCCGTGGGCACGCTACCAGGCAGAGGGGTCTTACTCTAGGCATTGCCTCTGATAGATGGGCTCTATGGCCACATGAAGAATGCTTGACATCTCCCAGCACCAAGACAGACATTGGGATTGGTGCTGAGACTGGCACGGAATATGGTGAGGGAGTCTTCCGCTAGGGCCAATCGTGTCACTGAGCATGTCAACCTGGCGCAGGGTGAATCCTGTGACCTGGAGGGTCAAGAAGACTGTTCCACCCAGGGCATCCTCCTCATCCTTCCCCAATGAGGAAGTGGCAGGGACTTGGACTCTGCCACTCCCAGTGGACAACAGGGATCTATTGCGAAGAGTGGACTAGAACCTAGGATTCCAAGCGGAAGTAGTGAGGGAGTCAGTGGATTCTGTGGTGGACATTTTAGGACCAGAGGGCCACTTGAGGGTGGCATTGCCTCTCACTAAAAGGATTCAGAATAGTACTCAAACGTTGTGGCAGACACCAACCTCTATCCCCCCACACCTAACGGGGTGGAAAGAAAGTACTTTTCATCTCCAAAGGGCATGAGTTCCTCTTCACCTCCTTCCACTCCCCTCACAGCCAGGGTCACTGGCAGTATTGGTGGTAAACGAGAAAGAGAGGAAGGGGCTGCAAGGCCCAATGACCAAGTCCAAGGACTCTAGGAAGTTGGACCTCTTTGGTAGAAAAGTGTACTCCACCAGGGGTCTCCAACTTCACATCGCAAACCAACAGGTGATATTAAGTCAATATAATTTTAATTCATGGGAGACCATGACAAAGTTCAAAGATCTGCTTCCATCAGACTCCAGATCGCAGTTTGGAGCGGTTGTGGAAGAAGGCAAGGTAACAGCAAGGATCTTGTTGCAGGCCACCCTGAATGCGATGGACTTGGCTACGCGAACCATGTCATCCACGATCGCCGTGAGAAGGAGCCCTTGGCTGCAGGTATCAGGCTCTACCCCCAGAAATCCAACAAACAAATCAAGACTTGCCTTTCAAAGGTTCAGGATTGTTTTCGGAGCAAATGGACTCCAAACTCCACCGCCTGAAGGATTCAAGGGCAACACTGAAATTCTTAGGGCTTCATGTGCCATCCACCAAAAGGAAGCCTTTCAAGCCACAGCCTAATCAGCAGTTTTATCCTGTATAGCCCAGGCAGGATGATGCTAGGAAGCGGGGCAGAAATAACAAACATAGGACACTGCAACCTCCATCCAAACAAGGCCAGGGCTTGGTGGGGCAGTCCTCCGGCTCCAAGCAAGCATTTTGAGGGTGCGCACATGGCCAGCACCCCAGATTAGATCCTGGTCTTTCTCTCTGCTTCCTGAACTGACTGTCCCATTTCTATTGTGCATGATCTCAGATAACCTTGGACAGATGGGTGCTATGTATGGTAGAATTGGGATATTCTCTCCAGATATTTCCTAATCCCAAAGGCCAATGGGGGTCTCAGACCCATTCTCAACCTGCGAAACCTCAATAGATTCATGGAGGAACTGAAGTTCCGCATGATCCTTGGCTGCTATCATCCCCTCCTTGGATCCGGAGGACTTTTATGCTGCCCTCAACTTGAAGGATGCGTATTTTCATATATCAGTAGTTTTGTCCCATAGAAGGTTCCTCAGGTTCTTAGTAAACCACGCTCAGTATCAGTTTACAGTACTCCTCTTTGGCCTGTCAGCCCCTTCGGCCTCCCCTTCGGCCTCTTGAGTGTTCATCAAGTGTATGGCAGTTGTCGCTGCATTCCTAAGGAGACGACAGGTACAAGTGTTCCCGTAACTAGACGACTGGCTTGTCAAGGGCTGCTCCAGGGAGCAGGTAAAGGCATATATCAGCCTGATCCAGTCAACCTTTAACAGATTGGGTCTACAGCTAAAAGTACTCATGTCATCCTTGTCCCCTACCCAAAAAATAGAGTTTATAGGTGCAGTCCTGGATTCAGTCCAGGCTAGGTCACTTCTGTCGGAGTCTTGCCTCCAGACCATTTGCTCCATCATAGAGGACTTCAGATGCTTTCCCACCACGACAGTGCGGAGCTGCTTGAAGCTCCTAGGTCATATGATCTCCAGCACATATGCGGTCCAACACATCAGGCTGTGGCTCAGATCGTTCCAGGCTTGCCTGGCATCAGCATACTGGCCAAACAGAGACAAACTAGTCAAGGTAGTTTCACTTCCCCCTGAGGTCGTCAAGTCCTATTATGGTGGCCTCTGGTCTTGAGTAAAGCTATTGCTTTGCATCTGACATCAGGGAGCTGAAAGCGGTTCACCTAGCATGCCAAACCTTCCAGTCCCAAGGCAGATGTGTATCAGTCATGGTGGACAATACAACAGTGATGCTTTATATAAACAGATAGGGTGGAGCATGCTCCTCTCCCCTGTGTAAAGAAGCCCTCAAACTGTGGGATTTCTGCATAGCTCACTCCATACCTGTACAGGCGTCTTACTTCCCTGGATCCCACAATGACCTGGCAGACCATCTCAGCAGGTCCTTCCACTGCCATGGGTGATCTATTCACCTGGAGGTCGTGAACAGTATCTTCCAGCAGTGGGGAGTTCCCCAAGTAGATTGGTTCACAACAAGACTCAACAAGAAGTTTCGTTAATGTTTGATCTGCAGCCTGGGTTTGACGCGGATGTGTTCCTCCTTCCTTTGAAGCGTCCCCTGCTTTACGCGTTCCTGTCTTTCCCGCTTGTTCACAAAGTCCTGCTCAAGATCAGGAGGGACAGAGCGTCTGTCATATACATAGCCCCAGCCTGGTCCTGACAGCATTGGTATACGACACTACTGGAACTGTCGGTAGTCATTCCGATCACTCTGCCTTCGGTGCCAGACCTAGTCACATAGGACTACTGCTGCCTCCAACATCCCACGCTCGAGTCTCTCCACCTCACGGCTTGGAAGCTTCATGGTTAAATCCCATGGAGTCCGCATGCTCGGAGCCTGTCAGAGAGGTCCTTCTCGGTATCAGGAAGCCATCCATCAGGGCTACGTACTTGGCCAAGAGAGAGAGGTTTTCTATTAGGGCAATGCAGAAGGGCATCCCTTTGATGCAAGCAGCATTACCCTTCATTTTGGACTATCTGCTGCACTTTAAGCAGCTAGGTCTGGCAGCGTCATCCATAAAGGTGCACCTACTATTCCATCCTGGTGGATGGTTGATCAGGTTGTTCTTTGTCACAATAGCGCACAGGATGTCACAATAGCGGACAGGGTCTTTCGGTGTAGTCCCGCAGGATTTCATCGTGGCTCACATCCTGCATTAGGATTTGCTATGATCTGGCAAAAGTGCAAATCCTGGCACTGACTGTGCACACCACGAGGGAGCAGGCCTGCTTGGCAGCATTCCTGGTGGATGTCCCTGTGCATGAGATCTACAGGACTGCAACATGGTTATTGATCCACATGTTCACTGCGCATTATGCTGTCACACAGTAGGCCAGGAACGATGCGGCATTTGGTAGAGCAGTGCTTCAATCAGTGATTCGGTAAGCTCCCACCCCTCCTCCTATGGTCAGCTTGGGAGTCACCTACTTGGAATCAACATGAGCAAACATTCGAAGAAGAAAAAATGGTGACATACCTTTCCATGATTATTGTTCTTCAAGATGTGTTGCTCATGTCCATTCCAAGACCCACCCACCTTCCCCTCTATTGGAGCCAGCTGGCAACAAGGAACTGAAGAGGCAGCAGGTCGGCAGGGCCCTATATATGACATCATGGAGGTGCGACTCCAGGGGGCACCTGCACCAACCCAACGGGTGCCAATAGGAGAAAAACCTTCTGACGACTGTGCACACGGCGTGTGTGCACACTTAAATGGAATGGGCATGAGCAACACATCTTGAAGAACAGTTAAAGGTAGGTAACGGTTTTTCTTCAAGATGTGTTGAAGACATGTATTCCACGATTCACTCTCCGGCCGCCCCTCTGCATCGGAGTCTCCTCGTGGGATTTCACTATGAAGGATCTGTGGGGTCGTTGAGGGCAGCACCACCTTATATAGCCAGGGGAAGAGCCACAACCACAAGGTGTGAGCTCTGCCCCTCTGCAGGTACTGCTAGGCAAAAGTCTCCGGCTCTATTGTGCTGAGTCTGCATACCTAAGTGGAATAAATGTCTTGCATCATATCTCAAAGAACCACAGTTAGAGTAAGTAACCGTTCTTTCCTCTTGCCATTTGATGTTCCCTGATTCAAGTGAGTCTGTAAAAGAGCTATCTGTGCCACTAAGAATGGTACTTAGCTAAAGGGTGCGATGCTTACAAAGTTGTCTCAAAGAAGTGGCCAAAAGAACTGCAAGACTGCTTCAGAACCTGTTGCTTCAAGAGTAGTATAAGTGTCTGAAAGGAAAAAAGTAAATACCTATTTAAATAGAATGGATTAAACCTGTAGAATTAATTTCCATAAGATATTGAGGACAAAAGTTTGGTGGAATTCATAAAGGGAATAAGAGTATGGATATTTCAGTCTTAACATATGGATATAAAAGTTGCAAATCTACCATAGCTACAGACAGACATCTAAATGCCTTTCCAAGCAAAATGCCATAAAAATACTAGTTTAATAAATAGAATGAGTTTATAACAAATGCCAAGATTTGTCAGAGTTTCACAACCCTTTACGCCAAAGAAAAGAAGATGGAAATATTTGGGACATGTGTCAAGGATAAAGCCAGAATATCTGCCATGGTGGGTGTGCTATTGAACAGCTGGAGGAACATGCTAAAGGGGAGGACTGAGAGAATCCTTCCACTGAACACTACTCAGAGAGGGAAAACTTATGTGACTTGACAACATAGAGGATATGCAAAGAGCAGCCCAGCATAGACAGCCTAAGTAACGGCAAATTGCATGGGAAATATTCAGAGATTGAGGTACATTACATAGGATATATTTTTAATAAACTTCCATGCCTTGTGGCATAAGACAATAACTAAATTGACGGGGATTAAGAAGAAACTTCCTCTGTGGACAGGTTATTTCATAATTGAGCACTATAAGGTCTCTTGTAACCTAGTGCTGCTTGTTGGTGCAGACAGGATATTGGGACTAGGTACAACAGTGGTCTAATCTGGTATTTATTGCAATTCTTACCTTACTTTTTAAAGGAAATCTTGTAAATAAAAAAGAGTTTTTGAGATTAGATGATGTTTAAATTGATACTTTTTTAAAAGCAATGTTCAGACTGACACTTCTTAATTTAAACAGTTTTTTAGCATATGCCTTGTATGAGTAAGTAATTGAAAGTAATTAAGGACTTCCGAGGTTAACGGTAATTGGGATAAAATACAATATGGCTTTACAAAAGGAAGATCATGCCAGACCAACCTGATCTCCTTTTCTGAGAAGATAACAGAATTTTTAGACAAAGAGAATGCAGTGGATCTAATTTACCTAGATTTCAGTAAAGCATTTGATACGGTTCCACATAGGGAATTATTATGTAAATTGGAAAAGGTGGGGATTAATATGAAAATTGAAAGGTGGATAAAAATCTGGTTAAAGGGGAAACTACAACAGGTCATACTGAAAGATGAACTGTCAGGCTGGAGAGGGGGTTACTAGTGGATTTCCTCGGGGATCGGTCTTGGGACCAATCTTATTTAACCTTTTTATTACTGACCTTGGCACAAAAAGTGGGAATGTGCTAATAAAGTCTGTGGATGACCCAAAGTTGGGAAACATTGCCAATACAGAGAAGGATCCAGATATCATACAGGAAGATCTAGATGATCTTGTAAATTGGAGTAATAGAAATAGGATGAAATTTAATAGTGGGAAGTGCAAGGTCATGCATTTAGGGACTAATACCAAGAATTTCTGCTATAAGATGGGGACACGTAAACTGGAAGTGACAAAGGAGGAGAAGGACCTGAGCGTATTGGTTGATCACAGGATGACTCTGACCCGCCAATATGATGTGGCTGTGAAAAAAGCTAATATGGTCCTTGGATGCATCAGATGAGATTTCCAGTAGAGAGAGAGGTGTTAGTACCGTTATGCAAGGCACTGGTGAGACCTTGTCTGGAATACTGTGTACAGTTCTGGTCCCCCATGTTTAGAAAGTTGAATTCAAACTGGAACAGGTTCATAGAAGGGCTACTAGGATGATCCGCAGAATGGAAAACCTGCCTTATGAGAGGAAACTCAAAGAGCTTGGCTTGTTTAGCCTAACCAAAAGAAGGTTGAGGGGAGATATGATTGGTCTCTATAAACACATCAGAGGGATAAATACCAGGGAGGGAGAGGAGTTATTTAAGTTAAGCATCAGTGTGGACACAAGAGGTAATGGATATAGACTGACCATCAGGAAGTTTAGACTTGAAATTAGATGAAGGTTTCTAACCATCAGTGGAGTGAAGTTCTGGAGTAGCCTTCCAAGGGGAGTAGTGGGGGCAAAAAACCTAGGTGGCTTCAAAACACAGCTTGATAAAATTATAGAGGGGATGGTATGATGTGATAGCCTACTTTGGCAATGGACTGATCTTTGACTACTGGTGGCAGATATGCCAATGGCCTGTGAAGACATGTTAGATGGGGTGGGTTCTGAGTTATTACAGAGAATTCTTTCTTGGATGTCAGGCTGGTGAGTCTTGCCCACATGCTCAGGATTTAACTGATCACCATATTTGGGATCGGGAAGGAATTTTCCCCCACGGCAGATTGGGAAAGGCTCTGGGGCTTTTTCGCTTTCCTCTGTAGCATGAGGCATGGCTCACTTGCTGGTGGATTCTCTGTACCTTAAAGTGTTTAAACGATGATTTGAGGACTTTAATAACTCAGGGTATGTCTATACTCACAGCAGCAATGTCGCTGCCGCCAGATCGATCTTTCTGGATCAATTGAGCGGTCAGTGTAGACCCGCTCAATCGATCAGGAAGTTGACTGAGTAAAACCACCTCCTCAAGTAGCACAGTGCAGTGAAGATGGCTCGCAGAAGGGAAGTACAGCAGTCGACAGGAGGTACGCAAGCTACTCTGCGTAGTATGTGTAACTCCCGTTGACTGCCGCTGAATCTCCAGGTAAGTGTAAACCAGGGCTCAGTCATAGGTTAGTGGTTTATTACAGGAATGGGTGGGTGAGATTCTGTGGCCTGCATTGTGCAGGAGGTCATACAGATGATCATATTGGTCCTTCTGACCTTAAAGTCTATGAGATCATGACATTAAGTACCACAAGTACTATATGTACTGACCTATAACTGAATGAGTTCAAGTATGTGTTTTTTATTTTGGTTTTCCTTGGTTTGGTTTTTGCTTTCTAACCATGCTTTGTTAATCTGATCCTGTAATCAGATGAATCCTCATGTAATTCTGGGTGCATTAACAGGCCCAAAACAATATAATTAATTATCAAAAGTTTTTTGAGTAAACAAAGGAAGAGCATTACAGCACAATTATCTTGGAAAAAATGCATGTTTCTGTTGTAATTCATTTCACGTTGCAGAGATCATAGTTAGAAATAAGTCGTTTTGATTGTCATTTACAATAAACTTTTCTAAGGTCACTATTAAGTCTAATTTTTAAGTTATTTACCATAAAAAGCATCAAATGGGGAAAAATCCTTGAACCCCTTTATTTTTAAAGCTTGGTTTAATTACAGATTCAATTATTGTTTCATTTGAAGTATTATGGCATGATTGGAGAACAGTATAACTTTTTCTTTCAGATTTATTACACTGGCAAATATCAGAGCCTTGGAATCAAACAAGGTGGTCCTTCAGCAGGAAAATGGGTTGAGCTGCCAATTACAAAATCTCCAAAGATTATCCAGTTTTCAGTTGGACATGATGGTTCACATGCCTTACTTGTTGCAGAGGATGGAAGTATATTCTTTACAGGTTCTGCTAGTAAAGGAGAAGATGGTGAATCAAGTAAGTTTTACTAGTGTATTATCAATGGCTTAATATGGAATTGGTACTTGTAAATTATACCAGTAAAATCAATATTAACTAGTCTTTAAGGTGCTAGAGGAAAAGTGGATAACTACCAGAGAAATGCATGAAGATATCATTAACATGCTTGTGTACATTACCTGCTAGTAAACGGAAGTTTCTGAGTTTGAACACACCAACTAACATAAAAAGTTATGTTCACAAGGAAAAATCTTAGTGTTACAAGGAAACCTCATCCACAAATGTTGGAAAACCAGGAAATGCAGAATTAAGGGACACTTGTTACACGACTCTAACGCTGGCCTCTTTGATCCCTGTCCGCAAGAGACCCTCAGGGTATGTCTACACTTGGAGCTATGGGCGTGACTCCCAACTCATGTAGACATGCTTGTGCTAGCTCTCATCAAGCCAGCATACTAAAAATAATAGTGTAGCTAGAATAGCATGGGCTGCAGTGAGTGGTGGTATGGGTCAGCTGCTGCCGTATGCATACCCACTGTGCTTACTTAGGTTTATTGCTGCATTGTCTCTCGGCACTTCCTGTGCTACCGAGGCTACATTATTTTTAGCATGCTAGCTCAATGAGAGCTAGTGTGAGTATGTCGGCTTGAACTGAGAATCACACCCCCAGCTCCAAGTGTAGACATGCTCTGAGAGATCCCAGATTCTTAACCCTCCATTAGCTTCTGCCGATCAACAGCAAATCATCTTTGGATCATTGGTGCTGGACAAAATGCAGTGAATATCCATTGGACTGTGAGTTGGAGTTGTATTGGAACAGAGAAAATGGCAGGTTTGATTGGGGAGAGGTTAGGATGTTCTTAGATTCTCTAGTTGAGGTTGTGTGACCATTTTGGGTGGGAAGCGTTATCTTAATTCTGCATTTCTTGGTTTTCCAATTTTTGTATTTTCTTATAATGCTAATTTTGTAGGGGGTTGTAATAGGATGCCTTACTTCTGGGTTACAGCGGAGTAACAGCTCTACTACAGTGAAGGTTAAGACCAGCTTTTCTTTTTTCAAGCTTGACTGTTCCGAGGGCTCTTGAATTTGTATAATGAATCATATTGTCTTGAAATTTAGTATGCCTTGGTGTATGGTCAGTGGTCCAAAGTTGGGACCATTTGTGATTCATGAGATACAGTCCCTATGGATGCATTCTACAGGGCAGAAATCTGAAGTAAAATAGCAGAAATACTGCTTCAATTAATGTCTATCAAAAGGGAATTTTTATTCTGGGGAAATATAATCAGAGTACAGCAGAATATTCAGAAGGCACTTTTTTGAAAAGAAAATAAACTACACAAGCAAATGTTTGCCGGGAGGGGAGGGTAATTAGAGATGGAAAATTAGGTGGGAATAGGGAGAGAGAGGTGTTGAAATCAGGTGATGGGGAGGAGATGGGTACTAAGTGGAGTGGATGGGGACAGTAGTCAGGGGGATATGGTGGTAAAGTGATAGGTGGACTGGGGGATAATAGGGGTAGGAGTGCCTGTCAGCCCCATATTCACCTCCTGTGTGTGTATAAGGATCTGGAAGTCCCCAGCCCATCTACAGGGGAGTGATCTGTCTGTCCCTGTCCTTTCCCCCTGCATGTGAGCCAGGTTCTGAAAGGGGCTTGTCTGCCTGTGGTGGTCTGAGCCCTGCTTCCTGCGCCATGTGTGTGCCAGTATCTCGGAGGGTCCTGTCCATCTATAGGGGTCTTTTCCTCCCATCCTCCACCCCTCATGTGAGCCAAGTTCTGAGGGGAGGGGCTTGCCTTTCTGGGGGGTGTCTGCCTCTCTATCTACCCCTTCCTCCATGTGTGAGCCAAGATCTGGGGAAGCCATGTCCCTCTGGGTGGGGAGTTTAAACAGGCATGCTTGGAGCGTGCATCAAGAATTCATTGAGATGAGGAGCTGGAAAAAAAGGTGTGCTTAACACACACCAGAAACTCTTCAGCACTGGGGAGGGGTGAAGGGAATACTCACTGACATTACTGGAGCAGTTCAAATGTTTCAGAACTGTTGTTTCAGGCTGTATTATCTCCATGGGATATTCTTTCAATGGAGAATTTCTCATTGAGAGTAATGAACCACTTAACACCTCCCTAAGCGTGCTATGCTGCTGATTCATGTGTAGAGTTCCTACCCTCCATTTCACTCTAATTACATACAGTATTATAATGGAACGCCAGCTCTGTTCTAGGTAACATTGGGAAGCTCTTCTTGTTTAAACAACAAATCTTCAAAATCTAAAAATTCTCATGCATACAAATAGTCTTCAAATGTGCTATGCCTCATGTGAATATAGAGTAGGGTTAGTGCTTTAAATTTGCGCTCATTTGAGCCAGGGGTTCCTGAGATACAGCTCCCAGAAAAAATCATTTAATTAAGTTCAAATCTTAGCAGCTTTGAAGTTTTGAAACACACCATGTTCAGAAATCTTAGAATAAACTGTAAACACTTGGGAAAAATCTGCCTCTCTCATGGAATGGGTAAGTGTGTCTGTTTAAAAAAAATGTAATATGAGTACAGCAGAATAGTCAGAAGGCACTGAAAATATTTTTGAAAAGATAAGTTATGCATGCAAATGCTCAGCAGGAGGGGAACTAACTATCATGTATTAAAACTGTCAGTGTTTTGGGACATAGACAATGGATGAGATTTCTCTCATTGACCTTCTTAGTGACTATACATGGCAAATGTTTCAAAGCACAGCCATTATCACCATTCCTCTATAACAAAATG
Organism: Emydura macquarii macquarii; assembly: GCF_026122565.2. Classification (NCBI taxonomy): domain Eukaryota; kingdom Metazoa; phylum Chordata; order Testudines; family Chelidae; genus Emydura; species Emydura macquarii. The sequence goes on along the minus strand of NW_027132610.1, from coordinate 40,393,301 downwards.
TACAAGAGTAGGGAGGAGCATTGAGGAATAGCATAGTAATTGTGTAGCCTAGTGGAAGACCATTGAACTGAGACTATTTCTAGCTCTGACACTGCTTTGCTTGATGACCTTGGGCAAGTCACTTCACCTCTCTGTGTCTTAGTTTCCCATTTGTAAAATGGGAATAATGATATAAAGTTCTCTGAGACCTAAAAATGAAAAGCACTATATAAAAGCTAGGTTTCTTTATTATTATTTAGCCACAGTAGCATATCAATTGCAAACCTATATGAGGACTACAACTGTCTAAATGGATCATCAGCTCCTGTAACAAACATTTCTCTGAATTTCCTGGTTTTCAGTAATTTGGGTTTTGCTGAACTCGATGTTTTGGAGGCACAAGCTGTCCCGGGGCAACCTAATCTGTGCATTAACAAAGTTTGTTGCCATTTTATTTCATGGGTTTCTGATACTTGAGTTTTAGGAATTAAATTATTTAGTCTTGGAAAGGTATGGGAGCAGAGGAAGGTGCTGAGTAACGACAATCTAAATTCCATGTTAAAGAAGTTGTTTGCCTGTGAATATTTTGAGAAAGTTGAAGTATTGAGGGAGGCATGGTTGTGAGGGCAATTATGGGATGAATGGGTGCTGTGGGGACGTTTCCTGAGCACTTCAACTGCTCAACTACCAACTGGAGGTAACCCTGAGAAGCAATGGGAGCCCCAAACTGCAGGGCCTAAGATATCTGTACCAATTAGATCAGCTATTGGGGCTGAACACTAGATGAACTCAGTGGCAGTCCATTAATATAATTTTAGTGGATACTGCCCATTTAGATTGGGTTTAGTTTAGGTTGGGTCTATAGAACTGATTCACATAAAACTCATCACAGAAGTCAGGCAAATAGAGGATTTGAATTCATGGTTTTTTGAATCACAGGGTGTCTGTGGGTAGGTCATTCACTCAACCTCTCAGTAACTGAGGCAACTTGAGGAGCTGGAGATGAGTCTGATAGGAGTGGAGTTGGAGCACAGTTTCTGAAGTCTCAGTTCTTCCTGGTCTCAGCCCCATGTGTGTATGTGGTATGCCCCTGAGTTTCCCTGTTCTCAGCTCTTCCCAGTCTCTGTTCTGTATGGTGTGCGCTAAATATGTCCATTCTTAGTTCCCCATCCTAATTTCAGTACTCAGTGTCTGTGACGAGCACTGAACACATTAACTCTCAGCTACCAACCCCAGTTTCTGTATTTCCTGGTTCCTCATCACTTAAAAACTTAAAAGCAAGTAATTTGGAGAAGGGACTTTATCTTAGAATTTGGTGACTAAATGGCCTCAAATTTGCCCACAAAGTCTGATCTGTACTCTGATGTGGCTTATCTATTTTCAAGACAATCTATCTATGCATATTCCTTTTACAGCATTTTGCTCATCTTAACTGTGAAGTCACTACTGCACTTCCATAATAAAGTGATAGAGAAAATAGGTTTCTAAACAGAAATTGCTGGGCTATTGGTTAATAAAAGAGCAGTCATGGTGTAAACCATTTTAATTTTCAGACTCAAATGGTGCGCTAGATGACTGAATGCAGAAGAATACTTTCTGGCCTTCTGCCACACATCTGAGTCTCTAAGGTCAAATCAAAGAACAGCTGTTAAAATCATATATTCTGATCATGCAGTCTTAGTCCAGTTCTACTCATAAACTCTAAGGTTAGAAGGGACAAATATGATCATCTAGTCTGACCTGCTGCACAATGCAGGCCACAGAATCTTACCCACCCACTCCTGTAATAAACCTCTAACCTATGACTGAGTTATTAAAGTCCTCAAATCATGGTTTAAAGACTTCGAGGTACAGAGAATCCACCAGCAAGTGTGCTGTGCCCCAGAAGAAGGTGAAACCCCCCCAGAGCCTTTCCCAATCTGCCCTGGGGAAAAATTCCCTCCCGACCCCAAATATGATGATAAGTTAAACCCTGAGCATGTGCGCAAGACTCACCAGCCAGATACCCAAGAAAGAATTCTCTGTAAAAACTCCGAACCCATCCCATCTAACATCCCATCACAGACGATTGGCATATCTGCCACCAATAGTCAAAGATCACTCAATTGCCATCATACTCATTCCCCCATAAATTTATCAAGCTCAGTTTTGAAGTTGACTAGGTTTTTTGCCCCCACTAGTCCCCTTGGAAGGCTATTGCAGAACTTTACTCCTCTGATGGTTAGAAACCTGTGTCTAATTTCAAGTCTAAACTTCCTGATGGCCAGTCCATATCCATTAGTTCTTGTGTCCACATTGGTGCTGAACTTAAATACCTCGTCTGATGCATCCAAGGACCGCATTAGCTTTTTTCACAGCCACATCATATTGGCGGGTCAGAGTCATCCTGTGATCAACCAATACGCTCAGGTCCTTCTCTTCCTTTGTCACTTCCAGTTTGTGTCCCCATCTTATAGCAGAAATTCTTGGTATTAGTCCCTAAATGCATGACCTTGCACTTCCCACTATTAAATTTCATCCTATTTCTATTACTCCAATTTACAAGATCATCTAGATCTTCCTGTATGATATCTGGATCCTTCTCTGTATTGGCAATATTTCCCAACTTTGGGTCATCCACAGACTTTATTAGCACATTCCCACTTTTTGTGCCAAGGTCAGTAATAAAAAGGTTAAATAAGATTGGTCCCAAGACCGATCCCCGAGGAAATCCACTAGTAACCCCCTCTCCAGCCTGACAGTTCATCTTTCAGTATGACCTGTTGTAGTTTCCCCTTTAACCAGATTTTTATCCACCTTTCAATTTTCATATTAATCCCCACCTTTTCCAATTTATGTAATAATTCCCCATGTGTATCAGTATCAAATGCCTTACTGAAATCTAGGTAAGTTAGATCCACTGCCTTCCTTTTGTCTAAAAATTCTGTTATCTTCTCAGAAAAGGAGATCAGGTTGGTCTGGCACAATCTTCCTTTTGTAAAGCCATGTTTTATTTTATCCCAATTACCGTTAACCTTGGATGTCCTTAACTACTTTCTCTTTCAAAAATTTTTCCAAGACCTTGCATACTACTGAGGTCAAACTAACAGGCCTGTAGTTACTCGGATCACTTTTTTCCCTTTCTTAAAAAGGGGAACTATGTTAGCAATTCTCCAGTCATACGGTACAGCGACTGAGTTTACAGGTTCATTAAAAATCCTTGCTAATGGGCTTGCAATTTCATGTGCTAGTTCCTTTAATATTCTTGGGTGGAGATTTTCTGGCCTCCCCACCCAATTTAGTCCCATTAAACTGTTCGAGTTTTGCTTCTACCTCGGATGTGGTAATTTCTACCTCTATATCCTCATTTCCACTAGCCACCCTACCGCTATCCCCAAGATCATCATTAGCCTCATTGAAAACTGAGACAAAATATTTGTTTAGATATTCGTTCATGCCTCGATTATCTTTAATCTCCACCACATCCTCAGTGTTTAGCAGTCCCACTTCTTCTTTCTTGGTTTTCTTGCTGTTTATATGGCTCCAGATCCTTTATTATTGGTTTTAATTCCCTTTGCATGAATGATGCTGAATGATGACTCTCTAAAAATGCATTGTCAAGTTGCATGTCTGTGTCTCATTGACTTCATATCTGATATTCTTAGTTCACAAATAAAGGTACCTTTATACTGCAATAAAAAAACCCTGTGGCACAGAGTCCAAGAGGCCATATCAATAGACTTGGGCTTGTGGGGCTTGGACTCTGAGAGCTGGCCCCCTCGCAGGGTTTCAGAGTGTGGTCTCCAGTGGATTTGACAGGATTAAGAGTCCCAAACCTTTTCCATTGTGGTTCACGCAACATCAGAAATGGGCCCCAAATTTCTGATGGCAAAGTTAAGGCACAGTTAAGAGAGGTTTAAAAATAAACTGCAGTTTCAACCTTGATTTTCCTAAATGTGTCTGGAATAAGCTTTTAAATTAAAATAGTAGATATCTACTTATGATACAAAATAAGAGGAAGCACTGTCTAGGTTTTCTGAACAATTACAGAAAATCTTACCAATAGGATCTTTATCAGTTGGTTTTCTTTGTGTGCTTAATCATGTTACATTAGTACGCCTATTAGGGAAGCTAACCTTGTGGCTTTATTGAAGCTTAATGAGACGTAAGTGGGATCATTATCAAGCCTTGAACTATTAGATTACTGGGGCATTTAAAAACTTTTAAACCAAGATTTTTAAATAATAAAAATCCAGTCTGCAGACTTACTGTGATACAAGTGATCAGCTTTGCTTATGCATCTGTTCGTTTTCAGACAAAAACTTTTGTGATCAAGTATTGCTTTGTAAAGGTAACTCATTGTTATATTCAGTATAAAAGAATCAACTAATAAAGCCTTGCAGAGTCGTCATGAAAATATGTGAGCCTAAGCGCAAATTCTGCTTGCCTAACATTCCACTAATGATGACAAAGCTAATGGTATTTTACAAAGCCAACCAAAAAAGTTCAGTAGGAGAATCAGCTAGTAGATTTTTGCATAGACGGTCTAAGGAAACGCTCGTAATTTAGGTGGTGAAAATCTTATTTTCTTTTTGCCCTCACTTTTTTATTATCTGTAAAATGCCTATTCTTCTTTTAAAGCTAAAAGCAGACGGCAGTCAAAACCCTATAAGCCTAAAAAAATCATTAAAATGGAAGGAAAGATTGTGGTATATACAGCATGCAATAATGGGAGCAGTTCTGTCATTTCAAAAGATGGAGAACTCTATATGTTTGGAAAAGATGCCATTTACTCTGACAGCACAAGTAAGTTGATATTTGAGAGAGACATTATTTAAAGACAAATAGTGCCAGGGAAGCACATGTAAGAGAGATGTTTCTTTAAAAATGTTGTTTGGTTGCATTTATTTGGCATCCAAATATGCCATTTAAATGAAACATTAGAGAAACTTTTGCTCCAATTAAATTATGGTTTTGTGTGAAATCACTTTATAAAAAAAACTTGTAAATTTATTTTATTGACTGGGCAGATTAGTTGTGATTGTTCTTTCTCTCCTTCCTTTTTCTTCACTGTCTGTGGGCTTGTCTACACTACAAACGCTACAGTGGCACAGTGATGGAAGTTTTTTTTCCCCCATAACTGTACTTAAATTACCACCAGGAGAGGTGGTACCTAGGTTGACAGAAGAATTCTTCCAGCGACCTAGTGGTGCCTATACTGGGTCTGAAGTAAATTTAACTACATCTTTCGGGTGTGAATTTTTCACATCCGTGAGTGACATAGTTAGGTCAACCTAAGTTTTAGGTGTAGACCAGGTATGTGTTTTACTAACTCCAAATATTCTACCATTCTCACCCTACTTCTACCCCCAATTAAAAAATTAAATGTTTATTAATAGTACTTGTGATATAGTGAATTGAGGCAGAGAAAATGCTGTTTATCGCCTAAATGTTTTCTCACAGGTTTAGTAACAGATTTGAAAGGCCATTTTGTGACTCAGGTAGCCATGGGCAAAGCTCATACATGTGTGTTAATGAAGAATGGAGAGGTTTGGACATTTGGTGTGAACAATAAAGGACAGTGTGGACGAGACACAGGATCCATGAGCCAGGGAGGAAAAGGTGAGCAGCTTCTTTTTAGAAAATAACAAGAATAAAATCTTAGTTAAATTTCATTTTGAAATTGTGTTGGGAACCATATAATTCCTGTTGTAGAGTTGAAGTTTGGAGCATATTATAGTATGAAAAGCCAGGCAGGCATAGCACTTTAATGTTGTTTGTCTATGTCTCTCTCTTAGTATTGCTACACAACTGACTTTCAGATGTTTTTAATACTCTTCTATTAAACTAATTCATTAGATGTTTTCACTTTGTCTATTGGAAAACCTATGTTTTGCCATAATATAAAATAAATCAGATGCTTTTCTTTTAACAGTGGAACCGAGGCATTTATTGGTTCTTAGATTCCTTCCTTCTTTCCACTCACATTTGCAAAGAGGGTATTTGTATTTTACAGTACATTTTACTAATATAACTGATTGATAGGGTTAGTTAATCCTGAGGACTCTTTACAAGTGATCTATTAAAGTGATCTGTTAAAAATATTAAGAATAAAAAAAGTGTAGATTGACCTGTTCCATATTAGACCTCATTTCTCTCCTCATGTGTTTTTTTCCTCATGTATCATCTTGTATTACAACCATCACTCACTTTTTACCTTCCTTTGACTATTCTATTCTCTCTCCTGTTCCTGCCTCACTATTTAATTCTTTTTTTCTTTTCCAACCCCATTTGATCCTTAAGCTTCTACTTCCTAAACTTCTTCCCCTTCAGGTGTATCTATACTTTTTCTTAGGTCTTGGAAAAAGATAAAATATTTTTCTTCCACTTCCCTTTCCTCTCTTCAGAACTTCTGCATTTTTGAATATTTTCAATACGAACACTTCAGAACATACCATTTTGATATATTTCACTTTGTGCCATTTCCAGTTATTAGATGCTTTTGGTAGGCCTTTCTGCCTGTAATTAACATACTTTGTGATCACTATTGCATTTCAGACTATTATGGCAATTACTTATAATTAATTTTAAAAAATATCTCTGTGCCAACAGATACATAGGATTTCAGTGGCATCACCATATGACACAAGGGTCGGGGAAGCAAAGCTCTTGAGTGATTCCTATTTTTGAAGAGGTTATTTTAAAGAAATATATCACAGGACACTATGATTTGTTTAGGATTGTGGTGGGGGAATCTATTTTCCAATGAGCTCAGCTTGTTAGCTTGGCAGTTAAGTTCTCAAAAGATTTCATCTATACTGGGCATGCTCCATTTCCCCATCCTGGGATTGAGCAGGATGTTGCCTGTAGTTGTTGTTCCCATCTGCTGTGGCTCCAGGCACAGGAACTGCGATCAGTCTCTTCTGTGCTTTCGATGCTTCTGCTGCTGGCTCTTAGGCAGCATAGAGGAAGAGGAGGAAGCGGCATGACTGAAATGCAAAGGGGTGAGGTGCTGGGCCAGAGTGGAGGAGTAGATTGGAACAAGGAACCTTAGGGTCAGAAGCAGAGGCTGTGACACGGGGAAGAGTGAAGACAAATCACATGAGAAGCCAGGGGAGAAGCGGTGTGTGACACTGGAACTGATTGGTTGAGGAGCCAGGTGAGGGAGACTAGTATTGGGAGCTGCGGTGGGTGGAAGACAGAGATGGAGAAGGACAACAGTGGGGCTAACTAGGAAAGGAGATGAACAAGGATGATGAGTCCAACAGGATGGAGTCCAGGGCCAACTAGATGGAGAGACTAGAATGAGAAATTGAGGAGTCTCCTCACTGAATGAGACAAGGGGTTTGTGGAAAAATAGTATGTGATAATGTTTTTAAAGACTGTCATAATGCAATGCATGTGCACAAAATGGCCAAAATAAGGTTACAAGGGCAACTTTAATTCTGGCATTTCTTACCTTTGGACTGTGACTTTGAAACCTTCACATTCTTTTAATGTTTTTGGTGTGAAATAAATATATTTCAGTAAAATATATACTGTATATTCCAAATATATCAGAATACAAATGAGTACAAAAAAATGAAGAAATTAGAAATAAAAGCAAAAGGATAGACTATATTTGTTCTTGTTTTCCCATGTTGTTCTACAGATAGCTGTGCTATTAGAGAAGAATTAACACAGTTCTAGATCAGATTTTCCAAGGAATTTTACATTTGTCTGTCATGCACACTTAACTTACCAAAGTTATATTATATGCAAAATTGAGCCTTTGACAGTCTGGCCCTAACTTTGTAACAGTGTTAATCATATGTTTCAGAAGGTCCAATTTTCTTCTGCTCTACCCCTGTTTTAACATTTCACTTATAGGACTGTGTATCTCAAGATAACTAATATGAACTGTTGAAATGTTTCAATATCGTCTTAAATAGGTTTTGGAGTTGAGAATATGGCAACAGCAATGGATGAAGACTTAGAAGAAGAACTGGATGAAAAAGATGAGAAGTCCATGATGTGTCCTCCAGGCATGCATAAATGGAAGCTGGAGCAGTGCATGGTATGCACTGTCTGTGGGGACTGTACAGGCTATGGAGCCAGCTGTGTTAGTAGTGGGCGTCCAGACAGGGTACCTGGAGGGTAAGTAAATATATTCCTGCAAGTATCTTTCATACAGTATACTGAATAAGTAAAATGTGTACAGAAAGTAATCAAAATAGATGCTATCTTCAGGCTCCAGTCTCAAATAGCACTGTATCTAAAGAAAATATTGTTTATCTTTTTTTAAAACCAAGAATATATTTAACTTTTGTGCTGTTGTTTTATAAACATTTTAGTAATGGTAACAGGTGATTTAAAATATTTCTTACATTTGTTCAAAATAATTCTCACAAAAGCAGGTGATGGGGAGTGTATTGAATATAAACAAACTGTAATTTGATCTGTCTAATGACACTTAATGCTACTCTCTAAGGTGTGGGATTCCTTGCTTTGGAAATAATGTTTAATTTTAAATAAAATGGAAGATGAATGCTTATTGCAGAATCATAGAAATGTGGGACTGGATAGGACCTTGAGGTGTCATCAAGTTCAGCCCTCTGTGCAGAGGCAGGACAAAGTAAACCTAAGCCATCCCTGATAGCTGATTGTCCAATCTGTTATATTACATCTGTAGTTCAAATATATTTTTATGTAATATTTCTTGTTTTAGTAGATTATGGGTGAAACATTTTTGTGTTCTGTAGAATCTGTGGCTGTGGCTCTGGTGAGTCTGGCTGTGCTGCATGTGGTTGTTGCAAGGCCTGTGCTAGAGAGCTGGATGGTCAAGAGGCAAGGCAAAGAGGAATCCTTGATGCTGTGAAAGAGATGATACCTTTAGATCTCCTGCTAGGTAAGTGAGATGAAACTGGTAAACAGACATTTTTAAGCTTTTTGCCACTGGTATAGCTTTTAGTCAAACAATACGACCAGCTTCCCTTTAGAATAAATTTTGGACTTTCTTTGTAATCAGTCCCCATACTTACTACTGTAATTTATGGAAAAATAGCAGTTAGTCAAGAAATGGGAAAATCCTGTCACTTCAGTATGCATTTTGATTTTCTGGTGGTAGAATTTTGTGTCTTAATTTAATTTAATTTCATTCTTCAATTGCAGTAACACAACCTAGCTATGGTCTTTCATGACAATGTTAGTGCAGTAGTTTTTTTTAACAATGAGTAAATTATTGCTTAGTCTTTATTTCCTTGGTATTGTAGTAAAGGGAGTGACCAGACTAATATTTGAACTCATCTCACCACTGTCATGAGGGCACTGGTTTGATAGATACATTCAACTTTTGCTTCCTTTTGTGATGACACTGCTCGTGTCAAGAGGCTGTTCCTCCCCCCTCCATATTAGCTCCAGAGGGGAGGATTGTCATTCTGTTGCCGGAAATTGGTACAGCAGGATTGTACCTAAAAAGATGGAGAGTTCAGGCTCAACACTGAACAATTTTTCCTCCAAAAGTTTTTTGAGAAAGTGAGAGCTGTCAGAAATGTAAAAATAATAAACTTTGTGAGAGAAATGGTGTGATTATGTATAACTAGACTAATATTTAAGAGCTGAAGCCAGAAAAAATAAATTTTAAAAAACCAAAATAATTTATCTTAATACAAAGTTTGGGGCCATGACTTACGATTACATTTATTATGATAGAAAAGGTATTTAATATTATATTCCCTAATTTCATAAGGCTGATTTTGCTAGCCTCAACTTCCTTCTCCTACAGTGTTAAATTCAGATGCCTGTTCAGAACTTAATACAACATAATTGAATGATCTAGACCCAATTTTGTGGAGTTCTAATGTGTGACATCTAATATCTTTGGATGTTTAAAATTTTACTTTTCTGTTCTCAGTGTTCTCAAGTAGCAGCTTCTTCAGAATCAGAGTTAAAATATATAGCATAACAGTGGGATTTTTAAAGATATAAAATGTTGCAAGTTTTTCTTTTACTACATTAATTGAGCAGGAAAGGCTGGCCCCATGATACCTGCTATCGGGTGCACTTGTGAAGCTATGATAGCATTGGAAGGTGCTAGTGTTGTGGCACTGTAGTTATCTGCCGCCTGTTTCTAAGTGAGAGATTTTTCCTGTTACTTGCCAAATGGCAGATTTACTAGTCTGGACTACTGTTGGTTTTAAAAAAATGGCATACATTATGGTTCTTTATTGTGGAAATTGAGTCTGTGGAAATGGCACTGTAGAGTTCCACTTTTGTGTTGATTTCTAAATTGAATCTGGTTATTTTACATTTAAGAACATATTATTCTAACTGGCAGTCCTGCAAGTCTACGTAGGATCTGAAGGTGGATTGTTTTCTTATTGTATGTAGTTCAGATAATAAAGCTTCTGCAGACCAGAAGTAAGCTACTGGAATGCTATTAGTGCTTCTGTAGATACACAAGAAAGACTGGATTCCACCACACTTAGTTTTGTTGTCTCTGCGATCCTAATAGGGGTAAAAGCAGTAAACACTAGATCTTCTTCGAGTGATGGTCCCTACATGCATTCCAAACTTGGGTGCGCATGCGAGCCATATATCAGAGCTAGAAGCTTTTCCTAGCAGTGTCCTGCATGTGTGTTGGACGTCAACTCATGCTCACAGTCAAGGATATAATAGGCCATGTGTGTTGATGCCTCTCAACTTCCCTCTTACCGCTGTGTGGCTTGAGTCGGAACCGCTGTTCCTTTGCACTCTTAGCCTAATTAAGAGTGACTTTTCGTCCATTCTTGTACATAGTTATAGATAATAGTTTGTGTTCTATACTTGTTTTATTCTTAGCTAGCCTACTTAGTGTATTTTTTCCCCCTGTTTGGGGACCCCCCTATTCCTAGGGGACTATGCCCTGCATTTCGGGCTTTAAGAGCTTTGCCCCTTGCCCATGCTCATTCTCCATGAGCGAGCACCAGCATTGCCTGTATTACCTTGGTGAGGTCCATATTGTGGCCAACTGTCCTATCTGCAAGTCCTTAATGCCCTAAACATAGGAGGCTCAAGAACTTGGCCTCCAGAAGTTCTTGGAGGAGGACGTGCACCCTCAGGTGCGTTTAGATCCGGGATCAGCAGACCCAATTGTGCATCATCCGTTATCAGTGATGAGCATCCTTCCCAGGCACCGAATCTGTCGGTACCAAAGGCAACAGACAAGCCCCACTATGAGAAGAAAAAAGCACTGTAATGGGCATAAGAGCAGATTCCAGTTCAGGACTGCTCATAAGTATGTTGTTTCCTTTCTGAACCATGCCAGGTCAGGTGAGAAGTAGCATACAGATCTGTTCACATTGATGGCCAGGCTGCCTCTGTGTTGAGGGTAAGGCAAAGCAAAAACGGGATCTGGCGGTACTGCCAACTGCCCTGGTAGCCCTGCTGACACTTTCACTGGCACATGCACCATCAGAGCCTCTGCAGCCCTTGGATCATTTGGCACTGCTGGTGCAGCCTGGTCCCTCTGTTTTTTTCCGCACTCTGCCTCGCTCTCCTTGATGACTGGAACCACTGACGTCCATGGAGGAACTTCTCCGCCCCATCTGTGTTCTCTCTGCTCTTCTCCGGACCTCCATTCACCACCATCATTCTCTCTTTGGCAAATGAACCTTTGCTCCTGCTACTGGAGGGACCTGCTCTGTTGTCACAACACAGCCCTCTGGTACCAATATCCCCTCCCCCTTCTCTGCCTCATTGCTGGAACTGTCTTCTGAGTCTGAGGGCTTCTCAGAGCTTAAGTCCTTGTTTTCTCCCGCTCCATGTTGGAGTCTAGAATTATGCCCCAGACTGCATTACCCCCAGTTTAGGACCCTGCTGCAGAGACCTGGCATCGCTACCCATGAGGCCCTCCAGTGCCTTGGCTCTATGGGCCACCCTGGGATCCCTACCGGGTTACCAAACACTGTTGGTGGCCCTCATATCAACCATCCCATTTGCCCTCCAGCACCATCGGAGTATGAGGAGGAGAAAGGTGGTGTGGAACTGGTACTGCCGGTTCCCACTGCTGCATCTTCATTGGTGGACAAGACGCTTATTCTTTCCTTGCTCTCTCCACCAGATGACCATTGACAATACCAAGACTTATGCCAGAAGGTGGCAGTGGGGATGGGGATGAGGATCCCCTGCTTCAACATGCAACATCAGCTCCTGTACATCCTCCAACCCCAGGGACCCTCTTGGTGAGCTCTACCCATAAATGAGGCTATTTTGCAATTGGCACGAAATGTATGGCACACTCTTGCCTCCTGTGCCCCCACACCCAAGAGAGCAGAGAGGAGATATTTCATCCCTGCTAAAGGAGCAAACTTTCTCTCCCCCCAACTCTGTGCTGGTCCATGCAGGCCCTCCAGCACTTACAGAAATCCACCCTTCTGGACAGGATTGTGAGATGGATCTACTATGTAGGAAAGTTTAATCCTCAGCGGGGCTTCAGTTCTGCATTGCCAATTATTATGCTCTGCTTTCAAAATATGACTTGACCAGTTATAGCAAGCTAGCAGAGATCAGGGACATGCTGCTGCCAGATCAATGGCAGCAGTTTCAAACATTACTGGATGAGGGGTGACTGGTGGCAAAGGTGGGCCTCCAGGCTGCTGTGGATGTAGCAGACACTGCTTTCTGTGTCCTGACAACCAGGGTCATGATGCGGAGGGACTTGTGGCTGCAGTTGTCCGGATTCCCTAGGGAGGTCCAAAATGTGATTGAGGATCTCCTGTTTGATGAACAAAAGCTGTTCAATGAGAAAAGTGATGAGTCCCTCTATTCCCTTAAAGACTTTTGGGTCATGCTCCAGTCCCTGGGCATGTACACCTGAGCCCCGAGATGCAAATGGTAACCGGGTGTCTTTCCATCCCCACCCCCACACCCTCTACCCAACATACTACCATACTACAGAGGATGGGGTTTTTACTTTCTTATTCCAAAGAAGGGCAGGGGGCGCTGCCCCATTCTAGACCTTCGAGTGCTCAACACCTTTATCAGGCAATCCAAATTCCAGGTGGTGATGCTGGCATTGATTAGCCCTTCCTTCCCCCAGGGAATCTGGTTTGCAGCTCTCAACATGAAAGATGCCTACTTCCACGTAGACATTCACCCAGCCCACCGGAAATTTCTCCACTTCTGGGTGGGACATCACCATTACCAATTCTGAATCCTCCCCTTCAGCATAGTGATGGCTTTGCAAATCTTCCTTAAAGTCTTCACTGTTGTGGCAGCACATATGCATCGCTTTGGCTACTCTGTGTTCCTCTACCTGGACAACTGGCTCCTTGTCATGCTGTCCTGATAGGACCTCATCTCTGCCATCCTTGCTCTTTGAGCTCTCCTCACCTCTCCAGGGATTTGCATCAATGAGGAAAAGTTGGTGCTCGGACCCATGCAGATGATCAGCTTTATTGGGGTGCAGCTGGACTCTATCGTGGAACTAGCCTTCTTTCTGGAAGACCACTTTGTCACGCTGTTGGCCATAATTAGACTTGCGCTACAGTCCACACATCACCGTCCACTGCTCTGTTCCTCCTTTGACATATAGTGGCTTGTACTGCATTCACAGCGCATTCCCATCTCCACCTATGTTTCCTACAGCTGTGGCTCTTCTCAGTCTACAGACACCACAGTGAAGGTTTGGATATCACAGTGTGCTCCTCCCCAGTGAGACACATCCTTACCCAGAGCAGGAGAGCATCCACCAGAGCCTGCTCCTGGGCAAAATGGAAGCACTTCACCTCATGGGCTCACTGCCATCAACACCTCCTGACTGTGACTTTCATACCTGTTATCGTCGACTACCTCAAGATGTTGGGCCTTGTCCTCAGCTTTATATAGGTCCTCCTGGCAGCGCTTAGTGCTTTTCTTTCACCGGTGCCTCGCTGTTCACAACCCTACCACCGTATGGTTCTTGAAGGGCCTGCTCAATACCTTTCTGCTAGTCCTCAAATCCACAACCTTGCGGAACCTTAATTTTGTTCTCTCCACTCTCAGGAAGCCATCCTTCGAGCACCTGGCAATATGCTTCCTCTCCCATCTCTCCATGAAAGTGATAATCTTGGTAGCCATTACCTTGCTAGATGGGTCAGTGAACTGGCGGCCATAATGGCCAACACCCTCCCATACATCATCATCTTCCACAAGGATAAAGTTTTCTTGCAGCCATACCCTAAAATCCTCTCTACGGTAGTGTTAGAGTTCCACCTAAATCAGTGCATCCACCTTCCTGTCTTCTGTCCTAAACTCCAGACCTTCCATGTGGACCACGGTCCTGCATTCCCTTGACGTGCGCAGTGCCTGGCTTTCTACCTATACTGAACTCATGCCTTTTGTGCATTGCTGAGACTCCTTATAGCCATGCTGACAAGCCATCTCCTTGCAACGAATCTCCAAATGGGTCTTTAGGTGCATCCGTGAATGATACACAGGCATCAGCATTCCACCACCAGATGGAGTCACAGCGTACTTTACAGATGCAAAAATATGCAACCTCATTGGCCTGCCTCTCAGATGTCTTATGGCAGGTCATCTGTTGTGCAGCAGCGTGGTGCTCCATACACACCTTCATGTCACACTGTGCCATTGTCCAAGCAATAGCTGTAGATGCGATTGTGTGCCGTACTGTACTACAGACTGCTTTTCTGTGCACATCCTTGCACCCACCTCCATGCTGATCACTGCTTGAGACTCACTCACATTTGGAATCCATCTACAGACCATCCCTTGAAGAAGAAGAGGAGGTTACTTGCCTATAATTGGAGGTTCTTTGAGATGTGTGGTCCTTTTTTGGATGCCATTAAGTTTGTATCAATATTTCCATTACAAACCCCTATTTTCAAGGTGTTATAACTTGATATTATATTGATCAACATTCCAAAAATAAAAGGTTGATGTACAAGCTTGATATATACTTATTAATTGAATTAATAAATATAATGCAGCTATTTCTAAAATGAGTTAATAATTAAAACATGTAGTGGCATTCATTTTCATTTTGCTGTCATATATACTATACCTAAATAACAGTTTAAATAGCTCAATATAGTTTTAAATAGAATTTGTCAATTGATAAGTTCTCTTGTGTTATGTTTACTGAAAATGTGTGGGAAAAAATAAAAATGACCAACATTTTTTAACAAACTCTAAAAATGTGTTTAGCTGATAGACATGAAGTACAAAAAAACTATTAAATGTTGAAATTGTGACAGACTTGTGAAAGTAAAGAAATCCAAAACTGACGCTGACAGTCCATTCTGAAATATTTATATTGCCTTCTTCCCTTATTCCTAAACATCTCAGCAGAACTATATATAGGACAAAATATCAAACCTTAGTTTTGATTTTCTTGGCTGTTACTAGATTTTGTCACAACCATAATATTATTTCAACATAGTTTTTGAATTTTTTGATTATAAATTGATGTAGCTGTCCCTGTTCCTGGGGTTAATATTGAAGAGCACCTTCAGTTACGGCAAGAGGAAAAGCGGCAGCGTGTAAACAGGAGGCATAGACTGGAGGAAGGGAGAGGTAAGAGACTATTTGTTATTGATTTGAGGCTTAAATAAGGATAAACACACACCATTTCTAAAAATGGACTAGGATCATGGAAGTTTTTTGTGACAACAGGCCTTTTTTCTACTTAAAATCTCCCAAACCTGAAACAAAAATCAGGCTAAGTTAGTCTGAGTATTAAAAAGACACACAGTAAATTATGAAAAGTGTATACATTCATCAAAATCTTATCAAAAGCAAAATAATAATCTTAAAGGGTAGTCTTAAATAACCTTTTTAGACATCCTATTTTCATCTTTTTGTCTTCTCCCATTTGAAAAATAACTTTTAAATATGGACGTTAATTACTGCCCAATATAATACATTGGGAGAGGAAGCAGAAATAACCAGAAGCCCACCCAATCATCTTATTATATATCAGTGACTTTTGTGAGTTTTTGTAGTCGATTAATATAGTACAATCTTCTATGGGTTTTCCTTCTCTCAAAGAGCAAAATGTTTCAGTACACCAATAAATTTTTAGAAATTGTAGTGCATTTTGTTTATGAATATTTGAAGACAGTACTCTATATATTATCTACATCAAGAATTATTGTAACATGTCATTGACAACTTTTCAGTATACTTCTTACTTTAAAACACTTAGGGGAGACTATGATAAATGATTTAATTGAAGATCAGAGATTTAGGTAAAGTGTGCCGATGTAGTTGATAAACTGATCATGTTAGGAGGAGGAATTTTGCTTAAACTTTTGTTCTTCTGTTTGGGAGTAGATACCACTATGATTTTTTTTTCAGGTAGAAAATGCATCTGTGTTGATAGATATAAAATCTATATCATGTTCATACTTAGAGTGTGCCAACATTTTCCAGACTGAAAGCCAGTCACTGCTGGAAGCATTTTTATGTGTATGTAGAAAATCATTCACTTTCTTTCCTTCTTTTAGTGGTAAAGTTAGCGGTTGTGCGTAATAACTTCCTATCCCAGGAAGGGATGGATTTTTTTTCTTCCCACTGTGTGGATATTTCTCTTACGTTTGGGGTAGAGGAGGAGGGAGTTTTCCTTTAAGTAACGGATCTTGTATATTGTCTTTGGAGGTCCCTTGTCATGAATCAGGTGGTGGGTAAGTGGCACAGCTGTCTCGTTTTGGTGGTTGAGACATTGTCTACACTGGAGAAGTATGCTAGTTTAGCAAATTTGGTTTAAAAAATCATTGAGTTGAATTGGTGCAAACCATTAATGTAGACTTTCAGTGGTTTAACTCTTGCTTATATGATTTCAATTTAAATTAGTAGCTTCCTGATGTACGCTAAATCAATTAGAGCAAGGATTAAATAGGTTTAAGTGTGTCTTCAGTGGGGGTTCACACTAAATGAACTCAATAGCTTTTTAAAAATCAGTAGTGCTATTTTATAATATAGAAAAGGCCTGCAAAGATTCAGTAATACTGCAGTCTAGTAGTCCACTGTGCAGAATTGCTTGAAAATTTGGGTTCCGTTAAGCCTTTAGTGGTGGACATGGAAGACAAGACAACTGAGAATTTGGATATAGGCCTTTGATTAGACAAAAGACTAGCTCTGTCAGGCGTTTCATCTCAGATGCACAGGGTCATGGTCAGAACTTGGAAACTGTGCTGTTCAGCACAACACTGGTGGCTACCAAAGTATTCGTAATCTTTGTTTTAAGAAAGAATGAGGTCCTCTGTTTTGCATGTACTACGATAACTGTTTGGATAAGACTGCTGACCCCGCTGTCAGTCCATAGGTCTTCAGATAGGTATTTGATTCAGCATGATTCTAAGAGAGCTATGAAGGGATGTGTATTAGTATTTCCTTCCTAAAGTCTTAGGTATCTGAATGTATTCACTTGGTGTGAGTACTAAAGTGGGAATAAGATTGGGGGCAACTAGTGGTGGTTCTTCGAGTAGTTTCCCTGTGGGTGCTCCACCATAGGTATATCTGCATCTCTGCACCTAGGATTGGAAATTTTCAGAAGCGGTATGTGTTTGGGCCGCACATGCACTCCCTCAATCTCGTGCCATGTTCGGCGGTTATATAGCACTGTGCGGCCAGACGGCCCTCGATTCCTTCTCAACTGCCTTTGGCCTGAGATGGAGTCCCTAGCAGAGCCCTTTCTAGTGAGATCTTAGTGCCTTTGTTCTCATGTTTAATAGTGATAACATTCAGTTAGAATTTTAGTTATTTAGAGTTGTTCCCATTCTTCTTTATTTAAGACAAAAGAAAAGATCTTTTTGTTGTTGTTGATTAAAGTAGTAGTTTCTACTCTGTTTCGCTTCCCTTAGCCTATAAAGGAGGTTATAACCAGATCCTCCAGGTTCAAATGATGTAACTACTGCTGGGAAGCCCTCCCTGTCAGTGACGGTCACTCCCATTTCATTCATTGCCTGGGAAGGGCACACATTCCTCAAAAGTGTGGGGGCTAAATTTAAGGCACAGATTTGGGAAAATTGTGAGCTGAAGTTAAAACACGTAACGGTGGAGAACTCATCCAGCTTTAAACCCTAGTCATGGAACCCTGTCTGAGCATTGACATCAGCCGCTCCACATCCCCTGCTGGTTATGAAGAGAAAATTAACACTCCTCATGAAAAGACACTATAAAGCAAGCTTCAAGTTCACCTAATAAGGAGCCACCAAAAAGAAAGAGATCCCTGATGAGATTGGTAGCTTTGGCCCTGACAGGTCTGAGACTGAGTACCTGTGATGCCCCTGGGGCCTCAGGTTCTGTCAGTGCCTTTAAGTCCAAGGAAGTCCATTAAGTCCACCTTCAAAAGGGTAGGACTGAACAAGAGACCCCAATCAGGCAATAGGGGCAGGGAAAAGCCCGGAGCCTCAAAGATGGTACTGACTTCATGAACTAGACGCGTACCAAGCACATCGCCACCGACAAGATCTACGCGGTGCCTGCCTGTTACAATGTATCAACGCAGATCGCTCCCATGGCACCAACACAAATCACTCCCACAGTACCGATCATGTTGGTACTTCAGGAATTTAGATTCCCAAAAGACTTACTAATCTGATACACCAAAATCTCCACTGCTGCTTACCAATGTCACTGTGGTACACAGCTCACCACTAGAGGTGCATGTGGTACATACCCATTTGTCGTCATCACTCAGTACCGTTCCCTCTTCTCTAGTGAGGATGATGAGGAGGATGAAGATGTTTATTCTGTGGCACCATTTTCCCCCCTTCACATCAGGGAGCTGCTCAATTTGACTCTTATGCTTGACCTAGATACCAGGAAGCCAGAAATGACCCAGGAATTCAGTATGGGCACCCATAGATGCCCCCATCAATGCCTCTTCCCCCACAATTGCCCTAGTGGGATCCATAGTCTGTTTACAGGCAGCAGTTTTCCAGACCACATAGTACCCCTAGGAAGAGACCTAGACACTGTTTGTCTTCCTTTAGTATCAGACCTCCTGAGCCTCAAGGAGATTCTTTTGTGGAACAGAAGGAAAGACTAGATGAGAAAGCTATGCCAGCAACGAACATCTTGTTGTCTTCACCTGACAAAGCAGTCATGCCTCCCCCACCAACACTGGCAGTGATTTCCGGCAATTTCAGGAACTATTCAGAAGGATATCAGATTTTCTCCAAATTCCATTGGAGGAAATGAGTCATACACAATTACTTGATATACTGCACACTTCCACATCAGCTAAGATCACTCTTCCCATAAATGAGGTCCCATTAAAACTGGCCAAAGTTGACTGGCAGACTCCACGATATACATCTCTCCCCCCCCCCCAAGGGCTGACAAAAAGTATTATGTCACTTCAAAGGACATGGACTTTTAAAATTTTTTTTTTTTTTTTGCACCCCACACTGAATTTACTGGTTGCCAACATGGTGAATGAAAGGAGAAGACAACACCACCTTAAGATAATGCTCTCTGACAAAGATTGGAAGAGACACGATCTGTTTGGGTGCAAAGTATATATATCAGCAACACCGCAATTTAGAAATGCCAATTAAGAAACACTTATGTCCAAATATAACCATACAAATTACTCAAAATTGAATGAATTTATTGATTATATCCCAGAGGACAAAAGGAAACCGTTCCAAACAATATGATGGAGGGCCAACTGCTGGCACTGATGGCATTACAAACGTCATTAGATGCAGCTGACACAGCAGCTCACATGATAGCGATGGCACTAGTCATGAGACAAGCATTATGGTTACATCTTCCTGGATTTCTGAAAAAGGTACAGGCCACAGTGGAGAATCTCTCATTGAAGGCTCCAGGTTATTTGCCAACTGCACCGATGAATCTCTCCACACCCTAAGGGATCTGAAAGCAACATTAAGACCATTAGGTATCTATATGCCAATACAAAAGAGACCACTCTACCCAAAGATCTTGACCCCTCCCCCCCATTCTTCCCACCTCAATGACACTATGATCTGTGGTGGAAACAACAGAGACCCCTTAAATGTAGACAACCCCCAACATTATCGTCTACATCTCACCCACCCACCTCAAATCAACAGTTTTGAGAATTTGGTTGAGGTCCCAAGATGCCTCCTACGGACCCATGTGCTGCAACCACCAGGAAATGTCTGTCAGTTTGGTGACCATCTGACCCATTCTACTTAAGGTGTCAGAGTATCACCCCAGACGAGTGAGTGTTAGACATTATCAACAGCTTATACTCGATCTAATTTATATCTCTTCTGTTCATTCCTACTCTCTGTCCCTTTTCAGGGACTTTTCTCACGAGCACCTTTTACAGGAGGAAATAAATCAGCTCCTGCACTTGGGTGCTGTAGAACCAGTTCCAATCCAATGCAGAGGGAGGGACTTTTATTCCAACTATTTCCTAATCCAGAAAAAGAACAGCGGTTGGAGACCCATTCTAGACTTAAGAAAACTCAACAAATTCGTCAAAGTACAGCAATTCAGGATAGTCATGTTAGCAACAATAATCCCAGTACTGGACCAGGGGTATCGGTTCTTGGCCCTTGACCTTTAAGACACATATTTCCACATTACCATACTTCCATCCCACAGAAGATTTCTCAGATTTGTTCTGGGGTAGGATCACTACCACTACAAAGTACTTTTATTTGCCTTTTCTGTGGCACCCAGGATGTTCTCCAAGGTCCTTGCGGTGGTTGTGGCACACCTCCACAAACAAGGAATTATGATATTCCTATACTTGAGCATCTGCCTACTTAAAGCCTCCTCTTGATCATATGCACAGGGAGGCAGATATACCTAAGATGGAGCACCCCGAGGGACACATCTCGAAGCACCTCAGTTACTGCACAGGATTAGTAACTTCCTTCATTGCACTGCAAAATTCCTACGTGAGCTCATTGAGTGTCTGTTTTGGGACTGGGACCAGCCTTATCCCTGTTGATATTGTTGCCTGTAAAGATAATGTCCTTCAGAATTAATTCATGATCCTGTGCTGGCTGTGACTACCATAGTTCTGTCTCAGGAAATTTCTGAATCTTGCCATTACCCAGCTTTTTGGGTAATCATTTTTGGTTAGAATGTGGTGATTGAGGAGTGTGAAGCTTAAACCTGTATGAGTCATGCCCTTTGCTCCTGCAGTTTTGAAGTCAGAGCCCCACCTTTATTTTCTGTCACAATGAAGTAGTAGTGTCCCTGATTTGCATACAGAAACTGATGACTTGAGTTTTATTTATTTCCTGTGGGAGAATATTGCAGCTGGCAACCAACTAAGTAGATAGACTATTAAAACACTAAAGTGGCTTGCTTTTGACTATCCACACGATTGCTAAGACATCCTCTTCCTATATGTATTCTTCACAGATCAAAGTGATGAACTTTAATATAGATGATGAAAATCACTCTTAAGATGGACTCAAGTTTTAAAAATCATTTAATGTGGCTGTGATGGAGACAAGGAAAGTGTTCTTAATTTGTGCTGGGAAATATGGTGGGATGAAATTATTATAAAGTGGGTGAGCAGTTGGTTGAAAAATCACACTCAAAGAATTATCATCAATGGATTTCTGTCAAACTGGATAGACATATCAAGTGGGGTCACACAAGGGTCTGTTTTGGTTCTGGTACTAGTAATTATTTTCCTTAATGACTTGGATGATGAAGTGGAGAGCGTGTTTATAAAATTTGTAGCTGATGTGAAGCTGGGAGGGGTTGCAAGCATTTTGGAGGACAGGATTAGAATTCAGAATTCTTTTGATAAATTGGAGATTTTGTCTGAAATCATTAAGATTAAATTCAATAAAGAGAAGTGTAAGATACCACATTTAGGAAGGAAAAATCAAATGCCCAGCTTCAGAATGGGGAATAACTGGGTAGGGAGCAGTACTGCTGAAAAGGATCTTGGTGCTATAGTGGATCACAAACTGAAGTTGGCAGTATGATGGTGTGAAAAAGACAAATATCATTCTGGGATATATTAACAAGAGTCTTGTATGTAAGACAGGAGGTAATTATTCTGCTCTGCTCAGCACTGGTGAGGCCTTAGCTGGAGTTTTGTGTCCAGTTTTGAGCACTGCACTTTGAGAGGGTTGTGGACAAACTGGAGAGAGTCTAGAGGAGAGCAACAAAAATAAGATATTAGGAAAACCTGATATATGAGGAAAGATTGAAGGATTTGACATGTTTAGTCTAGAGAAGGGAAGGCTGAGGAGGGCCATAACAGTCTTCAAGTAGTGATCAATTCTTCATGTTCACTAACAGTAGGACAAGAAGTAATTGTCTTAGTTTGCAGCAAGAGAGACTTAAGTTAGATATAAAGAAAAGCTTTGTAACTATAAGAATAGTTAAACACTGGAACTGGTTACCTGGGGAGGTTGTAGAATCTCATCTCATTGAAAGCTTTTAAGAACATGTTAAACAAACACCTGTGAGGGATGGTCTAGGTATACTTAATCCTGTCTTAGTATGTGGGTCTGGACTAGATGACCTGCTGAGGTCCATTTCAGCCCTATATTTCTATTATTGTCTGATTACATCAGTGACATCTGTCAGAACTGTTCTGAGTCATTGGCGTCTTGATAAATTCTGGCTGCTTCTGCTTAGCAATGAAGTCAGTTTTTTTCTCAGTGACGTTTCCTGTCTATGTTGTAGATATCATTTGGATCCGGACTGGATTAAATGTGCAGTGACAGAATGGTGGCTAGTGAATGAATATGTTGGTTGTTGTCTAGGAATTTGTGCCGCTTGCTTATAGTATTAGGGGTGGGTGTCTGGGGAAATTTGGTCTAGAGCCTGGCAAATTGGATCCCTGTGGATGCTCAAACTAAATTTCTGGTAGTTTAGGCTAGTGAAATCTGCCCTTAAGTAGCTGTCCTTATGCCTTTATTCAAGAACTTATCTCTTGAATATGGTGATCTTGCTGACTGCCACTGTCATTAACCTTTCTTTTCTAGGGAAGCTTATTGAAAATGATGTGGTAACAACCAGTGTATCATTTAAAATCCTGACATTTTACAGGTCCATTTTGGTCTAATTTTTCTACGTGGGTATAGTAGAGAGACTGAATTAGGTGAAATGGTTATGCATCTTCTCCTTAGTGATGGATAATGGTCTAGTGTTCATGCTGATTTCCTTAGATCTGTCAGCATCCCTTGGTATGTTCTGACTGTGAAATATTGTTGACTCCTCTGTGAATGATAGCTGGAGTAGATAGAATTATACATTTGAATGGGAGGTCCCAGAGAGTGGCTTTATATAATCCTTAGTCTGCCTAGAGGGGGTTCTTTTGTGGGGATACCACAAGGTTCTAATCTGAGTCTGCATCTACAGTTGGAGCTGAAGGTGGGATTCCCATCTTGAGTATACATACTCACGCTAGCTCTAATTGGATAAGAATTTCTCTTGTAGGTCTCTGGGAAGCTGAATCTAGTTAGGAATGCAGCTTTCTGACTTCTTGCTGACATTAGCTGCAGGGAACATACTATACCAATCAGTAAGTTGTACTAGCTTTTTATTTACTTCTCCATGCAATTCAAGATATTTACTTTGACCTACAGGGCTCTGAATGGTTTTGATCTCGACTGCCTCTTTCCTTGATTGAGGCCAACTTAACTGCATGAATCAATAGTTCTCTGGAACTCACTTCACTTGCAGGTCAGACAGAGCTTATGTTTGACTTTGAGGACATAGAACAAGGCTCGTCCTTTTTCACAAGCTGCTGTCTGAGGGTTGGGAAGTTGGTGTAAGTGGGTAGAAATATAAGCAGTAAGTCTTTTTTTTGTTTTGTTTTGTTTTTCTTTGCCTCTTGTAATTTTAAAAAGTTTTGTCATAGAGCAATTAGCACATCCATCCCAGGTACCTTAGGAATATATTTATATATATTTTACATATTTTTAAGAAGTTTGATTTGTTTGTGTATATATATGAAATGTATATAATTGTGTGTATAAATATTTATATATATATATTTGTATGTATTTATCGGAGGGTGTTCTCTGTGTGTGTATATTTTGATTACTGTTAACCAAGCAATTCAGATAATTTAGTTTGGATCATCTGGAGTCCTTGGATTTCAGTCCTGTGAAGCTCTGTGGGACTGAAATCCAGAGTTCCCACATAGTTTAGAAGCTTTGCAGGAGTTCGGTTTCAGCATTAAAAGACTTGTACAGCTCACCAGAACTAAAGCTTGAAGACTCAGGGTCTAGGTGCAATACATTGCTAGTTAACTAAATGGGGAGGTCCTGTAAATTGGAATTTTACTGTACTACATATGTATATGTTGGATTGTGGTTGTTTCACATTTCACATCTTCGTTTCAGCTACATCATTAAAATGTCAGTTTGTCATGATGATTTATTGGTTTCTTACTATGAAGTTAGTGGCTGTCAGGCCTGGTAGACCTGTGGTGTTCAAGCTTTCAGTCTGAGGGCCAAATGTGGTGTTTCATAAAAACTCAAGTGGTCACCATCCATAATTTAGGGCATATATTTGACGTATTCAACTCCAGTAACAGGTTTAAAAAAAAAAAAAGTGAAACCATCCACAAGTGTCTTGGTGACTGCTCTGGCCTGACAGAAATAGAGCTAGCATAGCTGGTTGTCTCAGTTCTCTCCTGCTTGTTCATGGTTCAAAGGCTGTCTCAGAGCAGGGAGGGAGAACATAGAATATGCTGAGTTTGGACTATCCCCAGGTGGTGTCTGGGCCTTGGTGGCTACAGCTGGCTTGAGTAAATTAGTGCAGTCTCTAGGTTGCATTAACCTACTACTTTTAGGCTAATGCAGAAGATCAAAGAGCTATGAGTGATGGTTGATTTCTCACTTCACTTCTCCTGGTTTGTCTTGGTTGGCTGTGTTGGGGATGGGAGCTATCCTTCTCTAGATATTCTTTAAGCCAGTGGTTCTCAACATATTTAGCATTGTGGGCCGCATATGCAGCCCTTTGTGTGTTATGTAAGCTGTATCCACACAATATATATACTACTTGTATGGTTCTGAGGATGTCACATGCTGCAGTTTTGTGTTGATTGGGCTGCCAGTGGGCTGGGGATTAAGAACCACTGCTCCAGGCTCAGGCGCAGAGCAAGTTTTAAGTTCTTATCCTGCTCTTCTTAGGGCTGACATGTTCTGACAGGAAAAGCAGGCAATGAAGCAGTCCGAGATACTGCCCTTGCTGTTTTGTGGTGCAGAAGGAAGCCAGCAGGGTAGCAGTTGATCAAGTGCAGCAAGGAGGGGCTAGCTGTTCAGGATACTCCTAGCTCACATCAGAGCTGTTTCTAGGACTGCAGGGGAAATAGTGAGAAGTAGTGGAGCTCCTTCTTTTCGTAGTAGTGGGTGTGATTCAACAACCACTTCAGTTTAAAGTTGCAAAGCATTGCTCAGGGAACAAACACACTTCACTTTATAATCTAATACAAATTTTTCTTGTTTTGATCCTTTGAGGGCCACAAATTACAGTCCCCAAGTCATAGGTTGAGACATCACTGCTGTTGATATATGCACATCATTATAGCAGAAAATGTGCATAGTTTTACTTTTTTCTCTTAATTTTTGGGAAATGCCTAAAATGGTGGTGTGCTGGAAGTATACCCTGAAGTATTTTATCATATCGTATATTTTCAAACGTAACTGGATACAATACATAAATTTGAAGGTGGAGCTGAATAAATAACTACATTGCATAATATGCCAGCTTTGTGCATCTATCTTTGGCATTGTCAAAGAAAATATTCTTCAGTTTTGTAGTATATATACTTTTACAGAGGCATATGAAAAATTGTTGGAAGAAAAAATGGTTAACAAATTAGTCTTAAACATACGATAAATAAGTGGTGCAATTGAGATTGGTGTGCCTTAGATTAGCCTACTTTTACAGTTGTCCCACTTTTTTTTTTTTTTAAGTTCATATTTGGTGTTTGTGTAATATTTATTACTTACAAGCAGCCTAGGATTTTCAGCTCAAAGATTCTTCTATTATTTCTCAGAGTGTGAGAAGAGAAGTAGGAGAATTATTTAAATTTACCATTCCTAAAAGAAGGAATTAAAATATATAGAAATCAGTGTGTTATAAGAGATGGTAACAGTAAATGCTCCTTGTTAACTTTTTAGTGTAGTGTATTTAACATTCTCAGTTTATGATGCAAGAACCCTTAGATTAACCTCACTTTAATATAAAATTGGTGCCTGTTTCATCTAAATTTAGACTTTGGTGTGCTTGTAGAGAGAGCTTCTTTTCTTCCTTCAGGACCTGGGGAAGAACTCTGTGTAATCTTGACAACTTGTCTCTTTCACCAACAGAGGCTGGTCCAATAAAAGATACTACCTCACCCACCTTGTCTCTCTACTATACTGGGACCAGCACAGCTACAACAACACAGCATACAACAATGGGTGGCTAATGGTTTTCTAACATGTAATCAAGTGATGCACTTAACCACTTACTGCTGAACAATTAAAAATTATTTTTAACACGGTAATACTTCACAGCTTATTAAATGGTAGTATCACAATAAAATGAGGTTTTTTTAAAGAAAAAAATCACATGGTAATTGTAGTTGTATTATAACACGTTACATATTTAAATCTAGTCAACATCTGTTCAAGAAGTCACTTTGTTGACCTTTCCTTGAAATAGTTACCAATAGTACTGCTTATTACATGGTCACTGAATAACCATCTTAATTTTCAGTAGAATCATTTATTCAAAGTGCTACTTTTTTCCTTAAACATTTGATTAAATTAACTTTATAGTTATATAAGTTAAATTCATATCTTGGTACTTCCAGTATTTAGTATTGCACTTTTTTTCATAGTCTGTGAAGGATCTTGTATTTAAAAACCAAACCAAACCCACATAACTTTTATATAATTTACTTCTGATAGATCAAGAAAAAGCTGAGTTCTTTGGCTCTTCACTGTGATGTTTCCTTAGGGCAAATATGACATTTCATTCCCTTTACCTAGTCCATGTGAATTCTACCTGAGACCTTGGACATACTAATCGATATAAAACCAATCAAACAAATGTTAATATATACTGACATCTTACGAAAAACTTCAGAACACCACTGGAATTCACTTTTTAATATATATCACAGCATTATTGACACTCTTATGGTTTTGGAGGAGCTATACTACAAGCTTCTGCTTTTAGATGCTTAAAGTTTACAAAAAGCTTATATGTTGATATTACACGTGCATGCCATTGAGCCAAAAACAAATTTTAAAACTAGATGAAATTCCATTTGAATTACCTGAAATTTGAATTTTTTCAAATGTGAAAATAAACAAACCCCAACTCTTAGATAATTCAATTACATTTTAATACTTCAGATTTGCCATAGACTCCATCCCCAATGAGGGTAGTGTCTGACATGTTTTAATGTATCTTACAAACTATGTGTATAAAAGACTGTGTTGAGGGCATGATTTTGTCATCTTAAATTAGGAAATGTCAGAATTAACATTGGCTGGGCAACCTTATTTTGGACTCCTTATGTGTATGCATTATGGTACAGTCTTCAGTTACATGATCACATACTATTTTTTTTCTACAGGATCTCTGCATACAGTGCCCAGAATGATCAGTGCTCACTCATTGAGCAGCTATTTGATATTTTATTTTATACTTATTGTTCAATGTGTGGTTCCAGACCTTATTTACTCCACACTAATCAAACCCTGCTAGGAATAAAGAATGATCAATTTTCTCATGGGCTTTTTTACAGTGCTCATCACTACATTATTTGGCTGATTCTCAAACATTAGTTTATTGAATTTCACAGCCTCTCTGTGTAAGGAGGAGGGGCTATTGTTATCCCCATTTACAGATGAGGAACTGAAATACAGATATCAAGGTGAAAGGTATCCACTAATTTTGGATGCCCAATTTGAGACAAACAATCTGATTTTTCAGAGTACTTATATTGCACTTAATATGTTCAAAGCAGAGCTTCCATTGACTTCATTTTGCAGCAGGGAATGCTCAGCACTGTTGCAAAACAGACCTGAGGGTCTCAGATTGGGCCCCAGTGAAAAGTTTGTTTTAAATATTACATAAGAACTCTTTGTCATAGGCAGGGATAGAATCCAGATCGCCATGTGTATAGTAGATGAGCCCTTAATCATGAGATCCTCCTTTTCCTGTAATACACTGGCTCATCTACTACATAGTTTTGCAAAAGATGAGGCAGGGGCCCACCAGACCTGTGTCCTTCTACACAACCATGATTCATTCCAGAGCAGGTCCATCTTGTGCAGAGAATGAGTCAGGAGGAGTAACTGACAATTAACCATGTAATTAAAGACTGTATCATAATGCATATGCAAAAGGATTTAAATTAAAGTTGCCCAAGCAATCTTAATTCTGGCATTTCCTAATTTTTAAGTGCTTGACTTTTTAATCCTAATGTTCTTCTAGAAGTTTCAGTGTGTGTCACTTTGTAGTTTTGAAAAAGGAAACTGGGAAAAAAATCTCCAAAAATTCTATCATATTTGCATGAGTCTATCAGCAGGGTTGAACCTTAAAATCTCCCATACAGGTCTCTGCCACTTGAGGTAAGGGAGTAACTGATAGCAGTAGTAGGTTGTCATCCTCTGTGTACACCAGCACTAGAGGGGGATGAGTGACCTAGTCTGGGGGGAAATTTCACAGATATTTGCTGACAGTGGAGAAATGATGACTGTAATCTTGAATTCCATTCCAGGCTGTGGATGGAAGTGTGCTCTGAGACCTTTCTGCCCATTCCCTTCTGCCCCCATTCCCTGCAGTTTGTCCCAGGCCTGTCTCTCTGCCTCTCAGCGCCTTCTCCCAGTTGCATTTTCCTCGCCAAACAAGTCCCAGTCTCCACCTCTCAATCTTCTCTTCAGACTCCCAACCTTCTTGCCCAGCTAATCCCAGTCTCTTACCCCTTGAGCTCCGGGTCCCAGTCCTTGTCTTCTCCCCCCATCCCCTTGTCCTGCAAGTCCCAGTTCTCCCCTCCTGGATCTCCAGCCAATCTTTCTTTCTCCCCATCCTCATCCTCCTTCCTTCCCCACTTCTAGTCTCTTTGCCCTGCCAGACCCAATTTGCCCACCCTCTTCTCTCCATGATCCCTTTTCACATTTCCCCTTTCCTGGCTCCTATTCCTCCTGGTCTCTTAAATTGGTGATGGTGTAGTGAAGATAAAACCTGACTGATGTAGTGATCAAAGCTGTGTGAGAAGATAGGGAGAAGAGTGAAAAATATTACCAGAATTGAGAGTCTTGAGAGAGGGAGAATTTTAGAAGGTGCAAAAGAGATTTTGGGATAAAGAAGTGTTCAGTTTTTGATATGTTGAGTTTGAGCATATGGCAAATCATCCAGGAGATGGGAAATAAGAGACTGAACAGAAAGGTAATGGTCCAGTAGAGAGGACTATGAGAGTCACTGGTGTAGAGATGTTAGTTAAAGTTATGATGATGGGTATGGTTGCTTGGGATAGAAGGAGAAGAGGCAGACCTCTATGGTACACCAACAGAGTGGGATGGCTGGATGATGATGATGATCATAAACTACCAATGAGTGACTTAAGGAAGAGGTTGTGAGAAATAGGATGAGAGTCAAGAGTTCAGGGGTTCTGATATCTGAAGATGCAAATGACCTTGTTACAGATTAGACAGATTATGGAGGGTTAGGCTGGAATAGAGGCTTGGAAGGTCAGGAAGACTTCATTAGTAATCTTGATGAAGGCTGTTTTAGCTGAATGGAGGAAAGAGAATTCAGATATGCACAATGGAACTTACAAATATTAGCACACATGAAAGTGAAATAGTATTCAGGTCAATGAGATTAGACT
Organism: Emydura macquarii macquarii; assembly: GCF_026122565.2. NCBI lineage: Eukaryota > Metazoa > Chordata > Testudines > Chelidae > Emydura > Emydura macquarii. Next base: position 40,363,561 of record NW_027132610.1, on the reverse strand, counting down.
GCATTGAAGAGGCTCAAAGGTGGGAAGGAATATGGGCAGTGGACTATAAACACAGACTCTCTCTCGCTTCTCTTTTGTGGTCAATGATAAAACTCATTGACGTCAGTGGGAAAAAGGCTATTCATATGAATGTTTCTGGTTGCAAAGAATACATGATGAAAAATAAAACACATGATATACAAGTAAAAAATTTTTCAATACAATTATTTTAAAAGTTTTTTACAAAGCATCTACAAGACATTTTAGTATAACTTATCACATTTTTTTGTAGAGAATACCTAGACACAATTTGTAGTCCTGGGATCTTTTAAATAAATAATGCAAGTAGCATATTCAAGTGTAAATATGTTCTCCAAGTTGTGTCCTTTACAAAAAACATTCATAAAATAATTAGTTAGATATGAAGCTTTCTATTGTAAATATGTCAATAGAATAAACCACCTAAGTGTATAGTTTTAAAGAACACAAAGAATGTCTCTAGGTAGTTGATAATTTTATAGATATTATTTCTGAATTTTAAATTTAGGAAATGTTACCAACCATATACAGGGTAATTTTCTCTGTTTTAGCTTTGACATGATGATACTTAATTATTTTGTGCCAAATGAATACATTGCAGTATGATAGACTAGCATTTATGTATGGTATATAAAATTTCTTCAGCTGTGAAAGAGAATGTTAACTATTTAGGGCCAAATTCTTCTCCAATTTACAACTTGTGTAGTCCCGTGGACTTTAGCAAGGTTCCATGTTTATAAATCAAGGAAAAATCTGTATCTTATGTGAGAAATTTAGTGCATCTTAGAATAGTATTTTGGTCTTATCTTCAAGAAGTATCAAATTAACTTATTTTTGACTTTGTAAAAAGCAAGAGCAATGTAGAATTAAAGAATCATTTTTTCACGCTTTTAATTTTAATTATTTTTTGTTTGAACACACTGTTTCCATTTTGTGAGCTTTCCTATGCATGTGCAAAATGTTTCTCCTCAGGCCCCCTTGTATTTCCTGGTCCTATTTTTATGAACCATCGAGAGCAGGCTCTAGCCAGAATCAGACCCCATCCAGCACAGCTAAAGCATAAACGGGACAAGCACAAAGGTATTTGGTCTTCCTTATTGACTAGGAGGGACATATGCCCATCCTCCCAGTCATTTCTTCCATCCACTGAATCTTTGTTTTCAGAGAAATGCACAAAAATTATTCTGCTCTTTTCTTGTTAGTCTCTTGTAACCTGAGGAGAAAGAAAACACATTTTATATGTTTAACTACTTTAAAAGTACAAATGTTTGACAGCCTATCTCATCTTTGGTTTTGTTTTCTTTTTCTTTGATAAAGTACTGTATGCCATTTATTTTTCTGTCTTTTCTCATTTGTTTAAATAAAATTAAAGAGATTTACACAATTTTCTAACTTTTTCCATTGGGACAGGTGACTCAAGTCTGGCATATGCCCTGTCATTTCATTTCTTGTCTTTTTTTATGATCTTGCAAAATTTGTATCTGTTGCAGTTGATAAAGTATTGGTTGTATTACAGATTCATTAATTCAAGGCTCCTATTTGATTTTCTTTAGGTTCACCATCTATAAGTAAGCCCTTTTTTATGTTTCTGGTTTACAAAAGTTAACTACTCAGTAAAAGTTACACTGAGGTAACAGAAGACATGTCAAAAGTAGTGACACACGTATGCTTTCAAAGCTTGCAGCAAGTAGTTTGGCTTTCATCAACTTTTGATAGTAAAGCAGTGGTCATTATAATCATAAAATTAACATAGTATCTTCTTAGGGCAATTTCCTAACTCACTCTGAATTTTCTCTTGCTTTTCAGTAATAGCTCCTGTCAATCAAAGTTCTGTGTCTTGAAAGGTCTTGATGTCGTAACAGTAGCTACAGGTGTTTACTGACCTTTTGTAGTACTAGCAGCAGGCTACTCTGGTAGCATTGTGGCCAGCAACAGTGGCAAGACTAGCAAATTAAAGCACAGTTATTATACCCACACTTCTTCCATGGAGCTTTCATGACCAGCTTTCTTCACTTCACCAACTGGTCTAATGACAAGGAGCTTGCAGCCTGTACCTCTGTTTTGCTAGCTTCCTGCATGTATTATGCAAGCTCCTTCACTCATGTCCCTGTGAAAATATAACTTTGTTGCCAATCTGTTTTACAGGATCCTAAAATGACACCTTAATTTATAGAAAAGGTATTTTAGTTAATTTTCCGAAATTTACAAAGATATCCTATTTATTTTGTCATGTCAAGGTCTCTACATGGTACCTAGTGCAACCAGTCTTTACATGGAAAGCAGTAGGGCTAATTTAAAAAAACCCTACTAAAATAGATTCTGAAAAATGTATCTTAAATGTCAGTCAGTTTGGTGACAAACAGTTTGCTAGCAATTGTTTGGGATGAACTGCATTTATGGTTTTGCAAAACAAGTAACATGGCCAATTCAAACCCTTGTAAAATCTCTCTCACACCATTGTGTTTGTATTAAAAGGGGCAGATCAGGAAATGACTAATTTGTTTGTAAATTGACAGCACTATATAGGTGACTGTTGTTTTCTTAAAGAAGTGGAGGCACAATACAACTTTTACGCAACAGGTCTGTGTATTTAACACACATCTATTATATTAGTTCCTGTTTTGCTGATTTAAATTACCTTCTGCAGAATGAGCAAGTTAACTAGGTTAATGAAGACATTTTTTCCCAGTTCAAAATCTTCTGCTTTAGTAGATTTTGTTGTTTGCAAATAGGATTTCAGTGTATCATGTCTCAAAATCTGCTTTATTACCAATATATGCATTTTTGACCTTTTTAAATCTGCTGTACTGTGGGTTGTTCTTGCTCTTATCTTGTTCAATAAGTTTTCTTTTCTTATCCTTGCTCATTGTTCAGTATTCTTAAATTTGCTTTTTGAAAAGAATAGAGATGTAATTATAAATTATGTTTGTAGACGGAAGTGGAGAAAGAGGTGAGAAGGATGCCAGCAAAATCACAACCTATCCACCAGGGGCTGTCCATTTTGACTGTGAACTCCGGGCAGTACAAGTCAGTTGTGGATTTCACCATTCAGGTACAAAGCTACAGCTTTTATCTAATTCATGTACTTGTTGAAAAAATTATGTGATCGTATGCTCTTCCACTACTTTAACTACCATGAGCCACTTTCTGTAAGGAAAGGTGTTGTTAATCCCTACCCAGATAAGTATCAAATCATTGATATTTTTGGGTAATTCCAACTTCAGCATCCTACAGGATATCACAGTTAGCCATTCAAGATCTCTGTAGGGGTGCAAAGGAGTGATTAGGTTAGATTAGCATCTGCAGTCAATTTCAGTTCACTACTAAAGGAGGGTTAAGAAACCATACAGGTTCTCTAGTTCTACTCCCCTCCTCCTGCCAGTTACCACTGTAATTCCGAACTGTGCAGGGGATGGGTATTTCATGTGGCCCTCGTTAATCCTTAGCTCCTGTGTGGTGGAACTGCACCTGCTATGCTTCCATGGGCCCTCAATTCCAACAGAAGTAGGTTCAGAATTTGACCACAAAGCAACATTTATTGTTATAATTTTTAGTGAATTTTGTGTGTAATTTGGCGGTCCATTGGAACAAATTATAATCTAGCTAGTCAGCATAGATTGGAGGCTCCCAGATTATCCCTGCCATGGAAAAAAATTGTTTTCAAGTACAGTTATGATCACAAAAGTGACTGTGCAAAAATAGTATCCTTGTTTTAGTCAAGAAAATTGTTTCATGCTGATACGATTGGGCAGGTACTGTACTGTGTTTTGTTAGTACTCAAGAACTTGATGTGAAGAAATTTAAACACACAGAAACAAGACATATTGGGAAATAGAGGTGAGTGGTAAATTAGTGGATTTTGTAAAATACTGTAAAACCATTAATGTAGGCCTTTAAAAAGTGGGGCTTTAATGATGGACTTGAATGAAGAAAGTTGGGACTAGGACTGGAAGAGTATTGCATACATACATGATAGCATTGCAAAAAGTCTGAGAAGGGCTTTTGTGCTTTGTTTTTTGCAGTCATCTGTTTGATTTAGTAATAAAAACATATTTATTAGCATATTTGGGTGAATATAGCTATGGGATAACAAGCTACGTTCTTTTCTGGCTTGTATATAATCAAAAGAATTAACTAAATTCTGCTTTCAGAATCTTTGTTCTTGATGATAATCAAGACAGAACTCAGTTGACTTCCAGATCTCAGATTTAATTTGCAATGCTGCCAGTTAGAAAATACTCTCCACTGAGAAATTTGGATCTGAAAGTCAGTGAACAAAAATAAATATTGAACCTCATGATACCATTTGTAGTTATTTTTTAGTATATAACAGTATTTAAATGACTATGGTTTACCTTTGTGATGTAAAAATAGAGAGCTATCCATAGGACTTAATTTTTTAATAATAGACTTGTACATTGCCCACTAATTCAATTTGTGTACTACATCTCTACTGAATTTTAATGATCTTCTGGTAAGGGGGGGGGCAAGTGGGATAATATTTTTTTCCAGAAAGAGGAAAATCAGTTTGCCCAGGTTCTTAGTAGGCAAACAAATGTAAAAAATGCTTAGGGCAGTCAATTTAATTTAATCCAGCAATTGGTTTTTCTAATTTTCCTCCGATTGCTACTTTGTTCTGTTCAAAATGAAAATTGGATGATTCTTGTAATTAAACTGTTGAAGAAGAACATGTTTGACACAGGTAGCTCTTTAATCAGTTTGTTTAAATTAACAGATGAAAATGTAATATTATATTAGCGTTAAACATTTCAGTAGTTTTTTTTCATCAGGGAATGGCTTCAATGAGACTTATCTCATACTTAAAGTTAATTGTATGCAAGTCTTTTCGGGATCCAAGACATCAGTAAGTTAAAGCCAATGATGGTATCGTCAGTACCTTCTAAAAATATTTTAGTAACATGTAGCACACATCAAACCAGGGATGTGTGAGGTCTTTTTCAAATTGACAGGAAAAAATATTCTGAAAACAAAACATTTTATTTTTAGTGGTTTTGATGGAGAATGGTGATGTTTACACATTTGGATACGGGCAGCATGGGCAGCTGGGACATGGAGACGTTAATTCCAGGTATGTTGTAGATAGGTTGAAGGCCATATTTGTACATATCGTATTGATTAATAGGAGCATTATGAATTATGTGCTTATTGAATCTGGGAACAGGTGGTTATTGAAGAGGTACATGCTACAATATGTAAGTATTAAAGAACCTTGCTATTTCACATAGATATTTTCTGTCTCTCTACTTGTCAGCAAACATTTAAAAGTGTGGCACTGAGACCTCATATTAAGACTTCAGTAATTTTACAAAATGTTACATATGTACTCATTCATCATGAAGTATTATAAACTAAAACTAGAATTCATTTTGTGTTGCACTGTCCTTACTTCTTTACTTTTTGTTTATAATTGATAGTTTGCAAAATTCAGTCTTCAGTGGGTGTCCCAGTTGTTATTGTAAATTACTGAGGTCCAACCATAACAGGAAGTACAGTAAAGTACGTGAATATAAATGTTCCTCTTTGAGTACATTTCAGTGTGGATCCCAGTGTAGGTATGCATGCATCTCATGCATGCAAGGGAGCATTATTTGGAATAGCAGTGTCTGTTGGGGCCATGCATATGTGTTGTGCCTCCTCAGGCTCCTGTTTGAGAGTATAAAGGACAGAGGGCAATAAACCTCTCTCACTTCCTCTTTCTGTTCATGGCAGTGAGACAGAACCTGGCAAGTCTGACCCGCTATTCTTGTTAGAGACTTTAAAACAGTTTTATCAAATTTGTGAAGAACTCTTAATCTTTCCACACTCTGCATTGAATGTACCCCCTATACCCAAAAAAGAGGGGAAAAAAGAGAAGAAAAGTCATTGGACATTCCCTTTCCCCCATATGTTTCCTTGAAGACGAGTCTGAGACTCTGCATCACCCACCAAATGTCATGGTGGACTCCAAACGTTCAGCGTTAAACTCTACCTATCCTGTGACAGATTGGTTCCTATAAATGATGGACAGAGTTGATGCTGTTTCTTCCTAGGGGAGAGTCACATTCTGGACAGGTGCTCTGCACATATCTTTTTCAGCCAGGACCTGCAAATCCAGGCATGTGGGGCTCAAGCTACATCAGTTGGAACAGTCTGTGTGGGTCACTTCAGACCCAGAGGTGATCCTCTCTACCAGAGCGAGGCCAGATAAGCTAACATCATCTAGTGTTCCTTCAAATGCACATCATACCGTGGATCAAGTACTGGTAAGGTGAAGAGAGTACTGGTGACTTCAGTACTGACCACTTCAACATGAGCTAAATCCTTGGCATTGATTGCCTTGGCACCTTCATCCAGTGCTCAGGCATCAGTGTTCTAGGCAATAATGCTGGCATCTATCCATACATAAAGACGATGCTTTCTCTCACTGAGTCAGACAAAGCCCAAATATAGCCACAAATAAGAAGGGACATCCTGGAAGGAGGACACAAAACATCACTCCTTGAAGGGCAGAATATCTGTGTCTTTGACCTGACGAGGAACAGCACAAGGAACGAGAGATCTGGTGCTGACCTTCTTACCAGTGTCTGTGACAGTAAGGAGCTGAGATACACCTTGGAGGAATCTGGGTCACCTCCACAGTCATTCCCTTTGCTGAAAAAACAACTGGCACAAGAACTGGCGCTGATACCGTCTCTGTATTTAGTACCACTGTTGGAAAAAGCTACACTCCTCACCTTTACCAGTGAAATCAAGCATGTGTGTGGAGGGTTACCGTTCCCTGCCCTGTCCTGACAAGGATTTTAATCACTGATGCATCCAAGATAGACTGCGGAGTCTTAACTGAATGATGTACAAATGCAAGGGGCCTGGTCCGTGGAACACATGGGGCTCCACGTCAATGTCCTGAAGCTTGGAGCCATCAGGCAAGCTTGCATGGCCGCCTTACCTATTCAAAACTCCACAGTGCAGATTCTGATGGATGACTTAATCATGATGCAGTGTATCAAGAAGCAAGGAGGCATATACTCATTTTTCCTTTCCGGAAGCACTGGACAGGTGGACATGATATATCTTGACTTTAGCAAAGCTTTTGATACGGTGTCCCACAGTATTCTTGCCAGCAAGTTAAAGTAGTATGGGTTGGATGAATGGACTATAAGGTGGATAGAAAGCTGGCTAGATCATCGGGCTCAACAGGTAGCGATCAACAAGTTGATGTCTAGTTGGCAGCCTATAACAAGTGGAGTGTCCCTGGAGTCGGTCCTGGGGCCAGTTTTGTTCGACATCTTCATTAACGATCAAGTGGATTGCACCCTCAGCAAGTTTGCAGATGACACTAATCTGGGTGGAGTTGTAGATATGCTGGAGGGTAGGGATAGGATACAGAGTGACCTAGATAAATTGGAGGATTGGGCCAAAAGAATCTGATGCGGTTCAACAAGGACAAGTGAGTCCTGTACTTAGGGTGGAAGAATCCCATGCACTGCTACAAACTGGGACCAATGGGCTAGGCAGCAGTTCTGCAGAAAAGGACCTGGAGGTTACAGTGGACAAAAAGGAGCAAGCTGGTTTCTGACTGCACCAGGTTCTTGCCCTCACTGCAAACATAGAGGGAAGATTCCAACAAAAACTCAAGACTAGTACTGCTTTCATCAGTCTGTCAGTGGCATATGACGCAGAATTGAAGGATGGACTGCTACTGAAATGATTTCCTGCAAGCAGATTCTCTGGCTGCTGAACACAATGCTTAGCGGCCAAAGGATGTGTGTATACTTCGGAAGTCAAACTAGCAAGCCATGCACTTTGAATAATGGACTACCATAAAGTTCTGCACTCACTGACACTCTTCAACATCTCCACAAGACATTATACCTGAAACTGTAGTGCAGAAATTTGCATATGCTGATGATTTGGCATTTGCAACTGAAATCCATAATTTTAAAGAACTTGACGTTACTCTTGTATCTGACCTTAAGATAATGGAGTCCAAATCCAAATAAATCAGTAATAATCAATAATCAGCGGAATCCAAATCCAAATAAATCAGTAATAATCAATAATCAGCGGAGTCCAAATCCAAATAAATCATTAGTCTCTACTCTCGACTTTGACAACAGAATTGCACAAAACACTGTCAAGTTTTGTAGTGAAACTGCGTTATGACCCAAAGCCAACGTATCTTAGTGTCATTCTTGACCGCACACTATCCTTTCATGATCACCACATGTAAGTAGCTTCCAAAGCGAAGACTAATGTCAACGTTGTCCAGAAGTTAGCAGGAGCAAGCTGGGGATCACCTGCCCCAATGCTACAAACATTGGCCATTTGTCCTGGTGTAGTCCGTTGCAGAGTACTGTGCACCTACCTGTGTGGACAAGAAGCTGCCATACCCAACTTGTGGATAGGTAGCTGAATCAGACTATGCAAATTATCATGGGAACTTAAAAATCAATGCATCTAGCGTGGGTTTCTGTGTTCGCAAACATCAAATATCCATCTATCTGTTGAGATATAGCCACAGCATGAGAAGTTCAATGCACTGAAGACTACCTGGAACTTCCCATCTGGCAGGTTATGGACACCATACCCCAACAATGCCTGAAATTTACAAATACCGCTATGGGCCATATGCGACCACCTTATATCTCTGCATCTGGCAAGGAAGGGACTGGTAAAGTGTCTGGACCTCCTCTGCTGTTCCAAACAAGCACATTATCAGTGACCCAACAAGCCATCCTTTCAGTTTCTACCTGCCATGCACATTTTGAACCACACTGAACTGCATCTGAACAAACCATGGAAGATGCTGTTACTTGAGGTACAGGTGGGAATCAGTCTCCCCTTCGTGTGACTGTGATTAGAACATCCAAACCATTGAATACAGCAAAATGCAGTGTCCCAAATATGGATTCAAAAGTGAAATGGATGATATCCACAGCGTCACAGAGGAGGCATTGAAATGGCTTGTTGGACCTACAGCTGTGTCTAAAAAACAGCAGGAAGGGATTTTGCACAAACTCCTTAAGAACCAATAATGCCCTCTCTTCTAGCAGATAGGCAAGGAGAATTTCAGTCCCCAAAGTATTTCATAAACTAGTTTATGAAAATTGTCATTAAATTCAGTGTGTAGCTTTCACTTTGGTCTGAAAATTTCTATGCATTGTCTGTTTATTTTGTTATATGTATACCATAAAATATACAGGATTGTGCAGTTGCAGAGAGAAAGTTTGTATGAGCTCCTAATTTGATTTTCTTGATTTCCTTATTTTCAGTGTTTCAAATTCTAGCCAAACATAACATTAACTCACTTAGTGGTTTGTATTTATATAATATAATAAAACAAAATTTGCCTTATTTTTGCTTTGGATTAACATAGAATCATAGAATCATAGAATATTAGAGTTGGAAGGGACCTCAGGAGGTCATCTAGTCCAACCCCTGCTCAAAGCAGGACTAACCTCTGCTATATCATCCCAACCAGGGCTTTGTCAAGCCGCAGCTTAAAAACCTCTAAGGATGGAGATTCCACCACCTCCCTAGGTAACCCATTCCAGTGCTTCACCACCCTCCTAGTAAAAAACTTTTTCCTAATGTCCAACCTAGACCTCCCTCCCTGCAACTTGAGACATCTGCCACCACCGAGAACAGCCTAGCCCCATCCTCCCTAGAACCCCCTTTCAGGTAGTTAAAGGCCGCTATCAAATCCCCCCTCACTCTTCTCTTTTGCAGACTAAACAAGCCCAGTTTCTCTCCAACTTGTCCACATCCTTTTTGTATTGGGGGGCCCAAAACTGGACACAATATTCTAAATGCGGCCTCACCAATGCCGAATAGAGGGGAATAATCACTCTGAAAATTTCCTTGTTCTGCCACTGCCACGAGAACAGCTGTCCTCCTCCCTAGAACCCCCTTTCAGGTAGTTAAAGGCTTTCCCTCAATCATAATTTTTTTGTTGCCCTCCGCTGGACTCTCTCCAACTTGTCCACATCCTTTTTGTATTGGGGGGCCCAAAACTGGACACAATATTCTAAATGTCTGTTTAAGTGGAGGACTCTTTTCTTTTGGCCCAATCCTCCAGTTTGTTTAGGTCACTCTGTATCCTATCCCTACCTTGCAGGGTATCTAAATATAAACTTGCTGAGGGTGCAATTGATCATTAATAAAGCAGTTGCAGAGCTAGACATGGAGCCATTGATCACTTGTATGAGCCAGTTCTCTATCCATTTGTCCATTTTCTTGATTTCCTTATTTTCAGTGTTTCAAATTCTAGCCAAACATAACATTAACTCACTTCCAGTGGTTTGTATTTATATAAGATATAATAAAACAAAATTTGCCTTATTTTTGCTTTGGATTAACATCAGAATATCTAATGTGTTACTATTTTAGAATGATAACCTTCTTGCATATCTGTCCAAATGTGCTGTGCTGAGCACATTGCTGACCAAATAAGAACTGAGTTTTCTATAACATCTTAAATAATGTAACTTGCTAATATACATTTCACTTGTACATTTCCTTCTTTGCTCTTGGCTCCAAATTTCCTTTCCTTAATTCTATGTTTGTGTATCTTTATTTTTGCATCATATTCCATGTCCTTCTTTACCTGGTATTCTTTTTATCTTTTCTTCCTTTTCTCATTCCTAATCTTTCCATTGTCTTTCGCTCCAGTCATCAAGACTTATTCAGGAATAGCTATTCCACTTTAAATTGAGACCCTAACTTAATCTAAACAGTTTGCAAATGTAAGGAAGCCCTTAGGCCATGATCCGAAGCCCATCAAAAGTCAATGTTGACTTCTATCTTCGAGTGATTGCTCATATGCATTCCAATATAGGTGTGTGCGCGCCCCGTGCACAGATTCCCGGAACTTTTTTCCCTAGCAAGCCCCGCAGGGCCAGCTCATGCGCCCCCTGGAGTGCCGCGCTCATGTCGCGGTATAAAGGGTGCTGCTGGCCCCGCGGGCCCCCAGTTCCTCCTTTCTGCCTGTGACGGTTGCTGGAACTATTGCCTCTTGCTGTCTGCAAGTAGCATTCGTACCCTAGCTTGTTTATTGACTGTTTCTTTAGCGTGTAGTGTTAAGTAGTTGTTGATAGTTAGTAGTTAAGTGTTAGAGATAAGTACCCCTGACGGGGTTCTGTTCTTGGAGTCATGCCGGGCTTTAAGAACTTCAGGCTTTAAGAACTGTGATCTCTGTGCTAAAGCCTTCCCGGTTAGCGATCCACATGACCGTTGCCTCCGGTGTCTCAGGGAGCAACATAGACGTGACAAGTGCCGGATCTGTAAGTCCTTCAAGCCTCGGACTCAAAAAGAAAGAGACGCTAGGCTGAAGGCTATTTTGATGGAGTCAGCGCTCCGACCAGTGTCCGAACCATCTCGGTCACCGTCAGCACCGAGTGTGTCGTCGGTGCGGAGCGCCCCTCCACTGGCACCGCCCTCGGCACTGACACCGGCACCAAAGGTGCCGAAGAAGACGGCACGGTCCCTGACCGCACCTAAGGACTTCTCCCTGCTACCGCAGCAAGGAGCGAGTAAGGAGACACCCCAGCCACGGGCCGTGGAGATCACTCTGGCCCCGGTGTCTCCACGCGGGCTGCCTCCCCTGACTCCTGGGGGTGGGGGAGTGCACCTGCAAGGGCCATCGACGCTGGAGACGTTTATTGCGGCACGCGCCCTCATGGCCCTGCCTACGTCTCTGTCCCCCCCTCGGCCGAGGGGTAAGGGACCTGCGTCTCGGGGCAAACCCGTGCTGGGTGGTCCCGGTGGGTGGAGACGTTCCCAATCTAAGTCTCCATCCAGACGGTCACGGAGGGTGGAGTGCGTTGACTCCCCTCCGAGCTCCGACTCTAGGTCGTCGAGCGACTCGGCACCGCGGCACCGTGGGCGGTCCCGAGTCCATCGCCGGGATCGCCGTTGGTCCAGCTCCGACCCCGGCAAAGGCCGCAGTTCGGGCTCGCAAACTCCGGAACGGAGCCCGTCCCGGCACCGGTCAGGGTCCCTGTCCGGTATATCGAGGGACAGTAGCCCGCGACCGTCAGCGCCAGAAACCCGGCAGCCTCCTTCCATGTCGGTACCGCTAGCGCAGGCGCCGATGGGCCCGGCGCCGATGGGCCCGGCGCCGACGACTTGGAGGACAGAGTCTCCTCAGCTTCACCGGCACCGCTCCCGCTCCAGAGGGGGTAAGCGGCACCGCAAGTCGTCCCGACATAGGGGCAGGTCCTCGACGTCGTCTTCCCCGGTCTCGTCCTCCCACCGGCACCGCAGACGTCGGCACTGGTTGCCATCGTCGTCGTCCAGCCGCTCTCCACGTCGCAGTGGCAAGCGACGCATGGGAGGTTCGGGAGGCAAACGGGCTATGGTGCAGCAGCCCCTACCCTTGCAAGCACTGGGTTGGGGCCAAGGGCCTTGGCAGTGGCTATATTGGGGACCATGGAACGCTCCCATGGCCCAGGGGTCAGTGTCCCTGCAATCTGCGGTGGGCCCTCAGGTACCCCCACGCCTCCTCTGAGGGGAGGATTCTGACCCAGGGGAGGGACCCTCCACTGGACCCTTACCTCCATCCTCCTCCTCATCTCCGGATGATGCGGCGGCCAGGGATCACAGGGCTCCCCTGTTTGATTTCCGCGCCCATCAGGACCTCCTGAAAAGGGCAGCTGAGAACTTGGGCATGGAGTTTAAGCTCATGTCTGAGGAGGAGGACCCTTTATTTGGGCCCTCAAGGTCTGTGGGGCCATCAAGGGCAACCCTACCAGTCCATGACAGGGTCATGAAGATCGCCAGGAACCTCTGGCAGACCCCCTCCTCTCTACCTTCCACATCCAAGGGTGCAGAGAGAAAATATTATGTCCCCATAATATTGAGTTTTTATATAACCATCCTGCCCCAAGCTCTTTGGTGGTCGATGCGGCCAACCGAAGAGATGGTCAAGGGAACCAGGGGAACACTCCCAAAGACAAGGAGGGTCGGAAACTGGATTTATTTGGGAGGAAGATCTACTCTACTGCAGCCTTGCAGTTTAGAGTAGCGAACCACCAGGCCCTCTTAGGCAAATATAACCTAAACCTCTGGGCCTCATTGCAAAGGTTTGCTGCCACATTACCGCCTGACCAAGCGGCGGATTTTGCCACAGTATTGCAGGAGGGGGAGGCGGTGGCAAATGCGGCCCTGCAGTCTGCCAGCGATGCGGCGGACACTGCTAGCAGGGCGATGGCCTCCACTGTCGTCATGCGCTGCTGTTCTTGGCTCCAGGCGTCCGGCCTGTCCCCGGAGGTTCAACAGGACATACAAGACCTCCCCTTCGACGGCTCGGGACTCTTTTAGGAGAAAACGGATGAAAAACTGAATGCCCTCAAGGACTCTCGGGCTACCCTGAAGTCCCTGGGGCTGTATACCCCCCAGGCCGCAAGATGGCAATCCCGGCCTCAATTCCAGAGGCAGCCGCCACCCCCACCAAGGCAGCCGCCTCGACCCGCCCAGCAGAGGAGAGGTCGTGAGCGCTATCGTGGCCCCAACAGAAGAGGCCGGCAAGGGTCCTCTGCTGGGGGTCAGCAAGGGCCTTCTAAAGGGGGTAATGTTAATAAACGTTTTTGACCCTGTGCAGGAGGGTAGTACTCTTCCTTCTCCCCGGGATCTTAACCGACCGTTTGCGGATAGGCTCCGTCCTTTCTTTACAGAATGGGAAGCCATTACTACGGACCGGTGGGTCCTAGAGGTGATCGCCAAGGGTTATACCCTCCAGCTCATGGCCTTCCCCCCCCCGACTCTCCCCCTAGGGACCCTGCCCATGTTCGGCTCTTGGTGCAGGAGATTGATTCACTCCTGGAGCTGGGGGCAATAGAGGAAGTCCCGGTGACCGAGGAAGGTTGGGGATTTTATTCTAGATATTTTTTGATTCCCAAGGCGAAGGGGGGGCCTTAGACCCATTTTAGACCTACGTCGTCTGAATAAGTATATCAGACGCATTAAATTCAGTATGGTTTCCCTTGCCACGATCATTCCGGTCTTAGACCCTGGGGATTGGTACGCTGCCCTGGATTTGAAGGATGCGTACTTCCATACCTCTATATTATCCAGCCATAGGAGGTTCTTACGGTTCATGGTAGCCGGGCGACACTACCAGTTTCGGTCCCTACCTTTTGGGCTCTCCTCAGCACCCAGAGTTTTTACTAAATGCATGGCAGTGGTGGTGGCCCACCTGCGTCGCAGCGGGGTACAGGTCTTCCCCTACCTGGATGACTGGTTGATCCGGGGGAAGTCGAGGGCCCATGTGAGGAGTAGCTTACGTCTCACCTGCGAGACATGCGCCAGATTGGGGTTACTCATTAATGAACAGAAATCCACACTCTCTCCAGTACAACTTATAGATTTTATTGGAGCTACATTGGATGCGGTACAGGCCAGAGCCTTCCTCCCGCAGACTCGGTTCGAGGCAATGGCGGCCATTATCTCTGATCTCCACAGGTCCCCCACGACGACGGCCAGACGTTGTCTGCAGCTGTTGGGACATATGGCAGCCTCCACGTATGTAGTGAGGCTGGCTCGCCTTAGGCTTAGGCCTCTACAGGCATGGTTAGCCTCGGTGTATGTGCCAAACAGGCATTCTCTAACTAGAGTGGTCATGGTTCCCCCACAGGTGCTGTCCTCCCTCAGTTGGTGGAGGGACCCAAGGGAAGTGATGAAGGGAGTCCCGTTCAGAGACCTAACTCCGTCAGTGACGCTCATCACAGATGCATCCGATGTGGGATGGGGAGCCCACATCAGTCGCAACCGGGGCACCCAAGGGCTATGGTCACCCGAGGAAAGGGCTCTGCACATCAGTGTGCGCGAGCTCAGAACGGTCCGCTTGGCCTGCAAGGTTTTCCTTCAATTCCTGAAGGGCAGGGTGATCCAGGTCCTCACGGACAATACGGCAGCTATGTTCTACGTGAACAGACAAGGGGGAGCACGCTCCTCGGCTCTCTGCCAGGAAGCTATTCGCCTGTGGGATTTCGCGGTGAGGCACGATTTTCACTTATCTGCCTCTCACCTCCCTGGGGTCCAGAACGACGAGGCGGACCGCCTCAGCAGGTCATTCTCACCCCGCCACGACTGGTCCTTACACCGGGACATAGTGACTTTAATCTTCCAGAGGTGGGGTATTCCCCATCTAGACCTGTTCACATCAGCCTGGAACAGGAAATGCCCGAGGTTTTGCTCGCTCAGGGGTCGCGAGCCGGGCTCGCTGTCAGTTGCATTCCTGATAGACTGGACAGGGGGCCTAATGTACGCATTCCCCCCCATTCCGCTCTTGCCACAAGTCCTTCTCAAAATCAAGAGGGACAGGGCGAACGTCATCCTTATCGCCCCATCGTGGCCGAGACAGCATTGGTACAGTATGCTGCTCGACCTCTCCATCACCGAGCCGATTCCGCTATCCAGACGATGCGACTTGATCTCCCAGGACCATGGGGCGCTTGTTGCACCCGGACCTGGACTCCCTCCATCTTACTGCCTGGAGACTCTGTGGCTGACGGAGGGAGAGAGGGCCTGCTCCCTACAAGTCCAGTAGGTTCTCCTGGGTAGCAGGAAACCATCCACACAAGTTACGTACAGGGCTAAGTGGAGGAGGTTTTCGGGGTGGGCGGAATCTAAAGGTTTACAGGCGAGTCTCTCACCCATACAGGCTATCTTAGAATACCTGCTGCACCTGAAGCTGCAGGGCCTGGCCCTGGCTTCCCTCAAGGTACACCTGGCAGCCATTTCGGCTTTCCACCAGCCAGTGGATGGACGGTCCTTATTTTCCCACCCCATGTCAGTTAGCTTCCTTAAGGGGGTGGAGAGGACCTTCCCTCAGGTCCGGGACCCGGTGCCGCCATGGGACCTCAACTTGGTGCTTAACATGTTGATGAGACACCCCTTCGAGCTCATGGCCACATGCTCCCTTCTCCTCCTGTCTTCGAAGGTAGCCTTCCTGGTGGCCATTACCTCGGCTAGGAGGGTCTCCGAACTAAGGGCATTGACCTCGGAGCCCCCCTACACTGTGTTTTACAAGGATAAGGTCCGACTGAGGCCCCACCCAGCATTTATGCCTAAGGTGGTGTCCCAGTTCCACTGTAATCAAGATATTTTCCTTCCTGTGTTCTTTCCAAAACCCCATGGTTCGGAAGAGGAAAGGAGAGGACATTCGCTGGATGTCAGGCGAGCCTTGGCCTACTATATTGAGCAGACTAAGCCTTTCCGGAAGTTGACACAGCTCTTCGTGGCTGTGGCGGACAGGATGAAAGGTCACCTGTCTCCACCCAGCGAATCTCCAACTGGATTACCGCCTGCATCAAAGCATGTTATGAGCAGGCAGGGGTGCCCCTCCCAGGTACGGTACGGACACACTCAACTAGAGCCCAGGCCTCCTCCGCGGCTTTCCTGGAGCGGGTGCCCCTGCAGGACATCTGCAGAGCAGCGACCTGGTCGTCGGAACATACGTTCACGTCGCACTACGCCATCGTGGAGCAGGCCAGGGAAGATGCGGGGTTCGGCAGAGCCGTGCTGTCAAGAGCAGGTCACCGATAACTCCTACCCACCTCCAAGGTATGGCTAATTAATCACCTATATTGGAATGCATATGAGCATTCACTCGAAGATAGAAAACAAGGTTACTTACCAGTAACTGTTGTTCTTCGAGATGTGTTGCTCATATCCATTCCAAACCCACCCCCCGTCCCCGCTGTCGGAGTCGGCGGAAAGAAGGGACTGGGGGCCCACGGGGCCAGCAGCGCCCTTTATACCGCGACATGAGCGCGGCACTCCAGGGGTCGCCTGAGCTGGCCCTGCGGGGCTTGCTAGGGAAAAAAGTTCCGGGAATCTGTGCACTGGGCACGCACACACCTATATTGGAATGGATATGAGCAACACATCTCGAAGAACAACAGTTACTGGTAAGTAACCTTGTTTTGTCAGGCCTTTAATTTGCTCTCCTCAATGTTAATGTTTTTCTCATCTCTCAATCTCACTGCTTCTTTTCTGAAGTATCACTTCAGGGTTTTTTTTTTTCACTCACCATTTAAACTTACTGTCCTCTCCCTCAGATACACTCACTACTTCTACTTCAGTTGTGGAGAGACTGGTAGAGGGATTTGGTGTTTTCCTTAAAGACATCTGCATTTGAGAGGCACACAGAAAACTTTTCAGGTCTTCTGGGCAGATTATTCTTTTTAGTATCTATGAACTTGTTGGGGAAAAGAGAGAGTGTTCTAATGCCTTTCCCTGTGTTTGAGAGATGCAGAGCCAGGATCATCTTTCCTCCTCTGCCCCTCCCTAGATAGCTGGGGCAGAGTGCATCCAGTAGTCGTGCAAGCCATGCTTGGGATCCGAGTATTAGATGAATATTCAGCTGTGAGATAATACAAATAGTGTCTGACAAATGCTCTTATACAATAACAATGTTACTACTTTTGTACTGCATTCTCTTATTTTGTTAATTTAACCTTTAGTCTATTATGTTAGCCATTTTTATTTTTGATATTCACTAAGGTTAATGGTTTCAAAAGTTTTTTTCATGCGTATTCCTCAAATTCATTTTCTTGATGGTTGTGTAGAGCTTGGCTCTCTGCGTCCATGCACTATATGAACATAGCTTTGTTATCAACTGCACGATTATTAATATCAATACATGTGTTAATACATACATTTAATATACAAATGTTGCATAAAGATGCACTGATACTGGTGTGGTTTTATTTTGACAATAGGGGATGTCCCACTCTGGTGCAGGCATTACCAGGTCCTAGCACACAGGTTACTGCAGGAAGCAACCATACAGCCATTCTCTTAATGGATGGACAGGTCTTCACATTTGGAAGTTTCTCTGTAAGAAAACATTTATTTTTACTTTTGGAAAGTTGCACACATTTGCATATACCTAACTTATGCCTGTGTTCATTAAATGTTGATATGTCTTTAATATTTTAAATCTGAGTAGAAAAGCATAACGGTGGAAAATCTCCTGCTGTTCCCTATTTGTTAATGAGTACCATATTAAATGTACATGGTTTACAAGGGGAATAATTTTTTTCTAATTGGCATTGACTTCAAAACTACTTGCAAACTAGTGTGGTGGGATTTCATGGTACCTGCAGACTATTCCTACATCAGAAGGTGATGCAGGGAAAAGATGCTTACTGTTCAGAACAATCCTGACTCACATCAGAGCTTCTGCTTGGGCTGTATGGGAAGTTGTGGGAGGCGGGTAGAAAGGTAGTACCTCCTGTTTTCTCACACTAGTGGTAGGGCTGATTCAAACACTTACGTTAAAAATTGTAGGAGGTGACTTAAATTAATAACTTTGCTAGACACTAAAATCATGGACTGAATAGACACTCTGGATTTATGGCTTATTACAGCCATCTGTAACCCACTAACAACAACCCCCAGCTGCTTCCTTCCCCCTTCCTTCCCTCCCTATGACTGGAGGGGGTGTTAATGGGCCACTTCACCTTGAATGGTCCCTTGAAATATGTGTTAACTACTTAAGTTAGTTTCCCAGACTGGAAGAAGAGTTCTGTGTATCTCGAAAATGTCTTTCACCAACAGAAGTTGGTCCAATAAAAGATAATACCTCACACATCTTGTGTGTGTAATATCCTGGGACAAATGTGGCTACAACAACACTGCATGCATTAGGTGGTAGCAGGAGAAAGCTATTATCACAGGGGTGGGAATGCTGCAGGGGTCATGGGCTGGGTCCACTGGAGGTTCTTAGTGGGATGTCCCAGCTCAGCTTGTGCTCTCTGCTCTCTTCTCACTACTTTTGTCCATGTGGTGTCCACAGGGGAGAAGAGTGGTGAACTACCACATGTTTGGGACTTGGGGGATTTGTCAGGGGGAGCTTCAATGCCTCCTGGGAGATGCTGTGACTAGTCCTAGAATTCCTAATGCAGTATTTTGCCAGCCCTGCTTTGTTGGTATTATGGGGCTGGTATATTCATAAGCAGGCATTATTTTGGCATTCTGGCATACCAATTTGTCAACAAATTCACTGGAAGAGAAGTTACACTTTTCAAAGATATTTCAGCCTTCAGCATAACTTGTAGAATGTCATGGGGTGAAGAAAAAAAAAAGGTATTTTCTTGCCCTTAGGCTATCTCCTCCTGAATTTCAAAGGCCTGCAACAAATAATGGAGGTATCATAGCTTTAAAAATAAACTCATAAAGAGTCTTTCTTTCTGGACAATGTTAGTTTTCCTAAATACCAGTTTCCCCTATAAATATTTCTCATGTAGATACTCACTGCTTAGAAAAATAGAAGACAAGCCTTGATTTTTCTATATTAAATTGTATCCAGATTGAGTCCTGTGTCATTCTGTGCAGTAGGTAAGGCTGTAAATTTGTGGAGGAAATGTAAAACTTCAGTTACTGGTAAATAACTTCAGGGCCTGATGTAAAGCCCGTTGAAATCAACTCCCAAGGTCTTTGTTTCAGGACCCTTAGTTTTTCACCTCTGGTCTTATCTGGGATCACCTTATCTTTGTCCTCTGACTTTGTTCCAGTAACTATTACATTAACAGTAACTCTCAATTTAAAATTAGTTTTAAAAAGGAAAAATTTTTGTTAAGCATTTATATAACATGTTCTCTGTTTAGCAATAGTTATTCCAGTGTTACAAATATTAAAGCGTAACAGAAACTTGCTTAAAACCTTTGTTACGCTCCTGTGTTGCTGTTGTCATAATGTCACTTTTCATCAAGAAAGTTGCTGTCTGATACACTTTAAATTTATAACATTAACTTTAAAATGCAGATATTCATTCAGATATTTATATAGACGCATATAAAGAAAAGAAAGATAGAAGCGTTTTTCACCCTGGAAAGTTCAAATTGTGAGAAGTGTATGTTCATTAAAATTGTCCTACTTCAATGAAAATGAATGAAAATTACGAACAATTTGATATGCACAAAGCACTATTACTACTTATATTAAATTAGCTCAGGTATCAGTTTGAATAAGACTGATCCAATGATTTTGCTCTGCAGTACTGCTGAAACTTGTTGAGAAATGATTTGGTCTCAATATATAGAATTCATTGATTTTTGACAAACTCTAGAAGCTGTAAGTGCCCAAATTTAGAGCTTTTTTACTCATATGATGGGTTTGAGGATGTATATGGAAAGGGTTGTTTGTGTTCTGTCAGGATCGACTTTAAATATGTTCTTTGTTTTTAAATTTGTTATGCACCCCAATGCCATAATGATGAAATTATGAATTAAACTTTTAATGGGTCTTCTTTTTCCAATTTTCCATTTTGTATATTGAATCTATGCTAGTTTGTCCATCTGAAACCATTGTTGCTAGTATTTACTAATTACTGAATTCTTGTTTTAGAAGGGACAACTTGGCAGACCAATTCTGGATATGCCATACTGGAATGCAAAGCCAGCACCCATGCCTAATATTGGATCTAAATATGGACGCAAAGCTACTTGGATTGGAGCAAGTGGAGATCAGACTTTTCTTCGGATTGATGAAGCTCTCATTAACTCTCATGTGCTTGCCACATCAGAGATCTTTGCAAGCAGGCATATAATAGGCAAGAACTCTTCAATAGAATTGTAAATTAGTTCATTTAATTTAACATACATTTAGTGAAGGGACTTGAAACATTACGATGCAAGTAGTAGAGGTAATAAGTAAAAGATGCAAATTGAGGAAACTATTATCTCATGACACTACATTTTACTTTTAGGGTATTTATATTGTATGTGGCACTCCTAGTTGATTTACAAATACAATTTTATTATTAAGAATGTTTGTTTGAAGTTTGCATTTAGGTTCCTCCAAGCTATTTTAAAATTGTTAATATTCCATTGCAGTTAAAAACATCTCATCACACCTATGAGATACTGGAGTATGATTGTACTCTTCCCTACAGTATTATTATTACTTCAGAAATGGAGGATGGCATGTAACAGATGGACATTTTTTTTTCTAGGTTTGGTCCCTGCTTCTATGTCAGAAC
This sequence comes from Emydura macquarii macquarii, assembly GCF_026122565.2. NCBI lineage: Eukaryota > Metazoa > Chordata > Testudines > Chelidae > Emydura > Emydura macquarii. The sequence goes on along the minus strand of NW_027132610.1, from coordinate 40,342,557 downwards.
CGCCTCCGTTTAAATGTCTTCTGATAAATAAAGTAGATGGGAGTTGCAAGACATTTAATGATTCTGAACAGGAAGATCTTCAAGGGTTTGGAGTATGTCTTGATCCTGTTTATGATGTTATTTGGAGGTGAGTTTGGTTTGTAGACACAGAAAGGGGGCATCAGTATAGAAATAAGATTTTATTTATTAGAACAATTTTGAGTAGTGTCTGTTCACATAGGTTCAGCTATCATTTCTCTTACCTACTGTAAGAAGGCATCTGTTCAGTCTCCTGTGTTTTTCTCACCAGGGCTGTTGCTTCTCTCTGGCTCCAAAGCCTGTGCTGCCATGCTCAATCTTTTCAAGGAGGTTTGTTTCTTTAAAGAGAGTTTATCAAATAAACAGAAAACCCTCTCAACTCAGTCCTTGGCCCAGGCTTCAGTGTCACCTCTCCCAGGAGTCTCTGTCACTACTGCTTCTGACAGCTTCCCAGCCTCAGTCAACTCTGCTCTCTTCCTGAAACAGCAGCCACAGGGCTTCTTCCCTGAACCCTTTGTCCCTTGTTCCAGGGACCCATCACAAGAGGTAGCTCTGCCTGTTCATTCCATTCCTCTCCAGGGCACAGCCCATCTCAGTCTTTCCTCCCTCCAGCTGACTACTAGCTGCCCTTTGTAGGCCCAGATGTAGCTCAGCCCTCTGTAATTAGCTGGACTGGACTCACCTGCTGCAGGGTCTCTATCCACAGAGACCAGCTACCTTGCGACAGACAGTATCTGTTTTTCTTCTTGGATGGCTTGTCCACTTAAGCTCAACATGACCTAAACAAAGCTCCTTCTTTTTCCTCCTGAATTTTCTTCACATCAGTTGCTCTCTGTTGTTTTCAACATTTCCTGCAGGCTCAAGATGTTCAGTAATCTTAAATTCCTCCCTCTGTTTTCCTTTCATTGTGTCTGAGCCATATTCAGATTTTACTATTTCTTCCTCCACAACATATCATGTATCTGAATCTTCTTGCTTTGCCAACAGTTAAATCACTTGTCCATGTTCTAATCTCTCAATTCTGTTACTGAAAGGAGTGTGGAGATTCACCACCTCAGTTCTTTCAACCGTGATCAGTTGCTGTGTAATCCTTATGGAGTAGTAGCTAGATAGTTTGTATAGGTTAGTTCTTACATGAGTGTATACTGTTATATAGTGTTATAGGTAAAGGATAACGTGTTGGATCAGAAGGTTAAGAAATTTGGATTCAAAATATGTTTCTCATGCCTGGCAGTATTCCCAGCATCAGATGCGCATACCAGATGCTTGGCATGTTTGGGGGAATATCATTCTCCCTCTGAATATACCAATCTGCTTAATGTTTATCACAAGGGCCAAGAATGAGAGAGATGAAATAGGCTTCAGTCATTTTTATTGCAGGAAACACTGACAGTGGATTCTCAGAGAGTGGCTGTAGCCAGTCAATTCAGTTGGAAAGAAAGGACATTCAGCTTCTGTGTCAGGCCCAGGATCCAAAAAAAGAAAAGATTTGGATTAGTGATGAACTCTGTTTCCTTAGCTGTCCCATTTCAGAAAGAATCAGTTGCAGTACCAAGAAAAAAAATGTGCAGCCCTTCTTGGTGTCAGCCTCGTTACAGAGAGTCAGTCTGAGAGAAAAGGATTTGCAAGGATAGAATCTCATTATGGAGCTATGGTCTAACTCAAGTTCTCAGCTCAGAGCTAGGAGTTGTCCTGGTACAGATCTGACAATATCAGGTCAGGAAGAGCTTGTCCTCATGGTGAGATCTAAGGATTCAATTAGGAAAACTGATGAGGGTTTAATAACTAGCACAACACTGTTAAACTGGTAGTTCATCAGATGGATCCATCTGTGGCTCCATTGACAGTTGACCTTGATACTGCTTCTCAGGACATGTCACTTGTGTTGCTGCAACCAATCAGACTGCTTTTCTGAGAGTCAGCAAAGAACAGGAAAGAATCCGGAACACTGTGCTTCTGCATTCTCCTAAGACTCCTTCATGATCCCTGGAAAAGAGCTTCTCTCTGCTCTCCCTTTCAAGGAGGTTATTGTCTCAGGTCCTATCTGAGCCACGAATAGTTTGGGGCTGGAAGAGAAATGCAAATCACAGATTAGAACCAGGAAAAAATTATTATAATCAGTTCAATGCAGACCTGTTAGATCCACAGGCACAGAGATCTTTCCAGCTGGATCTATCCACCTCCTTGAATAAGGTGGTCTTACTGGCTACTTCGAGACCTTATTAGGAAGGTGTGAGGACAGACCTTCACCAAGACAATATCAGGAGGACATTCAATCGTTGAATCCCAGGGATAAGGACCAGCCAGTGCAGCTTCCTCAGAACAAGTTGTGACCCATCTGTGTCTAGGGTAGCCACCTGAATATGCCAAGGTCAGGGCAGGTTGCAAAAGGAGAGAGCCTCCAGTTTGAGAGAATCAAATACTGCAGTAAATTTACCAACCAGTCAGAAACAGTGCTTCTGATCTCCCACACTGGTTATCAAGAAGCTAAAAACAAGAAGCTACACATCCCTTTTATTGCATTTCAGACTCAGGCTCACAATCACCCACTAGGTCCAGTGAAAGGATAAGTTATTAAAAGGCTATTCCTTTTACCGAAAAGGTTCTCCTGATCCCCAAAGGGTCAGCCACATTGCCAGATCAATATAAGTTTGGATCTTACCCAAAATACCACGCTGCCAGCCAATCCTTTAGTAGCTAAATCTAAATGTTTATTATAAAAGGAAAGAAACAAACAAGGTGAGAGGTGTTTTATGATTAATGCAATCAGATTCATACAAATGATTTGAAAGTCCATATAGATCATGTTTTCAGTAGAATTGTGGAGTTTGCAGGCTTGTATGGTCCCTCTGTTGTACATCCCGTACCGAGATGGGTCTCAGTCCTTTGATTCACAGCTTCATTTGCAGAAGAGTTGATCCAGAGGTAGGAAGCAGGAATGAAGACTGAAGACAACATGAAATGGAGCAGCTGCCTTTTATGTCCCTTTGCCATGCTGCTTGTGGAAATTTACAGAAATATGATGGAATTCAGGGTCACCAGGGCAAGTCCTGGTGACTCATAAAGGTGTAGCCCTGGCTTCTCTTCCTGGGCTCATTGTACACGTGAGTTCCCTTAATGGACCATTAAGCAAGCTACAGATATATCAAACATATCCATTACTTCCAATACAAATATGATACATACACGTAAACAATATCCTCCTACTTAGCAAATTATAACCTTTCTAATGGTACCTGACATGGCATACCTCATATGAATTATTTTAATTTTGCAATATTGATGTTAAATATCATAAATGGTCTCCCTAATCCAGACAGTGTTACACAAGTCACCTATGGAAATTGGTGAAATATGGGTAGAATCTTGAGCTGGTAGATCCTGATTCAGAATTAAGGGATGAGCCTTCTCCAAATGAAAATGTGGGGGACAGCTCAGTATTATCACCATCAGTATATGCTATAGCCCTTTCAAGAGTTAGCATCTTGAATGTCAAAGATGTTAGATATTCCTTCTATTTTTGTGGGGAGAATCATCACATCCTCTCTGATACTTTGGGGTCAGTAGCTAGACAATGAGTCACACTTCCCTTGTTAGAAGTGCTTTAGCCAGCAAAGGCAGTCCAGAAAACTCTGTCAACCACTCAGCTTCTCTCTCAGGCCCATATAATGTATCAGTTCACTCAAGAAGGACCTGCTGTGTTTCATACTTACCTGCCTCCTACTTCATTGGTGGTCGAAGTGGCACTTTACAGATCAAAGAGTGCCCAAACTGACTCTGCTCCATCGGATAAAGAGTGGAAGAGGCTGGATGTATTACGAAGAAAAACATTTTCTTCATATAAAATCAACATGTGCATATCCACTTATGAAGCTGTCATGGCTAGGTATCAATACTATTTTTGGAGGAAAATGTCCTCTTTTCTCAATGCGCTTCTAAAAGAACACCAGAGGTTATCAAATACTGTTTTGACTGAAGAACTGAATGTTGCTAAGCAACAGTTGGCCGTGGCTTTTGAATCCTCAGATATCAGCAAGATCAGCACTTAATCTATCTCACTGAGTGATTAAGATTGGTGGGACTCCCTTATGAGACAGAAATGTGGCTCAAGGACCTTCTATTTGAAGGAGAAGGTCTGTTTAATATTTAGAGTGAAGAAGTACTGGCGGAAATAAAAGAAACCTAAAGATCCAGCGCATCTTACATCTTTCATCATTGGGAAGAGGTCATGTTTGACCCCACTAAACAAGTATCAATGGCTATATACACCTTCTTTGTCTCCTTCACATCATTACAGTTATCTGAGAAGGGCATATCATTTTCATTCTCAACATTATACTTTACAACATCAACTTCAATAGAGGAAGAATGTTAAATCTTGCAATAATAAAGGGAAATTCACAATTTGGGGACTAATTGTCCCATTTTTATTAGCAATGGAAGCTAATAGCATTGGACAGATGGATATTAAAAGCTATTTTATATAGAACACAATTCACTTCAGACTCTCTGCCCGAACAACCCACCCACTTCATATCTGGGCAGAGATCAGTCATCATGATTTGTTAGAAAAGGAGGTTCAATTTCTACTATAGTTAGGTGCAGTAGAGGTAGTTCTGTGAGATCACAAAGGGAGGGGGTTTTACTCGCATTGTTTTCTAATCCCTAAAATACATGGGGGCCTTCACCCTGTTTTGTATTTAAGGAGATTAAGCACTTTTATATAAAGAAACTTGCTTCTGCATGTTGTCTCTAACTTCTATAATACCTTCTCTTTCTCTCCAAGATTGGTTTGCAGCTCTGGGCTTAAAAGATGCATACTTCCACATTTCTGTAAAACCATGTAATTGGAAGTTGCCTGTGTTTCATTGTTGGAGTGGACATTTTCAGTACAAGACCCTCCCTTTTGAGTTGTGTTTACAAAATGCCTGTCTATTGTGGCAGCATATCTAAGAAGGCAGGGGATGTATGTATACCTGTTCCTGGTTGATGACTGGTTAATAAGTGCCATACAGGGAAGAGATCTTCTAAGTCAAATATATTCCCTTTTTGTCAATCTGGTATCACAGATAAATTGGGAGAAGTTGTGTCTAAACCCTACTTAAAGGATTCTTTTTATAGGAGTCGTGGATTCAACTGTCGTGAGATCTTTTGTCCTAGAAGGGGAAGCGATTAAAATAAAAATATATATATATATATATATATATATATATATCTATCTCCTCTGCCAGTTACCAAGACAATTGATTCTTTTCGTCCTTCAGTAGCTGGGTCTGCTGGCGTCAATCACAGCAATGACTGCTTATGCTTCTCTTCAGATGAAGTCTTCATCATTAGCTAGCAAAGAATTATAAATCAAGTTTAGATAGTATTCATCGAAAAAATATTAATTCCAGAACAGGTGGTTGTCGTCATTAATGTGGTGGACAGACAATCAAAATGCAATGAAAGGTATACTTTTTCAATCCCTCTACACCATCAGTAATACTGACAATGGATACATCTACTCTAGGATGTGGAGCCCATATGGACAATGAATTGTTGGTCAGAGATCATTGTTCATCAAAGGAACTTACACATAGTATTTTAGAGCTGAGAACAACCAGACTAGCTCTAACGTATTTTCTACCTCAATTAAAAAAAATGCCATTTGGTAGTAACTGACAATATAACAGCATTATATCTGTGAAATTATGCGGCGAGGCCAAGAGTCTTTGGAACTACTATAGATAACACAATATTCATCCTGTAGCAAATCACATTTTGGGGAACAGAACGCTCTTGCAGATCATCAGATCAGATAATGGCTTTTTGAAGGATGTAGTAGTGAATCATCTCAGTTTGTGGAGGGAACCCAATAATAGATTGGTTTGCATCCAGCAAAAAACAGAAAATCCTAGAGATATTGTTCCAGAGCAAGCAGAGACAAGAAATCAATGTAGAACACCTTTTTAATACACTGGATTCAGGACCTAATGTATACCTATTGCCCATTTTCCTTTATTCCAAGACTGATAAATGAGATAAGACAGGACAAAGCCAGCTTGATTTTAATAGCACCAGCATCACCCAAACAGCATTGGTATCCGGATTTATTTCATTGGTCAAAAGAATTAGTGGAACCTCTACCATTGTTGTCACAACTGGTTGTCTCAACAAACGGGAAAAGCCTCTCATCCAAATCTTCGGTCCCTTCGCTTGACTGCATGGGGAACAGACCTGTAGATGAACTAAGAGAGCGCCTTTCATTAGAAGTACAGAATGTACTATTATAGTTTACAAAGGAATCCTCACAAAACCTCATGAAAGAGGTTTTTATAGTGGATTTCCATTTATAACATAGATCCTTGTATGGCAGCCTTTAATTATTGTGTATTAGAATATTTACTGTATTTAAAATGTCTTTCATTATCTTCAGTTAAGTTCATCTCTCAGCCATATCAGCATAGCATGTACTTGTAGAGGGAAAATCAGTTTTAGCTAATGATATAGTTAAGAGATTATTAAAAAGCCTTAATAATTTGTACCTTTCAATAAGAACTCCTGTGCTCTCATGGAATCTGAATGCAGTACTAGCACAATTAATGGGACCTCTCTTCAAACTTGCTCTTTATTTCATTTCTCAGTAAAAATAGTGGTTTTTGATAGCAATCATTTCTGCGAGATGCATAAGTGAATTGCATGCATTGATGATTGATCCACTTTTCACTGTTTTTCATGAGCATAAAGTGGTTCTTTTCACTCATCCTAAATTTTTACCAAAAATAGTCTGTGATTTTCATATAAATCAATCTATAGTCATCTTTCACAAACTTGTACTCATGATGGAGATGCTAAATTACACGTTAGGTGTGAGGAGAGTGTTATCTTTTTATTTAGACAGGACCAGGCAGTTTACACAGTCTTCAAAGATGTTCACAGTTTATGGACCAAAAAACAAGGGAAAAACTGTTTCTCTACAGAATCTCTCTAGATGGATTAGATTAGGTATTTATGAAACATATAAATTGAAGGGATTATCCATTCCTCAAGGCAGTGGAACTCATTCAGCTAAATCAAAGGCAGTTTTCATGGCTTTCTGTAGACATATTCCTTTGGTGAAGATATGCACAGTAGCAATCTGTAGTTGGCTTCATACTTTTACTAATCATTGTTCTTTAGACTTGGAATCCAGACCTGCTGCAAACTTTGACAAGGCAGTCACACACTTCTTGTTTAATTAGAACGACAGGGCCCATCATCCTGGGTCAGAGTATTTATTAATCTATCCCATCAGTTGGAATATGTAAAGGACACTCGAAGGAAGAAATGAAGGTTACTTATCTGTAACTGAGATTCTTCAAGATGGACTCTGGATATTCAGACTCCCCACCCATCTTTCCCCACTATCTCAGAGTCCTACTTACCAGAGGGTTGGGGGATGTTGGGGAATGAATTGAGGTGTTGAACCATCACGCTCCTTTTAAACTCTTGCCCTAGAACTTCCAGAGTTCAGTGGGGTAGAAGGGAGTGCAAGGGAGCTTCATGGATGCTTCACAGCTACTGCTAGTAGAATTTTACCATTCAGTCTGCACCAATCAGACCCTCCTACGTGTGAATATGCAGAATCCATCTCTAAGTACCTTGGTTACAGGTAAGTAACTGTCATATATTCAAAATATGATCGTGTGTTCTACTGGACTCGTCAGGATTGACTCCCCTTCATCAGAGTTCAGGTGCACCTATGAGCAGAGATGAATTAAGACAATAGTTATATATGCTTTAGGCTCTGGCTACCAGAGTCAAGTGATATCAGAATCTCAGCTTTCATTTAGAGAGAAGTTTCTAGCCATTACAACTATGAAGAAAATCTTGAAAATATGACTCAATTGGAAGTGTTGCATAAATTTCTGCCTGAGTCTCAAAAAGCCTAGAGGAAACACAAACAGTAGCAACTGTAGAGCCAGGGAGAAAGCCAGTTGGTCTGAATTTGTTTAGAAATCTGATTACAGGGGCAGGGCTTGATTGGTGGTCTGGGCTCTGCAAGACTGGATCCTTTTCACAGGGGCTAAGATGCCCTGCTTGGATCTATGGGATCTGTTTAGATGCTCTTCTTGGATCTATGGGATCTGCTTCCCCTTCATGTGGCTCTGATATGCTTTCAGAGCTTTGTTTGTCTCCACCAAACCTTCCATTTTCATGAATCAGATGAGGAGGAAAGACCGTGTACATCGTCAAAATATGATTATTCTTCTTAACACGCTTTGATGAGCAGTGAAATAATTCAAATGTCAATTTTAACTACCATCAGTGGGATACTAGTAATAACAAATACTTCTTATTAATTTCATTCTCCCATTCCCTTTTTGCATCTTATTCCATGCTGCCCCTAAACTCAGAAGATCATACCAATCCGTTGCTATGTTCATATCCTCCTCCCTTAAAAAACTCTTCATATGGGTCATCCACAAGAAGGTACTGTCCATTGAAAAAACCAAACGAGACTCTATTGGCTTGTTAGCTCTGAGACATGCTTAGACCATTTTCTGGATGTTCTGTATTTTAAATAATCTATTAGTTTGAATTTAAGGGTATTAAGAATGCTTGGGGCTATTGTTACGTTTTGTAATATATAGTGATTATCTCACATAACATACATTTTATTGGTACAGTGGATTGCAATCCTAACATTCCTCACTACTCAGAACTCTCCTTAAGTGCTTTTCAGTAGATATTAAAATAGTTTAGAAAGTTTAATGGTTCAGTTAATTTTTTGTTAAGTTAATTTTAATTTTTGCTACATTGAAATCTTTTTTTTTACTTTGTGTTTTTGGGTCAGGTTTCGACCAAATACTAGAGAACTGTGGAGTTACAATGCAGTTGTTGCTGATTCCAGGCTTCCCTCAGCTCCAGATATGCAATCCCGCTGTAGTATTCTAAGCCCGGAACTTGCTCTTCCGACAGGATCGAAAGCTCTAACCACCAGGTCTCATGCAGCTTTGCACATTCTAGGTATAAATTTATGGTTGATGAATCAGAAAGCTGAAAAGCAGTAGTAAATGCACTGTCCTCTCACTTTCTCTGTTTGTTTGTGTGTGTGTGTGTGTGTGTGTGTGTGTGTGTGTGTGTGTGTGTGTGTGTGTGTGTGTGTGTGTGTTTAAAAAAACAAACAAAAAAACACTCAAATTGCTCTCAGTTCCTTCTCATCCGCTTCAGCCTGAGATGGAGTGTTAATGTGCCTTTCTATTAAAAAATAGTCATCCTCTCTCTCTCATTTGTATTTACTTTGTTTCAGAGGGGTTGGTCTCAGGGCCGGATTTAGGGACAAGCGACCCAGGCGACTGCCTAGGGTGCTGGTCTTGGGGGATGTCAGGCTCGGGGTGCTGTTTTTGTTGTTGGTGATAAAAGAGAAAATAGAATGTTTGAAGTAAAATGTTTCAGGTATTCCATATGGATTCATTTTTCACTAACCACATTGAATGTTCTGGACATTTGTAGAATCTAGTGGAACCTCCTGGACTTTCTGAGAACTACATTTTCCTCAAACTTCTGATTGGTCTAGCGTTGGCACTGTTTGATCTTAATCCTTTCTCTGTTACGTGAGGGCTTTTTCTCCTCAGATCACCACTGCTCTGGGCTTACCAAGCTCTCTGGACTTCAAATGGTACCTCTCTTTCTGGGAAGCTATCCCAGTCAGTGATGGGCATTCCCAGTGTATTCGCTGCTTGAGGGAGTCACATATCGCTCTAAAGTTCTTGTCTGGTTTTAAGGGCAGTGTTAGGAAGAATTGTGAGATAACTCAGACTCTTAACAATGAAGCATTTCCCTCTCCATCCTCGTATCCGGACCAGGATGTCCAACCACTCGCCCCAGACATCGGCCAGGAAGTCAACATAGTGCCCCTTTGACTTCAGCACATTCACCTGGATCTGTTGGAGGTAAATCCTCAGAGAAGACCTATAAAGAGAGAGCCCATTGTCCTCAGAAGGAGCCTACTCTGATCCTGGTCCATCTATACCACAGAAGCAGAGGTCAGCCACACAGGAGTCTAAGCACTCCTCTTCTAAGAAGGAGATACTTACATTCTTTTAGTACCATCTATACCAATGGTCCCCAAACTTTTTTGATCCTCACCCCTCTACCTGGTCTGTGCCTCCCCATGAGGAGCCGAGGATTGGAGCTGCTGCCCGGGCTGGGAGCGTTGTCGGAGATGAGACTGAGGCCAGGAGTGGGAGCAGAGCTGGGACCTGGGGGCCAAAGCTGGTGCTGAGCTTGGGGGCAGATTGGGGCTGGGCAGTGCTTCTTCCCCACCCCATGTGGGGACTGGCCCAGGCCCTGCCACATGCCCCGAGCATTCTTCCTTGCTCCCCTGGGGTGTGCGCCCCACAGTTTGGGGCCTATTGATCTATGCCTACATTGTCCTCCAAAACAAATAAATCCTTGGTTACTAGGTAAGCGGCAAGCCTCTTATGCAATCTGGGTGCCTCCTACGACATCCTTATCAGTATTGACTGTATCTACCAGGAGAGATCTGCTTGAACAGCTTATGCCCTTGGTATTGACAGTGGAATGTGGCCCATATCTCAGACTTATCCAGTACCATAGCAATTCAGATATTCCAGAGATTTCCTTGTTTTGGATAAACCAGAGTCTCCCTTGTTAATGGATAACAAAAGATTATTGGTGCTTGCGGAAGTATGTTAATTGAGATTGATCATTTCCTTGGTGCTGCTTGATTCTCCAACATCTTGGAGTGTGGTGTGGCTGCTCTGCTTAATGAAAAGGAACTCTTCTGTGACCCATATGTTTCAGTCTAGAATTCCCCTACTCACCAAATGAGAAAATTCCTTCCTTCTACTTTTGAGGAAAGAAAGGAATTACATCAAAGATTGACCCATGTCCCAATGACCTGCTTCGAGTACAAGTGGATACCTCCCTTGGCGCTTACAGTTCTGTTTATTGGGCATGCTGGGATCCTTGGATGGCATATCACCAGTTATTTTCACAGGCTTGTAATCTGTCTTGTGGGGACTATGGATGAATAACTTCCCCTTCTCTGTCTATCCCTCTGCAGCTCCCTAAAACTCAACAATTCTTTGAGGAGTTGGAAGCTAGAGTAGATAAGAAGGCTATGCCTCCTATAAGTATTACTTCTTCCCCAGATGAGGCAATTATGCCTCCCTCACATTCTGTAATTGATGATTTCTCAGACTTCCAGGAAATAATGAAACATATTATATGTTCTTTGCAGATCCCCTTGGAGGAAGTCAGAGAGTCACGGCATAAACTCCTGGTTCTTTGAATGCGGTCCCTATGTGGCTTCCATACGTGGGTGCGCATACACCAGAGTTGGAACTGTTTATAGTAGTCTCCATTGATCCGTGTGCTGTGTATGGTCCACTTGGTTGTGTTCAAGGTCTTATGAGGCTGCACGGTTTGATGCTCCCTGAGTTCCCTCTTACTGCCACATGGTCAGAGTCGGAACACCTATCCTCTCGCTTTGAAATCTGCATAGATAGAGGAAAAAAAAGAGTTGATTCATAGTTGTTGTCTACATAGTTTGTATTTGTTAATTAGAAAGTTCTTAGTATAGTTAGTCAATGTCATCAGAGTACAGTTGGGAGTCCCACCCATTCTGGGGGACTATGCCCCAACAGGTCAGGTTCAAGAACTATGTCTCTTGCATGTGCTCTTTCTTGGTCAGCAACGAACATCAACGCTGCCTCTGCTATTTGAGGATCACGTTGTCAATAGGTGTTCAATCTGTTGTTCCTTCCCGACGGACCTGTGAGGCCATAGACTTGAGACTGCAAAAACATCTCATGGAACAGTCAATGCATCCACGTGCACACTCTGGACGTGCCAGAACACCTGGCTGCACTGATGGTGCATTCTTCTTCCACCGGTACGTCACTGGCAGTACTGGTGACTTTGACAAACCCCAAAAGACCCATAAAAAGCATGGGCATGGCACATCCATCCCGCCCACCACAAATTTTTCTGCTTTATGGTGAAACAATCATATTACCAATACTGGGTACTTCTCTTCAGAATTGCCACTGCCCCTCAAGTTTTCACAAAAGTCTTCACTGTGGTGGCAGTGCAAATATTATGCTGGGGGCATTCACTTTTTCCTTACCTGGACAACTGGATCTTGGTGGTGACATCACACTATCTGCATGTTATGGAAACTCTTTGCCAGCTTGGGCATATGCGTAAACAAAGCAAAGTCCACCCAGTTTATTGGCGCCTACCTGGACTCCCTTCTGAAAGACCTGTTTGTCACACTCAAGGCCCTCATCACGAGATTATGTGCCCATTTGCTCATGCACCTCTATCACTGCCTTTTGCTTCTCGGACATATGATGGCGTACATAGTGGTCATGCCATACACCCGCCTACACATGAGATGCCTGTAATTATGGCTTCGCTCTGTGTACGACCCACAAAGGGACCAGGTCAACAAATGGGTCCACCTTCCACACTCTCTACTGGCTTCCCTATCCTAGTGGTGCAACCCATCCACGGTCATGGTGGACACCCCCTTCAATCCCTCCACCCACATCAGGCTCGAATCACAGATGCCTTCCTTGTAGCCTGGGGCGCCCACATACAATGCCATACAGCACAGGGTCTCTGGTCCCCCAGGGAGGCACAGATGCACATCAACACATTCACTGCTCATTACACCTCCCACTCAGTAGTGGCAGACGTGGCAGTGAGTTGGGCTGTACTACAAACTCTTACTTCTACTGAGCCTTCGCTTCCACGACCAAATTGAATGTTGTTCGCTTCACTAACTATGTATGGAATCCACATAGGGACCAGGACTCGAAGAAGAAAGGTAGGTTACTTACTGTAATTGATTGTTCTTCGAGAGGTGTGGTCCCTATCTGGATTTCAGTCCCACCCCTGTCCCCTCTGCTACAGGCTCGCAGCCTGCCAATGAGAGGGAACTGAGGGGGTGTCAATTGCGTGGCCTCATAAGACCTCAGCCACAATCACATGGACCATGCACAGCACATGGGTTGATGGAGGCTACTAGAAAGAGTTCCGGTGCATGGCGCGCATGCGTACCCACATATGAAATCCAGATAGGACCACACCTCTTGAAGAACCATCAGTTATAGTAAGTAACCTCCCTATATCCTTTCGTGGTCTCCTTCTGCCCGTGTTGCCCTACCTGTCAGTGAGACTGTACTGTGTCCTGCCAAGACTATCTGGCAGACCCCAGCAACAATACCACCAATTTGTAAATGGGCTGATAAAAAAATATTGCACTCCAGCTAAGGACTCTGAATTCTTGTTTACCCATCCTGCACCCCACTCCCTGTTCATGGAGGCAGTGATTGAATGTGGCAGGCAATACCGTGCTAAAGCCATTCCCTCCGATAAAGGTCATCAATGTCTTGATTGATTCGGCTGCAAGACCTACTCATCCACAGCACTTCAATTTAGAATAGCAATCTGAGGCTGTCATGGCTATATATAGCCACTCAAATTACTCCAATTTTTTCACTTTTATTGAACATTTACCACCTGAACAGAGTGATCAGTTTCAGGTTATTAATTAATATGGGGCAACTGTTAGGCTTTTCAAGACTCATTGGGATGCCGCAGACACTGCTGCTCAATCTGTCGCTACGACAGTGGTCGTGTGGACAGCATCCTGGCTTTTGGGATTTCCAGGGGTGTCCAAAACACTGTTGAGGATCTTCCCTTCGATGCTCTCAAACTCTTTGTGGAATCCAAAGATGAATTCTTGCATTCCAGAGCTACTTTGAGATCTCTTGAGGTTTACACACTTGAAGCTTTAGTAGATCCCAGACAGCACAGAGATCCTGCCCTACATCATTTTCCACTTTTCAGAGACCTTATGAAGCATTCAAAAAGAACCCATGATTTCAGAGGAAGAGGCTATCTGTTTCTTTGGTGTCTACCACTTAGCTCCCATCAAAATCTAAGCAGCAGTTATGTTGAGTTGGTCGAGAGCCTGGAATAGTCCCACAGAACTGAGCTGCATTTGTTCCATTCTGACGCCTTACTTCCTTTTGGAAACACTCTCCCTCTCCCATTTTCAATCTGCCTGGGAGCAGATTACATCAGACAAATGGGTGCTGAAGGTTATAAGATTGAGGTATTCCATTTATTTTTACCTCTCTTTCCTCTTACCCAGTCCTCTTCAGAAACCCTTCTGATGAGTCCTCCTTAAGGCAGAAAGTCATCTCCCTTCTGCACATAGGAGCTCTAAAAATGTTCCAGCTCAACACATAGGGAAGGTCTTCTACTCCAACTATTTCCTGGTCCTGAAAAAGAATGGGGAATGGAAATTAATTTTAGATCTAAGACTCCTAAACAACTTTGTGAAATCCTCAAAATTCAGGATGTTGACTCTTGCAGCAATAATTCCATCCCTGGAACCGGAGAATCGTTTTTTGTCTCTTGACCTTCAGGACCTATTTTCATATGTGATTCCTCCATCTTGAAAGCAGTTCCTTTTGTTTCTGATACATCAGGATCACTGCCAGCGTTGAGTGCTCCCATTCAGCCTCTTTTCTGCCTCCAGGATGTTTTCGAAGGTTTTAGCACCTTATCTCTGTTGCCTGGGGATAATTGTATTTCCATATCTTGACAAATAGTTACTCAGTGCCCAATCTTACCACAAGGTTTACCATTCTTAATGCAAAAAGTGGTCTCTGTTCCATAAAGTAGGGTTGCAGCTCAACACTGAGAAATATATTTGGACTTCAGTGCAATGAATAGCATTTATAGAAGCCTTCTTAGATGCAATACCAACCAGGCCTTACCTCCCTGCAGTCAGATTCCTGGTGTTAATAGGCTTAATCTCAAAGATTCAAATCAACCCATGCACATCGCAAAGAAATTTTCTTAAATTGCTTCGACACATGGCAGTATGTACCTTTTTGATGCTTCATGGCAGGCTACACCTTTGTTCCCAGGGCTGGGTCAGAATTGTTTATATTCCAAAAAACATAATCTAAACAAGCTGCTGTTGGTCCCTTGTCAAGTTTGAAATTCTCTAAATAAATTTGTGAAAAGTCCCAGTCAGCATCTGTGCAAGAGTTCCTTTTATTCAAACTCCTCCTTTCATCACCATAATGAAAGATGCATCACTGATAGACTGGGGATCACATCTGGGGGCCTGTACCACTCAGGGCAAATGGTCAACCTAAAAGGCACTATTGCACATCAACCTCCTTAAGTTGAGGGCAGTCAGGAATGCCTCTGTCCATTTCTTGCCTTTAATCAGAATCAAGTCCGTAAGGATCTTGACAGACAACATAGCCTGCATATTCTGTATCAACTGATAGGGAGGGTCCAGATTGCCTTCTCTTTGTGCTAAAGCAATAAAACTCTGAAACTGGTGCTTAGACATCTGCATCCTAAGCTCTGCTGCTTATCTCCCAGGGTACAAGATATGATAGCCGATGATCTCAGCAGACACTTTTGCTGGGATTGTGAATGGGAGTTGGAATCCCGAATACTCAATCAAATATTTCTTTGTTGGGGAGTTCTGGAAATAGACTTCTTTAGAACATGAAATGCAAATGATTTTGTTTGGGGTTGCGTGGTTAGGCCCTTGCTCATTGGGAGACACCTTTCTTGTTCTATGGATGAGAGGCCTTCTATATGCATTTCCTCCACCACCTCTGATTGTGGATGTTGAATAAAAATCAAGCATGACAAGGCTAAAATCGTATTACTAGTTCCCACGTGGCTTACAGATCTGATATCCTTACCTAATTCACCCAGCTGTTTTGTCAGGCAGTCATTCTTCCATCCATTCCTCATCTCCTTTCTCAAGATGCTGGTTGAATGTTTCACTCCAACCTGAAGATTCTTCGTCTGAAAGGTTGGCTTCTCAATGGTTCACAGGAATAAAGGCTTCCTATTGTGAGGAAGTACGACAGATGTTATTGAACAGTAGAAAGGAGTCCACTAGCTACACTTACCTTCATGAATGGGAAAGATTAAGCTTTAGGTGTGATCAGAGATGTTCTTCCCCTGCTCATTCATCCCTCTTGTCTGTTTTAGACAACCTTCTACAGTTAAAGACAGGATTATCTGAGTTCCATCAGGGTACGCCTAGCAGTCCAAAAGTTTTTTTGTTCATCGGCTGAGGGATTCCCAGTTTTTCACTCATCCCACAACTGAGGTGTCTCAGAGGATTGGGTAACTTTTCCTTTCAAGTTAAGGAACCCACTCACAATTTGGGATTTAAATCTAGTATTTAAATGTCTTATGAATCCTCCCTTTGAGCCAATAGTTCTCTCTTCCTTCATAAATTTATCTATGAAGACTGCCTTTCTTACTATTTAAATGTCTTATTGATCTTCCCTTTGAGCCAACAGTTCTCTTCCCTCATTAATTTATATATGAAGATTACCTTTCTTGTGTCTATTACCTCTCCTCAAAGTGTTGATGAAATAAGAGATCTAATGATGAGCCCCCATTTGCAATATTTTTCAAGGACGAAGTTTCTTTGTCCATGTCCAAAACATTTACTCAAGGTATTGTCTGAGTTTCATAGTAACCAAGTCATCCATCTTCTGATCTTTTCCCCAAAGACTCATCAGTCCAAGAGGATGCTGCATTTCACACTTTGGATTTTAGGAAGGCATTAGGCTTTTATCTGGACAGAACCAGCTCATTTAGGAGCTCACCCAGACTATTTGTATCAATTGTGAATAGGTCTGAAGGTTCAACAGTTTCCACTGAAAGATTCACCAGGTGGATTTCTGATTGTATTATATTGTGCTACAAATCTGTTGACAGTCAGCCTCATCTTAGGGTGTTGGCCCATTCCATGAGGTCTATCTCTACCTCTATGGTACTGTTCAAACGTGTTCCAGTTCTGGATGTTTGCAAGGCTGCAACTTGGATGTCAATACAAATCTTTTCTAGACATTATGCAAAAGTCTAGTCTTCAAAATCAGATGTTGCCTTTCGAAATGCAGTCTTTTCGTCAGTCTTGGAGTGACTCCAAAGCTACCACCTGCTGTTGCAAGTGCTGTATAGTAGATACCTGAAGTGAAGCACCTGGGGGGACACTATGAAAATAAGGATAATAATGTCTTCATAATAGTACTAAGACATTTAAAATAAAGAAGTAAAAGACTGTTTTCCAACAGCCAGAAGGCTATTACTGAAAGAGAGGTTACTCACCCTGTCAAGTAATGCTCCACTACACTCCTTCCTTCCCCTCTGCTTCGGAGTTTCCTTTGCAGACTTTGTGGTGGAGAAGGACTGAGGGCGGTTTGACTACAGAGTCCTATGTAGCATCAGTGCAGGGCACAAGAAAGTGTAGGGCGCATGTGAGGGTCAACTGGGCACAGCTACCAAAAATGTCTTATCAGAGGCGCACTGGGTGTAGGCACATCTGAAGTTGAGCATCCATGAGCGCACACATCTCGAACTCCAGTTACTGCATAGGGTGAATAACCTTTCTTTCGGTTATAGGCTTCTAGCTGTTGGAAAACAGTCTTTTATTTATTTATTTTGAATGTCTTAGTACTATTATGGAGATAGAATTATGGATAGAAAAACTAAATTTAAGAAGCTTATTTAGTCTGGTGGCTTTCTAAATTTTTGAGTTTAGAGTTCCTTTAGCAAATTTTTCCAACATTTTTGGACTTTTTGCCATATTTATTAATGATTATCTCCCTTTTCAGTCTTACTACGAATGCTATTGGCATTTAAGCTGTGGGTGAGGTACTTCAGCAGTTAGAATAGCAAGTGAAAAATGGTCTTGGAAATGTGTTTTGAGCAATCTACAAAATACAGACTAAATGTTTTGTTGCAACCTCCCAGAGACAGGAATCCCTTCCCCACAAATGCCTCTTCAAAAATACCTTTAAGATCCAAGGGTAAAAGTTACCCTTTGTAGGATGGTATAACAGATTCCAAAGGAGGGATGAGCTCCATTATGGGGGAGGGAGGCCAAATCACCTACACACGTTACACATACCAAGTGCATGACATGAGACATGCTGACTGTGACAATTGTCTGATATGGAGGGTCTTAGAATGAAAGTTCACAGGTAAAACAGGATTTCCCCTTTATGATAGAAAGCTGACTAATCTGGCGGACAAAAAGTATAATAATGTCCAGCTTGACAAATTCAAACTGGAATTAAAGTGCACATTTTTGAAAGTGAGGATAATTAACCATTGGAACAATTTAACATGGGATCTTTTTGTTCTCTATTACTTGAAACTTTCAAATAAAGATTGGATGTCTTTCTAAAAATATGCTCCACCTCAACCACAAAAAATGTAGGCTTGATGCTGAAATTGCTGGGTGAAATACTGTGACGTGTGTTATACAGGTTAGACCATATTATTTTAATGGTTCCTTCTGACCTTAAATCTGTGAATTTATGAAAAAACATTTTCCAGTGTAATCCCTCCACTGATACTCTGAGTGTGTCATCTTCTGTACACAAGCTGGGACAGCTCCAGTGGTTTCAAGGCACTGCTAGGGATATTGGTCGTGTCCATTTTGACCGATTGCCAGACGTCCACCTCTACTGTTAGAAGTAGTCATGTTGTTTCTCGCTGTCCCATGTATTTATATTCACCTGATTGACTACTTTATATTTTCCCTATGAAGTAGAGAGCTTCTCATATGTCTCCTCTGTATTCCGTATATTCCTTATTTCTCGGTTTCTGCTTTCTCCTTGTGTTGGGTGTATTATGGACCTCTGATTGGAGCATTCCCTGGGAAATGGATTTCCTTGCCCCATCAAGATATTGGAGCAACTCAAAAAGGCAAAAGCAAAGTTGAGGCATGGACCTATATGTAAGGTTCCCTTCCAATCAACCTCTGAAGGAGAGCTTGCCTTCATTAAATGAAGGCTTTCAACTATAGCCTTATTAATTTCTGGATTATTATGTTGGTTATTGATTGGTTTGATATTACATTAGTGACCTGGGCTATTGGCCTCCTAAATGAGTATAGTATTGGGATAACAGGGTGAGAAGTTTAGGTTTGGAGACTCTAGGAGCACATGAGGAACAATGACCCCAGCTGATACACGTACAAGTTCTCAATTTAGTGGATTTATTATCAAATCCACTAAGCAGATAAACAGCGACTCAAATGCTGAAATACAGCAACAGATAATGTGTGCAAATTGTTTAGCCCTATGATTAGCATCTCTGATGTCTCCTGTAGGGGGACCCTGGAGTGTCAGTCAATATCTTACTACTACTCCTCATCACCACCAAAGGTTGTCATCTTACTATCTACACATACATCTCTCCCCCTTCCCTCCCGGGCACACCTTTTATCCTGAGTTATGCTAACACCTACTAAGGTTCATACATGTGCATGAGTTCCAATCCCTTTCCATAGGTTTTGGAAGAACTCTTCTTGCAGTATTCCAAGAGGCTGAACCAGGATTCCTCTTCATTGCCCTCAGAGGCTTAGAGATACTTCTGTTCTAGGTACAGAGAGAAGCAAAACTCATCAGTGATTCATGTAGAGGTTACTAGGAGAAAATTAGCCTATGAGTAATTTTTCCATTCCTTCGTAGTATTTGCAATCCAAAAGTTTTGCTCTAGCACATGAGCCAGAAAATAAAATCCATTAGAAACTGAATCTGCAAAATAATCTAGTGTGTTTTCATTGTCAATATGGAGAAACGCAAATAGTGAAGCAGTAAAAGAAGGAAAAAATAGACTAGATTCTTCAGGAGCCTCTGTATGTTCCCAGCCTCCTCCCGCTGCCTAGACAAGCGGAGGCCCGGACATGTGGTGCAGTCTACCCCTGGTGGTGAGCATGCATAACCTTTTAAAGCCATGTCTAGTAAGTGAATTTTTGAATGCCCTCACATGGCACTGTACATCAGACACCCTAGTCTCTTTAAAGGAGTACATCATCCCCCCCCCCCCCCCCACACACACACACACACACACACAACTGCTTCAGTTCTCCTCATCTGCCTCAAAGAGCAGACCTTTCGCATATTAGTTGACTTGCATGTTTTTCCAGACTGGTGCTCATGTCATAGAATCATAGGGTTAGAAGGGACTGGGACATAGGGTTAGAAGGGTCATTTAGTCTAACCCCTTGCACATGTGCGGGATTTGTTGTGTCTAAACTATCCAAGAAAGATAGTTATCCAGGCTCTTTTTGAAAACGTTCAGTGAAAGAGATTCCAAGACTTTCCTAGGCAGTTTGCTCCATTGTCCTGCTGTTTTTAGAGTTTGGAAGTTTTTCCTAAGATTTAATCTAAATCTGCTATGCTGTAGTTTGAACTCATTGCCTCTTGTCCTGCCTTCTGTGGCAAGAGAGAACAATTTTCTTCATCTTTTTTATTGTAGCTTTTCAAGTATTTAAAGATCAC
Organism: Emydura macquarii macquarii; assembly: GCF_026122565.2. Taxonomy (NCBI): domain Eukaryota; kingdom Metazoa; phylum Chordata; order Testudines; family Chelidae; genus Emydura; species Emydura macquarii. The sequence goes on along the minus strand of NW_027132610.1, from coordinate 40,322,188 downwards.
TATCATATCCCTCCTTATTCTCCTCTTTTCCAAACTAAACATACGCAGTTCCTTCAGCCTTTACTCACATGGCTTGCAGTCTGTCCCTTTGATCATCTTTGTCTCTGGCTTCTCTGCATCCTTTCCAGTTTCTCTACCTCCTTTCTATACAGCAGTGACCAAAATTGGACAGACTCCATCTGAGGCCTAATCAGCCCGAGTAGACTGGTACTATCAACTCTTATGACTTGCATGCTGTGTCTCTATTAATGCAACCTAAAATTGCATTTGCTTTTTTTTTCCAATAGCATCACATTGTTGATTCATGCTGAGGTTGTGGATCTCAGAAGTGCTGCTGCCCAAACCAGTTATCCCCCATTCTGGATTTGTGCATTTGGTTTTTCTTTCCCAAGGTAGCCCCTTGTATGTCCAACATCTGGTGTTCTTGAAGGAGTCTCAGTTCCTGACTCAGTGTCTCATTTCCAAGATATTCACTCCTCGGACCTGTAGAGACTTGAGGCTACAGGCTTATCATCCCTCTGAGGCCCGGAAACCAAGATATCTGTCCTCAGGCCAGTCTTGTGCATGCCCAAGGCATCCCTATTTTTTGCTCAGGTCCTTGCTTTCTGGGCCTAAGAGGCACTTGCTGGTACTAGAGTTGGCTACAGGATCTGGTTCTAGTTTCATTAACTGCTGCCAGAGGCACTATCTCACGTCAGTGAACTTCAGCAGCACCGTACCCTAAGATGGCTTCATAACCTGACTCTGGCACTGATGGCAACCTTGATGCACCAACTATCCCAGTACCTACTCTTTCCCTGGTACCAGAAACACACAAAAAGGGTACACTTTCTGCTTCTCTGCCAGAGACAACCCTGCTTCTTAGCACTGACTTTCACCTCCACAAAATTTCTTCCTAAAGTAAGGAGAAAAAGAAAAATTTTAGTATGAGAGAAGTTGTATGAAGAAAAAGAAGCGTACCCACATTTCTATACCAACCATCCCAATTCGGGAGCCATTGCTCAATCTGAACAGGAGAAGTTGGCACTGATGTCAGAGGATCTCTCTCTTCATCCAGGAATCTGTATTTCCATGCCTTAGTCCTAAACCTCTGGCACACATCCTGGCTGCCTTCTTTTGAAATCACAACCCATTTTCCAGCCCCTTGGCCGGATTCTCCCTGTTATGGAAGTAGTAAAGAGCAGCCTTGGTGCATTCTAAGGCAGGATCATAGGTCCCCAATACCATGCGCCATAACTCAGTACATTTCAGCCCATTTTCCACTTCTCCCTGATGCCTGCCTCCTGAAAGGAGATGTTTCAAGATCCTGTACAGCTGCTTACATGGCTTATTCATATCAAAGTTAATTCAGGTCCTTATTTGAAGCAGCTAAGTCAGAACTCTGGGCACTATCTGATTCACAGTCTGGGGAGATGTCCCCACTTCTGGCTCTAGTTAAAGCACCACAACTGTTGACACCAGCACTGACTGTTCTGGCACCTACAGATTATACCATTTCGGCTTGCTATCCCTTTCAGAGACCTGATACTTCCACTAGTGGATGACTACGATTTGGGATATTTTGGAAGAGGATGCCCCTTAGGATACCAACAAATGTCCTGGTGTGGGTGTATTGTAGATATCACTTTAACCGATGAAAACATAGGATTTACTGCCATGTCATGACCTGATGTTTTCGAACAGTTTATCGATTTCACATGAAGAGCCTAAAGCACCTTACAACTGGAAAAGGTACTTTCACAGTGGAGTCAACAGATCTTTTGTTGGCATCTCACAGACCTAGGCTGAGGAAAAAATCACTATTCCCCTTAACCAGAATTTGTGGTTGAATCAGACTTCCACCTCACAGGTCTGTAGTAGAACACACTATATGTACTCCCATTCTGTCTGAGGAGTTCCATTTTGGGGGGTAACATCCTGTCCCCAATTACTTTGTGGGAGCCCAGAATGAATTAAAAGGCTCAATTCTCTTTATTCAGCATCCGAATCCAGGGAAGGCAGAAGATTTGGATGACTTCGGATGCAGGTTTTATTCTTCAGGCTCCCTAGGCATGAGAGCAGAAAGTTGCCAAACTATAATAGACAGGTATTCCTATATAGTCTGGGAAACCCTGAACTCTGTCCTAGGTTCAGCCCCAGACTTGAGAAAATAGGCAACTAATTTCCTTGTGGGTGAGGATTGTACTATAGCCAAGCATGCACTTGAAGTGGTCTGTGATGTGTCTAACATAAATATCAGTTCTGTGGCTCCAGGAGGAGCTAGTGGCTCTGTTCCTGAGGGAATACTTTAAAAATCCAGGGGAGATTCGAGGCCTTATCTGTAGACCAGGAGCTCTACAGTCACACAACTAACAAGGTGCTATAGAAAATGAAGTTCACTAGGGTCCCTGCTAGATTTTGTTATCTTTCTTACCCGTGACCTTTTTCCAGAGACATTTACTATCCTTACCCAGTTTCACGTTCCACAGGTGGGACAGGCTTAACTTTGCAGTGATTCTCTTCACAGAGGAGATTCCAATCCCTTTTAAGACCTACCTATCGTAGAAGGCCTTAGCAGCAATAAAGGAGCAAGCATCCTCAAATTCTTCAACTCAGACCACTTTAGCTATCTATAAGAAACAGATTTGATGTGCACCCAACAGATAAATGCATTTATCTTTCCCATCTAATTCCATTCCATTCACTCCTTTCTCAGTCCTCATCTATCCTGCTTTTACAACACCCGATGTGTGATTATTTCTAGTTGCTGGATCTTGGGGACTATTCTTGACACACATTCCTTCCATTTTGGCACCAGGTCTCCTCACAATTCTCCTTCCCTCCCTCTTCAGAAAAGCTTTTCCTAAGCTGGTCTTCCTGGAAGAATTTGAGGTGCTCCTGTCAAAGGAACCATAGAATAAGTCCTCTGAAATACCAAGAAAAGGGATTTTACACTTGATGTTTTCTCATCACCAAGAAAGTAGAAGGTCCGAGACCCATTCTAGGCTTGGGGAACCTGAACAAATAAGATAATCAAGAACTTGAAGTTCAGGATGACTTGGGGATCTCATTCCTTCACTGCCATAAGCTGACTGGTTTGCAGCTCTGTTTGTAGGATGCATACTTATACATACATTCTGTTCCCTTGCGAAGCAGAAGAATACAAGACCAGTACAAGCAGTCCCTAAAACTAGATAAGTAATAACAACGTTCACTAATGGGCCATGCAAAGACAGATCTATTTGTGGCAAGAGAATAAGAGACTCCTTGATTATTGTACCAGATTGACAGGGAAAATATTTTCACAAGCTTCCCACATGGCCACATCAGCAATGATATTTAGAGTTCCTAGAGCTGACCAAGGAAAATCCTTACCTGCTTCCTCTTTCCCATGACGACTTATCCTAAAGTGGAGATCAGTTACAGAACCTAAATGCTAGATCATCTGACAGTTTGGAGGATACTTTCCTAATCTGTATAGACTGTTTCATGTTTACAGTGTGCTGCCAATTCTCCTTCACTCAAGGAAAGGCATCTACCTTGAAATGTTATAGACAAAAACATTTTACACCTGGCCACTAATAAGAACTTGACTCCATCAAATGCTGGGTTGTCAGCAGTTTTGAGCTATCTTCTGTTTGTGAAGTCATATATTTTGGGTTGTGTGTCTCTTCTCTGAAAGTGCACCTAGAAGCTGTGGATTTTGATCTGGAACATTTCACTTTAGCACATCAGCATTTTCCTGTGAAACTTAAATTTTCAAGAAAAATTCTGACCAGCTCCATTTTTAAGCAAAGATTCTTCTAAATAGATTAAGAAGTGTATAAAGCTATGTTTTGCTAGGATGCCAGTTCCTACAACTACTCTGTTTTTGTAGTTTTTCCTCCTGATCTTACTGTTGAATTTTGGCCCATTTGATAGGATAGTATGTAGAGACTGAAAGTCAAGTGAGAAGCTTCTGCTTTAGCTCTTCATTTCACTTATGTATACAAAGCATACCTGAAGCCAAAGGAATAATGTGTATGTAAGCCTGTTGCTGAGAGGTTATATGCCATTGGCCATGTAACAGGTTTAGTCAAATATTTCTTAGTTCATTGAGAGCAAATGTAAAAAGATTTGCCTTCAGTGGTAAGGCCATATATTTTACTATAGTGACTTCTCCAAGCATAGGTATTGGAGGTATTCATAATTGGAGGTATTCTGCTATTTTTTTGCTACAGTATGTTTATGTATGTGAGGTGCTAGTTGGTGGTGCTGCTGACACTTTTTCTTCTCAGGAGCTTTCCGCTTTTCATCATAGTTCCACTGATTATGGTTTTCAGTTACAGAATTGAATATTACTTTTTATTTTCTTTCAGGTTGTCTTGACACATTGGCTGCTATGCAGGACTTAAAAATGGGTGTAGCAAACACAGAGGAGGAGACTCAAGCAGTAATGAAAGTTTATTCCAAGGAAGATTATAGCGTTGTTAACAGATTTGAAAGTATGTACTCAGTATTGTTTTGCTGCACAAATAAATGGACTTCCATTCCACAAATCTGGTTTTATATAAATCTATAATGATTTGTTCCTTTTAGGTCATGGAGGAGGTTGGGGTTATTCAGCCCATTCAGTGGAAGCTATCCGTTTCTATGCCGATACTGACATTTTACTTGGTGGTCTTGGCCTTTTTGGAGGTAGAGGTGAATACACTGCTAAAATAAAGGTAAGAGATGAACTTTTTCAAAACATACTGTTTTAAGATCATGGCTTTAGAAATGTAATTTAGGATTGATAGGATTTTTAATGTTTTTACTAATGGGGTGGAAGGTCCCTTGTTGCACAACTGTAAAGGCTATCCATCAAACAAAAAACATGGAAAGACCCTCAGAAGAATATGAATCAGGCTCCTCTCTGAGGCAGTATTGATTGAGTGTCTCATGATGATGGTGGTATGGGGGAGGTGTAGAACTGAGAGCTTCAACACTCATCTTTAAAATCCCATGCAACGTTTTCAAGAATAGGGGTGTTGATGGTAATGTACTGACCAAATTCATATTAGGTGATTACCAGTTAGCCTATCTAAATTATTCCTGCAGTTTCACTTTTCTCAGTGTTCTTTACTACTCGTCCAACATTTCTAAGTAGCATTTCTGTTAGCTTTTGAAGCTCTTCATTGATGATGGCTGAAGTTATTAGAAACTTTGTTCATTGAAGTGCTTTTGTATCATTCGGGATGAAAGGAGAATTCATTATAGTATTTCTGAAGAAGTGATATTTGGGTGATATTGTTTTCTTAAACGTTATAGCATTGAGCTACTAGAAAGGTTTAAAGCTGAACAAGAGCATGCTCTCATACTTACAGCTGGGGACGGATGACCCTTATTTTGTATTTTTTTTCTAATAACTCACTGCACTGTTATTGAAAATGCTTGCATCAGGTTCCGCAAAGCTTAAAACCTGAATAATAGGTTTGGTTATATAGGTTGCTGTCTAACTAAAACATGCTAAAAATCTATAAGCAAAATTCTGTTGAGTATTAGGCTATTGAGGACAGCACTCAGTTAAAATAAGACATCTAATTGCTAAACTGTGCAGTAAAGTCAAGTGATTTTTCTAATGGTAATTCTTCCTGGTTTTTTTGGTTATGTGAAAATGGACACAACATAGGCTCTCCAAAACGTTTTCCAGAGTTTTCTGGAACCCTTTTGTCCCTTATTGAAGCAGCAGTAATAAGTTTCAAGAAGGAGGAATGTGATAGCTTAAAAAAAAAAAGCAGTCCTCTTTCCCAGTCATAACAGAAGAACTGAGTGTAATCAAAATGTATTTTACTGACCTACAAGTTTCTCTGGCCCTATTCAGACACACACAGAAGATATCATCTGTGCTGACAAGAAATTATGAGCTTAGGCCCTGAATCTAGAGATATGCTTGTGACTACCTTTATGCACTGAGTAGCCCCATTGACATCAGTATTGAAATTGCTGATATCATTAATGTATCATGAAGAAAAAACTTGATATTTCTAAGGGAAAAAACAAATAGGAATAAAAGATTTTTAAAAGAACTTACACATAATAGAGAAGCCAAAAAGGATACACACCAGTTTTCTCCACTTTGTGGGTCTTTATTGAGTTACTCAAAACTTTACTCAATATTATGGGTTTACTCAAATGGAACTTCATACAACCCATGTTTCAAGATGGTCATAATTTTCCAAGTTAATACATTTCACCTACATACGATTTTTTTGGTTATTCACTGTTTTTTATGCTGCTGAATTATTAATTCCTGTGGTTCATATTTATTTCAGAAACATCTCAGAGGATGTTGAAAGGAAAGGAACAAGTTCGCTATATCTAATATACTTAAAACCTGTTCTTCTTTGAGTGCTTGCTTATATCCATTTCATTATAGGTGTGTGCATGCCTCCATGCACGGCTACTGGAACTTTTTTCCCCTTAGCAGATCCTGTAGGGCCGGCTCCGGCGCCCCCTGGAGCTCCGCGCACATGCCGCAGTATATGAGGTGCTGTTGGCCCTATGCCCCCTCAGTTCCTTCTTTCCGCCCATGACATTGCTGGAACTATCCTTGCTTGCTTTGCAAGTGCTAATTCCCTTTGTTCTGAACTTAGTTTTTTCTGTTACTGTATTGTTAGATAGCTTAGTTTAGTAGCTGTTAACAGTGGTAGTTAGAGACTTCAGGTAGTCCCAGCTGGGACTTAGCTGAGACCAGGGTATGCTTCGGTCACTGGGTTTCAAACCGTGTGCCTCCTGCAGGAAGGCTTTCCCACTTAGCAACCCCCATGACAGCTGCCTGAAGTCTTGGAGAAGCCCACCGTAAGGACAAGTGTAAGATCTGCAAGGCTTTCAAACCAAAGACTCAAAAGGACAGAGAAATCCATTTGAAAGCCTTGCTTATGGAGGCAGCGCTTCATCCGGCCTCTGAGCCGACCCTCTCCGTCTCATTACTGAGCATGGGATCGGTATAGAGTGCACCGTCGGCATCGGCCGCGACTCAGAACCACGCTGCTTCCCCAGTGCAGAAGAAGAAGAGGAAGCAGCATAGGGAATGCGGACATTCCCACGCTCCATTGAAAGGGGCAGGGTTGAGCAGTGAGCCACACCGAGGTTGGCCCGTGGAGACATCTCTCCGGAGCCAGCATCTCTAGTCAGGGAGCATCCCCCAACTTGTGGGAGTGGGGTAGCCCCTCTGTCCCTGCCAGCGCCATCGACACCGGAGGCCTTTCAGGCAGCAAGATCCTTGTTGGCCTTGCCTATGCTGCCTACGCCATGCCCTCCGCTGAGGGAGAAGGGGCTAATGTCGCAGGGGAAACCCGCGTTGGGTCCCCCTGAGTGGCTGAGCACATCCCCGTTACGGGAGGAAGATCTCCTGCTGGATGGTCACCTAGGGTGGAGCAGTGCTGCTCCCCTAGTAGTCGCTGCAGGTTGGGGTCATCGGACCGACCTGCACCGACACAGGATGTGGAGTCTCCCTCCTGATGCCAGTGTCAATCCCCAGCACCGGGAGCAGCTCACGCCAGGAGATGGCACTCCACAAATGGTTCCCGCTGTTCCTGCTCCCCGGCACCGAGGAGTTCGCCCACACCGAGGCGGCACAGAAATCGATAACTGGAAATGGACTTGGTACCGAGGAGTTTGCCTGCCCCAAGGCAGCATTGAACCCAGTCGCCAAAAGCCAACATGGGGCCAAGAGGCAAGCGGCACCGAAAGTCGTCGGTACCGAGACAACGCTTCGGTACATCTAGCTCCTCGGAGCGCGACTTTGGACACTGGCACCGATCACGGCACCGAAGGCATCCCTCATCGTCATCGAGGTTGGTGGTGTCGAGATGGCGTTCTCTGGAAAGACAGAGCACCCCTGACTCAGGACACCGTTCCCTCCTGGCTTGGTACCGCAAGGCGAGGGCCTCAGATTCTTCACTGACACTGCTTCGGGGTCCTCCCTGGCGGGGTAGTCGTCGACAGAAGGTGTCCGAGCTCCTGGATGGCCTCAAGGGCAGTGGCCTCCCCAATGGCCTTATTGGGACCCCTGGGGTTTCCAGGTGAGGCCGGGACCCAATCTGTTAAGTCTTCGGGGCTACAGTCAATTTCCCCGGTACCAGGGAAGGTCTATCACCCACCCTCAGACGATGATTTGGACCCCCAGGAGGGGAACTTCTGTGGGTACTGCTAGTCTTTAGGAAGGGGCACCACCTCTGGCTGTACCCCTTCAATCCTCCTCCTCCTCCTCACTGGACGAAAGTCTCCCCCAAGACCACTCAGCACCACTGGATGATTTCAGGGCACACCAAGAGCTGCTCAAAAGGGTTGCCACCAACTTGGGGCTGGACCAGGTGGAGGAACTAAAAGAGGCTATGGACAGTCTTTTCAGTGTGCTAGGGGCTGCCCTAGCTCAAGTAGCCCTCCCCATCCATGAAGGGGTCCTCAGAATAGTGAAGTCCCTGTGGCAAACCCCTTCTTCGGTGGCCCCGACGTCTAAGGCGGCTGAGAAGAAATATTACATCCCGGCCAAAGGGTTTGAGTGTCTGTTTATTCACCCCTTCCCTGGGACACTGGTGGTGGATGTTGCCAACCAGAGGGATAGGCAGGGGCAGCCGGGGTCTACTTCCAAAAACAAGGACAAGAAATTGGACTTGTTTGGGAGAAAAATATATTCTTCAGCAAGCCTACTATTTAGCATGGCCAATCAGTAGGCTCTCCTGGGCAGGTATAATTTGAATCTGTGGGACTCGCTGAGGTGCTTTGCTGAGGCCCTGCCCCAGGACCAGGCCTTTGAGTTTAAGACAATCGTGGAAGAGGATACCACGGTAGCTAGAGCAGTGCTCCAGGCGTCTTCAGATGCGGCTGACTCGGCAGGAAGGGCTTTAGCCTTCGCCACTTGCATGCGTAGATTCTCATGGCTCCAATCCTCTGGGCTGTCCCAAGAGGTTCAGCAGTCCATCCAGGTCCTTCCCTTTGATGGGTCAGCTTTGTTTTCCGACCAGACTGATGCTAAGTTGCATGGTCTGAAGGACTCGAGGGCCACGTTTCACTCCCTGAGCCTTTACACACCAGTCTTCTAGGCATCAGTCACATCCCCAGGCACAGCAGCAGCAAAGGTTCCAACCTCTGCCGTTCCCAACAGGAAAGAAATAGGGGGTCTAGGAGATGCAATCCGCCCCCGAGTTACTCATCAGCCCCCCAGCAGGGGTCCTCCAGGTGGTCGGGCAACCAAAGGAGGCACTTTTGATGGGGAGCCTGAGGGTGGCGCCCCAACCTTTCTCCTGGATCCATCCTGCCCTTTTTTGAACCGCTTAGCTCCCTTCCACTCCGAGTGGGCCAGAATTACTTCGGACCGCTGGGTCCTTGGTATAGTTTTGGTGGGCTACGCCATCCAGTTTGCCTCATTTCCCCCCAACAACCCTCCCCCTTTGTCCCTCTTCAGGGACCACTCTCACGACCAACTCCTCATACAGGAAGTGGAGACCCTCAGCCTGGGAGTGGTGGAAAAGGTCCCTCAGGGCATGGCGGGGAAAGGGTTCTACTCAAGGTACTTCCTCATTCTCAAGGTGAAAGGGGGTCTAAGGCCCATATTAGACCTGTGTCATCTCAACAAATATATCAAGAGATTCAAGTTTCATATGGTCTTCCTAGCTTCCATAATCCTTTCCCTGGATCCAGGAGACTGGTATGCCTCCTTCGATCTCAAGGATGCATATTTCCACATATCTGTCTTCCCCCACCACAGGTGCTTCCTTTGTTTCATGGTGGCTGGCTCCAACTAACAGTTCACAGCCTTACCCTTTAGCCTATCTTCAGCCCTGAGAGTGTTTACCAAATGCATGGCGGTAGTGGCTGCGCACCTGAGACGAAAGGGTGTACAAATTTTCCCATACCTGGATGATTGGCTAATCAGGGGCAGGTCCAGGTCCTAAGTGCAAAGGAGTGTGACCCTCACTTGCGCCACTTGCTGCAGGCTGGGCCTGTTGATAATCAAACACAAGTCCACGTTAAACCCAGAGTAGCGCAGAGTTCATTGGTGCTACCCTGGATGCTTCCCAGACCAGAGCCTTCCTGTCCCAACCAAGCTTTGAGGCAGTGGTCTGCATTATCTCCCTTCTGCACCAATGCCCCATGACGACACCCAGGCATTGTCCGCAGCTGTTAGGTGCAGGCCGCTATGTGACCTATGTGGTGAGACTCGCTCTTCTGAAGCTCTCACCGCTTCAGGCATGGTTGGCCTCGGTGTATGTCCCGAGCAGACAACCCCTAGATTGGGTAGTCACAGTTGCCCCACCCGTCCTAGCCTCCCTAGACTGGTGGAGGACTCCCGGGCACTGCTGAAGGGCGTTCCATTTGAGGAAGTAGTGACCTCGATTACCCTAATATCGGATGCCTCGGATATAGGGTGGGAGGCCCATATCCGTGCCAAACTCGGCACTCAAGGGATCTGGTTGAGAGAGGAGAGGCACCTGCCCATCAGTGTGAAGGAACTGCAGGCCATTCACCTAGCATGCAAAATGTTCCTCCGCTTCCTTGTGGGTGGTACAGGTGCTGACGGATAACACTGCAGCCATGTACTACATCAACAGGCAGGGGGGAGCCCACTCCTCAGTCCTCTGAAGAGAACCTATCCGCCTGTGGGACTTTGCCGTACGGCACGATTTCCACATGATAACCTCTCACCTCCTGGGAGTGAGGAACGACAGGGTGGACTGCCTCAGCAGGTCATTTCTACCCCACCACAACTGGTCACTACACCCAGAAGTGGCGTCTATGATTTTCCAGAGGTGGGGCTCTCCCCAGGTGGACCTGTTCGCGTCAGTCTGGAGCGAAAAGTGCCTACAGTTCTGCTATCTCTGTGGTCAAGAGACCGGGTTGATCTCCGACGCCTTCCTCTTGGACTGGTCGGGGAGCCTCATGTACGCATTCCCGCCCATTCCCCTCCTGCTCAGGATCCTGCTAAAGTTCAAGAGGGACAGAGCTGACGTTATCTTGATTGTTCCAGCCTGGCTGTGATAGCACTGGTTCAGCATGCTGCTGGACCTCTCGATTGCCCCCCTCTGGTGCTCCTGAGACAGCACGACCTCCGGTTCAAGGACCATGGTCGCCTGTTGCCCCTGGACCTGGACTCCCTGCACTTCATGGTGTGGAGGCTCTGTGGCTGACAGGGAGAGAGAGCCTGCTCAGAGCAGTCCAGCAAGTCCTGCTTGGTAGCAGGAAGCCTTCTACGCAGGTCGTGTATTGGGCTAAGTGGAGACCGTTTACCTGTTGGGCGGAGTCCCGAGGTATCCCGCCCAGCCTCTTGCCTATACAGGTCATCCTGGAGTATTTGCTCCAGCTAAAGCTCCAGGGTCTGACACTGGCCTCATTGAAGGTTTACCTAGCAGCTATTTTGGTCTTCCATCTGCTGCTAGTGGGGAGATCGCTGTTTTCCCACCCAACATTGGTCAGGTTCCTCAAGGAGGTAGAGAGGCTCTATCTGCAGATCCGTGACCCGGTGCCTCCCTGGGATCTCAACCTGGTCCTTTCGCGACTCATGGCTTCATGCCCTCTGCTTCTGCTTTCCTGGAAGGTGGCCTTCCTGGTGGCCATTACCTCTGTAAGGAGGGTCTCCGAAATTAGAGTGCTGACCTCGGAGCCCTCTTATATGGTGTGTTATAAAGATAAGGTTCACTTGAGGCCACACCTGGCCTTTCTGCCCAAGGTGGTTTCCCAATTTAATTGTAATCAGGATATTTTTCTCCCTGTGTTTTTTCCCCAAACCTCATGGTTCGGAGGAGGAGAGGAGGTGGCGCTTGCTGGATGTGAGATAGGCCCTGGCCTTCTACATGGAGCACACAAAGGCGTTCCGGAGATCGACGCAGCTCTTTGTCACAGTGGCCAACTGGATTAAAGGCTCCTCTGTCTCCACCCAGCATATGGATAACATTGTGCATCAAGTTCTGCTATGAGCAGGCAAAGGTGCTGCTTCCGGGAACCATCACAGCGCACTCAACCAGAGCTCAAGCTTCATCTACAGCCTTCCTGGAGAGAGTGCCTGTGCAAGACATCTGCAGAGCCACCACCTGGTCATCAGTGCATACCTTCACATCCCACTACACCATCATCCAGCAGGTGAGAGAGGACGCGGGATTTGGCAGAGCAGTGCTGAGGGCAGCTCATCAGTAACTCCGACCCACCTCCAAGGTATTGCTTGTTAGTCATCTATAATGGAATGGACATGAGCAAGAACTTGAAGAGGAAAACAAGGTTACTTACCAGTAACTTCTGTTCTTCGAGAGGTGTTGCTCATGTAAATTCCTTGACCCACCCACCGTCGCCGCTGCTGGAGTTGGCAGAAAGAGGGGACTGAGAGGGCGTAGGGCCGGCAGCGCCTCATATACTGTGGTATGTGCGCAGGGCTCCAGGGGGGCCGAGAGCTGGCCCTACAGAATCTGTTAAGGGGGGAAAAGTTCTGGTAGCTGTGCACGGAGACATGGACACACCTATAATGGAATGGACATGAGCAGCACATCTCGAAGAACAGCAGTTACTGGTAAGTAACCTTGTTTTTCTGTGTCGTGGCATGTCATTCAGATGCCGTGAATTATCTAGTTATGCTGCTGGAATCTTCTTCATCTTTCAAATAAGTAGGATTATTAAGAGGCTCAATTCAGGGAAATTTTCAGGCTATGATCATTAATAATGTTTCTAGAGGGGAAAACTGAAACTGTGCCAGTAGAAACAGACTGGATTGCATTTTGGACCCCAGAAAATTACAAAAAATATTTCTGCTTAAAGAACTGGAATGGATTGATGATGAAAAGGACTTAAAGATTCAAGTTAGAGCTAACATGAAATTTATGTACAGTCTTTTATTGCAACAAATAACACTCATTTGATCTTGGACAACATGGAAACTACATTAAAATGGAATTAAGGTTGAAAAGCTGTATGAGTAATTAACATTAGAAGGATGTTGTAATTATCACAAAACCAAGAACTATTAACCCAAGAAATTCAAAGTCAATTTTAAAAGAAATCAAACTTAGTAAGATGATTGGCAGTCCAAAAAAATCTCAATTCTACCGCACAGTGACTCTATGCAACAACTATAGTACCATTATGATTAGTGCATAATAAATAGTGTTTGTGGTCCCAGGTTAGGTTAAACTGTTGGAACTTGAGTCTCTACATCATTGAGGTGATTAAACAAAACAGTTCCTGGTAAAATTTTGCTTTAAGGCACAGTTGCATTTGGAAGGGTATACTGCTGCTGTTGTATAGCCTTTTCCTTATCTTCTCACTATTTACGGCTTCAAGAGATTATATGATATTGTATTTCTTACACAGAATTCTTCATTCTAATGACACCTTAGTGTAGTGACTTACACTTTAAGAACCAATGGTGATTCTTAGAGTATTTATCTGTGTGCCTCATACAGGTGAGATCACAATCTTTGAACAACAGTGTCTTTTGGGTTGCATCTGTGCCCTGCGTGTCTGAGGCTTCTCAACTGATGGCATAAAGGGCAGAGCACCTGCCAGCATCCCTCAGTTGCCTCTTACTGTACATGACAGTAGATGGGACCCGATTGCCTGCTTGTTACTTCCTAGCACATTTTCTATCGAGTTATTTCCCTATAAGTTCCCCCTTTATTTTTCTTTTAAAATGTTATCTGAAATTTATTCCCCTTAAGAAGAAGGAAAACAAAAATTAACTTGTTTTGTGCCAAAACCACATTGGTGGTGGATTCAAACCCTTCATGCTTTAAATCTTGTGCTTGTCTTGTGACTGTTTCATTCCCCTTATAGCCGATCATAGCTATTGTTTATTCTGTCAGTGAGAGCCATGTGCCTGACTGATGCTCCATTTGACCATCATTCTCCTCAAGCTCATAAAAATTCAGGGATATTTGGCTGAAATTACATCTTCAGGAGCAGTTTGGGAGGAAGTTCACATCCAGAAGAACCGGCATCAACCTCTGTGTCCCAGTCTGTCAGCTGGGATTTGACTCCCAAGACAGATAGTGGTAAGAAATCTGACAAGCCAGAAGGCATAGCACAAGCCAGAAGGCATAGCAGCCAAGGATCACCTAAGTACTAATGGTTGCTCTGGCTTTGAAGACCAGAACTGTACTGTGGAAAGGTATCAGCACTGGACTCACCATGGTTCCCAATAGTGGCCTTCCCTAAAGAAAGGAAAAGTTGAGGCCTAAGAAGAGCTCTTTTTCTTTGCTTTCTTCCCAAGAAATGAGCACTAGATCTGTGTGAATAACTGATTTTTTTCCCTTGCAGGCAATTCTAAAAAAAAATTAAATAATTGTGGTTCAGGAAGAACAGAAACCAAAAATTCAAAAAAAAATTCAACAAATTGAAGCCGTCAACAAGACCTAAATTTGATTCATCCTGAAATGAAACGTTTAATTTCTGGACACTTTAAAAATAAAAGTAAAAGAAAATCAAGGGCTAGATTCTCAAAATGGCTGGAGCAGAAGGAGGAGGTGGTGGTGGTGTTGCTGCTTTCCTTCCTTATAACCTTGAGCTCTGGCATTAGAGCACTCATCTGGGACGCAGGAGACCCAGGTTCAAGCCTCCTCCTTTGCATTTTATGGTGCAGGGACTTGAATCCCCATCCAGGCGACTTCCCTAGTCATTGGGATAAGGGTTATAAGGGAAGCACCTCAATCTGCTCATCCAGCCATTTTGTGAATAGTGCCCTAAGTCCCCTTGTGAATCTGTCACGCCTACCAAAAAAGGTTGGGCCATACTATTCGGGTCAAATTTGGGTAAATTCATTAACAATGAAAACTGCACTTTCTAGCAAATAAACAATTTTTCCAAAAAAATTCGCCTAGCTCTACTGAGCACAATGCCCTCTCATATTATGTAGGGGCAAGTGATACTGCTTCAATCTCTTACTCTGCATCAAAGGGCCTCAAGACTACATGGCTACCTGTGACTGGGACAGATTCCTCAGTGCTGAAAATCTCAGCACTGACATTGGAGTTGGCACTGTCAATTGAGGTACTAATAGTCCCTGATGATTTATGGCTGATGGAAGCTACTTTCTCTGCAGTACCGCTTTCTGTACTGAGGGCACTTCATCTGGCACTATCTTAAAGATCTCAGCTTCTCCTACTGATATCACCTCAGAGATCAGTACCACCACTACAGGAGATCTTTTACTGTGGTTGTTCTCCTAATTGCACCATGTCACCCCCTCCCCACCTCACCCCCACACTCCTATCCAATCAGGAATCTTCACCTCCCACGCACCATGATTAGGAGATGGTTCCAAACTAGAACACTCATTTAGGAGACCTATCTTATCAGCACATGGATGGCAGTGGCCCAACCTGGTCAAAGTGAATCATGCAACTTTCCACTTGGGCCATACTGGACTTACTGGGACCCACTCTCCAGAAGCGGGTCCCCTTTTTAATCATCGTGAAAATGTAGGAGTTCTCTTTCTCCTGTGGCTTCAGTTTCAAGACCTCCTGCAGCTTTTTGTTTTAGTGATGAAGAATGGATGAAGAAGAGAGAGGTTCCAAACTACCAGATCAGTAACCTTCAACTTCTCCCTAAGATCAGTCATCTCCTCCTAATGACATAGTTTCTTCTGCCCCTGTACCAGCCCTGGATGATTTCAGAGCCTTTCACGAGTTATTGTCTGGAAAATTGCATATATTATTGAGATTGAGACCTCAATGATCAGAAAGAAGGCCCATAAATTATTTGGTATCCTGTTCTTGGTGGGTTAGCAATGCCTAAAATGAAGGCATTTTAGAGTCAGCTAAAGCCTGCTGGAAGACTTCTGCTACCTTTTTCCCAACTAGCAACCAAGTGGAGAAGAGATATCAAGTATTACAGAAAGACTTTGAGCAGTTCTGGACACATCCGGACCTTGGATCTCTGGTGGTCTCTGAAGTTCAGGAGATAATTAGACATTTTGGCCCATTAAAGGTTACTTCCAGAGCTAAACCTTCCCCAAAATTTGGATCTCTGGCAGGAAAGCTTACCTCTGCACTTTACTCCAGTTACATACAGTGAATTACTAATGTTGTTATACATAGTGAATTACTAAGGGCTGTACATTAATTATAATTTTTTGACACGGGACAAGCTATCCCCCATCATAAACAAGCTTCCTCTAGAAGCCCAGAGAGGAATTAAAACTCCAATCTCTGAAGAGTAGCAAGTGGCAAAGGCCCCTATGTGAGCAGCTATGGATGGTTCTGATACTCCAGCTTGGTCTGTGGCCATAGCTGGTACAGTGAGGAGGGCTTCACGTGTCCCAAAAAATGTGCACAAAGCATAGAAGATTTACCCTTTGAGGGAACTGACTTGTTTAGCAACCTCACTTTTGAGGCCTTACAATTATTAGAAGATTCTAGGACTACTTTTGGATTAATAGGCATTTTTACCATGTTCTCAAGATGGAAGCCTTTCAGATACCATCCTTAGACCAAACTGAGAGCACTCACCTACTCTGTCATAGCATGTTATAGAGGTGATTGTCCTCTAAGGAAGAAACCCAGAATCTTGAAGGAAATCACCTTCTGTCACAGCCACCAGCCACCCCACAACATATTTGAGACAGCGGGTTTGATCTGAAGGTCAAGAGTCATACCTGAATCAACAAATGGGTATTAGAAGTTCTCTCATGTGGGTACTTGAGCTGTTCCAGTCTCTACTTCAACCCTATTCTCTTCAGGAATTCTTCTCACAAGAGACAGCTGAAAGAAGTGGCCCCCTTGCTTTGCCCAAGAGCCATTGAGGAGGTACCTATGGAATTCAGGTACCCTTATTTCCTTATTGTGACGAAGAAAGGGGCTCCTTCAACCTATCTTCAACCTGAGGAAACTGAAAAAAAGATGTATTCTGTCTGATTCAAGATGGCAGTTCTACCTTCTTCATCCCTTCTCTACAGGCACAATACTAGTTCATAGCTTTCAGCCTCCAAGAAGCATATTTCCACGTTTCAATCTATCTGATCCACAGGAAGTATCTGATTCACAGTAAGGCCCAATCATTGTCAATATAAAGTACAGCCACTTTCCACAGCACCAAGAGTATTATGTCTAGCTGCAATAGCTGACCTCTAAGAAACAAAGGATCTGTGTTTATTTAGATGATTGGCTGATCAGAATCAGTAAGATATCACCATAGCCCTGATGACCATTCTCAGTCTGTTCAAAGAGCTGGGCCTGATAAACTTCAACAAATTGTCTCTTCAGCCATCGCAGACAGTAGAATTCATAAAGCTTTAATCACCTTCAAATTGGCAAATACACATCTCCCATAAGAGAAATTCCATTCTATCCAATCAGTCATATCCATCAACCACCGTACAAATTTGTCTCAAGCCTTTAGGCCACGTGTTGATTTTCACTTATGTGACACTACTAGTCAGACATCACTTATAGCTGTTGTCGGGACTCGCTGAGGTTTGTATATCAACCTAGAAAACGTCAACTGCATACACACATTGTAGTCCCAGCTCATATCTTATCACTAAAGTGGTGGAAATATGACCAGAATATTCAAAAAGTGATACCCTTCTCCACCCATGTACCTACAAAGATACCTGTCACAGTTGCTCCAGGGACAGGTTGGGATGCTCATCCTGCACTGCTTTTAAATGCATGAAATATTGTCCCAGAAGGACATAAGACTCCATATAAATGTCCTGGAACTTAAGGCAGTTAGGTTAGCCTGCAACACATTCCTCCCAGCTTTCAAGTATTCCATCACACTGATCCTTATATATAATACACCTGCAATGTATTATGTAAACAGGCAGAGGGGTGCCTCTGAGGCAACCAGAATATGAACATGGTGTCAGTTTAATGGGATAACGTAGGTCTCTGGAAGACCACCTGACAAGTTGGCAATCTCTCTCATCAGTGGATGTGTCACCAATCATGAATAGTCTGTGAAAAGCTCCATCCTCTCACTGATGTTTTAACAGTGGAGAATATCATCACGGAATTATTTACCTTCAAAGAGAATGCAAAGTTTTGCCTGTGGCTCTGTGGGTGCCTGACCCCAGGATCCATGCAAGATGCATTTCTCATTCCATCCTGTTGAAGTCTTGTGTGCATTTCTATTGATGCCCTTAATAAGTAGGGTGATAGGGACAATAAGAGAAGGTGCAGCAACGGTGATCCTGATAACTCCTCATTGGCGGAGACAATTCTGGCTAATATTTTCTCCAGATGTCAACTATTTGCCCTTGTATCACTTCAGGACTGTTCAAACATAACCTTTCAGAGCTGGAGATAGAATGCATATCCAGACCCAATCATTGCATATAATAAATAGCCTGGATGTTGGCTGGTTAAGGGTTACTAACAGAAGCTATTCATTACAAGTATGAGAAATCCTCTTAGCCAGTCTTTTTTCACTTTGAGAAGGAGAACTATCTGGACATCTCATGATGACCTTGTCCTTTTGATTCCCCAAGATTCTTGTCTACGTTCTGCAGCTAAAATTCTCCATCAGTTCAATCAGAGTAGCTCTTGCAACAATCTCAGTATGCCATATTCCTGTACTATCTTGCTCAGTGTTCTCCCACCTTACTGTTTCTAAATTTTTTAAAGGGTGGAATCACACAAACCACCAGTCTCTCTTGAGATCTCAACATTATCCTTGCAGGTCTCAGGTGCCTACATTTGAAACCTCCTCTCTGAATATTATCTTAACTACTTTACTCTCAAAATAGCCTTTTTAGTGGTTATTACATCAGGCGGATGTGTCCATGAACTCCATGGCTAAACAAGGCAAATTCTCTTTTCATCAAAAAGGTGGTGTTGAGACCTAGAATGAGAAATCATTCTAGATTTATTCCCAAAGTTATTTTACGTTTCAATTTAAATCAAGCAATTAATCTAAAGATTTCTTTCCAAAATCCCATTTTTGTCCAGAAGAGAAAAAAGGCCGTACTTCAGCTGTTTGTAGGCCCTTGTTATATTTCCTAATTGAACAAAGTCCTTTACGCGGTCTCATCTTTTTTTGGTCTAAGTAGCACTGCTAAAGAGTTAAGCCATCTCCTCCTAGAGAATATCTAAATGCATTACCCCACATATGAATCTGTCACATAGATGACATATTCCTTCCACCAAACAGGATGGTTTGTTCAGTGAGAGCTCAGGCTGCTTCTTCTGCATGTTTCAGAAATATCCCCATACCTGTCCATCTGCAAGGCAGTTGCTTTGGAGTAATTCTGTCACTTCCATTAAACACTATGCTCTTGATTTGACCACAAGATTAGAAGCCAGATTTGGAAAGGCAGTGTTACAGTCATCAGTTAGTGTCAGATAAGACTCCTCAATCCTACCTTCTAGATGAGAAATTGATTGCCAGTCACTTAGAGTGGGATCCACACACTCATACTCAAACTACAGTTACTGTAAGGTAACCGTTCTTTTTTTACATTTACTAATAGTAGTATCCAGTTCATTAGTGTTTCCAGTAGAGAGAAGAAAGAAACAATGACAAGCAAATGAGAATGGTAGAATGAAATTTGTATAGAAGGAGAAATATTTTACTTTATTTTTTGCAGTTGTTTGAATTGGGTCCAGATGGGGGAGATCATGAGACTGATGGGGACCTTCTTGCTGAAACTGATGTCTTGGCATATGATTGTGCTGCTAGGTAAATCATTTTATTTATTTTTCTTCAAAGAAGCTTACTGCTTTGCTAGTTTTGTTTTGGTAGGCATTTTAAACATATTTTGAAGGTATGCTGAAGTAATATTTTGAAGGTATGGCGAAGTAATCTGTGGTGTTAGACTCTCTAATGCAGTGGTTCCCAACCTTTTTTGCTCGAGAGCCACAGATAACACCATTTTTACAACCCTGAAAGGCCACCAGTCTCTGCCAGCTCCCCTCTTCCTCCACCCCCACCCAGCAGCCAGATGGAAGGAGTTCAGGGAGGAGGCTGCCTCCTTCCTCACTGATCTCCTGTCCCCCTGGCTGCAGCAGGCAAACGGCACGTGTCCTGTAGCCCTGTGCGCTCTACCTGGGTCCTTGGCATTGGCTCCCTTCTGCAGCCAGGGGGATGGGAGATCAATGTTCCCCTTCCTCCGGCTCCAGCAGGGACCCCACCCTCTAGGGACCCAGGTGAAGCACTTTGTGCTCTCTGCTACAGCCAGGGGGAGGGGAGAGCTAATTTTCCATCCACTAGGCTGCAGCAGGGAAATCACATGCGTCCTGCAGCTCTGTCTGCTCCACCTGGGTCCCTAGGCAGTGTATCCCTTCTGCAGCCACTGCCAAGGGCATGGGAGGTTATTGCTCCCCTCCCTCTGGTTCCAGCAGAGACCTCAGCACGTAGGGACCCAGGCAGAGAGCTTTGCCGTTCACCCTGCTACAGCCAAGGGGAAGAGAGCATTGATCTCCTGTCCGCTTGGCTGCAGCAAGGAGCCTGCACTGGTCTTGTAGCCTCATGCCAATGTGCTCTGCCTGAGTCTTTAGGCAATGGCTCCCTTCTGCAGCCAATGGGATAGGAGCGGCAGACCATTTTGAAAGCCCCCGTGGGCATGGGTTGGGAACCACTGCTGTAATGTGTAGTGCTGCATTTATTATAGTCAACCAACAAAAAGAGGTAAAGTGAAAAGAGCAACAAAAGAGACAAAAAATACCACTTCAGGTATTGTAAGGAGACTGAGATATCAAATGAGAAAGTGAAAGCCTTCCCCTTCCCAGCCCAACACATTTCCTTTTGTTCTTTGGTGGGAATGTAGACATTAAATTTTGTATCTATTTGATTATAGACTCTAAGGTCAGAAGAGACCAACATGATCACCTAGTCTGACCTCCTGCACAATTCAGGTCATAGAACCTCACCCACCCACTCCTGTAATAAACCTCTAACCTATGACTGAGTTATTAAAATCCTCAAATCATGGTTTAAAGACTTTAAGGTATAGCGAATCCACCAGCAAGTGAGCCATGCCCCATGCTACAGAGGAAAGTGAAAACCCCCCAGAGCCTTGGCTAATCTGCCCTGGGGGAAAATTCCTTCCTGACCCCAACTATGGTGATCAGTTAAACCCTGAGCATGTGGGCAAGACTCACCAGCCAGACTCCCAAGAAAGAATTATCTGTAATAACCCACCTCATCTAACATCCCTTCACAGGCCATTGGCATATCTACCACCAGATCAGTCAGTTGCCGAACTAGGCTGTCCCATCATACCATCCCCTCCATAAAGGAGGATAAAGAACACATTTGAGAGAGCTGTAGCAGAAGGGCACTTTTTTGCATATATTTCCTGTAAGTCCAAATGTATTGGTATATTTTTCAGAACTGACTTAATATTATGATTACCAAAGGAAAGGACGTTGTGTTGTGCTTTGGCCCATTTTGGGAGGGAGGGAGGGAAAGAGGAAGCATTCTTCACTGAAATGTCAATATGGATGGAATTGGGAGACTTTGACTAGGGAAGGAAGGGGAGGGGATGAATCTACACATATGTTAAAGAACTAAGAATGACACATTTATGTAACAATACACAATACACCTTCCAAAAAGCTCATCTTTACCTTTGTCTGGATTGCCCAGTTACCTAGTGATATGGTCAGTCGTCTTTTGATCAGAAATTGTACTGAAAAGGGATGTATAAGCAGGAGGACATATAATTGCAAATAGAAGGTGCTCTCCAAAAAACTGCTTTGACTGCCTTAGTTATCTGTCTGTGTGAATGAAAAACAACTTCTCTTAAAGTTCATTTGCAGCTGCTTTGGCCTTTCATGAACTTTTTGAATGTAGACAAGATTCTTTCCTATAACTTGTGCTTGGGTTCATGAAGTACTTAATTAAAACAACCCCTATCCCATTTAAAATACAAAATAAAACAGTCACTGGGAACTAATGGGATCAAACCAAGATCATGAGATTGCCTAAAAGATATATAAAATTACATTATATTCATCAAGTAAGAGGAGAGTAGGGTGCACTCTCATGATCACAAGGACAGATCCCTGTCCAGATCTGTTAATAAAAGAAGACATCTCTCCTTGATCCCATCCAGGTTGGGTGAACCTTCGCTCATGGATCCTAAGTACATGGGATCTCTGAAAGGATTAGTCAGTTACATTGATGGCTCCAACTCCTAAGCATGAGGACCGACATCTGCTGGCTCCATCTAAGAATAGGTCTACACTACAAAGAAAAACCTGTGGCTGGTTCATACCACCTGACTTGGGCTCATGGGACTTGGGCTATGGGGCTGTTTCATTGCTGTGTAGACTTCCAGGCTCGGGGTAGAGCCTGAGCTCTGGGACCCTCCCACCTCGTGGGGTCCTACAGCCCAGGCTCTGGAAGTCTGAGCCCAGAAGTGTACACAGCAATAAAACAACCCCACCGCCCAAACCCCTCAAGCTCAAGTTGGCTGGCATGGACCATCAGAAGGTGTTTAGTTGCTGTGTAGACATACCATATGAGCGCAGGACCTGA
Source organism: Emydura macquarii macquarii (assembly GCF_026122565.2). Lineage (NCBI taxonomy): Eukaryota > Metazoa > Chordata > Testudines > Chelidae > Emydura > Emydura macquarii. The sequence continues at coordinate 40,299,784 of NW_027132610.1, read as the reverse complement.
CACAGTTGAGGAGATCCAGACTCCCTCCTTGCAATTATGCTTTTCCTGGGGACTGCTGGTACCTGATGCTATGGTATCCCCCTGAGCCGATTGACCCCTCCATTGGCCTACTGGCACCCATGGGACCCATATGTCAGATGCTCTGGATCCACCTTTGAGTCTTGCCACATCTCACCTACTCAGCATCTGTCAGAGTACAGGATGGAGAATTTTGATCCATATCCTCAGGTATTGCTTGGAATTTCACTGTTTCTGGATGAAGCAGTTACTCTATCATCACTGTCTCCACCAGATGCTCATAGACAATAGCAGGAGCTGCTGCAGAGCATAACCAGTGAACTTGAGATTCCATGGGAGAAAGTCCAGGACCCCCAACTCTAACTTTTGGATACTCTACAGCTTATAGGTCCTGGGAAAGTGGTGCTTCCTATTACTGAAGCTATCATGGAATCAGCCAGAGTGGTCTGGCATACCCTATTTTCTTTGCACCTTCATATCTAGAGGGGCTGAGAGACAGGATTTTGTCCTTGAGAAGGGAGCCAAATTTATTTTCTCCCATCCATTGCCCACCTCCTCGATGGTACAAGCAGCCATGAAGATTCAAAGGTTACAACACTAGAAGACCACCCTACGTAATAAGGGCTCAAAGAGGTTGGACCTTTTGGGAAAAGGGCTTTTTTTCCTCTGCAAGCCTACAATTCCGTATCACTTACTTTGAGGCCTCAAAGTTAGCGAAATACAATTTTCATTTATTCCAGGCTGGTGGATTTTAAAGACAAACTTCCCCTAAAGACTGAGCTCAATTTCAATCCTTCATCGAGGAAGCCAAACTAGTGGCAAAACATCCTTACAAGCTGCTATGGATGCAGCAGACAGAGCATCTAGAAGCATAGCCATTGGCATTGTTATGAAGTGCAAGTCTTGGTTTCGCTCCTCAGGGTTCCCATTGGAGGTCCGGAATAGCAGACAGGGAGTCAATTTGTTTAATGAAAAAAATGGATGAGGCCCTATACTTGTTGAGAGATTCCAATCCCTGAGAATTTACACCCCAGCTCTGAAGAGAAAAACCACAGGCAGGTATATAAACCAAGGCTGCCTTCTTTCATTACTGTCTAGTTGAGCCTCCACATAAATGACAGAGAGCCCAGAGGCCTCGATTTTCAACTCTCTCTGCTGCCACAAGGTCTGCCCAAATCTCAGCCATCTGCTCCTTTTGATGCTTCTGTTAAGAACTACCGACCATCATTGATGTCACCCACTTCTACCCCCCTTATCTTTTGGGGGCTCTCTCTCACTTTTCACCCACAGTTGGGACTCTAATCATGACAGACAGTTGGGGTTTAGAAATTATCTATCAAGTTTATTCCATTGAATTTCTCTCCCTCCTTTCCCCACAAATTCCCTTCCCGACCCCTTTTCAGGGACCACTCTCATGAAGAGAGTCTTCAACAGGAGGCAGACCCCCTTCTTCCAATGAGGGGCAATAGAGTGAGTGCCACCTTAATATCAAGAGAGAGGCTTTTATTCCCCTAATTTCTTAATCCCTCAAAAAGAGAGGGGACTGAAACCCATTCTGGACCTTTGTAAACTCAGTGTAATTCAAAAATTAAAATTCAGGATGGTTACACTAATATCGATAATCCACACTCCACACGGCTTTTGACCATGAAGGACACCTCTGCTCATGCAGATAGTCATCTGTTTCACAGACACTTCCTTTAATTCATGGTAGGTCAGGAACACTTCCACTTCAGACCCTTCCTTTTGGATTGGCAGCAGTGCCCAGAGTATTTACTAAAGTTTTCTCTGTGGTAGCAGCCCAACTGAGATATCAAAGTTACACAGATTCCCTCTAATTGGACAATTGACTCCTAGTAGGTTGTTCCAGCCATGAGGACAGATCAGTGACTTTATACCCGCTCCATCTGCTAGCAGCCCTGGGTGTCTGTGTGAACAAAGAAAAGTCTGTTTTTTCTTCTAGAGCATACTGGATTTAATTTCAGCAGGAGCTTTCCTCCCCACAGAAAGATTTCTGTTTTAATGAGAAATCTAATAGCACGGATTACTCGCAGTCCAAATACTATGGCCTATGTGCCTTTCTCTTGAGTCACATTATCTCATGTGCTTGTGACTCCATTCACCAGGCTTCATCTATGATGCCTACAGGCCTGTCTTCTATCTGTCTACTCACTAGAAGGACCACGTGAACACCAGGATGACTGTTCCCACCAAGGTCAGTGCCTCTTTTACCTCACGGTCAAATCCGGATCAAGTGAGAGTAGGCATCCCTTCAGCGCTCCCACCCCAATGCTAACATAGTAATGGACACATCTCTGTGGGATTTGGATGCTCACCTGAACAATTACACTGTTCAAGGTACCTGACTCCATGGGAGGCCAGACTGCATATCAACTTGCTGGAACTGAGTGAAGTCTGCCTGGTATGCAGGGCTTTTCTCCCACTCATTCAGTCTCAGTGTCCAAGTAATGTCAGACAAAGTCAACATGTTTTTTTATATTAACAAGCAACATGGAGCAAGATCCCTTCCCCTCTGCATAGAAAAATCAGGCTTTGGAATTGGTGCATCAGAAACCACATCACTAAACAAGCCCCATACCTTCCAAGTATTCAAAATTCTGTAGCAGACAACCTAAGCAGACACTTTTCTGCAGACCACGGGTGGGAAATACACAGCTCAGTTCTAAGTGAGATATTCAGTCAGTGGGGAGCACCTCAACAGGATCTCTTCGCACCCCAAACAGAGAAGAAACTGTCTTTGTATTACTACAGAGGAGCTATGAGCCACAACTCCCGGGAAAGGTTCTCTTGCTGTCATGGACAACAGACCAATTCAGATATGCCTTACTGCCCATTCCCCTGCTACCACAGGTCTTGAGAAAGGTCCATCAAGACAAGGCCAGCATTGTTATTCTAGTACCCAGTTGGCCCAGGCAGTTTTGGTTCCCAGACATTCTGAGAATGTCAATTCATCCACCTATCAGGATCCATCCCTTTTCAAGAAGGCAGCAAAATCAGACATCCCAGTCTAGACCCAGTTCGCCTCCTGGCTTGGTGTTTGATTGGGCATCATATCTAGAATGCTCTTGCTCAATGGCTGTCCAAATCATTCTTATTCAAAGAAGGAAAGATTCAACCAGGAGCTGCTATGGAGCTAAATGGAAATGTTTCTCTACCTGGGCACAGAATAATTAGTTTTCCTCAGACTTTGCTGATATCTGTTTTAGATTATCTCTTGTCGTTTCTCTATTAGCTCTTTGTGGATGCATCTCGCAACAATTGCTGCACTCTGCCCTTGCTATATCACAGTACCTACGTGTGGTATACAGATAGAGACCACACGTCTCAAAGAACTTCCAGTTACAGATAAATAACCTCCATTTTTGTCACTCACTGATACCCTCCTCTCTTGAAGATAGGCGTACTTCACATCTGTTTCGCATGCACACCAGACAACTACATCACCCTCCCATCCATTCATTCAGTGCTTCATACCCCCAGGACTAAGTCACATGTTCTCTGGCTTACACCCATTCATTTTTCAACCCACTCAGTCTTTATAGAATCCCTGCTCAATCATCAAGTCATGAACTGATTCTAAAATATTCCCAACTCAGTCATAACTTCATTCACTCACTAATAACACCATCAGATTTATCAGTTTGGTTTTCCTTTTCCTTCTTTCTCCTCACCCAATTCATCAGTTCTCTTCACAGCTTAATTAAATCTGTTCCCATATAGTCGTCTCTTTAAAGTTGTGTAGCTATCTCAACACCTTGCCCATTGTTGGGCCATCTCATGGTACATGATTGCCCCTTCATTTCTTTCTTCAGTCAGTTCTACCTTTGACAGTAGGTGTCTCACCTCAGCTTCATTTGCTACATTGTATCCCCTTGGTTGTGGAGGGACTGGGGTTTTTGTCCCTCTCCTTTTATCTAGTGATGGGCCACAGAAGTTGCTGGAGTATTCGAACCTTTCCCTGAAAGACAGATAAGGAGTCAAATACCTTCTGTTCTCTCTGTACCTAGAGAGTGGATTGCCAGAACTGGGTGAGTGCAGTCAGCAACTTTAGAACAGTAATACTCTGGGCCTGGCTTCAGCCAGCCAGGAGATGAGAAAGAACCAGGTCTTGATCCAGAAGAGTGGGAAGCCTGGAGAAACTGCTGATCATCTTAGTCACTATATTAGGTAGGGGGAATCGAGGAGGAATCAGGAGTTCAGAGGATTTAGCAGGAGTCATTGCAAGTGATTCTTCACTCACTCACCTCTGAACTGATGTAGAGTGAGAAAAGGTCCTCTTACAGGCTCAAATTTGTAACAGCTTCTCTCTTAGCACTTGGCACAGGACCAGGGCTTCATTTCAGTTCCCATTTCTAAAGCTATTTTTACAACCATAAATACTAGAAAATGCTTTTTTTTAAAAAAAATTAATTCATTATTGGGAAAATCCTGGTCCCATTGAAGTCAACTGTATTCAATGACTATTAATCCCATCATCATAATTCAATGGGACCAGGGTTTTACTTATACATATTTTCTGTATATTCTGCATTTGTGTATCTTGGCACCGTGTCATATATTTTTCTTATTTTTTTTCATGTGAATATATTTATATTCACATATTCCTTAGAATTTGTGATACCCTGAAATTCTTTATAAAACAACCAGTTCACCTGAAATTCTGTAAAGTTATAGTAAGAATGTGCGCTAACGAATTTATTTACTATGCATTACTGCAAATAATATTAATATTCTATATTTTGTTAAATTAGCTTCATTCATTAGCCTAGCCAGTATTTGAAAGCTGTAGCTGATTTTCAGGACATCTGCTCTGTTTTAAATACAATTCCAAGTTAAATTTATTGAATCACTGGATGTCCTGGCTTTCTAAAACAAACAAAACAACACACCACCAACACAATGTAAAGAAGTGTAGAGTTGAGTGGAAATAGGTAGGTATTTCATATTGTCATAGTTCTTCTGGTTCACTTGGATTTTCTTTTTTAAAGTTGATCGTGGAATTTCACATAATTTAACTTGCAAATTAATTAAAACATTTTAAACTTTGCTTCTATCAGAGAAAAATATGCAATGATGTTTGATGAACCAGTTCTCTTGCAAGCTGGCTGGTGGTATGTAGCCTGGGCACGAGTGTCAGGCCCTAGCAGTGATTGTGGATCTCATGGACAGGCCTCTATTACAACAGATGATGGGTAATTATTTTTGTCTATCTTATATATTTGTATGAAACAAAAGCCTCTAATGTTACTTGAATCAAAGTTGTGTTTTTCTTTCAGCATTGTTTTCCAGTTTAAGAGTTCCAAGAAATCAAATAATGGTACAGATGTAAACGCAGGACAGATCCCTCAGTTACTATACAGGTAATATTTTCATCTGTTTTTGGGTCAGGTTGTGGAATTGTTTTTTGTAAACAGAAGTGCTATAAAGATAACCCTACAGTGTATGATAGGACCATTTTACTGGATTAGAAAACTGATGTTTGAAAACTTGTGGGGAAAATCAGTTACAGCTGAAAAGATATAAAGGACGTATACGTCATATTGGAAGTTATTTCCATCTGGTTTTAAAAGGTCATGATGCATTAAGTATTGAGATTTCATATTAAAATAAAGGTTTGTTATATTTCATGCTTAGGTTATCTGCTAGTTTTGTGAATGTTGGTCTTTTCCCCTAAAATACTTCATTTTTGTGACAGACTGAAGATCTTAAATGATTTGAGAAGCTTATCACTGTAGGCTATTTCTCAAAAACTACCATACAGAATTTCATACTCAGTGCTGCTTAGAGAAAATACCCAAATGGTGCTTACACAGACCTTGACTGTCTATTTTTGTATTGTAATTGGCATATAGATGGGTTTAAAGCATCTGGGAAAACAGCAGCTACTGCATTTTATCACCATTTTGTTCTGTGGTTCATGGAGCTTCAGTTGTAAATATTTTAGGGCCCAATCATAAAACTTACTTTTCTTCTGAGATCTCTGCATTTCTTGGCACACGTTCCATGGCTAGTAAACAACAGAGTTATCATTAAAGTCCGAGCCACTTTCACAAACAGTAAATCACTCTAGATTTTTTCAGTGTCTTTCAGACTGGTGCCTCTAAGTGCTACCACAAAACAAAGAATAAATATGCATGACCGATAGTACGGCTTAATTAGGAAGTTTATGGACTATTGCTTTTCCTTTTGCACATACAACAGTGTTACCTAAGGTCAGAGTGTCATTTGGGGATTTCCTTGGTGTGAGTGAATAGATACCTTAAAGTGTGGTGAGGATAAAAAAATGAAATATGGGCTGCAAAAATCTTGCTTAGGGCATGTTTACACATGCAGAAGTGCAGTTGTACCAACTCAGATGCACTGCTGCAGCGTGTCTGGTGAAGACGCTTTATGCAGAAGGGAGAGAACTCTCCCATCATCATGATAAAATCATCTCCATGTACGGCAGATGCCGTGCACGTGAGCGCTTAACGTTGCTTATTTGGGTGGTTTATTCACACTCCTGAGTGACATAAATTATGCCAACATAAACTGTAGTGTAGACATAGCCTTAGGGTTCTTGTAGTTGTGTGAATCTTGCCTACTGTTTTACTTTGATTGGAATCAGTGTGGCTTGTTGTCTGAAAATGTCAAATGAATTACCTTTACATTTTACAGGTAAATTAAATTTACGTATATGTTCAGTTAGTTCCTTTAAAACTAGCAAATCACAAAAATATCGCTGAAATAAAGACCATTTTAATTAGCCTCATCAGCTATACTGTGTAATGTCCTCTGCAAAAGAGAATTTTCCATTTGTTGAACTTTCTTAGTAATATTCTTATTCTTAGTAATATTCTCTCAGGTCAGCTTCCAGTCTGGATTCCACAGTACTGGGAAGGGCTGTCAACTTTTAAAAAGATATTGAGGCAGCACTGATCACTCTTTTGTTGATAGAATATTCTTTTAATTGTTCCCCATATTATATTTTCTCCATTTCCTAATCACATCATTTTGGGCTTTCTGTTTCCACGCCCAGCCCTTTTGACCTGCTTTGTCCCAGGTTCTGGTAGTCCATGGGTACAGAGCAGATCAAACCCCAAGCACCTTGCATCTGGAGGCCAAATCACAAAAGGGTTCTCCCAACTTGTGATGACTGTCATAACCGTGGAGAAGGGTTTCAAAGAATTCCAGTAAGAAAGAATATGGTTTACCTCTGTTTCACCTGGCTTTGAACGTCTCCATGACCCCTTTCTCAAACTGAAGGGCCTCCATATCTCCCTTCCATCTTATTTTGAGTCTTCTCAGAGTCCTCAGTCTACTTCTGTCCACATTTTCTTACTCCAGTAAGAAACTTTTGAAATGTGACATGAAATGTTCCATTACGTGAAATCACTATCCAGGAGAACTTTTGTATCCTGTCATTTTCCTTCTTGTCTCCTTTTTCAGAAGGCTTGCATCTTTTTTCCAGCTTTTTCCCTCTTCATTATTCATTCAGTAAACTTTTCCCCCAATTTCACATATTCTCTCTTCTGAGCCAAAAAGTGGAAGGCAAAGCTCAAACACATTGAGCTACCTTTTTTTTTTTTTTTTTTTTGGTTGGGGGTGTCTGAGAAGTTTAAAACAACATCAAAATATCAAGGCCCAAAGCCACAGGATGAAATTTCCAGCTCAATTTCAAGAGATCTTTTCAGATTCAGATGGATTACCTATAGGCTATTTCAAGAGAGTAAAATTGACAATTATATTTCCAATGTCAGCTAATTTTATATTTTGCTTTATAACACAGCAATAAAAAAGCACCTATCCAGGCGCTTACGCACTTTTGAAGCAACTTCTTTTAAAAGTACAGTAATATAGGTGAGTGGCATACACCACCAATTTGGTCGACATAATGTACCCTATCTACACGTGTATCATTTGAAAACTATTTATATCTTAGGGTGAGGTGTGATGTGGAAATATCAAGTGGAGCCGTTACCGTAGAAATGGGGATAAACAACAAGAGCATAACATATTAAAATGTCCACTTTGAAATATTTGCGTTCTTTTCTGTTAGTTTTATGACCATGTGTTGTTACAAGATGTAAAATTGGATTTCTTTGTGACCTCAAAGCATCACAACAACAATTTAAAGGGTAAAATGAAACCTAATAATAAATTTGTATAGTTATCATTGAAATGTAATAGCACTGGTGACATTTCTAGTCAATATCATTATCATCCTGTTCATCATTGTGTTCTCTGTTGATAATGCATGAGTTATCAGAGTCTTCATTGTCTTGGCATGTACACAGTTCTGTGCAGGGCGGATTGTTATGCCTACAGACACAATTGATTGTACAGCGACCTCAATGGTCCAGGCACAAAGGCAATCTTGAAGCTAAAATACCATTGGGCTTTTGAAGAATACAGGAAGTGGTTCATCATCCACATTTTTCTATCCATTTTGCAATGGTGATCCAATATCTGGTTTACCTATGCACAAAGACCTCCAAATCTTTGTTTGCCGACATGCTCTTTTGATATGCTCTTCAAAACTGTCCTCATCTGGGGAGAGTTTGGCCAGTGACTTGTTCTTTTTAATGGCTAGTTTGATGTGCAATCAATTCAGGTCTCTATGGGTCTCCTTTTCTTAATTGCTGTGGTCATAGAGCACTGCTACCAGCTTTCTTGCCACAGAAATTGTCTTGTGCGTCACTCTCTCCCAATTTGGCAAGTTCTCTGAAGTGGTAAGCTCCCTTTATTTTGACATTAAACACAGATTTTTCCCAGTGCCAAATAGGGATAACACAGAGTCACATCCTGTTAATGTGTGTACAACGAAAAGTATGTTGCAGAAGTCAGGAGTGAATGCATTACACATTGCAGGCACAGGGATGAAGTGACACTTGTCAGTTGTGCTGGTAATGGTGCCTATTTCAATCCACAGTATTGGTGTGTGCCATTTTTTGAAAGTAGTAAACAGCAAGGACCAAAACATCTGTACCATCTGACCTCATTACTATAGTTCTTTGACACCAAGAGACTCAAAAGCCATACTGGCACATACGGCATGCAGAAGTATTCTTGTGTCCACTACCTCTTGAGTGGTGTGCAAGTCTTGGGCTCCATCAGCATCTCTACTGGTGATGGACTTTGCTACTTCCCCATTGGAAAAACCTCCAGCAAGAAGGAGTGTTTGTGTTGGCTGTGCTTCTGCACTCTCAGGTGCATTGTGAACCATATATTCACAGAGGAATTTTAGAAGTGACTGCTTGTTGGGTGCCACATTTAGAAACTTTTTCAGTGGAGGCATAGGGCATCCATCAATTACCTGGTATTTCATCCATCCAATTTTAGATCCTGTCTGGTGTTTTCTTTCTGCACTTTTCACAGAGTTATTGTTGTCATATCAGTCAGACGTCAAGTACAGAATTAGCTTTGTTAAATCCTTTTAGGACCTGCCTTAAGTACTCAGGAGTACTCACATTAATCAAATGTGTGGAATTTGTCTCCAGCCATCATTTGTGTGACAGTCATGGCATCTCTGCACATGTGGTTTCTTTGTTGCATGTTCTTAGGTTATGGATTCTTTCAGCTTGAAAGCTTCCACCTAATGCCCACATTCAGCTTTGTCTGTTCTTGTCATTGTTCCATCAGCGTGGAGGCAGAGGTCCTGTTGGGTGGCTAAGAACAGGTGCCTTTGAAATATCATCTCTGAATCTTGTTAAGGATAGGGCTCGGTGGGAAACAAGTTCTGAACGGATAGCTGTTGTGATTGTTCCTCCTTGTCGGACTTAAATTTTGTCATCTTTGCCATGTCAGCAAATGTTTTTATGCCAGATTTCTTGACTGGGTTGAAGAAGCCATGTGTCCCATCAGAATCAAATGCATCTTTCACAAATCTCTCCATTTGTTCTTTAGCAACATCTGCTGTTTTCAGTAGAGCCACTTGTACATCTGATGTTACATACTGTCCAGTAGATATGTTATTAAGAACTGCTGGATCTGATACAGGATAAAATGGGTTTGTCATATTGACATTATTAATAAAAGCTGTGACATGGTTTTCATCCCTCTTCAATGCAGAAACAAGGTCTTGTTTTTGGATTTTGTTTTCATTACTTCTTTTTAGGCCAGTTCTTTCATATTTTTGCATATTCACTCAGGACACGTCTGTGAAGGTCCATCTGACAAATGCTGACTTCTTTCTTGCCAGTCCTACAATCCCACTGCTGACCTTTTGTGTCTTTGACAGTTTTCTCTGTTCCTAAATAACTCCAAATTCCACTGAAAGAACCCAGGAGTCTGATGCACATCAAATTCCCCAGATTCAAAGGCACTGTGTACTACTTCAGGGAGATTTACCACATCAGGAATGTAGGTTGATATTCACCTGGCGTAGTTGGGCTTGTTTGCTGTAAAGTATGGCAATATGTCATGTTGGATATAGGTGAAGTTTCCAATCACCCTCTTGCTCTGCACAGACATTTAGAAGTAGTACCTGCATAACCTGGAGAAACTGATCCCAGAACTTGAATGTTGGAGACTGGGCATACCACTATGTATGAAATTCCTCTAGTAGTGGTAGTATATGCATCATCAAGCTTTTTAATGATGTGTTGTGGTAAGGGCTCAGTGTCTTTAGACTCAAGTACATTTTTTTGTGTCAGCCAATATTTGCCAGACAAATGTTAGAACTATATGAGTAATCCCTCCCTACTCACACCAAAGGTCATGGAATTTGGAGGCAGCAAGATACTGTTGTTTCAGTATAGTAATTTTAGCCAGAAATAGATTTGATGCTGACCAATAGTTGGCTGATTGTCAGTGTCCAGGGTTTGGTTTCTTGAGTAAAGATTGTACAATAGCTTCTTAAAGGGAAACTGGCAATCTGCCCTCTACACAGGAGGAGTTGACAAGCTAAACCAACAGTGGGACCCCACTCTTCTGCAGTAAGAAGGGCACAGGTCCAAAGTATAGGTTGTGTAGTCATATACAACTAGGAACTCCAGTACCTCAAGAATTGCTTTCCTGCTGGGGATCCCACATGCTGAACACATCCTATGAGGACAGGTGACCTTAGATGACACCATTATATCAGCCTTTTAGAGCCTAAAGCGATTGAGCTTTAAATTTACCATTTTTCCCTTGCTTTCTTATCAAGTCCATCTTGACAGAGTTTAGACAACAGGAGAGCTGTAAATTACCAGCATGGTCGTGGAGGGAGTGAAAGTTAAGAGCATTTCACTCAAGAGCCAATGCCATTGTAAATAATTTTCCGTGTAGAATCCCATAACTTAGATTCAGCTAAATAGTATGGGCTAAAAACACTTCTGTAGACTGGATGAGCCATGAAATACCATGAGGAAATGTTGCTTACTTCTGAAAGGCATTTCTTTACCTTTTCCTCCTGTCAAAAACTTCAGAAGTTCTGCTCCTGTTTTCCAGTCAGTCATGGGAAGTTGATGTTTTATATATACGCCTCATCCTTCTATGACTCCTTGTGTTTCCAGGAACTGCATGCAGGACTACCCCATGTTGGTTCTAATTTTGCCCATCTTGACCAAGAAGCCATTCTCCATCCTACAAGTGAAACTATCATTCTCCTTGGATGGGCTGCACTGGGCTTTCTGATGCAAACCTGTTACTGTATATGAATTAATGATAAAATGCTTTTTTTCCCCACTTGTGCAAAGAATTTAATTTTCTCCAAATATCCTGCAAAACAGTGCTTGCCAGCTTAAGGGAAGGGTCTTTAGGTCACTGAAATTAACAGACAGGTCTTCACTTTGGGGTTTGCTGGGAGACAGGGTCCTCTCATGATTCACCCTCATTTTCCATTTCTTAAAGACCCTTTCTAATCTTAAATCCCAGGACAAGGCTTACTTTCCAACGTGAAGTCTCACTTTAGTGTAATAGCCTTCACAATCTTCTCATTTTCTCCAGGTTCCCTTTTCACTTCAGCCAAGATGTAGCCTTAACATCATTGTGCCTCAATCCAAAAAAGCTCTACTTTCTTTATTCCACAGAGAATCAGAGAATTTTCTGTCAAGCAGGGCTTCCTTCCATGAACCAATAATCTAGATGACCTGTTCAGAGGCTAAAACAATGTGTTTAGGGCCTCTGTGTTGACAGTTTAGATGTTTGTTTGAATTTTTTCATCTTGTTGAATAATGAATTTGCAGGCAGCTCAGAATCAAAATTCTGCAAGCCTGCTACCTAATTCTGACTATTTCACCTTTATTAGGGATTACCATCTGGATATCCAAGTCTGCAGCCTTGAGACACAATGGCCTGCGGGTGGTACTTCTTTCCAAATTCATAATTTCTCTTTCTCCGTGTTTGTCCTGTTGCTTCTTTTGTGTGACCATACTGTGGGGCTGTGTCTCGTAGTCTTGAATCTGGGTTATCAAATGCACTCTGCTGGAGAACGGGACAACATTGTTCTACCTTAAATTTGGTTCTCATAGGAGCGTATCTGTCAATCCATAGTTCCCTGTGTTTCTTTATCTTAATTCTGTTTCACAACAAAAAGATCCTGAATTAAGCAGATCTTTGGAAGTTTCTCCTGAGACCATGTCATGTCCTGTATTTTTCTGTGTTCTCAAGCCCAGCAGAACAACTCTTCAATAATGAAAACAGAAAAACTCATCAGTATTTGCTTGAAGGACAGGCCTCCTTCCCATTAGTCCAGAATCCAAATTGGCAGATATATTCCTATGAGAATACTAATTTACAAGTAGGACATGACTGTGGTGTTCTCCAAAAATATGCCATATAAAGAGGTACTGTGAGTTAATGTATTAACTTGAGATGTGAGTTAAATCATAAATCACAAGAGTTCTGTAGTCTCATCTTAGTCCCTAATTGCCACAATGACATCAGTCATTTGTGTACAAATCACAGTGTTTGACAATCAATTTAGGAGGAAAGGGATTGAAGATGAATCGTTACTTAGAAATGAAGTAAAGTAAACATTTCTAGGTAATCCTATTAGGCTGTCCTCCGCTGCATCATTGCTAACCAGTATATTAAAACAAAACATACTTAAAAACATAATCAGGGTTTCTTATCTCAGTTTTTAACTTCTGCTTTCAGGCTTCCAACAAGTGATGGCAATGCATCAAAAGGAAAACAGCAAACCAGTGAGCCTGTGCACATTTTAAAGAGGTCATTTGCAAGAACTGTCTCAGTTGTGAGTATCAGTTACAGTCTTCATTTTCTATGTATTCTTTTCTGCTTGCAAAATCTAAAAAATTTCAAGGAAAAAATTTGTAATTTCACTATATTTTCAGCTACAATTTAAAAAAAAATCACATACATTGAAAGGAAGCTACATGTATTAGTGAATTAAATGTAAATATTTCACATCTCCATCAAAGTTCAAATGCAAACTCATGCCCAAATAAGATTTGGTTATCATTGTGGTTGATCAGATTGAATAACTGCATATTTGTTGCAATATTCTTTTACTTTTTAATGAGTAAAGTAGTTTGGAAAATTGCCTTCACTTTTGATGTTTAAGTGTGTATATGTATTGATAATATCACAAATCATTGTCTTTACCAGGTAATAAGTTATTAATGATTCCATGCAGTTTTGAAGCACCTACTACTTTCTATTGTATTGTGCTGCCTTCAGAATATTGCTGATTCCTAAGTAGTTATTGGTGAAATTCATTTTTCTCCTGGATAAATTGCATTACTTTGAACATCCAGAGCACACATCATTTGTGGATCTCAAAGTATTATTTTAAGCCTCATAACACTCTGTGAGGTGAGGAATATGTATAGGGACACTGAAATGCAGCCACCTGTGGAGTGCCAAGACCCCATCTGTTGAACAATACATACCAACACAGCTGAACAGTTTAAGACAGACTAAAGAACAATTGAAATTCCAAGGAGAGCCTTACGTAAACAAAATGTTTGTGAGTTGGAATGTGGCCATTTCATTTCTTCTCTTACAAAAAATGCCATGGGATCTTTACTGGTTGTAAATGGTGATTGGTTTTAGCTTTCAGTTTCATCACATGAACTTACATCTTGTCTTATACAGCACCAAGCATATGGTCAGCACTTGGCAATTAATAATCTTCTGAAAGGTACTGCCTCCGGAAGTACATTTCCACATCTTAATTTTTTTCACTGTTATATGGTGGCTGTCCCCTTTAAGGGGAGATGGCCCAGCCCCATCTTTGCCATAACCAACTCTCCTCCCTAGAGGGGAGAATGAGGAGGGCAGATGACCCAGATCAGTCCTGGGGTAGAAAAGGAGGGGGCCCAAAGAGAGGAGAGACTGAAGGTTGGGATTGGCAGATGCTTACAGGCACTGCAGAGAGTAAGAAGGCTCCTTCAGGGCCCTAGTTCAGCAGGGGAAAGACACTAGTGGGGAAGGAGGCATTGGAGAAGACAGAGAAGATTGAACTCCAGGCAAAAAGTACTAGGCAAGCAGGAAGCCAGATCATTATGAAAAGGTACTGTCCTCAGGTTGCAACTGAAGCAGAAGACTGTTTGTTTGAACTCTGGAAGGAAGACAGACCTTAGGGAAGAGGGGTTGTGCCCACTGTCAGACTGGGGCTGAAGAGACTTTATTTTGAGTTATTTTATGTTAATAAACCAGACCTTAAGAACAGGAATTGTTATTGGACAGAAGCCTTTATGGGATTTATTGAGGAGCCTGAATGAGGAGAACATGAGGCAGGGTGTCGTAGACCCACCCCTGGCTAAAAAGGGCAATTTGGCAGTGGCCCACCCTGTAACATTCACCAGCTAATTATTTCATGTGCGCTTTTATGTGGCCATCTGTGTTTGGGACTCTTTTTTTAATTACCCAGTCTGTTATCTGCTGTCCTCCTTCAAGTTTCTCCTTAAAACTTTCCATGTGTCTGGCAAACCCTAGTTGCCTTTTTTTAATAATAATATCATTAAAACAAACTAACAATTACTTTTCATCAAACCTGTGTATACTTCAAGATATCTGCTTATTAACCAAAAGCAGTCACATGATTTTTATTGGGTGTTCATCTTGTCCTCCTCCTCCTTCCTTACCTTGACAATGTTTATCCCTTCCCGTATCATTTCTTAACCTGAATTGTAAACTATTTGGGATGGGGACATCCCTTTGCTTTTCTGTTGAAGGCAAGGCATGCTTAGGCTATTTTTATTTAAATTAAAAAAAAAAATCCTCTCTCCCCCCAGCTCTTAAGTGTTCCTAGTTTGAAACCTGATTAGCTTGTGATCTTTGACCTTGACAATGCCAGGCATGTGTAGTTGTAGACTATTTCATTAAGGCAAGGATGCGCTCTGTTGAAAATAAGTATATTTAAAAAATTGTCCATGGTACTGAATCAACATCTAAACAATTTTGAAAGCGTATTTTAATTATTATAAATTAATTAGCGCTAGTAGCTATGTTGATCACCTGAACATTTTATGTATGATAGAGACGCTTTCTTCAGTTTTCAGTTTCCACTCACAAGACATTGTTATATACAGTGCAGGCTGATAGGAGGTGTATCTGTATTATAATAGTGAATTTGCCTTCCAGTTTCTTTCTTTTCTCATCCTCAAATTAAAAGTACTCTGTTAACATTGTTAGTAAGGTTTAATGTGAATGTATATGTATATATATTGATATAAGAGATTTTTGTAGTACAGATGGAAATAGGTGCTCTTAGTTTTTAAATCTTCTTTAGAAATTTGAACTTGACTTTCTTCTCTTTTTGACCTAAATTTGTCTTCCATATCCTTCTTATCCTGAAATAGGAATGCTTTGAGTCATTGTTGAGCATTCTTCATTGGAGTTGGACAACCTTAGTGCTAGGAGTTGAAGAACTTCGGGGATTGAAAGGATTCCAGTATACAGCTACCCTTCTCGATCTAGAGAGGTTGCGTTTTGTGGGCACTTGTTGTCTTAGGTTGCTGAGGGTCTACACGTGTGAGATATACCCGATGTCAGGTAATATTTTTTGTTCTAATGTATGTGATTCATATTTATTAGGAGGCAGATAACATACAGTATGGCGATAAGTTGAGTAATAAACTAATTTTTAAAAAATTGATTTTTAGCAGCTTCTTCTCAGTCTGAAATACTTTTACTGGAGCAATTGAAGAGATTGATGCATTCAGAAATAGGAAACTTTTGCACTATCAATTGTTCCTAACTGAAGATACAACTGCTAATTATGTTGAAATTCATTTGGATGTTGAAGTAGACAGCTGTCTCTTCAGGACTACGCTGTGGTTCATTATCCAGTTTCTGTGCATAGTATTTGCTTTGCTAATAAACATCATCAATTAAAATTTGAAAGCAAATGTGTTTTCTGTTTTCACACCTGCAATTTAAGTGCATCTTTATTAAAATTTAGTAGAGTCTATATATCCTCATTTTGTTTCATTAGGATCTAGGACTAAATATATTCAATTTCTTACCACTTCATATATTTAACATTGCTTAATTTTGCTTTGTCCTTCTTTGTGTTGCTGTGTACAATTACTGAACTGTTTTTAAATTTTCCCTTGTTAATATATGCAAAAGTAATATGTTTTTAACTTTCTGTATAACTTCTGTGTTTAACTACTGTGTATAATTTGCAATTTAATATACAAGAATATACACAGGTATTTTGTTAATTCTAAATTTAATGTACTGCTTCTTGTCACCTTCTAGCTACTGCTAAGGCTGTTGTAGAGGAAACTAGCAAGTTAGCAGACTGCATTGGGAAAACAAGAACACTGCTGAGAAAAATTCTGTCTGAAGGAGTTGATCACTGTATGGTGAAGTTGGACAATGACCCCCAAGGATATCTCAGTCAGCCCCTGAGTCTTCTAGAAGCTGTTCTTCAAGAATGTCATAATACTTTCACAGCCTGCTTTCACTCTTTCTGTCCAACACCGGCTCTACAATGGGCTTGCCTGTGCGACTTGCTGAATTGTTTAGATCAGGTATACACTAAATAACATCACTGAACAGTAGTTCTTACAATGCTGTGTTCTGCGTTATAAGATTTAAGAAATAGATTTCTATTCTGCTTTCTTTTTCACTTTTTTTAGTTAGATTAATTTTTATCCTACTTTTACAGTTTGAGTTGTGCTATTCACTTTTATAAATATATTATAAATCCTATAACTGCTATCTTATGATCTAAGGTAGAATATTCTGGGTGGCACTTACCTTATGAATTGAAACTGACATCCTAAGTATAGTCTCAGAAAGAAGGAGTAATAGAAAAGGAGGAAGACAAACAAATTCTTAAGGCTTTTATAGAAAACCTTTTGGACACGACGTTTTGGAAAATACTGTAGGATAAATTTTTTATCAGATAATTTTTTATCTGGTATTTGTTTTTTGTGGGATATGTCTTTGGATGGAAATATTTAGTTGAAAATGCACAAAACAGCATTTAAAATGTTTTTTATTAGTTAAAATAAATGTGCTGGATACATAAACAAAAATAAGTATCATGCTTTGCTTTTAAATCTTTAATAAACAAAGTACTAACTGAAGTTAGTGAATTGGCAGATTTTCTGGTCACTATGGACTGTATTTTCATATGTATTTAGGTACCTAAAGATGTAGATATGCATCTAGAGGGATTTTCAGAAGTGTCTAACTCCCATTCCATTTCAATGGGAGTTCTTTAGGTGACTACCTCTCATTGAAATAAATGGGAATGTCACAGTTCTTGGACTGCTGGTGGGGAGCCTCCTACTGTCTGGACACTGAAAAATCCATAGGTGCCCCCGTCCACTTAAACAGGAGTTTCTGTAATGCAAAATTGAATCAAATAGTTCAACTGTGTTTAAAGGGGTGGGGCTTCTGGCTCCTACTCTCCTAGTCCCTTTTGTATTGTCTCAGACTCCCTAATGCTGAAGAGGTAGAAGGTAGCGATCCTAACGGCTTGTCTTGAGGCTCACTGAACCTATCCTACCTTCCCGTTGTACCAGAGTCTGTCGTCTCCTTGTTGGCATGGGGTGGGGGTGGGGGGAATGAATCACTGATTGACCTTCCAGGAGACTCTCTTGGGAGCTGTAGAACCATGGTATGCTCTCTCCCAGAGCTGTCTAGCAACTGTCTGGAAAATTCCTGCTTTTCAGCCGTTACTCCACCCTTGACATGATTGATAGGCTGGCCCTGCCCTTCTGGCCTGTGCCCATAGTCACTTTTTAACCCTTTTATTATTGGTGCAGGGTTTATACACTCCTTCACAAGGAGCTAGGCACCTAAACTGCTTAGGTTCTTGGTGTAATTTTCAAAAGCACCTACCTGCATGTCTAGTACCTAAACACCTTTGAAAATCTGGCCCCATATCCTTCAAGTTTTTAGAATTGGCAGATCTCATCCTGCCACCTGTATTTTATTCAGAGACTGGAAGTGGAAAACAAGTTTTCCTGAATTAGGCCATAGACAGGAAATATTCTCTGTACCAGCAAGCTAAACTGAAACCAAAAGTAATTAAAGTGAAAGCTTTTCTGCACAATAGAAACTGAAAGTAATTATATTTGGGAAAATGTAAATACCAGCATTTGCTCTATATTCTAAACATTCAAACTAATATAGATACTAAATGAGGTACATGTCATTGTGACATGTCCATAAAGCTTGAATTTACCTCAGAAGTTAGAAACATCCCCCACTCACCCAATTTTGTATATAATTAAAAAAGCAGCACCTTTTTACTCACTAAAAGTTGGGGAGCTTATTGATGTAGCGCATTATTTATTTTAATAGATTATAGTAAATTGAGGTTTTAACATGTCATAATTTCAAATTTAACTTAGAACTTCTATTTTTTAAAAAGAAAAATATATTTTAATTTAAATCTCCAAATTATGTTTCTTCTTCGAATGATGGTCCCTATATAGATTCCAAATGTTGGGTGCACATGCGCTGGAATCCGAACAGTTTTGTAGCAGTGTCCGTTGACCCGCACTTGCAGTGTCCTCTTGTCCATAGACAAGACTATAAGAGGCCATGTAGGTCAACACTGCTCCAATTTCCTCTTACTGCCGCATGGCCAGAACTGGAACCCTTGTTCTTCCAGTCTTAATCTAGCTAAGAGAGTTCATTGTTTGTTCTTCCTTCTTGAGTATAGTTGTAGATAGTAATTTTTTATTGTTTTTGTAGTATATTAGTGTTGTAGTTAGTTAGGTTTGCTTTCAGATTTCTTCCCTCATTGGGGAGGCCTCCACTCCTGGGGATTATGCCCCAGTAAGTCAGCTTCAAAAACTGTGCTTCGTGTCTGCGCTCTATTTCTGTGAATGAAGAGCACCAGCGGTGCCTGTACTGCCTCGCGCAGCTCACGTCGTCGCCTGCTGCATCATTTGCCAATCATTCCTGCCCCAAATGCAGGAAGCCAAGGAACTTCATCTTCTAAATTTCTTAATGGAAGAGGCTATCTGTCCATGTGCTCAGATGGATTTGGGACTGGTGGAACCGCTGGAACAGTGTCCATGACTGCCAGTGAGCACCCTTCCGTCTTCTTCCTTGGCACCGGATCTGTTGGTACCGCCACAGTCTGACAAGCCATAGCATAACAAGCACAGACATGGGCATAAAAGCATCCCTGTCTGGTACTGCCCCTAAACACAGCACTGCTGAGATAGGCCAGGTTGGGTGAGAAATTACACATCAACCCGGCTGCTCCAGCTACCAAGAAGCCCCTGACAGAGCACAAAGAGCAGCATGAATACGATCCGCTGGTGCTGCCATCAGCCACTGCTGCTGTCCTGCTGCCAGCATCACTGCATCTGCTGCTTGCGCTGTTGGCACCATCGATGCCACTGGGCCCCTCCAGTTCACCATTTGGGATCCCCCGCATACCCGGCCAACTGGAACTGCTGATGCCCACTGCATAGCTACTTCTGCCCTACCTTGGTCCCCCAGGCATCTCAGGTCTGCTTTTTCCAGTGGATGAACCTCTACTGCTCTTCCCAGAGAGTCATACTCCTTCCATCTGCCATGGACCACTGATCTCCTCCTCACTTGCTCAATCTCATAGTCCGGATCCCAGGCGCGGACCACCCTATCGTCCGAGTTACAATCCCATCCCTGAGCCACAGTAATCGTACCCACAGGATCTGCTGCTGCCCTGAGACCCTTACGCTTAGCTCTGCTTGCCTTCCTTGGACCTGTACCGGGACCATGGTGCACCATTGGTAGCATTATGCTGCCCATCCACAGTCCGAATTGCACCCTCCTCGGTTTATGAAGAAAGTGTGGAAGTGGTAGTGCAGTCAGTTCGGCTGGTTCCCACTGGAGTCTCATTGTCACCAGCTGAGGCGCTGATTCCACCTTTCCCGATGACCATAAGCAGTATCACGCACTGTTTCAGCAGGTGATGGTGGATCTTGGACTCCCAGTGGCGGTCCAGGACACTCACCAGCAGCTCCTGGACATCCTCCAACCATAAGGACCCTCTCAGACTGCCCTTCCTATGCATGAAGCCATCCTGCAACCTGCGCAGATGGTCTGGCATACACCAGCCTCCTGTGGTAATTACGAGAGAGATTTCCCAGTTCCATCTCACTGGATTACCAAAAGAGGTCCAGAATATAGGTTAGAGGACCTTCCTTTTGATGGTTGTAATTTATTTGTGGATAGTATGGATGAATCTCTGTCACCATTAAAGGGCTCCAGAGCTGCCTTATGTTCTCTTGGTATTTATACACCCACCTACAAGAGGAAGCTCCGCAAGTCCCAGGCAACTCAGAGATTCTGCTCTGCCCAGTTTCTTACATCCGAGAGACTATATGAACAACACCAAAAGAGGCAGAGATTCCAGAGAAGGAAACAGTCCACTACTCAGCCTCCTGCCTCTCACTCGTCCATCTCCAAGGAGCAATTTTGATAGGCTGGTTAAGGGCTTGTATTGCCATTCTTGTCCTCTTCAGCTGTACCAATTCACTGGTCTTCCTCCGTTTGGTGACTACCTTTACCACTTCAGGCAAACTTGTGAGTCAATTACTATGGACAAGTGGGTTTTGAAGATCATCTTCACATAATACACCATCCACTTCCACCAATGAACCCTCTTTCCCTGTCCGTCTTCAGGGACCCCTCTCATGAGATTTTGCTTTGTCAAGAAATTCACTCTCTTACACTTGGGAGCTATAGAACTAGTCCCCATGCAGCACAGAGGGAAGGTGTTTTATTTAAGGTACTTGCTGGTATCCAGAAAGAGTGAAGATTGGACACCCATCCTAGATTTAAGACCACTCAACACTTGCGTGTAGTCACAAAAAGTCAAAATGTGATATCTGCAACAATTAATTGTCGCTAGAGTAAGGGGATTGGGTCTCAGCCCTTGACCTTCAAGATGCGTATTTCCATATTGCTGTCCACCCATCTCATAAATGATTCCTATGTTCACTGTCGGCCAGGACCACTTTCAATACCAAGTGCTGCACTTTGGCCTGTCATCGGCCCTCAGTGTCTTTTTGAATGTCATATAGGTAGTAGCAGCACTGCTCTGCAGGAAAGGTATTTTAGTATTCCCTTACCTCAGTGGTCCCAAAACTTTTTATGCCTCCCTCACCCCCCTGCCCTCCCCCAGCTGGGGCCAGAGCTGCGGCCAGGAGCCAAGGGCCAAGGCTGGTAGGGCTGAGGGTGGGTGCGGGGCCACAGCCAGGTGCAAAGCTTTGCAGGGACATGGCACGGCTGGGTATGGGACCACAGCCTGGAGCAGAACCTTCCTGCCCCGTGGGGGATGCCTCGAGCCTTGTTGCGCCACCCTAAACGTTCCGGCGTGCCACCATTTGGGGACCTCTACTTTACTTGGACGATTGACTACTGAAAGGCCCCTCCCTGAAATTGATGTCTTGGGCAACTTCCACGGCCATAGATCTCTTCCTCAAATTGGGACTGCAGTTGAACATCCAAAAATCCACTTTGATCCCTGTGCAAAACTTAGAGTTCATAGGGGCATATCTTGATTCAGTAACAGCAAGTGCCTACCTTCTTCTGCACAGGATTGGTGCCTTTTCCAGCATAGTCAACACAATTCAGCTCAGTCCCCAAACTCCGGTCAGTAACTGTCTTCAGTTGCTGGGGCACATGGCAGCCACCACCTTCATCACAAAATATGCTGCTTTCAAGGGTGTCTCAGAACTGTTTATTCACCAAACAGACAGTTTAAATATGCTTCTTTCCATACCTATCACCATAAAGCAATCTCTCAACTCGTGGAAAGACCATCACAACGTGTGTGCAGGAGTTTAATTTACAAGTCCTCGCCCAAGGGTCATCATAATGATGGACGCCTTTCTGCTGCGGTGAGGAGCGCATCTAGACTCACGCGACCCAGGGCAAGTGGGCGTCACAAGAGGCTGTGCTGCTACGCAACCTTCTGGAACTCAGGTTGGACAGATACCCGTCTCCAGTTTTGACCACTTATCGGGGTAAACACATAAAGATTATGACAGACAATATATCATTCATGTTTTACATCAGTTGCTAAGGAGGATCAAGATCCCCCTCTCTCTCTGACAATGTTGTCAAGCTTTGGAATTGGTGCATATGTAATGGATCATCATCACAGCAGCCTATCTTCAGGGGTTCAGAATGTGACCGCATATGCATTGATCAGGCACTTCTTTCAAGATCCCAAGTGGGAAATAGACCCCAGTATATTACACCACATATTCTGTCATAAGATAGAGTAGTTTGCCACAGAAATGTAAACAAGAAATGTACCCACTTCTGCTCAAGGGGCAGACTGGGTCATGATGCTTTCCACCTTCCTTTGTAGTCAACTCTACTGAACTAATTGCCGCTGACTTCCCTAATAACCAAAGTTATGCTCAAAATAAAGACAAAGCCAGAGTCATCCTAATAGTTCCGACCTGGCCCATGCAAATGTGGTTTCCTTACCTGATACCTATCTGTCTGCTTTCCAATCACTCTTCATGCTGCTCAGTCTGCTCTCCCAGGCAGGTAGGAAGATCCTTCACCCCAATCTTGCAGTCTCAATGTATGGTTGGTCGAAGGTTTGTGGGATTAGAGGCAACTGCTTAGAGGATGTAAAAAGAAATCTTTTACACAGCAGGAAACAATTTACTGACTATATGTAGTCTCAGAAATGAACGAGGTTTGTCAGTTGGTGTAACTTCAGGTGTGTTCCTCTGATGACATCATCGCTACTAGATATAATGGAATATATCCTAACTCTAAAAACCTCAGGATGATCAATAAGCTCCATAAGAGTCCACATGGCAACCATCGCGGTTTTCCACCCCCCAATGGAGAGTTATTTTATCTTTGCTCACCCAGCTCCAGCAAGATTCCTCAGAGTGCTTGGAAACCTCTATCTGCCGGTCCAACACCCTACTTCGGTATGGGACCTCAGTCTGGTCCTTAAATGCTTCACAAGACCGCCCTTTGAACCAATGGAAAGTTTAAGTTCCTCTTGAAGCTATGATCTAACATGGTGCAAGAAGTATATAGCTGTAAATAAAACTGAATTTTTTAAAGCTTACTGAGGCCAACTTTTATGCTTAAAGTCAATCACATGTTTGTATGTTGCTCAGATGAGGACATAATGATTTTCAGGTTTAAAAACTGTAATTTGATAATGTCATAAATTTGGGAAAGTAAAATAATATTTAAAAGAAATGTATTAATAAATTTAAGTTTAAAACTATTTGAGATCCAAAGAGCAAAAGTAATGTAAAATATACAAGAGAACGGATGTTTTTATGCTCTGCTACTTACAGCAAATATTTTAAAAATAGCTTTAAAAACTAAAGAGCAACAGGAAAAAGCCTTTTCACAGAATATATTTATTTATTTATTCACTATGATGTAGAAGTTTCTTGCATAAAAATTAATATTAGTTTTAGTGGCAAAGTAACCTGAAAGTTACTAGGAGAGAGGAAACTACTGTGAGAATAGATGGACTGGTTAAAGAACTAGACTAGCATTCAAGAGATCTGGGTTCTGTTCCCAGTTCTGCCACAAATATATCCTGTGACACCTTGGGCAAGTTACTTAGGGCTTGTCTACACTTACCTTGGAAATTCGGCGGCAGTCAACCGGAGTTACGCAAACTATGCATAAAACTTGCGTAACTCCCGTCGACTTGCGTGCTTCTGTTCTGCGCGCCATCTTCACTGCACTGTGCTGACGGAAACCGCGTTCCTGTCGACACAGCGCTATGCCACTTGAAAAGGTGGTCTTAATATGTCAATTTCTGGATCGACTGAGAGGGTCTTCACTGACTGCTCGCTCAGTCAATCCAGATAAGTAGATCTGATGGTGGCGAATTTGCCGCCATCAGTGAAGACATAGCCTTAGTCTGTCGGCTCCTCAGTTCCCCTCTGTAAAATGGGGGTAATAGTATAGTACTTCTTACTTCCCAGAGGCATTGTGAGGTTCAAAGATGCTATGTTGATAGGGGCCATATAGGTAGATAAAGTAGAATGCGCACAAAATAGTAGTGTGAATTTGAAAACCTATACTTCACTTACTATTTGTTTAATTTTTTTTTTTTTTTTTTTAAAGGACATCCAGGAAGCAAACTTCAAAACATCAAGTAGCCGGCTTCTTGCAGCTGTTATGTCAGCCTTGTGTCATACTTCCGTAAAGCTGACCTCTATCTTTCCTATCACTTACGATGGAGAAGTGTTGCTGCGATCCATGGTCAAACAAGTTAGCACTGAGAATGACGCTGCACTGGCCCATCGTTTCCCTCTGTTGGTAGCCCATATGGAAAAACTTAGTCAGGTTAGAAAACATTCTGAAATATTTATTTATTTAATTAGTTTTTTTGTGGCAGCAAATCATTAAAATGGAAAGATAATTTGAGTCTGGTTTATAGGTTTGTAGCTGAGGTTGCCTAGGTGTTTCCATTGTAACGAGCATATTTCAGATGCATTCAACTTTGTCAAATATCTTTTTTTTAGGCTGAAACTTCCCACATTTATTCTCAACTGGAGAGAAAATTAATTTCTGGAAAGTTTGAGCAAAAGTGGCTTAGTTGTTTGAATACATTGGGGAAAAATACACTTTTGCTACTATTAGTTTTACTACATGTTTTTCATTTATAATCTCAGCTTTCTATTGACTTTGCACATCTGATCATATAAGATGAGTAAGACTTAATATATGTGAACATTATTGGTGAGAATGATGGCCTCTAATGAATGATTTCATGTTAGTTTTGGATCATAAATGAGGCAGGGTTGAGTAGTGATTGAGGCTGGTACCTGAGAGATCCCAGTTTAATTCAGGGATTGAAAGTCTGCAGTGAATGAGGTAGGGGACTACACATAAGCAAGGATTAAAAAAAAAAAAAAACCATGAGTACCCAGCCTGCACATTAAATGAAGCAAGGTCCTGCAGCAATAATAGTATGTTTTCCAATGTTGTTTTCCAATTATGTTTTCCAATGTGCATTACTTTGCATTTATCAGCATTGAATTTCATCTGCCATTTTGTTGCCCAGTCATCCACTTTTGTGAGATCCCTTTGTAACTCTTTGCAGTCTGCTTGGGACCTTAATTATCTTGAGTAGTTTTGTGTCATTACAAATTTTGCCACCTCACTTTTTACCCCTTTTTCTAGAGTATTGTAGAGTTTGGTGCAATTTTTAGATTGGGGTTCTTTTTGTAGCTGGTTTGTACATCATACTACTCATGAGCATTGCTAAGTCTGTACTATTTTTAATATCTTTTTTTAAGGAATCAAAATTTAAAACTTGCATCACCATTGTAGTTCTGATAAATGTCACAGTTAATGCAAAAAAACGCAATGATATCAAAAAGGATATATTATATGCAGAGGTATGTTAAGTGCTGCTTATCAGATAAATATGCTAAACATCTTATTTACAGCTCATGCAAAATGTGTGAATGGGCATTTGGTGTCATAAATTTTTTCTTAAGGTTGGATTTTAAAAATTGTCTGAAGTTCTAATTTGAAAGGGTGCTGATACCTCAATTATTGCAGATAATTAATTTCATTACAACCTGATTTGTTTACAGAGATATTGTTTGTCATTTCTAATTTTTCTTTACATACCACAGAATGAGGAAAATATCTCAGGGATGACAAGCTTTCGTGAAGTGCTAGAAAAAATGCTGGTTATTGTTGTATTACCAGTCAGAAACAGCCTTAGACGAGAAAATGAACTCTTCTCTTCACACCTGGTTTCCAATACCTGTGGACTACTTGCGAGTATTGTGAGTGAACTTACAGCTTCTGCACTGGGATCTGAGGTAATGATGATTCTGCAAAATTATCTTTAATATAAGTGTTTTACAATACTTGTAACTTATGAATGTAGTATGTCCTGTGGTTGTACGTAATGTTTCTACCTGTGTGAAAATTTTTACTGGCTCTACTGCTGTTCCTCATTATATGTATTGGAAGGTGCTCTCAAACCACTAAAATATTTTTTTTAATGGTATGATCACTCTGTTATGGAAGTGTTTCTCAGGGTTAACCATTTTGTTATGTCTGAAGAATACAGTGCACCTTCCCCAAAATTAGAGGAATTACTCTTTGTGTACAGAATGAATTTACTGAGAATTTACAAAATACTACTATTCAGGTAGCATTAAAATTAATTAAAATGATTCCGTATTAGAAATATATCACCAAGGGCCAGACCACTTTTATGTCCCAAATGATTATAATAAAACTTCAGAGTTACAAACAGCAGAGTTACGAACTGATTGGTCATCCACGCACCTCATTTGGAATCGAAGTACACAATCTGGCAGCGGCAGAGAACCCCCCCCCCCCCAAAAGCTAACACAATACAGTACTGTGTTAAATGTAAACTACTTTAATAAAAAAAAAAAAGGGCCGGGGGGGGGGGAGGGGGAAGGAAAGCAGCATTTTTCTTCTGCACAGTAAAGTTTCAAAGTTGTATTAAGTCAATGTTCAGTTGTAAACTTTTGAAAACAACCATAACATTGTGTTATGAACATTTCAGAGTTATGAACAACCTCCGTTCTTGAGGCGTTTGTAACTCTGAGATTCTACTGTATCAATGTATGCACAGTGTGGCCAGCCATTTGATAGCATCATCATCAGCTAGGTAGAGAGCCACCATTGAAATAAGTCAGTAGGCACTCAACAAGGATATGTGACGTAATCTGAAGTCGACTGCTGGTCACTAGAAAAACCTTGTTTAAAAAGATTTGCCACAAAGTTGCCCTCTCCTGTTTGAAACTGGTTCAGAGATGAGCACAAGTGCCTTGGCAGATCAAAATTTAGTGGACAGATGGTTAGGTCAGTGATGAGGGAGTGATTAGCGACTATTGTCACTGACCACTTTTGTGCCAACCAGATTCCACTGTCGTACTGTGGTGGCAAAAATCACCATAAAGGGCATCTAGAAGACAGGCAAGCTGGTGGGTGGTTGAAGAGGTCTGCGTACAAAGGCAGGTTGCTATTCTCACGGATCTTGGCTAGCAGCATGACAGACCTTCTTACAGTGAATATAGGGTGGTGGTATGTTACTAAGTATCGATAGCCATGGCAACAGAGTTACCTGTAAAGTCCCGGTAACAGTACACATAGCTTTGTTAAGTTTTACATTGACCAGCCTCAAGTGAGATGAGTGACACCAGATAGGAGCACAGTACTCTGCTGTTAAATAGCAGAGGGCAAGGGCTGAAGTTCTTAAACATCCGGGCACTTGCACCCTACGTTGAACTAACCAGTTTTCTGAGCAGGTTGTTCCAAGTGTTGACTTTGGCTGCTATCTTCCTCAACTGATTGCAGTACGTTAATGACCTGTCCATTGTCACACCAAGGTAAATTGGGGTTTGGATCATGCTGCAGACGTTGGCCATAGAGGAAAACGTTTAACTTGTGGCCTGCCCTTGCATTATGCAGATGAAATGCACTAAAAACCATCTTGGGAAAGCTCAGCTGCAGGTGCCATTGACTATAATAGTCTGCCATGAGCTTCATATTATCATTCAAGACCTTGTCAATTTCTGAGAAGGATTGAGCTTGATATCTGCAGCAGATTTCAACAGCATGGATAAACTTGCGCAAGAGTGTAGCTGGCAGGTCATTAATGTACACAATGAACAGTACTGGTGAAAGAATTGAGACTTGAGGAAGGCCGTTGATCTGACACTTACAAGAGGTACAGCTGTTGCCCATGAATCCTCCTAATTTTTTACTGTCCCTTTTTAACGTGTGATGAGTCAGTGTACCCTGAGAAGAGTCCTGGCCCCCATGTCTATTTCACACATGGTACGCATACTGTCCATGCACCTGAGACCGGAGAAGTTGCAAGTAGTGTCTGTTGTTGCATGTCTGCACCCTGCTGTTCCTCACACTAAGTACTGAGTGTCGAGCCTTACCGAGTCTTTCCTTTCTCAAGCAATAGTGCTCATTGCTGGGTTCCTCCTGCTACTTGCCTGGTCCGAGATACTCAATTCTGGAGTCTTTAATAAGAATTTAAACAATAGTCGTTATTAAGGAAACTATAGGTACTAGAGCAATGTTGATCAAGTTGAGTCACAGTGGGACAACCTGGCCAGCAGACAACTCCAATTCATGGCCAGGAGTTTACAGATTCCATTAACAGTAGAACCTTATTAATAAATCAGGGTTCAGATAACATTTACATGTACTATCATAGAGGTAATCATTGATATGATGGGTTAACTAGTGCCTTTTGAATACCTCATGACTATATGATGGCATTTCCATCGCTATCATTGTTGCCTTTTTTGGCTGCAATGTTATCAGCTCCTCACTTGAGGAGTCCCCTTTGCGTATGCTCCAATCCACAGAGTTCATCCTGTGAGCAGCCTGGCTGACACATTTAAACTGTCACCAACCTTCTTTTCTCCTCCCAGCCATGTCTCAAGTGGCAGTACAGCCTACATTCTACTGCTATTTCCAGTGACTAGGCCTGTCTTAAGATGTCCCTGTCTTTTAAATGATCTTACCTGTCTTTGGCTCGCTAGTCATTGAGGTATTTTCCATATGGTCACAAGTTATTCCAAGTCACTTTTAACAATGATTTAACAAAACCATTTCCATTTCCAGTTTTTTCAGGACAAATCGTAATTTAACATACATTTTCCTGGTCCAGGAAAACATTTAATATCATGAATAATACACAAACAATTTGAATTCCAACCAACAATATGATGGGGTGCAACATTATATTTAGGATCCCAGTAGAAGTAGGTGACCACCCCTGTAGTTGCTTTATATCATCTATGGCACCCTGTTTTTGGGTGACGTCAACTTCTTTTATAATTTTCTTGCTAACAGTTTCCATTTTTATCCTAATGTCCCCCACTTGTTTTTCTACTGATCTTTAATTTGTATAATTGGGGTCATATTTCTCAACTGACCAAATATGTTCTCCGACAGTCCCAAATTCACTTCCTCAAGGTGCTCCTGGAACAATTATGTGATTTCCTTATATAAATCAATGGTGGGTATGATATATTTTTGTTGTCCCACTTTTATTTCCTGAATACTTCACTTAGTACGCTAATATAATATCCACAAATGTGACATTCTCTTTCTCAACTCCTATGTCACTAGGTTTCCTAATATGGAAACACATTTTCTCTTTTCCCAGATAATAAGTTACTTATTCCTGGTGTAAAAATTAAATTACATTCCCCTTGTACATCATTACTTTTTTGGTTTTTGGTGTGCCAGTCTCCATTTTGACAGATCCATCCTAGTTGCATATGTTGACACTCATCACATTATTGTGAATTTAGTTTGTTCAATGGCCCAATGCCATTCTCTAGTGAGATACCACAGTCTAGAACTCAATTTCCAACTGATGTTGATTACAGGATAGACCTGAACTATCTCCCCATTTGTAGAACTCAAGATCCAAATTTTACATCCTTGTGTGGTAGAATTAACATGCCACCATTTTAAATATTTACTCTCATAGACATGTTATAAGCAGCCCACATACATAGTAATCTTGGCCAGTGTTTATTTTCAATGTGAGTGACAATTTCTTTTGTGTCATTGATTATTGCTTGCCCTCTCTATTGATATGCCATAGCCCAGAATGCATTGCTTTTAAGGATACCTAAAGCTTCCACTACCAGTTGTATTTTATTTATCCAAAATTTATTAGAATCAGTCACAGCTCAACTTACTTTAATTCCAAGTTGATTATTTAAAGCTGTAGCCCAGACTTGTTATTTGAGGGCTATTCCTGTCACTTCTGAGGCAACTCCTCATTTATTTTTTAATACCTTTGTTTCTATCCCAGTCAGTATGTTTGTATCAGCTGCAATTGTTCCCAGTGCAATTCCTGTATCTCTTTGCTTTCTTTTAAAATTCATTTCCCCATATCTCGAGTACCCAATGTTGATTGACGATGAATGGTGTACAGTTAGTATAAAGGATTATAACTGAGGCATTTTCAAAGTTAATGTTTATCTTTGTTAAGAACAAGGTAGCATTTAATAAAGCTAAATGCTTCTGGTTCACTTTAATTTGGAATGGGCCAGATTGATTAAAAGTAGGTCTAGTATTTTTAACTTTTTTGACACATCCAGGGCAGTGAAAGGAAGACTGGGTTCTGTATAGATCTCAGTTTCCATAGTGCTGTTTGATTTATAGATTGGGCACAATAGATCGTGTCAGTGTCTGGATGTCAGTGATCCATATCATAATGGGCTGATATCTTGAATTAGGGTCACATCTCACCAACTAATGAAGATTGATTTAAGATCCTTTAGGAATGGTAGACTCCAGGACTTGCCCAAAACACTGTTCAGCCCCCCTTTATACCCAGCACCCCAATATTAATAGTTCCATTGGGTTGTAGTTTACTTTGCATAGCTCCCTGTGACCACACTACATAAGAGGGGAAGGTAGCAGTTCTGTACCCTCCTAATGTTACAAAATGCATAGTTACAGATTTAACTACCCCATGATCCATAGGCACTCAAAAAAGTTGCTCTAATGATTTCACTAACTGGTCCAATGGCCATTTTATTGCCGAAGGTTTCCTTAAATCCTTTTTAAGTTGTTGCTGACCATATGCAGTTCTTATCATTACCAAAATGTTATCAGAAACACTATACATTGTAGAATGGGTAGAAATTAAGTCTTCTGGAACTGGACATTTGAATGGCAAAGTTCCCTGGGTATCCATACTGAAATTTTGTATCTATTCCAAGCTTTTGGCTGTACAGTGGTAAAGTCCAGTAAGTTCACATTTCAATTGAATCCAAAGCTGATGGTCCCTAGCAGAAGCCAATGGTCAAACTATCCCCAACATGGAACCCCCTCAGTGAAGTGTAAACTCATTTTTGTATACCATGTTGGTCTGGATCATGTGGAAGATGATAAATCAGGCATCAACAAGGGTCCCTTTTAAATTCCCAGGTCAACTCTAAGTCTGTGGAAGGACATCAAGTGCAAGTTAAAGATGCCCAACTATCCAAAGGTTGACAGTCATTTATCTGGCCCTATTGTCCAGTCAGTAGCCACCATAGAGACCCAAAAGTCAGCAGGTGCCACATTCTGAAAAAACGCACACAATTCTCCCCCTCCCTCATTTTTTGGTTGCCTGCATTACCATTGTATTTGACCATTGTACTATTTGCGTCCTTGTTTTCAACAATCCACCAGATATAGCAAGGGTCCCAATTCGTCCAAAATTATGTAAAGACCCAACCATGTGGCTCTGGGAAATGGAGAGCAATCATCCCTTTCCTGAAGCATTACTTGAGCACCTACTAGATGTTCAGTAAGGTCTCCTGGAACATCGAACCATTTTTAGTTTGCTTTGCAATTTGCTCATCAGTAAAGGCCTTTTGTACTTGACCAACATGATCAATGGTCTCACCAATCCACTGTTGAGACAGACCTATAATGGTGAGGTTGGCAGGGATTGGGTTAACCATATTCTCCCACATCATCATTGGCCTTCCCATCAAAGCCCTGTGGCACAAATCCTATAGACCTTGCTTCTCTCTCCCTGAACTTCATCAGAATTAGAGGCAGAACTGTATCCTACTTGTCGCCAGCAGAATTAACAGCTTTTTGTGGTTCAATTTTAATAGACCTGTTTTTCTCTCCACATGTCCTGCTGCTTCTGGGTGGTGTGGAATGTGAAGTTTCTGATCAATGTCTAGTAATTGACAAATCTTCCCTCCAAACTACCCCCAGTAGAATCAGTAACTCTTGAGAACCTCCCATCTACAGATGACTTCATATAGCATCTGTTTTGCAGTCTTTGCAATCATACATTTGGTGGGAAGTCCCTCAATCCACCCGATTAAAACTATTTATGCACACAAGCAGATATTTATTACCCCTACTATGTATGGGCAGGAGCACAGTATAACCCACTTGTATTTGTTACCAGGGCCCTTTAGGCGCATGGTGCATAAGAACCCCCCCTCCTTATTCGGTTTGCTGGGCCATGTCTAGCACAGGTCAAACATGAGCATATATGAGCTTCCAGTTCTGTCTTAGTCTGGCCACCATCCCATGTGTTTTTTGTTTTCCATTGCTGCTTTTAATTTTGGATGGACCCCTCCCCACTGCAGAACCAATTTAATAGATTTTTACAGTTATTCCTTGGCACTATCCATAGAGGGTCAGCATCAACTAGTGCACACAAGATATCTTTTTATTGGAATAAGGTGACCCCCTCCCATTTGAGCTGTCCTTCTCTTGCTCTTTGACACAATGGTCCTAATTCCTCATCCTGTTGCTGGATTGCCTGAATTCTCTGAACTTTAGCTTCTGACCCTGTTGCCTGAATATGGATGATTACAGCTATTGGGGTAGCAACCATCCATATAAATTGAGGCTGGGCTGGATTGATATGGCTGCTTCCTTAGCAAGGGTATCTTCTAAACTATTACCTGCCATTAAGATATTTTTCTTTTTCCCATTGGCCTTTATTTTTATTATATCAACTCTCTCAAAATGAGAGGACATATTCTCAATCCATTGTGAGATATTGGTGAATTTGATAGAGCTGCCATCAGTAGCCAAATATATGTTTTGAGCCCACCATGCTAAAAGCAATACCAGTTCTCGAAACACGTAGTCGGAGTCCAAAACTACAGTGAGATGGCTCTCTCCTTGATCAGCTGCCTCTTTTACGTTCCCGCTATGATTGCCATCTCATCAAACTGATCTGATCTCAAGCCACAATTGAATTATATTGTGTTCAAGGTTTTATACCCTATATGTTCTACACCTGAACATCCAGCCATGCATTGTCTGCCTACATAGTCACTATTCCCATCAGCAGTATACCACACCTCTTTCTCCATCCAAACCTTGTCCTGAGCTTTCTCTTTCAAAATTGTGTGTCAGGTATTACAAGGCTGAACGTCACACTCATGTGTCTTGTCCTCCATGATCACTCCAGCCACCCACTGTTTTGGGTTCTTTAAGTTGAAGTGGTTTAATATTTTCAGTAATTAGAGCCAAAATCCACTTTTGTATCTGTTGGTTACTCCTTGGCCAGCAGCCAGGTGTCCCTCAAAGAGGGTTTTGAGTGGAGAGTGATGACTATAGACCAAAACTTCTTGATTGCCTAGAAGGTATCGGTGTTTCATAATAACCCAATAAACTGTTAACACGGTTTTCTTGTACCATCCATATTTCAGCTGTCAGTAGCCGAGAAACACCCCCCTCAGACACCTAATCCCGACACCCCGCTCCCCTCCCCCACTGCTGAGTAATAACAATACCAATGGTGTTGGATGTACTGATCGGGTATAAATAAAAGAGCTTATGCACATCAGGTCTGGCTAAAGTAGGAGCACTGACAGACTGCCTCAGTGTGTTCCATTTTCCGTTCCCAATTAGCACTTCAACCCAAGTGATATGAAGGTTGATCTGTTTCACCATATAAGGGTGTGAAGTCCCTATAGAACCTCGTAATGCCTAAAAATTATTGTAAAGCTCTGCAATCATTAGGGATAGAAAGCAAATAAATTGAATCTAGCCCTATCAGTGGATTTTCCTTCTTAAGTGGTAGTTAGTGCTCAAAAAGATAACCTTGGCTTTTGCTAATTTTGCTTTATCACTATTAATTTTTCTACCAGCCTCCTCACTTAAATGGATAGCCTCACTAAAATCTTCGGTGTTCAGTGGGTGACTACACTAAGATATTGTCTACATACTGGATAAGTTTATTGGTCTTTGTATATCTTTCTATCACTATTTGCATATGGGCATAGAATAACAGCAGGGCTGTCCCTATGTCCCTGAGGTAAAACAATCCACCCCCATTGGACCTCTGCCCACATGAAAGATGATCTGTATTGACATTCTCTTGCTAGTGATAGGTTCCAAAAGTCATTCCCGATATCTAGCACCGAAAACCATTTCATGTCTGGGAAGATCCTAGTAATCATTTCAGGATAAGCAGCCACTACCAGGACCATAGGTTTGTCCAGTTCATTTACCTTGTTGTAGTGAATAGTTAGCCAAAAATTGACCATTAGGTTTCTTAACAGGGCATGCTGAAGAGTTACAGCTAGAGGCTTGTCTTCTGATTATGCCTCTGGCATCATTTTTAAAACTTCTCTCACAGGTAAAATTGCCTCCCTGGGTACTGGATATTGTGGCTGCAAGGGAGGATTCCTTCCCTCAAACAGAATTTCATTATTCGTGCGGCCACAATCCATGTTATTGCTAACCCATGTTTCTGGAAACATTAGAATCGACTCCGTAGCCCATTTCTAGTCAGCCACAGGAGGGTCCATAAGGCCTAAACCTTTAGCTGTTCTCCCAGGGCAATAAATCCTCCATCTCCTGCTTGAAACCGCCACAACTCTGGTTGGCTATGTCTACAATGAAACCTAAATAGCATGTTAACTCCCAGAATTCCTTCATAGCTATTCATCACCATTTCTCCCTCTCCCTTAACCTTAGTTAATTATAGGCACTTTAAAAGCAATTTTGTGTTGAGGTCAGATGTCCAGTGATCCCTCGTATCTGTCCAAATTTATCTCCTTTCTTGATATGGCCTGTCATGGTAATTGCTACTCCACTGTCTGCCAATATTTCATCGCAGGTCCCCATTACCCTAGTTAGGACAGTGGGTCATCCCCAGGTGTCCATTCCCAATTTACATACTATGGACACTCTGGATTCGGGGGCCTGACCTTCCTAGGTTTGATATGCCATGCCATGCCATGCCAACTGCCATGGTTGAATCGCTTATGGTAGATCCCACTTGCTTAGACCCAACCTTTCTAAAAATCCTTTTTCCTGTCTCTTCCCTTGGAGGCCCATCTTTGAGAGGACCTGTGGGGTCCCGCTCACTCTCCAGTTGTTTTGTTTTTCTGCAGCTGTTTGATGTATTCCCACAATTCTCCAAACCCAATTCACTTCTCTCCTCTATCTGTTCTTTTTCCACCATAGATTCTCTTCTCCTCACACCTTATATGTTCCTCTACCTATGAATCCTCAACTTCTACCTCTGCAAGTTCTTTCATATGTTTCCCTGCTTCAACTTTAAAGAGCTTGACTTCTGCACCTGTGATAGTATTTTACTTGCTTTCCACCAGTGGTTGGCTCGACTGAGCATATCCTTTAGGTTGCTGGGGGTAGAGGTATAATATGTAATATTCCTATGCATCTCTGACAGTGCCTCTAAGACAATGCCCAAAACTGCCTGAATTGCCCTCCCTCATTGATTAGCCTGGGTACTTCTCAGCTTTTGTCAGCTATATGCATGTTCGGCGAAATTGCTAGGGATCTTCTCAGCTAATGGTCGCAATGTGGTCAGTTCTAAATTTAAAGAGGTTTTTCAGTATAATAAGCGTGTCAATCTTCCAGCTGCTTCTCGGGTAGACGCTGTGAACCTGATCATCTGTGACCATAAAGGTGCTGTAGCATGATGGAGCATAATACCCCCAATCCTCATTCATTAGTTGAGCAACCTCCCCCAAATCTGATCTTGTAATCATAGAATCGTAGGACTGGAAGGGACCTCACAATGTCATGTAGTACAGTCTCTTGCACTTACGGCAGGACCAAGCATTTTCTACACCATTCCTGACCAGTGTTTATCTAACCTGCTCTTAATCATTCATCTAGTAAATTTATCCCAACTATCCCGAGGAAGAGGGCCACCCCTCGTTAATAAAAGCTTGGATATCCGCAGTTTTATTGGAACACTGGTATTGTGGTCTGATTCCCATCTGCTTCTGTTCCATGAGCCTTGATCTTTACAGTTCGAGGATACACTTTGATTGGTCCCACTTATCCAGAAGTTCAAATGGAGGAACTGATGGGAGCACAGAATGGCAGGTAGGGAGTAAGTCAAATCCTTCCATCACTCTGGTACTCATTCAGTTGTTCTTGAAGGGATGTCACCTCATTTAAAAGACGATCCCATTCAGCCACTATTTCTTCCTGCTCCTGAACACGTCAGATACCTGTTATTGGCCATTAAAGCATGCATCCTATACACCTCCTTCCCTTCTGTGGCCCCCTCAATTGGTCTTTTAATTTAGCTGCCTCTGCCACAAAGGCATAATTTTCTTGAACTAAGGCTCTAATTCCCAACATAACCTAACCTAATTTGCTTCTTGTCCTGCACGGTATTCATAAGAAACCATTCAATTTCACCCCAATCTGACAAGGAGTGTTGAGGAAACCCAAAAGTACATCCATTCTGATGGACGCACCCATCCAGGGCCCTTTGGACCTCAGAGTGGAGTAACCTGGCCAGCAGATAACTCCAACTCATGGCCAGGAGTTTACAGATTATATCTAATAGTAGAATCTTACTAATCAAGCAGGGTTCAGATAACATTTACATGAACTGTCATACAGATTACCATTGATATGATGGGTTAACAAGTGCCTTTTGAATATCTTGTGATTATATATGGCATTTCAATTGTTATCCAGTATATCCTTTCATGACTGCACCATTAGTACCAGCTCCTTACCTAAGGGTCCCTTTTGCTCATTCTCCAACCCACAAAGTTTATCCAGTGGGCAGCTTGACTGACCTCTTTAAACAGTCACCAACCTTCAGTTCTCCTCCAGCCAGGTCTTGAGTGGCAATGCAGCCTACACCAATGCTATAAGGAGAGGTGTAGACTAACTGCCTCTCCATACATACCTTCTTTCCACTTCATGGCCTGAGTTAGAAGAATCCTCTTTGTCCAAATCTGCTTCAGTCTTCTTATTTGTATATATATATTGTAAATAGTTCTTAGTGTTTTTACAGTTTTTAGTGCTTTTCTAGTAGAATTATTAGTTTGTTTAGAATATTTTTCCCTGCCTTAGGGACCCTCTCCATTTTCTCCTCTTGGAAGAAGGATTGCACACAGAGTTCTGAGGCATAAAAATGGTCTTCCTTGCCTCTGCTTCTTCTCAGTCAGCAGTGACCACCAACACTGCCTTTACTGCCTTAGGGAGGCTCACATTTCCGCCACATGCAACTTTTGCCGTTCCTTCCCTCCCTGAACTTGAGGTGGATAAGAGCTTCACCTTGAGGGAGAACTTCATGGAGAAAGCGATGAGACCCTAATCAGATCCAGACCTCGAGAGACCTCTCCCTCGCTTCCCCACCCCAGTATGCTGTCTGGCCTCAGTCTGCAAGCAGCGCTCTTCTGAGCATGAGCTCCCACGTTTTTCATGAGAGTAATGGGCACTTTCACAAAGGCAGGACCAGAACTCCTCCTAGATCTGCTCCCAAAAGAAGGGGATGCCTCCCTGTCTCCTCCAAATCAGTTCAGTCTTTGTGCTTGGACGCTAAAGACTTGGGCCTGCCTAAACCTTCCAACCACAAGGGTGAGACCAGATCCGTATCTATTTCCTTGAACAATAGGCAGTCTGAAGGGCCTGCAATGCTTTCCTCCCACTTATATAGTCCTGCTGTGTCTGAATAATGTCCAACAATATGATGACCATCGTCTATATAAACAAACTAGGAGGAGCAAAATCTCTTTCTCCCTGTATAGAGGTGGTCCACTTACGGAATCGGTGTATCTGAAACTACACCAAACTTCTGGTGATGTACCTCCTCCTTGCACAAAACTCTGTCAAACAGTTTCAGCAGACACTTCATAGATCACAAGTGGGTGGTGCACAATTCAGTCCTGAACAAAATCTTCAATCCATGGTGAATGCTATCCTGGCACCAGTTTGTTTCCCAGACAGACAAGATATTCAATCTATACTGGTCCAGAGCAGCATTAGGTTGGGATGCCCATCTGCTACCCTGGACAGACCTCCTGAGATATACTTTTCTTCCCATTTCAAAGCTACCTCAGGTTCTGTAGAAGATTCACCATTACAAAGCTTGTCATTTTCATTGCATCTGTCTGGGGCAGGTACTGACAGTCTCTCTCAGTGGTTAGAACTGGGCTGAGGGTATCAGAGACAAGAGTCAGAGCCAGGAGCTAAGAAGGGAACTGCAGGACTGGAGCAGGACAATAGTAGGCAGAGGCATGAATGGATGCAGCTGTGGGCAAAAGCATTGAGTAGTTGGTGACCAGGTGCTGCTGAAGCAGGCCTGCTGGCTCCCTTTAGCCAATCGAATGGACCTGCCAATCAGGCAATCCTATTGCAACTCAGTTGAGCTCATTAATCAGCCTGCAGGCAGGCGTGGCTAGTCCTCAATCCCAGCTGAAGTTGCTCAATCCTGATAGCACCCAAGTAGCCCAGGAAATTCTGGTTTCTGGATCTCCTGTGAATGTCCACCAATTCTCCCATTAGCATCCAGCCCTTCCCAGATCTCCTGATTCAGGAGAATGTTGGGATCAGAGATGACAACCCAGACTATCTCCACATCACAGTCTGGTATTTGG
Source organism: Emydura macquarii macquarii (assembly GCF_026122565.2). NCBI lineage: Eukaryota > Metazoa > Chordata > Testudines > Chelidae > Emydura > Emydura macquarii. The sequence goes on along the minus strand of NW_027132610.1, from coordinate 40,261,013 downwards.
ATGGGAGTCAGAGCTAGAATGTTTGTTAGTCCATTCAGACTGTTCTCAACCACAGCAGAAAAGACTCCACCAGAAAATGTTATCTAGCTTAATGGCTAGATGCCTCTAGCTGTGTGCAATAAAATCTCTTGTCTTCAGAGACTGCGGCATCCCTGGTATTCTTTACTACCACCTCACTCTCAAGACAATCAGGCCTTTCTACCAGCGCATTGTGGATCCCTCTAGCAGGAAAATTGCCTTTCTGTTAGCTTGCTGTGGGTCTACCTAGCAGCAATCAATGCCTTCCATCCTTCAGAGAAGGGATATTCTGTTTTTACTCATCTGCTTACAACCAAATTCCTAAAGGGCTTCATTAGGACCTTCCCATCAGTGATGAAGTCCACACCCCTATGACACCTCAATCTTGTACTATCAGTACTTACCAGATTTCCATTTGGACTGTTAGCTACATGTTCAATGTCCCATCTGTCTATGAAGGTTGCCTTTCTCATCCCCATCATATCAGGCAGGAGGATGAGTAAACTGGGAGCTTTCATTGCTGACCTGCAATACACCACATTTCATAAGGAAAAGGTTTCCTTTTGCCTTCACCTGAAATTCATCCCAAAGGTCATCACCAAGTTTCAGATAAATCCATGAATTCGCCTACCAGTGTTCTACCAGAGGAAAGGAGACTTAATTCCTTTGACCTCCGGTGAGCTTTAACAGTTTACCTGCAAAGAATTAAATCAATTAGGAAGTTGCCTAGACTCTTCATCACTATAGAAAGTGATGGGGGCAAGTGCGGTATGCTCAAAGGCACTCAAATTGGATTTCTGGCAGTATCATCCTATACTATCAGTTAGCACATCTTCCTTCTCTAGACATAGTGAGGTCCCATTCCACTAGAGCACAGGCAACATCGTTAGCATCTCTTCAGGAGGTACTTCTATTGGACATTGGTAGGGCAACCCTTGTGTTTCATCCCCAACTTCATGAAGCATTATGCTTTAGTCCACGCTTCTTCTGCAGATGCAGTTATTGGGATAGCAGTATTAGATATCTATGCTGCTTCATCCTTTCACCCCCTCCTAGTTGAATACTGCTTAGCAGTCACCCACATGTGGAATACACGTAGGGATCAGCACTCAAAGAAGAAATGAAGATTACTTACCTGTAACTGGATGGTCTTCAAGATGTGTAGTGTCCCTATCTGTATTCCACTACTCATCCTCCTTCCACTCTGCTTGGGTTTATGTCTGGGTTCATGATAGAGGAGGAACTGGAGAGGCAGTCAGTCCTTAACTTCCCTTGTTACCTCAGTACCAAGCATGAGGTATGCCGTGGCACTGACACACACCAACGGACACTACTTGCAAAGTCTCCAGTTTCATGCACATAGAGAGCATGCATACCATGTGTGGAGTACAGATAGGGACCACGCATCTCGAAGAACCTCCAGTCACAAGTAAGTAATTTCCATTTAGCAGTACAGCAATACTACTTCCTGAATCAGTTTATCAATCTATCTTCCCAGAATTTCACCTTATCCATTCTTAAAACAAAAGCTGCACAAATCAACTGAACTTTTTGACACCTTAAGAATGAATAAAGTGGTTCATTTGATCTGCTACCAGTGACAGAAGTAATACATGCCATATTGTATATCTTTCCTTAAAAAGAAATGTCAAGCTAAATTTGCCATTTTAAAGTTTCTAAAATATTTCCTGCTTAATTTTGTTTAAAAATATTTAGTCATATATTTTAGATAAAAAGATGCAGTTACTATAAATCTTTTTATTTTCAGTTAAAGTAGAAATAAAAATTCTCTTTTATGATGTCTGTAATGTTCCAACACCTGCTTCTTAAATTTATTAAGTTTAAAATATTTATATAATTGAAATAATTTTGTTTTCTTCCTTTAAAACAAAGTATATTCTAATTATTGCTTATATTTATTTCTTTATAGGTTGATGGACTTAACTCCCTTCATTCAGTTAAATCCAGCACAAACCGATTCACTAAAACAAGTCAGGGAAGAAGTTGGAATACTGGTAATGGGTCCCCTGATGCAATCTGTTTCTCTGTGGACAAACCTGGTGTAGTTGTTGTAGGGTTTTCTGTTTATGGAGGAGGAGGAATTCATGAATATGAGCTGGAGGTGTTAGTTGATGATGTAAGTATTGAACTTAAAAAAAAAAAAAAATCCAAACAAAAATATTAAATGTTAAAGTAGTACATGTATATTTATACTCTCCAGGTTATCAGTGCACCAATAAATTGCATTAAAACTTAATTTTAATAGCATTATTCAAAAATAAAATCTTAAAATGCTTTGGACTTAATAAATGTATCTGTAGCACTAAAGCATGGAAAGAGAGAAAGGGTGGTAAAGGGAAGCCATATCCTTTCAACTGAGTTTTGTCAGTGTATAGATTTGTTGTTTCCCAACAGAATATCAGCCCACTTGGGGGGCGCAGGGGTGAGTGGGATGGACCTGAAACAGAATCGTGAGTGCAAGTAAAGTTGTTTCGCGCTCTCCTTGCAAATGTGCTCCTTCAACTATGAGCAAAGCAATAGTTGGCTTATGAAAGCTATCCTCCATCTTTGCCTGCTTTCTCAGTGAACCCTAACATAGCTGGACTTAGAAGAAGCTCACGTGCACAATTGTGAATCTTGTATTCCATGAAAGAGGAAGGATTTTTTTAAATTTATTTTTTTATTACAATGATGTACTGGGACTCAGGAGTTTTGAGTTAATTCCCATATGTGCCACAGACTTCCTGTGTGACCGTAGGCAGGTCACTTACAGCTTTATCCAAAAGAAATGGGAGTCATACAACTGATTTCAATAGGCTTTGATCAGGCCTTTTTAAAGCTCTGTCACTCAGATCACCATATATAAAATGAGGGGTAATATTTCCTTTCACCCTTTGGTTTAGATTCTTAGATGTTCAGGACAGATCTTGTCTCTTACCATGTGTTCTACTAGCTCCTTGCAGAATGGGTCCCTGATATGCTATGCCTCAAGGATCTACTGTACTACTAGTAATTAATTAATTAATCACCCCAAGCTTTTGTTCTTTGCTCTGGTGGCACTCATCTCAGGTTCAAAAGCACATATACTCTGGCCTCTGAATCTATCCATAGATAACCAGTTCTCTCTCCGAGTGATTGCTCATATGCATTCCAATTTAGGTGTGTGCGCGCCTCGTGCACAGATTCCCAGAACCTTTTTCCCTAGCAAGCCCCGCAGGGCCAGCTCAGGCGCCCCCTGGAGTGCCGCGTTCATGTCGCGGTATAAAGGGCGCTGCTGTCCCCACGGGCCCCCAGTTCCTTCTTTCCGCCTCTGACGGTTGCTGTAACTTCTGCCACTTGCCGTTGCAAGCAGCAGTCCCTAGCTATTTGCATCGATTAGAAGATTAGAGATCAGTTGTTTAAAGAAGAACTATTGTTATTCAAAGACAAGGACAGTTAGTTGAAGCCACTGACTTTGTGTTCAAGGGCCCTTAGGGGCTTTTGACCGGAGCCATGCCTGGCTCCGCGGGCTTCAAGAGCTTTTCCCTCTGTGCGAAGCAGTTTCCTGTTAGTGACCCCCACGATCGCTGCCTCCGTTGCCTCGGAGAGCAGCATCGATGAGAGAAATGCAGGATCTGCAAGTCCTTTAAGCCCCACACCCAAAAAGAACGGGATGCGAGGCTGAAGTCACTTCTAATGGAGGCTGCGCTCCGACCGGCGTCTGAGCCGTCCAGGTCACTGGCACCGAGTCTACGCTTGGTGCAGAGCGCACCGCCGGCACCGAATGCGGCACCGAAGGTTTTGGTGCCAAAGAAGATCAAGACTGCCGGCACCATCTCCAGAGACTTCTCCCGGAAGCGAGGAGAAGGAGAGACACTAGCCACGTGCCGTGGAGGTTCCTCCGGCACTGGTGTCTCCTCGTAGGGAGCCTCCCCCGACTCTAAAAGGTGGGGGAGAGCCTCTACAAGGACCGTCGACGCCGGAGGCGTTCGATGCGGCAAGGGCCCTCATGACCTTGCCCACGCCTCTGTCTCCCCCTTGGCCGAGGGGCGCGGGACCGGCGTCTCGGGGCAAACCCGCGCTGGGTGGGCCCCGGTGGGTGGAGGAACCAACGTTCTCAACCCTCACCCAGATGGTCACGGAAGGCGGAGAGCGCATCCTCTCCGAGCTCCGACTCTAGGTCGTCGAGCGCCTCGGCACTGCGGCACCGGGGGCGGTCTAGAGGCACAAAAAGCGGACACTTGGCTGTCAGATTTGACTCCAGTACCACGCAGGAGTCAGACTCGAGCCCTCTCAAGAGCGGAGAGGCGTGGCAAGGCTCGGGACACCCCCTCCAAGACAGCACCGACCGCATCGGTACCGTCCTCTACCGTGGGGGCACCGGCACCGGGGCAGTCGACGCTGCCAGATCCACTGAGGCAGCAGACTTCCCTGATGTGGTCGACGCTGTCCATGCCTCTGACTCCAGGGTTTCCGGCACCGACCCCACCGGTACCGCTACCGACGGCACCGCCTCAGACGGCACCGGCAACACCAGCACCGCTATATGCGGCTCCAAACACGTCGGCACTGTCGTATGCGGCACCGAGCCTGATGGCACTGTCGTATGCGGCACCGAGCCTGATGGCACTGTCGTATGCGGCACCGAGCCTGATGGCACTGTTGTATGCGGCACCGAGCCTGATGGCACTGTCGTATGCGGCACCGAGCCTGTCGGCACCGTCGTACGTGTCACCGAATTTGGTGGCACCTTCGTACGTGGCACCGAGCCTATTGGCACCGAGGCAAGCACTTGTCCCGACGGCCTCGACACCGAGCTTTGCGCGGGAAGCAGCGCAACGTCCACGGTCGAGATCCTCGACGCGTAGCCGTAGAAGCTCCTGCTCCCGTGGCGGGAAACGCAGACATAAGCGGTCTGACCGCAGACGAAGAAAATCTACCAGTTCGTCTAGTCGGTCTTCATCCAGGAGGCATCGTAGGCACCGGCGCTACTCTTCCTCCTCTTCATGGAGCCGCTCCCCGCAAAGGCGTCATAAGGGACGGTCTTGGGACTTGGGGCGCCGGGATCACAGGGGGGATGCTGTGCAGTTGCCTGTACCAGGGTGGCAGCAGGGACCTTGGCACTGGCCGTACTGGGGACTGTGGGCAGCTCAGCAGACTCGGGGCGCTGATTCGCTCCACTCCGGGGTGGTGCGGCCTCCCCCTTCACCTTCACAGTTGTCACCACCCATTCCCTCTGATGGGGAATCAGACCCGGAAGAAGGCCCATCTACAGGGCCTCTCCCCTTGTCCTCCTCTTCATCCCCTGATGAAGGAACCTCCAGGGACCATAAGACGCTCCTCTTTGATTTTAGGGCGCACCAAGAACTCCTTAAGCGGGTGGCGAATAACCTAGGGCTACCGCTTAAGGAGATGTCCGAGGAGGACAACCCATTGTTTGGCCCTTCAGGGTCCTCAGGCCCTTCACGGGTGGCCCTCCCCGTTCATGACAGGGTCATGAGTATTGCCAAGGCCCTATGGCAGACTCCTTCCTCTGTCCCCGCAACATCCAAGGGAACAGAGAGAAAATATTACATACCTAAAGAGAATTTTGAATTTCTCTATAGCCACCCGGCTCCTGGGACCCTGGTAGTCGATGCGGCGAATCAAAGGGATCGCCGGGGGAGTACCCCTAAAGATAAGGAGGGGAGGAAATTGGATTTGTTTGGCCGCAAGGTGTATTCCACGGGGGCACTTCAATTGAGAGTGGCTAACCACCAGGCCCTCTTGGGCAAATATAACCAGAATTTATGTGCCTCACCACAGCAGTTGGTTGCTGCCCTTCCCCCGGACCAGGCAGCAGACTTGGCCACAGTGGCACAGGAAGGAGAGGCCGTGGCCCAGGCAGCTTTACAGGCGGCCAGTGATGCGGCCGACACCACCAGCAGGGCGATGGCTTCGGCCATAGTTATGCGCTGCTGTTCTTGGCTACAGGCGTCGGGGTTGTCAGTGGAGGTCCAACAGGCCATTCAGGACCTCCCCTTTGAGGGATCCGCCCTCTTTTCGGAGAGGACAGATGAGAAGTTGCATGCCCTCAAAGATTCCAGGTCCACCTTGAGGACCCTAGGGCTGTACACCCCTCAAGCAGCAAGATGCCAGTCTCGCCCACAGCCTCAGCGCCAGCCACCTCCCCCGCCCAGGCCAGCCCCTAGACCCACTCAGCAGAGGAGGGGACGGGACTGCTTTCGAGGGCCTAACCGCTGGGATCAGCGAGGCTCCTCTGCGCGGGCGCAGCAGGGCGGAAAAACTGGCGGCGCGAATGGTAATAAATGCTTTTGACAGCGATTGTGAGGGTGGCGCTTTTTCCTTCCCCCTGGGTCATAACCAACCCTTCGCGAATAGGCTTCGGCCATTCTATCATGCTTGGGAGGCAATCACGACGGACCATTGGGTCCTGGGAGTCGTCCTCAGGGGATACGCCCTGCAGTTTACAGCTTCTCCTCCGGAGTCTCCTCCTACCCTGTCAGATATGGGGGACCCCGCACACAAACAGCTCCTATTACAGGAGGTCCACACTCTCCTGGAGCTTGGTGTGGTAGAGGAGGTTCCGCAGATGGAAAGGAGAAGGGGTTTTTACTCTAGATACTTCCTGATCCCCAAGGCCAGGGGGGGTCTGAGACCGATCTTGGACCTCCGTCGTCTGAATAAGTATATCAGACGGACTAGGTTCCGCATGGTATCCCTTGCCTCCATAATCCCGGCCCTAGACCCAGGGGACTGGTATGCTGCCCTCGATTTAAAGGATGCTTATTTCCATATCTCCATTTTGCCAGGACATAGGAGATTCTTGAGATTCAGGGTACAGGGAGGCCACTACCAATTCGCGGCACTACCCTTTGGCCTGTCCTCAGCTCCAAGAGTCTTCACTAAGTGTATGGCGGTAGTGGCGGCCCACTTACGCCGTAAAGGGGTTCAAATCTTCCCTTACCTGGATGACTGGCTCATCAAGGGTAGATCGTGTGAGCCAGGTGCAGCACAGCCTGGAGCTGGTTTGCGCCGCATGCACCAGACTGGGCCTGCTCATTAATGAGCAGAAGTCCACACTCGCCCCTGTGCAGCATATAGACTTTATAGGGGCCTCCCTGGATGCCATACAGGCCAGAGCGTTCCTACCTCAGCCGCGTTTTGAGGCAGTGGGATCCCTGACATAGACTTACAAACGTCTCCCATGATGACAGCCAGACGCTGTTTACGGCTGTTGGGGCATATGGCAGCCTCCACATACGTGGTGAGACTGGCCCGCCTTAAGCTAAGGCCCTTGCAAGCATGGCTAGCGTCTATCTATGCACCCTCTAGACACTCACTGACTAAGGTGGTCACGGTTCCCCCACAGGTGCTGTCCTCCCTCAATTGGTGGAGGGACCCGAGAGAGGTGCTCAAGGGAGTTCCGTTCAGAGACCTGACTCCATCCATGACCCTTATCACAGACGCCTCGGATATGGGATGGGGAGCCCACATCAGCGGAGGCCTGAGTACCCAATGGTTATGGTCATCGGAGGAGAGAGCTCTACATATCAACGTCCGAGAGCTCAGAGCAGTCCAGTTGGCCTGCAAAATCTTCCTCAGATTCCTGAGGGGCGAGGGGGTTCGGGTCCTCACGGACAATACAGCAGCCATGTTCTACATGAACAGGCAGGGGGGAACGCGCTCCTCGGCCCTGTGCCAGGAGGCTATGAGTCTGGGAATTCGCAGTGAGACACGATTTTCATATCTTTGCCTCTCACCTCCCGGGGATCAGGAACGACGAGGCAGACCGCTTAAGCAGGTCGTTTTCTCCCCGGCAAGAGTGGTTGCTTCACCACGAGGTAGCAACTTCAATCTTCCGTGTGTGGGGCACTCCCCTTCTGGACCTCTTTGCATCCTCACGCAACAAGAAGTGCCTGAGATACTGCTCACTCAGAGGTCGCGAGCTGGGCTCCCTGTCCGACGCGTTCTTAATAGAATGATATACGCCTTTCCCCCCATTCCTCTCCTCCCTCAAGTCCTACTCAAGATCAAGAGGGACAAGGCGGAGGTCATCTTGATTGCCCCAGTGTGGCCGAGGCAGTTCTGGTACAGTACACTGCTCGACCTTTCCATTGCTACGCCGATCACACTCCCCACCCGGTACGACCTGCTCTCCCAGGACCAGGGGCGCCTTCTGCACCCGGACCTGGACTCCCTCCATCTGACAGCTTGGAGACTCTCTGGCTAACGGAGGGTGAAAGGGCCTGTTCCTTGCAGGTCCAACAGATTCTACTTGGTAGTAGAAAACCCTCCATGCAGGTTACATACCGGGCGAAGTGGAGGCGCTTTATGACTTGGGCGGAGACCAGGGGTGTTATTCCTACCTGCTCTCCCATACAGGTGATTCTAGAATACCTTCCAAGTCTTAAACTCCAAGGCCTGGCCTTGGCCTCTTTGAAGGTACACCTGGTGGCTATTTCGGCTTTTCACCAGCCGATGGAGGGACGGTCGTTGTTTTCCCACCCCATATCAGTTAGATTCCTGAAAGGGGTGGAGACAGTGTTTCCACAGGTTCGAGACCCTGTCTCCCCTGGGATTTAAACCTGGTCCTCACCATGTTGACAGGACCCCCCTTTGAGCCCATGGCTACTTGCTCCCTGCTCCTCCTCTCCTGGAAGGTAGCATTCCTGGTGGCCATCACTTCCGCCAGGAGGGTCTCTGAGTTAAGAGCACTAACTTCAGAGCCCCCCTATACTGTTTTTATAAGGATAAGGTCAGGATGAGGCCCCACCCAGCCTTCCTTCCCAAGGTGGTGTCCCAATTCCGCTGTAAGCAAGATATTTTCCTCCCTGTGTTTTTCCTGAAACCACATGGTTCGGTCGAGAAACGGAGATGGCATTCGTTGGATGTCAGGCGGGCCCTGGCACACTACGTGGAGAGAACCAGACCCTTCCGTAAATCGACACAGCTGTTTGTAGCAGTGGCTGACCAGATGAAGGGTTCCCCCGTCTCCACCCAGCGAATCTCCTCTTGGATCACACATGTATTAAGCTCTGTTACGAGCAAGCGAAAGTGCCACTACCTGGAGTGGTAACGGCACATTCAACCAGGGCACAGGCCTCTTCGGCTGCCTTCCTAGAGAACGTGCCACTGCAGGATATCTGTAGGGCAGCCACCTGGTCGGCAGTTCATACGTTCACGACCCACTACGCCATTGTTCAACAGGCGAGAGAAGACGCAGCGGTTGGCAGGGCCGTGCTGAGCAGAGCCGCTTGTCAGTGACTCCTACCCGCCTCCAAGGGTATGGCTACTCAATCACCTAAATTGGAATGCATATGAGCAATCACTCGAAGAGAGAAAACAAGGTTACTTACCAGTAACTGTTGTTCTTCAAGATGTTTTGCTCATATCCATTCCAAACCCACCCCCCATCCCCGCTGTCGGAGTCGGCAGAAAGAAGGGACTGGGGGCCTGCGGGGACAGCAGCGCCCTTTATACCGCAGCATGAGCGCGGCACTCCAGGGGGCGCCTGAGATGGCCATGCGGGGCTTGCTAGGGAAAAAGGTTCCGGGAATCTGTGCACGAGGCGCGCACACACCTAAATTGGAATGCATATGAGCAACACATCTCAAAGAACAACAGTTACTGGTAAGTAACCTTGTTTTTCTGCTCCTTATGGCATGTAGCCTTCTGGTGAGTGGGAGAAGGGAGGAAAACACCTAGGAGAGTTTGGGGTTCTGTAGGACAGGTAAAAACAGAGGGAACCTCCATAAGAAGGGAAACAAAAAACAGGGGATGGGGGCAGAGGAAGGAAAGCAATACATACAGGGGGAAAAAAAACGAAGAGGAGGTAAAATAGCATAGACAGAATATTGACCCAAAAAAGGCAGCAAACATAAGAGGGTCTTGTGTGAGAGGCAACATGGTATATGGGACTCATCTACCAATCTATCATAGAAAATGCTGAAATCAAAAAGAAAAGCCAAAGAACTACAGGCATAGGTAGTATGAAGTGCTGCTATGCAAGAAATCTGTTTCCAACTGGAATTAAGTCCTTTGCTCCCATAACAATATATTGTGGAGAAGTGTGGTAGTGACACCTTCATTCTAATGAAGACACAGTGTGATTTGCTGTGCCTGTAGCCCTAGTTGTTTACTTTTGGGCACAGAGCTTGGGTTCTGAATGGTAGGAACATGCAGTTATGGGAAAATAACTTCTTTATTTTAGGAGTCACTTTGTATGAAGCGAGCCTTAGGTTATATGTACATTACAAGCTTTGCAGTGGCATTGGGGGTATATGTTTGCTACAGCGACAGAAGGAGTTTTTCTATCACTTTAGTAAATCCAGCCCTTTGAGAGGCAATAGCTATGTGGAATTGTTCCACTGATTAGTTGTGTCTAAGTGGAGGTTAGGTTAGCAACAGGGCACAATGTTTTTCATAGCTCTAAGTGACGTGGCTAGTTTGACCTAAGTTTTCGTGTAAATGAGCTCTTAGTTATTTGCAGAAGGGTTTTAGCTCTTTAACAACAGTGGTGTTTGTGGTATACGAAGTGCTCTCACAGTGCAATCTGTATTCAGAAAAATATAACTTTGAAAGTATAATTATTATTATAAGTGCATAAGATAAATAGATGGTTACATTTTATACAAATTAAAAATTGATTTTATATTTCCTCAAACTAGAGTGATCATGCTGGAGATTCAACTCATTCTCATAGATGGACATCCATAGAGTTAGTTAAAGGAACATACACCACAGACGATTCCCCCAGTGACATAGCTGAAATTAGACTTGACAAAGTTGTGCCTCTGAAGGTAAATAAAAGAAGCTATGTATTTCCCCATTTATTGTCAGTAAATGCTATGAATTTTTTATTTAAAAAATAAAAGGTTAGAGTTAAATTGATGTTGAAAAATAGCTGTCATTTTGTTAGTTATATAGATGTGAAAAGTACATGCTTAATTTAAAATTATATTGTTTTGTTGAGAAATAAAAAACACAACATATCTAGAACAAACTATCGTTTCATTAGATACCCAATAAGTGTCAAAGTCAAATTCTTATGGCAAAAATAAATGAAACCTTATTTTTGAGTGTCAGAGTGTTCAATAGAATGTAACTTGTGTACTAATTAAAATATTCTTGGTTGCACAACATTTTTGCGCATATATTTTGGCAGCTAACTTTCTGGACTTTCTAATCAAATGAGGTACTAATCCAGTTTACATGACTGTGAACTAAACTTTGGGGGTACACAAGTTCTGAATTTTAATTGATGCCACACTTTTTCCACAAGGAATACTTCAGTTGAAAGTTAGTGCGTGTAAAATACTTTTCAGCCCTATACTGTTCTGTATATAATTGAATCAAATTATATTAAGTAGAAATGTACTTCCAACATGCATACTGCAAACTATTATGAAACAAATTTTGTGTATCAGTTTAACATATGCTGTTTCTGGCTTTTGTTTTGAAGGAAAATGTGAAATATGCAGTCCGTCTAAGGAACTATGGAAGCCGCACTGCCAATGGAGATGGGGGAATGACCACAGTCCAGTGTCCAGATGGTGTGACATTTACTTTCAGTACATGTAGTCTCAGCAGTAATGGCACAAACCAAACACGAGGACAGATTCCACAGATTCTTTATTACAGGTCTGTGTGCTTTCATGCTTGATTAAAAAAAGTTTTTCATAAAAACTTAACTATTTATGAGAATTCATAGGAACTAAGTTAATTCTGTAGATATAGCAGTTTTGGTTAGAACAATATCTCACTCTTCCAAATCAATTAGTTTTAGCTTTGCTTTACTGAAAACATTTGGCTTTCTGGATCATGATCTCTCCCTCTGATCCAGGGCATTAGGGTTGTGCCTCTCTGTCTGCAAATCTTGGAGGCAGTTTAAACTTGTCCATGAGGCTCTTGTGCAAGACTACACCTCTTCTGCTCTCATGCTTCTGCTCTAGTCTGGCAAACATTGTGGTAAATTTGCTTTCCTGCTTTGTCCATTGTTATCCTGGCTTTTAAAGCCAGATTTTGGCGCATCAGTGAGTGGTATTTGTTCTTCCCTCTTTCTTTCATGCAGGGTACAACATTTTGAGTGAGGTCATTCCTGGAATGGGACCCACCCTATCAGAACTATTCCTCAGTCCTGTGCTCCTCTCACCCTTCAAAGAATCAGATTGTACATTGAAATGAGTCTGTCTATAGAGCTTCTGCCTCATTTATGTTAAAAGTTGAAAGGTGTGTAGAGAATGAGGCAAAAGGAGTACATGAAGATAAAAGATAGTCTTGTGGTTAAGTCATATGAATTCTACCCAAGAGAAGGCTCTGCCAGACTTGTGTATGATACTCGGAGAGTCACTTACACTACATTTTTTGCAGGTGTCCACTAAATGTTTTTCTTATTTTCTGGTTGGCCAACTTCAGACACCTAGGGCCTGATTTTGAGAAGTGCTGAGCATGCATGACAACATCTGAATATAGAAGTTCTGCCACTCCATCTATGATAAAGAAATGCTTTAAGTTCTGTGCATCAGAATCAGAACTCCTGTGAGATAGTTGCTGGGTCAGCACTTCAGGGAGTAAAGGGAGCAACTGAGGATAAAAACAATATATGGAAGCTAAAAATATCTTTGCATTATTGTTCACCACAGAGTATGCTGGGGAGATACTTAGTCTAGACATTTCTCTTATCAGTTAATAAAAATGAGACACTGTCAAAGATTGAAATGGTGGAAGAGATGGTACTGGAACAAAATGATAAATAAAATAGCAAGTCTCCAGGAACTGATATTTATCTAAGGTTTTGAAGGAGTTGCGAATGAAGAAGCTAAGTTGCTAAAAAAAATCAGTTCCATTAAAATCAGCTGCTACATTGAGAGATTGCAGAGAATAAATGCATCTATATTTTTAAATGGCACTAAATAATATTAAATAAGAACATCCATACCGGATCAACCCAATGGTCCATCTAGCCCAATATCCTGTCTTCTGACAGTGGCCAGTGCCAGATGCTTCAGAGGGAATGAACAGAACAGGCAATCATCAAGTGATCCATCCCGTTGTCTGCTTCCAGCTTCTGGCAAACAAAGGCTAGGGATGGCCAGAACATGGGGCAGCATCCCTGACCATCTTGGCTAATAGCCTTTGATGAACCTATCCTCCATGAACTTCTCATTCTTTTGTGAACCCCGTTACTAGTTTTGGCCTTAACATCCCCTGGCAACAAGTGCCACAGACTAATTGTGCATGAAGAAGTACTTCTTTTTGTTTGTTTTAAACTTGCTGCCTGTTAATTCCATTGGGTGACCCCTGGTTATTATATTATGTGAAGGAGTAGATAACACTTCCTTATTCACTTTCTCCATACCATGATATTACGATATCACGATATTATAGACCTATCATCTGTCATATCCCCTTTAGTTATCTCTTTTCCAAGCTGAAAAGTCCCAGTCTTTTTAATCTCTCCTCAGACAGAAGTTGTTCTATATGCTTCATCATTTTTGTAGGCCTTCTCTATATTTTTTTCAAGTTCTAATATATCTTTATTGAGATGGAGTGACCAGAACTGCATGCAGTATTCAAGGTGTGGACGTGCTACGGATTTATATAGCTGCATTATGACATTTTCTGTCTAATAGTTCCTTCGTACTGTGAGCTTTTTTGACTGCTGCTGCACATTGAGCGGATGTTTTGAGACAAATATCCATGATGAATCCAAGATCTTTCTTGAATGATAACAACTAATTTAGATGCCATCATTTTGTATGTATAGATGGGATTGTTTTCCAACGTGCATTACTTGGCATTTATCAACATTGAATGTCACCTGCCATTTTGTTGCACAGTCACCCAGTTTTGTGAGATCCTTTGTAACTCTTTGCAGTCTGCTTTGGACTTAATTATTTTGAATAGTTTTGTATTATCTGCAAATTTTGCCACCTTTTTCCACATCATTTATGAATATATTGAACAGCACTGGTCCCAGTACAGATCCATGTGGGACACTGCTATTTACCTCTCTCCATCCTGAAAACTGACCGTTTATTCCTACCCTTTGTTTCCTGTCTTTTAACCAGTTACTGAACCATGAAAGGAACTTCCCTTTTATCCCATGACTGCTTACTTTGCTTAGGAGCCTTGCTTAGCGAGGGACCTTGTTAAAGGCTTTCTGAAAATCCAGCTACATTATATCCACTGGATCACCCTTGTCCATCTGTTTTTTGACCCCTCAAAAATTCTAAGAGATTGGTGAGGCATGGTTTCCTTTTACAAAAGCCATGTTGACTTATGTTTGGAATTTAAAAATATGAAAGGGACAAAACAACACAGCTTCTGCAAATGAAAGGAATAATTTGACCTATTCTTAGATACTGATGAGTTTTAAATTAACTATGCCATTTAAGAAAAAGAACTTGGACGTCACTGTGTATAACTCAAGTTTTCTCTTCGATGCTCTGTGCCAGATCAGACGCTTGGGTTTGGTTCCTCCTATCATGTGGATGGAGACAATGCACAAAACTTTGTTCGTGATGTCATCTTTTGCATATAAAAGACTTTCTGACTCATAAGCTCAGTTGTTGCTGTCTACAGCAGGTGATGAGTTCAGTGCTTTGCAAACGACTAAAGAGAAAATAAAGGGCATCAAGGACCACAAAAAATCATTCTGAGACTGGTATATGACACTGTGTGGCTGTCCCTGGCTGTACTCAGGGAGTTATTGACAACTTTTGTTTTGCCTTTCTCACCTCATGCTCTGTTTGCTGAAGACCTTAGGATGTCTGACTCTCATAGGTGACATGAACCATACTCTAGATGATAATACTGGGGAAGCTCTTAGTGGACTTGTAATCCTTGTTGCTCTTGGATGATCATGCCTAAGAAAGAACAGACAAAATAGAGCACCTATGTACACTAGAGACCCCTTAACAGCCAGGAGTCCAAGCAGGGCACAGGACAGGGGAACATCCCTTCTCTCAGAAGCCACAGTCAGTGCTCTACTGAGCTAGTCAGTGAACAACGTGGGAGTGCAGGGAACACTCCATTCTGGCATATCTCACCCTGGGTTCAGGGACTTAGGGATAGGTGACTTCTTCTCTCAAGAATCAGACTACCTTTCACTGCCTTTCTTCAGAGGCACAGGAAAGCTCTGGATATTGCTCTCTGACTGGTGGCACCCATGCTCTTGATGCTTGCAGCTGAGTTATAGCAGTAGCTCGTGCCTCTCAGGGGTAGACTGTGCCCACACTCCTCTGTCCCAGTAGTATTTTTCTTTTGGTCAACCCATTCCTCACAAGAAAGGTGGTGTAAGCCTGCCTATGGGGGGAGTGGAGGTGACAGCCCAGCAGCTGCACCTTGCTAAAAGTTGGCAGCGTGTTCAACTCAGACTCTGACTGCAGATTTATGTACTGACTTCAGATTTAAGCTCTAGCTTCAAAGGCTACAAGCTGAAGTGAAACTAACTTAAGAAAAAGAGGGAGCATGGAATTGTTCCCCCAAGGTATAGACATCTCCTAAAACCATCTTGGATGCACTGTAGTAAAATTTTGAGCACCTATTCAAGGACCATTATTTTTGGTCCCAGACAGAGGTCTATAAAATCTTTGGGATGCACTCCCAACTGCTTTCTTCAGTCAACATGATTTGAAAGTGGTGGCCAAAGAACAGGAATCTGCAGAAGAGTTGATTTTATGAATGTGAGCCTGTCACGGAGGAGAGCCTATTTTTGAAATATAGTAGCCCAGGATAAATGGTCCACAAATAAGATCAGGTTTTCAATAACCTGGTTTAAAATGAAGGAATTGAGACTCTTCTTGCTTCACTTTTATCACTGGCTCACCAACAAGACCATTTAGGTACAGACAGGAAACATGATCATTGTTTGATACATAAATTCTCAAGAAGGCCAAGAAGGAAGGACACAGGTAAGGAAGTGTTGAATGTGCTTCTGACCTGGGCAGAAAAATAATAGAAAGATTTGTTGGCACTGTATGTAGAAGACTGAAAAATAGCATGGATGACTGAAACATCCCAGTATCCAGAGTAAATCTGGCAGCAGAGCCTCAATTCTGAGACCCATTGACTGCACATCTCCTAATATAGGGTCCCATTGTCCATGACTACAGAAAAACATATGGTGATTTCAACCTTGATGATCTCTTTGCAACAATGTACCACAATGCATTATAGGTTGGTTTAGCGAGTATTCTCTACCTGTTGTGACAACTGAAGGATTTACTCCAGTGCTATCTATAGTCTCCAGTGTTCTGGATATTTTTTTCCACAGTGGTATGGCCTTAGAGATAAGTTCTAGTTCACCGAAAGTCCACTTGGCAGTAATTGTTACCTTTCAGAGTCATTTAGATAAAGTGCCATTCGGGACATGTTCAGGTCATATGTTTCCATAAGACTGTGAAGAATCTGAGGCTACTTCTCAGGTCACCAGTTACACCATGGAATTAGACTTGGTCCTGAACACTCTTGCCAAACTACCAGGTGAGCCATTACAAAGAATTGTCTGTGGCCCCTCTCACTTAAGATCCTGTCCTTGGTTGCCATAAATTCAGCTATGAATTGATGAGTTTTTCATGACCTTTTGTTGTAGGCTTCCTCTATTATGTTTCATCAGGAGGAGAAAGTGCTTAGGACAGTGCCAGAAATTTGGCTGAAGGATCTCTCTCTTTATTTTAACGCCAAATATAATTATTCCTCCTTTGTGTCCTACTCCAAGGATTGTCCCAAGAGAACTCAGAAGTTCAGGGGGTCAAGGAGGCGTTCCTTCATAAAGAAAGAATTTAAGAAGGGAAAAGCAACAGCCAAATCTATCCTGTCTTATTGGGTAAAAGAACTCTCCAGTGAGGGTTACGTCAGTAGCAGGAAAAAAGTCTCAGAACCACTCAAGAACTGCTTGTCAGAATTATTAGCATAAACATCTTTGCTGGTAGTTTGTAAAGAAGTCATTTGGGCATCACTCCATGCCTTTTTCAAACACTATTGAGTGGATCCGCAGTCTGCTTCTGATGCAGTGTTCAGAAGGAGCATCATGTGGGGCACTGTGGGATACTCATCCCATCTATAGGTCTAGACTGTTACTTTGGAAAGTCTCAAGTGTTTTGGGCTAGCATAAAGAATCAAGGAGAGAATGGGACATTTTCCTTACCTGAAAACTTGTCTTCAAATTTCTATGCCAGTCGAGACCCTCATCCTGTTCAGAGTCTGGATATAATTTCACTCTGGGTTGAAAATAAAATGTGTGTTTAAAAAAAATCATAGGACTGTTTCAAAATGTCAACTGGTTATGTACATAACTGGAAAGGTTTTGTGTACTGTCTCCATTAATTCATAGGGAAGAACTATGTCCTAGCATAATCTTTCTCAAAGAAAGAAAATTATCTAGTTGGGAAATTTGCCTATCAAGGTCTCTTAGTCATAAAATTAATCCTTCAGTTGGGGGGTGGGGTGGCAGGACTTTTCCTAGAGACATGCTATCACAAAAATATCCATTGTAGGAGTTTTACACATTCCTGTGGTGAATTTTCTACAATCCTTTGTTGGACAATTGGTCTAGTCCAGTATAGCTATTAGGATATTTCTGTGATATGAAGATTTGAAGAAAGGGTCTAAATAGAGGAATATATTTCAACTTTGATATACATTTTCCCTTCAAATCAAAATAAATTGATTGGGAAAGGCTTTTATGCAGGTATCACTCCCAGTATTTTTTCCATGGCTCTCACTAAACAGGGTGGTGGTTGTTTTGTTTATTTTCTTGCTGTTTCTTTATAAATGAATTGATTTTTTTTGGTGTAAATTAAAATAAGTTTCTGTCAAAACTTGCTTAAAAGTCAAGTGTATGTAATCATATATTTTAAAGGTAAAATTTGTGTATGATGAACTCACTTTAATTTAATCCGCTATCCAGGAGTGAGTATGATGGAGATCTACAGTCACAGCTTTTAAGTAAAGCTAATGAAGAAGATAAAAACTGTAGCAGAGCTATTTCCGTTGTGAGTGCTGTGGTACGAGCTGCCAAAGACCTGTTACACAGGGCTCTTGCTGTAGATGGTAAGACTTTTTTTCCTAATTGAAACTTAGTTTCATTCTTCGTCAACACGAATTAATGGTAATGAGATCAGTGTCTCTACAGTACTGATAGTATTAACATATGTCTCCCCCCCGCCCCCAAGAATTTTCCTCTACTATATAAACCACTGACTGTTTTTCATTACAGTCCTTCTCAGCAAAACTGTTAAAGATACTTACGAGAATTTTCACAATAAATTCCCATTTTTAAAAGGTTATAATTGGCCTTAAATAATTCAAGTGGTGTTGGGTTACTAGTTCATAATAAAGATTAATTAACTCTAAAATATTAGACCATGTTTTAGAAATTTGTAGCAGATTTTATTTTTGAACTTAAACAGCTTTTTATACCTTTAGAAATCATATATGAGAGAATAATTTATATCTGCTCTAACAAGTGAAGCGTCTTTTATACAGTGAATGTTTAAACTGGGGCTTTTATTTCAAAATGAGTTTTTCAGGCTCTTAAGCTGACTCTAAAACAGGGTGCACTTCATGATTAAAGTAATTTATACTGAAAATGTATCAGTGTAAAGATCACAGTTTTCATTTTACAAACCACTACTATACTGTAGGCAAAACAGAAGAATTTTATTTAGTCAGAGCTATAGTACATTCATTATAAAGAATAATGGTAGCTAATTATTGTAATTATCTTTGTTTAGCTGAAGACATTCCAGAACTGCTCAGCTCTTCTAGTCTGTTTTCATTGCTGCTTCCTCTTATAATAGCCTACATAGGACCAGTAGCTGCAGCAATTCCCAAGGTATGTTTTTCAGTAGCCTGGACAAGTGTATTTTTAAAATGCTGTATAAGAAAGGTCTGTGGTCTAAAAGGCACTTCTTTGTATTTGTGTATTCTTGTGAATTCCTGATTAATCTTTGAACACTTGGCACATTAAAAGCTGCCTCAGAAGTGTTAGGAATTTTCAGCTATGGTAACAAATATTGCCTATAGACACTAACTCTTCCCTTACCTTTCTCTGTTGTTGTCTCAGAATATTTTTTATGAACTGAAAGACCACTTCATAGCAATGTTTTTGTAGCCACTTTTTCATAGATACATAAAAATGTAGTGCTGGAAGGGACCTCAGAAAGGGATCTCAAGAAGTTAGTAAGTCCAGCCCCCTGCATTGAGGCAGGACCAAGTAAATAAACCTAGACCATCCTTTATGGGTGTTTTGTCCAATTTGTTCTTAAAAACCTCCAATGAGGGAATCCACAGCCTCCCTGGAAGCCTATTTCAGAGCTTAATTACTCTTACAATTAGGTTTTTC
Organism: Emydura macquarii macquarii; assembly: GCF_026122565.2. Taxonomy (NCBI): domain Eukaryota; kingdom Metazoa; phylum Chordata; order Testudines; family Chelidae; genus Emydura; species Emydura macquarii. Next base: position 40,241,665 of record NW_027132610.1, on the reverse strand, counting down.
TAATATCTAACCTAAATCTCCTTTGCTGCAGATTAAGCCTGTTACTACTTGTCCTGCCTTCAGGTTCCCCCTCAGTCTTTTTCTCAAAAGTAAACATGCCCAGTCTTTTAACCTCACCTCATGCTCCAGCTCATCCATTAACTCAGCATTTATATTCTTCTTCTTCCCACCTTCTTCTCTAGCAGATTTTTCCAACTGCCTGCCCTTCTGAGCTCCCCTCCTAGCTTGAGCTACTCTCCAATTAGCTAAAGGATTCCAGGGCCACACTTTGCTCCATAAGCATGTACACTCCATTTCCTTCCAGGAGCATTTCAGGCCCCAGCAATCGCAGTGGTTTGTGGCCCAGGCTAGAAGTGAGCCCTACAAGAAAAAGAATAGGGGCTATAAGTGACATCAAGGTCAATCCCTTGTGAGTGCTTCCCAGCTGGGCTCAAGCCACTAGCCACCAGGCAGCAGGCAGGCCTTTTAAGGTTGCACCTAGGGGAGGCCTAGCAGACTTAACACAGGATCCAATGCTCCCCTTCTTCTCAAACCACCTTTCACCTACTTCTTTGTGTGGGGAACTATAACATCGGACCAGTGGATACTAAGCATCATTGCAGTGGGTTACACCCTTCAGTTTATTTTGATCCCTCCTTCCCACCCCCCCATCTCTGTCCCTCTTCAGGAACCCTTCTCATGAGCAACTTCTTGTCCAGAAGGTGCAAACTCTCCTTTGGATAGGGACTGTAGAGGAAGTTCCCCTACAACTGAGAGGGAAACGGTTCTACTCCCATTACTTTTTAATCCCAAAGTCCAAAGGAGGCCTATGGCCCACATTGGACCTACGTTGCCTGCACAAATATCTCAAGAAGCTGAGGTTCCATATGGTCTCCGTGGCCTCTATCATCCCGTCCCTGGATCTGGGAAACTGGTATGCCGCCTTTGACCTAAAGGATGCATACTTCTATATTTCCATTTTCCAAGAGCACAGACGTCTCTTACGGTTCATTGCGGAAGACAACCACTACCAGTTCACCGCCCTCCCATGTGGCCTTTCTACAGTGCCAAGAGTGTTCACAAGAGTGTATGGTGGTAGTCGCGGCCTACTTCAGACGTTGAGGAGTACAAATTTACCCTTACCTTGATGACTGGTTCATCAAGGGTCACTCGGAAGCTCAGGTCTGGCATAGTATCACGGTACTACAGGCCACCTGCCAAGAAGTAGGCCTGTTGATAAACTAACAGAAAACTACATTAGTACCGGTGCAAAGGATGGAGTTCATCAGGGCAGTCCTCAACTTTGCCTGGCTAGAGCATTTCTACCAAAGCCAGACTTCAAACCATGTTGGAGCTGATCACCCAGGTCACCCCCTCACCACAGCGAGACAGTGTGCCTGAGACTGCTGGGTCACATGGCAGCATTTACCTACATGGAATAGTACACAAGACTGCTCCTCAGACTTCTTCATATGTGGCCGGTGACCGTTTAATCTCCAACAACACATGGCCTGGACATTATCCTTACGATCCCTCCTTGAGTACTTGTCTCATTGGCATGGTGGACAAAAATTCTACCCAGGTAGCAAGAGGGGTTCGTTCCCTTTGTGGCTGCGCGCCTAATGCTCTCCTTAGTATTGGATGCCTCAGATCTAGAGTGGGGACTGAACGCCTCTGGTCCACAGAGGAGCTGACATTACCCACAAATGTCAGAGAGCTCAGGGCAGTCCTTTTAGTGTGCAAAGTATTCCTTCCCTAGTTGTTGAGAAAGGTAGTACTGGTGTTGACAGACAATACGACATCAATGTATTATATCAACAAGCAAGGAGGAGCAAGATTCTCAGCCCTCTGACAAGAGGTACTATGTCTATGGGACTTCTGCATGGAACATGAAATCCACCTCAAACCTCACACATCCTGTGGGTTAAGAACACTTTGACAGATTACCTCAGTAGGTCCTTCTTTTCTCGCCACAAGTGGTCCTTGTCCCCGGACGTAGTCAAGATTATCTTCCAGAGGTGGGGAACTCCACAGGTGGACCTATTCATAACCAATGAACAGTGACTATGTGCTCAAGAATACGTGTCACCGTTTCTGTTCCCGACACATTCCTCCTGCAGTGGTCCTCCTGCAGTGGTCGGGAAGCCTGATGTATGTCTTTCCATTGATCCTTCTCTTCTACAAAATCCTCATAAAGATCAAAAGGGACAAAGCAGGGGTCCTAGTGATAGTTCCGGCATGGCCCCGTCAACACTGGTCTGGCATGTTGCTGGACCTGGACATGACAGCCCCTTGCCCGCTTCTGAACCGTCTGGACTTGATTTCACAGGAGCATGGTCAGCTATTACACCTGAACAGAACCTACAAACATCTGATAGTGTGGATGCTGCATGGTTACTCCACTAGGGCTCGATCTACTTTTGTTGTCCTGCTGAGTAACATACCTATCCCAAGCATCTGCAGACCAGCCACCTGAGCTTTGATACACACTCTCCTAGCACTGCAGTCTTGTGACTGCATCCAGAGCTGATGCAGCTATTGATGGTGCTGTTCTATGATCTGAATCTATCTCCTCTGCACCCTTCTCTGTGATGGATATGCTGCTCAGGAATCTTCTCATGTGGAGCACCCGTAGAGACACTGCTTGAAAAAGGAGAGGTTCCTTACCTTGTACAGTAACTGCAGTTCTTTGAGATGTGTCCCCCCTATGGGTGCTCCATTTTCTGCCCTCCTTTCCCTCTTCCTTGTAGTCTCTTGTTGGACTTCAGTGATTGAGGAAGAACTGGATTGGTGGACGGTCCAGCCGACTCTTTATGCCCTCATACCAGAGCACAAGGGTGTCTAGCACACAGGTGACAAAAATCTCTGATCCAGATTACACAGGCATGCTCACATCCTGATGTGGAGCACCTTAGGGAAATACATCTCAAAGAACTCCAGATACTGTACAAGATAAGTAACTTTTCCAGTGAGGTATAATCTGATAGAAAGTCCTAAGTGGTTGGGGATCATCTCTGTTCCCATGCCATTCTGACAATTTAAATCAGCAATGACATTCCAGCCTGAGTGCCCTCATTGTAAATGGAAGGGTGTTGCTGAATGAACATTCTCCATGTGTATTCCTTGACTTTGGATCTCATTCACTACTTGGTCTGTTAGAGTTGTGATAGTTAACCTTAGGGCAAACCCACCTTTTTTGGGGTAGCTTTTGAGGAGAGGATTGTTGAAAGAAACAGGTTTATTTTTATATATTTGGTGAATATCTGTCAGTGGGGTGAGATGTTATTTAAACTGCGTATTTTTCATTTATGGAGTGGTCATCCAGAGCATCATTAAATTTTCATGAATTAAAATGAATTATTTCAAATGTTGCTACTTAAAAGCCATAAATCAAAGCTATGCTCACTTTTTCATGGGAGAATATGCTTTATATGACTTATTGTTAAGCAGGAGCTAATTATGAAATCCCTCCAATAGAGTTTTTTAATTGAAACACGGCTAGACCTTATGTTTCACACACATTGGTGCTGCTCGGCACTACTATATTTCATAGTTGTCTTTATTCCCTAATACTAAAGTTTTCCTTTCTGTGTTCTTTAAGAGGACACCGACAACTTGAAATCTAGTCAATATCACCAAGTTAAAAGTAGATTCAGATGTTGTTTATGCTGTTAGCCCTGCCAATTTTTAGTTTTATAACACATTTTTCTGCTTAATTTTATTTTCCTTTGGGTTCAAAAGGCACACACAACTGGGGTGGGGGGGAAGTGGCTATACAGAAAGTTCTGTTAAGTATATAAACTGGGGGGGAAGGGAAGTCTAATCCTTCAGATATAACAATCTTAGATGTTACTTAAAACATTTCAAGATTTTAAAAAAATCATCCAAGCATGATTTTGAGTTTCCTGTATCCCTTTAATACAGTATTTGTGCTTTATCTCCCAATTACTACATATTGCCCTGTGTATTTTGTAATATAATTTTTCAGTACTGAAATACTTGGCTCCCAAACATGGTATTTTAATTAACCTGACTTTGAACTGCAAACAAGGGAGCAATTACTTGTTCCATTCTTGTGTCTCATTCTTTGGAATCTGCATTTAACGTTTTGACATTTGGACCATCAGGAGGGTAGAGGGAGAGGAGAATGCTGTTAAAAATAAATAAATTAAATATACCAGATCACATGACTGAACTATGATAGTGTTTATTTTGAGACTATTCAAAACAAGTACTGTAGAGAACTATGTTTTCTGACTTTTCCCCGCAGTTTCAGATAATATTTTATCTTCTACTGTGTCATATTGCAGGTTGCTGTGGAAGTCTTTGGCCTAGTACAGCAGTTACTTCCCTCTGTAGCAGTTTTGAATCAGAAGTATGCCCCTCCATCCTTTAACCCCAATCAGTCTACAGACAGCACCACAGGAAATCAACCTGAACAAGGGCTCTCAGCTAGTACTACCTCTAATCACTATGCTGTCATAGAAAGTGAACACCCTTATAAACCAGCTTGTGTTACCCACTATAAGGTAGGGACCATTTCTAAGTATCTATGCATTTTTTTAATACGTATCATAGATAGAAAGTATAAGTAGATTTTTAAGAACATCGCTAAAGTTAACTAATTTGTGTCTATGCTATCAGCATACAAGATTTGCACTGTTACTTGATTTTACGTATTTGAATCTCATTACACTATAATGAGTCATGCATTTGTTCTGAGACAACTGAATGCAAAGCTGTACATAACCTAAGTCTTTTGTTAAATTCTTATTTTGTATACACATATTTAACAGTTGCTATATCTCAGTTTTCTGTGTTTTTACTGTTGCAATGTGCTGATTTATATTCTGTTCAGCAGCGAGGGTCTGTTTAGATTGTTTATTTAAAAATGTAAAATGTTATTTCTTATGAGTCAAAGTAGACACAGGATAATTTAATATACATCATATTTTCAAATTTTAAAGGAACAAAGTTTAGGTAGTTGTATAATGCTGTGCTTTGATTGAAAAATCTTCTTTGTGAGCTCCTGGCAAACTCATGCCTATTCATGAACCTAACAGATAATGCCCCACAAGTTTGTTCTCATAGTGAAAGATAGTCCAAATGCATATCCCCAACATTCTTATTGAGTGCTAAATGTGTATTCCGATGAAATCTGAGATCAAAGCTTTGAGTATAGTTAGCCCTGAGCAAGGGGAAACCCAAGATGCTGCAGCACTTCCAGTTTTGTTGGCCTGGAGATTTGGCAATTAAAATGATGTATGAAGTCATCTTCAATCTGACCACAAAATTCTCAGAGGTTAAGTCTTGTCTGTAGTTTTCATTAAATCATTTCATTTATAGAGTTGATGCTTTTCACAGAGAGACAATGAAGTCAAAGCTATGACACAGAAGGCTGCAAGTACTGAATCAATACAAGTTGCAATTAATTTGTGTCTGCTGCTCTTGAAAATAAGGTGTTCTGTTTAGAGAGCGGGGCAGCTGATGCAGAGAATAGAAATAATCACCTGTGCTTTAGACTATGTGGGCTTCTTAAAGGAGTTGAGTTTCTGATCCTACAGTATTTTCTCCCCACATGGAATTCCCAAAGTTTCAGACAACATACAAGTAAATCTCTTAATTAGTTTGAGTTAAAATTTAATATAAAATGGTTTAAGAAATTTAGCCCCCTCGTCAGATTTTTTTTGTCTCACATGATCTCAATAATGTTTTAATATACTTCTTCAAACGTTGCAAATAGATGACTTATGCATAGGATACCTTTGAGGAAATGACACAAATTAAAGTAACTTATTAGTAATTGTTATAATTGTAGACAGTTCCAGGTCAATAGATTAGACTGATCTTAAATGGGCTGTTGTAACATTAGAGGTAACTCAACCAATCATCCTTCCTCTCCAGTTAATTTGCATGCTTATTTCTATTGATTGAAATGACTTAGTGGTGAGGACTGTACATATGTGTAGAGAGTTCTTTGGTAGAATACTAGGTCATCACTCTCACTTGTCTTGAAGTTTTGTAGCTACATGTTGACATATATGAAGGATAAGATTCACCTGTATGCTTCAGCTACTTTGTACTGTTTTCGGAGACCACAATAAAGCCAAAGCATACCACTGAATCTGTCCTTAAAAGTTAATATACAAAAAATGATGTAAGTTTGATACTACATATGTTCAACTCTGGTGGCATTTTCTTTGGGTCTCTTTTTCATAGAATCATAGAAAATTAGAGTTGGAAGAGACCAACTCCAACTAAATCATCCCCACCAGGCTTTGTCAAGCCAAGCCTTAAAAACTTCTAAAGTTGGAGATACCACCATCTCCCTAGGTAACCCATTCTAATGTTTCACCAACCTCCTGGTGAAAAAGCTTTTCCTAATATTTAATATTTTTATATGAAAATGGCAATTGGAAAAGAAAATCCTGGACAAAAAACATTTAAACTGAAGTTAATATTGACAGTACCTATCGGTAATTTAAGGAGCGAAAAAACATTCCATGGATGCTGTAATTCCCCAAACAAGTATTAGAAAACCCAGGAAATTCAGACTTCAAGTTTAAGATGAAAGGAAGTCCAAAGAACAAGGCATGGAATTACATAGACAAGGCACTTGTATAAAGACAAATCCTCTGCAGTGACATTGAGGGGAAAAAAATGAAAGATTAGCCTGATTTTTTAAGAGATTAGTTTGAGACAACAAATGTTAAATCCATTAATCTTAATTGTTTGGTTATTGCATGGAATATTGCATGGTAAAGGAGGAATAAAATCAGAGAGAGTTAAAATGATGACAAGAAGCTTATGCTTGCTTTGGTTGAGAATGGGGGCGCCATTGGAGCAATGCAAAGAGAAGGGGAAAGTGGTCAGGAAAATGGGCAAATAAGATGAATCTGTGTTCAAAAGATTATTGTCATGCCTTGTTCTTTGGATTTCTTTTGAAGGGTGATTGGACTCAAGTAAGAGTAACAGAGATTTCAGCTTAGTTTCCCAGAAGTCAGTCATTTTATTCAATTGTTTGAATTTAGATAAAAATGACGTTTTTCTTTGAGAACTTTTCTGTGTGTGTCATTTCTGGTGGGCATGTGCCAAAGATCGGAATGTTTTAGCCAGTGGTATCAGTTGGGCCATGCCTGTGCCTTTCATGCCCTTTAGCACCCTCTCTCCCTCCAAGAACATAAAGGGGGCAGCACAACCAACCAATCCTTATTTCCTTTTCACTGCCTGTGGCTGAGAGATGGAGCTGACATAGTAGTGTCTGGTCTCTTGTACTTCCACTCCTACTTTTCCCAATTTATTATTAATAGCTGTTCTTAGGATAGGATATTTTTAATATAGTTTAAAATAGTATGTCTTAGTGTAGAATTTAGTTCAGGCAAGTTTTTTTTGTTTCATTCAGCCAGTACCAAGAGTCAGCTTCACGGCTGGTCAAAAATCTCTTGGCTTTAAATATTGTTCATTTTGTGTGAGGCAGCTGTGCCCCACAACAACAGATATTCTAAGTGCTTATTTTGCACTAGGAAGGAGCACATTAAAGACAAATATACTTTGAAATGTATAAGTAATGAATTGCTGAATCCAGAGAGGCAAGATTGAAATTTTATCTCCTGGATAAATCCATGAGACCTGCCTCTGGTCCAGAGAAGCAGGGTCCATCTGGTTTGGAGCAATCTTCAGTTAGAATGCTCCTGTTACTTCCAAAACTGTCTCTGTGAGGCATTTTCTTGCAGCTTCTGCAGCTGCTCCTTCTGCTCATGTTGAGAGAGGTAAACCCCTGCTTAACTCCTCTAAGGATCGTAAGAGTGGGTCTTCTGCTAAAAGCTTTTTGGGAGGGAAAAAAAATGGGACAAATCTCTTTCTGCTAATAAGGGCAGATCAGGGCTGAGTCATGGTGCCCTAAAGGACTTAACTATTAAGCATTCAGGGCTGGTTGAGTCTTCCAGCTTGCTCACTGCCTGATACCATCCCAGGATCTTCTCATCCTAGTAGCCAGCACTTATATCTCAGCATCAGTGGTTTTGTACTGACTATATCAGCCCTGTTGAATTTGGTACTGACTGTTTAAACTTTTGTTTTGGCACTGATGCAATTGGTACGTTGTTTTTGATATCAGAGATTTGACTGTCTCTGTCCCAGAATTCTCTTTGCTTTCTTCAACCATATTGGATTTGTCTCCAACACCATCTACAAAGGTCCCAGCACAACATACTTCTCAGACCACAATCAGGTCTGCTCCTCCATTTGAGGGAGATCACTCCTTTAGCTCTTCTGCTTTGGACATAAAGGTGGTTCCATTCTCCAAAGGTCCCTTTTTATGATCCATGTACTGCAGACAAGACATTCCAAGGATTGGGGTCAGAGTAGCTTAGGGAAGGGCCCCCTGCCTGCTATGTCTGCCTCCCACTCTTTACCCCTGTATATTGGTCTCCTGGCCTTATTGGGGACTGTGGTCTCTTCAGCACAATAGAAGATAGTAATTCACCTGAAGTATCACAAATCAGATCTCCATCCCCATGGCAGCCACCTACAGGCCATCAACAGCAATAACAACCTGCCCATACATTTTATACAGATTTTTCATCACTGTAGGCCATTGGTGAATTACCTCGTCATCAAACATGGGTACACTAATATGTCTTGCTTTCATATCTTGAAATCCAGCTCTTGATCTACATGATGTATATTCCCATTCATCAAGCACACAGGCAATATCTGTGTTTTTGTAGTTGGTAACTCACATTAGCAATACTAAATGCTCCCTTTTGGATTATCAACATCTAGAAGAACTTCCTCAAAGTGTATAGCGGTAGCAGCAGCCCACCTCTGAAAGGGAAACACATACATATACCCATATTTCGATGATTGGCTGGTTCGTGGGAAATCTCCCCAGCAGGTCACAATCAATATATACTGTATCTGTTGTTGAGGTTGGGGCTAAAAAATAAAGACAAATAATGTCTAATTTCTACACAGAAAATAGAATTTGTTGTAGCCCTCATAGACAACTCCTTTGGTGGAGGAGTATCTGCCTCAAATCCGATTCAACAAGTGTCTACTGATCACGCATCTCCAGCAGACTCCTCAGATAACCATAAGGACACATCTGCGTTTGCTAGGCTATATAGCTTCATGCATTTTGTGACTTCCTGTCCCAGCTTCATCACATTGTCTCCAAAGATGGCTGAAGTCTTTTTATCATCCCAGTTTACACAATTTAGACATGCAGCTCCAAGCTGGCGGAAGGACTTTCAGCCAGTAAGTATATCATGGTTTTCCTTTCTCCCTGCTATTTCCTATAAAGTCTGTAGTGACTCATACTTCGATTCAAATGGGGAGAGCATCTGGAGGCCCTCACAGTACAAGATTGGTAGTCCAAAGAGGAAGTTTGTCTGCAAACCAACATCCTAGAGCTCAGAGCAGTACATCTTGTTTGTATGGCTTTTCTAACTCGCATCAAGGCCCATAATATCCAAATAGTGATGGTCAACAGCATTGCAATGTTCTATAACAACAAAAAAGGAGGTGCCAGATCTACTCCCTTATGTAGAGAAACTATTGTGCTGTGGAACTGATGTATCCAACATTGGACAATCAGTAATTAATCTGCCAGGTATTCACAACACATTGACAGATCATCTGAGCAAACACACAAATGGTTGATAAAAGACTTTGTCATCAAATCAATGTTCAGGCATTGGGGTATTCCCCATGAAGATTTGTTTTCAACATGGGAAAATAAGAAATACAAACGTTTCAGCTCCAGAAGGAGTTAGAGCCCCAATTTGAATGTGGATGCTTTTCTGATTCCATAGAATCACGGTTTCTATTATGCCATCCTCCAATCCCATTAACCACTTGGGATTTGAGGAAAATCAGTCAGGATTCTGCATCAGTCATTCTCCTAGCTCTGGCCTGGCTGGGGTAATATTCATTTCCAGAGCTTCAGGCTCTAGCCAAATGTCTGCCAAATATAATTTTCTCTCTTGCCAGACATGGTCAGTCAGAACAACTAAAGTGCACTTCATCCAGTTCTTGTCTCTCTTTATCTCACAGCCCAGAAGCTCTCTGGTTAAAAGATATGGAGAAAACTTGCTGAATGGCTGTGCAGAATATCTTGATTTGGAGTAGAAAAGACCCTAGTAGGTTTATTTAGTCTGCAAAATGGAAGTCCTTTTCTACGTGGTTAGCCTAGCCTAGACTTGCCCCATCAAAGACAGAGATCCCTCATATCTTTAAATATCTACTATCTTTGAAAACATCTGGATTCTCTCTCTCTTTTCTGTGTTCATTTGGCATCCATTTCAGGATATCATCCACTGATTCAGGGTCATGTTTTTTTCTTGTCATCCTGTGGTCATATTTCTTTGAGGACTCCTTCAGATATTTCCAGTAATCCAAAACATGTTCATCAAAATGGGAAGCCACCCTGCACCCTTTAGATGTTGTCCAGGTCCTAGTATTTTATTTACATAAAACAAAATCATCTAGAGTATCACCTAGGTTGTTCATTGTTTTTGCTGAAAGATCTAAAGGGCAGGCAATCTGATCCATAGGTAGGTAGTATTAGACTATATTAATGTGTTCTAAATTAGCTAATTTAGAGCCTCCAAGGTAAATTAGAGTGCACATGTACAGAGTGTCTGCAGCCTCTTTAAGAAGTATTTCCATAGCTGTTGTATATAGAGCACCTACGCCAGGCACTTTTCCGTTATAGAAGCATTTAGATCTGATGCTCAGTTTGGCAGACCCATGCTTCAGTAGTTATTTAATTAGAACCCTTCTATCCTCCTCCATTAATTGATACCTGCTTGTGAGTCACCATAAGTGGAACACGCAGACAAGCACTGAAAGAAGAAAGGGAAGTTACTTATCTCTACACTACCTAAAGTTATTCATAATATGTTGTCTGTGTTTCATGACTCACCCTTCTTTTTCCATTGCTACAAAGTCTAATAACATCTTGACTTTGTATTGGCAAAGGAACTGAAGATCAGTTTGTTGCTCCTCCCCCATATGCCCTTATGGGAGGGGAGCTTGGGGGCTCTAGGATATGATGGGCATGGGCCTGACACTGCTGGCTAACATGTTCTGATTTATGGTGCATGCATACCAAAAGTGGGACACTCATAGGCAACACATCTTGAAGACCCCTGTTATTGTAGAGGTAAGTAACTATCCTTTATCGTTCAATACTTAACCATTTTTAAAAATTGTTTGAAGTAAGATACTTAAACCAAAATTAATTAGAAGTGCACAATGATTTTTGTGTTTATTTTCCAACTATTATTTGTTTTAGGTGACTTTCCCAGAATATGTCAGGTGGATGACAATAGAGTTTGATGCTCAGTGTGGCACAGCTCAATCAGAGGATGTCCTTCGCTTGCTAATTCCTGTCAGAATTGTCCAGAACTCAGGATTTGGACCAAAGCAAACTCCTGTTCATGAAAATCTTAATTCATGGATTGAACTAAAGAAATTTTCAGGCACATCTGGATGGCCTACCATGGTTTTAGTATTGCCAGGTAAAAAGAGTTTGTAATTTGCCTTTTTAAATAAAATAGTGTTTTTGAGTATAACTAACAAAAATTAACTTAAATTACAGTAAATTCCAGAGACATAAACTTTGCTTAACTCATCAAAAGTCTTATTTTTCTGAGAATGTAAAGATCTCAATGAAAATTTCACTTAATATTGACTATCTTAAATAATGAGAATGAATTATTCAGCTTAAGTAGTTGGAATATAAAGCTGAGGAGAAACCAGGACTTGGATTGGAAAGCTGGGCCAGTTATAGGGATTGGTTGGATACAATGGAGTAATTCACTATTTATTTTCTCCTGTGTGATATAGATATGCAGATTGCTCAAGTGTTTTTTCTACTAGTTATGTTTAAAGGCTAATTTTCATATTTATTTTTGTGATATAAAAGTGGATGAAAGGAAGAAGTCACATAGATTTATTTATTTTATATTAATTTCATTGTTTCCTGTTAGGAAATGAAGCACTCTTTTCACTGGAGACTGCATCAGACTATGTGAAAGATGAAAAGGCCTGTTTCTATGGCTTCAAGTGTTTTGCAATTGGATTTGAATTTAGTCCTGGGTCTGATGAGGTGAGAATAAGTGAAGCTACTAAAATTAAACCAAATTAATGTGCTTTTCTAAAGGCAAATTATTTTATACAGCCCTTTCCTATTCACGTTTCTGCTAACATATTAGCAAAATGACACTTTAAAATGGTCTCAACATATCTTTTGAACTGTGGTTGCATTCATTGTTTCAAGCCTTTTTGTCCAGCTGCATGTGCATTATCTTACTATGCAAGGGTTCTCAAACTTTAACCGTTGTGACACTCTATGAACATGTAAGACCCTATGAAGTTCTATTATTAATAAAAATAATATATTAATTGTATCAAAACTCAATAATTCCTGTAACTGTATCCAAGATGTCTGTCCCGATTCCATTATGTTGAGCTATTCAAAAATCTAGGAATGCTTTATAATAATTATTAATCTATAATTACATTTTATTAGCATAGGCCATTGTAGGAACAGTCTTCTATTCTTTTTCCATCATTGACCAGTACCAGACTCTTCAGAAGATGGTATACAAATCCCTAAAATAGAAAATAATGCAGTAAGATGCTTATTGAGAGATGTTGCTTTCTAATACCAGGTGTTGTCTGATGTTATGAAGAATGAAGATTAATATTCCTTATACATTTTTATCTTAGCTAGTGTAATTACATATACTTTAAACCTCTGAATATCTAATATTCTCTCAAGTCCTCTTAGGCATGTTGCCTCAGTCATATCTGTAGAAGTGAGTTCTGCAAGTTAGTCTTTTGTGAAGAAACTATTCTTCTTTGAGGGCTTTGTGCATTCTTTTTTCTGGCATATGGCATCCCTATGCCTTGAAAAGCTATGTCTTTTTTAGGCGAGAACAAGTTTTCTTGTGTAAAGGTGACATCACTGGTACTGTTAAGGCAAGCCCCCTCCCCCGGCCCCTTAATTTCTTTGTTGCCATGGAAAATGAACAGAATTCCTTTGTGACCTCAGGACTGTTTTCCTCAGCCTAGTTTAAGACGTTATTGTAAATAGTTAGGTCAGAGTAGCATAGCACAGTTTAAGATAAATATCCCTTCTGTTGTCTCAGAAGCCTTCGGGCCTTGAGCCCTATAAAGGCTTTCAGAGGTGCCCCATTTGCTTGATGATCATACTACAGACTGCAGAACGGATCACCTTAATTCGCACATTTCTGGACTCCACTGAGTTCAGCGCCTTTCCTCCAATGAAAAGATTTTTCAAAACTTGAGACTTTTTGACAATTCAGGAAATAACCAGTTCAGACCTCACAATTTTTCTCGTAGATTGATATCTTAATTGATCTACATCATCATATCCTTTGCTTATCTGAATATAAAACCTTTGCAGCACTAGGTAAGACATTCCAGGTGCAATCCAGGCCAGTGAGGGGCTGTGTTACTGCTGCCCTGAAAACTTGGGTGCCTCACAATGCTTTGCTGCTGTAGCTCTGACCTGGGGAGCTCACAAACAGCCTTTTAGCATGCATGTCCTACCCTGAGTGTCTGTGTATAGCTACAGCCCTGGTCCAGCAACTCTGACCCCAGCAGCATGTCAGCAAACATCAGCCACACTTTGGCTTCCAGTAGCCTTTGGTTACTACTTGAAAGATGAGTGCAACACACTCCCAGTCCCAAAATTTCCCTCCAAAATGTGTGTCTGCACTGTCCAGACTTCTCCTGGACAGTCCAAATACATTAGGTCCATTGCCTCTCTGAGTGGATCAATATACAACAGTCTACTACTTGAAATGGAGTTACCCATGCTGTTCACAACACTGGGTTAGTTTTGATTAAGAATAAAACATATTTATTTAACTACAAGGAGAAAGGATTTAAGTGAGTACAAGTATAAGGCATAAAGTGAGAATAAGAGAAATAAAGATAAAGTGCTTCCTAGGACTAACACCTAACAAGCCAGACTTAATTCAACATAAAATTCCTACCACATGCTCCCAGCAACAAGGTAACCAAATTTCAGGTCAGGAACTCTCCCAAAATCAAATGGACTGGTTTCTTTTGTCATCTTAGATGAAAGAACAAGAGATGGATAGGGAGAGAGCAGTTGTGGTATTTTTTCTCCTCATTTTTATAGTTCAATCTCCCTTTGAAATGCATTTTCATGAGGGTTACCCTAGCTAAAGTTCTTTCCCACTGTGAGGATGAAGGCAAGGTGTCCAGTAGTGAAAGAGATTCCATGCTGTTGTTTGCTAAGATGCAGATCTGCCCCCCTTCTTTGTCAAAGAACGGCCCTTGGCAGGTGATTAGCCAGGTGTCATCAAAGCTGATGGGCAGAGGTGTGAGCCTGTCCTTTGTCTTTTGAGGAACTGATTTACCCACTCCCCAGGCTTGTCTGGTAAACACATTTCAGACCTAATTTCAGTTTGTTTATAACTTTACATATAGTGCTGCTACACACATTTCATCATATATTATTGACCGGTGAGTTATTTGTTTTCAAAAGATATATTTGAAGGCATATATTGTACAAAAATTATTACAATGTGGGGTGTGAATACATAGGTGCAGGCTATCACAACGGGCCACTGTACACTGAATGTATACAGCCTTCAAAGGAAACTGGCCGTCCAACCTCAAGTACTCCAACAGCTTCATTGGTAGGAGAACAGGAAAAACATCTTTTGGGGAGGAGGTGAAATCTTTGTTGCCCATTGCCTACCATCACAATCACCACTGTTGCCTCCAGTCTGGCTTGGGTTGCACAGTACAAAGATCTTTAAGTACATGATCTTTGAAACATCTTAGTACAGACTCCGTATCAGCATACTAAGCTCAGAAGAGTACAATGAGCCCTTAAAGCCTGTTGCTTATCTCTGCAGAATTATGTAGTACAGTTGCTTACGGACAACACTATAGCTATATACTATATGTAAACATGGAGGAGCACATTCCCAGCTCTTATCTGTGGAGGCAATAAAACTATGGCTGTGCTTCATCTAAAGCTAAACCCCATTTCTTTTCACCTTGCAGGGGTGGATAAGACGGAAGTAGATTTGTTCTGCAGGCCACCTAATGATGCACTGAAATAGTCTTTGAAGCCAGTGGTGACTGTAGCACTGTTTGACATATGGGGCCATGCAGTAATAGACTGCTTTGTCCACAAAAACACCAAATGCCAAGTTTATCATAGAAGAGTATACAGGTACAAAAGCTCCCTTTTAGGTGTGTTACTGCTGGATTTGATCCAACACCCTTCTATATGCCTTCTCTCCCATTTCCCTGTTACCCAGAGTCATAAAGAATATTAATTTGGACAGAGCAAACATTTTTAATAGTCCCAGTGTGACCTTGTTAGCACTGGTATCCATCATCTTTAGCTAGCCAGAAAGCCACCATAATCACTGCCTCTCTCTCCAGAGGTCCTGTCTTAATCACACATGAGGATTCTGCATTCCAACCCAGAAACCCTCACCTTACAATGTGGAAGATAACCTACTGCCTAATGTGAACTATTTCTGTTCTTGAAGGGTTCAAATCATCCTTTTGTAGTCCAGGAAATGTGCCACTCTGACATATCATAGTAATATCTGCTCGTCACAGTTATGTTAAGAACAAGGTTTTCTTTCACCCTACATTCTCTAGGTTCCTTAATATGTTCCCTCCCTGCCATCATAGAACTTTAATCATGTCCTAACAAAGCTGCTGGGTCCTCCTTATGAGCTTCTTGCTCAAGTCTCTCTTGAGCACTTATTGATTGCAATTTTCCTGTTAATGATTATATCTGCTAGCAGGGAGAGTGAGTTTAGTGCTTTGATGGCCACTCCACCTTTCTCTCATTCACAGTGACAGTTACCATGAGGCCCCATCCTAGCTTCATGCCTTAATGTGGTCTCAGTTTTCCACCTATCTAACTTTCCCTTCCTGTATTCTTTCTGAGACCTCTATCCCACCTAGGGTAATCTTCTCTCCAACCCTGGGTGTAAAAGGGCTCTCAGTTTCTACCTGAAAAAGACTAAGTCCTTTAGAAAAATAATAAATTATTCTTTGTGTGCTGGACCCTATGTGTATTCCACTGTGGGTATGCATTTGCTCCATGAACCTAGAGTCAGAGAATTCTTGTAAACAGTGTCGGTTCGTCTGTGCATGAGCTTTTGCTCTCCTCATGCCTCAAACCAAGGGTATAAAGAGTGGAATGGAATGACTTCCTCTCCGGTTCCCCCTTACTGCTGCATGGCCTGGATTAGCATATCCACTGTCTGGAGCTGCTGCGTCGTCATGATTCTTCAATCTGTAAATATTCCAGAGATTGTTGTTAGTGTGTTTGGTACATAGTTCTTAATAGTTTAGTAAGTTTATTATTTTAGTTTTTCTACTTAGATTCCATGCCTTGAGGTCCCCCATACCACATTACATGTATTGGATTATGCCCTGAACTTCAAAAACTGTGTTTCCTGCCCCTGTTCCTTCTCTGTCAGCAATGACCAACAAGGCACATGTTGTGGGTAGGTACAATATCTGCTGCTCTTTCCCTAGTTGTCCCCCATGAGGCGTGAGAACTCTGGCTTAGAAAGCACTTCATGGAGAAGGCCATGAGGCCAGAGTTGGACCAAGACTAAGGGACCCTTATACATTGGCCTGAATGGATACTGAGTGCACCTTCCACCATAAAGTCTGACTGGTGTGAGGAATCATACCACAGACCCTCAGTTGGGGTCTCATTGGGAAGGCAGGAGACACTCTCACAAGAATAAGAGTACGTTTCCCTCTGTCTGTTTCAAAGGGGACCACTATCACTCTGCCTATATTGAGCAAGTCTGCTCGTTCAGCTCCTAAGTCCCTGGGCCATGACACACAAGCCCGTAAAACCGGGGTTTTGTGAGTACCGAACCCCATCTCGGTGACATGGATTCCACTAGTACAATCCAAGTCAAAATATCAGGATCTGTTGGTTCCAGCAAGTAATACGGGACACATGCCTCAACCACTGACTGTGCCGTCGCTGTATTACCTGCCATCAACACAGGCTCCCTCCTTCAACCCCATCAGCACGAGCGGATTACACCTCTCACGCTTCCTGGAGAAAAGAGACTTATTCTACACCAGAAGATGTTTTTACTCTTTCTGAGATTCAATTTCCCCCATCATTAGGACTATCTCTCACTAGGGAGATTTTAACTCCAGCAGGAGTCTACTATGACACAAATCTATCCCCTTTTCCATCAGCCAACCTGTCTTATTCCTCCATCAGAACCGCCAATACTGCTGATGGGTCTGAACCCAATTTTCTTTTCCTTGGAAGAATCCAAATCATCAGAGGAATTATCATCTCCTCTTCCAAGAACTTCTAGCACACACACAGGAGAGCCAGAGCCTCCTGGTACCAACCTCCACTACAGCATTTACCTCAGTACTGGTGCTACCCAAACCTTGGGGACCTCTATAATCCCCTCCTGACCAGGCCATATTGGGGAATATGGACCTCATATGCCATATATAGAGAGCCTATGAATTTCTCTAGGGAATCACTCCCATCATTCGCCTTTAAGGGAACAGCCAGAGCTTCCACTTGATCTCACAAAAGTGGAACATTACTAGCCGGTTCCTCTGGCACTGGCAAAATTGTTGTCTTCATTTCCTAGTGAAGCAATCATCCCAGCATCTCTGTCCCTTCCAGATGATCGTAAAGTTCTAAGAATTATTGTGCAGAGTGACAGAGAAACTCCAGTTCTCTCCCTAAAGGAGGTCTAGGACCCTCAAAACCTCCTCCTGGATATACTGCAACTATTGGATCCTGTTGAATAGCACTTCCACCTAATGTAGCTATCTGGAATTTGCTAGACTAGTCTGACATACACAAGTCAGATGTGCCCCTACCCAGAAAAACGCTATTTCATTGCAGCCAAGGGAATGGAATTTATTTTTACCTATTCTGCACCTTACTCTCTGGTTGTCCAGGTTGCCACAGAGAGAACTAGGCAACAATATCGAAAACCTACCCCTTCTGATAAGGAGGCTAAACATCTAGACTTGATGGGAAGAAAGGTCTTCACCTTCCAGCCTACAGTTCAGAAAAGTGAACTACCAAGCACTGTTGGCTAAATGTGACTAGCTGAACTATTCCAAATTCACAGACTCTGTAGACAAGCTGCCACAGCAAGACAGAGCTCAGTTCCAAACTTTTATTGAAGGTAAGCTGGTGACCAGAACCGCACTTCAATCAGTGATTGGTGTAGTGGACACATCCAGGACAATAGCAACGGCCATTGTTATGAGCCATGAGTCCTGGTTACATGCTTTCGGATTTCCAAAACACTGTACAGGACTTGCCCTTTGATGAAGCCCATCTTTTCAATGAGAAGATAGATGAGTCCTTACATAATCTGAAGGACTCCAGGGCCACTCACTTCACAGGAATATATACACCTGCCTCAAAAGGAAAATATCACAGGCAGCCCTACAAACGTAGTTCAGTGACTCAACAGTTTTATCAGTGATCTTATGATCCTCCTCATAAGAGACAAAGGGTGCAGAAGTCTGGTTTCTTCTTTGAGTAATGTCCCTATGGGTGCTCCACTCCAGGTGTTGGCACGCCCTTGCGTCCTTGATTGGAGATTTTGCCAGCAGTACCCGTCTGGGTTGTGCATGCACCGTCCCTGTCTCGCAGTGCCATTGGCTCCCTTTTTGGTGCACGCAACACAGACCCCTCAGTTCCTTCTCAACCATTAGTGATCCAAGACGGAGCTCCCAGCAGTTCTTTATAGGCCACTAGAAATCTTAGATAAGTCTTTTTTCTTTTTCTATTTTCATAAAGTTATTCAGTTTATCTGTAGTTTACTGTACCTTACCTTAATCCTTCCCCATTGGGGGGAAAAAAAATTCTCTCACTTACCCTTTAGTTATAGATAACATTATGCCAGGTTCCCCTGGATCAAACGCTGCACATCGTGCAGGGATGCTATGCCTGCTGCAGATGGACACTCCGGGTGCATCAGATAGCTGGGTGAAGGACATGTTGCCCAGAAATGCATCCATTGTACAAACCTAAAAATCAGAGCCAGGCATGACAGGGACCTCTGCCTGAAACTAATTTTTACGGAGCGGTCGCTCAGAGCTGCCTCAGACCCTGGGCAGAGTAATGTCTCCCCACAGGAAAACATCAGAAAAAAGCGTTCTACTCCATCTACAATGGCGCATGCCAAGAAAAGGTCACAGATTTCAGTACCAAAGACGTCATAGGTCCTCCGGTACTATGACCTCATTGACAAGGAGAGGCTGCCATCGTTCCTCTAAGAAGCTGAGAGAGAAAAACAAACAGCCCTGTACCGAGACGGCACCGTCTAAAGCAACGGTCTGCACAATGGCTGTAACTGCCTCGACAGTAGCACCGACTCGGACCTCAGCACCGAGAAGCGACACAGTACTGTCTAAGAAAACGGGCCACATAGCGGTATCGGCTTATACCTCGGCACCGAAAAGTTGTACGGCGTCGACACATTCTGATCACTACATCGGCACCCGAAAAACCCCACGGCACCAATAATACATCCCGCACAACAGATGGCCCTGAGGGTACCAACGGCGCCAACGAGCACATCCATACCAGGAAACGATATGGAGCGCACCTTAGCACAGTCACTTACAACGGAGCCCACCACTCCCGCTCTGCGAAAACATGCTCAGAAGACCAAACACCATGATACTAAAGAGGAATTTCTAACATCTTCCCCATTACCTCTCTATGACACCGACATGTCCCCAGTGCATTTTACCCATGAGCAGCCTATGTCTCCCATCCCCTTTTCCAGTGATGAAGAGGATGTGGATGAACAGCCCACCTTATCTCCCCAGCTATCATCACCCAGAGCCCACCCATCCAAACATCAGGCACATCATAGACAACCACCATATTCATAGTTTCCGCCTCCTTGGTTTGACCCGCGATACCGTATGCACTGGCCTGCCTGGGACATCTGTCTACTTACTCTCCACCACATAGTAGACCCTCAACTTCATATAGCTACAGACACAGGTATTAGACCTACTCAGACGAGACCCAAACTAACTGGCCCTGCCGATAAACAGGATGTAACTGTAGAGCAAGAAATGCCACCTACCACACATAATTCATCCTCCTCACCTGATGAGACCATAGTTCTCCCACTCCCCACGACTGCAGATAATTTTAAGCAGTTCCAGGAAGTGTTTAAGACGGTGGTGGACAGTTTAGTGATTCCTCTCCAGGAACTGGCAGGGTCGCAACATAAATTGCTTAAGACATTGCAGATCTCAACTTCCACTATAATCGCCCTTCCAATGGATGATGGCCTTATGGAGCCAACAGATAATATTTGGCAGACCCCTGCCACCATCCCCTCCACTTGTAAAAGAGCTGATAAAAAGTATTATATCCCAGCCAAACATTCTGAGTTCTCTTCACCCATCCAGCCCCTAATTCCCTGGTTATTGAAGTGGCCAACCAGAGGAATAAACAGCAGCATCATAAGTTGGCCCCACATGACAAAGATGATAAAAGGCTGGACATAATGGGAAGAAAAGTATACACATTGGCCACTCTACAGCTGGGAGTAGCAAACTATGCCGCCTTGCTTTCAAGTTACGACCACAAAAAGTATTCAAAACTATCTGAATTTATTGACTTTCTCCCGGATGACAAAAAACAGCAATTTCATTCCTTGATCAAAGGGCAACTGGTCTCAAGAACAGCATTGCAGGCTTCCCTTGGCGTGGCTGACACTACGGCTAGAACTGTAGCAACTGCGGTCATCATGCCTGGGACATCATGGCTTCACTCTGCAGCTCTGCGTAAACAACTGCAGGCAACCATCAATGATCTTCCGTTTGATAAAAAGTGAAGCTCTTGCAGAGAAAATGAATGAAGTCATGCACACCACGAAGGACTCCAGAGCTATGCTATGCACCCTTGGAATTTATACACTTGCAACAAGAAAAAGACAATTCAGGTATCAATCCTATAAATCCAGATATCATCTGTTCTGCGAATAATGTTGGTATGAACAGTCACACTCCTGTCAAAGGCCATAGTGACGTTGACAAAATAACCAGCATCCATCAACATCCCAGGCTGCCCCTCCAAAGCAACAGTTTTGAGGTCTTGACTGAGGATCTGTATGCTCTCCCCCGCCTTCAACAGCCAGACTCCATCTTGTTCAATCATCATCTATGCCCTTTTTACCAACATTGGGTGAACATAACATCAGACAAATGGGTACTAGAAAATATCCAATCTGGTTATACTATCCCCTTTATCTCCATACTCACAACCGTACCTCCTTCCCCATCCCTCTTCAGGGATCCATCTCACGAACAACTATTAGAGTTGCCGTGCAGGTTTCAGGGTGGATTTTATGTACAAGCTGAAATTTCATAGTCATACTTGCTTCCGTAATTCCATCCCTGGAAAAGAACGTTTCCGTTTACAGCTCTTGCTATGAAGGACATGTACTTTCACGTGGCCATTCATCCCCCCGAGAGACAGTTTCTCAATTTCATGGTGGACCCTGACCACTTCTGATATATGTGCTTCCATTCAGCCTTGCCCCTGGCCCCTAGGTCTTTATCTAAGTCATCCTGGTAGTAACAACTCATTTCAGATGGAACAGTGTCACTGTCTTCGCTTATCTCAACAACTGGCTTCTCGTTGTTGGGAGATTTCAAGAAGCCTACATGTTGATCTCAGTGTTGGCGGACACTCCCATGAGGCATTTTGCTGTTGATCACGAGTGGGAGTGCATGATTCAGTAATGAATAGCACGGGCGGACTGGCCATCTGGTGCACTCAATGGCTTGTGGCACGGTCAGCACACTGCAGAAACCTTTCATCAGGCCCTCCAGGTGGGCTTGGCCGAGAGTGGCAGCTGCTCCCGGCCCCGCCCCTTCCCCCCCGCCCCTCTCCCACCATGTGGGCCCGGTGGCGCCCTGGCCGGAGCACGGCACCCGCTCCCCACAGGGCCCGGCCCCTCTCCCACCACATGGGTCCAACAGCTCCTGGGGAGGTATGCTTTAAAGGCCAGGGCCAATTTTTAGCCCCCGTCCGTCATTGAGGAACAGTATCTTTGCTCATTGGGAACCCCATCTGGAATCTGTTTGCCTCCCCGATGAACAGAAGATGCAACATCTGCTGTCCTAGGGGAGCTCTACGGCTACACTGTCCGAACAGTGCTATCCTTCTGCATCTGAGGCTATGCCTTTCCTCAAAGGATAATGATTACTGCTAAGTAACCTGCCTCTTTCTTCTAGCAGTTTTCAGCTTTTGTTGTCTTTTAAGTTTCATTTCAGTCTTTTGTTCTTGCATTATGAAAGAGGTAAATACAAATGTCTGACTTTCTCTAAACTAGTCATTTTTCCTCTATCATGTAACCTCTTAATTTCCGTATTAAATAGTTAATATTCTTTTTATTTTTTTTTCGTGTGGAAGCCTTTTGAGGCCTCTAAACGGTTTTGTGGCCCCTCTCTTGGTTTTTTTAAATTTCTTTAATATCCTTTCTGAAATCACAGGATGATGCCATTAATCTTGTGGAGTGTATCCATCTCAATGTCTGGCAAATGGAAAGCCACCTGGACACTAGGTTATTAGCCACCTTCTTCCCTTGTGCCCAGTGTAAGAGCATCTTTCATGATGCTCTAACTCACGCCCAGCTATCCATAGCTCTGAGGCGACACACTGTTTTCCTCCAGGAACAAACTATACCAAGGATTCTGGAGTGTTGCACAGATCTGCAGAGCTGACTGTCTACCAGCTGGGGGACTTAGTCAAGATGGCCATGGCACAAGAGTGGATCTGGCTGTATTTTTCAGAAGGGTCAATGTATTCATCTCCTCTTGCTTTTTTCTCTCTTCTCTTATAGGGCAAGATTTTGATACCCTTGATCACACTGAGCAGAAATTCAACAAGGAGTCCCATTAAAGTTCACGGGACTACTCAGAGTATGGTGCTATTCAGTGTGAATAAGGATAACAAGTAGTTACTACAGAATTCCTTTGATATAGTTTGAACCATTATGTTCTGTCTGCATAAAACCCCAAGGTTTTTGCAAATCAGACTCAGTTTTGTGCTGTTTGTGATGCAAAAGACAGACCTCCTGTTTGGTCAGAACAGAATGGCTGTATAACCTCACTAAGAAAATCTACAAAGCAGAAGGATATCCTTGCCCTATAGGCATAAAGGTAAATTATCTTATTGGCAAGACCAGTACATGGGCAGAAGGAGAGTATGATTCTGTGAAGGTGATGTAGCAAGCAGCAATCAGGTGGTCAGTGCACATGTTTACTCAACATTACAGAATCTGTAATATGAGTCCACTTGTGCTCAGTTGTATAAGACTGGGTTGAAGACACACCCTCTAGTTTTTGGTCTTTCTTTGTGTATTGTCTATCTCTGAAGGAAATCAATTAACTGGAAGCTCCTCTAGTTGACTGTTCCCACTAATTTGTTTTCTTTTCATGTATGTGGAATGAATAACTTCCTGAGTGCAAATTTAAAATTCATGTACCTAATTTCAACCCACACTGTTCAACCCACAGTACCCTCTGACTTAAATTGGCATTGCACTCAGCACTTAAAAAAACAGACCCTTTGAGCACAGTGGAAGAGACTCATTCTTAGGTTGCTTGTGTTCCATAGATAGAGAAATGGAGAATGTGGGAGGGAGCAGAACAGTCCCCTTCCCTCTGGTAAGGGAAAAACAACACTCCCTTTCCCACCTTAGCAGAGAAACAGCTGGGGGGAAAGAGAACCTAGCATCTGGAAACTAATGTGGGGAAGAAATGGGGGACTCTTTCCATCAGGAGCAGAGCAAAGGGGGTTGAGATAAGTCACACACCGTTCCTCAGCGAAGAAGAAAGGGGATCCTTCCACATACAAGGACCAGCAAGGGGGGGAGGGGTTCTCATTTCCCACCCACCCCAGAGAGGAGCAACATCAGGGGAGGGAAGAGCTCCAGAGCCTTTTACCCTCCTTGGGAGCCATTATACAGGGAGGATGCTGTAAGGGATTCTCCTGAGGACCAGCAGCCGGGTTGAAGGAGAATCTGGAGGCCCCTGTCCCCCGTCCCCCAGCGAGAGGCAGTAGGCGAACCCTTTGAGTAATGGTACCGCTAAGTTGCACATGTGAGTGAGCTCATGCATGCTGCATACGTGAGCACAGCTTAGAGGGAACATAGCTTTAAGTTATTAATGTATGTATTTACAATATGTTTCAAAGTTCCCACTCTTTTAAATGAATGCTACAGGCTAAAGAAAACCATCTTCTGGTGAGAATGATTCTGCTGAGTGTAAAAGCCTAGCAACCACCTACATTTAATAAATCCTGTTAACCAGAGAAATTACTCTCAAGCTCTTTTCTACTGTGACTCCATGTTACAACAAACAAACAAAAAAAAGGTCAGGACCCTCCTCCCTGATAGCCATGAAAGCAAAAAGGGTGACTGATTCCCTGAAGCCTCTTTGTGACCCTAAGGCTGAGCACTGTGAACCAGAGCACAGCATTTTTGTCTCACAATATTAAGTAGTTTGTGAGCATCCTATTAATACAATTACTCAGCTTTTCTTTTCTGAAACTGTATCTTTTGCTTTAAATTCTTCTCTTATTTTTAAGGGTATTATTCAGCTGGAGAAAGAGTTGGCCAATCTTGGAGGAGCATGTGCAGCAGCTTTGATGAAAAAAGATCTGGCGCTTCTCGTTGGTAAATGTCTCTTAAAGAACATAATTTTTACCTTGATAATTGATTGATATTCTATTTTGTGAATGACTAATGTTCTATGAGTTTTAAGTTTGCTTCTAGCTGGAGATGGTCTTAAAGGGAAAACAGAAATTTTAAAAATAAATTAATCAGCACAGATAAATAATGCTTGTCTACTCTCCTCCCTTCTTATGTATGGGAAGGAGGGAAACCTAGTATTTAAATCTGAACCAACTCACTCCATCTACAGGCAGAGTACTAATGTATGCACTATATTCTCCAGTTTCTTAATGGTACTTCACAAATGTGTAAGTATCTTATTATTTATATTTCTCATCACTTTTTTTCTCTCACCACATTCCACACCTTCCTGAAGGAACAGCAACTGTGGTGCTGACTTTTAAAATATGAAATAATTTGTTGAAAATTAACTGCTCATGAATATGTGTAGCCCTTGGAGCCTAAAATAATTCCACTTGAAGTTTTAAAATGATCAAAAATATAACATGACTTCATAAGCAGCCACGCTACACACAAGTTTTCAATAACCCAAACACAATTTAAAAAGTATAACAAGTGACAAAAATGAGATTCAGCAAAAGTGACTGGAACAGAAGATGGTGACTGAAGTAGAACTTGAAAGAGAGAGATCCTAATTCTGATCTCATACTAGTTGCTGGTACTTCTGTCTTTAATTTCTTAGCTTTTCTAACAGTCAGTTCTCTCCAAAGAGGGTTTTTGACAAAATGTAATTCCCTCCTTGCTAAAGGGGATAGTTGTTAAACTTTGTATAGTCTTATTTTAATTGGTGTTACTACCACAGTGCTGTGACCTTCCATGTTCGCTGCTAGGTAGTAGCTTGGTGTTTAAGACCAAGGAGAATGGCCTAAGGGAAAACATTATCTCTTCCTTTGCTGCAGCACTCCTTTTCCAGCAGGCTTTAGATTTACCTCATGTACTTCAAGACTTCAGAATAAAGGCAAATATTTGATACAAGACAAGAAAAGGGAAACGCTACTTCTTCGAGTGCTTGCTCATGTCCATTCCCAATCAGGTGTGTGTGCGCCACATGCACCAGTGCCGGAAATTTTTCCCCTAGTGGTATCTGTAGTGTCCCAACCGCAAAGAATTGATCCTGGTCACTGACAGACAATTGCAGTGTATTCACTGCCTGGGAGAGAAGCACATTCCACAAAATTATGGAGTGTGTCAGGAACTGAAGCCCAGGTCAAGGAAAGAGAGAGAACTGAGGCTCAAACTCCTGCTTACAGAGTCAGCGCTTCAACTTCCGGAATCCTGGCAAGAACCCTCTCCACAATCCTCCACTTTGGGGGAACATGAGCTCAAGCAGAAGCCTGCAAGCCACACATGAAGGGCCTCTAAGAAAAGGTAGGTGAGTCCCTATGGTGCACCCTGATTGAGCCAAAAACAATCCCCAGCTCAGTCAGTAACATCAGTACCAATGGCACCTAAGCCATCTAAATCATTATCCAGAGCATGCGCAGTACCAAACCGACAGAGGAAGCCAGAATGCCTTAAGATCCAATGGGCTCAGGCAAGGAAGCATCAGTACCACAGGGGTGTGAGAAACATAGAAGATCCACCCTGGGGAAGGCTCTGTTGATACAGTCATCAACATCAGTGTTGCTGCTGATGCGCCAGGCACCAATGGACCCTACATCAGGTCTGCATCTCTGACTCAGTGCAAGCCTCTTGGCACCAATAGCCTTCGCTGGTACCGTCGCCTCCTGCACTGCCTGACTTCTGGTGCACAATGGATCTTTCAGTGTCGGATGCACTGGACTCTCTGTTGCTCAGTACCAGGGCCCTTATACTAAGCCCGCCCAGAACCCTGGGCTCATGAGCAGCTTCCTGCCACGCACCGCCAGTATCATTGGCAGTATCAGAAAGTGAGCAAGAGGACCTAGTTTCCCATTGCTCATCTCACCTGCCATACAGTGCCCAGTTCCACGACAAACAGCGAGAACTCCCTGGTTTGCGCAACCGTGGTTCCAGCCAACGGGCCCTTTTCTAGGTCAATGACCATATTGGGACCTTTGGCAGGCCCAAAGGCAACAGACCCCATTTGCCCCAGTGGAGTTTTCTATCAGCAGAGGAAATACCCTTCTTCAGTTGCTGCCTCAAGGGCCTTTGAACAGACAAGGGATGAACCAGCAGGTGAACCAGAAGAGGAGGAAGATGTCACTCCTCAGACCCAATTATTTATTGTCGCCAGGGGAGACTGTTATGCCCCCTCCGCCATCTATGGCAGATAACTTTAAACTTTTTCAGGATTTAGCACAGAGGATAGCAGAGGCTCTTCAGATATCTGTCCGAGAAGTGACCAAGTCACATTATAAGCTGGTGGACATTTTATACTCTTCCAAAGTTGCCATCCCAATTAATAAGGCCTTATTGGACCCTGTCATGGCGATATGGGAGAACCCTGCATCCGCCCCTCCAACTTGCAAGAGAGCGGACAAGAAATACGTCCTGGTGAAGAGCACTGAGTTCCTATTTTCACACTTGTCTCCAAGTTTGATCATCGTGGATGCAGTGAATTCCAAGGCATGCCAGCACCACTTTAAATCCACCCCTTATGATTGAGATGCATGTGCCTGGACCTCTTTGGCAGGGAAGCTTATTTATCAGCCACCCTCCAGTTTAGAGTGGCAAAATACCAAGCCCTATGGGCAAAATTTAAGTAAAAAAAACTATGCAAAAAAACTATGCAAAAAAACTATGCAAAATTTAAACTCCTTTAGTGAACAATTCCCTGACTTACACAAGGAGCAATTTAAGGCCTTAGTTAATGAAGGCCAATTGATAATGACGACGTCTCTCCAGTTGACACTCGATATAGCAGCTTTTTCTATATTGATCTCTGTTGTGATGAGATGGGCCTCATGGCTTCACCTCTCCGGCTTCCCCAAGGAGGTACAAGTGATGGTGGAGGATCCTCCCATTTGAGGGAGCAACACTGTTCGCTGAAAAGACTGCTGCCTCCCTCCACACATTAAAGGATTAGGTCCCTCAGTGTATGCACACCTGGGTACAAAGGTAAATACAATCCTCAGCCGTCATATAAGCCTCATTCGCAATACTCATTTCAATAGCCAACTTAATACATGCAGAGGCTATATGAGCCTCAGGGAAAGAAGCCCAGGTTCCCCAGACGAGAGAGGTCAGGATCCCAACAAGTCACTTCCCAACTCTCCACTTCGAAGAGATAATTTTGACAGGTTGGTCAAAGCGCCTGTAGAATATTTTCTTTGCTGCTATTCCACCCTGAAAAATCCCTCCCACTCATTTGAGGATTATCTTATTCCATTCCACAGCACCTGGGAATAGATAATCTTTGACAAGTGGGTGTTGGAGATCATTCAGACTGGATTCTCTATCCATTTCCGTCCCACCTCCCAAACCGCCTTCCCCATCCCTCTTCAGGGACCCTTCTCATGAGAGCTTACTACATCAAAAGATAGTCTATCTCCTCAGCATAGGAGCAATGGAGCTAGTGGCTGTGCATCTTAAGGGGCAGAGGCTTCTATTCTCATTAATTCCTAATACTGAAGAAAAAAGGGGGTTAGAGACCTCTACTGGACCTTAGAGTGCTCAACAAATCAGTCAAAGCTCAGAAATTCAAGATGATAGTGTTATCCAAGATCATTCCAGCATTAGAAAAAGGAGATTGGTTCCTGGACCTCAACCTCCAAGATGCGTATTTCCACATCTCAATTATACCGATCCACAGGTGTTATCTCATATTTACGGTAGGCCAGGACCACTATCAATACAGAGTACTCCCCTTTGGCCTCTCAAACCTCCTCCCCCCAAAAATATTCTCCAAGGTTCTCTCAGTTGTGGCAGCCACCTACACTCCCAAGGCATCATGATTTACCTTAACTGGACGATTGACTTCTCAGGATTCGGTATTTCACAGATGCCCAGTGAGTCACTCATATGACTTTGGACCTGTTTCAGGATCTGGGCCTACAAGTCAACAAACAAAAATCAACACTGATACCAGTACAGAGGCTAGAATTCATAGTGGTCAACCTCAGCTCTGTTCAGGTGAGAGCGCTCCTCCAACGTCACAGGTTTTTCAGTCTCTCCTCATTGATAGAGAGAGGATAGTCCAGCTCCCAGATTTCAGCCAGATACTGCCCTCAGCTTCTGGGACACATAGTTGCAGGGACATTGGTGATAGCTCATGCCAGACTACGCAGGAGATGCTTCCAAGCTTGGTTTGGTTTACAGACCGAACAGACACAGCATAAACAAATTACTATCCATACCCACCAAGGTCAAACAATCCCTGGATTAATGGGAAGATGTAGTAAATGTCTGTGTGGGAATCTCATTCGTTCTGCCTCCCCTATCATTACTGCTGACTACTGATGAATCCTTCATAGGATGGGGTGCGCATCTCAGTGTCAGCACAACACAGTGCAAAGGTCCTCAAGCAAGGCATGCCTCCACATCAACCTCCTCAAACTCAGAGTGGTCAGAAATGTGTGCTCACTTCCTCCTGCTGATGAAAGGCATACACACACAAGGATCATGATGGACAACATGGCCTGCATGTATTGCATAAACCAACAAGGAGATGCCAGATCACACTCCTTATGCATGGAAGCACTAAAACTATGGAATTGGTACATCACCCACAGTATATTAATATTGTCAGCCTACCTACCAGGAACACACAACACAATACCAGATGGTCTGAGCTGCAAATTCACTCATGAATATGAGTGGAGGTTAGACTCGATAATACTCCACAACATATTTCAGCTATGGAGGACCCCAACAGTAGACCTGTTTGCCACTTACCAGAACAGGAAGTGCCCACAGTAATGTGGGAATCGGATGTCACTCCATGGGAGGCAATCTCTTTATCCCGTGGGATGAAGGCCTCACTCCCACTATTATTGAAAGTCCTACTACAAATGAAAAGGGAGAAAATAATGGTCATACTGATTGCTCCCACATGGACCAGACAGACATGATATCCTTACCTTTCACAGCTGGCACTTTGGCCACCGATGACTCTCCTGACCATTACAGGCCTTCTATTGCAGAACAGGAGACGTATGCTCTATCCCAATCTGCAGGTCCTATGACTCAAAGCATGGTTCCTTCCTGGTTTCCAGCACATAGAGGCATCCTGCTCTGAGGTACAGGAATTTTTGCTGCACAATAGAAAGGGAAGTACTCATCATACCTATCTGCAGAAATGGAAGAGATTCCAAGTAGGATGCCAACTCAAGGGTGTCACCCCAATGTACCCACACTACCGATAATCCTGGGCTGTTTGTGGGCTCTCAAGAATCGGGACTCTGTGTTAGTTCACAAAAGGTCCACCTAACAGTAATCTCAGCCTTCCACCAGCCGGTAGAAGGATGCTCCATCTTCTCCCACCCAACTAGAAAGAAGTTTCTCAAAGGCACAGCAAACCTCTTCCCACTGTCCAGACTTCCCACTCCTCAATGGGACCTCAACCTGGTGCTAAAAGGGGTTACTAGACTGCCATTTGAATCCATGGTCTTATGTTCTTTAACTTACCTGTCCATGAAAATGGCATTCCTCACTTCAGCAAGAAAAATAAGGGAAATGGTGTCCCTGATAATTCATCCCCCCTTCATGGTGTTTTTCTCTGACAAGATCATGCTTAGACCATGATCCAAAGCTCATTTCCAAGATGACTACTGCATTCCACATGAATCAGCTTATTCAGCTTCCAATATTTTATCCCAAGCCTCATCAGGATAATAAAGAAGCCATCCTCCATATGCTCAATGTAAGGAGAGCTTTAGCCTTCTACTTGGACAGATCGAAAGTGTTCAGAAAATCCAAGACTTTTCCTATCCATTGCAGATAGATCAAAAAGAACAGCGATCTCAGCACAAAAGCTGTCTAAGTGTGTCTCAGACTGTATTAAACTGTTACCAACTGCATAATGCAACACCCCCACTTGCAGTACACATGTACTCTACAAGGTCAGTCTCCTCGTTAGTCACCTTCTCCAGAGGTATCCCTATATCTTAAATCTGCAGAGCAGCTACCTGGGCATCTGCACACACCTTTATAGAACACTGTTATCTGGGGGATTCAACTGCAGATGCCAAATTTAATGCCAGTTTTATCATCCATTTCAGATTTGACTCCAAAATCCCAACCTCCAGTGGTGGGGCACAGCTTAGGAGTCACCCACAGTGGAGCACCCATAGGGACACTACTCGAAAAAGAAGTTACTAACCTTATGCAGTAACAGTGATTCTTAGAGATGTGTCCCCAGGGGACCCATCATAACCCACTCTCCTCCCCTCTAATTCAGAGCTCAATTAGTTGGCTCTGCAGTAGAGAAGGCACTGAGGAAGGACTACCTGCATGCGTTGGCTAGCCTTGTGGCTGGTAGGGAACAGTGCCTGCGCAGGCAATACAGACTGCTACCAAAAATCTCCAATCAGCAGCGCAGGGACACAGACACACCCACAGTGGAGCACCCATAGGGACATACATCTGAAAGAATCATTGTTACTGCCCAACGTAAGTAACTTCTTAATTGTCTTGATTATCAAAGAGTTCCACATTTAAATAAGTACCATAATAATGTTATTGAAATATCTGGGTGTTCACCCATCAGCTATCTTGATGCTTTCACCCAACCTCAGTGGGTACTGCTGATAAGGTTACAAAGATAACAAATAGGAATGAATGCTTGCAGTCTGGCTCTGTCATTCTACTTGACTCAGTCAATAGGACAAGACTGACTAATCTAAAGAGCAAAACAGTAGCCTAAGAAAATGGCTTACTCAAAAAAAGAGCAAACATCTCAACCCTGTCACCAGATAATCTTGAGACCATGTTTAAAGGTGATTAAAGCACTTGTCCTTGAAACTGAGAAAGAGGACATGAAAAAAGGAAAGAGAGCTACCTGCAGCCTATAATTTATCCAGAGTTTAAAGAAGAAAATGTGAAACCTACTGAATACTATGGTAGAAAAGAAGGGGAGAGTAAACAAATTTTAAAAGCCCCTCATTGGATGCAGCAATGGAAGTCCACAAAAAGGATAATATAATCAAGCAGGAGAGATTTCTTGTTTCGGAAAACCAGACAAGAAGAATGACGTGATCTTGAGACAGAACTACAGGTCATCACTGGCATCTCTTCAGGCCACCTCAGCTTGAGCATGATTTGTCAGAGTGGTTGTCGCTTGGTTTATGGAGTTGAAGGAAGTTACTTCCCACAGATACAGATTTCTGTCTCTCAACTAGCTGTAGCATTCATCGCCGACATGTCCATGGGTTTGTCCAAATATTCCTTTAGTTCCATAGCTAACAAAGTGATCTGAAGGTACATTTAGCTGCAAATTCAGATAACTGACACCCAGCCTAAATTTTTAGCTTCAGCCAAGTTCACAGAAGATAAGCTATTTCAGGAGATTGGGCAGCAAATCTAGTCACTCAGAAAGTCCAGGGCTGTCAAATTCAAATCCAAAAGCAGAAGATAGAGGCAGAAAGGCAAAGTAAAAATGCAAGCCTCATCCCTTTCCAGTTGCAAGACCACACAATAAATGGCTGGTAAATCTGTGAACAGGTTCTACCATTTGGTAGCTGCCTCTCACTGTTCCAAGGTGGATGGAATTGGGTTATTACATCGCCAGAACTTATTTTTGGAGTATCTCTTTAACCATCAAGATGATTCCTTCGATTCCCCAACAGCAAAATATCCCCAGAAAAGTGAAGACACTCTTCCTTCCATACATCTTTTATTGAAGTTAGGAGCCATCAAGTCTGTTCGTTCTTAACTTTCTTTGGAATGTCCTCTTATCTTTTTGATGGTTCAAAAGAATTAAGCAATTTAATGAGTAAGCAATCCCTACTCCTTTTAGGAGTATACAGTGACATAGACATCACAATGTTTCTGAATTGGGAGATTTGATCATTTCTCAGATTAACTAAATCAAATTGTGTAGAAACTACTTCCTTCTGATCCTTGCTATTAATTTAAAGGGATTATGATCCCATGAATAGAACTTTGTCTCTAGGAACGGTTTCAACTGAGAATACCACAATAGTTCATTCTGGACTATTGGGATCCACCCCTGAATCATCTGGGTTCATATTCTTTTTTTCTTTACACTGTTGATCATCAGATCAACTGAATAGGAAGGAAATTACATTCCATTCTCATCAAGGGAAAGTTACTTCTTATCACTGAAGGCGATGCAAGTAAAGGCAGTCCACAAGTGAAGGGGAAAATAGCCTGAACAATAAGACCTTCCATTGGATAATTCACTACTAGAGCTCAGGATAGACCTGTTTGTGTCAGTCCCAAACAGGAAGGCAGGTTAATGCTAGTCTGGAAGGAGATTCGAAAGGACTCTGGCAGTGGATGATGCAATGTTGCATATGTGAACACAGTTACTTTTGTATGTGTTTATCTTTACTCCACTTCATTGTATTTTCTCCACTGGCTCTCTAAATTTATTCTAGTGTCAGTCTGAGGATCAATTTAATAAACATATTTCATACCAAATATGCTTGTTCCTGAGCACAGTCTCTCCTGACTGCTCTAAAGGAAATGTTGACTCATAATTACCTGCTTTTTGTTCTGAATATATCAGTAGTGTACTTGAAAACACAGCTTAGACTCAGTATTGGCACATGGAATAGGCAATGAATTGTCATAACCCTCCAATCTGTAGTTTATTACAGTTTATGCAGAACAGTTTGTCAGCAGGTCTGAGCCCCAGCTCTACCTCATGGTACAGTGATACATTTTGAATTCAGTAGTTGGCTGTTGCATAAAACATCCTCTATCCAGCAAACTAATATGTGACTGAGCAAGTTGTTACTGGGGAAAATAACTTATTCCCAAAATTGTTTCGTTTTCCCACTGTGTTAGGGCCTCGAGATCTGAACTATCTTTATATAATTTCTTATGTGGTTCCCATCACTCTACTCTGAGTGCCTCCTTCAAGTAAAAATGACAACAGTAATTTTACTGCCTTTCATTCCCGATGACAGGAAACTGCCTTGAGTTGTGATGTTTTTTTCCTAATTTGCCATATATAAAAATATGAAAGTAAGAGAAGGGTGGGTCAGATCTTCCTCTTCTCCACAAATGTTAAGCAATTGGAGCGTTTCCCTTTTTAAGGGAATAGGCCAGAGAGCAAAGTCTCTTGGTTTTTTTTTAAAATTGGGCCATTTGTTTAGATGTCTAAGTATGGATTTAGGATTCTTATTTATACAACCATTTGTGAAAATTATTGCTTTTGTTTGTTTTTTTTAATCTCCCGTCTCTAGACTTTCCTTTCTTCCATCACTTGTGTGGGGAGCACAAGAATATGACATACTTTCTCAGCAATCTCTGGATTCTTAAAACATGCAACAATAGTGTTTAAATCCACTGAGATCAGTGTCTACACCAGAAGAAGAATCTTTAGTTGCAGGATCTCAGTGATCCTTTTGAAACCATTCCGTTCCCTATCCTTCTGCTTTTTAACTATTAATTTGGCAACCCCAAGCTAGGATGGAAGGGAACGTCAAGTGGATAAGACTGGACTGGGACTTAGGAGACACTAGGTTCAATTCATGGCCAGTCACAGGCTTCCTATGTGACTTTGGGCAAGCAATTTAATCTACTCTGTACCTCAATTTCCCATGTGTAAACCGATTATAGTTCTTCCAGACCTTGTTAGGAGGGCTGTGAGAATAACATCCATTTAACTGTAAGACATTACTATGGTGATGAAAGATATATATGTAGAAAGATGGCAGAATTTGGAGAATCTATCAGTAGTGGACCAATGCTAATAATATTCAAGATGGTTTAGAAGATTTCAGAATACTTCCTGATTAAAGTGACATCTGCATTCAACAGGGCCCTGAAGATAGCACTCCATTTTGTTCATCTAGCTGAAGTAAAAATAATGGCATCCCACAGAAGTGTGTAAAAGGCAGTAAATTAAAACATACATCAGCACTTAGATATTTAAAATATCCACATTGCTCTTTTGCTGCTTTTCACCCAAGGACAAAGTGGGTAATGTGACCCTTCTTCCAGGTCACTTTTCATTTGCGTAACTGACGTATACAAGAAGCACTAATAGGATCTTGAAACAAGTATCAAGATGGCACACTCCAAAAGATTGATGGCATTATTCTTTACAGACACAGCACCTGCACTAATTAAAGAAAATAAAAAGCAAAGTAGCATACCAAACAGCTACAACTGCCTGGGATCAATACATTGAATTAATATTGTTTGTTGTTTGATCATGTTCAGTGGATGTAGCTTCTGATAGCAGATGGTTACGTCCGTGGATGTTTTTAATACATTAGGACTTGAATCCCTCCTTTTCTGTTCCTCTCTTATCTCATTACTGATTACATCCTGTGTGTGCAGAATTGCCTGACATGGTTTTGAGAGGGTAGACAAATGTCCTTAGCTGTAATTTTTTTTTCTCTAAAACAGCGTGTTTGGGAATTCTGGGCACCCTAGAATCAAAATTGAGAATCATGTTTCTGAGAAAGAAATGTGGTATAAGGCTATATTGAACACATTTGGATTTTATTTTACAAAAGAATTCATAATTGGTTAGTGTGGTTTTGTTTTTTTAATTAGTTATTTGTGTAAGCTCCTCTGAGGAGCAATTGGTGGGCAGGTCCTAACTACTGTAATCTGGAAGTCAGCTCTAACTGCCTCCAAAATCACTGGAAGATAAACCACTTAGCCATATGCACAGAATTGCCAGACATATTGTTTTGAAGAAAATAAATTTAAAGATATATAAGAATATTTTTCTTTATGTAAGTTAAAGTATCATATTTGCTTGTGCACTGAACTATACCATACTGTATGTTTACAGTGTTGTATGAAAATATTATTTTATCTATTCATTAAGAAGTGCTGCTTAATTCTTGAACATTTTCACACTGCTGGGCTGAGCAAAATGAGTAACATTTTTAAGTTCATAACAAGGTGTGACGGAAAATGTATTGCTAAATGGAATTAGAACCAAATTTTAAATACTGAAAGGATGTAGATTTATCTTGATGTTTATATTAACATATATGCATTTCTATTTATTTGTATAACAGCTAATGAATTCGAAGAAGATCTTGAGATTCTTGAAGAGGCTGCATTGCAGGTAAAAGCATTGCTTTTAACATTGCAAGGCACTTTGGTGCTAACTTCCATTATCACTTTCTTCTTACTGATTGCTAGAAAGATACCTGTTTGGGAGATTTTGTCAGTATCAAGGAATCTAACCCATTATTAGCAAACACAGTAAAACTGCTTTTGAAACCTTCAAAGAAAAGGCTATTAAATCATGCTAGTGGGTCACAGCGTTTAATTATTTGCCAGTAATCGGTTGGCGATTAAGAGCGCTGGCTAAGATTTTCAAAAGTGAATAGTGATTTTGTATGTCTCAATTTTTGTGCCCAACTTGACACCTCAGAGGGGCCTGATTTTTCAAAAAAAAAAAAGATGGTAAGCACCCAACCTCTGAAAAGCATGCCCCTTCAAGTTGTCTCATTGGGCACCCTAAAGCACTAGTCACCTTCGAAAATGTCTTCTCCTGAGACTGATATTTTGGTGACATTGCCTCTTGGTGGAGGAAGAATTGGAAGGCATACACCTTGCCATCCTTTGGGGGTAATTCTTAATAGCTGATTGATTTAGCATAATATTTTGTATTAGATAATTCATAATTCTTAATAGCTGATTGATTTAGCATAATATTTTGTATTAGATAATTCATTTCTGATTGTTCTCTGTATTAAGAGGGAGATAGGTTGAAATGTAGACCTTGAAAGGTTCTGTATCCCACTTAAAGGTCAAATTCCCTCACTCCATCCCTGTCTTTCAGTGAGATTATATTTCATTTCAGCCTAACAGGTCAATAATGAGCCAAAAGTATCATTTGACAGCCATTACATAGGTCTGTTGTCTACTCTTGATTTATTTTGGGTATGTGTACACTGCAATTAAACACCCATGGCTCGCCCATGTCAGTCAACTTGGTCTTGCAGGGCTTGGGGTATGGGACTCTTCAAATTTATTGTGGATGTTCAGGCTCAGGCTGGAGCTTGGGCTCTGGGACCCGACAAGCTGGGGCCAGAATGTCTGCAGTGCAATTAAACAGGCCCAGAGCCTGAACTTTGTGAGCCCAAGTCGACTGACACAGCCATGAGTGTTTAATTACAGTGTAGGCATATGCATAGTGTGTGTTATATGGAGCCTTGCTTCTATTTACTTGTGAGAACTCGTTTTTATAAAAAGAAGCAGTATTTATTACCATTTGATTTAAACTGTCATTATATGGAAGTAAATTATCTTCTGGGGCACACTTATTGATTGGAATGTTTTTCTAAATGGTGGAGATATGAGACTATGGACAAAAGGAGGGCATCCAAGGACTTGGTGTAATAGCATTTAGAAGCAAGCCAAAAGGATTTTATGGAAGTGTTCATGATCTGTACAATATTTACATTAAACACTCATTATAGTAAAGTTTCTCAGAACATATATTCAAACATAAATATTACAGAATGGAGCTGTGGCTTATTTATATTTTTGATTAAATATAGTATTTTGATGTTATAAAATGGTTATTCTTCTTTGAATAGTGTCCATAAGGATGCTCCATTCTAGGTGTGCTAACACACCCTGTACCTTTGATCAGAGATTTCTCATAGCAATGTCCATTCAGCTGATGCATGCTTGTCAACCTCCTGTCATTGTTATATAACACCTGTGCAGGTGAACCACCCTCAGCTCCTTCTCAACCACGTTGGCCTGAGACAGAGCTCTGGCAGTTGTCCTCTTTGGGATTTCATCAGCTTTGTCCTCATTTCTTATTCTAAGTAGTTAGTTGTAGTAGCTCTTAGCATTAGTCTAATTAGTTAATAAGTAGTAGTAGTTTTAGCTTCCTAGTTTTAAAAATTAAAAAAAATTCTCTCATATATGTTAAATTTAGATAGATACT
Organism: Emydura macquarii macquarii; assembly: GCF_026122565.2. Taxonomy (NCBI): domain Eukaryota; kingdom Metazoa; phylum Chordata; order Testudines; family Chelidae; genus Emydura; species Emydura macquarii. The sequence continues at coordinate 40,203,916 of NW_027132610.1, read as the reverse complement.
AGTTAGAAGTTCTTGATCACTGGGAGGTTATACTCAGTTCTCCCAGCTTCAGACATTGTCTGTTGTTCCAGGAGGCAATCCCAGTAAGTGACGGGCATGCTTGCTGCAGCTGTGCCTTGGGGAATTGCACGTTGCCCAGAAGAGTAACTTCTTCCTGGCACTGAAATCCAGAGCCAGAAAAAACAGAGATAAAACTTCATCTCGTTATAATGGCTTCTGACTCCACCACGGGACCCCCTCTGTACACGCTGGTCTCCGAGCAAGTCTGCTGCCTTCCCTCGGAGTGCACCTGAGCCACATTTCCGTCCGCCTTTGGCCACAGGCTCTGTACCAATAACTCTATATTGCAGGAATTCCATTTTCCCAAGAACGTGACTGTATCTGAAATGCCTGCTTCTCTGCTGCTCAGCTCCTATGTGTTGTTGGTATTGACAATATTGAGATCGCCTAAAGTTAATCTGGTACCAGCAGTTTCACATCAGATCTCTCAAGGAACTCCACCATTCCAGAGTGAATTTGAGGAAAAGGATTCTTATGAAGACCTTGCCTTGGTGTCTCATGTATCAATTCAAAGTTCTCCCCCTCACTTCTATAGAAGCCTCTTTTCAAAAGTCTGACTATAATTACTCTTGGCACAAGATTGCAACCATCATCTCACTGGCATGAGTACCTTTAGGTGCCTCCTCATATGCCTGATGCACCTCCTTCTTGGCCATATTGGGACTCTTGGGCGGCCTATCGCTAACAATTTTTTCCAGGGCGTTGAGCACCCCGCGTCATAGAGAGAGGCAACCTGCATTACCTGCTTCCTCCAGGACAGTGGTTCCCAACCTTTTTGAGTGAAAGCCCCACTAGTTAACACTAGGTAACACGTGTCCCTCCCACCCTGCCCCCCTCACCATTAAACACACATAATCCCTATAAACACACATCATAATAACAAAACTAAATTACATTAATAATAATAAATTATTCTTACCTGAGTAAGAAGCGAAGCCTTCCCTGGCGCAGCCGCCACCACATGCCCTGTGTGGCCCTGCCTCTTCCCATCCCTCATGGACAGAGGGTAATGGAGATAGTGGGTGCTGACGGGCTGACCGGGGCTGCTCCAGGCCCCCAGTGGCACAGGGCTGATTCGCTCCAGCCAGCTTGGGGTTGGGGGAGCTGCTCCTTCACTCCAGCTGGCATGGAGCTCAGGGCTGCTGTGCCCGGCCAGAGCTTGGAGCTGCTGCTCCCTCAGGAGGACTGCTTCTTCACTCTGGTCAGCCATGTGGCTGGCGCGGAGCTTGGAGGGGCTGCTCCTCCACTCTGGCCAGCGTGAGGCTTGGGGTGGCTGCTCCCCCACTCTGGCCGGCACAGGGCTCGGGTGGTAAATGTCCTCAATATTACTGAAGCCTCCTGGATGGACCCCCTGTAATCTTTGGCGTCCCCTCCCCCCCCAGGGGGTCACACTCTCCAGGCTGGGAATGGTTGCTCCAGGAGACCTGACCCTCCATAGGAATCCTTTGAGGAGCAGGAAGCTAAAGCCAATGAAGAGGTCTCTCCTATGGCCAATATCATCTTCATCTCCAAGTGAAATTGTCATGCCTTCTCTCTCCTCCATCCTTGACAGATGATTTTAAGCAGTTCCAAGATCTGGTCAAAAGAATTGCTGACTCCTTGCCAATCCCTCTCGACAAGGTTAAAGAACTTCATCATAAGCTGCTTGTTATCCTTCATTCACCCTCATGTGCCCATGTAGCTTTGCCTGTCAGCAAAGCCCTTCTGGATCCAGCAAAGATCGTCTGGCACACTCCAGCTATTTTTCCATGTACATGCAAGAGAGCAGGATAAGAAATATTACGTCCTAGCAGAGGACTCAGAATTTTTATTTTCTCATTCCTCATCTAACTCCTTGGTCGTCGACATGGTTAATGAATGTGGAAGGCAGCACCACACTAAAACTAAAGTTAAGCTCAAAATAAAAATAGACAAAGCCAGACTCATCCTAATAGCACCAACCTGGCCCAGACAAATGTGTTTTCCTTATATGATACAGCTGGTCATTTGCTCACTGTTCACTCTCCACGCTGCTCTTCATCTCCTCTCCCAGGAAGGCAGGAAGATCCTTCACTCCAATGTTGAAGTGCTTTGTCTCAAAGCATGGTTGGTCAGTGGTTCATAGGATTAGAGACACCTTACTCAGAGGAAGTAAAAAGGGTACAATTACACAGCAGGAAAAGTCTACTAGCTACTCTCATAAATGGATGAGATTTGTCCATTGATGTGACCTCAGGCATATTCCGCCAGATATACTGGATTACATCCTAATTCTAAAAAATTCAGAACTATCGATGAGCTACATAAGAATCCACCTGGCAGCCATCACTGCTTTCCAGCCCCCAGTAGAGGATTATTCTAGTTTTGCCCATCCAACAACAGCAATATTTTTCGGAGGACTTGGAAACCTCCGTACACCAACACCCTACTTCTGTTTGGAACCTCAGTCAGGTCCGTAAATGTCTTACAAGACCACTATTTGAATTGATGGCGACCTGCTTACTGCTCCATTTATCAGTGAAGACAGCATTCTTTGTTTCCATCATGTCAATGCGATGGATTAGGGAAATAGGGGCCCTGATGGCATGCGCCCCTTTCATGGTATTTTTTAAGGACAAGATCACACTGTGACCCCATCCCATATGTTTACCTAAAGGTTCTTCTTAGTTTTCTATTAGTTCTTCTTAGTTTTCTAACCAACCCATTCATCTGCCAATCTTGCACCCCAAACCGCATCTGGATAACCAGGAGGCACTGCTGCAGATCCTTGACATCAGGAGAGCCCTGGCCTTCTATCTGAATAGGACAAATCCTTCAGAAAGACTTACAAATTGTCTTGCTAGCAGATAGGACAAAAGACTCTGCAATCTCTAATCAAAGACTTTCCAAGTGGATATCTGGCTGCTTTAATTATTGCTACAAATGTTGCAATATTCAGACACCTTTGAATATATGTATTCATTTTACAAGGTCCATCTCCACCTGTACGGCATTCCTCAAGAAAGTGCCCATTGTTGAAAATATGTAAGACCACTACTTGGGTGTCTATACATACGTTTGCTGAACACTATGCTGTAACTCTCAACTCTGCTGCTGATACTGAATTTGGCTTGACTATACTTTTTTCAATACTGGATTTGACTCCGAAGCCTCCCTGCTCCATCTTAATGGGAACTGTTCTGTAGTGACCTAGAGAGGACCACCCATGGGGACAGCAGCTGATTAAGAAGAAATGCTTACTCACCCTGTACAGTAAATGTGGTTCTTTGGGATGTGTTCCCTATGGGTGCTCTGCTACCACCCTCCTTTCCCTCTGCTTCAGAGTTCTCTGCTATGAAGCTTCATGGTAGAGAGGGGACTGAGGGCGGTTTGCCCACACAGTACTATAAAACAACAGCATAGAGCACTAAACTGAATAACATGCAGGTGTGGACCAAACAGACACTGTTATGAGAAATCTCCAATCAAAGGTGCAGGGTGAACTAGCGCCCCTAAAGTGGAACATCTGTAGGAAAACGCATCTTGTTAGTATTAGTGCACAATGTGAGTAGCCATTTCTTTTTTAACATGTCACTGTGACAGAAGGAAAGAAAATCACATCTGTTTAAATATTCTGTTCAATTTATCACTAAAATTGATCAAATCCCAAATATTATGATTATAATTGTTATATGTATAGTAGTAATTTATTTCTTGGTATGACTGTAACTTATTTATTTGGTGTAACTTTAACTCAATAGGTGGATGAGTTAGTTGTGTGCCTACCTTCTGTGTAACTAACAGCTGATGACAAATCAAGATAAACGAATTTATGCATCATCTCCCTACTTTCTGAGATTTTTTAAGGCAGATGCCTCTATTGCTTCCAAGTTTTCAGTGGACAAGCAGCTAGTGCCATAGTTTTGACACCATTTAGAGGGCCTTGAATCTGCGTCAGCCAGCAGGATTTTTAGTGAATCTGTAAACTCAGGGGTTGTGCTGTATGACTGGAGAATTGCTAACATAGTGCCTATTTTTAAGAAAGGGGAAAAACTGATCCAGGTAATTACAGGTCTGTTAGTTTGACCTCAGTAGTATGCAAGCTCTTGGAAAAAATTTTGAAAGTAGTCAAAGACATCAAAATTATTGGTAATTGGGACAAAATACAATATGGTTTTACAAAAGGTAGATTGTGCCAGACCAACCTGATCTCCTTCTTTGAGAAGATAACAGATTTTTTAGACAAAGGGAATGCAGTGGATCTAATTTACTTAGATTTCAGGAAGGCATTTGATACAGTTCCACATGGGGAATTATTAGTTAAATTGAAAAAGATGGGAGATTAAAATTGAAAGGTGGATAAGGAACTGCTTAAAGGGAGACTGCAACTGGTCATATTGAAACATGAACTGTCAGGCTGGAGAAAGGTTATCTGTGGAGTTCCTCAGTGATCGGTCTTGTGACCAATCTTATTTAATCTTTTTATTACTGACCTTGACACAAAAAGTGGGAGTGTGCTAATAAGCTTGCAGATGACCCAAAATTGGGAGGTATTGCTAATACAGAGAAGGACCAGCATATCATATAAGAAGATCTGGATGACCTTGTAAACTAGAGTAATAGAAATAAGGTGAAATTTAATAGTGGAAAATGCAAGGTCATGCATTTAGGAACTTGTAGGCTGGCGACATGGCTCAACAGAGGCGTTGTGATGCTTTCTTGGGCCCAGGCTCCGAGGAAGGCCACAACGCCTTGCTTTAAGTGAAAAAGCTAGTGGGTCTTTAGCCTTGGCCCACAGGCAGGGCGGGCTATCAAGGCTGTCTGTAGCCCCCGGCCCTCAAGCAGGCGTGGCAGGCAAAGTAGTCTATAGCCCCTAGCTCTCAGGTGGTGCAGGGCTGGTAAGCAGTCTGTAGCCCCTGACCCCCAGGTGGGGCAGGGCTGGTAAGGAGTCTGTGGTCCCAAGGCTCAGTATCCTCTGTGGCAACAGGTTGGAGGAGACGAGCACTCCCGGGGTGGCTAGGGAAAGGGATAGGAGGACACAGGCCCATCCGACTCCACTGTGTCCCAGCCCAGGGCCCTATCAGTGGCAAAGAGGCTCTGCCACTGGGTCAGCAGGGCCCCAGCCACAACACGCTGACACTGGTGCGACCACAGACTCAGCCAAGCTATAGTTGGCTGTCCCTCGGTTACTTCCTCCCACCCTGAACCAGGGTACCTGGAGCCAGGGGCCTTCCTCCGAGTCACTGGGGTAGACAGCTAGCGGGAGTCCCACTAGTCTTTCACTGGCAGCCAGCAGCAGGTCCAGGAACTCCTCGAGGCCATCAGCAGATGGCAGCTCCTCCAGGTCCCAGGGTCCCAGTGGGTCCTTCGGCAAACCAGGCTCAAGCAGTTCCAGTGGTTCCCTGGGGACGGGCAGCTTCTCTAGGTCAGGGCCGGCTTCTCCCCAGTCAGTGGTATCTGGTAGCTCTTCCCAGTCACTAGGGCCTAAAGGCCCTATCCAGTCACTAGGGCCTAAAGGCCCTATCCAGTCACTAGGGCCTGGCAGCCTAGGCAGGCCTTCGAGGCTCCAATCAGTGGGGTGTTTGCTTTGCACAGCCGCGGGGCCTGGGTCAGGCCCAGACCACAGCCTCGGGGAAAGCACGTCCTTCTCCGGCAGCAGCTTCCCCTTGACTGAGCTGCTAGGCCAGCCTTTTATACTTCCCCTTCCTGTCCTGGCCCTGCCCCTCTGCTCCCAGGGTATTTGGCCTGCAGGGTCCTGATCTGCCTGGCATAGGCGTTGTGACCTTTCCTCTGGCCCAGGCTCCAAGGAAGGTCACAGCGCCTTGCTACAGAACTAATAACAAAAACTTTTGTTATAAACTGGGGACACAGCAGTTGGAAGTGATAGAGGAGGAGAAGAACCTGGGCATATTGGTTGATCACAGGATGACTATGAGCTGCCAATGTGATGTGGCCATGAAAAAAAGCTAATGCGGGTATCAGGAAAGGTGTTTCCAGTAGAGATAGGGAGGTGTTAGTACTGTTACACAAGGCGCTGGTGAGATCTGGAATACTATTAGCAGTTCTGGTTCCCCATGTTTAGAAAGATGAATTCAAACTGGAACAGGTGCAGAGAAGGGCTACTAGGATGATCCGAGGCATAGAAAACATGTCTTATGAGAGGAGACTCAAAGAGCTTGGCTTGTTTAGCCTAACCAAAAAAAAGCTGGGGGAGATATGATTGCTCTCTATAAATACACCAGAGGGATAAAATACCAGGGAGGGAGAAGAATTATTTAAATTCAGCACCAGTGTGGACACAAGAATAAATTAATATAAACTGGCCATCAGGAAGTTTAGGTTTGAAATTAGATGAAGGTTTCTAACCATCAGAGAAGTGAAGTTCTGGAACGGCCTTCCAAGGAGAGCAGTGGGGACAAAAAACCTAGCTGGCTTCAAGACTAAGCTTAATAAGTTTATGGAGGGGATGGTATGATGGGACAGCCTAATTTGGCAATTAACTGATCTTTGACTAGTAGCAGTAAGTATGCCCAGTGGCCTGTGTTGGGATGTTAGATGTGGTGTGTTCTGAGTTACTACAGAGAATTCTTTCTGGGTATCTGGCTTGTGAGTCTTGCCCACATGCTCAGGGTTTAGCTGATCGCCATATTTGGGGTTGGGAAGGAATTTTCCCGCACGGCAGATTGGCAGAGGCCCTGGGGGGGGTTTCACCTTCCTCTGCACCATGGATTGCTGGTGGATTCTCTTCTGTATTCTCTGTACCTTGAAATCTTTAAATCATGATTTGAGAACTTCAGTAACTCAGTGATTGGTTAGGGGTCTATTACAGGAGTGGGTGGGTGAGGTTCTGTAGCCTGCGTTGTGCAGGATGTCAGACTAGATGATCATAATGGTCCCTTCTGACCTTAAAGTCTATGAGGATGGTAAAACAACAACAAAAAGCTAGAAGAGAAGAAACTGTTCAGGAGCAACAAGCCATGCATTACAGTTCTGAGATGTAAGTGGCCTGGCCTAGTGGTTAGCATAGGGCTGGAAACCAGGTCCTCATGGCAACTGAGGTTCAGAACCAGGAGATCAGGAACCAAGAGTCAAATACCAAGAATCAGGTTAAGTCAGGAAACCAGGAGTCGGGGACAGGAGCAGGTAGCAGTGGGTGAGCATTCCAAAGTAGGGTGGAGCCCAGTTGTATAGACCACTACTACTTCCTCCTCCTGCTTTAAGTAGGATGAGCAGGCCAACCAGGATTTCCAGTGTTTTTCACCAATTCTGGCCTAAGAATGGAATCTTCTATCTGAGCTGGGCTTCAAGGAGATCCAGTTCGAGCTGATGCCCGTAAGCTGTCAGGTGGAGACTTGGAGCATGGGAGGATCATGGCAGCATGCCTTGGCTGCAACATTTTTTTTTCAGTCCTCCATTGTATGAGCCTTGAGTGCGCAACATGTGCTAACTAAAGAAAGACAGAGGGAGCCTGTGTTGGCAGAGTGCTGGTGCATGGTGTGCAACTCTGGCACTCCACTGCTCTGGGCTCCTTTCTCCTTTAGTTACTCACACAAAGGGGAGTAGAGTTGAACTGGGTACTCTTGCCGCTCTTCAGACTCTCTCTTCTCCCCCACACTCCCTTCACACCACAACTTATTTAGCCTCTGCCTGGATGAGAGGAAGGAAGAGAGTAGTTAAAGGACAAAGAGGCCAGATGGGAGTAGGTGAGCCACTTTCTCAGGTGAGACATTGGATCCAGGGCAGTTCTCTTGCCTATCCAGCTTCCCTCCTCCCCTCAGAAGGGATCCTTTATAGTGAACCCCACCAAAAAATAAGTTCCTTTAGAGGGATTCTTCTCCATTGGCTGAGACATTTTCATTACCATAAGTAGCAGAAGGACACTCTGTCCCCTCAATATTCTCCTGGAAGTGCTCCATCCTCAACCCCAGCTCCTGAAGTGGGTTTATCTTTTGTGAGATGACACAAGATATCAAGATTTCCCCTGTAGAACAGAAGATACCAGAGGAGGTACCTGTGACAAGCCCATGGGTGGTTGTGCTCAGAGCTTAGAGCAGGAATCCGGTCTAGTGGTTAGAGTAGCAATTAGTAGCCAGAAATTGGAGTCCAGGGTCAGATCTGGAGTGAGAGGCCAGGTGCTAGAGCCAAGGGTTGGAGCTGGAGTCAGAGCCCCAGGTCAGAACTGGGTTACTTGGAGTGAGGCAAGGTAGGAGCAGGGCTGGCTCCAAGTCTGGGAATAAGTAGACACAGAAACTGTCACAGCCATGGGCAAATGGTATGAACAATCACTGAACTGCTGCTATTTCTGGATTTAAGAGTCAGTCTTCTGACTCAACCAACCAATCAGGTGATGTAACCAATTAGGCAACCTACTGCAGGCCAGCTGTATTTGTTAGGTTGCTTGGTGATTGGCTCTGCTTCAGGCCCTGATTTCTGAAAGGAGCAGGCCTTCCTCCTTTCCTGCAAAGGAGAAGAGGTTCTCCATGATTACTCTATTGTCATTGAGAGTATGGAGATGGTGTGCCCCTTTCCAGATGAAGATGAATCCCGCCCCAAAAATATCTTTACCAGTGTTGTCACAGAATGGAAAACCTCCACATGTAAGAGATTTGTTTAGCTGAAAATACTATTTTTTTTTAAACAGGTGTGTAAATCTCACTCAGGCATTCTTGGAAAAGGTTTGGCACTGTCTCACTCACCAACCATCTTGGAAGCTCTTGAAGGAAACCTTCCACTACAGATACAAAGCAACGAACAATCATTTTTGGATGATTTCATTGCCTGTGTACCAGGGTCTAGTGGTGGACGGCTTGCAAGGTAATTTGTGTACTATATGAATGATCCTATTCTTGCATTATTCTCATTTTTAACCACTGTAGCAAAATATAGAACTTAAATGTTTTCTAGGTATTGCTTTGCTTAGGATCTTGGTTTTAGTTATGTACTAGAATTTGAAAACTGTGTATTTTAGCCCTCTTGCTTATCCTGTAGTCATATATTTTTATAATCGTCCCTTTTATTAAGTATCTATATATATAAAAAAAAAAAAACTTGTTAATTTGGTCCGTGGGTTTTTATTACGTTCATTATGAAAAATATATAATTACTTCAAACTTGACTCTATTTTTGCCCCTTAATTATAAGTATGATGACAGGGCTTTTTGTTACATCTGTGTGTGTCTCTTCATTATGATTAGAAGGTAGTACAAAACATTTTAATGTTATGTTCAATTCTTTTAACTTTACTCTGTTCTAGATGGCTCCAGCCAGATTCGTATGCTGATCCTCAAAAGACATCCTTAATTCTAAATAAGGATGACATACGATGTGGTTGGCCAACTATTATTACCGTGCAAACAAAAGACCAGTATGGAGATATTGTTCATGTTCCCAATATGAAGGTAATTGTGTATGAACTAAGACTAGTCTTGTCTGTTTTTATCCTGCAAAAAATTTGTCGTCATTTCTGGTTGACATCACACAGAAGATCCTTGATTAGTGCACTAAGTGGCATTCTGAAATTCTGGTACACTCAGTGGGATTTTCTTACATCTGTGCAACTATTTTTAGATTATGCTGTTAAGTAAACTTGCTCAACCCCATTGTCTCCAGATCATATCATCCTACTCTATAATGGTTTTCTGCAGGTGTAGCTAAGGACATTATTTGACCTGCATGATCATTATTTTTGGTGGTGATGTGTGAGAGAAGAACCCACTTTCTGCATGCAAATTAGGAAAGTTAGCCTTTGACAAGGTCCCTCACCAAAGGCTCTTAAGCAAAATAAGCAGTCACAGGATAAGAGAGTTCTTCTCAGACTCCGAGGCACAGTCTGTTTCACTGAGGAGAGACTGACACCATAGAAGACATCAGAGGGTGGAAGCAGCTCACCCCCTCACGGTGCCATGGCCTCCCTAGTGGCAGGTGCCCTTACAGTGGTCATTCTGAACCATGGGGTGTTCCAGCAGGCCCAAGGGTCTCAGTCTGGCACATTGCACTCCTTCATCTTATCAGAAGGGGAGTTAGGATACCATCTCACTCTGCCAGAAGCGTGCAACATGGCTGCAAGGAGTGCTCTGTTCCCGGCACTGTGCCGGATTTTCCCCGTGACCCCAGCTCCAAAGATGAAGATACAGCACCGCATAACCATTCTAGTGCTGAGGGGCAGGAAAGTCAGCACCGCCCACTACAGCATCATCTTCTTCATCTCGGGATGAGGCCCTGGTGGCAGCAGTGCTGGCACCAGTACTGGATGACAGCATGACTGACCAGGAGCTACTCTGTAGAATAGCTTGGAATATGGGCCTTCAGGAGGAGGAGGGTGCAGACCTGATGATAGACATCTTAGCCCCAGAAGGTCCCTCCAAGGTGAAAAAAGTTGAGAGGAAATATTTCATGCCATCAAAGGACCATGAGCATTTCTACATGCACCCTCCTCCAGGGTCACTCGTGGTGGCAGCTGCAAACAAGCATGAGAGGCAGATACAAGGCCCCATGCGGAAAGCTAAGCTGCCAAGAAGTTGGAGCTCTTTGGGAGGAAAGTGTACTCCACTGGAGGGCCCCAACTTCATATAGCTAACAAACAGGCTATCCTTAGCAGATACAGCTTCAACTCATCACAGTCCATGGAGAAATTTGTGGAGTCAGTACCACCAGACTCCAAATCTGAGTTTTCTGCCATGGTGAAAGAGGGTACGGCTGTATCAAAGACCCTGCTTCAGGCAGCCTTAGATGCAGCAGACGCAGCGGTACAGACAATGATATCAGGAGTAGCCGTGAGACAGAGTTCTGGCTCTAGGCTTTGGGCCTCCCTCATGTGGTCCAGCTAATCATCCAGGACCTGCAATTTGAGAATCCAGCCCTGTTTTCTTCTCAAACAGACTCAAAACTTCATAGCTTGAAAGACTTCAGGGCCATGCTGAAGTCCCTTGGGCTGCATACTTTGGCAATCCAGAGAAAGCCGTTCAAGCCACAGCCCATGTCTCATTTCTGTCAGAGTTAGCAGAGGCAGGACTTCAACCATTGAAGGGGCAGGAACAACAGAAGTAGGCCTACCACAATCCTCTGGCTAGGGCCCTGGTGAAACAAGGCAATCCCCAGACTCTAAGCAAAACTTTTGAGGGTGCCCCCGAGGATGGCACACCATTGTTCTGGATCCATCCCTCCTTTTGTTTTCGGATCATCTATCACACTTCTACCATGCGTGGTCCCAGATCACGTTGGATTGATGGGTTCTACACACAGTGAGAGTGGAATATTAGCTCCAATTTTCATCTCACCCATCTTGCCATCCTCAAGTTCCCCATCTCTCTTCAGGGATCCTTCTCACAAGCAACTACTTCAACAAGAGGTGCAGGCGCTTCTAAAAGTAGGAGCTGTAAAAGAGGTGCCTTGGGAACTAAGGAGAAGGGGATTCTACTCCCGCTGTTTCCTAATCCCAAAAGCCAAGGGAGGCCCTCGTCCTATCCTCGACCTGCGAAACCGCAACAGATTCATGAAGAAACTGAGGTTTTGCATGATCTCCCCTAGCCTCCATCATCCTCTCCCTGGATTCGGGCAATTAGCATGCTGCCCTCGACCTAAAGGATGCATACTTCTACCCGGGCCACAGGAGGTTTCTCCATTTTGTCGTCAATCAGCCCACTACCAATTCATGGTCCTGCCCTTTGGACTATCTGTGGCCCCCCAGGTATTCACCAAATGTATGTCGGTGTTGTGGCTTTTCTGAGGAAAAAAGGAGCACAAGTATATCCTTGCCTCGATGACTGGTTGGTCAAGGGACACATCAGAGCGCAGGTGGAGGCAGACGTGAGTCTGATAAGGGCTATCTTCGAAAGGTTGGGCCTTATGATCAACAAGCAGAAATCAATGCTTACGCCCACCCAGAGGATAGAATTCATCCCAGAGACTCGTTTCCTGGCCCTTCATGGCATAATAGAGAACATGAAGTGCTATTCTTAGACCACAGCTCGGAATTGCCTAAAATTGCCGGGCCATATGGCGGCTTGCATGTATATCGTATGGCATGCAAGGCTGTGTCTCAGGCCTCTACAAGCATGGCCATTCTTAGTTTACCACCTAGCTCAAGGTGACATAGACGAGATAGTCTCGCTCCCCCCTCAGTTTTAGAGAGTCTACAATGGTGGTGCAATCCTCACATTGTAATATATGCAGGAGTCCCCTTCTTGCCACCCCATCCTTCTCTGTGTCTGGTAACGGACACATCAGCAATGGGTTGGGGAGCTTATCTGGGGGACCTCAAGACCCAGTGTCTTTGGTCCCAAGCAGAGCTGTAGCTTCATATCAATGTGAGAGAGTTGAGGGCAGTGTGTCTGGCTTGTCAAGTCTTCCAAGGTCACTGGAGGGCAAGGTAGTATCGGTCCTAACAAACAATATGATAGTCTGTTTATATAGAACATCGCTAAGTGGAGCTCGCTCCTCTCCCCTGTGCCAGGAAGCCCTCAGACTGGGGGACTTCTGCATCACTCATTCACTACATTGAACCTGCGCATGACTCAGAATACGTTGGCCGACAACGTCAGCAGGTCCTTCCACACTCATGAGTAATCGATCCACCCAGATGTGTTGAGCAGTGTCTTCCATCAGTGGGGTGTTTCCCGGGTGGACTTATTTGCCACAAAGTTCAACAGGAAGTGCCTGCAGTTCTGCTCCTTTTAGAGCCACAACCCGGTATCCATTGTGGATGTCTTTCTCATCCTGTGGACAGGCCAACTGTTCTACGCCTTCCCTCCAACCTCACTTATCCACAGGGTCCTGGTGAAGATCAGATAGGAAATACCTATCTAGGTAAGTAAGGTCCACATTGATTCTGATAGCCGCCCCTGCTTAACCTCACCAGCACTGGTTCACCACACTCCTCGTCCTCTCAGTGGACACGCCTGTTGTTCTACCTCTAATCCTGGACCTGACCATTCAGGAGCACAGCACATTGAGGCACACCAATCTCAAATCACTACACCTCATAGCATGGAAGTTCCGTGGCTGAAGCCCATGGAACTAGTATGCTCAGAATCGGTTGAGGTCCTCCTCGGAAGTAGGAAACCCTCCACTAGGGCCACTTACCTAGCTAAGTGGAAGAGGCTTTTGGTCTAGGCTGTCCACACTGGCATCAATTCCATCAATTCTAGACTTTTTGCTACACCTGAAACGGCAGGGACTATATGGATCATCAGTTAAAGGCCACCTGGCAGCCATTTCAGCATTCCATCCCCGGGGAAGCCAGACACTCGGTGTTTGATAACCCATTGATTGTCCGTTTCCTGAAAGGTTTGGACAGGCTGTACCTACCTACATGGTTACCAGTTCCCCTGTGGGACCTCAGCCTCATTCTGTCTGGGCTGATGGGGCCTCCATTTGAGCCTTTAGTGACATGCTCACTTTTCTACCTATCCTGGAAAGTGACATTTCTTAGGGCCATAACTTCCACCAGGGGAGTATCTGAGCTTAAAGCGGTTACATCGTAAGCTCCCTACATGATGGTCAAAGATAAAGTTCAGCTTTGCCCTCACCTGGCCTTCCTACTGAAAGTGGTTTATTAGTTCCACATGAACCAGGACATATTCCTCCTGGTTTTCTTCCCGAAACCACATGCTAGCAGTAGGGAACATAGACTGCATTCGTTGGATGTGAGGCGTGCCTTAGCTTTCTACATTGAGAGAATCAAGCCATTCAGGAGAATGACCCAGCTCTTTGTAGCAGTAGCAGACAGAATGAAAGGGCTAACAGTTTCTTCCCAATGGATTTCATCATTGTTTACTTCCTGTATCAAGACCTGTTATGACTTTCCAAATTTACCTACCCCAGCAATAACAGCCCATTCCATGAGAGCTCAAATGTCCTCTGCAGCATTCCTGGCCCAGGTGCTAATTCTGGACATTTCTAGGGCGGCAACATGGTCCTCTGTTCGCATCTTTGTTGCCCACTACGCTATTACTCAGCATGCCAGATATGCTGCTGCTTTCAATAGAGCAGTATTGCAATCTGAGGAAATTTGAAATCCAACCCCTCCTCCTACGGTCTAGCTTGAGAGTGACCTACTTGGAATCAACATGAGGAATCACTCAAAGAAGAAAAGATGGTCACTAACCTTCTCTAACTGTTGTTCTTTGAGATGTATTATTCATGTCCATTCCAAGACCTGCTCTCATTATCCCTCTGTCGGAGCCAGCTAGCAAGAAGGAACTGAAGAGGCAGAAAGTCGGTATAGCTCTATATAGGGCACCATGAAGGCACGACTCCACGGGGCTCCAGAACCAACCCTCTGGGTACCACTAGGGGGAAACTTTCCAGCAGATTGTGCACGCAGTGCGCACACACCTACTTGGAATGGACATGAGCAACACATCTCAAAAAACAACAGTTACAGAAGGTTAGTAACAGTCTGTTTTTAGGACTTTTGTTTACTGAATGCTAAAGTATTCTAGGTACTTGAGAAAAATAAACAGAAATACTGAAGAGTTTACAATCTAAACTTATATGTGATATGACAAATGAGAGTATCATAAAGTAGAGACAAGATGGATGATGGGAAGGTAAGGCTATAACAATAAAACCCTATGAGATTCAGATTAGCCATGTGCACAACTTGATGGTACTGTAGAAAGTCTGTATCTGTCTAATCAATCTATAGTTTGTGGTTATAGACTCTTTGCGTGCATCACAGAAGAAGTGAGTCTTAAAAACACTTCAGGAAGCTTGTCTGAAAGCAATGGTCCTAGGCCAGTGATCATGAAGAGGAAATATTGATCCCTGCTGCCAAAGTATTTTCTGGATTTTTCAAATTAGCTTGACTGCAGGTGTCCAGGGGTATACATTCATTCAGCACTCCTTGTTGAAGCCAAATTCCTATTTAACTGAGCCAAATTCAGATTAATAGCACTATAATCAGTTCTTGGATGAACTCAGTGGTTGTAGAACTTAAATACTAAAAAAAAATCAACTCATCTTCCAGATTATTTGTTTATTTTTCATCTGAAAAATGCATACCAAACAGTATTTGTCAGAAATTCAGATACTTGGAGTGGGATGAGTTGGGGCTGAGATCTTGTTTGGGGAGAGAAGCTTTTTAGACCCAAAAGGGGTTGCTGAAGAGTTCCAACCATTAATACACAGAATGGAAGAGCTATTCAGTAAGAGACCTTGTGTTTGTGGAGGAGGGGAAAAAAGACATTTGGGGAAATTGGTAGTAGGAAAGTCAGGCTGAGATTGTAAACTGTTTAAAAAATAACATGGAAATGAGGAACAAAACAAATTGAAATTTTTAATAATCTTTTCATCTCTTATTGCATTTTGGCAGGTGGAGGTCAAGGCTATTCCTGTTTCCCAGAAAAAAACCTCTTTGCAACAAGAACAACTGAAAAAACTCCAGCGGATACCAGGCAGTCCTGCAGCATCCTCTGGCACTGATATGACCTTCGGAGGACACCCTTCACCAAAACTTGATGCTTCATATGAACCAATGATTGTGAAAGAAGCTCGCTACATTGCTATTACAATGATGAAGGTAAAATATTGTCATTTCGGCAATGCAGTTGTAAAATATTATTCTCCAAGTGGAGAAGAAAGGAACCATACAAATGAACACACAGATATGTAAATCTCATTATATTCATTACACCTGTCTTTCTATTTGGGGTATTTGGATTCATGAAATTATATATAATTACTCTTTATAGATTTTTGCATGTTTACAAAAATCAAAGTGACTTAAATTTCTGTGGAGTGACATTAAGTTGTCTGCTATGAACCAAAGTAAAGCTGGTCAAGACTTTTTTGATAAACGACTTTTTATAAAAAATGCTAATTTTTTAAACCAAAAGTGTTTAAGAAATGGTTGGATTTGACAAATTTCCTGACTCAAAGAAGTCAAGGAAGAAGGTTTGAAATGGTCTAAACGTTTTTGTTTTGAAATTTTCTAAATGGAAATGCTGGTTTTTTGGTTTGAAAGGACTTTCCATTTAGAAATTAGAGCTAATTAGACTTGGGGGAAAAGGAAGAAAAAAGTAAAAATAAAAAACAAAACATTTCACTTGATCCAAAAATCAGTTTATGAATATTATAGAGATTTTGGCTTTAAAATAGGAAAAAATGTCAACTTCTTGAAGATACTGATCAGACAGAAAACTGTTTTCCACCCACCTCTAGTCCAAAGTGCTCAATGGCGTTACATTCTTGAAGGAGGACATTCCTTAGTAAGATGGTCTGTCTTTGTGGCCTTCATTTTCTAAAGCTCATAAGGTCAGAGATCTGTATGAGATCTGCCTTTTGTAAGAAGCTTTGAAGCCACCTTATCCTTCAGATTTATCCTCTTAAAAACTGAACACGTATATTTCTAGTCTTACCTAAATCCCAGGGAAGTTGGACTTGGCTGCTAAGAGTCTGAATCACGTGGAGCAGAAGCCAGCTGTGGTTTTCAGGACATTCTTTCAAACAAACAAACTCCTCTCATGCAGTCCAAGATTTTCATGGCAATGGTGGAATTTAAAGAGCAATATTTTTAGAAGAATGTAATGAGTTTAAAGGTTCCTTTGCTTCAGTCTTTCAGTTCAATCAGGGACATCTTATTTTTAGGCTATGTCTACACTACAAAGTTAAGTCGACTTAAGTTCCATTGATGTACAGCCACCACTGTAATTAAACCACTGTTGCATGTCCACACTATGCTCCTTGTGTCGATGGAGCACATCCACAATAACGGCTCTTGCATTGACACAGAGGACGATGCACCATGCACTATTCCATTGTGCATCAGGTTGCAGGGTGTTTCGGGAAGGGTTTGCAATGTCTCATGGGGGCAGGTTCAACATCACATGATACAGGTTTCTCAATCCCATCATTCCATCGGCATCCTACGAGGTTTCCAGCTGCTTTTCAACTGCCATAAGTCAACCATCTATCTCAGAAAGCATGAATCCTACATTGCTCTTCAGTATCGTGCTGTGTGTTATGAACACAAGGCTATAAGAGGAGTTCAACAAGGGTATTATTCACCACCCCTGAACCTCTCCTTGTAGAAGTAACATGTCTGCAGTTGCGCACAAGGGGCAACTATTTGCCTCCTGCTATGCCTGCTGCAGCTCTTTGCATTTTACACAGTACTACTGCATGTCCCTATCATAGCGCTTCCCTCCATGCCCTGAGTAAGTTCCTGTAGCTGGATTGGAGCTGTGCCTGCATAGGCTTTAAAAGGGGAGAGGTGTTTCCTGTGTACCTGGCTGCAGGGCAACGGCATTCAAAACTGTGATTAGAATGGCGTTGTGTGATATCTTCTGGAGGCCACTTAAGACGATGTAAGCAGCGCGGTGTTTACCCTGATACTGTGTCACTCTAACTACATTGCCCTAAGCTCTATGTGTTTCATCAAGGTGGTTTTATTATGTCGGCATAGCAGGAGAGTTAAAGGGAGAGGGAGGAGCATTGCAGTGTGTACGCCTCCATAGTTAGATCGGCATAAGCTGCCTTACATTGACAAAACTATGTAATGTAGCAATGGTCTTAGTGTCATGCTGTCTGGAGTGGTTTATAACCATGAGTGCCTACCCCAGGGCAGACTGTGAAAAACAGGGCAGGCACCCCAAACTGGTGGTATGTTCTATAATTAGATTTCACCAACCCAGTAACAAATATGAACTCCTGGGTCACTATAACAGTCTTACTATGGAGTCCTGGGCACTCCAGTCTATCTTGCCACCCAGGCAAACTCGACATAGTGATAAATGGTCACTTACACCAAAAATCACAAAATATTCAGGTTGCTCCCAGTCCTGAGAGACCAGTCACTTACCCCAGATCTATTTGTACCTTAGATCTGACACCAAAGACAACTCTGGTAGCCAATCCTAGAGCAAACTAAGGATTTCTTGACTAGCAAGAAGAAATGACAGTTATTTACAGGTTAAAGCAGGCAACACATATGCACAAATGAGTTCACTCTACGGTTGCAAAAGGTGACAGAGATGAGTAATCTGTCAGCATTCAATGGCTTTTCAAGGCTAACCCTGGTTGACCTTGGGGTCTTTTCTTTTTATTCCTTAGCTACAGCCCTTGTAAGAGTCCAAACACCAAAGAGATTAATACCTTTCATGTCAACAATCTTTATTTCCCTCTTCCAGAATTCAAACTGATGGGACAAGGCCTTCTGCATGTACTTTTCGATGGGTGGATGGCATTTGTCCTACAGTGGTCCACTTAATTTGATAGTCTTCCTGTATGGGCGGGGGGAACCACTCTTCCCATGTGAGTTCACAAGTTCAGAGCAGGCATTTTACAATTATAAAATAAATTTATATTTTACCTTGTATCATGGACTACATACATTACAAGTAAGATTAATGCATGCAGTAACTTACAAGCATTTTATAGAGTCTAAACACTGAACACATCCTTATAAGTCTAACACCCGTCTTGAACAATATTAACATATAAGTGAGTTGGTCTGGTTTCCATCTATGAATTTATCAATGCTCAGTTGTTGTTAACAGACTTGGCCAAAGCTGGCACCTGGTTTACCAGGGTCAGACTTAAGCATCAGGACCTCTTTTGGCTTTCCTGAAAGAGAAGAGCTATCATCCTGCTATTTGGCATAATTTATGTAATTCCTCATCAAATTCCTCAGACATAGAGACCAGGAAGTCTCAGATTCTAGGTTTTCTTTTATAGAAACTTCCAGCATAAGCTACTTGTCTTCACTTTCCAGCCTGTTTGTGGCCTGTCTCCACCCTACCTATCATCTCTCATATGCTATCGAAATGTCAACTCCTGTCTCCAAATGGTTTATGATGCCAATCTTCATCATCCATTTGTTAATTTTTCAAACAGGCACTTTTGTGCTTTTTCCCATACGGCCAATCATAATTGGGGGGAGATTCCCATAAATATCTACAAAGCGAACTCATTGTTCTCCTTCAAAGCTCTCCTTAAAACTCTTCTTTGCCATGATGCCTATAAAATATTTGATTGTGGTTAGACAGCTGGTGACTAATATTGTCTCATTGTTTCCTTGTGCTCCCTCATCTGTCTGTTTGTATTCACCTGTTGTCTTATGCTTGGGTTGTAAGCTCTTTAGTGTAGAGGGCCATCCTTTTGTTCTGTGTGTATACCTTCTAGCACGACAGGATGGGTTTCTGGTCCATGACTGGGGCGCACCAAGATGCTACCGTAATATTAACAGTAATACAAAGTTGTTCTGATTATCTGAAATGGGATTGTTTGTTGCTTCTGCACCACCTCCTGGAAGAACAATAGAAGGCAGCCAAGGAGATTATAGCTGAGGAATTTTAGTCTTCCAGGATTGCTTGATGGCATCCATTGATGCATCAGAGGCATTGCTTTCAGGGAAGTTGGGTAAGCAATGTTCCTTCATCAGCACATGTGACTAAAGTCCATTGAGTCTTACTGGGTAGGCCCAAATGTACATTTAAAATAGTCTTTTTAAGGGGCCTAACCTGTTTAGCCTTAATACAAGGAAACACTCTTGAGATGCTTAGAGATGAACACAGAAGTCAGGTCTTTGAGAATCGGTTGGCTAGAAGCAAACCTTTCTGCTTTCAGATTTCAGAAGTGTGTTTCACAGGGTCTTTTGGAGTATTCCTCCACATGTTTTTTAAAAATCTAATTTATCAATAATGAAGTAATTAGAGGGAGCAGAAATGCCAGAAAAAGTCCATGTCTTCTCCATCTACCACATGTACATTTTCTGGTGCTGGACACCAATTTGACAGGAAAGATGAGTCTTTTATGCTCATTTTTCCCTTGTTATTTCCCTTTTCCCTTTGGGAAATATAATGTGTATCCACTTGCAGCAGGAAGTGGAATTATGAGATCTTAAATGTCATCCAGAAAGGCTTTGTGATTTGGATATGGCTAGAGACCTCTATTATATGAAATAAATACTACTGGGATTTGTGTGATTATGGGAGACTTTATTTTCCCAGATATAGATCGAAGGACAAGTGCTACTAATAATTGTAGGGCCTAGATAATTCTAGATGCAATAGTCAAGAGATTTCTTCACCAAATAGTCACTGAACCAATGAGAGATGATGCCATTTTAGATTTAGTTTTGATAAGTAGCTAGGACTTGATAGAAGAACTGATTGTAGAGGAGGACAACCCTTGGTTCGAGTGATCATACGTTAATTCAGTTTAAACTAAATGGAAGAATAAGCAAAAATAGGTTTCTTGATTTCAAAAGAGCAAACTTTAAAAAATTAAGGAAATTTGTTAGGGAAGTGGACTGGAGTGAAGAACTCAAGCAGCTGAATGTGTAGGGGGTTTGGAATTGCTTTAAGACAAAGTAGCAGAAACTGTTTGAAGCCTGTATCCCAAGCAAGGAGAAAAAATTCATAGGGAAGGACTGTAGACCAAACTGGATGAACAAGCATCTCAAACAGTAAGAGAAAGCAGAAAGCCTACAGGGAATGGAAGAAGGGATGGATCAGCAAGGAAATCTACCTCTTGGAGGTCAGAAAGTGTAGGGAAAAGATGAGAACCGCCAAAAGCCAAGCAGAGTTAGACCTTGCACAGGAAATTAAAACAATAGTTCATTAGTCGTATAAACTAACAAGGAAAGAAGTGTGACTGCTAAACACTGCAGATGGGGTGGATATTAAAGATATTAAAGATAAGGTGTGGCCCAACACTTAAATGAATGCTTTGCCTCAGTTTTTAATAAGGGTAATGAAGAACTTTGATGCAGTGGCAGGGTGGCTAATGAGCAGGATCCTAGTTTTCTGTGAAAACCCCCCAAAATTTCCCGATTAAAAAAAAACATAATTCGCATTTTTCCACGATTAAAATGAAACACTGATTTGTAGTTTACCTAACCACAATATATATATATATAGGTATCATTTGAACACACATTTTTATTCATATATTTATAATTTTTAAGCAAGTTCAAAGCCTACTAGGGCTATCAATCATTATAATAAAATAAAATTTAAAGAATGAGCCTGTCACAGTGCATTGTTTCTTTACTGTTGTTGATGGCCCTGCTGTTTCAGCCTCTTGTTTTCATTTCTTTTCATTCAGTTTACCACTTTCCATGTGTTCTACAATTATCTGACTGCCCTCAAAAGTAGTCTACAGCCTTGCTGCATACAGTACAGAACAGCACATTACCATCAATGTCACATTTGTCCTTGTCAAACTCAGAGACACGATCTTTAGGATGATTTTTAACATTTTCAGCATCTTTTCATAATTTTAATTACTCGCATCTGGAGGTTGAAGTAAAATTTGAGATGCATTAAAACACAAACCCCTATTCGCCATTGAATAACCTCTATATGTCAGAATCAGTTTATTGAAGTATATTTAGCTATCTACATTTAAAGCGCATTCAGAAATCACAAGAGGGGATGTTGCATGCACTGAATAAGTGACACTGGTACTTTCAGTAAAATTTAGTTAATAAATGTTTATATTTTTTCACAAAATATAAAAACTAAAGATTCTTTGTAAAAACACAAATTCTACTTCTACAATCCCTTGTAATGAGAACAAAGATATGGAAGTAGAAATTACCAATTCCAAGGTGGAAGCCAAACTCAAACAGATTTAAGGGACAAAATCAGGGCACTAGAATAATTTCTAACCAAGAATATTAAAGGAACTGGCACATGAAATTGCAAGCCGAATTTTTAATGAGTCGATAAACTCGGATTTTAATGAATCCATAAATGCTATGACTGGGGAATTGCAGATATAGTACCTATATTTAGGAAAGAAAAAAGTGCTCTGGGTAATTACAGACCCGTTAGGTTGACCGCAGTTGTATGCAAGCTCTTAGAACAGATCTTGAAAGGGAGAAAGTAGTTAAGGACATACAGGTAAATAGTAATTTGGATAAAAAACATGTTTTTACAAAAGATGGATCAAACCAACCTGATCTCTTTCTTTGAGAAGATAACCAATTTTCTAGACAAAGGAAAGGCAGTAGATCTACTCTACCTAGATTTCAACAAAACATTTTATACAGTTCCACATGGGAAATTATTAGTTAAAGTGGAGAAGATGGGTATTAATATGAGCATCAAAAGATAGGTAAGAAATTGGTTAATGCAGAAGGCCCCAAACTGTGGGGCATGGAGGAACAATGTGGTTTCCATCCTGGATGTGGAACAACGGATCAACTCTTTGCTTTCTCACAGATACTTGAAGGGTCGTGGGAATTTGCTAACCCGGTCTACCTTTGTTTTGTAGGCCTGGAGAAGGCTTTATGACCACATTCCCCAAGATGTTCTTTGGGAGATGCTACGGGAATATGAGGTGCCAGTGCCACTGTTGCACAGGGCTGTATTATCCATTAGGCGCAATAGGGGCAGTGCCTAGGGCTTACGAAACTTTCAGGGCCTATGAAAAAAATTTTATATATAATTTTTTTTTTTTATTTTAAAAAGTATTTATTAATAGCTTAAAATCAAATTAGTTATTTCGGTCGGGGGGCCTACAAAGGCAAGTGTGCCTACGGCCTACGAAGGTCTTAAAACGGCCCTGCTGCTGCATGCTGTCTGGTCTCTCTATTCCCGGAGTGAGAGTTGTGTCCAGCATTCTAGGCATTAAGTCGAGTTTGTTCAAGATGGATGTTGGACTCCACCAAGGGTTCATCCTGTCCACACTCCTGTTCATGATCTTCATGGGCAGGATACCAAGATGCAGCCATGTTGGGGAGCGTATCTAGTATGGGGTCTTGGAAGTGGCATCTCTGTTGTTTGCAGATGATGTTGTCCTTCTTGCTTCTTCAAACTGTGATCTCTGACATGTGTGAGTGACTGGGATGAGACTGGGATGAGAATCAGCACCTCCAAATCAGAGGTCACGGTTCTTTCCCAGAAGAAAGTGGAGTGTTTTCTTCAGATGAAGGGGGAGCAGGTGCACTTTAGTGGAAGAGTTTAAGTATGTTAGGGGTCTTGATCATGAATGATGGTAAGTGGGAGCGTGAGATTGATTGACGGATTAGTGCAGTGGTGTCAGTGATGTACTGATCTGTGGTGGTGAAGCGGGAGCTAAGTTTTCAGGCAAAGTTCTTAGTTTACAGGTCAATCTACATCCCCGTTCTCACCTATGGTCATGAACTTTGGGTAATGACCGAAAGGAGATGATCTCGGGTACAAGAGGCAGAAATGAGGTTTCTCTGTAGAGGTGCTGGGCTGACTCTCCAAGATAGAGTGAGGGGCTTGACTATTTGGGAGAGCCTCGGAGTAGAGATGGCTGAGGTGGTTTGGGCATCTGATAAGATTGCCGCTGATAGGCTTCCTTTGGAACTATACCAGGCATATCCCACTGGAAGGAGGCCCTGTGACTGACCCAGGACACACTGGAGGGATTATATCTCCCAACTGGCCTGGGAATCCCCCAGGAGGAGCTGGAACCTGTTGCAGAAAAAAGAGAGGTATGGTCCTCCCTACTCTCGGTGCTGCCACCACACCCCTCATCAGGAAAAGTGACATAAAGGAAAAGAAGACACAAAGTTGGGAGTTATTGCCAATAGAGAGGAGAACCGGAATATCATACAAGAGCTGGACAACCTTGAAAACTGAAGTAATAAAAATGGGATGAAATTTAATAGCGCATGGTATAATGTCATGTAGCTAGGGACTAACAGAAATAATTTTTGCTATAAGCTAGGGACTTATCATTTGGAAGCGACAGAGGAGGAGAGAGACTTGGGTGTATTGGTTGATCACAGAATGACTATGAGCTGCCACTGTGGTGTGTCCATGAAAAAAAATTAATGCAGTCCTAGGATGCATCAGGTGAGGTATTTTCAGTAGAGATAGGAAAGTGTTGTTCTTTGAGTGCTTGCTCATGTCCATTTCATGTGTGTGTGCCACAAGCACCAGCGCTGGATATTTTTCCCTCAGAAATATCTGTAAGGCCAGCTCTAGCGCCTTCTTCATTGGCACACACGTGCACTGGTAAAAGGGTGCTGCCAGCCCCACCAGTGACGGTACTGGAATGTCCTTGTCTCGGCAAGCCTTCTACCAGTGGTCTCCATAGATTTAGTGTACATTGTTTGTTAGATAAGTTTAATTAGTTAGTGTTAGTAGTTAGTTAGTCCCGCAGGGACATAGCCCCAGGCTTCAAACCATGTGCTCCATGTAAGAAGCCCATGCCCATAAACAATCCTCACCAGAGCTGCTTACAGTGTCTGGGAGAGACCTACATTCGAGACAAGTACAGGATTTGCAGACACTTCAGACCCTGCACTAAAAAAGACCAGAACATCCAGTTAAGAGCACTCCTGATGGAGTCTGCTGTCAAACCAGACTCTGAGCCTAGCTCATCAGACTATGTGTCCAGTACATCAGCAGCTACTCAAAGCACCCCCCAGCACTGAGTTTATCTCAGCCCCAGTCATCATCCCCGGTGCCAAAGAAGCAGCACAAGAAGCTGCACACCAGAAGAGGACACTTCCTGGTCCGTAAGAAGGACAAACAGGGAACAGAGGACGAGCTGCTTGTCTTCCCTGGAACTCGGGTTGGCTATAGCTTCATCCATTAGAGCTCCCAGTCTTCCCTGGGACATGCCTCCACAAGCAGCCAAGCTTGCTCTCATTCCCAGTACCGCTCACTCCTCAGGAGACCCCCACCGAGACCCTGTACTGGGGCAGCCAGCCAAGAATGTGTCCAGGGGCAAGCCTAGGATGGCAGCCCCACGCAGATCCCCGATGCTTTGACACTGCCCTCTGACCCCTCATCTGTCACTCATGGCCTGACAGTGATCACTAGGACCCCATCATCGGTCCCCAGAGCACCTCCACTGGCAGACAGACCCCCCAGTACTACTCCCTGGAGCCTCAATATAGGTCACCAGGGTCCCAGTGCTGATACCCAGAGCTATGGTATTGGTCTCTGGAGCACCACTATCGGTCACTGGTGTAACATCATTGACCACTAGATGCTTAGAACCTATCAACAGAGTCCCAGCACCACTTCCCAGTACCAGAACGCCGCACCTAGTGGTGCACTAAAGAGTTGGAGATAAGGTCAGCACCACCATGGTCCCCAGAAGAGGACCCCTGTGATTCAGAGGGAGAGGGAGATCACCTTGCCCAGGGGTCAAGCGAAACTAGCCACAACTGCAGGTTTCCCCCGAGGCCTGCCACCAGGCTCATGGCCACCGACATAACGGCCCATACAATGGTTGTTCTGGGAACTTGTGGGGATTCCCTCCTGCCCCAGGGTGGCAAGTGCGACAGTCGATCTCAGGAGTGTCTGAGACACGCTCAGAGACAATGTCATGCCCACTCCCGGACTTGGATGAAGAGCCAGACTAAGCTGTGGGGGCTTCAGTGGTACCCATGGAAGAGGCTACCCTCCCTGCAGAAGAACAGTCGCCCACTACACCCTTAATTGCCTCATCATTATCATCGTCTGATGAGGTGGTTGCTGATCCTTCTGCCATGGTCCCGCAGGACGACTTTAGAGTGCACCAGGAGATACTCAAGATGGTGACCATAAATTTGGGGTTGGAGGTGGAGGAGGTGAAGGTGAAGGAGCCCGCTGATGTGCTTTTTGACGTTTTGGCAGCAGTAGCCCCATCTAGAGTGGCCCTTCCCATCCACAGGGGAGTTGTCAAGCTTGTCAAGGCTTTATGGTAAACACCCTCCCCTGTACCCCCTACATGTAAAAGGGCCAAGAAAAAATAGTATGTTCCTGCCAAAGGGTTTGAGTATCTGTACTCTCACCTGTCCCTGGGGTCACTGGTAGTGTCAGCTGCCAACCAAAGAGACGGGGCAGTCAAGCTCAGCCCCCAAGAATAAAGACGCAAAGAAGCTGAATCTCTTTATTAGAAAGATTTACTTGACTGCTAGCCTCCAGTTCTGTATATGGAATCAGCAGGGCCTGCTGGGGAGATATGACTATAATATATGGCATTCCGTAGCCAAATTCACTGACTCCTTGACCCAGGAGTCTAAGCAGGAGTGTTTGGCCATTTTGGAGGAAGCGCGAGTCAGTGGCCCGAGCTTCCCTCCAGGCAGCCTCTGACATGGACAGCTCAGCAGCCAAAACAATGGTGTCAGCAGTCTCTATGTGGAGAGCTTCATGGCTCCAGTGATCTGGCTTATCTCTGGAGGTCCAACAGTCTATCCAGGACCTCCCCTTTGATGATGCGGCACTGTTCTCTGACCAAACTGACATCAGGCTGCAATGGCCTAAAGGATTCCAGGGCCACACTCAGCTCCCTAGGCCTGTCCACTCCATCTGCTTCCAGGAAGCATTTCAGGTCCCAGCAACCGCAGTGATTCGCGGGTGAGGCCAGGAGCAAGCCCTATAAGAAAAAGAACGGGCTATTAGCACCATCAAGGTCAACCCACCCTGCCAGCACTTCCCAGTCAGGCTCAAGCCACTACCCACCAGCCAGCAGGCAGGCCTTTTGAGGGTGCCCCTGGGGGGTGGCCTAGCAGATTTAACACAGGATCCAACGCTCCCCTTCTTTTCAAACCGCCTTTCCCCTTGCCTTTCTGAGTTGGTGGCTATAAAGTCAGACAAGTGGGTGCTAAGCACTACTGCAGTGGGTTACACCCTTCAGTTTATTTTGATCCCTCCTTCCTACCCCCATTCCTGTACCTCTACAGGAACCCTTCTCACGAGCAACTTCTCGTCTTGGAGGTGCAAGCTCTCCTACGGGTAGGGGCTGTAGAAGAAGTTCCCTACAACTGAGAGGGAAAGGGTTCTACTCCCATTACTTTCTAATCTCAAAGGCCAAAGGAGACCTGCAGCCCATTCTGAACCTACATCTCCTCAAGAAATAGCTCAAGAAGCTGAGGTTCCATATGGTCTCCCTGGCTTCCATCATCCCCTGCCTGGAGACAGATATGCCGCCCTTGACCTTAAAGGACACATTTCCATTTTCCATGGCCACAGACAGTTCTTATGGTTTGTGGTGGGAGACAACTACTACCAATTCATGGCCCTCCCATTTGGCCTATCAATAGCGCCAATGGTGTTCACAAAATGTAAGGCGGTATTCACTGCCTACTTCAGACGTTGGGGAATACAAATTATCCCTTACCTCAACAACTGGCTCATCAAGAGTCACTCGGCAACTCAGGTCTAGCATAGTATCATGGTACTACAGGCCACCTTACAAGAACTGAGCCTGTTGGTAAATCTACATTAGTACAGAGAAATCTACATTAGTACCGGTGCAAAGGATAGAATTCATCAGGGCTGTCCTCGATTCCAACCGGGCCAGAGCATTTCTACCTCAAGACAGAATTCAAAGCATGTCAAACCTGATCACCCAGGTCACAGGTCATCCCCTCACCACAACAAAGATTTGCCTCAGACTGCTGGGTCACATGGCAGCGTGTACGTACGTGGTACAATATGTAAGACTGCATCTCAGACCCCTTCATATGTGGCTAGCATTGGTTTATTCTTCGACAACACACAGCTTGGACATGATCCTTAAGATCTTGCCTCAAATACTTGCCTCATTGTCATGATGGAGAAAACCTACGCACGTAGCAAGAGGAGTTCCATTTGCACTCCCACATCTGATGCTCTCCTCGGTATCTGATGCCTCGGATCTATGGTGGGATGCCCACGTTGATTCCCTCAGGACCCAAGGCCTCTGGTCCACAGAGGAACTGACGTTACACATAAATGTCAGAGAGCTCAGGGCAATCCATTTAGCCTGCGAAGTATTCCTTCTCCAGATGTTGGTAAAGGTAATACAAGCGTTTACAGACAATACAGCATCAATATATTATGTCAACAAGCAAGGGAGAAGCGAGATCCTCAGCCCTCTGCTCAGAGGCACTCCATCTGTGGGACTTCTGCATGGAACATGTGCTCTACCTCGAAATCTCACACTTTCCGGCACGTTGGCAGATCACCTCAGCAGCTCCTTCTGTTCTTGCCATGAGTAGTCCCTTCATCCAGAGGTAGTCAAGATTATTTTCCAGAGGGGGGAACTCCCCAGATGGACCTGTTCGCAACCAAATAGAACAGGAAATGTTTCTGTTTCCTGCAACGGCTTGCTCGCTTCCTGATGCTTTGATCCTGCATGGCCTAATCAGCACTTGTTCGGCATGTTGCTGGACCGGGCAGTGGCAGCCCCTTAGATACTTCTGGACCATGTGGACTTGATTTTACAGGATCATTATCAGCTGTTACATCCGGACCTAGATGTCTTATATCTGACGGCGTGGATGGTGCATGGTTAAGCCCAGAAGAGCAGGCTTGCTCCACTTAACTTTAGAAAGGCCTGCTGTAAAGTAAAAAACCCTCTACTAGAACAACTTACCTGGCCAAGTGGAAAAACGGTTCTCCTGCTGGGTGGCAAAATGAAACCTAACTCCGCATTTCTACGAAAAGTGATATCGCACTTTCATGTCAATCAGGACATCATCTTGCCAATCTTTTTTCCGAAACTTCACAGCTCTAGTGAAGAGAGATGCTTGCACATCTTGGATGTCAGGTGAGAAATGACTTTCTACATCGAAAGAACTAAGCCCTTCCCGAAAATCTCTTCATCGCTGTCACCAAGCGAATTAAGGGTTTGCTAGTCTCATCAGAAAGGATATCATTCTGAATCACCGTTCACCATCTGCAATTGGACTTGTTACGAGCAGGCAAAGATTGCATCTGCTGCCATTCCTAATAGCTCATCGACAAGAGCACAGGCTTCATCAGCAACTTTCTTGGCGCAGGTACCAATACATGACATTTGCAGGGCTGCAACTTAGTCTTCTGTTCACATCTTTACGTCCCACTATGCCATCATGCAACAGGCCTGCTTAAGGTAGTCATTCATTTTTTTTTCATTTAAATCAAATAATAAAATTACAAGTTTTCTTTCCCAAACCAATACCAACTAGTCAGAAACCAGACAACATAAATTGGTTGTCTTAGAGCATTATAATTTATATAGGATTAGTAAATTAAGAATCTGATTTTTATGGCATATTCAGACAGGTTGAAGGGACAGGCAGTTTTAATCCGGAGACTCTTCAGGTGTGTGTCTTGCTGTGTTACATTCAATTATGAGCTAGCTAATTAAGATCCACCATCTTGGATTAGGGCTCATTCCACTAGGACTCAGGCAGCATATGTGACTTGTTCAAGAAGCATACCCAATGCATACATTTGAAAGTCAACTTCTCATGGCTGTTTGGCCTATCTGAAATGAACCATTGGTCATATTCCAGATCCTAGTGGACAGGTATCCACATCATATGAATACCACTCATTCAAACCCTTGTTGGCAGATTTGATTGAGGATAGAGGATTAGCTACCTCCTTACCCCTTGAATGTGGTCCCTTCAGAATTGGGGCCCAGTGCATTAGCAAGGTGGAATCTGGGCACACGCCTCCCCCCCAATAATCAGCACCTTTCATGAGCAATAATTACTTTTCTCACCTAAAAAGATCACTTTAAAGAGTGTGTATATTTGTGTACAGTTTTAACCTATTTCTAGTCCACACTTATATTATGTGAGCAGTTAGATTAACATGTTTTGAAAAATGATTTTGTTTTTATTTTAATATTTTCATAGTAGTGGTATAATAGTGTCGACTAAATGTTGATTTTGCTTTAGTTGAATATTTTTATTATTCTCTGCTTTGTAGGTATATGAAAATTATTCGTTTGAAGAATTACGCTTTGCCTCACCAACACCTAAGAGGTAAAAAAACAGTCTTGTAGAGAGAACTAAAAGTAAATATTATTCCAACTTTTAAAAAAACTTATTAATATCAGAGCTGTATGTGAATAGGTTCGTTATTCCAGCAAAGTTATTGTAATTTCTATTTAAAGAACTGTTCAGATTTCAATGCTCTGAAAAACATTCTATGTAGGGGGAAACACTAAAAATCAAATACATTTTTCTTAAAATTACAAGGATACTTGCATAAAATCAGTCTTTTATACTTGGTTTATTTGCTCCAGCTGCTTATTCCTAACCTGAATTCATTTTCTGAATTTGATTTTCTGTAGAAATGATTTTCACAGAAGGTTATCTATTTATTTATTTATTTATCATAACTTGAAGAGCTTAAGTGGCTTGAGCAGATGAATTCCTGTGACTCAAAGATTCTGTTTCCATAGAAATGTCCCTGGTAGACAACAAAAGGTGTGTAGTTTGGGAAGGTATGGAGAGGGGAAAAAAGATCAGCACAATGACTTCTAAATAGAATGTTTCAGCAGCTTTTCAAGAAGCTGACATTTGGTTAATTGCTTCAATGTCTATTTTGTTTTTGTCTAGACCCAGTGAAAACATGTTGATCCGAGTCAACAATGATGGTACTTACTGTGCAAATTGGACCCCAGGAGCTGTTGGTCTTTACACCATTCATGTTACTATAGATGGCATTGAAATAGGTATTTAATTTTCATTAATCTTATATAGTAACTGCAAATGCTTAAGTATCCACAATGTGTGCAATAATTTGTGTAAATAGCATGTCAGTGAAAATTAGCACACTGCTTTGGAATCAAAAGCATTCTATTCAATCTCTGTCTTCCCCATGCCTCTCTCCCCATGCTGTTACCAAAAAACTAAAAGTAAAGACGCAACTGATAAAACTGTAACTTTCATAAGGAGCTTAAACCAACTTTTTGGAACTCTTTTAAAATACTGTTTCAATTCACCTTTAAATAGTTTTAAATTAAGCTCTCATTTCAGTAGTAGAATATCTGTGTAAATTTTCCTGAAGACCACCAGTGCTCAGGATTATTTTTTCACTGCAAAAGTTAATGACCTTACAAGCTTTTTAAAAACAAATGATTTTCCTACACTCCTTATAGGTGTTTGAGATTAACTGTTACAGGGGAAAAGGGAAGAGAATCAGAATTTGGATCCTAGTAGGTAATTTAATCATTTACATAGTGATGTAAATATACAGGGCACTTG
The DNA here is from genome assembly GCF_026122565.2 of Emydura macquarii macquarii. Lineage (NCBI taxonomy): Eukaryota > Metazoa > Chordata > Testudines > Chelidae > Emydura > Emydura macquarii. Next base: position 40,173,015 of record NW_027132610.1, on the reverse strand, counting down.
ATAGTACTAAGTCAGTACCAAGCAGATCACTGGTCCCTGTCCCAAAGGGCTTACTGTCTAAAGCTTAAGTGAAGATACATGGAACAAACAAGACAAAAAAAGAGTATTGTAACCCTTAGTCAAACTGTAATATTTTCATTGGCATTCTGAATTTTATTGAAAACATGACACTGACTGCCATGAAAAACAAAAAGCCTGAAAGAAGTAAATTCACTTTTAGCAGTTTCACTTGCTGCACATGGGCAATGAAAACCCTCAGACACTCGTGTTAGAAATGTGAGGATAGTTGTGAATGTGCAGGAGGTGGTCAGCTGTTATATTCTTGAGTTCTATGAGGCAGTTTCCACAGATCTGAATACAAAGAGTAATACTGTTCTCTCGGAGCGAAGGCCTGGTTGCTTTATTTTTTCCACCTCTGAAATGTAAAAGTAAAATATTTGTCCCTGGATATCTGTGCTGCATTAAGTGTGGAATTCCAGATGGTCATAAAAGTAAAAGCTACATGTAGTCACTATTTAGAAGCATGTGAGAAGAAATGCCTTGAGTCTGCTGTAACCCACTTTGATTGTGAAATGGTATGTAACAAGATAAAAAACTTGCTTTATTTGGTGGAAACTTTTACATACTATGCCACTCAAAGCTCTTGATTTCTAATGTACCTGGACGCAAACCTCTTGGCAGTACTTAAAAAGTACTTGCCAATTGTCTTGAATACTACTATAATTTTAATTTAGTTACCTGAAGTAAAGAGAAGTGAACATGGGAATACTGCAGAATTTGAGGGGAGTGTATCTATTTTAGATAAAATTTACAAGTTTTTCAGTACCACCAGTGAATCCATCTTCTGCGTTCATATTGATGTCTAGGATTGTGTATGGAATACATCTCCTAAAAATGGCAAATTGTCATGTTTCCACTCATATAAGAGCTTTGGTGGGGGGATTATTTATTTATTAATTAAGAAATGATGTAAATTAATGTGATAGGTATTTATAATGCAACATCTAGCAGGTTCAGGGAAAGTCTTCTGAATTGCTTCTCTTGGTAATAATCACAGGTTGAACTTTGGTTTTTTGCTGTTTTCTGTCATGCAGAATATTTCAGCCACAATGTTTTTTTCTTAAGAGATCTGCATGCGACCATCTAAATTTGTCACATAATATCAAGCACAACATTAAGAAGGAAATATATTATGCGTCCATTAAGCATTAGTGTAAATGCTTATTTGAGACAGACCAAATGAGTGCTCACCTTGCATATGACTCGGTTTTGCCACTGTAGTAGAAGAATGGAGCTAGAAAAACACCAAAGTGAGTTGTGCCTAACTGCATGGAGCAGAATGGTGGTTTTTATCAGCCAGCCAATTGCAAAACTCTTTGAAGCAGTGTAAAATAACTGTCCAACACTTCCTACATCAGTACTTACAGAAATATCAGATCCATACAGCATGCTACAACTGAATGAACTCTGAATGAACTATCTACAGTAGAACATCTAAAAAATTATTTTGTTACAATGTGTTGTGTTTTGATTCTGAAAGATTTTAAAAGTGATCCAACAAATTAAAATGAGAAGAGATGTGCCCTGTTTCTACAAGTATGAACTGAAACACTGCTAGCACCTTTTAAAGCATTGTTAGGTTGATCCTGCTCATTAAAATGTGTCCATAAAATTTAACGTTGCTCTATTAAATTTGATGTGTTGTTCCTTTTTTTTGGAAGTGGCACATTTTAAAGGAAAAATACAGTGCCTTAGCTATTAGATTCTGAGTATTTCTCATAATAGGTGAATTTAGTAGTTTCTTTGGGGGACAGTGGTAGGTTGGGGTATAATAGTAAAAATGTTATTTCTGGCTCAAAGTACAGCATAAAAAAGGTGTGGAAAGAGGAGTGGGTAAGGAAACAGGCAGAAAAGAGTGAAGGAATAGATAAGGGTAGATATGTAAACACGAATGAAGTTACGGAGAACTATGAAAATGAGGAGAGGCTTGAATTTAATGCATGAAATTGGGAATCAGCAAATTGATTCACTGAGGACGTATGCAGTCATGGAGACTGAGCCCTGGTCTACACTTACCTGGAGATTCGGCGGCAGTCGACGGGAGTTACGCAATCTACGCAGAGTAGCTTGCGAACCTCCCGTCGAGTCCTGTGCTTCCCTTCTACACGCTATCTTCACTGCACTGCACCGACAGGAACTGTGTTCCCGTCGACGCAGCACTATGCTACTTGAGGGGGTGACAGTTCCCATCGGCGCAGTGCAGTGAAGACGGCGCGCAGAAGGGAAGCACAGCAGTTGACGGGAGTTACGCAAGCTACTCTGCATAGTTTGCATGACTCCCATTGAGTGATGCCGAATCTCCAGGTAAGTGTAGACCAGGGCTTAGTCTCTTTGTGCCTCAGCTGCCCATCTATATAATGGGTATGATGTGATTTCTTTACATCTCGGGGTGATGAGGATAAATACATTAAAAATTGTGATGTATTCACATGCTTGAGTGCAATATTGAGGGCCAGATATATACTTAACCATCAGAAATCTGATATTTACCAGTTGCTCCAGTTTCTTTAGTGTAGTCTAGGTGCTGACCTCTGCCCAAGCTATCTGTGAGAGCTCTCTATTGGACTGCACCCCTGATAATTCCTCAGATTAGCAGATTCTTAAAAGCACACACAGCCTTCAAGTTTATTCGAATTCAATTACCAATCTGCAACTGGAATCTCATTCATGTTGTCTGGCCTGGTGCCATCCCCGGGCATACCACCTTGCATCATGGTGTGGTCCTACAGGCATCCCACCTCGGCTTCCTTTCTTGCAGTAACTTGCTCACAAACCAGAATACTTAAGTAATCAAATACTCTTTGTGGAGTCTTATTTATTTTGTCTTTTTCAGAACACAGACTTTTTGTCCCCTCAGTTCCAAATTCTTCTTCTCTTTGATTCAGGAGTCTCATAGCCCTCCTTTTGAGGGGTCTGTGCTATGATCTGGGCAAACACTCTTCTTGGTTCAGGAGTCCCACATCCCTCCTCCTGGGTGTCTGTGCTGTGATTTAAGGTCAGCTTTCCCCAGCCCATCAGTAGCCAGGTTCTAGCCCTGTTTCACAGAGATCCTTTTCTCCCTCTAAATTAAGCATCCCACAGCATTCCTAGGGGGGCTGTACTGGCAGACAGACATTCTCCTTTCCAAGCTGTCTGCCCTCTCTCCTTCCCCTCTGGCTGTCAGTCTCTAGAGGCTTCTCCCTTATCTCCACCCTGGCTTAATTTAGTCACATGACCTGCCTGTCATGTGTCTGTGATAATTCTCCCCTCCTGGGGAGGAGAGCTGAGGGAGTCACAGGAGGCCCTTGACCAGTTACTTCTTAAAGGAGTGACAGATTGCAAATTTAAATCCTCTTTCCTTGCTGGTAGATAATTATATCTGTAGTGTTTTAGTACACTGTTTTTAATATTAGTACAGCTTCAAGATAGCCCATTTTGGCAGGCTTTCATTGGCATGTAGTTTATGAGAGGAGGGGAGGCTCTGCTGAATTCAGCTCTGAACTACATGGGGAGGACGAGTCCACAGTGTGGGACTGCCAGATGTACTGTTTCTGTTAACTTTAGTTCTGGGAAATATTTCTCGTCCCTCATCCCATTTATTCAGCCAAGGAATAAAAATATTTTCAGCTGGTTTTTTTGGGGGAGCTTTTGGGTTTTTTGTTTGTTTATTTTATTTTTTTTAGCCGATTGAGCGCACAACTAAATACTCATATTCAGAGGTCATTTTTGCTGCATTGGGCCTCTAGTTGTCATTTTATGTTGACTGAGCAAGATAACATTTTACACCATACTACTGAACCATGCCATTAATGATGGATAATTACTCTCTTGTTGACATCTGTTCCCTTAAATGGTCTTTTTTCTTTTGTTTAACTTTTACACTTTTAACTCTTGTTTATTTACAGATGCTGGGTTAGAAGTGAAAGTAAAAGACCCTCCAAAAGGGATGATACCCCCTGGAACCCAACTTGTGAAACCAAAAGCAGAACCTCAACCAAACAAGGTCTGGATAACTAAGAATCCAAATAACTTGGCTTCTTTGTACATTTTGGTGGGTTAGAATGGTAATTCTAAACTAGAATATTTGCAAATCACCTTTTGTGTACTGAATGTGCACAAACAAAAAAGGAAGGATAATTTCATTGTGTTTCTAATTACTTAACCTCTTGAGAGAGACTTGTGCCTCATTTAAAATGAGTCAAGGATTTCTTCAAAGGAATAAAACTTTAAAAAAAATAGCTGCTGGAGTTTTCAGAAGGAATTGACAGATTTCATGGTGATGACTATGGTAATGCGTTCTTAATGGAAATCTGGTCTGGTCTAATTTAACAGTAAAGATCTGGAACCAGAGAACATTACAATAAAATATATTGCAGAGAAGCTATGGACTCTTCCAATTTCTTAGGCAACATGACTAATCCTAAATGTATCTGAGCCCCAAAGAGGTTGAAACATGGGTGACGGAACATGATTCTGAATTCATTTTTCCTTTTCTAGTATTTAAAATGAAAGGTCCAGATTTCTGTTCCAAATCTTTGTTGGTGAAGTTTGTGTCACAGTTTCATCCAGTCCCATAGCATATGGATACTCAAAACAAGTACCTCTTTTCTGTGATTCTGGTGGTGATCAGAGTAATTGAATAGGCAAGAAATTTCACTCTACATTCCATCAAGGGAATCCATAGGGACAGATGCAATCTGTGGCACCTGCTTCAAGATGTTTGAAGCAACCATCAGAAGAACAAAATCAGTAACTAACTGGATCTGAAGGTAGCCAAACTGGCACTAGTATGATTACAGACACTGCTCGTAAGCAACATATTTTGATGATTTCTGGTAACTTACATGAGTACACAAAGGAAAAAGAAGCCAGTCTCTAATGCGGGAAGCAAGGAAACTCTCCCCAAGGACAGAAAAACTTCTTGTGGTAACTGTGACACTACTAAAGGGAGTCCATGAGTTAAGGGGAATTGTAGTCTGAACAATAAGACCCTCCACTGAATATCATCCATGCTGCAGGAACCTGAGTTCGACCTGTTTGCATCAGCCCCAAACAGGAAGGCAGGGAAATACTTACCTAGAATGAGTGACAGCAATGCGCTGGTAGTGGCTGGTGCAAAGTCAAAGGCATGTCAGAGATATGGACATATCAACTGTTGTTTCCCATGGACTCATTTATTTCAGGATCAGATGAAAATATTGATATTCCTTGCCACACACTTGAGTAGGGAGACAATGGTTCTCCAAAAATAGTCCAGTTATTAGTTTGAAAGCTGTTAAACTTGATGATCAGAACATATTTTCTATATAGGGTTTGATTTGCAGTCCAGACCTGCCTTTCCTTAGCACATCAGCCTCTCTGGTTTAGGAAAGCTAGAACTATTTTGGACAAAACGTCAAAATATTAATAATACTTTTCTACAAAACAAACAACTATCATATCTGAAGATTTGGCTTGGAATCAATATGGATCAAAACTCAATGAACTGACAATGTGTTTGACACTATACTAGACACAAAATGGAGATGATATAAGAGAAACAGAGAGAAGGTGGGATCCACTTGGAAGCTCAGAGGAAGAAATAATTTGAGGATTTTTTGAATGGAGGGGTTATTGAATATTCTCTTGTGGACTCCCTGGAAGAAGTGACTGTTCAGAAATAACTTTGAAAATAAGAGAAAAGCTGTGGTTTGACCACTGGTTGATGTAGAGGACGTTCAGTACATAGGGGGCAGAATAGGGAAAAAGGAAACTACTAGCATCGCGCCTGCCATTATGGGCAGAGAAGAGGTCATGGCTGAATCAGTGCAGCCCTCTGATCTGTACTATATTGTGGTTCCGTAAGTCTGTCAGCAATTCCGAACCTCATCTACAGCTACAGTTAAAAATTCTGAACTTAGTAATCGGCTGCTGCAGGGAGAAAAACCTCTCTTCAGCCATCTGCATATTTCTGAACCATATTGTTAAATCCATCATAGATTGTGTCCCCCTGGAACTAAAATCTGTAATTCCAAGATTTTACCCATCCACCATTTGAATTGTTGCACTCCGTCATTTTTTGGGTGCTAATACAGCAATCCTAGTTCCCATAACTTTGGCAACAAGTTGGAGATGCGATCAGGAGTGAATTGACACAGTGCATTTTACAAGAATCAAGGATGTTACGAGAATTCCAAAATACATGCACACCAGATGCTACTTTGCATTGGAATTAGTATAATAAGTATACATCTTCATAACATGGGTGTGTGAAAGGTAGTAAAAATATTTACATAAATAGGACAGAATTGTTTAGGAAATCCTTATTTCTTTTTTGTTGACCTTCCACCCAAAGGAGAAGAAGGCAGCTTAATATCCTAGTGTTCAAGTGGCTTACAAGTAACATATCAGAAGCGTACTACAGCAACTGTTCTGAATGCTTGTCTAAGTGCTGCCTGTTGGAAGACAGATCTTTCTCTAGATCCCTTGAGGGAGAGGATTGATAATATGAATATAATGCTAAATATAGTATTTTAAAGTTAATAGATGTGCAGAAAAGATGTCAGGACCATATTTTGCTTTAACTTATTACTATTTTCTATAAAGGCTTTTTCAAATGAAAATAATTCTAAAAACATTATGAATTCTTTTAGGAACTTAACATAGTTTCTTTTAAAAAGAGGATTAATGCACTCCAGAAGGCTTAAATAGCTTATCCTGGATATTTTTTTCTTATAAACATGATTCAAAGTGTCAATAAAAGATTTTGTTACATTATTACTGCCAGTTTTTACATGAAAAGTTTGTTAATGCTGGAAAACTTAGTTTTAAATATAGATTGCATGAGTGAGGAAGAACACAGCCTCCTTAGACTGTATGTATATTTGAAACCACTAATCTTGAAGAGTTTAAATTCACCTAGCACAGGGCAGAAATCTGATTATGGGATAGGGTGGGAAAATAATGGCAGTGACAAGGTTTTGGGTAGAATAGGGACTATTGCAAATCAAAACATCAATGAGAAGGGTCTAATGTAAATTTGCCATGAGGAAGGGATAAGCAACTGGACAGCTATGGTGCAGATATAATGGGGGGAAAAGAGGACCCTCTCCTATTACTGGCTTCAGATGGATGTTTGAAACATCAGTTAGTCAGATTTTGACAGATACTGATCAGAAATGATATTTCACCAGAGCTGTAATTGAGATGTTCCATCAAATAGAAACCAGTGATCTTGGGCTGTACAGTTTTATTGCAGTTTAAGAACATGTAAAAAAAAATCTAACATTTGAAATTTCAAGGAAATAAAATAAAATATCAAGATAACATTTAATAGAAGTTTCTGATGTTCTTATGTTCATATAATAGATTTTTTCCAGTTAAACATACTTTTGCTGTTTTTTATTAGTTATAAATAGAAAAGGAAGTTTTACACAGCCATGGGAAACTAGCAACAAACTCTTGAAACTGCCACTTCATCACTATATCATTTCAGAATCTGTTGAACCTATTTCTATATACTCTTGAGAATTCTGTTCCAATTTTTTCTGCCTTACTGTCTTCCTTTGCCTTTCTTAGGTTCGCAAATTTGTGGCCAAGGACAGTGCAGGGCTTCGTATCCGTAGCCACCCTTCCCTTCAGAGTGAGCAAATAGGCATAGTGAAAGTCAATGGATCCATCACATTTATTGATGAGGTAATTCATAAAAACTTGTGTTTAAAAAAATGGGGTTAAGATGTAAATAATCCATGTAAATAAATGGTTTAATTTTCATGTATAAACATTGCTTTATCTATAATTGAAGCAACTGTGCATCAGATGTTTAGATTTTTGTATTTTATATCCATCCAGTTTTTCGGGATGTCATTTTACTTTTTTTTTTTTTTTTTTTTTTTAAGACTCCTGCAACAAACTTTGAGACTGCAGTCAAAAAAAGTGGAGTAGTAATAGTAGTGCTCATTACATTAAACATTCGCTATGGTTTCTCTAGGGATTTGCTGTCCTAACCTTTAATCTATATATTAAACACTACATTAAAATGTTGAGGTTGTAGAAAGTATTTTCATGAATCTTTCATTTACATTTCTGAAGATCGTCACATTTTAAGTAAATGTGCATGTATCATACTTGTAATGTAACTTCATATGTAACTGAAGTTATAAAAGCCAACATGGTGCTGGTGAGACATTAAAGTGAAAGGTGGGGAGAAGTAATTTTTATGAAAAAAGGCCTAACTTTTTAATTCTTAATGAATTTTTCTAGTTGTTCTTTTTACTTTCACTGCCTGGTACAAATGACTTTCACAACTTTGCCTCTTAACATGTATTCTTTGAACTGCTTTGGCATTCTTTGCTGCTTAAGTTTCTCAGCACTCTTCCCTACTTTTCCATATCTCCTACCATAATGGTAAAGCGCTTATATCTAATGCTACCATTGTCTGCCTTGTCTGAAATCTTTTGGTCCATGCTCGCCATGTAGCAGTTGCAGGAAGGCACGTCTCGTTTTTGTTGCTTGTTTCCCATAGATCCACAATGATGATGGTGTATGGCTGAGACTGAATGATGAAACAATAAAGAAGTATGTTCCTAACATGAATGGTTACACTGAAGCCTGGTGCCTCTCTTTTAACCAGCATCTTGGCAAGAGCCTTCTGGTCCCTGTTGACGTAAGTAAAAGGTGCCTTTGAAGAATATTAGCAGTACACTCTGTCCTCATTACAAGGCTTTCTTTAATTAAGGCTGCAACTGTTCAGTCCTGAGGTAAACCACACTGTACTAAATATTGCCTTATATCTGTTTGAATTCTTCAGGGCTACTGTGTAATGAGGGTGGAGTGTAGAAAGGTTAAGGCCCTTTATGCTGAACATTTTTCCCCAAAAAAACAACAAACCAGGGACCATGACTATAATTGTGCACTGAGGATTAATCATATTGGAGAGTGGGTGGTCTGCACCAATTGTTTTTTATATAAATCTAAAATTTAATTGTTCATAACACTGCCTATAGATGCTGTAATTTGCCCACATTAACTTAATATTTATTTGTTTTATAGACAGATGGGTTTTTCATTTCATGTTTGGGTACTTTTAGTCTTTTTCAGAATATTACACTCATTTTATGGAAGTGCAGTACTTATTCATGATAAGCCATCTCAAGTGAAATAATGGTATTACTGGAAGTAAAAATTTTAATCTGTTGGAATGCTCTTTAGGTTCTACATATTTTTCATTGGTAGGATTTCACAATTGAGTCGTCACATTAGCCAGCAGTTTCTTGCAATCAAAAGATTTTCCGAAAGTTTGTGGAAAAAATTCATGTTAATGAATTTATAATAGCAATAAGCAAAATATAGGGATCTAGTTTTTAGAAGCAAATCACGAGCACTAGAACTTAAAGGAGAAAGTGCTTTCTCTTTCTTCTTAGTATCTAACGGCATACATCAGTAACAACATGAAACCAAAACCTTTCGATTTCATCTTCTTTCCAATAAAATCATATGTTGTCAGAACAACAGTTCTATTTTGGGACCTTTCCTAATATAAACCATAAAATAGTAGAAAAAACAAGGTTACTTACCAGTAACTGTTGTTCTTCGAGATGTGTTGCTCATATCCATTCCATGTAGGTGAGTGCGCGCCCCGTGCACGAGCCTGCGGAAAACTTTTCTGCCCTAGCAACCCAGCGGTCGGTCTCGGCGCCCCCTGGAGTGGCGCGCGTATAGCGCGGTATATAGGGCGCCACCGACCGCGCGGGTCCCCAGTCCCTTCTTTCTGCCGACTCCGACAGCGGGGACGGAGGGTGGGTTTGGAATGGATATGAGCAACACATCTCGAAGAACAACAGTTACTGGTAAGTAACCTTGTTTTCTCTCTTCGAGAGTTGCTCATATGCATTCCATGTAGGTGATTATATAGCCATACCTTTGGTGGTGGGAAGGAGTCAGTTGCAAGAAGCCCTTCTCAGCACGGCTCTGCTGACTGCTGCGTCCTCTCTTGCCTGCTGCACGATGGCGTAATGGGAGGTGAAGGTATGGACCGATGACCAGGTTGCAGCTCTGCAGATATCCTGTAGGGGCACTCATTCCAGAAAAGCCGCCGAGGTGGCTTGGGCTCTGGTTGAGTGCGCTTTAATCGGTCCCGGGAGTGGTACCTTCGCCATCTCATAGCAGGTGCGGATACAGGTGGTGATCCAGGAGGAGATGCACTGGGTGGAGACAGGTGAGCCTTTCATGCGGTCCACCACTGCGACGAAGAGCGGCGTGGACTTCCGGAACGGCCTGGTCCGGTCTATGTAGAAAGCTAAGGCTCGCCTGACGTCCAGTGAGTGCCATCTCCGCTCCTCCTCCTATCCGTGTGGTTTGGGAAAGAACACGGGGAGAAAGATATCCTGGTTATAATGAAACTGGGACACCACCTTAGGCAGGAAGGCCGGGTGGGGGTCTCAGTCTCACTTTATCTTTATAAAACACCGTGTAAGGAGGGTCTGAGGTTAGGGCTCTTAGCTCGGAGACCCTCCTAGCCGATGTAATGGCTACGAGAAAGACTACCTTCCATGACAGGACCAGAAGCGGGCATGTAGCCATAGGCTCGAAGGGGGGACCTGTGAGGATAGTGAGAACTAGATGTAAGTCCCAGAGAGGCAAAGGTTCACGAACTTGTGGGAACAACCTCTCTATTCCCTTCAGAAACCTGATGGACATCGGGTGAGAAAATATAGACCTCCCCTCCACTGGGCAATGGAAGGCCGAGATGGCCGCCAGATGCACCCTGAGGGAGGCCAGGGCAAGGCCCTGCATCTTTAGATGTAGGAGGTAGTCTAAGATGGCCTGAATAGTTGAGTCCAGAGGCAAAATGCCACGTGACTGTGCCCAATAAGTGAAGCGTTTCCACTTTGCCCGGTATACCACCTGGGTGGAAGGTTTCCTGCTCCCCAGCAGGACGCTTTGGACTTGTGCGGAACAAGCCCTCTCTCCTTCCGTTAGCCATGGAGCCTCCATGCCGTCAGGTGGAGGGAGTCCAGGTCTGGGTGGAGCAGGCGACCCTGTTCCTGGGAGAGGAGATCGTATCATCTCGGGAGCGGGATCGGTGTGGCGATGGAGAGGTCGAGCAGCATACTGTACCAGTGCTGTCTCGGCCATGCCGGTGCGATCAGGATGATGTCCGCTCTGTCCCTCTTGACTTTCAAGAGCACCTTGGGGAGCAGTGGAATCGGTGGAAACGCATAGAGAAGTGGCCCCGACCAGTCTATCAGGAACATGTCCGAAATGGAGTTCTGTTCGCGCCCGCGCAGGGAGCAAAATAGCAGTCATTTCCTGTTCTGTAGCGTGGCAAAGAGGTCCAGATGGGGAACTCCCCACTTGCGGAAGAGAAACGCTGTAACCTCCCCATGAAGCGACCATTCGTGGCGGGGTAAGAACGACCTGCTGAGGCGGTCTGCCTCGTCGTTCCTCACCCCTGGGAGGTGAGATGCCACCAAGTGGAAGTCGTTTCTCACCGCAAGGTCCCATAGTTGCAGCGCCTCGTGGCACAAGGTCGAGGAGCGCGCCCCCCCCCCGTCTGTTGATGTAGAACATCGTGGCGGTGTTGTCCGTAAGGACTTGTACCACCCGCCCCTTGAGAAAGCGGAGAAAAACCTTGCAGGCTAGAAGGACTGCTCGAAGCTCCCGAATGTTTATATGGAGCAATCTGTCTTGCATTGACCACTGACCTTGAGTACTCAGGTTGTGGGTAATGTGGGCCCCCCATCCGATGTCGGAGGCATCTGTGATCAATGTTACAGAGGGGACCATGTCTGCAAATGGAACTCCTTCCATTACTTGTCTCTGGTCTGTCCACCAGTTCAGGGACGCTAGGACCTGGGGTGGGACAGTGACTACCTTGCCCAGAGAGTGTCTGGCTGGGGCATAAACTGACGCTAACCAGCCCTGCGGAGGCCTGAGTCTGAGGCGAGCCAACCTTACCACATATGTGCATGCCGCCATGTGACCCAACAGCTGAAGGCAGCGCCTGGCTGTTGTTGTGGGGAATGTCTGTAGCTCGAGTATAATGGCTGTCATAGCTTGGAAACGAGGTAGCGGAAGGAAGGCCCTGGCCTGTACTGCATCTAGGATGGCCCCAATAAATTCTATGCGCTGTACTGGGGTCAGCGTGGATTTCTGCTCGTTTATGAGCAGCCCCAGTCTGTTGCATGTTGCGCATGTTAGGGCTAAACTGTTTGTTACATGGAGTCTGGACCTCCCCCAAAGTAACCAATCGTCTAGGTAGGGGAAGATTTGGACCCCTTTGCGCCTCAGATAGGCCGCCACCACCGCTATGCACTTGGTGAAGACCCTGGGCGCTGAGGAAAGGCCAAAGGGGAGGGCTGCAAATTGGTAGTGGCCACCAGCTACCATGAACCGTAGGAAACGTCTGTGGCCAGGGAGGATAGACACGTGAAAATATGCGTCTTTCAAGTCGAGAGCGGCATACCAATCCCCAGGATCCAGTGTGGGAATGATGGAGGCTAGGGAGACCATGTGGAACTTGAGCCGCCTGATGAACCTGTTGAGGCGGCGGAGGTCCAGAATGGGCCGGAGGCCCCCTTTGCCTTGGGAATAAGGAAATACCGGGAATAAAACCCCCTGCCCCTTTCCATAGGTGGGACTTCCTCTACTGCCCCTAGGCGGAGCAGGGAGCGGACCTCCTGAAGGAGGAGTTGCTCGTGAGAGGGGTCCCTGAAGAGGGACGGGGTAGGGGAAGAGTCCGGTGGGAAAGCCGAGAGCTGTAAGGCATAACCCCTCCGCACCACACTTAACATCCAGTGGTCTGAGGTTATGCCCTGCCACTCTCGGAGGAAAGGGCGAAGCCTGTCTTTGAAGGGTAGGGTGAGATCCTGGTCGACCACGGGGGCCGTTGGAATGGCAGAGGTGCCGCTCCCGAGCGTCTCGTCAAAAAGGGCGCTTGCCATTCTTGCGCGGGCCTGATTGGGAGCCCTTGGCTGGCCCGGAACGATTTCGGCTGTTGTTTTGCCTGAAACGGTCCCCGGTTCTCCTAGGTTGAGGCTGGCGGGGGGGAAGCCTAGGAGCGAATTGCTGCTGCCTCTGGGGCTGTTGTTTACCCTGGCGCCTCATCGCTTGCGGTACATACAACCCCAATGATCTCAAGGTGGCCCTAGAGTCTTTTAGGGCGTGCAGTTTACTGTCCGTCTTGTCCGAGAACAGGCCCGTGCCCTCAAAGGGCAGATCTTGAATGGCCTGTTGTACCTCGTTCGAGAGGCCAGAGGACTGCAGCCAGGACGACCGGCGCATAACTATGCCAGACGCCATGGCCCTACCTGCCGCATTGGTCGCGTCGCTGGCAGACTGCAGTGTAGCGCCCCCTACCGTTGACCCTTCCTGAAGCACAGTGGTAAAGTCCAGTGCAAGATCTTGAGGAAGGGCCGACGTAAACCGCTGGAGCGAAGCCCAAAGGTTCAGATTATAGTGCCCCAAAAGTGCCTGGTGGTTTGCTATGCGGAGCTGAAGAGCAGCGGTTGAGTACACCTTTCTCCCAAAAAGGTCTAATTTTTTGTACTCCTTATTCTTGGGAGTATTAGCCTGGGCACCCTGCCGCTCCCTCTGATTAACGGCGTCTACCACTAAGGTGCCCGGGGCTGGGTGGTTGTAAAGGTACTCGAACCCCTGCTGCGGTACATAGTACTTTCGCTCCGCGGTTTTCGACGTTGGAGCCACCGAGGCAGGAGTCTCCCAGATAGGCCTAACCAGTTTGAGCACCCGGTCATGTACTGGGAGCGCAACTCTAGACGGGCCGCAGAGGCCAGGGTACCAAATATGGGGTCCTCCTCCTCCGAGAGCTCCTTGAGGTCTATTTTAAGGTTCTCCGCCAGCCTCTTAAGGAGTTCCTGATGCGCCTTAAAATCAGGCAAGGGGGTCCTCTGGTCCCTGGATGTTGTATCAGGGGGGGAAGAGGAGGAGGACTGCAATAGTGGGCCTGTGGAGGGCCCTTCCAGAGGGTCGGACTCGTACTCCGACGACTGTTCCTCCTCTTGGGGGCGCTCCTCCTGCGGTCCGCCCTGGGGTGGGGGAGGTGGCTGAGGTTTTGAGGAGGAGGGGAGTGACCCTGTCCCTTGAATTGTCTGAGATGGCCAGGGTCCCCAATAAGGCCACTGCCATGGGCCCTGCCCCCATGCCGGTACCGGCCCGGTGCCGGGTAAGGTGGTATAGATGGATGAGCCGGGCTTGGAGATCTCCGGCTCCTTTTGCGTTGCCCCTTAGATGGAGATGGGCTACGCGATACAGGAGAGCGGTGGTGGCGCTTGCTGCGTCGGGGAGACGTGCTGGATGAGGAGGAGTATCTCCGCGATTTATAGCGGCGTTTGCCGGCGTGGCCCCTAGGGCTTCTCGAGCATCGTTTCCCCGTGGTAAGCTGCGGTACCGGAGAGGCGTCCGGTGCCGAGGTGCCCGGTGCCGAGGCTCGCTTGGGGCTACGGGAGCGAGATCTGGAGATTTCCCAGCGATGGCGGTGCGCCGGGCTGCGAGAGAGGGGCCGCGTGCGTTGATGGTACCGTCTTTCCCTCGGTACCGAGCCCTCAGAACGCCCTTGGTGCGCCGCGTCCTGTCTCGGTGCCGCACGCCGCGTCGGAGAGGGAGCTGGCGACCTCGATCTAGTCCGGTACCGTGTGGTGTCTCTCGGTACTGGGGATCGGGAACTGTGGTAGTGCCGAGATGTCTGCCCTGATGCCTTCGAGCGTACCGGACTAGTTGAATCGCGTCGGTACCGCTCTCGGACCCTCGGTGCCCTTGAAGTAGGGGCGTCGCGTGACGAACGGCGGGATGGGCTCGGGGTTCGGGAACGCGAACGGGCCCGGCGTGGAGGAGTGTCCCGTTGCCTCTCTTCACGTGTTGCCGGGGATCGAGACCGGTGCCGTGGTTGGGGCGCCGGGATCCGCACCGGACTGCATTCCGATGATCGGGAACGATCTGTAGCCTGTCTCGGCACCGGAACTAGTGAAGAGCGGTGCCGAGAGCCCGAAGACGAGCGGGAGCGGTGCCGTGGCTCCGACGTCCGGGTCTCTTCCCGCCGTGTTGAGCGGCGCCGGGGCTCCGAAGCTCTTATATCGGACGCGGAGCTCTCCCGGGAACCTCCAGAGCACCCACGGTGCCGTGCCTTGAAGGAGCTCGACGACTCACGGTCGGAGCTGGGGGGAGGATGTTGCTCTCCCTCTCCCCGACCGTCTGGGGGGAGACACCGAGTCCTGTCTCGACCTCCCACCGGAGTAGCCCAGCGCGGGCTTACCCTGAGACGCTGTCCCCGATGCCCTCGGCCGTGGGGGGGACGGAGGCGTAGGCAAGGCCATGAGGGCTCGTGCCGCTGTAAACGCCTCCGGCGTCGACGGCCCTTGTAGAGGCGCTCCCCCACCCCCCGGGGTCGGGGGAGGCTCTCTACGAGGAGATGCCGGTTCCGGGACAATTTCAACGGCACGTGGCTGGGGCATCTCCTGTATCACCCCCTGCTGTACCGGTCGCAGGGGGAGTCCATAGATACGGCCGTTGGCCGTTTTCTTTTCTTCGGTGCCGTCTTGGGCGGTACAGATGGTGTCGCCGTCGGTGCCGATGGTGCACTTCGTATCGACGAGACGCTCGGTGCCGTGGGTGATCTGGACGGCTCCGAGTCGGGACGAAGTGCCGTCTCCATCAAGATCGCCCGGAGGCGAGCGTCTCTATCTTTCTGAGTGCGCGGCTTGAATGCCTTGCATATGCGGCACTTGTCCTTGCGGTGTTGTTCTCCGAGGCACCGAAGGCAGCGGTCATGGGGGTCGATGACGGAGAATACCTTACCGCAAGCCGCACAAGATTTAAACCCGGTGGAGCCCGGCATGGCTCCTAAGGGAGCCCCTTAAGGGCTAACTATATACACTATCTTATTACTACACTAACTATATACTATAAAAACAATAAAGAACTTATCTACAATACTAAAGAGGTTGCTACTTGCTGAAGAGGCAAGGGGCAGACGTTCCACTGACCGTCACGGGCAGAAAGAAGGAACTGGGGACCCGCGCGGTCGGTGGCGCCCTATATACCGCGCTATACGCGCGCCACTCCAGGGGGCGCCGAGACCGACCGCTGGGTTGCTAGGGCAGAAAAGTTTTCCGCAGGCTCGTGCACGGGGCGCGCACTCACCTACATGGAATGCATATGAGCAACTCTCGAAGAGAGAACCTATTGCATTGGAGAAACATACTGTCTTCTTGGAGTATATGTCCCTATGGGTGCCACTGTAGGATGCATGCTCACCTATGCACTCTCAATCGAACATTTAAGTTAGCAATATCTGTTCCTGTGCTATACAACCTTGAGCTCCACGGGGTGAGTTTATGTGGAAGAGAGGACCTGCTGCCACTCCAGTTCCTTCTTAACTGCCTGCAGCTTGAGCCAAAGCAACTGTGCTCTCTGCTGCTTCCTAGAAACTTACCTTTTATTTTACTTTAGTATTTAGTTTTTACTTTGTTAATATAGCTTTAGCACAAGTTTATGCTTAAGAGGGGGACATGTTCCCACCCGTCCCCCCGATATCGCACTAGGACAGATTCCTCAGTCACTTTGCTCAGTAGCCTAA
The DNA here is from genome assembly GCF_026122565.2 of Emydura macquarii macquarii. Lineage (NCBI taxonomy): Eukaryota > Metazoa > Chordata > Testudines > Chelidae > Emydura > Emydura macquarii. Next base: position 40,156,403 of record NW_027132610.1, on the reverse strand, counting down.
CTTCTGGAGTAGGCAAAGGGCCCCAGGATTCAAACCCCGCCAGACCTGCTATAGATTTTTCTCCTGAAGCGATGGGCACTCCAGGTGTCACAGTGTCTCTCACACTCACACATCCCATCCAAGTGCAAGGTTTGCATGGGGTTTAAAAGCAGGTCTCTCAAAGAAAGAAGAGTGAGGTTGAAGTTCTTCCTATGGAGTGCTCCATAAGGTCAACAGAATCCATGTTCCCCCCTACTTTGGCCTTATCCTCTCAGGCTTTACCGGTGACCAAGGCTGCCTCAGCGACAAAGCACTCTCAGAAAAGAGAGCCTCATTCCTCTGAAAGAAAGTCCAGAAGAATGAGTAAGTCACCCCTTAGAATTGACTCCAGGGAGACCTCATGTCCAAGAATGTATGCCACTGAGGCTTCAACAGACACCAGTGCCAAGGCGTCGGTACCACCTAAGATGATGATCCATCTCAATAAGTGTGCCAGAAAGAAGCACCAAGAGAGGTACCATCGCCAATATTGTCTATGGACTCTTCCAGGCATTGAGACTCTGCTAAAATGAAATATTTGAAAAACCCTGAGGCACTGGTATTGATATTCTCTTAGAGCTCTTAGCGAACTTCTGCTCCCTATCCAGTGCCATCCTCTTTGGGTTCTATGCGTTTAGAGCACAGAGATACTGTTTTGATGGCCACTTTGGTACCGTCTTCAACACCAGCTTGGTTACTGTCCCTGCCCTAGGGTTCTGGTGTCACCCCCAGTTCTGACTATTCACTATCATAGTCCTGTGGCACCCTCAGAATTCCTCTTTCCTGAGGATCTGTTCATCTCTGAGGAACCAGTGTCCTCCCTTAAGGGCCACCAAGAGACGTTCCCCTCCAGTACTGCTACACTGTCAGTCACCAACCCCTTACACCTGACAGCAGGAGCCAGCCTTCCAGTACTGACCCATCCTTCAGTTCATCTAGCACCTTCTCATCCACTGGTACCAGCCCCAGCACCAATACCCAGGGGCCTTCCCTTTGGACTCAGACTCTGACATTTTGGTGCAAAGCTTTACCTCCCTGCCTTACCACCCTGTGCCCCTGAAGTGTACCCTAAGGAGGATTCATTAGAGCCCAGAAGATGCTGCAGGCATTCCAAACATGAATATCCCTGGGGACTCTTCCCTTACCTGGCAGCACAGTGGGGTTCTTGGAATCTCTGACCCGCTTATGGGGACTAGAAGAGTCCATGTTTGGAATACCAGCCAGTGCCACAACTACTACTGGCATCACAAGTGCAGCCTTTGGTATCACATCTCCCTTACACAGGAAGAAGTACAGAGAAGCAACAGTTACCAATGGACACTTCCATCACATAAATCCTCCTCCTCCCATGATGAGGCAGTGATGCCACCACCACCACCTTCCTATGCAGTCAATTTTAGGACCTTGTAGGATCTAATGAAGCAACTCATGGAGTCCTTTCAAATCTCTGTGACGTAGGAACAAGAGTCTCAACATTCCCTTGTGGACATTCTATATACCATCTTTCAGATTAAGTTAGCCCTGCCCATTTAAAAAGGAGCTCTTGTCTGCAGCTTATAATCTAGAGTAGAACCCTGCCTTTCTCCTACCTACCTGTAAACAGGCAGACAAAAATATTACTCACTAGTCAAAGAACTGGAATGTTTCTTCTCACCCCACCCCAACTGCCTTGTGGTAGATGCAATCATTGAGAGAAACCATCAAATTCATTCAAAATCTTCAATCTCTGCAAGGAGGCTAAATGCCTAGACCTACGTAGCAGGATTTGTAACTCATCCACTGCTCTACAATTTCCGGTAGCAAACTATCAAGTCCTCATGACAAAATATGACTTCAACAACTATTTCACTTTTTTACTCCTTTTATTGATCACCTGCCACAGGACCAGAGGAAGGAGTACCAAGCCCTCATTTCCTACAGCCAGTTCATCTCCAAAGCTTCCTTGCAGGCTGCCCTTGATGCTGCTGACACAGCTTTGTGATCTTTAGTCACTGCAGCTGTTATGCAATGTGCATCCTGGCTCCAGTCTTCCAGCCTCCCTCAAGAAGTACAAAACACAGTGGGGAGCCTAGGCTCTTCATTGGCGTTACTGATATCTTGTTTCACTCCCTCAAGAAGACAATATTGAGGTTGCTCAGGATTTATATACCTGGAACCAAAGTGTTTTAGTAAATTGCAGACAACACAATGCTCCTGACTGTTCCAGTACCACCTGTATCACACCTATTCCCCACCTCAGGAATCTTCTAGAAGGAGGTCCAAAACTCAAAAGAAGGGAACACCGTCGATGGCAACCTCCCTACCTGTGACTTTCTCTAAATGACCATTTTGCCAACGGGCAGTCAAGGGTCACAAACACTCTGCTCCTCTGGATCTGCTGCTCAAATCCACCATCCCACACCACCTCCCTTCAGGCACCACCTATTCACTTTCTTTCTTGGGAACTTATCACAAACAAGTGGATCTTAAAGATGGTGTCTACTAGATATACCATTTCCATTCTTTCCCCAACTCTCCTCCCTCTTCCTCTTCAGGAACCCCTGTCACGAGAGAGTCTCTTAAAGCAGGAATCCATTCCTCTCTATGTCTGTAGATGACAGAGCCAGTTCCCCCAAAATTACTCTGAAGAGGGTTCCCAAAAGGAACAGTGACCCAGAGGCCAAACTTGGACCTCAAAAACTTGAACACCTATATTATTTCGCAGCACTTCAGGATGGTGACTCTGACTACCATAATCCCATGCCAAAATCAGAGGGAGTGGTTTGTTGCCCTTGACCTTCAGGACATGTATTTTCATATTTCTGTGTACCCCTCCCAGGAATGTTTTCTGTGCTTCAGCATCGGCACAGAACACTATCAGTATCTGTTCCTTCCCTTCAGACTCTCTGTGGCACCATGTGTCTTTACAGAGATCCTGTTAGTCACAGTTCACTGCATCGATGAGGTGTAGCAGTCTTTCCCTGTCTGAACAATTGGCTCCTCGGAGGCCATTCTGCTCCAGTTGACAGCCAAGAAGAATCTAGCTCTGTTTCAATCTCTGGACCTATGCACCAACCTTGGAAAGTCCAACATTAACACTCCTTCTGCAGATAGATTTCATTGGAGATACTCTAGACTCTCTAATTAGTAGAGCCTATCTACCCAAGAACAGGTTCTCCACCATGTCTAGACTGTTCATGTGTCTGAGAGTCTGCCAAGACTCATCAAGCCGTCGGATCACTAATCCTTCTTACTTATCCATGTGGACACCAACGATACTGCCAATAATGACCTTGAATGGATCACTGCAGACTACATGGCTCTGGGAAGAAGGATAAGAGAGTTTGGGGTGCAAGGGATGTTTTCGTCCATCCTCCCTGTTGAAGGAAAAGGCCTGGCCAGGGACTGTCAAATTGTGAAAGTAAATGCGTGACTACTGAGGTGGCACTGGCGAGAGGGTTTTGGCTTCTTCACCAATGAGCTTATGTTCCAGAGAAGAGGATTACTGTGCTGGGATGGGCTCTATCAATCAAATACAGCAGGGATGGCCAAACTGTGACACATGAGTCACATGCAGCTCTTTTACAGTTTAAGTGCAACTTGCAGAGCCCCCTGTCTCCTCCCCGCCATCCTCCACCTATCAGACTGGGGTGGGAAGCTCGGAACTTCTGTCCTGAGGCAAGGTAGTGGGGCTAGAGGATTCTGCCCAGCAGGGGTGGGACGAGCCTTGGGGAATCAGTAGGTTTGGCCACCCCTGAAATATGGGGAAGAGCATCTTTGGACATCGTCTGGCTAACCTGATAAGGAGAGATTTAAACTAGGTTCTATGGGAGATAATGACAAAAATCCAGTCAATGAACATCTAGGCACAAATAATGAAGACAAGGGGGAAGGGGCTAATTTCTGTAGAAGGGAATAGAAAACACAATTGCATTAAAAAGGCAAGAAGAAAAGCATCAGGGCTGTCTGGAAAATATCTTTGATGCCTGTATACAAATGCAAGGCGTATGGGGAACAAGCAGGATGAACTGGAAATCATGGTATATAAAGACAATTACGACTTAATTGGCATTACAGAGACTTGATGGGACAACTCCCATTATTGGAGTACCAGCATTGAGGGATATAACTTGTTCCGAAAGGATAGGTATGGGGAAAAAGGAGGTAGTGTTCTGTACATCAAGAATGTATACACTTGCTCCAAGGTCCAAGAGGAAGTGAGCGACAGACCTACTGAGAGTCTCTGGGTGAGGATAAAAAGGGAAAAGAACAGTGGCGATGTTATGGTGTTGGGGTCTACCAAATCCAGAAGAGGAAGTGGTTGAGTCACTATAGAAGCAGGTAACAAGATTAGCTAACACACATGACCTAGTATTCATGGGGGATTTCAACTTTCCTGATATCTGTTGGAAGACTATTACAGCAAAACATAACATGTCCTGCAAATTCTTAGCAGGTGTAGGGGACAACTTTCTGATTCAGAAAATTAAGGAAACTAGGGAATCATCCATTTTGGATCTGGTCTTGACCAACAGGGATGAATTAGTTGTGAATGTGAAGGTAGTTGGGAACTTGGGAGGAAGTGAAATAATTGGATAGAATTCAAGATCTTTGGAAAGGAGAATAGCAAAACAAGGATACTAGAGTTCAGAAAGGCAGATTTCAATCAACTCAGAGAAATAATAGGTCAGGTCCCTTGGAAAGACCAATTAGGAAGAAAAGGAATTGAAAGAGGCTGGCAGTTCCTATAATACTGTAATACTGGAGGTTCAACATCAAGCTATGGAAAGATAAGAAGAGCCATAGGAAGCCAATGTGGCTTCACTTGGAGCTTTTTAGCTATATCAAAACCAAAGGGATACATACAGGAAATGGAAGGAGATATACATGGGAATAGCAGGAGTATATAGGGACAAAACCAGGAAAGCCAAGGCAAAGAATGAGTTACAGCTGGCAAGGAATATTAGAGACAACAAGAAGGGGTTCTTCAAACATGTCAGACAAAAAGGAAAGATCAAGGACAGTGTGCATTTGCTGCTCAATGGAGAAAGTGAGCTGTTAAAGGAAGATGATAGGAAGGCAGAGCTGCTCAGTGCCTGCTTTACTTCAGTCTTCTCACAAAAAATAACATGACCAGATGACTAGCAAAGTTACCGTACACAATAAAGGGGAAGGGATGCAGATCTGAGTAAGTAAACACGTCACAGATCTGACCAATTTGAATAAATTCAAGTCAGCGGCCTGATGCTATTCATCTGAAGGTGCTGAAGGAATTAACTGGAAAAATCTCAGCACCACTGGCAATAATATTTGCAAACTCATGGATGATAGGAGATGTCCCAGAAGACTGGAGAAGGGCTAACATAGTGCCCATCTTTAAAAAGGGGAAGGAGGAGGAGCTGGAGAACTATAGACCAGTCAGCCTGACTTCAATACCTGGGAAACTATGAGAGCAATGTATAAAACATTCAATTTCTAAATACCTGGAGGATGAAGGGGTAATCAATAGCAGCCAGCATGCATTTACCAAGAACAAATCATGCCAAACTAGGTTGATTTCCTTCTTTGATAGGGTAACTTATTTGGTGGATAGGGGGAATGCGGTGGACATAATATACATGGACTTCAGCAAGCCTTTTTACGCAGTCCCACATGACATTCTGATAAGTAAGCTGGAGAAATGCTCTTTTGGCAGAAAATCCGTTAACGGATACATATAATGGGTTAAAAAACCGCACACAAAGAGTAACTATTAATGGAATAACAACGAGAGTTCTGTAGCACTTTAAAGACTAATACATTTAATTTCAGCAGACATAAGCTTTCGTGGGCTTCAGCTCACTTCCTCAGTTGCAGTTGGTAGAAATAATAATTATTAATGGAATGGTGTCAAATTGGAGGGAGGTCTTAAGTGGTGTTTCATAGGCCTGTTCTGGGCCCGGTGTAATTTAACATCTTTATTAATGACCTGGATGTAGGAAAAGAGCATACTGATCAAATTTGTAGATGACACAAAGCTGGAGGGAGTGCCAACACTTTGGAGGATTAAGCTAAAATTCAGAGGCATCTTGATAAATTTGAAAACTAGACTATAGACCACACAATGAAATTCCACAAAGACAAATGTAAGGTGTCAAACTTAGGGAAGAAAAACCAAATGCACAAATACAGAATGCGGATAACTGGCTTGGCAACAACACTGCAGAGAAGGATTTGGGAGTTGTGGTGGATCACAACCTCAACATGAGTCAGTAGTGCAATGCTTTTGCAAAAAAAGCAAATGTAATTTTAGGTTACATTAATGGGCGTAACATGTAAGTAATGGGAGGTGGCTCTACTCAGGGCTTGTTAGGCCTCAGCTGGAGTACTGGGTCCAATTTTGGTCACCAATGTATAGAAAGGATGTGGAGAAACTGGGAAGGATTCAGAGACGAGTGACAAAGATGATTAAAGAGATGGAATGCAAGCCAAACAAGCAAAGGCTGAAGGAACTGAATATGTTAGTTTACAAAAGAGGAGATTGAAGGGAGACATGATAGCGGTCTTCAAATACTTGAAAGGCTGCCATAAAAAGATGGAGAAAAATTGTTCTCTCTTGCCACCAACAAGACAAGAGGCAATGGGTTCAAGCTACAGCATAGCAGATTTAGATTAAATCTCAAGAAAAACTTCCTAACTGTAAGAACAGTAGGACAATGGAACAGACTGCCTAGGGAGGTTGTGGAAGCTCCTTCGCTGGAGGCTTTCAAAAGGAGGCTGGGATAGCCATCTGCCTTGGATGCTTTAGACACAACAAATCCTGCATCTTGGCAGAGGGTTAAACTAGATTACCATTGTGATCTCTTCTGACTCTAGAATTTTATCATTATTCTACAGCAGAACCCTCAGACAACAGTAGTAAGGGCCTGGTTTCAACTCCTAGGTCAAATATTGGATTTGACATTTGCTACAGCACACGCATGACTACATTTCTGATTTCTTCAGGCCTAACTCAAAACAGTGTACGTGTAGAAAAGACACAGACTTGCCTAGGAGTCACCATATTTCCATGGTTACTGGATATAGGAAAGATCCCCAAAAGATCTATGTGGGATCCCTATGCTCACATCCGCCACCAACAAGAATCTTCGAACTAAGAGCATTTTATTACGCATGCCAGCACTTTCCCCATGACCTTCACAGACAATCAATCACAGAAGTAATAGACAACGGGGTGGTAATTGCTATAATCTACAAGGGGGAACAAGAACTCTTGTAATAATTAGGCCTACAAATTTACCATAATTGTAATAAGTATATGAAAGTTTATATGATATTCCAATAACCTGTAATAACAAATGTTAATGAAAAGTAGATCAAGTTGTTTTTAGTAATGAATGTTTTAAACATGTGCAAAGGAACCAGACAGGGACTACATTAGTCTAGGCAAAATAGTCATGCTAATCTAATTCAAGGACTCTATTAAAATCATGCTTGGTAAAATCAGAAATTGTGGATCTGGAAATTAATTAATCGAAATTGGAGTGTCAGATAGCTAAGTCTAAAGCAGACTGCAAAGAGCTACAAACGGATCTCACAAAATTGGGTGACGAGGCAACAAAATGGCAGATGAAATTCAATATTGATAAATGTAAAGTAATGCATATGGGAAAACATAATTCTCACTATACATACAAAATGATGGGGTCTAAATTAACTGTTACCACTCAAGAAAAAGATCTTGGTTACTGTGAATAGTTCTCTGAAAACATCCATTCAATGTGCAGCAGCAGTCAAAAAAGCTTATAGATTGTTACAGACCATTAGGAAAGGGATAGATAAAACAGTAAATATAATAATGCCATTATGACTATATAAATTCCTGTTACACCCACACCTTGAATACAACATGCAGTTCTGGTCACACCATCTCAAAAAAAGATATATTAGAAATGGAAAAGGTACAGTGAAGGGCAACAACAATGATTAGAGGTATGCAATAGCTTCATATTATTATACTATTATTCAGCTTGGAAAAGAGATGATTAAGGGGGGATATGATAGAAATCTATAAAATCATGAATTATATGGAGAAACTGAGTAAGGAAGTGTTGTTTATCCCTTCACGTAACAAGAACCAGTGATCACTCAATGAAATTAATAGGCTACAGGTTTAACACAAATGTAAGGAAGTATTTCTTCACACCGTGCACAATCAACCTGTGGAATTTGTTGCTGGGGGATGTTGTGAAGGGCAAAAGTATAATTGGGCTAAAAAAGAATTAGATAAGTTCATGGAGGATCAGTCCATCACTGGCTATTAGCCAAGATGATCAGGGATGCAACCCCATGCTCTGGGTTTCCCTAAGCCTCTGACTGCCAGATGCTGGGACTGGGTGACAGGATGGATCACTTGACAATTGCCCTGTTCTGTTGATTCTTTTTGAAGCATCTGGCATTGGCCACTGTTGGAAGACAGGATACTGGGCTAGATGGATCATTGGTCTGATACAGTATGACTATTCTTAAGTTCTTATATTATCCCAGTTGGTTGCCAAAATAATGATGGGAGGAATTCCACTCACCCGTCCCTTTTTGGGTCCTTAAAGAAAGAGACTTGAGGGAGGAAATAGGAAGAACAGACAGAGGTTCCTGAAGCAAGCTTCACCATCTTGATTGCTACCCCCACCATTTCCTGAGATCCCAGCCTTCATCATTCTAATTCTGGGAGATGTCCTGACCAGACTGGGCCAGAGAGAGAGAAAAAAATAACATCACCACCTCTGCTAACTCCAACTGACCAAACACCAAACACCATCTGGGATAAAATGGAATTGAACCTTAACAGCTCCAACTCATCTCAGCTAAAGTCTTCTCTTTTCCCCAAAAGAATAGTTACCATCTTTAATTCTGTCTGAGACTGTCAAACAAGGGGCTTTCCTTCTAAAAATTTTCTCCACTAAACAGAAAGGGAAAAATGGATGTTGTAAAAATGAAAGCTTATTTAATACTTTACATTTCAAATGTGTTAACTGTTTTTCCTTCTTATCTTTAATAAAAGATTAACAGGATGTTTAATTATGTATTTGCCATTGTGCTAAGGAGGCTGAAGTCTCTGTATAACAAACCTCAGGCCTTATTTAACACTGTTTAATGTTGGACAATGACTGGGTTTTAACAACACCTTTAGCCCATGTATTACATCTAAATTAATACAACAGATCCCAGTCATGTGCAGTCACTAAAACTGTGTAAATAGTGGATTGCCCACCACATAGAGATCTCCACAGTTAACCTACCAGACCTCCAAAACATTGTGACTGATTCCGTGAGCAGGAGCTTCCATCAGAACCGTGAATGGGAGTTCAACAAATTGTTTTTTTCACAGCATCTGCCAAGCATGGGGCCTCCTCAGAGTGGATCTCCTTGCAAATCCAACCAATGCAAAATGCCAAATCTTCTACACTACTGGAGTATGCAGCTGCAGTTCTTTAGGAGAACTCCTCCTAGTCCCCTCGCCCCTTCTTCTGTACTTTTATCATCCAATACCCACTAATCATCAGGACCTTAATCAAATTGAGGCAGGAGCAGGCAAGGGCCATATTAATAGCACCTTCATGGCCAAGACACATGGTTTTTTTATCTACTTTATCTGTCTGTGGCAATGCTTCAACACCTCCCTGTCAGATCTGATGTCCTGACACAGAACTCAGACATCCTATGTCATTCCAATCTGGTGTCACTGAGCCTTAAGGCCTGGCTCTTTGTTAGTACTCTAATTTAGAGTTAGGCTGCTTGGCAGAAATCCAGTCTACTTTTGAGCATTATGAAGCCTCCCACATGTAAAATGTATTTGTAGAAGTGGAAACACTTCCTTTTCTGGTGCTTCTGCCACTCTATCTGTTCTCAAGTTCTTTTCTTGAAAATCCTCAATCTGTTGAAAGGAAAAACACAGGGACTATCAATGAGCTCTGTTAAAGTACACCTGGCAGCTGTATAGCCTTTCATTTCCCTATTGAGGACCTTTTGGCCTTGCTCACCCTACCACGGCCTACCACTTACAACTTGTCTAATTTATTTCCTTGTGTCTGAGGCTCAACACCTCCATGGGACCTCTATCTGGTCTTTAATGCGTTAAGGAACCCCCCTGTTAGTACCTGTTTGTTCCTTCATCTCTCTCTTAATACTTCATTTCTGGTAGCTATCACCTCAAGTCAGAAGAATGAGAGAACTTGGTTGTTGGCAGCCAGGCTGCCATACACTACCTTCTGCTGCAACAAGGTCAGTGATGTGCCCCCATCCTCAATTTCTGCTGAAGGTCTCATCAGACTTTCATATCAATCAGGATATCCATTTGCTGGTATTTTACCCTAAGTCCAGTGTCTCAAGATAAGAGGCTATCATCCACACTTTAGATGTTAGAAGGGCACTTGCCTTTTATCTGGACAGGACAGGAACCTTTAGGACTTTGTCAGACTGTTTGTATCCTTTGCTGAAAGGATGAAGGGATAGTCAGTCTCTGTGTGGAAACTATCAGTCTGGGTTTTGGGTTCCATCTTGGCCTACTATGAAGCTGCTGGGATGTGTCCCTCTCCTAGATTGACAGCCCTCTTCACCAGGGCTCAGTCCACTTCTATAGCCCTTCTTAAGGATGATCTCATACTGGAAATTTATAGGGCCACAACCTGGTCCTCAGTTCACACATTCTCCAAGCATTGTTATCCTACCTGTATAAAAGACTGAAGCAAACTTTGGTGATGCTGTCATCAGAACCATGTTGGATCTGCCTCCTCAGCACCCAGCTCCACTTAAGTTATTGCATGGGAGTCTTCTACAGTGGAGCAACTGATTGGGACATACACTCGAAGGAGGAGGAGAGGTTTCTGACCTGTACAGTAACTTGAGTGCTTCAAGATATTTTGTCCCTATGGTGTGCCATCTCCATCACTCCTTTCCCTCTGCTGCAGAGAGTATTTTAGATGATATAGTTGAGAAGGAACCTGAGTAGTATCGGGTCCACTCCTTTCTCTATACCTTTGCTCTAGAGCACAGGGTTGAATATTACATAGGTAGGGACTCTCAGACACTGGTAATTCAAATCTCCAGTTGAGAGCATGCAGGCGCGCACACATCCTACAGCAGCACACCCATAGGGCCAAAACATCTTGAAGAACTCACATTACTGTACAGGTAAGTAACTTGTTTTCTCCCCACAGTCCACGGCCTAGACACTACAGTGATAGGCATAGTGAATTACATTGATACGGAATCTATGAAAGTATATGTGGAAAAGATCATTTTAAGCCATATGTGTTAATAGCCCATAGTGAAGAAGTTGGTATTATTATTATAATTATTTATTATTATTATTTATCAAGGCCCTACTTAATTCACGATGTTGCGGAAATTGCCTCTCCTGCAATATTAGGCTTCCACCGCAATTTCGACAACAGCAACCCTGCTGTGCACGGGAATGACAGTAGGAGCCATGGCCACCCCCACAGCAGGAGTCCCTGCTCTCAGCCCCGGGCGACCGACAGCAGAAAATCATGGAAAAGTGATAATGGATCTTATTACCGCAAATAATAAGGTCCGTTATTACTTTTCTGCAACTTTCTGTGGCTTGTCTGGAACTCAGCCTCAATTTTTGGGCAATCAGCCCATGGTTCAAGAAGGGCCTTATTTATTATTAATTTATTAATAGTATTTCTAATTTCTCTGTAAAACAGAGTCTTCAGTTTATAAGATATTTTGCATCACTGGAGGAGTAGGCATTTATATCATGAAGTTCCGGCTTGTCAGTATTTGTCAGATAGTTCAAAGCAGTTTTCTATTACAGCAAAATCATTTTCCTTCCAGGATACAGTGTACACTGTGTTCATTCTCAAAAGGAAGGATTCACCAACAAACAAGATTAATGTCCTTAAGCTATCACGACAAAATTAAATAATTTTAAACATGAAACCAATTTTTTCCTCTGGTTATTTTGGGCAGTGTTTTGGTGAAGAGTAGAATCATGGATCATTACCTGATGATAGTGTAAGCCTTTTATTTCCTTTGGGGGATTGTTTCAGAGACAAAGAGCTATTTTTAAGGACTGTTTTTAAGCAGGCTTCTCCTCCTTGGCTAGCCATGGTGTACTATTGGCCCATGATGTACATACCACTATATGTAAAGGGGACAAATTTAGGTTTTTCTTGTGAGAAACTAGATGAATATATTCTTCAAGTGTGGTTCTGCTCTAAAAAGTGATTCTGTCAAAATGGTATTCTGTGTTTTTGTATCTCTCAATTACTTGATTTAAAATTTCATTCATTAACAAGAAAAACTGTCTTCTGCAGCCTTTTCTTTGTTACACCTGTGTCCGCTATAGGCAAACAGGTTTGTATAAGTGTGAATGCAGAAAGAATTTCGCCTCCTGAGTCTTTATTTTAGTGGCAGGGAATAAGAAAAAAATAATCCAGTATAACTTCCAGATCATAGGTTAAATTGGCAGAGGTTAGTAGGGGGAAAAGGTATCTTGTAATCTGAGGATATTAATTTGAAATCATTGAAGCACAATAAAAATTGATTCCCACTATGTGATTTTAGTGTTTTCAGAGTAAAAGCACACATTAAGATAGAAAAATGATTGCAAAACTGTGCTTCAGAAAATTCAAATGAATTAGGATTGATACTCTCCCCAAATTCTTTGCCAAAATATGTTGTTCTTTAATTTGAATTTAAAATGTTTTCAAATTTAATGAAAAAATTATGTATAAAGATTAAGAATTATATTGTTTTTTCAAAATTAGTTTGCAAAGAAAAAATAAGAACTGTGAGTCTACCAATGGCAGCATAAGGGCTAAAACATTTGCAGGTCTGTTTGTCTAAATTATTTTCTTCAACATGGAAACTTTGTTCTCAATCTGGCAGATTTTTATCTGGAGTTTATTGGGAAATAGACACATGAATGTTTCATTCCTTTAGACTGGCATTCAACATATTATAAGCCAAGAAGACTTGATGTTTTTAAGATTCCAAAAGTAAAACAAAAGAGAAGTACTAGTTTGGTATATTCAGTTTTGCACACCCGGCATATTGCTTTTTTTCCTGCTTATAATTTCATGTTCATTGCTTTTCACATACAGCTTTTCACATAACACAATAATAATGCATAATTTTGAATGAGAGCTCTAGAAAAGTAATATTTTTTGATGTTTTATGTATGGGAAGTCTGCATTGCTCAATGTTAAAATAGACAGTGAGATAAATGGCAAAATTAGACCTTCAATCTATTAATATAAAATTAATACTTTTGAAAATAAACTGATTAGATAAATATAGAGTTTAATTGTCCTCTTAGAGTTATGCCAAATTTCTCTCTACCTTGTTTGTGTATAAATATTGTGCCTGTTTCAATACTACCTGGATATACTGTATTCTGAAAAAATTGTCAGATTGAGTATTTTTCTGCTCTAGTTTTAAAAATCGCAAATGTTTAGTGTTACTAAAACTCGATCTGAGAAGAACTTAGGCAAACACAAAATGTGTGATTGAGATGGTTTATTTTAGTCGATATTTTTTACTTGCATTGGTGCAGCCTTGGAAAAGCAATGTATAGAAAAACTTGTAAAGCTTTCAGTATGACCCTTTTTTGTCTAAGACAGTTCATTATTTCTCCTATATACCATTGTTAAACTGTAATATGACTGCTTTCCAGGGATTTCATTTAATTTCCTTGTCAAAATAGGGCTAAGAAGTGTGATTTTAATAATAAGCATGTTTTGTTAATCTAGACAAGCGTTGCTGTTCCAAAGAGATGCTGCAGAATAGATTAATTTTGATAGTATTTAATTAACACTCTGTATTAAATAGAAATCAGATTTTCCTTGCATATGATAGGAGCAGGGAGAGTTTCTTTGAGGTGAAAGAAATAAAGTTTATATTTTGATGAGAATAGGTTGTTTTATGTTTTTCCCCCAAAGGTTAATGAATACTTACTAGCTGTGTTATGAAAGTATTTAAAATGCACAGTAGACCCTCACTAATTCCCACAGAAAGGAACAGCAATTGCAGCTTGCTAAAACTCATTAATTTATTTTACAATTGCATTTATTTTATTATATTTTATAATGTACTGATAAATGTATTTTTGTACAAATAATAAATCCTTAGTGATAATTCCTCCTACGGCACTCTATTTTAGTTTTTCTTCTGATATAATGGGGAGCAAGTGCTATTTTTGTATGCAAATTATAAATTGTGCAGACTAGTGAGGTTGTACTGCATGGCAATTCTTTGTTTTCAACCTTTTTTGAGGACAGCTTAATACTTCATAAATCTTCCCTGTTACGAATTGGGTGGCTGAAAGTCGACATTCAGCCATGCCACATTAATTCACTCAAATAATCTTTGCAAAGCAGCAGACTGTCTTGTCATAAAACAAATCTGGCTTGCACTGGAACATATATATTGTTTCACTGTGAGAGGAGTGTGGGGTTTGTCTTGCATAAGTTTCAAGCTTTAACAGATGTCTGGCTCTTTTTTCAGTAAATGGCATGACACACTACATCCATTTAGAGCTTTTGACATACGAATCTGTTTTTGTTTAACAGATGATTTGCAGTGGTGAGCAATGGACTCAAGTGACTTCATTTTAAAAAAAACACTTCTTTTATAAAAGTCAGTTTACTTTAATATTGATGTTAGAATGCAGAAAATTTGCATTACAATGTCTCTAGCATCTTCTTCCAATGTTCTCTTGTTCCCATTTCCTTGTTGATATTTGTCTTTTTTTAAACTTTGTTGCTCAGAATGTCTTTAATGCTAGCCAAGGAATCAGGGATTTGGACTTTTTTTCATGGACTTCTAAAGCTTTCCCCCCCCAGGTGAGTTAATTGTCAAGAACAGTCACATTGTATCCTGATGTTTTACATTAAATAACCTTTTTGAAGTCTGCCATAGTCTGATTTATTTTTGCAGGAAATGCTGGAAATGTAAATACCATGCTGTAGAATTGTGTATCTACGCCTTTCTATTTCAGTGTACTCTAGATTGAAAAATTATTAGTTAAAAATGAAAATTATGGCTACAGAACCTCCAGCAACACAAAAATAACCATTTTCTTTTAAATACTACTACTTCCTGATTATGATATTCAGAAGCATTCATGGCTATTTAACATTAACAAGAGAACTCTCCAATCACTTCTGTTTATAGACAAGATATGCTGCTAAACTATTTTTCCCCTGTTTTCACTGATATTCACCAGTCCATTGCAAAAGTAATAAATTGAACATAATAGGCTCCATTAGAAACTGGATCAGTTCAAAAGTATTTAATAAACACAGCTGATGAACATTACACTAACACCTTTACTAATCCATTTCAAAAGTGCCGTAATTCCTAGAAAAATATCCACTTGTATTATACATGACTAAGTGTTATGAATATCTCTCAGATGCTTTTGTAAATTATTTGGAAGGCTATAGTTGCTTTGTAGGCAATAGTTTCCATAGAAACTTTTTAATGGAAACTATCCTCAAATAATTACGTATATTGGTTTATCTGTTCAAAAATATAAATTTTCACTATTTTTTTATCCCCAACAACACTGAACCACTTTGCTGCTCTAGAAACGTTAATTGACAAAAATACTTAACTTCCAGTTTTTGAAGAACATTAGGATTTTTCCTCCTTGAAACAATTTACGTTAGAAAATGCCAAAACTTTAATTAAAAATTCCCTTCTTTGCAGAACAACTTCATAAAGGGCTCATCTGCAGTAGTTTTCTTGGGAAAGCTATTATAACATTTTAAAAAGGCTGTTATAACATTCTGAGCACAATACACAGGAATCAACACCAAACAGCTGAAAATTTGAAACTGAACAATGCAAATATTGTGATTTTAATGAAGGAATTAACTACACTTGCAAATGGTCTTTGTATGCAGGTCACACGTCTTGTTTTTAAATTACATTACTCATTGCTATTTATGTTTTTGTGATATAAAGTGTGTATGAGTGCTCCTCTCCAGTATGTTCGTGTATACTGGAAATTTTACTAAATTACAGACAGTGGAAGAGCCATGCCCATCTTCCTCATTTACAATGAAGGTTGGAGAGTGCCTAAGAATTCTAAACATAAGGGGTCATCATACCTCAGAATTATAACATCAGTTCAGGCTTTGGTTTGTCACTCATCCTTGCTTGGTTCTAAGCAAAATAAGTCTGCAATGTTATTCTGATTGTCACAGTAAAAATAAAATAATAAATACACACTAGTATTTTATTATGTACGTACAAGAACCATGGGGCTACTGCTCCTCTAGGCCTAAATAATAATAATTTTATCTTTATTCAGTGTTTACAATATATTCCTGAAATTGAGTTAAAAGAAAGGAGCACATTTAAATTGGAAACCAGATAGCATATGTCTCCTTTACACATGCCCTGAAGATCAATCCAAAAACTCTATATAGCATGTTTGGGTTCTGTGTGCTGATAAATGACAGTACCAAACACAAAGGACTTCATGAAAATGATGGTGAAAATAATTTCATGTCAAACTGCACATATGAAAATATTTATATATTTAGTGGCCTAAATTTAAACCATTTATGTTGCACTGAGGTATCTGTTCATTTCAAATATAGCAGTAGTTGAGATATGTGTATATCTGCATGCTAAAATAATCATTTTGGAAAGGAAACCTATAATTCAACTGGTATTATGACCAGGGTTTTTTTTCCTCTTTCTAGGTTAAGAAGTTAACTGTTCCAGACTTAGTGAAGAGGTGTTTCTAATCTAAAAACTGCAAAGGCATTATTAACAGGTTCTATTCTGTTTTTCTTTTGCTTTTTTAAATTTTTTAGGAGTCTAGGTCTAATAATGATGCCTTTTTCAAAGACACAAATTCACGCTGCACACAGGAAGCAGTGATGCAAGAGCAAGATATGCCATTCCTTCGAGGTGGACCTGGAGTGTACAAGGTAGTGAAGACTGGCCCTTCAGGTCACAACATCAGAAGCTGCCCTAACCTTAGAGGTATCCCAATTGGAATGTTAGTTCTGGGAAACAAAGTCAAGGCAGTAGGCGAGGTATGGATCCTTGTAGCTTCAGTTCATGTCTTCATAGATACCAGTTTATAACAGTAGTAAACGCAACAAAAGCATCTGCCCCTACACAAGGTTTGCTTTTCCAACCCTGGTGGTTAAATATTAACATTTGAACTTGGTTTATATTATAAATGCTAATTCAATTCTGTGTTTTGCTTTGTAGAAAAGTGTTCATTAATTGGAGTTATATTAAACTTGAATTTTCTGATGCAGCAGTTACCTATATTTAATTATATATTTCTGTTACAGTATGGTTGATTCATTGCAAAATAATATTATCTGTTTCACTTACTGATCATATGCATCAGTGAATTTACCTTGTTGGAGGAATCATTTCCAGGGTTGTGATCAGTTCAAAAGTGATCCTATTTCACTGTATTTATTCAGTTATTGTACCCGTCATCATGCTTTGGTATTTTCCTGTTGAGATGGGCTTGAGGATGTAGTGTGTCATGCTATTTCTCAAACAACATCAGGTGCATAATTAGCAAATTTACAAATATTTCATATATAATTAGACAGTATAACTTACTTTGCTGTTTCAGGTGCCAAAAAAGCATGAAGGTTGTTGGATAACACCTTCTAAGAGCTTATTTAGGCTTGTGTGGTTGGTCAAATATTAAACTTTTTTTTCTAAACATAAACTGATCTTATATTGTGAAAGTATTCATAATTTTAAACTTGCCATAATGGAATTTGGTTTTTATTCTACCTCAGGCTGTGGCCTTAATTTCAGAAACGGTTTTGTTTTTTTTAATGTCATGATGGAAATGAGCATATTATTTCAAATACTGAAGCATGTTGCTGGATCTCAGCACTGGATTATTTGAAAAGTGAATAAACTGTGCTTTTTTGTGTGTGTGCATCAGGTGACTAATTCTGAAGGTACATGGGTGCAAATGGATAAGAACAGCATGGTAGAGTTCTGTGAGAGTGATGAAGGCGAGGCATGGTCCTTAGCTAGAGACAGAGGTGGAAACCAGTACCTGCGGCACGAAGATGGCAAGTTGTCTTAATTTTTTTTAAATTAACTATTTAAAGTGCTTGCTGAAATGAAGGAGGGGGGTGCAAGAGTTTGAAGAACTGAGTTTGAAAGAGATAAAACATTAACTATTAAAATGACCCAAGTGGAAAAAATATGAAGTCAACTTTTTTAAATTAAACTTAACAGTACAGTCTTCAGACATTTAGATTTTGCAAAAGTGACATTTTTGTAAGCGTTTTCTGAATAATTTTTCTGTACCAATTGTGAACTATACTTTTGTCCCTTCTTCTGTTATATGAGGATTCAGTTTTTAAATAACCAATCCTGTACTTCCTGAGGCAACTTACTTCAGTCTGCTTTTGTCTCCACCTGAAAAATAAGACTGAATAAATTCATACAGCATCTTAGAATTTTTTTGCTTTGAGTTTGGTATATAATCCTGACCATTGGATAGGGGCCACAAAAGTACCCGGCTAAAAACTGCCAACAGATTTTGAATTCCATATATGAAATGGGGAAAAAGCTGTAGTAGTGTAACCTACTTTTGCTCAGTGCTTCCTGTTTTTCCTATTATAATAAAGTAATGGTGAAGATTAATTTTGGCATGGGAAAATGGTTTCCAGAAAGTGGAGTAAATACAGTCATGTTTTAGATCATTGCAACCAGCATATTTTAAGCAAGTTCTCTGGATTTTGACAGAGGTCTCTTTGCTTATGCTCTTGGCTATCTTAGAACATACTTTTCCTTATCAATGTCAATTCCTGTGAAAATACTAGCTTTAATTACCCACATGATCAGCTAGAGGATAGAGTGGATATTTTCTCAGGAAAACATGTTTTTATATGTATCCCAACCATAACCCCCAGGAAAAGGGCACATTTTACCAGGGCCCAGAAGCCCTGGAGGGGGGTGGGGCCAGCCCAGGCTCCAACCCCCATTACCATGAGGAAAAAATTGTTTGTGGCTCATGAGATTGTATGTATGGGATGAGGGATTGTGATATGTGTGTGAGAGGGGGCCCGTGTTACAAGTTTGTACTGGGCCTAAAAAACTATGCTTGGGTCCTGGCCTCAACCACAATAGATCTTTAATTTGCCATTTATTTAACCTAATTTAGGGTCTAAGCATGGTACTGCTACATCTGCTTAAAAATCACAATTTTTCCTCATGTAGGAGAACACTATACTTAAAGTAGTAGTACTAGTGCTTTCTTTGGATCTAAGGATCCTACTGAAGTTCTTGGACTGCTTTTGACCATTGTACTTAGATTTAAATGTGATATAAAATGATAGAAACCTTTTACAAAACTTCATTAGGGAACTTTATCTTACATTTGCATGAAAGAAGACTTGATGATCTAATATGTCTTTTAACTTCTGTAATCCTTTTTCCATTTATTCTGCTATCCTATAATGCTGTCCTTTCGTGTCTGTGGACATTCCAAAGTACCCTGCCTTTTTTCATTATGATGTGCAGAAAATTAATTGTACTGCTGTATAGCAGGCCTGCCTAATTCTATGGGGAGTTGCAAGATGTGTAGTGAACAAATAAAGGTGACCAACACATTGAACAGTAAAGATAGATAAATATTTAACAACTGTTCTTCTTCTGCTTGCACATGTCCATTCCACTCTAAGTGTTTGTGTGTTCCAATGCACAGTTGTTGGAGAGTTTTTCCCTTAAAGGTACTAGTCAGGGTGGCACAAGTGCCCCTATTGCCTCATGCACCACACTTAGGCATAAAGGGTCAAGCTGCCTTGACCTCCCTCAGTTCCTTCCTACCGCCCGTGATGGTTGTTGGAGGTGTCCAAGCTCTCTGAAAGTCTTTAGTCAAAACCTGTAAATAATATCTGTTGTGTGTAGTTTAGTGGGTTTTTTGATGTTTTGTGTGGTTCTGGCACCTAGTCTGGGTACTGGCACAAGTACCACCAATATGCTGCACGCTCCAGGTTTCAAACCCTGTCATTTTTGTGGCAAGGCAACACTTAATAGTGACCTGCCAACTCTGATATCAGCCTCAGTACTAGCAAGGGGCTTATAGAAGGGACCCTTAAGCTATACACAGATGGGGACCAAGGCCTTATGAGTGGCTCTTTTGGAACCAGTGGGGCTTCCTAACTCAATTGAGAGCATCCCTGTAGTCACCTTATGCAGCTGCATCTACTGGTCTTTAGGAGCATCAATGCCATAAACACTCTAGCAGTAGTATTGAGTTTGTCATAAACAGATTCAGGATCCCTGTCCCAAGAGAAGCAGGAACTGGCCTGTCCCCAAGTAGTGTTGACATCCTCTTTCTCATCGCCTTATGAGGAAATTGTGATGGAGCCTATTTGTCTGCTTCCTGATGATTTAGGACTCATCAGGAATTGTTGAGGAGGATAGCTGTGATCCTAGACATCCACCCAGAGGAGGTCTGGGAAAAGTCCCACAAGCTGGTGGACATTTTGATATCTGCGGATCCAGCTAGAATAACTCACCCTATGATAAGGCTATTTTAGACCTATCAAGGTTCCAGCATCCCTGCCTCCAAACTACAAAAACAGTGGAGAGGAGGTACTATGCCTCTTCTCAGGGATTCAATCACCTACATAATCATCCCCCTCCAGGCTCCCTTGTGGTGGCAGACAGTGAGAAAGAAAAACTGGGGCACCAGCTATCAACCCCAAAAAATAGAGGACAAGAAGCTGGACTTATTTGGGAAGAAGCTTTATTCCACAGGTGGATTACAGCTTCACATTGCAGACCAGAAAATTTTTCTGGGGCACTATGATTTCACCTTGTGGGTTACTGTTTCAGAATTCAAAGACAAGCCCGCAGATGAGGTGAAACAAGAGTTCCAATTTTTAATGAAGATGGGCAAGTTGTTCACCAGAACAGCTCTGCATGCAGGTCTGGATGCATCAGATTCTACAGCTGGCAGCATGGCCTCTGCTGTCACAATGAAATAGTTATTCTGGTTATACTCTTCTGGCCTTCCTCCAGAGGTGTAACAGACCGTTCTGAACTTACCTTTCAAAAAGCCATCACTCTTCTCAGAAAAGATGGACAAAATTCTGCATTGTCTTAAAGACTCTAAAACACCCCTAAAATCCCAGAACATTCAATCCCAGCAGTGAAGCTGCAGACATTCCATCCTCATCAGTCCCAGCATTTTCAGAGTTTGCCACTCGAGCCCAAGATCTGCCAAGGAGAAGGAGCAGAGGTTACAAAAGACATCCACTACCACCCTCTGCTTTGGCAGCTGCTGGTTCATCAAGGCAGATGGCATCTTCCCAGAGCTCACTTTGCTGGTTGAGAGCAGTCTATCTGTTCTAAGACTGGCATAAATTTTTTTCCAATTTTGCAAACTGCCTGTTCCTCTTCTGTTATGCTTAGGCCCACATCACAACAGATAGCTGGGTTCCAAGCATGATCGAAGTGGGATATATAAGCAGTTTATTTCTTCCCCCTACTCATCCCCCTTCTCCGTCCCTCTTCAGGGACCTCTCTCCCAACGCTGTGCTTTTATAAGATATACAAATGGTCCTCCTTGCAGAAGATATAGAAGAGGTCCCTCCTTTGTTCAAGGGAGAGGGTTTTACTCCTGATACTTCCTGATCCTGAAGATAAAACAGGGTTACAGGCCTATTTTAGATTTCAGGCAGTTAAACAAGTTCCTGAAAAAATGAAATTCTGGCTGGTCACTCTAGCTTCCATTATTCCCTCCCTGGAGACTGTTATGTTGCTCTCGATGTAAATGACCCCTGCTTTCACGTGGCTATTCATCAGAGCCACGGAACATTTCTAAGATTCACCTTCAGCTGTCACACATTATGAGTTCACAGTGCTTCCCTTTTGGTCTCTGAGCTGCCCCATGTGCTTTTACAAAGTGCGTAAAGGTAGTAGCAGCATTCCCCCAGAGTTCAGGAGTCCATGTCTTCCTGATGATTTAGGATGATTGTCTGATAAGAGGTGGACCAGGTCACAGGTGGTGTTCATCATAAAGATAATCCGATCCACCTTTGATGTGCTTGGCCTGCTGACCAACACAGAGAAGTCCATCCTGTCTCCAGTACAGAAAATAGAATTTATTGCAGTGGTCCTAGACTTAACAGCAGCCAGAGCTTTACTACCACAGGCAAAGTTTCATGAAATGCAAAACCTCATTCTGGACTTAGACTTATTCTCTCACCATAGTGAGAAACTGTTTAAAACTGCTGGGGCACATCACAGAATGCACTTATTTTCTCCAGTATCCCACACCATCTTAGATTGCTTCAAGGCTAGTTGGCAGAGGGGTATTCTCCAAGAAGGCACCACATAGACATGTTAGTGCAGGTATTAGTGCCAGTACCAAGTCACATCTTACTCTTCTTAGACTGGTGGATAAATCTGACGAGTGTCTGCAAGGGTGTTCCTTTCACTCCACCTCAACAATCTCTTACCTTGGTCATGGATGCCTGAGACCTGGTGTGGGGTCTCACCAGATGCCCTTGCAGCTCAAAGATCTGTGGTCTTTCCCCCAAGATCTCAGTCTACGTATAAACTTCAGGGACTTGCAGATTATACGATTAGCCTGCATGGTGTTCCTTCCTTGCATCAGGAAGGGGGTGTGTTGTACATCTGTTTGCAACAAAAGACAACAGAAAATGTCACCAGTTCTGTTCAAGAGCAGGACACAGCCCAGGTTTCCCCATGCTTTTCCCCCATCCCTCTTCTTCCCAGACTTCTGGGCAAGGCCGAGCAGGACAAGGCCATCTTACATTGATTCCCCTGGCATCAACACTGATTTTTACAATTCTTGGACCTCTCGATCAGTCCCCTGCTGTCACTCCTGCTTCACCCAGACCTAATTTCACAAACCTGTGCCTCTTCCAAAACAGTCTTCCAGCCTTTCACCTGACTGCCTGGAGGCTTCATGGTTAGCATCAGCAGGGGAGTCCTGCTCTAGAGAGGTGCAAGAGGTACTGCTGAATAGTAGAAAACCATCCATTAGGATAACTTACTTTCCTAAATGGAAGAAGTTTTCCATCTGGTCGAGGCTGAAATGAGTCTCTTCTATTCTTGCTTCTATTCAATATGTGCTGGACTATCTTCTTCTCAGTTTATTCATTGCATTTGTGCAGAGAAAGAAGGGCAGTCTTGTTTCCACACAAAGGATTGTGTCATGGATATCCGGTTGTATTCTACTGTGTTAACAGTTGGCTAACTTAAAGCTGCTGAATATAGTATTGGGTCATTCAACTAGATCACAAGTGACCTCTGCGGCATTTCTGGCTAATGTGCCCATATCAAAAATTTGCAAAGTGACATCCTGGTCATCATGTCACATGTTTGCTTCTGACTATTCTGTCTCTCAGCAATGTAGAAACAGTGCTAAATTTGGGCAAATGTTCCTACTGTTCCTGTTCAAATACCCACCCCCTGTTGGGAATGTTTGTGAGTCACCTACAGTGGAATGGACATGTGCAATCACTCAACAAAGAAAAAAACTGTTACTAACCTTTCTGTAACTGTTTGTTCTTCGAGATGTGTTCCATATGTCAGTTCCACAACCCATCCTCCTTCCCCTCTCTATCAGAGTCTTTCTGGTAAGAAGGAACTGAGAGAGTCTGTGGCTGCTCGGCCCTTTATGTCTACATGTGGTGCGCGAGGTAGTAGAGGGCTCTCATGCTGCCCCGATGGGTACTGCTAAGGGAAAAACTTTCCGACAACTGTTCACTGGAGCATACAAATACCTACAGTGGAATGGACATGTGCAACACATGCTGAAGAACAGTAGTTATGGAAAGGTTAGTCACTGGGTTTTTTTCATTTCATGCCATCTAGTCTGCACTTCAAAAAAAAGGCTGTGATCCTGCCAAAAAACAGTCCATGATCATATTGTTAGACAGTGTGTTAATACATACATGCAAAGGGCAGGGTTAAAATTGCACTACCAACATTAACTTTAGCATTTCCTGACTTTTGGGTGTTTCACTTTGTTTTCTTAATATTCTTTTAACATAGGGGTTTTTTAATGAATATATTCATTATTTAAATTTGATATACAATTAAAACGTTTACCATGTATAATCTAGTGTAACTGATTATGTTCCGATACTTTCAAAACAATTAGATTTACAAGTTGGGGATAAGGAAACGTTCTTTATATAATTTAGATAGATTCTCTGGCATAACTGAGAGAGAACCTAAATCTAATTTATTTTACGTTTGAGGATTGGAAAGAATATCTACATATCTGTATGTGGGTCATATTGTTCCAGATCTCTTTATCACCTCTTGCACCCATTCAGAATGTTGATTAGTCTGAACATAAAATAATTGTAATGTCAAGGTAGTATAGATAAAATACAAATGTTTTGCTTTGTTAAAATAAGCCATTTCATCATTTAAAAATTATACTGGTCTCATGTTTGAGCCAGCTATAATGTAGCTGTTTCTGTGTCAAAGAAGCACCGCTAAGTAAGAGAATCTGTCACACTGCTAACATGTGATATCAAGTGTAGTGGTAGGTATGTAAATAATTTTTATACCGTTGATACTAGCGCTGAGAGATAGAATGATATTGACCCTGAATACGTTATCACCCTGAGTACTGTCTTTTCTTCACTTCACGTGCAGCATGAGTTGAACAGCTGCTTTCTGATAACCATTAATACTGGAAACCAATTTTTATTCCATCTAAAAGCACCTTGGAATCCTTATTTTCAAATAGTATTAAGCAGTAATTTTAACTCCAAAAGTTTGTGTATCACTGACTGCTAATGTACTTTTTCAATTGAAGGGCAAAGAAATCAAGATATACTAAACAGATTGTTGTTGTCTTAAACATCGGTCAATATCTTGTGTCCTGCCTGGTCTAGTAGTAATGTGGCTTAAACACTCAACACTTCTAAGTAAGAGCTCTGTGAAGCTCAAAAGCTTGTGTCTCTCACCAATAGAAGCTAGTCCAATAAAAGATATTACCTCACCCACCTTGTCTCTCTAACAATTCCAAGTGTAGTTCTTAGACCAAAGCGTTTAAAGAGAATTTTAGTCCCTGCATCTTGTCTCAAAATGATTATTGATGGAAGTACAGTGCATTCTAAGTATTCTATCACTGCACAAAGAAAGGAGGGGGAAACAAGTATGCTATTTTGGAAGAATTAGTATCCTGCTGAAGCTATTATATTTCTATGACATTCCCAAGGTACAATCTAGGCTGATGGATAGCTGTGTCCCATCAACTCTCCAACCTGCTTGGCTGTGAGAATAACCATTCCTGGTCTGTTCACACACAGCCTCTAGCATGCAAAATGTGTCTCAGCTGAATTATGAGAGTTCTTCCTCCAGCCAGCCACTCCTGAATTATATTGCAGAGTGACACCAGGAATTCCTAGTCTCAGACGTATCCCCAGAAATGTGTGTCTTGTACTCCCCGGCTCTTTCCTTCTGGACAATACAAGCTCATACAAATTCTGTCATTTCATTAATAGAAAATTATGTGCATAAATCCAGTTATCTGAAATGAAGTTTCCACATATACACTTCCACACAGGCTTAGATAAAAAAAAATTTAAAAAATGTCCACACACTGGCTTAGATAAAACAATAAAACAAGTTTATTAACTGCAGAAGGATAGATTTTAAGTGATTACGGGTAATAATGCATAAAAGTCAAAATTGGTTACAAAAAAATAAAAGTTAAAACACAAACTAATACCTAACTTAACAAGCTTAGTGAATTTGAAGCAAAAAGGTTTCTCTCACCATATGCTTACAGCAGTCTGGCTGGATTGCTCAGCCAGGACCCCTTCTCCAATCCAGTAATGCTGCTTTTGTCTTTCAAAAGTTGATGCCATAAGTAGAGATGAGGCAGGAGAGGTTATTTGTGTCCTCTGTTCTTCCTTCTTATAGCATGTCTCTTTGAGAATCATCTCCAGCTGGGGTTCAGGCGACAGCATTCTGTTTGCCAAGATATACATTTCTTGCTCACTCCTTTCTTCCTGTCACAAATGGCCTTTTAACCAGGTGATAGTTGATTATGCTGACACCTGACTGGGACGTCAGTTCGCCTTTTGTCTCCGAGGAATTGGTTGGGCCCTGCTTTAATAAATTTGGAGCACGTCTCAATAAAGTCATACAGTAGAATCTTATAACTTTATCTACAATGTTGCAACACATATTTTACCAGTATAATAATGATCAGAAGATTGAGTTTTCAAATGATACCTCACAAGACATACTTTGTACAAGATTTATCATAGTTTTGTAAAAAAGATGAACGTGTGGAATACAGACTGTCACAATTTCCTAAATCTTTTTCAAATTATTTAAATGATATAACAAATCGTATACTTATTGGAAAGTAAAAATACAATACATTAACTCTAAATTTATGGTTCCTTTTGGCACAGGAGAAATATCAATACTTTTAGTTACACTGCTGTGTTTTTATTAAATATTCTCTTAAAATTGGGACCATTACTATATCATAGATTTTAAGGCTAGAACTGACCACTGTGCTCATTTAGTCTGACTTCCTGCATAATACAGGCCATAGAACTTCCCCCAAAAGAATTCATGTTTTAATTTGAGCATACCTGTTAGAAAAGCATCTAATCTTGATTTAAAAATTGCCAAATAAGAAGAATCCACCACAACCCTGAGTAAATTTTTCCAGTGATTAATTACCCTCACTGTTAAAAATGTACACCTTTTTTTCCCTCCAGATTGAATTTATCTAGCTTCAATTTTCAGCCACAGGATCTTACTATATCTTTATCTGTTAGACTGAAGGGCTGATTATCAAATGTGTTCCTCATGTAGGTGTTTATAAACTGTGCTGAAGTCACCCCTTAATCTTCTCTTTGTTAAACTACGTACATTGAGCTCCTTAAGTCTCAGCACTACATGAATATATCAACAATAATTCTATCATTTTATATATTTATTTATTTATTTATTTTGCTTTTTGTCAGTCTTGAATTTATGGAGAGGAGTGAAGCCTTTAGGCAAACTTTTTTACCTGTACACTTAGTTTCTTTGATTACTTCTCTACCAGTACAGAAACTCACCTGTTGTCTGTGATCTGGGTCTAGAATACATTCATTTAATGGTGTGGATGATGCTTTGCTTCTTTTTCAGATGTTTTCCAACAGAAACTTTCTGCTGCTTTCTTGCCTATATGCTCAGGGTCTAACTGATCTCTATATTTGGGATCATGAGGATTTTTTTCCCCAGGTCACATTGGCAGAGACCCTTTGTTTTTTTTTTTAAACCTTCCTCTGTAGCATAGGGCATGGGTCACTTGCAGATTTAAACTAATGTAAATGGTGGATTCTTTGTAACTTGAAGTCTTTAAACTATGATCGGAGGATTGAGTAATTCAACCAGAGGGTGAATAGGGAGCTATTACAGGAGTGGATGGGTTAGGTTCTGTATCCTGCAATGTGCAGGATGTCAGACTAGATGATCATGACTGTCCATTCTGACTTTAAAGTCTATAAGTCTAAATATGACTGAAGAGAATTGTCCAAGGGAATTGCCAGATTGGGTTTTCTTGGGTTTTGTTTTGGTTGTTTTGAGGCAGTGAGGGTGGGGGAGGAGGTAAACTCTACGGTACCAGACTGATTCAGAAGAATTCAAAGAAGGTCAATTGACAGGTAGGAAAAACTTTGTTTCAAGTTTGTTTGGGTCCCCAAAGGACACTTTATGTTTTAACATATCATCGTTATATGTTTTTAAAGGAGCAGTACATTTTCTACTAACAATTGCATATTTTTCATTTGGCCTATATTTTTCTTAACATTTTTAATTGAGATAAAATTATATGGCTGCTTTTGATTTTGCTACTACATTTCTATTTAGTGTTTCATGCTTTGTGCCTGGTTGTCATAGATGTCCACAGAGCTTTCAGTTTTTGTTATATTCATTTTGCTCAGTTCAGTAGTCTGGAAATTTACATGATGAGAAACACCAATTGTAGTTGACATTTTTAAATAAAATTGACTTTTTAAGCCATTTTACTAAAAGGTAACACTGTTAGGTATGCTAGCAGCCAGAGGATACCAATTAAAGCAACTAGAAACTAACTTCCCATCTGTTTTAATAATTCAGTCATCAGAAACTATTTTAATATTTAAAAATATTTTTAATTCTTGACACCTATAATTTAAAAATGAATGAGATCCATTAAATGATGATGAGACATGCGAATGAATGAGGGAAATTTTTGTCTAGCTAATACAAAATAATTTGATTCTCCTCCTTTCCTCAATAGAAGTCACGTTTTTCCAAAAGACAGCTATAGCAGACAGTAGATATCTTACCTACTTGTGCAAAAGAATTGCTGATACATACCTTAATGCACATTACTGTACGTTATGCATATTACTGTATCAATACTATGCATGCATGTTCAGTGATTATTATTTGTAGTAGTATTCATTATTTGTTTATGGTCGTTGTACAATGCGTCAGATAGCTTACAGATATTTGAGAATGGATAGTCCCTGCCCCAAAGAGTGTAGAGGTTTTTGCAAACCAGTAAATTTGAACTTAGTATGAAATAGTTTGTCATTACTGATTCTCCAGAAAGGTGACAAGGGAACTGGTTGTTGAAGGAGATGATGGTGAGCCAACTGACTATATTCTCTTCTACAATAATTTCCTCACAGCTCCATCAGTCTGTTAAGAATGCTAAGTAAAGCATAATAAACTACTGGATTTCATTACGTTCCTGAACATTCAGATTAAGTGTAGTGCCCACTTTCAGTAGTGTATAAACTAGCTTGTGACATGAGTGATTTTACACTTACACTGTGTATGTGTTTGGCGGGCCTACCAGGAAAAATAACATAAATAGCTATCATTCTTTTGACTTGTGATTCATCTTCCCACTGCAAATCAGTGATTAAAGAAATACTAACTCTGAAGTGATGGCTTGTTTTACAGAGCAAGTTCTGCTAGATCAAAATGCTCAGACTCCTCCTCCAAGCCCTTTTTCAATACAAGCTTTCAATAAGGGGTCTGCTTGTAGCAATGGACAAGGATTTGATTATGGCCTTGCAAATAACAAAGGTAAGTTTATAGCTTCAAATGTTTTACAAAATAGTGTTTCCAAACTTTTGCCTACATGTTTTTGCTACTCCTTTTGCATGTCTTGAATAGACACCAGTGCCATTTGAGGCACCAACAGATGTGCTTCCACAAAACCATCCCTTATTATGGCGAAATGAGTTGCTGTTAATTTCAATGGCATTTTCTACTGTATTTTATGCAGTTAGTAATATTGTAACTAATGTAAATTTCTGCTTTACAGAGATGTAAAGGGAAGACTCTTTTAGACTTATTGGAGTTTTATTTTGATCCCTTTTAATTTTCACTGTTGAATAGCTTCATTGATAAGTTAATGTAGCAATTACTGTCATGTTAGCCACAGAATTATAATACAAGAATGACAATTGCTTATTCATTGAACCAGAAAGAATGATAAAATCCAATATTGTGCAAAGTCATTAGTTTGAAAAATTCTCTCAAAACCATGAAGATTCCACCTATCTGCTTTAAATAAGCTTATTTTTTTTAAAAATAAGTGCTTTCATATTTTATGACTAGGTGGAAGGTTAGGTTTGATGTTTTAATTATAGATCGTAGGTATAATACAAAGTATAATACTAAATATTTTACATAATAGCATGAAAGTGTTCTGTCTAGTTTGGAGCTCTCACATTAAAGCAGAATATTAATATGAAGTGTAATGCAAGTAGTTGTTGGGGGTATTGCTTTGTTAGCATTTGGTATATGTAGACTTTTAGAATTTAGGTTGATAAAATAGCTTAACCAAATAGCTTAATCCAGATGATATTGTACAATAAATCACAGGAAAATAAAATAAAAAAAAATGCAGCTTGAATTTTGGACAATAACAACATAGGTAAATCACCCAATATCTGCAGCAAACTCTTGTTACTCGTTAATTAAATGTAGAAGGCTAAATGAATTAGAAGTTCTTTTGCGTAGTCATATGTTCTTGAGGTATATCAGTGAAACATGGAGCTTTGCTGTTCTAATCTTATAGCTCTGTGGTCTAGGTCAGGGTTTCTCAACCTGTGGGTTGGGCCCCAAAATTGTGTCACCAGAATGTTTCAAAGGGTTGTGTGGCAGCTTCTGTGGCTCCTGTCCCACGAGACTGGCTGGGCTTACCTCTGGGGTCCCAGTGCCACTCGGGTTTGGATCAGCTGCCATGATGACAGGAATCCGGGTAGGCCAAATTTGAGAGAGTGGCACTGCAAACCCATGAGCCAGGTGACAACTCCACTCACAAATTTGGTCCAGTCCAGGTTGCAAAGCCACGGGGAGGCTGGCCCTGCATGGCAGAGCTCAGGGAGAGAGTTCCACCTCCAAACCCTGACTCACTTCAGCTGGCCATCCAGCCTGTCTTTGTTGCAGGGGGCATAACCAAAAAAATGGGAGGGCATGTGATCCCGCGTGCCCCCTCCCACACACACGTCACCTCTGGTAGGGGTGCAAATATGCTTGCCTGCCCCAGGTGCTAAAATGTCTAATTAAATCTCTGCCCCAGGACCTCCACTCACAAACCATTTACAGGGTTGCAAGAGGCCATAAACATTTACAAATGGGGCCTGAGCCCAAAAAGCTCAAAGAACGATTGATCTAGGTGACACATGCTTTGTTAGGCGGGGAGGAAAGAGGGGGAAGAAGGAGGAGTGCATCTTCAATTAAACTGGAGCTGTGGGCACATTCCAAGAGTAGGGTATCTTGGTTTTGGTCTTCAAGAGACTTTAGTAATTAGAATATATATATATTTTTTTTAAAGGGAGGACAGAAGAGGGCTTTATCTAAACTTTCTGAATTAACTATTTTTTAGTGTTCATATAATCTTGTGTAAAACTATGTTTACATTGAAATACAGGATTTACATACTTTAACATGTGAATGAGTGTTGTTTCAGAAGTTTGTCTTAACCATCCCTAATAGGATCCCTTTTTCTGGATGAAGATTAGAGAAAATTCATGAATTTTGAAAGAGAGTTAGCAAATTAAAATTTGCCCACTTGACTTCCCACTAGAAATTTTGCCCTTCACTGGGAGCAATATTTTTCCCTCTTTTTTTGTTTTTAATTCATTTTATAGATTACATTATAAGAAGCAGTCATTTTCTTTGCCTCTACTGTTAAGTATTTTTCTGATGTTTTCTGAATTAGTTATCCCTTAATGGAGTAATTTCCCATCTGAAATCACTCTGTGGAGTATTCTTTCTCCATCCTAGCCATCCTCATTTCAAAATGGTGAGTCAGCCAAAAAGCACCACAAAATGCAAGAGGTGCTCAGTTTGTGAGGCAGTATTACATATTGTCACTGAGCACAGGAATT
The DNA here is from genome assembly GCF_026122565.2 of Emydura macquarii macquarii. NCBI lineage: Eukaryota > Metazoa > Chordata > Testudines > Chelidae > Emydura > Emydura macquarii. Next base: position 40,124,985 of record NW_027132610.1, on the reverse strand, counting down.
GTGTAATAAGAGTAAAACATTTATGTTAATTTCCTGTGATAAGATTAATGGAAAGGAAGTTTCCTTCCAATGTTTGTCGGAATGAATAAAATCCTTTGAAGGATTCAAAATTCTTTGACGAGAAACTTGATAAGATCAAATGTATACCAGTCCCTGAAAGCATTATGGCTCATTTGAGTAGATCCATGTGGTTTCTATGGCATGCCATTGTAATACTCCAGCTGTGGAAAAGTTAAATCTTTATTCTGGTACTAGTTCCCATTAGTCTTTTTATTTAGCTTCAAAATCTAATGCACAGTTTGGGTGAGCAGTTCTGTAATCATTGTTTAAATAAGTAGCTTCATTTACCTCCTTATTGATCCTTTACTGCTTGTGCATTTTCCAAGAGTGGCGACTCTATAACTACTATACTTGATGGAGCAGAAAGGTACTTCCAGTAACTGGAGTTCTTAAGTAACTTATTAGAACAGACCACATATACCACCATGCATCCCCAGTTCTGTAGAGTTTGTATTGAATTCCAAGGGGTAGAGAAAAATGAAAGTGTGCGGGAGTCATGTCTTTTTATATACTCCCAGCCTGGACCCTATCATATCTTGATGAGTCTGTGTGGTTCCACAATCATCCACTTTCCAGAGGGTTCCAGTGTTTGTGTATAGATGCCCCAGAGGTTAGCTCTGTCCTGATCAGCTAGTCAAAACTCCAGTTACAGATGAGTAACTTTTCTTTCCTACAGTTTTAAAAACTGCTCTGAAAAGAAATAGAATGGATGGGCCTTACATCCCAAGCCTTGTATTACACACTTGAACATCTTATGTTCTTTGCCCAGAAGAAGCAAACCTATATCAGTGAGAGAATAGGGTTGTATATTAACTGGAAAAAAATAAATGTACAGGTGACAAAAATCTCATAAATCAAATTACATCCTCCAATCCACTGATTCTCAAAAGAAACATGTTTGCTTTGTTTGGCCTTTATGGCACAGACTTGACCAGTTTAGATATTCCAGGATGAAAAGGTGAACACACTAATGGATTTTTTTAACTTTCCCAATTTGTGTGTCACAGTGGATGTAACATTTAAAACATTTTACTCTAGACATTTTTGAAAGAGATGAAGCATGCTTATAAAAATGGGTTGAGAAAAAAGACTGATTGACTTCTACAAAGTTATTTACATATAGGAGAGTGAGGCTTGTTTGCAAGTTTTGTTATATCAAAGTACTTAACAAATCAGCTATCAGAAAAACAATAATGACCTAGAAAGAATAGTTATCTATTATCACCGACTGTCAGCTAAGAACATAACAAATCCATCAAAGCAGACATGAAAGAGTAGTTTTATAAAAAATAATTGTACTACTTGACCTAACTTTCTCTTTTGTTGATATTCATATATACAGAAAAAGTATAATGCAACTCTTGACCTAGAATTCATTGTTCTAAAGATGGGCATTTTGTGTTTCTGATTGCTGCACTAAACATATCAGTTGTCTTTAGTGTAGGGTGACATGGGGGGTAGTAGTTGCAGAAGTACTGATTCTAAATGCAATATTGTCGTAATACTGGAATAAAAATGGTTACTGCTACCCACAGCTGTTTTTTTGGATGTGGATGCTTCAGTTGCAGCTCTTCTTTCATAGTTATTTGTGTTTCTCATTTTTAAAACAAAAATATAGTATTGAGAGAGAATAGGGAAAATATTTAACTTTGGTGGTCTTGGATCTTGTAGGAATCATTAGATTCTCTAGTCTTTTTCTCCTTTTATAAAACTGGAGAATTTATTTAAAAATCTAAAAAGATTTCAGCTTTAAAGTGAGTTGGTTATCTGAAAAGTATATTGTTTCCTATTTGTTAAAACTATTTTTCCACTAGTGCTTCTATAGTATTGTCAAAAGTGATACGGAATGTCAGCATCTGTATTTAAATAAAGGAACACTGTTAGGGTTTGTTAGATAATAGGGGCCAAACTCTTTGTTCACAACATCTCAGGATTTGACCTGACCCTAAATGATTTAACTTACCTTTTTTGTTGTATGCAAATTATGTTTGCAGCGTCCATGTAATTCTTCCTTCTACTTTTTCCAAACAAAAGCTTTCTTAAAAGAAAAAACAAAAAAATCCAACTGTCCTAAGATGCCTTCCAACAAGCCAAGCCAATATTCAAACAGAGTTCTCTTAAGGAATCAAATTTCAGTTTGAAGTTTCCAAAACATGGTTGTGAATAGTGGGGACCTTTTTTTAATTGTGACAAATACCTTGACAGTGTTCTTTTAATATATTTGCAAAAACAAGCAAATAATTTACTAAATTTGAGACATGTGTCTGCTAAAGCTTAATTATATTTTATTATCTTAATCCTCTCATCTGGATATACTCATCTCAGAATTTTGTTTGCATGTGTGTGTATTTCTGTGAATGCTAGCTGATTTGGGGGGGGGCTGCTTTTGTTCAGTTTTAGCAAGGTAAAAGAGATTCGAGATGCACTTTGGAATATTTTAAGTAACATGGATAAAGTATCCATGATTCCTACAAACCTTGTTCATATTCTTCAGTATTTGCAGCACTATTTATGGAGTGAAGGTTCTACATTTAGCCATTTTTTATGGTTCTAAGGGATATGTGCCATTATGATTCTAAGTTTGTGCCATACCGAGTTTTGGAATCAAAACTAACTATGGTGTCAGAGATTAGTGCAGTCTTTATCAATTATCTTCGTCTAAACTTCATTCAGCACCATTTACTCTGCCTTTCTGGAGGATGAAAAATAACAGGTTGTAGTTTTGACTGTTTTGCTCACTGCAGGTGACCAACTGAGTGCCATACTGAATTCCATTCAGTCACGGCCTAATCTCCCAGCTTCTTCCATCTTTGATCAAGCTGCAAAACCTCCCTCTTCCCTAGTCCACAGTCCATTTGTGTTCGGACAGCCCCTTTCCTTCCAGCAGCCTCAGCCACAGCTTCAGAGTAAGTCTGTCAGCCTTACCTGCCTCATCAGTCCATTTCTGAAGCTTTGCCATTGCTATAACAGTCTTAGTTGCTTATCAGCTACTAATCATCCATCAGTGCATCTGTCTGGTTTTGTTCTTTTGAGTTAATTTTTTATGATTCAGAAACATGAGTTAATGCTCCCAGAGAAGCATACATGTGCTATTTTTATTTCAATATTAAGATTACTATATTGATTTGTATATATATTCTGCAGTTTAGATAGTGCATTTATGAAAGTGCATTTCTAATATAGTGTACTGCATTGGGATAGTAATTAAGATAAATATTGCATACCATGTAAAATATTGTAATTCCCATAATATCTGAAGAAAGTTTGAATACAGAAGATAAAAATTTCAGTTTTCTATTTTAAAATGTTTACCTCCTGTATTCCTTCATTCATCATAATTTTTCATAGACACACTTCAAATTTGAAAATGGGACAACATTATTCACTAATTAGAAACATTAATAAGCAAAGCATTTCTGTCCATCATAGGTAGCCACTGGCATGCTTATGACCATTGGAACCAAAACGTTAATAAACATTAACCTAACTGCTGCTGGAATGTAGAAGAAACTAAGTTTTTACTCAATTTAGTGGTTTTGACAGATGGCAGATTTGAGTGCTCTAGAAAGGTATTTCTCTTTATCCACGGAACAGGTATAGCATGGGTAATAGTAATACAAGCTTCCTGCACATGCTATCTTTCAAAGATAGCTTAGTTCTTTCTTGTAAAGACCACTTCAGTTTCTGCCTCTTCATTTGTTGGCCGCTTCACTGAAAATACGTGAAGACTGTGAATTTTGATAGTGGTCTGTAATGTGTATACCTATACAGTGATAACTAGACTGTTCATTTCACAGAGCCTTCACCAAAAAGCCTTCAAGAACAATTACTTTTTTTTATTATGCCTGAGTCAAGCCAATGATCTAGAAATGAAATAATAAGCAATTTAGAAATCTGCTAGCCATCTAATACCAGGGAGGAATATAACTATAAAATTGGCAATTTTGTAACTGAATAAAACTTTTCTTTATCATTTTGAAAATATTTTTCTTTAATGAAAATAAGCCTCCCTTCTATCTTACTGATACATACCTTCCTTTGTCTGTCTGTCTGTCCTTATGTATATGGTAAATTAATTCACATTATTTTAAAATATGGATAATTTCTGTTTGCCTGCATCCTGCAAGTCACTGCATACAGGTGCACTGCTGCATTAGCACAGATTCCAGTTGAAGTCACTGGACTCCCACACTGGCACACTGAAGTGGAGGACTTGGGGCATCATTCTAAAACTGTCTATACAAACAGTTATCTAAAAACACTTTTTAGAAAGGTTAACTTTTCTCTTGAACTTTGTTTTTGTGAGGAAATAGCTTTTTTAACCTCTGACTCTCATCATGGGGAGCTAGACCACAATCATCTCTTTTAATTTTTGTCACTCTTCATTTCTATCACCCCTCTTTTTTTTTTTTTTTTCCAACTAGTGGAAAGAATTTTAAACTTTTCTTTAAAAAAAAAAAAAAAAAAAAATCCTCTAGAATGGTGTTTTGCTTCTTTAACCCATTTGTCATATTGCATTTAAAAATGACTCATTGACCCTAATAGATTTCCTGTCAAAGGTGAAGTAATCTAATTGAGAATATTCCAGCTATCTCTGAATATGGATGGGTGGGGTATCTACTATTGCCTTTTCAAATTATATGATCACCCCATAGTTCTGGGATGATACTTCAGATGTCTTACCTTTTTCTTCTTTGAGTGAGCCATGTCTTCTGATTAACTTCTGTTATGTCAAGACTCCTCTATTGATTAGACAGGAAGTAGCTAGAACTGTGTCTTTCTGTAAACTTGGTGTCATTCACCAACTTTTTACTATATGTGCTTGCCACTACATGGCAGAAAAGGGATCCCATTTTCATGTAAAACAAACTTCTTAATTTCCATGGAAGATTGTCCTCTTTGTCCTTTCTTCATATGTTCTTTACTATTTCAGCTTTTAATCTATTTAAATATTTATAGTGCACTTATCACTGAACGACCTCACACTCTCTCAGTGGTTCTTCCTAATATGAAAATTTTCACTGATCATAATGGGAAATCTGGCTGCCTTCTCTCCTACTACACTGGTCTCACAAATCCCCATAAAGCTTAGGGAGGATATTCCAGTGGCTCTTTGAACCAGTAACTGCATAAAAGAACACCAAAAGCATCCTCAAGAAATCAAAAAGAATGTCTGAGAGAATGTCTCCCTTCTCAGTCCTCATGATATATACCATACAGGAAATCTTGTGTATCAAAATACTATAAAAAGTGTAAGGAGGAAAAAAAACTCAATAAGTTCAACCAAACTTTTCTGATGACTTCTCACTAGAGGAAGAGGATTTGTCAGAATCTGAAAACTCAGAGGCACCCATGTGTAGGGCAGGATTTTCTTCTGTCAATACTTTGAAACTACATTGAAGCCTCTTAGTTTGTTCAAATCTCCTTAGCATTATACAGGGAAACAAAATGCTGCTCCCAGGCAAGGCCAACTGTGTCTAAGGATTGTTAACAAAATTACAATTGTGTTATCGGTCATCACAGGTACTAGTATTGATTAAATATAATAATCCTTATAGATTGCATCCAGTACTTGTCACTAGGAGATACCTGTCTCTATCTGTAAAGCAGGCCAACGAGAAGAGCATATGGTAGTACCGGCTTGCACAAAGTGGTGTGACACAGAATTCTGAAAAGTAAAAGTAATCACTCCCTTCTTTCCCCTTTAGCAATAGAAAGGAGTTCAGATAGTTCAGTATGTATCAAAATTCTTTTCTTGCCTGCAGATATTCCAAAATCAGTAGAGGTAATCAACAGAGAAGCGTGGAAACAGGAGTTGAAAATCTCGTCATGACCCTGCTTACCCCCCTCCTTCAGCTCCAAGCCATCACACTGGCTACTAGGGAGAGACTGAGAATTCCTTTCTTATTCGTGAAGGCTTCTCATTTCAGCATAATTTAGCAGATCTCTCTACTACAGGCAAATGATCCTTTGTGTACTCATCTAGAGGGAATTCAGCTGAGCTGGAGAAATTCCTAGGAAATCACATATTTCAGTCATAAACAGCATAAATATTTCAGAAACTGGCCAGGACATACACAGCAATACCTGTTGCCTATTTGCACCATTACCAATTCCAGATTCTCTATAGCATATTCTTTTTTATATTGTTGAGAAAACTGTAGAAATGAGGGTACTATTGGTTCTCAAGACCTTCATCAAGTGCATGAAAGATCCAGGTGCTTCCAGATGCAGTTCTCAACCCAGGTGACCATTCTACTGGAAGGATTGTCTCCCCTCCACCGATCTTAAAAGCAAACCTAAAGAAACCACTTAGATACAGACAGTTAATTCCACATGTTTGTTTGCACCTCTCCTAGTATCAATTTAAAGCTCTCCTGTGCAGTCTCATGACGGTCTTGTGAATATTCACAAAAGTGCTTGTCACAGTCATTGCTCATCTTCATTGCAAAGAAACAACTTTGTATCTATTCTAAGGTGGCATTCACATTCAGGATGTGTATTTCCGTAGTACACTACAGATCATGGAAACAGCACTGAGAGCCCTGCGGGAAAATAGGTCTTTCATGAATACCCAAAATAACAAACTGGCCCTTACACAATTTTTCCATATGTGGGAGTGATCATAAACACCTCAAAAAACAACACGTACCTTGCAGCAGATATAAGAAACTACAGATATTTATGACTTTAAGAAGACTACCTAAAGTCTTGTTAGTTAAATCAGAAGTCTCTTGTATGCAGTTGAAGTGTCCCTTAAACCGTCTGCTGAATAAAATCCTCCCTTGATCATGTCTGGAATGGCAGATAACTACAAGGCAGAAGGGTTCTAGGAGAAAAAGCCAGAGAACAGTGACATCAAATGCTCTATCTTTGCACAGGTCAGAGGATCTGCTATGCAAATTCTCTCCCATAGCACTTCCAAAGAGTCATTCTGAAGATTAAGGTGAGAGAGCCAATGGTCTTTCTAGTTCCCTCTGCATAGGTTCTTCCATCTCATGCTTCAAATGATTTGTCCTCTAACATGACTGGACTTGCTTCCTCAAGGAACAATCAACTACAGAATTCAAGTGAGGCTTGAATCAAGCACTGTGATAGTTGAACAGAGTAAGAACAGAGGTGGATGTTCCAAAAAAAAGTCATCCGTTCCTTACTTGCTGCCCAACTGGATCCTTTTTAAAAGATCTGCTTAACCAGCTGATACAAATAAGTGGAATAATGAGCTAAATGGTAATCCATACAGTTAATCTTTCAGTTCCTTTAACACCTTATGGGTTTACACTTTGATTCTATGATGAAACCTTTCCTGTCAGGAGGAGTGACCACTGATAGACCACCCACATGCATGATAATTTCCCAAAGCAGCAGGGAAGCTAAAGTTTAAGTGCCTGATCCGGAGTCCCAATTTAGTACAATCCTTCAAACCATTTTGCTCAGTTGCCCTGTTTTTATGTCATTTAATCCAGTGGAGCCCAGAGTCCACAGTTGGGTTTGGAGCCCTGTGTGCAAGATGATGTATACATACATAGGAAGACATGGCCCCTCCCACAAAGAGGAGTGTACTGTGTAATTTAAGACAAGATGCAGCAGTGGTGAGTGAAACAGAAAAGACTTGGATATATTCTAAAAGCTACCTTAAAAAATTAAGAATTATATGCAAGTAATTTTCTCTCACTTGAGAACTTCCTCAGTTTTTGGAAGTGTATGCTGCTTTGTCTGCACTCAATTCACCTGAAGGTCTGTCTCACTATACTGTCAGGAGACTTTTAAAGCTACATTCATATTGTCATTCATTCAGGAGTGAAAGAAAATATCTGATATATTTTACAAGAAATTTAAAGCTTTAGAATTTAAGCTTTACTTCTGTTAACAATTATTCAGTTAATAACTTATTTTTAGTTAGACCAACTGTATCCATTAAAATATCAAATTAACTCATGTTTTTCAGAGTTTGGTTTTCAGTTTTAACAACCAGAATTATACAACACAGTTGAGATTTTTAGAATCCAGGCAGATGTTGACAGAGAAATCCTTTTAAAATCTAATTTACTTAGTCTTTGAAAAATCCCAGTCTGTAACTCCAATATAGGCTATTTTCTAGCCACCTATGTTAAGGCTAAAATGACTCTCACTCTCATCAAGTATACAATGCAATAAATATTTCATCACCTAGTTTCATTATGCAACAGGATATCCACCAGTTCTGTGCCTTTGATTATTCCCATGGGGAGGAGGATTGGTTTACTATATAAAACTATATGTCTCCTTCCACCTCTCAGTACCTTTCTGTTTGAAACCCCAGAATAAGTAATAGCACTCTATATTTGTTTGTGTGGAGGTTTTCATCCAAGGATTTGAAAATCCTTTCAGATAATTAAACCTCATATGCCTCTGTGATGTAGTTAAGTATCAAACCAATTTTACAGATAAGATTGGTTAAGAGACACTTCCCAGGTTTCCACAGCCAAGTCAGTTGCAGATCTAGGAACGGTGAATCCAATAATTCTGCTTCCAGGTTCTGTCCTCTAGCCACTAAGCATTTCCTGCATCAATGAATCACAAAATTGACATCAATAATTATATTCAGGGAAAGTTAAGCATTAAAAGGAATCAGTGGCTTGTTCATTTAGAAACAGTTGAAGCTGCTAGAATCTTCTGACTTATGTTTCTGTAGATATCATTTAAATGCAAACTTCCATGGTTTTAAACTTAGTTTAAAGTCTTGAGTTTTGTCCATATGGATTAGAATGTGTTCATTCACTCTTTTTTAAGGATGCTTCACTGCAGTGGCAAAGCTTGTAAGTTCTGAATGCAGAATATCTTAGATTCAGGGTACTTGCATGCTGAGTTAAGGGTAGCTATGTTAGAGCTTTTAGTGTTTACAAGATCCAGTGTTTGGATGGGTGAGGAGAAAGAACTATTAGAATTAACCCAGCACTGAAGTACTCTAAGATAGATACAGGTTGAAAAGATAAGTTTTTGTCGTGGTGTGGTTTTCTCTCTTGGTAAAAGTTCATGCATAAATTCCAAACCATAGTTAACTGTGTTAATGATGAGAAGTCAAGCATAGAAAAATCAGGACATTGTTTTGTTCCCATTGGAAACATTACATGTTATGTACTATTTTGTAATCTTTTCCCTATTAAAATGTAAAGCTTTATATATCTATTTGTTAACATATGCTATAAAAACTTGCAGTGTGACAGGTGCGGTTGCTACCATGTTAAACTTTTAGATTTTCCTAGCCCTAAACATTGCATTAATCCTAGATGTTTTTTTTAATTTAATATTATGTACAAGTGTTTTGGGGCTTCCATACATCTATTCATACTTGCTTTTCTACCTCAACGTTTCATTTTTTATATGTTTAGTTTTCATATCACTGATTTACTAAGATCACTGTGTTCTGGCACTACTAGGGGATTGATGGTATTCCCAAACTGATTTCAATCCATGCACTCCCACATTCTTTCTTCTCCCTTGTGCAAGAGCAATCTTTTCTGTCACACCTCCACACAGTTAAGGCACTCACTCTTGATAATCTTTTAGTTTGTACAGGGACTCTTATATAAACTTAAACTCTAGCAAATCTCTAATGGATAGAATAACCGTGATGGAGTTTAGAAATAGCTGACCTTGGAATCATGGCAAGCGTTTCCCCTGCAACACCATCTCACACAATCCTTGACTCCTAACCACACCAGCACATGATCACACACAGCCTGCATCAGTGTACTCACTTCTGAGGAGCTTTTAAGTTCCACAGGTATGTCTTAAGTATAAAACATTGTGGGTACTACCATAAACAAATAAGAGAATTGAATTACAGTGTGTTGGGATCCACATGCTTTACTGCAGTAGATTTAATCAGCATTTCTTAAAAGTGTGGAGAAGGGCAGGAAGGATTAGTTGCTGTGGACAATGCACAGTTAGGGCACCCAGACAACCATAATTCTTTCCTTTAGGGACACAATGAAGAGGGTGGAATGCAATGTCTTCAGAAATCATTCTAACCTGATCTGGGACCCACAAACGCTGAAATGCCTTAATCATATGGTTATTGCAGGAAGTTACTGTGGAGTAGGACAAAACAATCAGAGCTCACTGTCCAGTTAAGCTGGTTTTTTGCAGTTGCTTTGCATTGCCAGAGGCACACACAGCCGCTGGAATGTATATTTAAATTTCCTTACTGTCCTCAAATTTCTCCTCCCTTTTTTGTACCCCACCTTCCCTTGCACAGAAGCAAACACACACACCTTCTTTCAACTTGTTCAAATGGATATCTTTTGAAAATAAATATTTAGGATTAATGGCCTTTTTTTGCTATTAATTTTCATAGCTAAAAGTTCTCTGTCAGTAGAGGCTGGTGCATTAAAATGGCTTCCTTCAGAGAAACTCATGGAGAATTGCCCTTTTTCCAAAAGGTTGCCATCTTCTATTGTTCCCAAGGGAACTGAGGCCATAGCAACCTTCAGTTAATGTGCCTTTTTTTAAATTAGCCACTGCCTCCCATTGTTTCCACTGTCAGTGAAGCCAGCTTGTATAATAGCAGCCTGTAGACTCAGAACATGGGATATGATAGCTATTTTGAAAGAGTGCAGTTCTCAGTGGACTTCTTTGTAGCAGAGCATTTGTCAGCCCCTGATTATGTGAATGCTCTGTTTGAGTCCCTCTTCTGGTTTCCCCTTCAACTCTAGATCAAATGCAAATTTCTTGTCTTTAGAGCTTTTCATTACTTAGTCAAGTCCTCTGCCTATCATGACATTAAACCCCACTTTGCTTGATCAGTATTCTCAGTTTTTACTGCTCATAGAATCAGAGAAGATCAGGGTTGGAAGAGAACTCAGGGGGTCATCTAGTCCAACCCCCTGCTCAAAGCAGGACTAACCCTAACTAAATCACTCCAGCCAGAGCTTTGTCAAGCCGCCCCTTTAAAAACCCGCTAATGATGGTGATTCCACCACCTCTCTAGATAACCCATTCCAGTGCTTCACTACTCTCCTAGTGAAAAAGTTTTTCCTAATATCCAACCTAGATGTCCCCCACTGCAACTTGAGATCTTTGCTCCTGGTTCTGTCATCTGCCACCACTGAGAACAGCCTAGCTCCATCCTCCCTGGAACGCCCTTTCAGGTAATTAAAGGCTGCTCTCAAATCCCCCCTCAGTCTTCTCTTCTGTAGAATAAACAAGCCTAGTTCCCTCAGCCTCTCCTCATAAGTCATGTGCTTCAGCCCCCTAATCATTGTTATTGCCCTCCGCTGGATTCTTTCAAATTTTTCCACATTTTTTCTGTAGTGGGGGCCCAAAAGGGGACACCGTACTCCAAATGAGTCCTCACCAGTGCCGAATAGAGGGGAATAATCACTTCCCTCAATCTGCTACTCCCATAAACACTCCATGCTTTCCCCCATGCAGCCCTTTCCCCCATGCAGCCCCTATGCATAGGAAAATCCAAACAAACACTACTCTGTTCTCCCTCAAATCTCTCCTTAAGATTCACCTCTGTCATAATACCTACAAAACCCAGCCTGGTGATCATGGCTAGACATGTGACAAGCAATAACTATTCCTATTCTTTTCCTTTTCTTCTCCATTCCTTCCTACCTCTACATCCTGATTTAAAAAAACCCTACAATACAGTACCAGATTCATTTGCTTGTATGTTGTATCCTCATCTTTTTTCTGTTTGCATCTGTAGACAATAAGCCCTCCAGGACAAGGATCATGTCTGCTCTGATTGTACAGCACCCAGCACAATGGAACCCTAAAATCCCAATTGGGGCCTTTGTGTGCTAGCATATTAAGAAGTATTTAATATTAAAACTTAAGCTTCTTTGAAAATTCCAAACTGAATGGGTGGTGAAAGAAGAACCGCAAACAGGGATTAATGAAAAGAGATGGGATAAGGAAGGAAGAGTTGCAGAGAAGATATTAAGACAATATGACATACAGAGAGGACAGGCAGAATGAAACTGAAGTGAAGAGATGGGTGATGGAGGAAGTAGCCGGTCTGCAGAGACCATAGAGTCTTTGGTTAGAAGAAGTTAACTCATTAATGCAATGGGCCCAGCTAGGCTTAGATATTTAAAGAAAAAAAGATATTTTGTAAATTGGGATATCCAAGCATGTTCTCTCATCACAAAAAAAAAAAATACCATTTATGCTGGTTAAAATGGTTTAAGAGTTCTACTACATCAAGGAAATTTGAAGAGGAATTAGAAGTGGATATGATGGAAATAGATATGGGGTGATTGAAACTTTAAAACTGTGATTCTATCTTCGAGTGATTGCTCATATCCATTCCAATATAGGTGAGTGCACACCAGCGTGCGCGGTTGCAGACCCGGAGGGGACTCAACGGGCCATGGCCGGTGCATCTCTGTCCTCGATCCTGCCCGTACCCATGGCACAGGGGAGTGTCCGTGCTTCACGCACTCTCCTCGTCGTCCCGGGACCCCGGCCCCTTCTCTCTCGGGAGGAGGTGGGGGGGAGGGACAGGAGAAGGGGGAGGTGGCATAGGCCGGCCAACAAGGCTCTTGCCGCCAGACCTCGCGTTGGCAGGGGTACTCTCCCACTCCCAGGAGTCGGGGGTGGCTCCCTACTCAGAGATGCAGACCCGGAGAGGACTCGACAGGCCGTGGCCGGTGCATCTCCGTCCTCGACCCTGCCCGTATCCATGGCGCAGGGGAGTGTCCGCGCTCCATGCGCTCTCCTTGTCGGCACAGGGGATGCTGCTCCGTGCCGAGTCGAATCCGGTGCCAACGGTGCTGACAATGCGCTCCACACTGAGGGGGAAAGGACGACCCGGACACAGAGCGGAGCGTGATAGGAGCAAGGCTTTAAACCTGATCTCTGTGTCCCTCAGGGCTTACTGTTTAAAAGCCTTGCATATCTTATTCTTGTCTTTCCTGTTTGCTCTCCCCCCAGGCACTTAAGGTACTGAGCGGGGGGGGGGGTTAAAACTAGGCGGCCGGGACATAGGCTGGCCACCTTAAGTCCGTCAGGGACTTCTTACTAACTACAGTACTTAACAACTATTTAAACTTGACTAACAAAGAGATCAAAGAAGGGGAATGGCACTTGCAGAGAGCAAGTGCTAGTTCCATGCGACTGCCAGGGGCAGAAAGAAGAGACTGAGGGGGCGTGGGGTCCGCAGTGCCCCATGTGCCGTGGCGTGCGCACGGCACTCCAGGGGGCACCAGAGCCGGCCCTATGGGGTCTACTAAGGGGAAAAAAGTTCCGGGAACTGCGCACGCTGGCATGCACTCACCTATATTGGAATGGATATGAGCAACACATCTCAAAGAATAAGTTACTGGTAAGTAACCCTGTTTTCCTTTCTGAGTCATAGGTAGCTGCATTATTAATATTTTCACATACATCCTCAGAGCCAGATAGCTCACAGTACAGGTAAGAAATGGTCCTTTTCCTAGAGAACTTAAAATATTTTAAGAGGGTTAAATATGCCTCAGTGAGGAAATTCACAAACACTGTTTTCCAAGGTCGTGAACAGGAGCATGTATTAGCTATCAAATATTTTTGATGCATCAAATATTTTTGTGGGGAACAGAAAACGTGGTATTGTGCTTTTACAGATTTGTTGTTCTAGGATATCTGGATGTGAAGTTTATATTCTCTGTGACAAATTGTGTAAATCCCAAAACATCTGTGGATGAAGCGCGGTATAAAGTTTGGAGGAAGGGCATAAATTTCATTAAACTTGATTTTGGATATATCTTAACAGTTTGAACTATAGTTTACTCAAAACGTACTATTGACTAAGAACTCTTAGGTCATTTTGTACAGCCTTCTTGAATATATTCAAGTTCTTTGTCCAGATTTAAATAGCTTGAGTGATGTAGATTCCACTAATAGGCTTAGGTAATAGATATTTTTCCTACTGGTACTGTACTTCAACTTTCCCTTTGCTCAGATTAAGCCCATTACAACTTTTGTCTGAGACTAATACTCTCCCTTTTTAATATTTGCATATTCAAGTATTTGTAGAATTCAGTATATTTTTCTTAATCATAAATTAGTGCAGAAAGCGGTTCCTTGTTCTTCTACTGCATTTTGTTCCTTCAGGATCTACAGAAATATAAACATATTATGATATTTCAGAATATGCAGTCATATTGTGGCTTGTCCACCATGCTGGTGTAAGGGAATAAAAGGGGCATAAGACACCCCGTGTGCAGGAGTGCCATACGTCCGCTGCTTGTGCAGAGCCACTGCTTCTCACCATCATGCAGGTGGGCAGAGCCTTGATTTAAAACTGCCTCCTCCCACATGCCTGGATGTATAGTTATGCCAGTGTGTTTCGGAGCATATGCTATGATAGGTGTTAGGGCTCCCCCACCCTGTTCCCTCTCAATTACCAGACACGGTTCACTGGAAAGCAACAGACCAGAGTCCGATCTGCAGGTACTCTGCGACAGGTTTATTGGAGGTACACTGACAAGCTTAAAACCATAACCGTACCTCCAAGCCCTTACACCAGTCGGGCTTATTTCTCTATACGCCAATAGAGTTCCCTTCACCTCCTCATAGCTCTGTATGCCCCCAGAACTCCTCCTTCCCCTGATCATGGTTCCATATGCTGACAAAACCCCCTCTCACCCTTCTCCTTCTTGATAGCCTATTATACCTGTAGCTTTTCCCCTCCTTCCCGCACCCCTAGTACCACCCCTTCCAATATATGGTCATATTCCATTTTGTGGGGGTCTGGGTTTAGGGGCTTTAGTACAACCCCTTTTCTACCCCATGAAAGGGGCAGAGAGTGGGGTCACATCTTGGCCTTAGTAAGTTTATGTCCTATGTTTGTTTGTTTTTAACACCTCCCTTCACCTTCCTTGCTTTCCCAGCCTGTTGCTTGTCCTTGCTCTGGCATCTGTCTTGAAGAGGAGTCAGAGCTTTCCATTTGTGCATTCATATATAACACCTTCACTATGCCTTGAAACATTTTAACTACATCCCTTATCTTTTCCACAGTAATAAAGAAAAGTCATCTAATTGTATGCAGGCAAAAGGAACACACTATGTCATTGTTCTTTACTATCATATGTATCTCTGAGATTTTAGCTTTCAGGCAGACACACAGGCCACAAAAGCAGGCCAAGAATACTATCTCAGGCAGATACACAGGCCAAAATACTTATACAAACTTACATTATATACTTATACCCTAACAGCAGATATAGACCAGTTGTAGTTTATTCCCTTCCCCAGAGCATCAGGGAGACTGGGATGGAGATTGACTCTTTGAGCTGCAATTTCCCTCCTGCACTGGTCCAGGGGCAGCACAGCGTGATCACAAACTGACAATCTAAAGCTTATTGAAAAGTAAGTAATTCTAAAATACAGGATAAAAGGATCTTGGAAAAGTTACTGCTACAGACACAAATATTAGGAACAGAAAATCATGTTCTGGTAATAAAAGCATAATGCTTATATATCAAATTAAAATTAATGCTGACCTCTAATTTGTTAATCCTTCTTTATTTTGATACCCATTACTATAAAAAGTTTGTTTCTGAGCATACATGTATGCTTTTTCCTAGTATGGTTTTTGTGTTAGCATTTATTTTACCTTTGTAAAATAAACTGTCACTGTACACAAGATCTGGCATCTGTTATATCCTGGAAAAATAGTTTTCAAATAAAAAATAATAAGCTTTATGGTGTGGGCATCCAGTTGCTCAGAGGCAGTATAGTATCACAGAATATCTTCCAGGGGTATGCAGGTATTGAAGTCTGTACTAAAACTTATCTCAAGTTTATGCTAATATTTGATTGGGAAGGAGAATGTAATCATTTCAGTTTTATTATTTTGTCTTGAAGAATGAGATTGTTATTTCAAGTGTTCAAAATTTACGTGAAAACAGTCATTCTTATCCTCCACAATAAGTACTCTTAAAACTTAGGTTGGGAGATACTTATACTTACTTATAACCTTTATATCTTGTAACCTTTTTGTATGCTTTAGTAAATGGAACACCAGAGACACAGGCAACAAGTCTTTTATGAAATACATGGGGATGGAACCACAATTCCTCAAAAGACACTTACCCCCTTGTTTGTGCAAAGAAGCTTTTCTAAAGCATGCAATTTTCTACTGCATATACAAATTAAATCTCTACAGACTGTTGTTACAATAAGTAATTGGTTTAATTTTACTGAAGAAAATAGCTCAGAGTTAAGGTTAAAACTGAATTTTACTCAAAACAGTACTAGAGTTAAGGCTAAAATTCCATGCTAACATTTCCATGCCACTTTCATTTCACAAGTCTAAAGCTTTGTGATGAGACATACTACATATTTTCTTGCTTTTGTGGATTTATGTTAGATAGTTCTGGCTACTTTGACTCAGTGGAACAAATTCATCCTTGGTGTAACTCCAGTGAAGTTAAGTATGAAGTTATACCACAAATTATATTGGCCCAGTGCTTTTAAAGACCCAATTCTTGCCCTTCATAATTCTAACAACATTATTAATAAAAGATCTTTCTTACAGAAGTGTGAGTTGACATGCCAAACTCTTATTCTGTTCTTATAAATAAAGACCATTTATAGATAAAATTTTTAATCCATGTATTATAAATACTTTATTAGAATATTTTATAATCCTAGTCATGTCATTCTGCAATAGTGATCAGTTAAAAAGTTCATATTATGCCTGTTAAGTTATACCAAAAAACACTGTTACTGTTGATTGAGTTATACTATTTTCTTGCATAGATGAAAAGAAAAAAATAATTCCAGTAAAAGCACTGGAACTGCTTTTAAAAATGTAACTTATTTTATTTTATTTTGTAATTGGGATTTTCAAAGGTAAACCTCCCACATACTCTCTTTGGTTTCATTTAATAACAGTGTGATTGCTACACAAAAATGCCATATTACAATTCTGAATCAGGCATGCATGTAAATTTATAGATTATAAAAAGATCTCAAATCAAAACACAAATAAGATAGTCATTATTATATCATCATCCTTTGTTTTTATAATAAACCATAAACCCTGTTTTCTGTCCCACAAATACTTGGTTTTCAATTTTTTATAATACACATTTAAAACATTTCATTTTTACTCTTTAAAAATTAATATTAAACCTTTTGAAAAAATATGCTTCAAAATTAAATAACATCCTCATGTAAAACATGTTTAGGAGACTATTTTAGCAGTGAAATACAGCATATTTCGCAGAATAGATACATATCATTTGAAATACTTGTTTTGCTTGTTTTTGTCTTTGCTAATTTTTTCCATTGAATCTATGCTGCTTCTGTGCCACTGTTTTCCACTATAGAAACTCCATCCTGCAGCCTTAC
Source organism: Emydura macquarii macquarii (assembly GCF_026122565.2). Lineage (NCBI taxonomy): Eukaryota > Metazoa > Chordata > Testudines > Chelidae > Emydura > Emydura macquarii. Next base: position 40,107,594 of record NW_027132610.1, on the reverse strand, counting down.
TTCTCGTGAGCGCATTTACAAAGGTAGTGATGTAGCTGGGTCTGCCTCTGCTATTTCATCTCTCTCTCACAAACTAAAGGGTGGGTATGCATGCAAACACAGACAGGTTATTCAAATTTTATATTGGAAAATAGTTTTTCTCCTTCAGTTCATTTTCATTCCATTCACTTGATAAAAACACTGTTTCAAAATTAATGTTAAAGTTTGATATGTGCTGGTGTTCATATAACATATCAGAGTTGCTTATTTAATTGTAATGGTTATTTATATATGAATGATTAGACAACAAACTAGCGAAATTTGGGAGGAGAAGGAAAAATTCAGTTTCATGTTTAATTTTCATTATTTTATTTGTAGACTAACATTTAATGCAGTATTAATTAAATATTCCATTTTTGTGCTGGTTGAGTTCAAAATGCTGAGACAATATTTGTGGGGCTAATTGTTTTTATAACGTTTATCACAAGTGTTGCTATCATTGAAATCAGTGGGATAAATCACATGAGCAAAGGATTTGCTGTGCCATGGAAAGAGAAGTTTTTCTAGGTTTATTCATGATTCATGATTACATAGTAGCTTTCCAGTACTGTTTATAAATACCATCCTGCAAAACAGACTAAATGCATCCATTCATAGAAAACAATATAGACGCAAATTACTTTCTTCTTGTGAGCTACATTATTCAGCCTTGTACACTTGTACTTTTATACAAAGCCATTACATAGTTCTGTCAGATAATGGATTGGCAATTAATTGGTATAAGTATAACAGATTACTGTATCTGCATCAAAACAAAAAAAATTAATTAGTAGAGGAGTTGTCATATGTATTTATTCTCAACTGACCTTAATATGGGAACCTCCAACTTGAACCTGACTTTTTTGCAACTTATCTGCAACATGCCTCTTACCCTAGTTTATTTGTGTAGTTTTAGTTACTTTATATAGATACTTTTTATCTTTTAAGCATGGAAGAAAAATAAATAAGTAGCCAAGTGACCATCCAGCAAGTTCCATAGCTGTAGTTTGTCTAACATATGTAAAGCTAATAAATAATAATTCTCTTGTAACTATGGTAAACTTAGCTAATAATGCTTTGTATTCTAGCTTCCAAGTAAAAAAATTACTTTCCCTTATTGGTGGTCAGTTGAGGTTGTGAACTCAAATCCTTCATACAGTATAGTAGTGCTTTTGATCTCTCGGGAATTTTACAAGTTGTGCATTTTCTATTAAATATTTTGTTGTACATGTTTTAGATGCATACTCGTGTGTATATTTGTGCACCCATTGAAAAGTAGTTGTACGTAATCAGTGGTTGTGTTATATTTATTTCAAAAAAATCCTTTTTTCAGCTGCGTTGGCACTTGATGTTAGCAGAAGCACCTGATTGAATTCTGTCTTTGTGTTCAATTCTGTGTCTCTTCATTTGTATTACAATGGATATCAGTTACAAAATGTAGTAATAATTTCACTATAAAATGTGCCATACAGGTGAGAGAGTGAATTTCACAGCAGCTGCTAGACCAGTTTCTCCAGCAGGAAAATCAGACATATCAAAACACAGGGCTGAGAGCAAGTCACCCAGACCTGATGGACATGTGATCAGAACTGTTGCTGACCAGAAAAAACCAAGGAGCACAGAAGGCTTATCTGCCAGTGAATCTCTTATGTTGAAATCAGATGCTGCAAAGTTGAGATCAGATTCTCATAGCAGATCATTATCTCCAAACCATAACACTTTGCAGACACTAAAATCTGATGGGAGGACAACGTCTGTTCTAAGAGCTGAATCTCCAGGACCAGGAACACGGTCTTCCTCACCAAAGCCAAAGACACTCACAGCAGGTAGATCCAGCATGTCTGGTGCTAATTCTCCACGATCGTCATCTCCACATGATAAGACTGTACCTCAAAAAGCCTCAGCCCCTGTAAAAACAAAGCTTGATCCTCCTCGGGAACGATCCAAATCAGACTCTTACACACTAGATCCAGACACACTTCGCAAGAAGAAAGTACCACTAACAGAGCCATTAAGGGGACGGTCCACTTCACCCAAACCAAAAATTGTATCAAAAGATGCAAAACCTGTGACTGAAAATGAAAATAGAGCTCCTTCCCCTCATGTTGTACAAGAAAACCTTCACAGTGAAGTTGTTGAAGTTTGCACTTCATGTACTTTAAAGACTAATAGCATTACAGATAGCACATGTGAAGATAACACAGAATTCAAAAGTGTCGATGATAGTTCTAATAAAATTCATTTTAGCATAGGAAAAGCACCACTGAAAGATGAGCAAGATATGAGAGCTTCTCCAAAAGTGAGCCGTAAGTGTGTTAGTAGGCACACACGACCCAAAAAGGAAAAATCTGGCTTGCTTTTCAAAGGAGATGGATCAAAATCTGTAGAGCCAGCCAAGCAAGCAATGTCACCATCTGTCGCAGAATGTGCCAGAGCTGTCTTTGCTTCTTTCCTGTGGCATGAAGGAATAGTCCATGATGCTATGGCTTGTTCATCTTTTTTGAAGTTTAATCCAGAACTTTCCAAAGAGCATGCACCAATAAGAAGCAGTCTTAATCAACAACCTGCAGAGGAAAAAGAAACCAAGTTGAAAAATAGACATTCGTTGGAAATATCATCTGCTCTTAATATGTTTAACATTGCACCTCATGGGCCAGACATATCTAAAATGGGCAGCATCAACAAAAACAAAGTCCTGTCTATGCTTAAAGAACCACCTCTGCATGAGAAATGTGAGGATGGAAAAACTGAAATTACCTCTTTTGAAACATCCAGTCATTATACTATGAAATCTAAGTCTCCTCTTCCCTTAACACTGCAGCATTTGGTAGCTTTTTGGGAAGATATTTCTTTAGCAACTATCAAAGCAGCTTCCCAAAATATGATTTTCCCAAGCCCTGGTTCCTGTGCAGTATTAAAGAAGAAAGAAAGTGACAAAGATAACAAGAAGACCAAAAAGGAGAAAAAGAAAAAAGAAAAGGCTGAAGCTAGGCCAAGGGGAAATCTTTTTGGTGAGATGGCCCAACTTGCAGTGGGAGGACCTGAGAAAGATACCATCTGTGAGCTATGTGGAGAATCCCATCCATATCCAGTGACTTACCACATGAGACAAGCTCATCCAGGTAAGACTATATTTTTTTTCATAACTCAAAATTCATTTTTACATAGCTTGTATTTTGACAGTCATTGTTATGAAAGTAAGTCAGGCTTCCTTAGCCATACTGGGCATTGTGTTACTTAAAACCGTAAAAAAAAATGAAGACCCTGATTCAGCAAAGTGCTTAAGCATGTGTGTAATTTTAAGTACTCACGTTTAAAGTTACAGACTTATTTAAGTGCCTTGCTGAATCAGGACCTAAAAGCAGTTAGAAAGCTGAATTTACAGTGCCAATTTGGCAACACAAGTAATCCAAACTCTTAGTTTGTGACTGTGTGGGGGAAATAAGAGGAGATGAAATTAAAAATAAAAGCCAAATTTTAATAGGACTCCAGGTTCCCAAATCTTTCCATAACAACTCATGTTTTCAGTCACTGATAACTTTCTGAAACTTTAGACTAAAATTTTCCGTACCTGTTCTCTGGACAAGAGTGAAGTCTTTTGGCAATTTTTGAGCAAAAACCAGGCTAAGGGAAAGAAAATGAGTCTTCTCCTTCTTATTTTACAGATAAGAAAAGAAGTATTAATTGTTATTCCTAAAAAAAAAAAAAAAAAAAAGTTACTCTTTATGGATCTTGTTTTCATTATTTCAAGGTTGTGGCCGGTATGCAGGTGGTCAAGGTTATAATAGCATTGGACATTTCTGTGGAGGATGGGCTGGTAATTGCGGTGATGGTGGCATAGGAGGAAGCACTTGGTATCTGGTTTGTGATCGATGCAGAGAAAAATATCTCCGTGAAAAGCAAGCAGCAGCAAGAGAGAAGGTATATTTTTCTGTTTTTCCACTGTTAATATTAATAGTTCTGCTATATCATGGTAATTTTAGAATTTCAGAATACTTCAGTGTCATGAAATGTTCCTTTATGTTATAAGTGGTTTTAATGTACTGTGATTAAAAAAAAATTGAAGACTTCAGATCCAATTTATTCCTGGGATGGGGGAAAAAGGGGGAAGTCACATCTGATTATTTGTTATAAATCCAAATTATTTTACAGTGTATGTACTTATTTTCAGATTCAACTTTGTAAATTAGTTTTTAGTATTATACTGACATATTTTAATATAGAAGCTAAGATCTTTTAGCAAATGTCCTTGAATAGGTCAATATCTGACATCTAAAACATACTGTCATTGTACTGTTATTTCAGTGCTAATTTAAGCAGATGGTGTTTCATGACCAGTTTCCAGTTGATCTTGTTTTAAATGTATGTGTTGTGCTCTTGAAAGTTTTTCTTAAAATACTCATTATAAATTGAGTTTGTAAATTCCTTACAAAGCAAAAATGTTTGCTTGGATAACGTACAGTAAATGCCACTTGGCCTAATTTGGAAAAAAAAATCAATTCATGGAACTATCGACAGTTTTTAACTTCGTAAATCTATACTTTCTTTGCTCTTCATGACATCCGGACACTTGAGTATAATTTCATCCTGTCAGCAGATGGTTATAGTACACTGAGGTACTTCGGTGTGAGTTAAGTGCAGGAATGGAGAAAACAGTTTCTTTCAGCTGATGGCATGGGTGAAAGAGAAGGAACATGTTTCAGATTTCCTCTGTTCTTGCAGGCAGGAGCATAGGCCTGTTTGCAGATGTACCACAACGTTTATATGAGGTATCAACAACTGCAATGTTTGTTGGTTCCGGTCACATTGGGCCATGCTTGCAAAGATGGCCAGCTCCCGCAAAAGATCTATGTCACCCATGAAAAGGAGGGGCAGTTACATCAGAGTGCTGATGCATTCCCCTTCAACAGAGCCTCTCTAGCCTTCAGGAATTGAGGACCAAAAAGTGAAAATGAGCAAGCTAAGGTGGGGAGATCCCTTGACATCTCTCAGCTGCAGGCAGCTCTGTTCTATTCTATGTTCCCCCAGTGTGTGGCCCTCTCAGAACACTGTTGCACTTTGCCCTAGTTCTTCCCACCTTGTATTGCATTCCCTGAAAAAGAGAGCTAAAAGATTGCAACAGAGATCCAGCTGGTCTCTGAGAGAAACACAATCCAATCTTGAAACTCACGGACTTTATAAATATATTTTTCCAAGAGAATCAAAGAAAGTAGAAAATCAGGCTAAAAGAAAGAAAATGAGTTATTCAGGTGCTTGCACATGTCCATTCCACATTAGTGGGGAAGGGCCCCATGCACAGTTGCCAGTATCTGTCGGGTTAGCTCTAGTGTCCTCTGGTGCCATGCACTCATGTGCCAGTATAAGGGGCCTGGCCAGCTGCACTGGCCCCACACTGTTTCAATTCCTTCTTACCTCCCGTGATGGTCATTGGAACAACTTCTCTTGTTCGGCAAAGCGATTCTCAGTGGTTCACACTGTTTTTTCCTCCATTCCTCTTTTCTTTTTCCCAAGAGTTGTTGTCTTCAGTTTGTCTCGTTAGTAGTCGGTGTAAATAGTTAGTTGGACTCTTGCATCTGTTCAGCGGGGCATCCTCCACTCCTGGAGCTTGGGCATACCCAGTCTCTGGGCTTCAAACCCTGTGCCTCCTGCAGCAAACCCGTGCCGGTGACTGACTCACACTACAGCTGTCTGAAGTGTCTGGGGGAGACTCACATATGAGAGGTTTGTCGGATTTGCTGCCAGTTCAAGCCTCAGACAAAGAGGGACAGGGAGGCTAAGTTAAAGTCGATCCAAATGGAAGCCGCACTCAGACCAGTATCGGAGCCAACCCACTTGGACTCAGTACTGAGTACATCAGTTTCAGTATGGAGTGCTCCTCCTGCAGCACAGACTCTCAACACCGTTCCTCTTCACTGGTGCTGAGAAAGAAGCACAAAAAGCAACAGTCCAAAAGGGCTCATTCCCCAGACCTGAGGAAGGACAAGCATGGGGAGCACTGCTGGATGTGATCTGTGTCGGGCCACTCCACTGTCCTCGCTCCATAGGTTGCACTGCTGACTCCACCCTGCTTGCAGGCACCATTGAGTCTAGTGCAGGATTAGCTTCTGGCACCTAGGGGACTTATGACACTAACGAGATCACGGTGCCAGCCATCCTGCAGGTGTTAGTTGCAGTCAGGGACTTACTGGCGCTCTCGGTACAGCCGTTGCAAGAGCCAGTGAAGAGCAGTGCAAGAGCTGGCACCAGCAGTGAAGACGAGCAGAAGGGAGCATGTTGCCCTGAGCTCCTATTTGGACTGGGTCTTCTGGTACCGTCTAGAGGGAAACATCCTTGCTGATGTTGGCTATGGCTTCCCTGCTCCAGCACTGTTCCTTGGACCCTCAACACTGGCTGGTGAAATTGATGGTTGCCACTCTTCCATGGTCCCCACAGGCTGACTCGTCATCAGAGTCTGAGGTGGAGTTGTGCCAGTATCCGTACTGAGCCAGTCAGCCCTACATTCCTGTGGATCCTGGTGCGGGTGTCCCCCTGAGCACTTGGTCCAGTGGACAGTGGCCTATGCAAATGCAATGACCATTTTGGAATCCGTGGAGTTTTCCCCTGATGCTGGACTAATCTTCCAACCATTTCTACTTCGTGATGTCAGAGAGAAGGGCTCCACTGTCACACCAACCGTCACCCAACCCAGACTCCAATACTGAGACTGGTGCTAATATTCAAGACCTCGTGCTGCGGGATCTGGTTGGTGCAGAGGAAGAGGGGGAGGGCCCCCTGCCAGTGTAGGCCTCTTCCTTTCCAGACAAAGCAGTGTTGGGGATGCGCAGCTTCATGCCTTAGGACGACTTCAAAGCTCACAAGGAAATATTGAAGAGAGTGGCCCTAAACCTAGGGGTTGGAAATTAAGGTACTTAAAGAATCCTCCCACAGCCTGCTCGACATCTTGCCTGCAGTAGCCCCATTGAAGGTGGCCCTACCACTCAACAAGGCCGTTATGGGTCTAGTCAAAACCCTATGGCAGACATAGTCCTCTCTATCCCCCAGTTAGAAGAGGGCATATAAAAAGTACTTTGTTCCCGCCAAAGGATATGAGTACTTCTATTTCCATCCCCCTACTTGCTTCCTTGTGGTCTCAGCAGCCAACGAAAGAGGCAGGGACTGCAAAGCATGACCCCCAAGGCGAAGGACTCAAAGAAACTAGACCTTTCTGGCAGAAAGATTTATTCTATTTGTGGTTTATAGTTCCGAATCTCCAACCAGCAGGTGTTGCTAGGGAGGTACAATTTTAATGTCTGGGACTCCATTTTAAAATTTAAGGAGTCGCTGCTCTGAGAGTCCAGACAGGAATTCTCCACTCTGGTGAAGGAAGGGAAAGCGTTAGCTGAGGCTTCCCTGTAAGCTGCTCTTGACACAGCAGATGCATCAGCGGTAATCATGCAAAGGCGCTCAGGGCTCCTGTCCTTGAGCCTACCTCCGGAGGTTCAACAGTCCCTTGAGGACCTTCCATTTGAGAAAGCTTCCCTTTTCTTGGAGCAGACAGATGCAAAGCTCCAAGGCCAGAAGGGTTCTTGAGCCATCCTCAAGTCCCTAGGCCTCTATGTCCCGGCACCTTCGAGGAAGCAGTTCAAGCCTCAACAACCGGTCCGCATCTTGGCTCCACCACCATGCCAGGACCTGTTTAAGAAATTAAGCAGCGGTTATAAATGCAGAGAACCGTCCCCATCCACTTCAGACTTGCTACTGGGCCCCCCACAGATATTCGGTGCAATCCCTCCTCCAGGGAGGGCCATGCAGGAGGTGCCTCAGTACTTGAAAGAGAGAGAGGATTTTACTCCCATTATTTCCAAAGGGGTCTCTGACTCACCCTAGACCTATGTTGCCTCAACATTTATCTTAAGAAATTGAAGTTCCACATGATCTCCTGGCCTCCATTATTCCCTCCCTGATTCCAGGGGACTGGTACACCATCCTTGACTTGAAAAACATCTATTTCCACAGCTCTCTTTTTCAGGGCCACAGAAGGTTTCTCAGGTTCATCGTGAACTAGACCCACTACCAGTTCACCATCCTTCCCTTCAGCATGTCTGCAGCTCTTCAGGTATTCATGAAATGCATGGCAGTAGTGGCAGCCTTCTTAAGAAGGCAAGGGTGCAAGTCTACCCTTACCTCAATGACTGGCTGATCAAGGGCCAGCCACGGGCCCAGGTAAGAGACAGTGTCCACCTGGTCCAAGCTACTTTCTGAGCACTGGGCTCGTTGATAAACGAGTAGAAGTCAAACTCTGTCCTCTAAACAGGGATGAGCATTATCAGAGTGGTGATCAATTCCACCTGCACCACAGCCTTCCTCCCCGAGAATCACTTCCAGACGATGTAGTCTCTGATATTGCAGGTGAAGACCCACCCCTTCAGTAGGCTGAGGCATTCTCTTTGTCAGTCTCTGACCCTCAGTATCTCTAATCTTGGATGCATCTGAGCTTGGTTGGAGCACCTCAGGACTCAAGGTCTATGGTCCCAGGAGGAATTCTCCTTACATATAAATATCAGAGAGCTCAGAGCAGTTCGCCTAGCATGCCAGATGTTTTTACCCCAGATCACAGGCACGGTTGTGTGAGTACTTACCAACAACACGGTTGCCATGTTTTACATCAACAGGCAGGGAGGGGCACGCTCTTCCCTTCTGTATCTAGAAGCCATTCGCTTGTGGGAATTCTGCGTGAAGGACTTAGATCCACCTTGAAGCTTCTCATCTTCTGGGAGCCCAAAACAGATCACCTCAGCAGATCTTTCTCCTCTCACCAAAGGTGTAGTCCTTTCACCCCAAATAGCCAGGACCAACTTACAGCGATGGAGGATTCCCCTTGCAGATCTGTTCACAAGCAGGCAGAAAAGGAAATATCAGTTTTGCTCAGTACATGGTCACAGCCTGGGCTCATTCACAGATGCCTTCCTACTCCATTAGGCAAAGCACCTATTGTACGTGTTTCCCCACATTCCTCTCATGCACAAGGTCTTACTGAAAGTCAAAAACATGGGTTATTCTTATAGCCCTAGCATGGCTGCGACAGCACTGGTTCGGCACATTATTAGACCTGTCATAGAGACTCCATTGCCACTCCCCTTCCCCCCCCTCCCCGGTCTTGCAAATGCAGCTAGAATCTTCAGAGAATTTAGCTGCCACACTTTAACAAACCTCTACTAAGCATGAGCAAATTGAGACTTTTCAAAGGCTTATAACTTGGCTAAATTTGAACAGTTTTTCACGGGAACAGCAAAACTCCTATCCTTAATACAAAGGAGAAATTTCAAACCCTTGCTCCAAAGCATTGAGGCACTAAAGCTTCTCAATTAAATGGTTGTAAGATTTTTTTTAACATAGCCAAAACAACATTGCCCTGATTTTGTTCTCTGGAACAGCTGAACCTATTTTGCTGAAACTTTCGAGAGAAATTCAGCGTGAGTTAGACAGCATGGAAAATTTCAGCCCAAAATGATTAAAATCTGGCAAAATTACAAGCAACTGAAAACAGAGTTTTATAATGGAAGTCTTAGGCAACCTTAATTTGAGGTGGCGCTACCAGCTCTGCCTATAATAAAATATTGATATAAAAATATTAACATTTTTGTATTCTTCCAGGTTAAACAATACAGGAGAAAGCCAATGCAAGTTAAGACTCCTCGTGCCTTGCCAACTATGGAAGCTCATCAAGTGATTAAAGCCAATGCTTTGTTCTTGCTGTCCCTGAGCAGTGCTGCTGAGCCCAGTATTTTGTGCTATCATCCTGCAAAACCATTCCAGTCTCAGCTTCCCAGTGTTAGAGAAGGAATTTCTGAGGACTTTCCCATTAAAATGCCATGCCTCTATCTGCAGACTTTAGCAAGGTAATGAAAGCTACTCATGGGTTCATAAATCCATTTACTCATAATGTTTGAATAAAAATAAAGAGTGTTTTTTGGTACTAAAATTGATATATAAAAACTGCTGCTCTCTAGAAGCACTCTCGTGAATCTTTATTATCTTATCCCCTGGCTTTCTCTCCATCTTCCATGGTTGTGTCATGTCTGTTTAGGTTGCAATTGCTCCAGGGATCAGAGCTAATGAGTTTGAGGTGCCTTAACACACTTTTGGATGCTTGATGAATAATTCTTAAAACTGAAATTTCAGTGATTTAAGAAGTTGGTAATAGAACTCCATAATAAGACTCACACTTGGGACTTAAGCCTAGTATATGTAGTCCCCTCCTACCTTCTCTTCTCCATTCAGAGCATTTAGAAAGAATTTATGTGTGCCCCAACTTTGTATTTCCCAGTAGATTTGAATTTAGTACATAATGTTCATGAGTCTAAGATGGTTTAGGATGAAAGGAGGAAATTTTGGTTCTTTTGTAAGTAACATCATCTTGAGAAGCCCTGCTATTTGCAAAATATTAGTGAATGATAAATACATCCACATCTAGATAGGCTAGTCTTTAGTTTGCTATGTCAGCACCATATTAACATTTATATTGTAGTAGTTCTTAAAGTCCACAACCAGGTTAGGTTCAAATGCAGTAGGTGTACAAATATAGTCAGTGAGTGATTGCTGGCTAATTGGACTGGAAAAGGTTGCTTGGTTATTTGACAACTCTTTTTGTTCTGGGTTTGTACAGTGCCTAGCACGATGGGGTCCTGGTCCAATAGGATTCTTAAGCACTATAATAACACAAATAATCATCATAATCAATTTAAATATCTGGTTTAATGCAGACATCATCATGAAAATTTTGTTGGATATCAGGATGACAACCTCTTCCAGGACGAGATGAGATATTTGCGTTCAACTTCAGTACCTGCACCATACATATCAGTCACTCCTGATGCAAGTCCTAATGTCTTTGAGGAACCAGAAAGTAACATGAAATCCATGCCACCAAGGTATGCCAGTGTAGTTCTTAATAACTGTTAACTAACATGCTTAGCACAGTACTGAAGTGAACACAAGAGTAATGGGAAATGTTGGTGCAATAGGTAGCCAGAATACCAGGTCAGCCCAACCCTTGAATTATAGCCATAATTTGTATACATCTTTTACTTATAGGCTACCAGAAATTGTATTTGTTTATAGAAAGACAACAATCCTCACATCTTTTCAAACATCAGCTACAATTCTGTTGAAAAATTTAAACTAATTCAGATTATTTGATTTAACAGTAGTGTCACAGGATTGCTGCAAGTCTGAACTTTGACACTAAAGCAAACAAAATGGAAACAAAATCTGGGCTACTTCAAATATCATAAAGACATAATCAGCCCCCAAGTTTTTATATATTTATTTCTATTTCATGGAACTTGACATGTAAAAGAAATTTATTAATGCCAGCATTTAACCGTGACCACCTTCAGAAAAGAGAACGAGGTGTCTCGTCAAGAGCTCTCAGATCTCTGCAGAAACATGAGCTTTGCTCTAACAGGGATCTTCAGGATCATCTTGGTGTAGCCACCTGCCCCTATTGAGGCTTGGGGCAAAGGGGCTACCCCACATCCTGTAGGAAGAATGGAAAGTGGGAGCTCTTCTGCAGACCATAAGAAGTTCACAGAAGTGAAACATTCCAGTGGATTGACAACAGCAGATCAGAACTGGCTGGGGCATCCTGATGCTGGAAGCTTTATTTCCCCGCTATACAAACTTTCAAATTTCAGGTGTTTAGTAGGCTCATGAAGTTTAAAAGTTTGTGTTTACATCATAAGTTTTTCAACACAAATTCTACCATTGAGTTTTGTTTATCTGAAACTCAGTCCTCTGAATACTTTGGATGTCTCCCTTTGTCCTGTCCCCATGAGACATTTGGCTAGTCAGGGCTTACCTTGTTACATCATTAATTATATATTTTAAGAAATACAAGATATAAATTTTAGCAATGTTGAAAGAATTTCTCTTTGGCCAGAGTTCATAAAGTTATTAAGTTGCATGAGGTAAATTTTCATACATCAGTAGTTTTGATGTATCAACCAAATGTATGCTGCTTTCTCGTCTGCTTCATTTCCAGTCTTTAATGCTTATTTTTTTTTAAATGATAATGTTGTTGTGAATTTTGTCTGAGTTATGTCTTCACTGAAACTTTAAAGAAGTTTTTATGACCTCACTGATTTCTTTTCTTCGCAGTTTGGAGACAAGTCCAATAACAGATACAGATCTGGCAAAGCGTACAGTCTTTCAAAGATCATATTCAGTTGTTGCATCAGAATATGACAAACAGCACTCAATTTTACCTGCACGGGTTAAGGCCATTCCTAGGAGAAGAGTCAACAGTGGCGATGCGGGTAAAAATAAACATCTTAAAACAGAAAAAGTATTCACACTTTTCTAAAATGACTGGTTTTATTTTTTTTAAAAAATGGAGTTTAAGGACAGCTCATAAGATTACAGTTCCACAGTGAAAGACTGTAGAAAAAAATTTACAATTTGTTATAAATGTATGTAATTAATAGAGCTAGGCAGGCTTTTTTGGTGAATAGTTTATTCAAGTCCCTTTTCCACATCAGGCAAAGGGAGGAATTGATCCTGGGTTTCCTACTTCTCAGGTGAGTTCTCTAACTGCTGAGCTAAAGGAAGCCCCTATTCTTTTCCCCTCTCTGGTCACTTTGTAAATCTAGTCATCCTATGTTTTTGTCAAATGCCCAAAATTGAAACAAAAAATTCCTAGTCAAAATGAAATGTTTTGGTTTGACCCAGTTCAAAAAATTTTCTTGCTTTTTCAAATCACTGGAAAGCTTGCAAAATGTTGTTTTCATTTCCATCTGAAATTAAACATTTTTTGGGAATTGACAGTGAACCGAAAAATCCATTTTTCACCCAGTTCTAAATAAAAATAGCATATCAAATATTAATCACGTGTAAGTTTTGAGAAGTATGCAGAGCATTAAGAATGGCCCAGGAATTAATTCAAGTCTGAAATTAATTCCAGAGAGTTTTCTGCTTGGTTTTAAAAACTCAAAGCATTCTTGCAGGTCTTAGTGTCTCCTTACCCTGAAGTGAGGCATCTTTTTTTTTTTTACTTCAGTGTTTTTGTATTATATTGTTCTACAAGGACAAAATAGAATGTCCATACTAAAGTTATTATTTTATAACTACTAGCAAACTAATATTTTGGTTTTTATAGCTTCAGTAAAAACAATTACACAAAAAATCTAATATTTATATTTTTTATGCTTTTAAATAGAAGTGGGGTCTTCTCTCCTGAGACATCCATCTCCTGAACTTTCTCGGTTAATCTCCGCCCACAGCTCTCTTTCCAAAGGAGAGAGAAATTTCCAGTGGCCAGTTCTAGCATTTGTAATCCAGCACCATGATTTGGAAGGTCTTGAAATAGCAATGAAACAAGCCTTACGGAAATCTGCTTGCCGAGTCTTTGCTATGGAGGTATTAATGCATTTATGGCTCTAACTGTAATAAAAATGACACATCAGTAACTTGTCCTCCTTCCAGAAAAGTTTTTAAACAAATTTTTATATAAAATTAAATAGTAATACAAAAAAGATAATGCTCTTTTACTAATCCCAAATTGAGACTTTCAGCAAGTTTTAAAACAAATCCAAGTACTCATAACAATGTCTACAAAATCAGAAATATAAAAAAAAATTGTTAACTTTAAACATGTTAGTTTGGATGGTCAATAGTGTTTCTCTAATCTTAGAATGTACATAAGGGACTTGCTTTGTTTTAAAGTACACATTTTTATATAGTCTGTTTCTAAGTCAGGACATGTAAGCACACTACAGAACTTTCATTGGGCTGTAGCAGGATTCTCATGATCAGCTTGTGTATGACAGTCTAGAACACTGTAGATTTACACCCCTGCTTGCCGCAAACTGTCTTGTATATACAAGCCCTCAGTGTGGTGTATTCCCTGTGATATATTTACATCATTGTAAGAAATAGTTTCTAACTTAACAGAAGGGTTTGTGCAATAATGTTTGTGATAATTTTTCAAAAATATTTGTGCTGCTCCTTCTGTGAAATGTTTAAAATTAATCTTTTTGTTGAACTCAACATCCATACCTCCAACTTTCCTTACCTAAATTGTAACTCCGTGTTTACATTTGTTTTAGGCTTTTAACTGGCTTCTCTGTAATGTCATTCAAACAACTTCTCTTCATGATATTTTATGGCATTTTGTGGCTTCACTGACTCCTGCCCCTATGGAACACGAGGAAGACGAGGATGAGGAGAACAAAGCAAATAAAGAAAATGCAGAGCAAGTATGTGAGATTTTAGCAAGCTACTCATAAATAAAGTGTCTTACACAAATTTTGGGTATGACTGTACAGCTAGTTTTCAAATATTTTCTGAATGTCTAAAAGTGAAAACAAACATTAATTTTGTATGTTGCATAGCTTTTAGTGGGGGAAAAAAATCTTAACTATGGAATTGGAAATTTTAGTTCACTTTTTTTCAAGAACATGTATACAGTATTTACCAATTGTTTGTTTTTGGTGATCATCCTTAAATTTAATTCATATTTCTAATTGCTGAATTAATGATGCATTGCAGTTTGTTTTAGTACATTATTTTTGCAATTATAGGGAATGTTTTAAACATTTTAATAAAAAATGCAGTTTTCGACAAGTACAAAAACTATGCTTCTTAGGCTGCATACCAGAAAACTAAGGGAAATTTCCTCTAAGAAACTCCATTATTCTTAACCTGTAGTGTAGACAAGCCCTATCTCAGAATATCTGGTGTCACTCAGGTGTGAATAAGCCACCCCTCTGAGTGACATAAATTATGCCAACCTAAGTGCCGGTGTGGACAGCGCTCTCCCACCAAGATAACTAACGCCTCTCACATAGGTGGTTTTATTATGCCAATGGGAGAGTTCTCTCCCATTGGCATAGAGTGTCTTCATCAGATGTATGACAGCAGCACAGCTGCATCTGTCCAGCTACACTGCTGTAGTACTTCTACAGTAGATTAGCCCTTAATGTAAGTTTGAATGTTGAAAACTCTCTGCGCTGAGTGCACAAAATTTACCATATGAAGTGATACCCCCTACCTCCCTTTCATCAAATTTTAATTATGGAGCTCAGACCATGGGGACAGTATCCAGTGTAGCTGGTATCTAAAAGCCTCTCCTGGGCAGAGATCAAGAGCTGTTTCAGTAAAAGAACTAGGGGTTGCCTTGACAGATGCTGCTAGAGAAGGCAACAAAAGGAAGTGATTAGAACAGCTGCTCTTGTGGTATGCTAATGTGTTCTCCAAAAATAATGAAGATCTTGAGAGACATGATTGGGTGCCACCTTGGATTGTTCTTATGAGAGAGAGCATTCCTGTGAGGCAGCTCCCATTTCTAATTCCCCTGGCATATTGGATAGCAATGAAAGAGAAGCTACTTCACATGCTGCATGATTGCACAATCTATATCACCTTGGGTATCCCCAGTTGTAACTCTGAAAAAGTCCAGTGGAGACGTAAGGATATGTGTTGACTACAAGAGACTTAATTCATGACATTTCAAGATACCCCCACATAGCAGACCCCTGGATAAAATATCAGGAGCAAAATATTTTAGTAGTTTTGATTTTGTATCTGGATAACATCAAATTAAAGTGGCACCGTTAGAGAAAAAACTGCTTTTGTGGTGCCCTATGAGTTGTCTCAATTGCCTTTTGGGTTTATTAATGCACCAAGACATTTCAGGAGGTAGTAAATCACCTCACCCAAGTTTTGAGAACTGAACACGTCCTCGTGTACTTAGAGGACTTGATTTGTTTTCACATACCCCATTTAAATCCTGACTCCTTAAAAAGTTTTAGAATACTTTCCACTCCTAGCAGATGCTCCTCCCATGTTTTGAGTTCATGTGTATTGACTTGAAAGGCTCACTACGAGAAAAACCAGCTGGAAATCAGTATTTTCTGGTAGTATATGACAGCCTCTCAAAGTATGTGGTGGTACAGCCACTGAAGCATAAATGGTTGAGACAATTACAACAGCATTGATGAAACATGTAGCATTGCAAATCAGCCAACCACAGTTATTGCACAAGTTTTGTCAACAACTTCCTGTAACCAAGTTGGGGCCCAGTGTCACTCACTTTGCGAGTAATGTGGAAGTGAAGAGAGTAAACCTCACCCTTGGTTCCATGTTTAGAGTCTGTCAGTGAATATCAACGAGACTGGAATACAGTGTCATCTTTGCAAATAATGCTGGCTAGCACTCAACTATCCATTACTCTCCTGATCAGATTATTTTTGGATTCTGCAAACCCATGCTTTCCTGTGACTTAATGTTCGGGCAGCAAGAACCAACAAGCAAGGTCCCCCTGCATTTACATAGGTGGTTGACACAGCAGAGTCTTATATAAGTGACCTGAGGACACCATTCCAGAAGGTGGAGGAATAGAGGAGCCAGAAATGAGCATGTCAGGCTCAAATGCCAGGAGAAAGGGTAATTTATATGCCCATCCAGGAAGGAGAAAAGGTTTGGCTATGCAACTGGAAAAAGCAACCTGGAAAAAATCCCAAACTTGCTCCTTTATGAGGGGAACCTTATACATCATTTAAAAAACTAAACTACTATTTCTTTGAATGATTGTCTCTATGCATGGTGCATTTCAAGTTCTGCCTGCACTCCATACACCCAGGACCAAAGAGTTTTTCCCTAGTAGTGTCTGACTGTTTTTGGAACTCCCTTCCAGGGTAGGGAGACATTGCTGTACCGCCCCCTTCCCCCCCCCCCCCCTTCAAACTCAGCCTTCTAGTGGTTACAGGACCAGAGTATACCAAGGATCCCTGGTTTCAAAATTTGCATGAAGTGCCACAAACCCTTCTCAGTTGCAGACTTCTACAACACCTGTCTGTACTGACTGGGGAAAACTCACATCCCTTCCAGGTGCAGTATCTGCAGGTCATTCCTGAGCAGAACGAAGATTGTGGGAGGTTTTGGCTCTGTAAGTTCATCATGGATGAATCCATGAAGGTGGGATCAACCTTTGACCAGGGAGACCCTCCTGTACATTGGCCTGAAGAAGGTAGGAGTTGGCCCCTCTTCTTGGTTTCCAGGTGGCTCCAAGACCCTGAGAGAACCAGAGAAGAAGGAGCATGGAGACACAACTGCTCCCACATGGCCAAGAGGGAAGGTTCCCTGTCCAAGCCCTATACAAAGAGGCAGAAGTCTCTGTCCCATATCAAGTCATTGGGAGCTTGCTGGTCCAGAGCGGGACCATCTAGGACTGGGAAGAAACAATCTGGGGCTTCTTCACAGGGCAAAACAGCAGCACCCTACAATATTGGGACTGCTTCTTCAGCACTGAAACCCACATTGATACCAGTGGGATCTGATGCCCCCTACTTCAGTGGCTTGAGCCAGGGACATGACTCTATTAACTACAGCATGGTTCTTGGCTGCAAGATACCTTTTACTGCTTCTGGAGGTGGAGTCATCACTTCTTTCAATCCCTCAATGTCCAGCACCAGAGCCAGACCAGACCCGTCAATGAGAAGATACAGGTCATCATTGCCGCCTCCTGTCCTGAGGCCTCACCCTCTGGATCCAGGTTCCAAATCTTCAGTTTTCAGAAAAGGATTATTGGACACATCCATTCCCAGACTTTGCTTTTGAGGGTTCCCTTAAGGGGACTGAGGCTTACAGAATACGGTATCTCACTATTCTGACATGAGAAAATACTCCCCGTATACCTTCTGGCACCCCGCACTGGGGACCTATATCATGGGGTTGTGAAATTCTGCAATGGCAGCACTGGGGCCCAAGAGATCCATGAGACTACTGGCCAATACAGCCACCTCGTGAGACAAGGGACCCAAGGAGATCCAGAGCTCTGAGAGAAAAGGAAGAGCTTCCTTAGCCTTATCAAGAGGCATGACTTCAGCAGCATGAGAAAGACAAGCAACAAAAACAAGGGAATTCTACACTGGTGACCTTTTTCTCCTCTTCCCCAGACAAGACAGTGATTCCAGCTTCTTCACTGTGCCCTGATGACTTTAAGGCCTTCTAGGACTTGCTTAAGAGGGTGGCAGAGTCACTTCAAACCCCCCTGGAAGAGGACCAGGAAGCAGTACACAAACTGCTGGATATTTTGCATAACTCAGGGCCAAATAGAGTGGCACTTAGTATTAAAGTTGCCATAATTGAATCTGCTTGTACTGTTTGGCAGACAATTGCCTCAGTCCACCAGTAATCAAGCAGGATGAAAATATTAGTTTGTATCTGCAAAAGACTGAGTACCTATTCTTGCAATCTCCCTCCAACTCTTTGGTAGTAGTGTCAGCAGCCACTGAGCGTAGCAGATAGAGACAAGACAGGTCTATGCTGCATGACAAAGACTTCAATTTGTTGGGAGAACGGTGCCTTTCTCAGCCTCCTTGCAGTTTCACATCTCGAACTGCCAAGGTACTAATGACCAAGTATGATTTTAACGTCTTTGACAAATTTGCTGGCTTCAGCAATAAATTACAATGGACAGCTGGATAGTGGAGGTCTCTCTTTGGGATACACCAGTTCTCTTCCCTCACCAATCCACATTCACCCTCCATGTCATCTTTCAGAGATCCCTCTCAAGAGAATTCTTCTGCAAGAGGTAGTCCTTAAACTGGGGGTGATATAACTAGTAACTCCAGCTGCAAGGGGAAAGGAGTTCTATTTCAGGTACTTCCTTGTCTCCAAGAAGACAAGGGGATGGAGACCCATTTGGGATCTCATAGAGCTGAAAAGTTTCATCTGCCACCTGAAGTTTAGAATGATCACCCTGTTGTCCATTTCCAATCTCTAGATCCAGACAATTGGTTCACGGTCCTTGAATCTTAGACGCCTATTTTCATTTGGATATTCATCCAGCACACAAGAGATTCCTGAGATATGTGGATGTCCGACAACATAACCAGGACAGATTTCTCCTCTTTGGACTCTTGATGATGCCAAGAATGTTCACCAAAGTATTGGTGGTGGGGGCAGCTCACTTTTGCTATCAAGCAGAAATGGTTTACCCTTATTTACCTGGATTCTAAAGGGACGATCATACCAGGAAATCCAAGAAGCAACCACCTAGCTTTTACATGTGTTTGAAAGGTTGAGTCTCAAAGTGAACGTGGAGAACTCCTCCCTGGAACCCTCACAGTAGATAGAGTTTATCAAGGCAAGGTGAGGATGGACAATGTTACATCCAGGGCATGCTTACCAGATGATCACATCCTCTCCATTTAGAGGACTCAAACAAGCTCCAGGCTGTCCATAAGATCCTGCCTGGCGCCTGAGGGTCATTTGGCTACAAGAACCTATGCAAACTTATTTGCCAGGCTTCATTCATCTCAGATGTCTGAAAGCCTAGCTGTGGACTATTCATACTCCAAGCATGCACTGAATTGACTTGCTTAATCATGGTTTCTAAAAGGTATGTGAGGGATGCCGTTTAACACCCCACTTTCAACAAAGACTGTAAACACAGGAGCATGCATCCCTTTTAGTTTGGAGAGTATACATGGAGTGGCGGTTAAGGCAAGGGATGTGGTTTCCTCAGTAGTATATGCTTCACGTCAATGTATGGGAGCTGAGAGCAGTCAGAATAATCTGTGAACAATTCCTCTTTCTTTGAATAGTGTCCCTCTGGGTGCTTCTCAGTAGGTGTGCTTGCATACCTGTGCTGCTGATCGGAGAACTTAGTCTGCAGCATCCGTTAGGCCCAAATATGCACCGTCTCTCCTCGTGCCCTGAGTTCTAGTTCTAGTTCTAGTTGTAGTTCTAGTAGTTTTCCCCCTTTTCTTTTCTTTTTTTTACAAACAACCTGCCCTCCCCCCCCCCCCCCCCCCGGTTTTTTCCTCATTGGGGACCATTCCCCCAACGGGGTATGCCCAGTTCACCAGGCTTCAAGAAGTGCCTCTCTTGCAAAGAGGCAATCCCTGTCACAGACAAGCACTCTCAGTGCATAAACTGACTAGGGGAAGTCCACATTCAACAAAAATATGGTCTCTGCCAGCGACTGAGGTCTAGGTCTCAAAAGGATAGAGAGCTCAGATAGAAGATCATCTTCATGGAGGTAGCTCTCTGGACCCATGCCACGAGTCATCTGGCAGACGTTAGTCTTCCCCATAGTCCTCTATGTCTAAAAGCTGTGGGTTGAAGAAACAAGCCTCCGACCCCTCTCATAAATCATCAAAAAAGAGAGTGGGAAGTCCCACAGTGAGTCCTGAGATAGCTGCAAATAATCTCCAGTATCCTTAGTGCTGTCGACCCCGAGACAAACCCAGTCTGACACCTGTGGCTAATGGAAATCTACCATTGACAAGTCTATGGATCCAATTGTCGTGGACACTGAATGAGTCAACAGCACCGAGGGACAAGGACAGGAGTAAGCACTCCACTAAGAAGGTATTGCCAGGACACAATTCTCCATCGGTACCATTGTTGACTTCTCCATTCCAATCAATACCTCCTGTCACAGAACTGAGGACGTACCCTACATCCGAACCTGGGGATTCTTCACCTCAAGGCTTGGCTCCTTCATAGTTCGAACACCTAGAGAACTCCTGCTCGAAGGAAATACAAGAGTTGTTATTACACAGTAGGAAGTCCTTGATATGCCATACTTACCTGCAAAAATGGTCCAAGTTCTGCATTTGCTGTATTTCACAACAAATCTCCCCGATATCCATGTGCTGGACTACCTTTTATCCTTAAAATCCTCAGGGTGGTCCATTAATTTTCTCAAAATACAACTGGCAGCCATCAGCATGTTTCACTTACCAGTGGACACCTACTCTGTATTTTCCTACCCAGTCTCCACCAACTTCCAGAAGGGTCTGATTAAAATCTTCCCTAAGTGGCAAAATCCGTACCAGTCTGGGACTTGAACCTTGTTTTATCAACACTTATGAAGTCACTGTTCGAGCCCCTGCATTCTGCTGCCTTCTGCATCTCTGTGTGAAGGTAGCATTTTTGTTCACTGTCCCATCAGTCATAGGAATTGGGGAGCCATTGATAACTCATGACTAACACATCCACTGAAGTTTTTCACAAGGATAAGATGTCCATTAGACTATATCTGGTTTGTCCCTATGGTGGTGGTGGACTTTCTGCATCAATCAAGGTATCCATCTGTCTGTGTTCTACCCTGAACCTCATTCTAGCACGGAAATGGTGTAACATTCACTGGACATGTGTAGGGCCCTTGCCTTTTACCTGCATGGAATGAAATCATTTAGATTTTTTGCATCATTTGCAGAATGTATTGAAAGGAGAGGCCATCTTCTCCCAGAGACTGTCTAAACGGTTCTCATGTACATCCTACCCTACTATGAGATGAACGATGTCTTGCTTGAGGACAGTATGAGAGCACAATTAACTAGAGATCAGGCAACAATGGTTGCTTACATTAGAGACGTTGCTGACATCTGCAAAGCAGCTTGGCGTTCTGTACACACCTTTTCTAGACACTATACACTGGTGCAAGCAGCTGCTTCTGACACTTCTTCAGGCAGACCATTTCTGCAATCTCTTGTCATAGGACTCCACGCACCACCTCCTCAATAGAGACCCTGCTTGTGAATCTTCTGAAGTGTATTACACATACAGACAATCACTCAAAGAAGGATCCACCCACCTTGTGGTAACTTGAGTTCTTTGAGATGTGTTGTCCCTTTGTGTAGTGCACAACTCACTCTCCTTGCCCACTGCCTAGTTTCCCCCTACTGGGAAGTGGCCCAAGTGAAGGAACTAAGATGGCAGCCCCTTTTATCCCTTGGTGTAGAGTGAGGAGAGTGGAGGTATACGCACAAACCAGAAGGATGCTGATAGGATAAATCTCCTGTCCTGAGTGCATACACAACCTGAAGTATGTTATAAATATGGACAACACATCTTGAAGAACTCAAGTTGCCACAAGGTGTATAACTTATCCTTGCTGATACAAGCACTGAGGATGCTCAGCAATCATTCCATAGAGATGAAGAGGAGGATTTGGAAGTACCTCTGCAAGTTCCTGTGGCTAATAATAGAAGAGGAATTTCCAGGATGTTGTTGGGACATTGACATACTGCAGTCTTCAACAGACAGTCTGTCCACAAAGGATGGGCCTAACTTAGAGCACCTGAACCCTGCAATCTAGATCCAAGTATGAGTGTTGTCTCTGTGACTAAATATAGGACTCAAATGGGCAGACCAACATAGAAATCTGCCTGGATGTCAGACTACCTGGCTTCCTAGAAGTTGTTTTATGTTCTTATTTAACTGGGGGAGAATCATAATGATTAGTACAGACAGCATCTCCACCAATAGATGGTATTGTATCTTATCTTATTGTTATGTTGTTATCTGTGATCTGGATGTTTTAGCAGAACGTTGAGTGACCCCTGGTTTTTATGTTAAGTGAAGGGGCAAATTTCTTAACATAAGAACTAGGGGTCACTCAATTAAATTAATAGGCTACAGGTTTAAAATGAACATAAGGAAATATTTCTTCACAAAATGTACAGTCAACCTGTGGAACTCATTGCCGCGGGATGTTATGAAGGCCAAAAGTATAACTGGATTAAAAAAAGAACTAGATAAATTCATGGAGAATATGTCCATCGATGGCTATTAGCCAAGATGGTCAAGGATGGTCATTGTCCCTAAACCTTTCACTGCTAGAAGCTGGGGCTGGATGATGAGATGAATCACTCGATGAGATGAATCACTCAATGTTCTGTTCATTCCCTCTGAAGCATCTGGGTGCTGTTGAAAGAGAGGATACTGGGCTTGATGGACCATTGGTCTTGATTCAGTATGGCCATTCTTATGTCAGACCTTTTTTGTCCTAAATGATCTTAACAAAACAACACAGATGTTTGTGTCTTCCCAGATAGTTTAAACTCATGGAAATCCTGTAAGTAGGCAATGTTTTTAAACGTGTGTATGTATATACATACATATTTATGTAAAAGATTAATTATCAATTTTGGGTGCTAGTCTTCAAAACTGAAAGTTTCTTCTTCATCAAGGTCTGACGAATAATGTTTTTCTATAGAGAATTTCAAGAAGAACTGCCTGTTTTAAAAAGGCTGCCATTTTCCATTGTTCTCATTGAGACTTAATCTACAGTCTGTACTCAGTTGGCCATTTTTTGAAGGTCACCTGTCTTCCATTGTTATGGAACTAAGGGCTAGTTGACACTTAAGTTTTGCTGGTTTAACTATATTTGTATAGTTAAAATGGGGAAACACTTCTAGTGTTGGTAAAGGTATCCTGTTATAAAAGTGCTTATACTGGTTCAGGAGCTAAAATAAGTTTTAAGGCAAATCTCATATGGGTATAACTGCATCTGCAGCAGGGTTTTTACTGCATAACTGTCAGCAAAAAAATTCACCCCTAACTGACATACTGGTAAAACTTCCAAGTGTGGACCAGGCTAATCTGTTCCTCTTTGCCTCCTGATTGCATAGGATGCTACTGTCTTTACCAGCTTCATTCTCATGGGAAATAGTGGGAGGTGGTGAGCATTTTGAAATAGGATGAATTTTGTGCATTTCTCTAAAAGAGAAGATCCTATACAGCAGCCTCTACTGACAGATCAACATATGGTTATGAAAAATGTCAAGTAATGTCCAGTAATCCTAAATATTTGTTTTCAAAAGCTATCTGTTGCACCAGATATATTCAACAGGAAGGGAAAGCTAATGTTTGTTTATACAGGAAGTGGATGGGGTAAAGTGGGGCACAGGAGAAAATGAGAACATGGAGGGGGATATATGCAGGGGGAAGGAATATGGAGGGTGGAGAGTAGAGGTGTGATTAGGATGATGTGTTCAAGGGATTGTAAAGAGGTATACGAGGCAGGGGTTGTTTAGAAGACAGAAAGGAGAGAAACGGGGGTGTACGCTCCAGCTGGTTTGTGCTACTCTGACAAAACAAAGCTGCTGTAAACACAGCTTAAGTGGCCAGTGGGCTCTGGCTGCTTTTTACTGCTTCAGAGTGGCATAGTACAGCTGGTACATTATTGATAAATTTTGCCATAAGTGTTTAATTTTTCAAAAATTATTTAAGTAACACTTGCTTTGGGGATTGTAACAACATTCCTGGGATATATTTTATTCTAAATTATTTATATGAACTCTCAATCTGAACTCCATTTTACATTGTTTTTCTCTAAAAATTTATATTTATTTTATAAAGGCATCTTATTAACAGAACCAGTGTAACATATTTCCTTTGAATCTTAGGAGAAAGACACAAGAGTATGTGAACATCCACTGTCAGATATAGTGATTGCTGGTGAAGCAGCTCATCCGTTGCCCCACACTTTCCATCGTCTACTTCAGACCATCTCTGATCTTATGATGTCTCTCCCCAGTGGTAGTTCATTACAACAAATGGCCCTAAGGTATGTACAAAATAGGGAAAAACTATGAAAGGCCCAAGACATCCAAGCATTGTAAACTAAGTTATTAGAAGATCTTGCAATGTGCTTTTAGAAGTCTGAAATGCCTGGATATGCTATTTTAAAGAAGAGGAAAAAAAGTTATTTCTTTAAGCATGGCATAAATGATGGGAAAAGTTGTAGAGAAAAGTTTATTTGATTTTAAATTCTGTACCACGTCTATCACTAATAATGTAAAAATTATACTTCAGTGTTCTTTAATGTACATGCATAAACATAATAGAGGTTAAATACCTTTTTGTTTGAAAAATGTCATATTTGGTATTCCCCAATAATTTTCTGCATTCTTCATTTTATTATTATAGCTACTATAAAGAAATATATGGAATAATTATTATTGAACTCAACTCTTGTGTGACTATAACTAGGAGTCTACTTAAATTGTGGAGAAATCACACCCGTTTTTGTGAGTTGGTCATAGCATAAATAACAGATTTTGCAGATGTGTAATGTACTCTCTGGCCGCCCAGCTCTGAAGGCAGAGCGGAGAGCAGTGCCTGCTGGCTGGGTGGCCAGCTCTGAAAGCAGCGCTGCCTGCCAGCAACAGCAGAGAAGTAAGGGTGGCATGGTATTGTGGTGATGCTTTCAGAACTGGGTGCCCCAGCTAGCAGCTCCACTTTCCAGCTGTCCTGTTCTGATGGCAGTGCAGAGAATGGCAGCTGCTGCCTTGGTGCCCAGCTCTGAAGGCAGCAGTGTGGCCAGCAGCTGCAGAGAAGTAAGGATGACATGGTGTTGCCACCCTTTACTTCTGTGCTATGGCAATGGTGCCTTCAAGGCTGGACACCCGAGCAGCAGCCACTGCTCTCAGCTTTGCCTTTAGAGCTGGGCAACCAGAAACCAGATTTCCTGATGGAGACTGTATTTTCTAGGGGAGGCCAGCTTTCAGAGTCCACTATTTTCACGACCGCGAATTTGATAAATCCCTAACTATAACAAATATTCCTGCTTTAGACTTTTTGCAGTGCTAACAAATATTTCTTTTTACCTTCTTCAGAATGATACACAATATGGTTGTGATCCTGATGTCTCCATTCTAAATGTTTATATGAACATTTATGCTTAATTTTTTTTTAAATTATGTAATAATTAAAATCATGTAAATACTCATAGTGCTTGCAAGAGTAGACTGAAATTGGAAAAACCTTTTAATAATATTTTTAATGTGATTTCAGATGTTGGAGCCTCAAATTCAAACAATCTGACCATCAGTTCCTGCATCAGAGCAATGTCTTTCATCATATTAACAACATTTTGTCCAAATCTGATGATGGAGATAGTGAGGAGAGCTTTAGTATCAGTATACAGTCTGGTTTTGAAGCCATGAGTCAGGCAAGTCTTACATCAATAGATATCACAAGTAGTAAATTTGAATGAATTAGTAGATAGTTTGATTACAGGTACTGAAGATTATTTTAATGTTCTAGTTTTTAGCAATCTTACTTTATTAAATATAAATTTTTAAGTAACTTTTTAAAATTGCCATTTTAAATATTTTATTTCAATAATGGATATCTTTCATGATCAGGGCCTTTGTGGCTGATATTCAGATTGTGATATTTAGATTTAAAGATTCAAATATTATCCCTCCACCTGAACCTCATTCAAATCAGTATTTTGGAATAGTAACCATTCCTTTCTGTCACTGGTTTCTAGGATTAGGAGGGGGGGAGGTCCTTTTATGTTTGAATTTAAATTAATTCAAAAATTGCTCTTAAAACTCATTCTTTCTCCTACCACCACTTATTTCCAGTCCCCTCTTCCTCACATTTCTTCTCTTTCTCTTTTTGGTCTTTCGAAGGCACACATTGCTGCTTTTTTAATGATCATCTACAAAGGAAGTAGAGAGAGGATATGGGAATTGAGTAGGAGAAAATAAGCTGATCATTGTTTCCCATTCTTAATACACTTTAGCAATTGAACCTGTTTTCTGTAGTATTTTCCCTGGTGACTGAAGCTCAAGAAACCTAGAGCTTTGATCATATAACTTAGTCGTTCACAGGTTTCTTCTTTTAGTTTAGAGAGTTTATTCATCATAATAGGTATTCCTGTAAAAAGTGTTTTAGACATTTGTTTAGTTTGGCTTCATTTCTGAGGTTTGAAAGCATCTCATTTTTTTTACAGGAATTGTGTATTGTAATTTGCCTAAAAGATCTAACCAGCATTGTTGACATCAAAACATCAAGCCGACCTGCCATGATTGGCAGTTTGACAGATGGCTCCACAGAAACCTTCTGGGAGTCAGGAGATGAAGATAAAAATAAAACTAAGAACATCACAATTAATTGTGTAAAAGGAATTAATGCTCGCTATGTGTCTGTTCATGTAGACAACTCCCGAGATCTTGGGGTAAGAGGAGAATTGTCTGTCTTTATTAAAAGTGCACAGTTAGGGAACTTATTTTCTGCAGTTCTTCATTGTCCTAAGTTTTCAATATAAAATCATTTTCATTTTTTATTTACACACTTACTTGTTTCTACTTTTGTATGTAATGAGGACTTTAGATTGCCTTAGACGTACAGGTATCTTGTGTTTTTGGAAATGAAATGTGCAACTCCATTAATTCTGTATCTCTGTAAGGGCACTCTGTAATGTTAATATGGAAGAAATTACCATGATGCTACTATTCACCTTCAGAATTAATTGTGGAGGTTTTTATTTGTCTTTTTTATTTTGCTTCTCTGTCACAGAACAAAGTAACTTCAATTACTTTCTTGACTGGTAAGGCAGTAGAAGATCTTTGCAGAATAAAGCAGGTAACTAATTACATGTGTTGTTTTGTGTAAAAATAACATTCTTGTTAATGATAAAAATAATAATCCTTTGTTTTATACACATACTGCATAGTCCATCTGAGGAAGCAGTTTACAAGTGTTACCATCCAGCCTCTGATCCCTTACTTCTCCAACCAGACATGATATCACAGAGATGCAGCCAAGTCATTTGTACTAGTTCATGTTCCCCATATCTTGTGGTGTGGACATTGGTTATCTGACTTCGACAGGAAGAAGTACATAAAAATAGAAAAGACTCTACTTTTCATAGTAGAAAAGACTCTACTAGACATACACACTATTAAATGGAAGAGATTCACTGTCTGAGCACAACAGCACTAACTGTCACTCAAGCACAAATTCTAGACGTACTGAACAATCTCAACTAAAAAACTCTGGGCCAGCAGTTCCCAAACTGTGGGTCACGACCCAAAATGGGGTCACACCATTAGCAGTTGGGGGAGTTGCAGCAACCCCTACTGTGCAGAGGATGCTGTTTTGCTCTGATAGCATGATCTCTCATACACAGTACATGCCAAGGTCCCAATGCATGGAGGATGCCATTTTGCTCTATGAAATGACATCCTCCATGCTGTCTAGGGTCCTAGGAGGAAATAATTAAAATGGGGTTGTGCTGGCAAAAAGTTTGGGAAACCCTGCTCTGGGCTATCTGAGCTCATTGGGTGTTCATCTAGTAGCCAGCTAAGTTCTCCCTCCAATACAAGAATATTTCACGTTTTCTCACACCACAGTGGCCAAACTGACCCCAGTTGGAGAACCTGTCCCTCCTTAGGATCTAAATATTGGCCTCATGGGATTGATGGGCCTGCCTTTTGAACTCCTCGTTACACGTTCCTAGTTTCACCTTTCCATTAAAGCAGCCTTATAAGTAGCAATGATGTCAGCCAGAAGGGTCAGGGAGATAAAAGCTTTGATGGCAGAGCCCCTGGAGACAGTTTCTCTTAGGGACAGGGTGTCATTGAGATCTCCCCTAAAATTTCCACCAAAAATAGTTTTTCATTTAAATTGGGTTATCCATCTTTCTTTTTGTTTTCTTTTTTTCTTTATTTTTCCAAAATGGCATTCAAATGAATGAGGTAACCCTGCACATACTAGATGTCCTTAGAGTGCTTCAATAGAGAACTAGGCCATTTCAGGTATTGAATTGACTAATGTAACCCCATCTATAATAGTCACAGCTCACTCAACTACAGCATAGGCAAAAATTGTTGCTTTCTTGAGAGATATCCCCATTCTGAACATTTATAGGGTAGTTACCTAGTCCTCCGTATATACATTTTCCCAGCACTGCTCTGTTGGGGAGACATCCAGTTTGGATGCTAATTTTTACAAGGCTGTCCCACAATCACTGTATATAGACTAGGGATGTAAAAATTAATTTAAAATCCATTTAAGCATTCTAAAAATAGAACGTTTAAACGGATAAACGCGGGGGGACAGACCATGCTGGGCAGCTCTCACTTGCAGGGACCTGCCGCGCGTGCGCGCGCCCCCCCCCCCCCCCCTCAGCTCCTGGGGAACCGAGCCCAGCTGCGGTTTGCTGTCCCCTCTCCCCAGCGCTGGGCTGCCCAGATAGCCCAGCTATCACTCCCCTCCCCCCAGTTTAAACGGGTAATCAGCTGTTTAAAATGTTTAAACAGCTGATTATCATTTAAATGGTTAATCTTTTACATCCCTAGTATAGACTCCTAGCATTTACCTCCTACAGTCTAGCTCACTGCTTGATAAACACCAACAGTGGAATACATATATGGATAACTCAAGAAGAAGAAATGGTTATTCAGTCTATTCACTCTACACGTCTGAAAGAACCACAATTAATGTAGGGTTAGTTCCTTTTTGTGGGATGACTTATCCAAACAGTAGAATGCTTATTGCTTTTCATCAACTTTTTTCTCCACATAACTTTGAATCTTGTTTTAAATTGTACCTAAATAGTGTTTGCTGTGATTTAAAAAATAAATAAATAAATAAAAAGCTCCATTATAGTAAATGAGAGATTAGCCACTGACTTCAGTAGGGTCAGAATTTCAACCTGTATTTCTATTTTATTTAATTTTTTTTTGTCTGATACAGAATTTGAATAATTAAGTATATTTAACCATGTTTTATATTTTAGACAAACTACTTTTTTAGAAAAGGTGAAAGAACTTTAATTCAAAGTGATTTACAAATTTATAAATTGCCACTGAGAAAATGACACAGACTTAAGTGGTGCAACTGCATAACCAACAAAGATGACTTATTACTAATATTTTTTTTAAACTGGGCTTTAAAAGTGAACAGAAAATGAAAAGTTACATGTTTTTTATTTATAATTTGAGATTTTGAAATCTTAACTTGTGAAGATTGGAAGTTTTATAGTAAAATAGTTTTGTAATCTTCTGCAGAATAGACATTTGTTTGTCATCTAAGCAATAATTGGTTTCCACAGTGTGTGCTGGATAATTTGTACAAATAACTCTCCAGAAGTGGCTGACTCAGCCTGGTATTGTGTTGTAAATTCACATCTTTATATTCCTGTTTGTCAGGTTGATTTGGATTCAAGACACATTGGCTGGGTAACAAGTGAACTTCCTGGTGGAGATAATCACATCATCAAAATTGAATTAAAGGGCCCAGAGAACACACTAAGAGTTCGACAAGTGAAAGTACTGGGATGGAAAGATGGCGAAAGCATTAAAATTGCAGGCCAGATCTCAGCAAGTGTAGCTCAGCAAAGAAACTGTGAAGCTGAGACACTGCGAGTATTCCGACTTATTACATCTCAGGTGGGACATTGCAACTACCTCAAATTGTACACTTAGATAACATGAAAGCTGTTAAGATTTAGTGACGTATTCCTTTTCAAAAGAAAGCTGTTGTGTTTTTGTTTGTATGGGGATGGTGGTAGAGTGATAGTATGGTAGAAAAGAAATTCAGTGAAGAACTACTACTTCTTACAGTGATTAAACACGTTGATAAAGTAAATTTCCCTTCTGAAGCTTTACATTGTACTGATTTACAGTTGGTTTTTTGCTTTTGCCTTTCTTTGATCCAATCCGCTCTCCTGCAGGACCTCATTTCTTTCCACTACCAACATACTAATTTACATTCTTCCTCTCCCATGTTTCTTCCTATTCCTTCCTTTTTCTTCCCACTCCTTTTTGTCCACACTTCCTACTTCATTAGTATCCTCCATTTAAAAAGTATGTTGTATCTCTTTCTTGTTTCTTGTCATTTTAGACTGTAAACTTTTCAGGGGAGGGATAGTGTTTGTGTTCGTACAGTGCCTCTCGTAACAATCCTGATCAGGGCCTTTACGTGCTAATGGAATATAAATAATATAAATTCAGAAATTTTGAATCACCATCATGTGTTTGTTGGTGATATATGTTATCACAGAAATAGGAGAGTAAGCTAGACTTGTGCAACCTAGAATGATAAGCTTTTTTTAAGACAGTGACATATTTTTATTAATCAAATGTGGTTAGCAGCTGAAGTTTCTCTGATGCTGACTGCCAGTGCAGACTCCTCTCTCTACTATACTGTTGCCATCAATCAGAATATCTTATATATGGTGAACAAAAACTAAGCAATGTTAATATATTTTAAACTACAAAGAATAATGGTATAACCCTCTTAATTTTGTCAGCTTCAAAAGTTTTATGTCAGTATGAGCCTAGTTTTGAACTTTGTTTAACCTTTATTGTAACTTCTCACAGGTATTTGGAAAACTCATCTCTGGAGATGCTGAGCCAACCCCAGAACAAGAAGAAAAAACACTGCTGTCTTCCCCGGAAGGAGAAGAAAAAGTACACAATGTATTATTTATGTTCTACAATTATTATTTTACTGAAATTAGTTGTTATGGGTTGTTTTTTTTTTTTTTTTTTTTTTTTGGTAATTTGGTTTTACTCATATAATAGACTGTCTTACTACAGATATTTTTCACATCCAAGCAATATTATAGTGTTGCCATTGCCTATTTAAAAAAAAATAACATAATTAGAAGGATTTTTGTGTAATTAATATTTTTTGTGAATAGAGTCTATGAGTCTAAGGTCAGAAGGGACCAATATGATCATCTAGTCTGACCTCCTGCACGATGCAGGCCACAGAACCTCACCAACCCACTCCTGTAATAATCCTCTAACCTATGACTGAGTTATTAAAGTCCTCAAATCATGGTTTAAAGACTTCAATATACAGAGAATCCACCAGCAAGTGAGCCGTGCCCCATGCTACAGAGGAAGGTGAAAACCCCCTGGACCCTTTGCCAATCTGCCCTGGAGGAAGATTCCTTCCTGACCCCAAATATGGCAATCAACTAAACCCTGAGCATGTGGGCAAGACTCACCAGCCAGACACCCAAGAACGAATTGTCTGTAATAACTCAGAACCCACCCCATCTAACATCCCATCACAGGCCATTGGTATATCTGCCACCAGTAGTCAAAGATCAGTCAATTGCCAAACTAGGCAGTCCCATCATACCACCCCTTTCCCCTAAAATTTATCAAGCTCAGTATTGAAGCCAGCTAGGTTTTTTGCCCCCACTGCTCCCCTTGGAAGGCTATTCCAGAACTTCACTCCTCTGATGGTTAGAAACCTGCATCTAATTTCAAGTCTAAACTTCCTAATGGCCAGTTTATATCCATTAGTTCTTGTGTCCACATTGACGTGGAACTTAAATAATTCCTCTCCCTCCCTTGTATTTATCCCTCTGATATATTTATAGAGAGCAGTCAGATCTCCCCTCAATCTTATTTTGGTTAAGCTAAATAAGCCTCTTTTGAGTCTCCTCTCATAAGGCAGGTTTTCCATTCCTCAGATCATCCTAGTAGCCCTTCTCTACACCTGTTCCAGTTTGAATTAATCTTTCTTAAACATGGGAGACCAGAACTGCACACAGTATTCCAGGTGAGGTCTCACCTGCCCCTTGTATAACATTACTAACACCTCCTTATCTCTACTGGAAATACCTCATCTGATGCATCCAAGGACCGCATTAGCTTTTTTCATGGCCACATCACATTGACGGCTCATAGTCATCCTGTGATCAACCAATACGGCCGGGTCCTTCTCCTCCTCTGTCAATTCCAACTTCTGCATCCCCAGCTTATAGCAGAAATTCTTGGTATTAGTCCCTAAACGCATGACCTTGCACTTCCCACTATTAAATTTCATCCTATTTCTATTACTCCAGTTACAAGGTCACCCAGATCTTCCTGTATGATATCCCAATCCTTCTCTGTATTGGCAATACCTCCCAACTTTGTGTCATCTACATACTTTATTAGCACATTCCCACTTTTTGTGCCAAGGTCAGTAATAAAAAGATTACATAAGATTGGTCCCAAAATCGATCTCTGAACTCCACTATTAACCTCCCTCCAACCTGACAGTTCACCTTTCAGTATTACTCGTTGTAGTCTCCCCTTTAACCAGTTCCTTATCCACCTTTCAATTTTCATATTAATCCCCGTCTTTTCCAATGTAACTAATAATTCCCCATGTGGAACTGTATCAAATGCTTTACCGAAATCTAGGTAACTTAGATCCACTGTATTCCCTTTGTCTAAAAAATCTGTTATCGTCTCAAAAAAGGAGATCAAATTGCTCTGGCATGATCTACCTTTTGTAAAGCCATGTATTTTATCCCAATTACCATAATCTCGATGTCCTTAACTACTTTCTCTTTCAAAAATTTTTCCAAGACCTTACATACTATTGAGGTCAAACTAACAGGCCTGTAGTTACCCAGATCACTTTTTTCCCTTTCTTAAAAATAGGAACTATGTTAGCAATTCTCTAGTCATACGGTACAGCCCCTGAGTTCACAGATTCATTAAAAATCCTTGCTAATGGGCTTGCAATTTCATGTGCTAGTTTCTTTAATATTCTTAGATGGAAATTACCTTCCCTTCTCCCCCCAGTTTAGTCCCATTAAGCTGTTCAAGTTTGGCGTCTACCTCGGATGTGGTAATTTCTACTTCCATAGCCTCATTCCCATTAGCCACCCTACCAAAAATATCTGCCATAGGTGGGGGCCTCTCCAAGTGGACCTGTTTGCTACCAGGCAGAATAGGAAATGCCATCAGTTTTGTTCACTGTGTGGGCATAGCCTGGACTCCCTCTCTGACATCTTCCTGCTGTCAAGGACAGACCAGCTGCTTTACGTTTTTCCTCTGATCCCCTTGGTTCATGAGGTCCTTCTACAAATCAAATGGGACAAAGCAAGAATTATTCTCATAGCCCCAGTGTGGCCATACCAGCATTGGTTCAGCATGCTCCTGGATTTTTTGGTGGCAGTTCCACTCTTGATCCCACTCCATCTGGACCTAGTTTCACAAGATCACGGCTGGTTGCTTCACTTGAACCTTTCCCCCCTGCACCTAACTGCATTGATTCTGCATGGCTGAACCCTGAAGAACAGGTCTGTTCAGAACAGGTACCGCAGCTCTTGCTAGACAGTAGAAGGCCCTCTACCAGGGATACCTACTGGGCCAAGTGGAAGCACTTCTCTTGTTGGCCTCAGAACATGCTTTTTCTCCATCTTGATCTTCCCTTCAGTACATCTTGAGCTATTTGCTCCACCCAAAGCACCAGGGCCTGGCCCTCTCGTCTATTAAGGTGCATTTGACAGCCATCTCAGCCTTCCACCCTCCAGTGAGAAGGTCAGTGTTCTCTCACAAGGTGATGGTTTGGTTTCTCAAAGGCCTGGAAAATCTCTATCCTCAGGTCCATGAGCTGATCCTAATACTAATGAAAAGTGAAGGGCTCAAGTGATTGGTAATGGGTTTTGGAATCTTTCATTACCACATTGGTTGTTCAAAGCTATCCCCTGTTCCCTACTGACCAGAAGTATAGTTTTCATTAAAAACAACGAGAGTCCTGTAACATCTTAAAGACTAACAAATTTCCACGGGCATAAGCTTTCGTGGGCTGCAACCCGCTTCGTCAGATGCACGAAGTGGAAATTAAAAATAGGAGGTGTGTATATATATACATCCAGGGGTAAGAAACAACGAGGAGGGCAAGTGCTAACAAAGTCAATTCAGTTAGGGTGGATGAGGCCTATTCACAACCATTGATTAGAAGGTGAGAATGTGTGAACAGTGACAATTACTTGTTGTAATGAGATAACCATTCCAAGTCCCTATTCAGACCCAGTCTGATTGTGTTAAGGTTTGCATGAGTTCCAGCTCTGCAGTTTCTCGCTTAAGTCTGTTTTTGAAGTTTTTTTGTTGAAGTATGGCAACTTTCAAGTCAGCTACAGTGTGTCTTGGAAGATTGAAGTGCTCTCCTACTGGCTTATGGATGTTACCATTTTTTATGTCTGATTGTGTCCATTTATTTTTTTGCATAGTGACAGTCCAGTTTGGCCAATGTACATGGCAGAGGGGCATTGCTGGCACATGATGGCATATATTACATTAGTAGATGTGCAGGTGAATGAGCTCTTGATGGCGTGGCTGATGTGGTTAGGAGCTGTGATGGTGTCACTAGAGTCAATGTGCGGGCAGAGTTGGAAACGGGGTTTGTTGCAGGGATAGGTTCCTGGGTGTATGTTCTTGTTGTATGGTGTACGGTTGCTGGTGTGTATTTGCTTCAGGTTGGGGGCTGTCTGTAAGCAAGGGTAGGCCTGCCTCTCCCAGCTTGAGCAAGTGAGGGATCATCTTCTAGGATAGACTGTAGATCCTTAATGATGTGTTGGAGAGATTTAGCTGGGGGCTGTAGGTGATGGCCAGTGGTGTTCTGTTGTTTTCTTTGTTGGGTCTGTCCTGTAGTAGGTGACTTCTGGGTACCCATCTGGCTCTGTCAATTAGTTTCTTCACCTCCCCAGGTGGATATTGTTGTTTCAAGAATGTTTTATGGAGATCCTGTAGGTGTTTGTCTCTGTCTGAGGGATTGGAGCAAATCCGGTTGTATCTTAAGGCTTGGCTGTAGACAATGGATCATGTAATGTGTCCAGGGTGGAAGCTGGAGGCATGAAGGTATGTATTGCGGTCAGTTGGTTTTCGGTATAGGGTGGTATTAATGTGACCATGCCTTATTTGTATTATAGTGTCCAGGAAGTGGATTTCTTGTGTGGACTGGTCCAGGCTGAGGTTGATGGTGGGGTGGAAATTATTGAAATCCCGGTGGAATTCTTTGAGGGACTCTTTCCCATGGGTCCAGATGATGAAAATGTCATCAATGTAGCGTAGGTAAAGAAGAGGTGGTTGGGGACAAGTTTCGAGGAAGTGATGTTCTAGGTCAGCCATAAAAATGTTGGCATCCTGTGGGGCCATGTGGGTGCCCATAGCTGTGCCACTGACTTGAAAGTATAGATTGTCTCCAAATCTGAAGTAGTTGTGGGTCAGGACAAAGTCACAAAGTTCAGCTACTAGGTGTGCCATATTATCATCAGGGAAAATGTTCCTGATGGCTTGTAGTCCATCATTGTGTCTATCATTGTTGGTGTAGAGAGCTTCTACATCCATAGTGGCTAGGATGCTATTTTCTGGGAGATCACCGATGGATTGTAGTTTTCTCAGGAAGTCAGTGGTATCACGAAGATAGCTAGGAGTGCTGGTGGCATAGGGCCTGAAAAAAGAGTCCACATAGCCTTATAATCCTGCTGTGAGAGTGCCAATGCCTGAGATGATGGGGCGTCCAGGATTCCCGGGTTTGTGGATCTTGGGTAGCAGGTAGAATATCCCTGGTCGGGGCTCAGGGGATGTGTCTGTGTAGATTTGTTCCTGTGATTCTTTATGGAGTTTAAGTGGATGTTGTAGTTTCTTTTGGTATTCCTCAGTGGGATTGGACAGTAGTGGCTTGTAGAATGTGGTGTAGTAGAGTTGTCTGATAGCCTCCTGTTCGTAATCCGACCTATTCATGATGACTACAGCACCTCCTGTGTCAGTCTCTTTGATTATAATGTCAGAGTTGTTATTGAGGCTGTGGATGGCGTTGCATTCTGCACGGCTGAGATTATGGGGCAAGCAATGTTGCTGGTCTACAATCTCAGCTTGTGCACGTCAGCAGTCTTTTTATTGGTTTTCTATTGGTTTTCATTCATATAGTTTTCACTGGTTTTCTATTAAGTGGCTCACTTGAAAAGATTTGCCCTTAACCCAATGGGCAAGTTATTTTTCATGACTACTTAAAGTAGTTCATCCAGAACAGGTTTAAGGCATGGTCATGGAAAGGCAATGTGAGAAAGCAGTTCGGATAAAGGACTTCAATGTCCAGTGTTGTCAGTTCAGTACATTTCACAACCGCTAAATTAATTTGAAAATAATCTCTGAAAGAGAGAACTAATGTAATTAAATAAGCAAGATTTTTAAAGAAAATAGTGTAGAACCACCATCTGTTAATTCCCCCATGCATATGTTTATGGTAGATCCTGAAAAATAGTTTGATTTTAGTTGCCTTTGTTGTGACAGGTTACATATTATAAATCATGGAATATTCTTTATTTTTACTGAGTTTCTCCTTTTGGAGACATTTAATTTAAAATACATAAAGACTGTAAATTTGGTCCCTGTACATTAGTTTATAAAGACTTGATCAATAGTGATAAGTATTAAGTTGAATTCGTAAGTGTGGGTCTTGGAAGACTGAATTTCATTTGTCTGAGCTTGCTGGAGATGTATCTGAGTATCTGTACTCCGCTCTTTTATGTTTTACATACCTAACAGGAAGGAAATAAACACAGCTGCCTTGTGTCAATTTTCCTAATTGATTTATCTTGGTTACATAACATTTTGTTACACATCAGCATGTTACAAAAAAAACCTGTTCATTTTTAACACAGAATAAATTGATATTCCACATTCATTGGTGCAACAGTTCAGAAATGCTTTTGAAAGTCTTAATCTAATGTTAATTTTGCTTTTTATAAAGGCAACTTCAGATGCAGATTTGAAAGAGCACATGGTTGGAATCATATTCAGCAGGAGCAAACTGACAAATTTACAAAAACAGGTTTGTTTAATACACAATTCTCGAGGTGTTAAACGTTGACCTTAATGTTGTAACTACTGGAAAAGAGCATAATTACAATTCTTCTGTTGTTTAACATTTTTTACTTGATTATTTTTCATTCTTAGTAGTATTTGTCATACTTAAGACTCTGTTCCATTATAAATTATATATTTAAAGATTTATAATTTGGCTTTAAAATGTAGCACTCGACTATAACTAAAAATAAAATCGTATCCTATGAGCCTCCTTTTAAAATTATATTTAAGTGGACTACAAGTTGTCCTAATGTTTACTAATAGTAGTTCATGCTGGCATACCTCATTCAATATTTCAGAAGAGTCTCAGCTGCCAATTTTAGATACTTGCTTAAAACACCTTTTTCTCCCCCTCCCTGCCACTGAAAAAGAAGTTTTCATTTCTTAGATTATGGATGTGGCCAGCTATGAAATCAGGGTTTGGATTTGAAACTATCCCACCCACAAAGACTTTGGATATTTGGTTCTGAGGTTTTATTTAGCGCCATCTGTTTTTGATTTTGTTTTTTATTCACACACAGAAAAGTTGCTACTGTGCATCTGAAGTAACTTTATGAAATTTCTTAAGGTTTTTTATTTAACTAAATTCTCTTTTCACATAATAAGATGAGCCATTTTCTGTGGGATAAACATTACAGCAGAGATTTTCAAAGGAGCCTGAGGGGAACTAGGTATCTATCTCCCATTTAATTTCAATAGGATTTGGGTGCCTGTTTCCTCTTTGTACCTTTGAAAATCCCAGCCTTACAAGCTTTAAAATCTTTTAAACATATTTACTTTTTTAACATGCTATTAGGTAAATAATGTGCATTTTAGTAGTTTGTATGTATATCAAACAATATTGGTTTTTAAATTCTCTAAGATTACCTAAATATGTGGTTAGAAAAGAGATTATAAAGTGGTTTTAAGGAGACATTCT
This sequence comes from Emydura macquarii macquarii, assembly GCF_026122565.2. Lineage (NCBI taxonomy): Eukaryota > Metazoa > Chordata > Testudines > Chelidae > Emydura > Emydura macquarii. The sequence continues at coordinate 40,069,476 of NW_027132610.1, read as the reverse complement.
CTTTTGGGAAGATATATGAATCTTTAGATTTCTAGTTGTGTGTTTTCCTGTATTTTCAATGAAAACACAGTTAAGTGATATTGTTGTCACAAACTAACAAGTCTAGCAAATTCAGTATTGAAGGTACATCTTTATCCTTAATTTATGTTTATAATGGGGAGCAATTGGAAAAAAAAATCAACTACTTTTTATGGGCTTTTTTGGTTTATGTTGCAGTATTGAAGGTATTTTCGCAATTTTTAGTTCTTACTAAACTACTGTGTGTGTGACATTTGTTTGGTTAGGTATGTGCTCATATAGTCCAGGCCATCCGAATGGAAGCAACTCGCGTACGTGAGGAATGGGAGCATGCAATCTCCAGCAAGGAGAATGCCAACTCACAGCCTAATGATGAAGATGCCTCTTCTGATGCTTATTGCTTTGAGTTGCTGTCCATGGTTCTGGCACTGAGCGGTTCCAATGTAGGTCGTCAGTACCTGGCTCAGCAGCTGACTCTACTCCAGGATCTCTTCTCACTACTGCATACTGCCTCTCCCAGGGTACAGAGACAGGTGAGTGTGCTAACTATTCCTTATCCATTGCAGTGCTTCCAGCAAAATAATCTAATGCTACAAATTAGATCATATTGTGCTTGATAATATAGCATGCATGTGAACTGATTTTTTATTGTTTAGTTGATTACCTTATTTCTGGTTTTCATTAAACCAAATATATATACATACATATGTATATATATATCATTTTCACTATCAAATTCAAAATATCAAATATGAGAGATGAAATATTCTCAAATAAAATGAAAGCATACTTTTGTAATGCAACCACATATGAAGGAGCGTTAGCCCAAATATAAAATGATTCCAAAAGTTATGAGCATTTGAAAAGAAGAATTATAATAGAATCAGGTTTTGCAATCAAAACTATGACATTTGTTGAACACTCAATATGTAATACAAATATGTAAGAGCACTTGTGTGTCAACTAAATGTTATCAAGAAGTGGAAATATTCTATGGAAAGTGACACATTTTACAGATTTTGTTGCTATTTTAATATTTATAGTTACTGAGAAATAATTCATTTTCAGTAACATTTTGTGCTGTGCCTGTAAGAGGTGCAGCCCAAGGGAGAGATGGTTAAATTAGCCACAGTTGCACCCCTGCAAATCTAGTGTGGTGCTTTGCATAACTCAGCCAGCCAGCCAGCTATCTCCAGCTGTCTATAGATGCTATCACCATTCAGGATCTCACTCTGCAATCCCCACCTTTCTCACCCCAAAAGGTTTGTGTTGTGAGCCCTGTATGACAGCGTAAATTGCCTCGTACAAAGCCCGTATCAGTAGAAATTCTCCCCAGATCAGCACAGGGCTCTAATGGTCTTTTTGCATTATCATCTGACAGGCCCATAGAAGAGGGGAGAATCACTTGTTTTAAATACAAAAATATGTGTAGTACAGATGGTGACCTGTCCGTGCCTAGGGTAACCACCTGAAAATGCCAACGTCAGGACAGGCTGCAAAAGGAGAGCAGATTCTCCCAACACTGGTGGATGACACTGAAGTCAGACTTCCCAACCAGGCACAAACAGTGCCTCTGATTCCTCACACTGGTTATCAAGAAGCCAAAATACAACTATACACAGCCCACTTTACTGCATTTCAGTCTCCGGCTCCCAATCAGCCCCTAGGTCCAGTAAAGAGATCAGTTATTTAAAACTCTATGCTCTTTACCAAAAACGTTTCTCCTGACTCCAAAGGGCCAGCCACAGTACCAGATCAATATAAGTTTAGATCTTACCCAAAATACCACGCTTCCAGACAATCCTTTAGTAAATAAAACTAAAGGTTTATTATAAAAGGAAAGAAACAAACTATAAGAGAAATGTTAAAGGATCAAAGCAATCACATACATACAAATAACTGGAAAGTCCATATATATCAGGTTTCTAGAAGAATTGTGGAGTTTGCAGGCTTGTATAGTCCTTCTGGTGTACATCCAGTATCTGGTTGGGGCTCAGTCCTTTGTTTCACAGCTTCAGTTCAGTTCAGTTGTAGATGAGTTGATCCAGAGGTAGGCTGGAGACTAAAGACAAATGGATGTGGGGCAGCTTCCTTTTATGTCCTTTGGTCTTTGCCATGCTGCATGTGGAATTTTACAGGAAAAAGATGGAGTCCAGAGTCACATGGGTAAGTCCTGGTGACTCATCAGGTATATCCCTAGCTTCTCCCCCTGGGCTCCTTGTACCTGTGAATTTCTTAATGGGCCATTAAGCAGGCTAGTGCTGCAGCCATCCTGTCTGGGGTGTCACCCAGACACAGCACAATTTTAAATACAGATATATCAACCATATCCATAACTTCCATTACACACATAACACATGAACATAAACATAATCATCTTGCTTAGCACATTATAGCCTTTCTAACAGTACCTGCAATGGCGTATTTCATATGAATTACTATGATTTTGACATATTGATGTTAAATAATATAATAAATGCCCCCCAATGCAGCCAGCGTGACACATATTAATGCAGCACAATAGCTCTTTGAAAATGAAAAGAATTATTTTCTTCATTGCTGTCATTATATTTGTGTTTTTCAGAATATTGCATAGATAGTACCTTAGCAAAAATCGACACACAGGAAATATATGCAAATGACATAAATAAACATGTCCCCAAACTATTAGGCAGTTCTAACAATCATCAATTCAACACAACCTTTAAACTGTGAGCAAGGCTGAATTAAGACAATTTAGGGCCCTAGGCCCACCATTAGAGAAGGAACCCGAACCCTTAGCTGCACCCCCTTTGTTTTGCTCTCCGGAAGTGATTGTGCCACCAATCCCCTTCCCCAACTTGAAGTGCTAATGGCAGACGGATCCCTGTTCTCTTCCAGAGAGGCAGGAGCAGCAGCATGGAGCCCCTTTTTTTCTGCTCCAGAAGTGATAGCAGGGTCTCTCTCCATCTCAGAGATAGCATGAATGGCAGTTGACATCTTCTCTTCCTCCTACATTGGCAGAGGTGCCTGCATGGGAACCCCCCATATGCCTGGGTATACCTGCTCAACTGGGTGGAAAGCTGGCTGAGATAGTGGCACTTTTCCTGCCCCACACAGGACTCTGTTGGATGGTGTTAGCAAGAAGCCAAGGGGCAGAGGGTGTTAGAATTAACACCCCATGTTCATACCACTTTGAGCTAGTTTTTTCAGATTGCTTGCAGATTCAGGGGGACGTTAATTCCACTAGTCACTTTTTCAAGCTTTTTTTCAAAACCACGAGTGCTAGAAGCTTAATTTAAAAAAAAAAAAAAAAAAAAAAAATTATTACAAGACCCTAGTTTCTTAGTCCCTGTGCCTTTATCTGGTCTTGTTTGAAAATGTAGGAAACAAATTAAATTCATTTTAAAAAATAAGTAGTTTCAGTTACCCATTGTCACTTACAAAGAATGCTACACATAGCACTATTACAAAATTATTCAAATACAGGAAGCATAGATTTTCCTTTAAAATATGAGAGCCATTACTTTTTTCCTATTTTAAAAGAGCATAGCCATACAGTTTTAGACATGGCTACAAAAAAATTATTGAAGTTTGAAAATTGAAATTCTGTATGAAAGCAGCTCTTGATGGTGAACAATGTCATTCTCGGTAGCTGGATGAGTGCTCCAGGCCAACAGCGCCACCTAATGGTGAGGCTCCAATGTACACTTCTGAACGGTAGAGTCCAAAGGCCGTTCTGCCTGGCAGCAGCATCACAAGGTAGCATTGCCTACTTGTGAGAGTTCAAGAGCCGCCTTGCCTCGCGGTAGTATTGCAGGGTAGTGTCACCCACTCGCAAGCGTGGGGAGGATAGGAGAACATGGGCTCACCTGCTCCACTAGGTTTCAACCCAGGGCCTTTCGAAACAGTGTACCCTGGAGGGTTCAGGTCATAGAATCATAGATGCCCCCAAGTGTGTTCCCTGGGTTGCTTCCTACCATCATTCCAGTCGCTCCAGCATCATCTTGGGGTTGGATGTGGTCCTTCTGATTCATCTCTGGACTCTCCTCCACTGGCAACAGCAAGTTCTCCATTTCAGTTCCCTCGGTCAACTGGCTTCCCACAGCTCAACTAGGAGACTCGATCCTGGTGGTTTGGAGTACTGGCTTCCCAGCAGGAGGTGACTGAACCCAACCACTCCCCTCTTCAGTCAGTCCTAACTGAGTTGCACTGCTCTCTCTTGAATGCTTCTTCCACTGGGAGTATGCCCAGCAGGTGTGAGGGGGCGTGGCTGTTTGGGTCCAAAGCAGTTCGTTAACCCTTGCCTCTCCAGTGTCGGATTGTTTCACCCCATCATAGTCAATACTAGGTTTGGAAAGTAGTAAATAGAGATTGGCTGCTCACTTCTGTGTATTTGTACAATTTTAGCAAAGTCTACTGAATTCCTGCTGCCTTTACATCAATACTACCCTTTCCTTCTCCCCAAACCCGCAGGTACAGTGGCTGCTGCGGGAACAAGTTGTGATTTAATGTTAATTTTATTTTATTGTCTTGCTGAAATACAAGCAAAAAAAGTTTCCTGGTTATAAGCAATAGGAGAAAATTTGGATACTGGTATTTTTTGAATCTCTCCTCCATTTTTGTTACACTATATAATACAGTATACTGCATATTCCCAGCTTTTTAAAAAAACAAAAACAAATTATCTGTTTCTGTGACAATGATATCCTCATGTGTAAACAAATGTGTGTTGCCCACTTAACTCACCCTGGCAGAAACTATCTTCATGCAGAAATAGCACTTTCATTGAATTCTGAGATTTAAAATTAAGTGGTGTCTAACATTAAGCACAATTTTTCTCTTTTCCTGTTTAAAAATAAATTAAAAACAGAAAACTAGGTCAGTGCAATGTTAAGGCTGTACAGTTTATAGCTTAAAATTTGAAAATCAGGAAATGGAAAAATTAAGTTTCCAAAAGCAATGTTAACCTGGTCACATTGCAAATCCTTTGTACTTTATCTTTACATTTAACAACATAAACAGAGGTATATTAAAATAGAAACATAGAAATATTTCTTGTATGCAGTATGGCCACGTTACTGTGTTAACCTTATATTTTGTTTGTTTTTGGGTTTTTTAAATTTCATTATGGTTTTTCATTTTAAACAGGCAAACCAATATTGTATTAGAATAGGGAATTTTTACTGATAGTAGAAGTTTCAGTCTGGGTTTGAATGTTTGCCAAAGGCAAGATACTTACAAAATTAATGAAAGCTAAGTTATTGGGAGGAAAATATCTTGTTTAGTTCAAGTTAATTGTGACAACTGAATGGCCGCTGCTGGAAAATGTTGACTTTAATTGTGACTAAAAATTGCAGTAACTTAAGGTTAGGTTTCTTTCCTTTGAGTTCCTGTAATAGCAATTTTGTTTCTGCTCAATACTTAAATGGAGCAAATTTAGACCAACTCTAATAAGAGTATTTCTCAGCAAACATTTCTGATAGCTGGCTTTTCACATTTGGCACAAACAAGCAGCAGTCAGCCCTAAGAGGACCATTTAGTGCCTGGCTGTTGCTTCTTACATCTCCCTACCTTTTTGTTAGTAAGTATTCTCAGGGTACCTCATAGTTCTTTTGAAAGTCTCAAGTCTTAGTTACGAATTTATATGCTATGCTATATTTTGTATTCCAGTATAAGTAATCAGATTCAGTATAGCAGCTTTTAGTTGCATTTGCGTAAAGTTCTTGGATACTCCCTTTTATTACAATTTTCCTATAAGTGACTGCATTAATAATTATACTTGAAATTTATGTAGCATATTACAGTTTACAAAGTATTGTACAAACATTACAAAATTCCTAAGAGAGATGATTTAGAAGTTAGAAAGTAAATTAATTCTTCTTATGAAAATGACATACCAAAATTGCTTGTAAATAAGTAACAGATGTTTTTGAATATAGCTTTGAAAATTCAGCTATCTCATTTAATTCTGTTTTGCTTTGGGTCTTCTGCTTAGGTCACATCATTATTAAGACGTGTTTTGCCAGAGGTGACACCTAGTCGCTTGGCTTCTATCATAGGAGTGAAGTCTCTTCCACCAGCCCATATAAGTGATATTATTCACTCAACAGAAAAAGGAGATTGGAATAAACTGGGTATCTTGGATATGTTCCTGGGGTGCATTGCCAAAGCACTCACTGTACAGCTAAAAGCCAAAGGAACCACTATAACTGGAACTGCTGGCACTGCTGCAGGCAAAGGAGTTACTACAGTTACACTTCCAATGATTTTCAATTCCAGGTTGGTAGAAGCTATATTTTGTCAAACTAAAGACAAACAAAAACAAAAGTATTTTAAAGTGAAATACCCTCGTATCTCTCACTTTTATAATCTGAAAATAAATATTTGTGCCCTACTATTAGAACTATTTAATTTGGCATGAAGAATTATTATGTTGATGTAAAAAAGGTAGGTTACTGAATAAGTGTAATATTTCTTTACTTACTTTTGAAATATACTAAGGAATTACCTTTATTACTTTGAAGTATTATCTTATTTATTATCCTTTTGCAGCTATATTCGCCGAGGTGAAAGCCATTGGTGGATGAAAGGCTCGACTCCTACACAGATTTCAGAAATCATTATTAAACTGATTAAGGATATGGCAGCAGTAAGTTTCCATCCTCTGAGTGTTACATTGATGTTGAAACACTTCTGATCACTGAACTGTTCATGCACTGTTTTTTCACTGAGGAATCCTGCTTCATTCAGTGCACAGGTTGGACTGTGAATGAGGTCAGGGATCTCAGGAAAAGAAAGAACAGTCGTTAGGTTAAGGCATTGAACATTTGGGTTCTATCTCTGGCTTTGCCCAGATTTTCTGGATATTTTTTAATAAGACACTTGGGCAAAATTTTCAAAAGTAGCGGCTCACTTTGATCCTCATTTGTTAGGTGGCCAGTGTGAGACATCTAGAACCTGATTTTTCTGGAATGCTGAGCATTCAAAACTCCATTTGAACTCAAAGGAAGTTGTAGTTACTCGCATCTCTGAATTGTCAGTACACTGACAAGCTTAGTTATTGAATTTTTAATTTTTGAATGTTTGACTTTGCAAATGTAATGTGATTTTGATATGTTTGTATATAATTATTTTAGGCAAAGATGTATTGCCCCCTATTGCTAAAGTTGCCCAGCATTTCCCATTATAAGACCCTGCTTCCAGTTGCTTATAACTTTGGAAAACTGTAATCATATAGGCTGAAATTTTCCATGCCAAGGTGTGTGCCTCAAGTTGAATTTTTTTGGAAAAGTTTCAGCAAAAAAATGGTTCAGCCATTTCCAAGACCAACATTAGGGCAAAATATATAAATAATACAACCCTTTCATTGAAAAACTCTGGTGCTTCCATACTTTGGAGCAGGGACTTGAAATTTGGCAGAGTGTAGCAATTGTGCCATGGATATGCCTTTATCTGTTCCAGTAAAAACTGTGCAAATATGGCCAAGCTATAAACCTTTGGAAAAAAATCTGTTTTGCACATGCTCAGTAGAGACTTCTTGAAGTCTTTGAAGAATTTGTCTGCTAAACTATGTTCACTGAGCATACTGTTTCGCAAGGCTTGCAAGGGCTGAGTGGAATTTCTGTGCAGTTGCGGCTCCTGACTGCTGTAGAACTATGACCTCAAGATTCCTGTCTTGCCATTCCTCTGTTGTCAGCAAATATCAGTGAAACCCATTGGCAAAGTGTGTGTCTCATCTTCCTGTAGTGCTGGTCCACATATAGGATGACACCCTAACATTGTTATCAGCTTACTCCATAAATTCAAGTGGCAGACAGCTGTGTTGTACAGCTAAAGATTCCAACCCTGCTAATAAATCATGTGGGTGTCAATGTGAGTCTGTGATGGAATTTGTGGGAAGGGTCAGCTTGCTTTTTTAAAAACTAGAAAATTACACACAAAAAGACATTAAAAAAGTCAAGGTTGGAAAGTCAAGCATTCCAATGTTAGGAAATGCCAGAATTAAGGTTACTGCTCCTTTTTGCGTATGCACTGTGATAGTCTTTAATTATTACCACATACTATTTTTCCATCTCATTCAGCGGACAGGAGGGACCATGTTCTGGGAATGAATCAGTGTTGTGTAGTGATAGAGGCTGCTCCCTGCCTCATTTGTGACAGAAATTGGAAGATTTGTAGTGAATGAGGCAGGGGGGACTACAGGAGAAGAAAGGATGGTTTCGTGGTTAAGGCAGTTGAGTGCTTTCCTGGAGAACTGGATTCCATCCCTGCCTCTGTCACTGAGGGTCCTGTATGATCATAGGAAAGTCACTTAAACCAAACTTTTCATAGGTGATCACAACTGCAAGTTAATTGTTTTCTGGGTGGCCAGTTTGAGACCCTGGAGTCTGTTTTGCAGAAGGGTTGAGCACTCCCAGCTGAAGTCAATGGGAGCTTTGCTTTGAACATAAGAATTGTGATTATAGTACTCAGTGCTCTGAAAAATAAGGCTGTAGGCATCCCAGACAGGCACTCAAAATTAGTGGATACTTCTGACCTTAATGCCTCTGTTTCAGTCTCCCATCTATAAAATGGAGATAATGATACCACCCCACATCTCAGGTGTATTATGAAGCACTCAGATACTATAATGATCAGCATTGTAGAAAAGGTCATGAGGTAATAAACAATTTTGTCTTCAGAGCAGTGTTTGAATAGAATGCACTAAAAATGTATGGGGGCCACACATGTGCAGTCCATCCTGTACACTGAATGAGTCAGAGGTCCTGTGGAAAAATTTGTCTGTGATCCTGTAATTAAAGACTATATCATAATGCATATACACAAAGGGGCCGAATTCAGGTTGCACAGTCAACATTAATTCTGACAGCGAGAGTCCTGTGGCACCTTAAAGACTAACAAATTTATTTGGTCATAAGCTTTCATGGACAGAAACCCACTTCGTCTGACAATTAATTCTGACGTTTCCTAATTTGTGAGCGCTTAACTTTTTGCAACCTTATTCTTTTCTAATTTAATTTTTGTGTGTGATTTATGGGTGGGTCTCCTAGCACCACATATTATTACAGTGGCCTGACACTTATTAGAAAATGTTTTCCATTGATTATAACTTTGCCAAACTTTAACTGTTTGGGCAGAAAGTTTGGGAAAATTTCAACCAAAACATTTTAGCTATTTCTGAGAATGAGGCTGGGGTAGTATACATTATTATTCTTCAAATGTCCTCTGCATATTCTCACTGATGAGTTGCACCGGATGGTGTAGTTTGAACAATGAAACCTTCTCATAGCAGTGCCCACACATCCCCTCCTAGTCCTCCCCTTAGTGTTCACAAACCTTCTCAGGGTAGGCTATAAGAGGAGTAAGACGTCCGCTGCTACCTCAGCCCCTTCCAACTGCCACAGCAATTAGATGTGAACATCTTTGGATCCTTCTCCCAAAAAGAAAATGCCTGACTTGTTATACTGTAAATAAGATAGGAATAGGTCATTAGTTTTAAGTATAGTTCTTGTTAGTTTTAGCTATTAGGAGTACAGCTATGTCTACATTTTTCATGTTGTATCCAAAGGTAAAGAAGATCAGATTTTAAACAGTGTGTCTCATGTACCACTGTCTTCCCCACATTGGATGCCTGCATCAGATGTTTGGAATCTCTTGGTGAGGGCTCGTCACCATCAGAATATTTCATCTGCAGTGCATTTGTGCAAAGAGCACACAAGGAACATGAGAACAAACTGTAAGATATCTTACTCCAAGAAGTTTCTAGCAATAAAGCCACTTCACTACAACATTTCAAAAAGATGAGCAGGATGAACAGACTTGTATCAGTTCTGGGTACCGCTATCTCAAAGAATACTGCCTTGACGAAATCTCCAGTCTTCAGTCGGTGGTTGAGTTCTGCAACTTCAACACAGTCAGCTCACAAGGCATCAGATCCACCAGTAAAAGTTTTGAAGGGGCCCTCGGCACCAACCTCTGAAACAAGAGCCAAGATGCCAAAAAAGCCATATTTTCTGTCCATGTCAGTTCCAAAAAAGGTGACAAAAGACAAAGCTTCCGTTAGTTTTGCCAAGTCACACTCCAGAGATTCATCAGATCCATCTGTTCTTCAAGTAGAGGCAACTTTGTTTTCCACTTAGGTGTGTGCGCACTCAGTGCACTGGAGCCAGATAATTTTTCTTAGCAATACCCATAGGAGGCAGTGTTCATGTCTCATGGCCATAGCCCCTCCCCTGGCTATATGAGATGGTGCTGCCTTGACCTTGCTCATTTCGTTCTTTACCGCCCAAGGCTGGAGTCAGAGCTCTGTGTGGTTCTTAACCTCACAACCTTTCAGCTTTTGACTTAATTCTTCTAGTTGTGTATAGTTAGAATCCATAGTATTATTGTTAATTAGTTAGCTTAGTTAAGTGTTTAACCTGGTGATTCCCTCACCAGGATTCAAACATTGTCTGTCTTGTTTTGGGGTAGGAGGTGAATCCCTAGATCCTCACGCAAGGTGCTTGCTTGGCTTAGGCAAGACTCGCATCAAAGAGCAATTTGTAAGTTGTTCACAAAATGGACTCAGTTGGCTAGAGGCCTTCATCTAAAGCAGCACCATCGCAAGCAGGCCATGACACAGAGGCCTACATTGGATTGGAAGTTGCCCTCAACCTCAGTGAATGGTACCAGCTCGCACCCTGGGACTGGTGCGTCTGCAAGGAGGTGAAAAAGGTCTCATAAAATTAATAAAGGCCAGTCCAGACCTCATGGAGACTCTTTTTCCTCCTCCAGAAAGAGTACGGCTATTGGCAGCATGCGGGATGGAGTAGGTCCTTCTAGTTGCTCCCCAGTACCACATAGGGATTTGGGAGATCTTGTATACTTGACTCCCGGGTCTGGCACCGGGGGCATCCATTGAGTTTAGTACTGGCAGCATGTCAAGCGGTGACAGACCTCCTCTGCCTTTCCATCCCGAGCTCTCCCTTGGTCCAGGACTTCACCAGGGCATCCTCAGCCTCGCTGCCTGGACAGCCTGCTGAACTTTCAGGTCTGTCGGCACCGGATCCCGATGTTCCTTGCTGCAGGCTGTGGAAATGAGGCCTGTGCTGGGCTTGGCATAAGGGACATCCTCAGCAGCACGCCTCACCCTGTACTACTTCATCGTCAGTAGCATCAGTACCAGTGTTGACTTCGGTACCAACACCACTCCTTGGCAATGGAGCCAACTGAGACATACTCAGTATTCAGTTTCCACTATCAGTACTGGTCCCTTCCTTCCTGTGGGAGACAAGTGAATCAGCCTGATTGCACATGCCTTCAGGGCTGGCTCCACCCTCATCCCCAAAAACCTGAGATTCCTTGGGATCTTCCTGCTCTCCATCACCTGGTCTATATCCAGGACCATTCATGGCGAAGTTTCAGTATTGAGATTGGCACTTCCCCTGCAGTAAGGACAGGAGCCCCTGGCCTGATGCTTACTGACCACCAGTGCCTTACCCCTATGCCCAGTGGCCCTGGAATCCTTGGGACGCTCCTCTACCGCAGAGGTTGCACTCCTCATCTCACCCTAAGGCAAGATCACAGGACACATCAGTGGCTGGGACTGTTGACCTGCCACATGCTCAGGCACAGTTGTCCTTCCCCTTCCACTCGGACCTGTCAGTGGCATAGTTAACAGCCTTTTCATCATACCCAGACGCAACAGCTTTTCCCACCTTTGACTCCTCTTCAATGCCTGAGGATTTTAGGGCCTACCAGGACCATTTGCAGCACATGGCTGCTTCCCTGGTGGAGTTCCTACAGGAGAACATCCATAAGTTAATGGACATCTTGCAGACATCTGCTCCATGGAAAGTGGCTCTACCCATTAACAATGTGCTACTGGAGCATGCCAGCTTCAGTGCTGCAACAGCAAAACGTTTGAAGAAATGCTACTTTGTCCTGAAGCAGAGACTCTGGGTGTTATACACCCTCCCCAAGCACCCATTTTGATGCCTTTGTCCATAGTACTGGTCCGGTTGTGACTTCTATTACCTCGTCCCCCATGTTCAGGGACAGGCTAGCCTGCTTTCATAATGTTTGGGGATTGATTACCACAACAGCTGTGCTCTGAGCACTGTCAGATCAGGCTATACCATGCAGTTTCTCTCCACCCTTTCTCCCCACCCTTCTTCCCCCTCCCTCTTCAGAGACCCCTCTCACCAGATTCTTCTCCTTGAGCAACTCCAATTTCTACTGGTTTTGAAAGCAGTGGAAGAGGTTCCTCCAAAGCACCAGGATCAAGGTTCTTATTTCTGGCACTTTCTGGTTCCCAAGTCCAAAGGAAGTGTAAGACTCATTCTCAACCTTCACAGTCTAAACAAATGCATTAGATACATGAGGTTCTGAATGGTCATAACCCTCTCAATTATCCTCCCTTTGTTGATTCAGAATGACTGGTTTGCTCAGGACACTTATTTCCACATGATGATTCTCCCAAGCTACAGAAAATGTCTCCAGTTTGCCATGGCAAACCATCGTTTTCAGTATACTGTCCTTCCTTTTGGTCTGTCTTCCACCTTCACTTCCAGGGTTTTACCATGTGTATGATCCTGGTGATGGCATACCTCAGGGAGAAGGAAATCCATGCTTCCCATATCTGGACGACTGGCTACTAAGGGGCAGGCCCAAAGAAAATGTTCTTTGTCACATGTGCATTGAATTGTGCTTACTCAGCTGTCTGGGTCTCATCCTAAACACTAGGAAATCAAAGAGCCCTAACAGACTCTGATTTCGAGAACATTTTTGCTGACCAACCAACCATTTTAAGACAGTTTGTCCCCTTTGTCTCAGTCTGTAGTCTCAACCTTCCACGACAGTTTGCATGTGCCTGATCACAGAATATTAGAGTTGGAAGGGACCTCAGGAGGTCATCTAGTCCAACCCCCTACTCAAAGCAGGACTAACTTCAGCTAAATAAACCCAGCCAGGGCTTTGTCAAGCCGCAGCTTAAAAACCTCTAAGGATGGAGATTCCACCACCTCCCTAGGTAACCCATTCCAGTGCTTCACCACCCTCCTAGTGAAAAACTTTTTCCTAATGTCCAACCTACACTTCCCCCACTGCAACTTGAGACCGTTGCTCCTTGTTCTGTCATCTGCCACCACCGAGAACAGCCTAGCCCCATCCTCCCTGGAACCCCCTTTCAGGTAGTTAAAGGCCGCTATCAAATCCCCCTCACTCTTCTCTTTTGCAGACTAAACAAGCCCAGTTCCCTCAGCCTCTCCTCAGAAGTCCTGTGCTCCAGCCCCCTAATCATTTTCGTTGCCCTCCGCTGGACTCTCTCCAACTTGTCCACATCCTTTTTGTAGTGGGGGGCCCAAAACTGGTCACAATATTCTAAATGCGGCCTCACCAATGCCGAATAGAGAGGAATAATCACTTCCCGTGACCTGCTGGCAATGCCCCTCCTAATGCAGCCTAATATACCATTAGCCTTCTTGACAACCAGGGCACACTGCTGACTCATATCCAGCTTTTTATCCATTGTTACCCCCAGGTCCTTTTCTGCAGAACTGCTGCCCAGCTCGTAGGTCCCCAGTCTATAGCTGTGCATGGGATTCTTCCTTCCTAAGTGGAGGACTCTGCATTTTTCTTTGTTGAACCTCATTAGATTTCTTTTGGCCCAATCCTCCAGTTTGTTTAGGTCACTCTGTATCCTATCCCTACCTTCCAGGGTATCTACCACTCCCCCCAGCTTAGTGTCGTCCGCAAACTTGCTGAGGGTGCAATCTACCCCATCCTCCAGATCATTAATAAAGATGTTGAACAAAACCGGCCCCAGGACCGACCCCTGGGGAACTCCGCTCGTGACCGGTTGCCAGCTAGACATGGAGCCATTGATAACTACTCGTTGAGCCCTGTGCTCTAGCAGTTCTCTATCCATTTTATAGTCCATTCATCCAACCCAGACTTCTTTAACTTGCTGATAAGAATACTGTGAGAGACCGTATCAAAAGCTTTGCTAAAAGTCAAGGTATATCACGTCCACCGCCTTCCCTACATCCACAGAGCCAGTCACCTCATCATAGAAAGCAATCAGGTTGGTCAGACATGACTTTCCCTTGGTGAATCCGTGTTGAATGTTCCTGATCACCTTCCTCTCTTCCAAGTGCCTTAAAATGGATTCCTTAAGGACCTGCTCCATGATTTTTCCAGGGATTGAGGTGAGGCTGACCAGTCTGTAGTTCCCTGGATCCTCTTTCCTCCCTTTTTTGAAGATGGGCACTATATTTGCTTTTTTCCAGTCCTCAGGGACCTCCCCCTGTTGCCACGAGCTTTCAAAGATAATAGCCAATGGCTCTGAAATCACCTCAGACAACTCCCTCAGCACCCTCGGGTGCATTGCATCCGGCCCCATGCTCTTGGCCAAATGTCTGCATGCTCACAGGTGGTTCAGTTTGTCAGGTTGTGCCTTCATCCTTTCCAAATGTGGCTCAGGATGGTTTACCGTTCAACCCTTCACCCCCAGACAGGTTGGTCCACCTTTCTCCGTTGGTCCTGGACTCCTTGCAGTGGTGGATAGTTCAGGAGAATTGTATGTCATATTCGTTTGGTTCTTACCAACCAGATCTGTGGTCACCAGCGCCTCCCTGGTGGGTTGGGGAGTACATCTGCGGTCACTGATGGTTCAGGGTCTGTGATTGGAGCAGGATGTTTCACTGCATAGAAATGTGCTGGAGCTTCAGGTCATCAGCAGTGCCTATCACACTCCTCTAAACTGCATTGGGCTCAGTGGTTCTCCTACTTACCACTGTGATGTATTATTTGAACAGGAAAGGAGGTGCACACTCCAGACGGCTCTGGCAGTCAGGATGTGGCAACTCTGCATGGAGGAGAGTATCACTACAATAGCTGATCACTTGCCCGGGGCCCAGAATCACTTCGTGGACCATCTCAGCAGGAGTTTTTTTCCAGAATCACGAATGGTCTCTGAAGTCCAGTATTCTTCGCAACTTGGGGCATCCCAACAATCGATCTGTTCGTTACAAGGGACAACAGGAACTGTTGGCTCTTCTGCTTTCAAGGAAGTGTCAGTCCAACTTCCATGACTGATGCCTTCCACCTCAACTGGCAGTTGTCTCTCCTGTATGCTTACTTCCATCCTGATCATGCCACAGGTCATCCTCAAGCTGAAAGTGGATAAGGCCAAACTCATCCTCATTGCCGTGGCCTGACAGAGGCAGTATTGGTTTTCCAACCTTCTTGTATTGTCAGCTCAGCCTACCGTATCCCTTTCTGTCCGTCCCGACCTAATCCCACAGAATCATGGTCACACTTTGCATCCCATGCTCAGCTTCCTGCATCCCTCTCCGTGGCTGCTCTGTGGTTAATTGAGGAGGAAGGGCGATGTTCAGTGGCTGTTCAACATGTCCTACTCAACAGTAGAAAACCCTCTACCAGAATGACTTATTTGGCAAAATGGAAGTGGTTTTTTATGAGATCGCTGGTCTGTGGAGTTGCTGGCTTGCATCCAGAACATCTTGGAGTACTGGCTGCATCCTCAGTCACCTGGCCTTATGCTTAGCTCACTGAACCTGCATTTGGCAGCAATCTCAGCATTTCATCTGTCTGTCCATTCATGGGAGATCGGCATTTTCCAATACCATGGTAACAAGATTTTTAAATGGAATTCTTCGTCTCCATCCGCCAGTGTGGGAACTGGTTCCTTTGTGGGAATTTAACAAAATCTTAGCAGCTCTGGTGGGACCTCCATTTGAGCCTCTGGCATCTTGTCCATTTCTTCTCTTGTTCAAAGAATGCACTCCTAGTGGCGATAACTTCTGCAAGGAGAGTTTGTGAGTTGCAGGCTTTCATAGCAGAGCCTCCTTACACACAGTTCTCCAAAGACAAAGTGATGGTGCAGCCTCACCCAAAATTTTTGTCTAAGGTGGTGTCTCAGTTTCATTAGAATTATGGGGTATATTACTTGTGTTTTTTCCTAAGCCGCATACATCTCTGAGGAGCAGCGCTTTCAAACGTTAGATGTCAGATGATGTCTAAGCTTCTTCCTGGACAAGACTACATCTTTTCATGCTTTATCTTGTCTCTCTGTGTTGTATACAGACCGCATGAAGGGACAGGCAGTCTCTTCACAGATGATCTCTAAGTGGATAACATCCTGTATCAAGGCTGCATACAAAATAGTTTTGACTGTGCCCCCTCAGTGGGTGCGAGTTCATTCTAGAACTATGTCAATGGCATTCTTAAGTAACATCTCAGTATTGGACATTTGCAGGGCTGTCTTATGGTCATTGATACATATATTTATGAACCATTACTGCAGCATCCAGAGCAGATGCAAACTTTGGGAAGGTGGTCCTGCAGTTCTTATTTAAGTAGACTCCAAGCCCAATCCCTCTGGGTACTACTTGTGAGTAACCTAAATGGAATTTATGGCTGTATCCACTCAAAGAAGAAAGAAGTTACTTACTGTAACTGTGGTTCTTCGAGATGTGATATAGATGTGTATTCCACGACCCAACCTCAATCGGAGTCTAGTCTCTGAGCATTCAGTACAAAGGAACTTACACGGGTCTAGGCACCACACCTCAGCCAGGGGAGGGACTAGGCAGGACTACTGCCTCCTATGGGTACGATTAGGTAAAATTCTCCAGCACCAGTGCACTAGACATGCCCACACCTAAGTGGAATACATGGCTGCATCACATCTCGAAGAACCACCATTACAATAAATAACTGTTTCTTTTTCTTTGAGTTATTGGCCCTGTAAATGCTTCATCTCAGGATGTACAAACTGTCATAAACTCTTTATTCTTTTATTTCTTTATTAATTTGGTTTTCAGTGCAGGTTTATGCTTTTGGGTTCCCTCCTCCCCCGTCTCCTTTGCAGCCAGGGCTGCCTCCTCCCTCAACCCTTGTTTGTCTGTGCCCTCCCTGCAAAGGTTACAATAAAGACCCCTGGTTTCAAACCCTGCCAGAGACGTCAATTTCACCTCAAATGAAGAGGAAGTACCCTTCACTTCTGACTTCAGGTTCAAATCTCAGATTTCACATGATGATCAGAAGTTCTAAATCAGTTTACATCAGCCCATTCCCTCTTGTTTTTGTGGACAGACTAGTTCTTATTGACAACATCTGGGTGTCCATAACAGTGGACAAATGGATGCTGGAGATCATAGAAAATGGCTACACAGTTCAGTTCAAGAGTCTACCTCCACCCATACCCCATCCTTCCTTATATCAGAAATTCAGTCTGTTACAAGAGCAAAAGAGGAGATTTCCAGGGAATTCAGAGCTAAATGCTTTTAGTCCAGAAACTTCCCTGTCCCAAAGAAAGAGGCCTTTGATCAATTCTAAATCTAAGGAACCTCACTGCTTTCATCAGAAAGTTCTGTTTCCACATGTTGACACTAGCTTCGATCATTCCTTTTCTTTGTACCCTAGATTCGTGGTTTTCAAATTTTTTAAATGGAGTCCCCCCTCCCCACTCCTGGTGGACTTTTGTCTAACAATCGCGCCTCTCCTTCCCCTGAATCACACTCCCTTTTCCCCCTTCTAAAAGGAGGGACCCTTTCAGAAAAAAACGGGAGAGCATTTCCCATGCTGTAGGCCCTGTTTTTTTTCCTGAAAGGAGAGGTTTGGGGGAAGGCATGGCATGATTGTTAGGAGGGCGCTTCCCATGCTGTAGGCCCTAACAATTGCGCCTCCCCTTGCTCTGATCCCCCCCTTTCAGGGAAAAAAAACATGGCCTACAGGGCAGGAAGCGGGGAACGCGGCAGCAGCAACACAGGAAGCAGCGAGCACCTGCAGCAGCGCGGGGAGCGTGGGCAGCAGCGCAAGGGCAGCAGCAATGTGAGCAGCGTGCCCTGCAGCGGCAGGAGGTGGGCGGCAGCTGATTCCATCTCCGGGGAGCATGGAACTGTACCGGCTCTGTCCCCTGTTCCGTGTCTCCCCTCCCCCCGAACAAGCCCGCCCCCCACTTTAGGAACTACTGCCCTAGATTGGTTTGCAGATCTTAAATTACAAGATATTTATTTCCATACTACTATCAGACCAAGGCATCACAAGAATCTCTATGGTGTACCAACATTTCCAGTATACAAGGTCCTTCTTTTTGGTCTGATTACTGCCCCCAGGGCTTTTACAAAGTATCTGTCTGCTGCAGTGGCCCATTTCAGAAGATAGGGAATTTTTTTATCTATCCCTATATAGATGATTGATTACTTAAGTCAATGTTCCCCATGACTCTTCTCAATGACATTCATTATACATGCTTCTTCTTTGAGGAGTTAGGTCTGTTAATAAATGTGCAGAAGTCTTTGTTGAGTCCTTCCCTTTTATATAGGGGCAGTTCTTGATGCAAAGGAAGGGCCATTTGTACTCTGTGAGAGGTTTCTGAAACTTCAGTCATTTATAAGTACACTTCACCATCAGCATATTCATAGTGAGGTTCTTTCTAGCACTGATTGACCTAATGACCCTGGCAACTTATGTCAGACCTTATGAATGTTTTAGGATGAGACTCCTGTAGCATTTGTTAGCAGTAAATTACAGACCATGCATAGACAGTATGCAGAAAAAATTAACCATCCTAGAAGATGTTATTTTCATTGACTTGGTGGACTCAGCGTATGAATGCTCTAAAGAAAGTGTTATTCAGCACTCTTCTCCATCAATAACAATCATATTAGAGGTTCCAACAGCAGCTGCCTGACAGTGAGAGAACTTTTGAGCTCTCAGGAGAAAAATTTGCATAAAAATATTTTAAAATTAAGAGTAATTCATTTATCTCTCAGATCTTTTCTACCTCACATCAAGTGGAAAGTATTTCAGGTTGCCTGGACAATACAATGGAATTGTATTATATCAGCCAATGGGAATATCCACTCATTCCAGATATGAAAGGGAGTAGTCAATTTATGGGATTGGTGCAACTAGAACTACCTCTCTCCCGAGGCCCTTCACCTAGCTATATAGGCAACAACCTAGCAGTTCAATCTAGCAGAAATATGACACAGCTACGCAAGTGGTCAATAAAGGATGCAGTAATGTACATGACATCTTGGTGGGGGTTTCTGTAGGTATATCTGTTCACCACCAGACACAATATGAAGTGTCTCTTACTGTGTTCAGCAGCAGGCAGGGACAACCTGTCCATATCAGACACATTTCACCTCAGTTGGGGAAAAGGTCTACTCTGTAATTTTCCTCCATTTCTCTTAATGTAGAAGGTGATCAGAAATATAGGACAGGACAAGGGCAAAACAAGCTTAATTATTCTAGCAGCATCAAGCTAACAGTGGTACGCAGACCTTCTACAACTTTTGAAGGGAGTCTGAAAGGACTCATGCTGAAAAGAGTCATACTTTTCCCAGCATCACCAGATTTGCTGTCGCAACAACCAGGCAGGATTTACAACCCAGACGCACTATCCTGCATCTTATTGTATGGGCTATTGTTCTTTAATGAACCTTGAAAGATATTGTCCTTTAGAGGTGCAACAGGTGTTACTTTCCCATACAAAACAATCAACTCAAAAGCATTATGATCTTAAAGGGGGTTGGTTTGTTTTTTATATGATACATGATAAATCTCCACTGCCACTTGTAGCACCAGTACAGTGTGTTTTATAGTACTTGGATCATTTAAAGGTTTCAGGTCTTTTACTATTCTCTGTGAAAGTCCATTTGATAACTGTATCAGCGCATCATATGCTTATAGATATCATATCTGTCTTTGCACACAATACAGTCAAGAGGTTTATGAAAGGGCTTGTCAATGTATATCTACTGATAAAAGAACTGGTTTCATCATCTGGATCTGTTTGTTCTTGGCATAATTCATGAAGTCCCCTTTCAGGCCTTTGGCAGACTGTTTGCTGTTCAGTTTATAGCTATTATGTTTTATCATATCATCAGTTTGGGGGAATGAGCAAGCTATATGCCCTCAGGACTGACCCGGTTTTCACTATATTTCAGAAGGATAAGGTGGTATTTCATCCTTCAGACTTCCATATTAATCAAACAATAAATCTGCCAGTTTTCTTTCTTATGCCTCATAGGTTTGCATACATTAGATGCTTAAAATAACTATAGCTTAGTACCGGAAAAGGACTAAGAGAATTTGCAAGTTGCCTAATCTTTTTATCTCTTATGTGGACAATCAGAGATATGTCTAGTTTCTGGTAGTTTTAAAATCTTTGAAATAACTGGTAACTGAATAGCATTGCTGGAGAATGCTGACTTTTTAACTGTGACCACTATACTTAAATTCCCTTATTTCTAGCTTCCCTTTGAGTTCCTATAATAGCAGTTTCATTTCTACTTGACATTTAAAGAGGAAAATAGTAATATACTGATGACTTTTGGAAAAATGATATACAATTTCCTCTTTAACAGGGTCACCTGTCTGAAGCTTGGTCCCGTGTGACAAAAAATGCTATTGCTGAAACCATCATTGCTCTGACCAAAATGGAAGATGAATACAGATCGCCAGTACGATGCATTGCAACAACTAGGGTAAGGAATTTGTCAGATTTACATCAGCTTGTTGCAAACATTTGATAACAGCAACTTCCTGTCTAGTGGAACTCACTCCCACATTTTAGCATAATGTTTGGTTCCATATGTCATCCCAGTAGTAAATTTTGTATACAGGGATCTGTCCTGTGATGAGGTGTATACTGCCTACTCTGTGGGTGATGGTGGTTGGCAGAGCCAGTAAATATGTATTATTTTGTATATAAAAGTTTCAAGGTGCTGTGTACCTCCATTTTAAGCTCTAATTTATAACTAATTATGTACAAACAGTATGGTTTACTGTAACACTAATATGTGAGTTTCTCCTTCATTTATTTATCTGCCATGAGAAGAGTTGAAGATCCTGTATTTTCCCTGCAACATGGATAGAATACCTCAAAAACACTATAATAGCAGAGCCAAAGCCTTGTATCACTGTACAAAACCATAGTTGCATGTAATATTTAATTTTTAAATTGAATGTGTTCCTACAGTGTAAGGGAATAATACTATTCCACTTGGCATTCATGCAGTGAAAAATAAACATAAAAAGGTCTATCTGCTAACTGAAGAAATATTTCCCATTGTTCAGGGCAAATAATAATTTGAAATTTTCTATCACACTGAACTCCATTAAAAACTAGCATCTATGTGTACTGGGTGGAAGAGAACTTTTTACATTTTAGATGTTGTTAAAAATGCCTAATATTTAAAACTTGTTTAATAGGGATTCATTTGTCTTCAAGATTCATAAGCCCAAGAAGTTAAATGCATAGTAAAGTTTTGCACATCTATGTAACCCATTCTAAAATTTCTTTTTTTCCAACTCTGAAATATTCTGGTACTTTCTGGTTTACTGAAGATTGCAACATGCAACATTACAGATACCTAAAGTCTTGTGGTAATCCATGCAAGGTCTTATTGCAAGATCTCTGTTAATTGAGGCTTTTTATCTGTATGTGGAAAGTATAAGTCCTTTCTTAAAAAAAAAATTTTTATTTTCTTTGCTAATAGATGGTTGTGGTCTCATATGATATAATTTTCAACTTAGTGTTACTAATCTTCATTGTCTTAAAAATTGTGTAAGTGAAGATAGATGTGTTTGATACATTTCTTAGAAAGTGTTTAATACATAAAATGGTAAATATGTAAAATCCATGTCAAGTATTTATACAGAATAAAAAGATAATTCTCTTTTATTATCAATACCAGTATGTTGAAATAATTTACATAAAATAATATTTTGTGAAACTGTTGGTAGAAACAATATTCAACTTTTAGTCTTCAAAGAATTTTCATGTATGTTAGGTAATCCTCGCTTATTCTGATTCAGGATTGTCCACATATTTAAATTTTCTTGTGTTGTATTTCTTTCATACATTAGTCAAATTTTAGAATTTTTTGGAGCTGCTTTAGGCACCCTCCGCAGAATGAACAAGAGTTGCCTTCTTCATTTTTCCTTTCTAGAAATGTTTTTGCCTTTAGTAAATTAATCTCTGAAGCTTGGTTTGTCAAACTTTCAGCAGAAAAAATGCTGCTCTTGGACAGAGGAAATTAATTTACTCTGTCCCTCTGGCTCTCAATGCTCCAAACTATTATTTTATGCTGGTCTCAGGTTCCTAATATTCATAGGCCACAAGTCTCCATATTTTTAGGCTGTGAAGAGCACTGTTTGGCAGCAAAAAGCCTCTGGAGCAGCTAAACTAAGCTTCATCTGTGTTTAACTTCACCATGGGAAATAATGTGCTTCCTGAGCCTTTTTCTTCTTCACCTAGTCCTCTTTCATTTTTTAAAAAGATAAATAAAATCTTTTGTTGAAAACTAGCCCCCCCACGATGTGGCTGCCAGGATTGCTCCTCTCATTTAAAAATTAAAAAGTTAGATTAAGTACTGCTAAATTACATCTTTTAAAACTACTTCCAGCTCCATCTTTCAAGGTTGAGGTAGCTGCATCATCTTCATTCATGTGGCAAAAGTATTTTTATACTCTGTTTGACTAAAAAATGGAGGATTTAATGGTCTCAGTGATGGAGGATTCATCTCAGAACTCTAGCCATTTGGTTGTAGTTGCTGACATTCCTACTTCTCCAGAAGATACAAATTCTGATTTTCCATAGAATAGTTGTGTGAAGAGAAGAAGTTTCCAATAGCTGCAGGTATTTTGCCATCAAGGACTTGTCTATATTAAAATGTTAAACTAATTCTCTTGATTAGGCTATTTCACACAGACCACCCAGTTCCTCTGTGAGTTCCTGCTGTAGCTGTAACTTGTTTTTTCTATCAGTATTCTTTATCAGCAGTATATACTGACATTCTCTATTTATTTCTGTTATTTCTATTCCTTAAGTGTATTCACAAAGCTTTTTCAGTTTGGCGGTGGTTGTCCTTTATCTACCATGTATGTTTCTCTGCAACATACTGTGATTGATTTTTTCTTCCCTGCCTCTCTGTTGTATACTTAACTAATATGTTTATAATTTTAAGGTGGGGTAAATAGGGAGAGATGGGTTAGTCCCTAGATTTGCACCCAAAAATTCAAGAACTTTTATTCATGTGTCTGACTCTTCTTATGTGATGTGGTAGAAGACAACCTATACTGTGTGGATTGGCCTGAAAAAAGGCAGTTGAAAATTGTGCTTATTCTTAACCATGACAGTTACATTTATTTTAGTCTTTTGTGTCTCCTTGGAATATTTCTATAATCCAACCTTCTCTATCAACAGCTCTGGTTGGCCCTAGCATCCTTGTGCGTGCTTGATCAGGACCATGTAGATAGACTTTCTTCTGGAAGATGGATGGGAAAGGATGGACAGCAAAAACAGATGGTAAGACTTCAAAATCAAGATAACTTTTTTCTGTTTTAAACTTGGATTGTATTGAATTTACTTTTCAAACAAGCAGTAACAATGACAAAAATTACAACACCACATGATATGTAGAACAAACATTCTCAGATTTCCTCAAGAGGTTATTCTAGCCAGACAATGTTCAGAAAATGGAAATCCAACTCAAGGGTAACAAGTAAAATGGAATATAAGTTATGGTAGCCAGTATGTAAGATTAAATAGCAAAAGGTAAAAAAAACATTTAATTATATCAGAAACAGAAAATCTTTCAAAATAACTGGTGGGTCCACTGGCCCACCAATGATTAAAGGGAGCAATTAAGGAGGATAAGGACATTGCTAAGACATTAAATGATTTTTTTGCATCAGTCTTCACTAGAGAGGATGTTGGTGGAGACACCTACCCTGGACCTACTCTATTCTGGTAATAATAATAATGAGGTATTGTTAGAGCTGGATGAATAACTGATGTTTTAGTTGGCTGGCAGTTTCAAATTTTTTTAAAGTCCATTTCAGGTTGAACAGAAGGCTTTGTTCAACCTGAAACATTTTTATTTATGTGCATTTTTAAATGGCCAGAGTCACAAAAGAGGAGGAGGAAGAGGTGATGGTGTTCCCCCTTATAACCTTTAGCCCAGTATTTAGGGCATTTCACCTGGAATGTGGGAGTCTAGGTTCAAATCCCTACTCTGGAACAGGGATTTCTCTCTACCCAAGTGAAGTGCCCTAGCCACCAGGTTATAGAGTATTCTGTGGGTAGGTCTCTCTTAGTATTTCTGTTGAAGCTGTTCCACTTTCTATAAATAATTAAATAGTTAATGGAGCAGAAATTGAATTGGGGTCTTCCCACACCCAGATTAGTGCCCTAGCCACTGGGCCATCGGGTAATCTAGGGTGAGTTTCTTTCTATCTTGTTAAAGCTGTTCCACTCTGTAAAAAAATACCTAAATAGTCATTGGGTCAGAGAGTGTGAGACTGACTCTCTAGCCTAATAATTAGAGCACTCACATGGGAGGTGGGAGAACCAAGTTCAAGTCCTTGTTCCAATGACTATTTAAATATATTATACAAAATGAAACATTCATCAGGAGAGATTAACTGATTATCACTTAATGCAAGATGGTTACATATTTGTCAATATTAATGTGGACACTCTACAAACATTTGTTCAAGGACACAAAAAAGGATTTCTTTTCTGTCTTCCCAGAACCTGACTGCAGTTGTCTCTCCCCTTCTGTTTTCCCCCCAAGGGGAAGTTAATTGGATTACAGTGCGTGTTGTCTGCACTGTTCTATGGAGCCTGACAACTGGGTGTGGGGGAGTCAGAGCTGGAATCCAGTTTGTAGCTAGGAGGTATGGGAAGTCAGAAGTGTAGGCTGGTGACCGAGGCAGATGAAGAACTAGTGCAGCAGTCATGGAGAAAAGCAGCTGAAGCCGCCTTCAAGCTCCCCGCTCCCTTGCTTACCTAGCTGGAAGGAGGATGTGTTTGTGTTTGTTTTTCAGTAGAGATGGGAATGGATAGTATTTTATAGCAGTAAAATAAACTAATGTTACAGTGGTTTGTTGCCATAGAATTTGCTCAGATTGCACTGTGGAGTACCTATGCCCTTGATTATGTACCTGAACAGACCAGGTAACGTCATATCAGGAGAGTTGGAGGTAGATATGTTGCCTTTTTGACAGATCAGTGTTCCCCAACATCAGTGTTCCTCCATATTTTTTCTATCAAGTGTTTCATGCCTCCAAAATTTGAGTAACATGTCAGTTAGCACAGCAAGACTTTTGTCTCACTCTATTTGAAAATAGTGTCACAGATATTTTAGTGATGAATATGAGCTAATTTTCATTAAACAAAGCAAATCTGGGATTGGAGGTATTAGTGCACTTTTGTTTCTTACATTTCTGCCAGGCATAACTGTTTTTAGATGTTGATGATTTCAAAGCTGATAATTTATAGTCTAAAACAAGTTCAAATTGTCTTGTTTTAATTTTCTACGTTGAGGGAAACATATAAAGAATTGTTCCACTATTTTTCTTTTTTATTCAGCCAATGTGCGATAACCATGATGATGGTGAGACCGCTGCAATCATTTTATGTAATGCCTGTGGGAATTTGTGTACAGACTGCGACAGATTCCTTCATCTCCATCGGCGAACAAAAACTCATCAAAGACAGGTAGAGTAAATAACACACCAAGTAGTGTGCATTTCAGTAGAATTTTTTTTGTTCCATTGATAAATCAGATTAGAAGACAATTAGTGGCAGTGAGAAATAGATCTACAAACTGTTCTCTGTACTTTCTAAAAGGGATGGATAAATTTGCATTTAACTTTGTATTTGATTCTACTTGATTTTCTTGTCCTTGAAGAACATTTTTATGACTAGGACTGTAATGTCAACCACTAATCGCTCAACCTTGGCTCATAATCCCCATTTGTTTCTTTCTTTTCTGTTCTAACATCATTGAATTTGTCTGGAAATATCCAAGGACTGTTTAGACTTCCTTAACTAAAAAGTCATCCATCACTCCTTCAGAAATGTCATCTTTACTTCTCCTCTCATGCCTATGAACAGCATTAATTACTCATCCTCTTTGAAACCTTCTTCAAGCCCTTTCTGCTCCACACCCTTTTCCCTCTCAGTTTAGGGCCTCACATACTTTTCATGACATTGTTACAGATCTCTCTTTCCCTTCCTCACTTCCATGCCCCTTGCTCTCTGTTTCCTTTTTTTCCTTTATCCCAGTCACTCACTCAAAGGCCACTCACTTATTGTTCACCACAAATCTCTCCATCCCATCCTGATTTGTAAGCACCATTTCCCCTGCCCTCATCCCTTTCCTTCAAACTCCTTTCTTTCAGATACAAGTGTGCTGTAATATTCAAAATCTGCTCTCGCCACCCCTAAAAAAAAAAACTAAAAAAAAACCTTGTTCTCATTGTATCCCCTGATCTTCTACCTGTCTGTCTGACTTATCTTGCCTGGCCAGTTTATGTTTCACATGGCCACAATATAGTTCCTTATTTCTCTTTCTGTGCCCTCCTTTGTTCTCTTTTCTCTATTGTGTTGACAATAATCACCTTCTTCCTGTTTTTCAGGCTTGCAACCTAGGTGTCATCTCTGATTCCTTTTCCATCTCTCCACACATCCATGGTGTCAATAAATCATGCCACATCTTCCTTCATTTCAAAAATTAACTCTTCTTTCTGTACCAATATATCCATGTCAACTCCTTCCCTGGCTACTGTAATCATCACCTCTCTGGCCTCCTTGATACCATATTGCTCCACTTCCTATTTGTACAAAATGCCTGTCGGTCAGACCATGTTACATCTAAATTCATGTTTAAACTTGTAAATGTCACCTTCAAATTCCTGCAGAACTACACTCTGGTCTCTATATTGTGGATCTAAGATCCTTTCATGTTCCACCTCTCCCCCTTCTCTCTACTTATGATGGCATCCTCAACACCTCATTTTTCGTTCACCCACTCCTGTCTTTGTGCCTTCTACCATGAAAAGAACAATCTCCCAGTCATTATCACCCTCTCCTCCTGCAAATCCCTCTCCAAGACATATTCCAGCATTTTCAGACCTAAAATTTGGTTCCTAAACTTTTACTTATGCACTTACATAGAAATAGCCTGATCTTTAGAGTCTCACTGAAGTAAAATGGAAGTAGAATTGCTCACCTGAATTTATTTGCTTAACTATGGATTTCAGAACCTAACTCTGGATCACCTGAGTTTGGAAATTTTGGCCTTTTCTTCCATGAAAGCCACAACTAGAAAACAAAATATTTTAAAATCATTACCTAAGGTTTACTTTTATTCTGACTGGAGACTCTTAAAGCAGGAATTATTTTGATATATTTACTTTGTCAGTATCCCAGTCAATTTTAAAAAATAATAGTTTGTCATGGCCAATTTTTAGAAGGTCACATATGGTCACAGTGAACGGGGCAAACATCAGAGAAATAAACAAAAAGGCAAAAGTTTAAAAAAACATTCTGTACTCAAAAATAACATTTTTCCTGCCGCAGTTGCAACAAGGACAATATGTATTCTGTAATATTGAGATATCTTATGTATACACACAGAAAGGCTCTTTCATTTTAATTATAATAGTATGTGTAAAATCCATTCAAGCAGAGCCTTCCTAACGAGGAAAGGCAGAAAACAAGACGACTTCATGACGTCCTTTTGGGACCTCACTTTACCTGGGAAGTATTTAGTTCTACAGTGATGGGCATTATAAGAAACCTTAAGACAGAACAGTTTTCAATATATTTGTTGCCGTACTAGAACTTACCTTTTATAAACCTAAGCGGACTTTTCAGATTTAAACAACTTTACTTTACTCAAGAGGTTGTAGGGTAATTTATGGTCTCCTGAAGTTTAAAGCTTTCACTCAGAGTCTTCATACCGTTCTGGTTCTTAGCATAGCTGCCTCGTTTTCAGTGCTCCTGTTTTCTTAGTTGACTCTTCTGCCAATCCGAGTTTTTATTTTGTAACTTTTACCCTTCAAAGTGTGTTCCAAATCATCATATCATCCCCACTTCTGCATGCACAAAATATACTAAATGTATGTCATATTTTTTAAACTTGAAATACACAGACTCTATCATACCATGAGAATTGTGACAAAAATGTAAACTTACAGATGATACCAAACCTAAAGTTTTTTTAATAATTGCTTACTGACTCAGCTTTTCCTAAGAGTACTATTTAATACCCATATGGTTAAACTGACAGGTATTCAAAGAAGAGGAAGAAGCTATCAAGGTTGATCTTCATGAAGGCTGTGGTAGGACCAAACTTTTCTGGCTCATGGCACTAGCAGACTCTAAAACTATGAAGGCTATGGTGGAGTTTAGAGAACAAACAGGTAAAAGCAGATATTGTTTGTTCCATATTCATCCTCATAACTTTTTTTTAAGCTTCTCTAAAAGATTGGTTTCTGGAAATGTGATTCTCTTAACCTTTATGTTAAGAGTGATTATCACTCTTTATCCATGCATGCAACTCCCATTTTCATCAAATGGAATACTACAAATTGAGGGCAATAGTCCATAAATAATTGTTACCTGTACTTACATTTCAATGATTTATAAAATGCTTTTATTTTCTTTTGAGGAAGGTGGGCACACAATATAGAAAAGAACCTTATGTATCATGAACAAAATGGGAGAGGGGTAATTAGGAAAAAATACATACATTAGTAATTTTAGTATCCTGGGATGACGTTAATGTTAATTTCTCCAAAAGCAAACTTTTCCCACAGCTCTAAAATATAAACACTTTTAAAGTACCCATAGATATAGTATTGTGATAACTACTATAGAAAGAAAAGATCACAACAATGGTTAGCTGTGGAAATAGTGTCCAGCGTGGCATTTGGGTAGTAATTACATTCCAAGTATTGTGTTACATTTACAGAGCATTTGGGTGGTAAAAATACAGCCATCACATAGCCCTTATTAACAATGATCAAAATGTTCAGTTGTGTTGGCCTCTGAATAGCACCTATAATAATAAGAGAAGTCAGTTGTGTACCTGCCTGCTTCCATATACTCCTCTTATTGCCACAAATTAATAGGAATCAGAGACTGGTAAAGATGCTCTATTAGCTCACCGTTGAGTAATGTGCTGAAGAGCTCAATTTTAACTTTGATAGCATGTGGTTGGAGGCGTTTGCAAGAATCAGAAGTACTTTATCTTTCATTACATTTAGTAAAACAAAACAAAAAAATTGTATACTTCATTCATGTTTTTCCATTTTCCCCCTTCCCTCCTCAAAGGATGCTGAGAGATGATACTGATTATATCGCTTGTAAAATGTATTTCCCCATACTCATGTTTAAGCTTTAGGAATACAAACATTTATTAATTGGACAGGACTAGGAAGATTTCCTGCTTTCTTTTGTAATTGACATGACAAATACTTGAAAAACTCCCCTTTTGAAGGGGAAATATCTTGATATGTCATTTCATAAGAACACAAAACATCTATAATGTAAGAGAGAAAATAAACGAGTTAAAATTCCAATAAGGGTGAATTAAGTTAGGACGAAGTGGGTTTCTGCCAACAAAAGCTTATGTCCAAATAAATTTGTTAGTCTTTAAGGTACCACAGAACTCTCACTGTTTTGCTTAACACAGATTAACACGGCTACCCCTCGGAAACTCTGATTCTGTAGTTACTTGTGAAAATCCCATGAGCATGGACTTCTACTAGCAGTCCACATATGAGGCAATTTAGTCTAGATTCATTTATTTTCCTTAGTAATTACATTTTTCCTGCTTGTTTCATGTGATAATTAAGGCTGTTATTAGTATGTTGGTTGATAAACATTTCATTTTGGTAAATCCTGATTTTTTGTTTGTTTTGTCTGTTTTGTGGGCCTAGGCAAACCAACCACCAGCAGCTCTGAAGCATGTCGTTTCTGTGGGTGTAGGAGTGGAACAGAGTTATCAGCAGTAGGCAGTGTCTGTTCTGATGCAGATTGCCAGGTATGTATACAAAACCAGCTTTATCTCATGAAGATGAAATATTAGTAGATAGTTGAGTCTTCAACCAATAGTGAAAGATAAAAGCTAAAGGCCCTATCATCCAAATAATTCTGGATTGTGAGTAATACTTACTCTCATAAGTAGTCCCATTTAAATCAATGAGACCCTTAACATGAGTAAGAATTTAATTGCATGAATATCGGTTTGCAGAATTGGGCACCAAGTTTGTAAATGTTTAGTTCACTGATGGACCACATGCACCAATGAAATATTGGATAACTTGTTTTCCTCAGTACCTTCAATGGATCCTTTGTCTGTAGCTATATTTAGTTATATTTCCATTATTCATAAGAAAATCTCAATCTCACTGTGGAGTCCCAGTTCCATTGAATTGTGAGATGAAGTGCAGTGTCAAACTGAAGTTGACTCTAGTATATATAAAAATGTAATAAAATTAGTTTGGGGTGCCACATTTGCCACTGAGTCTCCCTGCCAATTTGTGTGATCTTCTGATCCCATTTTCCTTATTTTTTAAATTTTCTTCTCTTCTCTGTTACTGTGTATGAGAAAGTGATTGTTTACACAGGGCAAACAGTGAATCTAATCTGAATATAAAAACTCCTAACAAATGCACAAAATATGTACACAGGAAGAAAATAGAAAAATAATTTAAGGTTCTGTAATGTGTTCGATCACAATAATTTTTCTTTAAACTCCAATTTCATAAGGGTTTTGCTATTCAGGTGTCACATAGCAAAAGCTAATTAAAACATCTGTTTCACTTCAAAGTCCTAGAACTCAAGATATATTCCTAACTATACTGATGTAACATTAGAAATTGCTGTCACTGCTCTCTAACCTGAGTTTTCATTGCATGTAGTAAGACTACTTTAAGAAGCGACAAAATAAATTTATTACAGTGGACAAAATGATTCTTTGATTGAAAAAAATGTTAATGTAATAATTCCTTTTTCATAGGAGTATGCTAAGATAGCTTGTAGCAAGACTCATCCTTGTGGTCATCCATGTGGAGGTGTTAAGAACGAAGAGCATTGTTTGCCATGCCTGCATGGTTGTGATAAGAACGCCACAGCTCTTAAACAAGATGCTGATGACATGTGCATGATTTGTTTTACTGAAGCACTTTCAGCAGCACCAGCTATCCAGGTTTGCCTTTGTTATTTAAGAAATGACTTCTATACAGCATTGTTAAATTTTTAAAAGTTTACAATTTAAGTTGAAGGGATGCATTTTTAAAAGTTTCAAAGAGTACATAATGTCAATGTGCAGATGATTACATTGTATGTCTAGCACTACTGGTCTCTGTACTGTTTGAGAATGCAAATAGGGTCATTTTAGTGTGTACATTTCCTCTATTTTGAGCATTGTGTTTGTTACTGAAAATCCAACTCTCTTAAAAGTATTTTTAAAAGAGTTTTAAATCACTACCCCTTTCTTCTTTATGTACTACTCTTTGCATGCGGACAGCTCACATTAAAAGTGTTCCCATATCTTCTACAAGCAACATGATGCATATTCCAAAAAAAGGCATATGCATAGATCTTTTAGAGGGTATACATTGTATGTCTGAGGATTTTACTGTGGTTAGTGTGCTAACTTGGTCACTTTTGATGATTTCATATGTCCAGAAGCTAATGTCATGCAAAAGTTTCAGTCTTTTAACTGATGTTAAAGGCCATTAATATTCTTTCTTTTCATGGGTGGAAAGGTTTTTCTGATGTTAAGATTTTAAATTAATAAATGAATTTGCAACTTGACACCTAGTGTTACTTAAAAGCAAAAACTCAAATATACTGATGTCTCATTACAGTAGCTATTGCAACTTTTGAATTTACAGTACCATAGTTACTCATACATCTGCCTTTTTTCCTTAAAGCTGGATTGCAGTCATGTATTCCACTTGCAGTGCTGTCGTCGAGTACTAGAAAACAGATGGCTTGGACCCAGGATAACTTTTGGGTTTATGTCTTGTCCTATTTGCAAGGTAAGAAGGATTAGTGTGTTTACTGTATAAAGCACAAAATATCTATCAATGCTTTCTTTAATGTTACTAAAAGTGGATGCTAGATACTGCTCAATTTCATTCCCAGAGCTAGTCTATGCAGAGACTTAGTATGCAGCAATCCAGGCTGCAAATATACAATGTACTAGCTTACCACATGCTAAGTGGCTATGTAGACCATGCTGCTGTACACTAGAAGTTCTGTAGTGTGCTTTAACATACTCCCATTTCATACAGCAGTATGTCAAAGCACACTTTGGAATTTTTAGTATATAGCAGCAGGGCCCACATGGCCAGTACACTCACATTATAGCTCATACATCCTAGCTTGCAGTGCATTACATACCTGTGTAGACAAGCCCTCAGTTCTTCCTCAAGTGCTTGTCCCTTTATGTACTGCACTTCAAGTTGCACATGCACCCAGGAGCAGAGTTCTTTTCCTAGCAGTGTCCATCTGGTATGCACCCCATATCTCCTTATGCTCCACATCAAAGGAATAAATAGGGCATATTGGACCACCACTAGTTTAGTTGATTCTTACTATTCATGGTCTAGGAAAGAGCTTCTGTATTTGTGCTGACTTCTTCAGCTTCTCTCTGTAAATAGTGGAAATATATTATAGTTAGTGTTTTAGGGGTTTTGTTTCCTAAATTTAGAAACTCTCCATCTAGGATGGGCAGAGATTTCTTAACTGTGCCCTTCCCTGCCATCCTTCCAATCCCAGTTCTCCAACAGTTGGGAGAGAGTATGCCAAGGATTCCCAGTTTTTAAAAGCTGCATCAAGTGCCACAAATCCTTTTAGGTCACAAAGTACCACATCACCACCCTGTATTGTCTGGGGAAAACTCGCATCCTTCCAGGTGCAGTATTTGCAGGTTGTTCCCAAGTAGGACCAAGCAGCTGAGGGAGTTCCAACCCCAAAGTTTCCTCATGGAGGAGTCCATAAAGGTGGGAACAACCTCAGATTGGGGAGAGCCTGCTGTACGTCAGCCTGAAGAAGGTAAGACTAGCTAGCCACTCTTCAATCCCAGGCAGTTCCGAGACTTCTGACAAACCTTCAGCCCTAAGAGACTCCGCAG
Source organism: Emydura macquarii macquarii (assembly GCF_026122565.2). Lineage (NCBI taxonomy): Eukaryota > Metazoa > Chordata > Testudines > Chelidae > Emydura > Emydura macquarii. Next base: position 40,036,516 of record NW_027132610.1, on the reverse strand, counting down.
AGCAGAGCCAGGGCAGACAGGGAGAAGGGATACGTAAGTGTTCCCATAAGGACATGAGGGCAAGGTTCTCTGTCCCAACCCTGTAAAAAGAAACAGAAGTCCCCATCCTATACCAACCATCAGAGGCTTTGTGCTCTGTAGTGGGACTGTCCAGTATCAGGAAGAACTGGACTGGGACTTCTTCAAAGGACAAGACATCACTTTTCGGTACTAAGACTGGTACCTCAGCACCAAAATCTACCATGTTGGTAATGCCAGATCTGGCACCCTTTACTTCAATAGTTTGAGTTACAGAAATAACCCTGTCTGCTCTGTCTCGATTCTTGGCACCAGATGCCCTTACAGTGCTCCCAGAACAGGAGTCATCACTACTTTTCAGACTCCAGTACCAGGACTTCATCAAGCAGTACCAATCTCCTGGTGGTACTCCTCCATCTCAGTCTTTGAGTAGGGGTCAAACTAGACTCTAACCAGTATCAGCAATGAGTAGAAGCAGGTGACCATCATGTCCTCCGGTACCGAAGGCACCCCCTATGGATCCAGGTTCCAGATCCTCAAAGTTGGAAGAAGACTATGGGAGATACCCATCCCTGGATTATACCCTAAGGCAGTGTTTCTCAATTATATTTCGCCACGGCACCCTTGCGCGGCCATGCCATACCCTCTGCCGACAAGTCCAGGAAATCTTCCCCTTTTCGGTGGCGCGGTGTAAGCTGGTTTCAGCGGCATGATCAGCTGTTCAGCGGCGCGCGATTTCTGTTAATTTCGGCGGCACGGTTCTGCTTTTTCCCGGAACCCTTCAACTCAGGGTTCCGCAGAACACTATTTGAGAAACACTGCCCTAAGGGGTTCCTTGAGAGGATTGAGCACTGATAGAATGAGCGAATATCCTCCCTGTACTTACCCAGCACCTTGGAGCTCTGAACTGAAGGGGTATGAGTGACATTGAGGCCTGGATGATCCACGAAGCTACCACCCAATCTACCCACATTGGGGGACAGGGAACCCACGGAGATTTCGGGTTCCTGGAGAAGACAGAGCATATTCTTCCTCCCCAAGATGTGCAACAACAGCATCATGAGGAACAGAAGGATATCATGCCAGTGACCTTGTCCTCTTCTTCGAATGAGGCAGTGATTCGTTTTCCCACCACATCCTGATAATCATAAGGCCCTCCAGGACTTAAGAGGGTGACAGGGTCATTACAGATCCCCCTGCAAGAGGTCCAGGAAACCCCACACAGACATCCCACATAGATATTCAAAATAGTTCCGAACTGAGTAGAGTTGGGCTTCCAATTAACAAAGCCATCCTCAACCTACCAAGATATTTTGGCAGACACATGCCACAAGTTCCACCAGCATTGAAGCAGGCTGGAAAAGAAGTATTTCAAACCTGTGAAAGGGACAGATTATCTATTCCATCACCCACCTCCCAATTTGTTGGTAGTGTTAGTGGTCACTGAGCATAGCAGACAAAGTTTTGAATCTCAAACTGCCAAGCATTGATAGCCAAATATATTATTTCACCATGTATAACAAATTCACAGACTTCACCAATAAGATATTCAGGACAACAGAGACCAGTTCCAGGCCATGATTTACAAGGAAAAGCTGGTGACTAGATTGGACCTCCAGACAGCCTTAAACGGGTTTCTTACTGGAGCATGTCTGTGACGACAGCAGTGAGAATGAGATATTCATCGTCGCTCTCCTACTCCTTCCCCTAATGTGGAAGACCAGCCATTCAAGTGCAACAAACTGTTCCGAACAAAAACAGTTGAGTGTCTCCATTCATTGAAAAACTCTCAAGCCACATGTCGATCACTGGATATTTACACACTTGTAATTTAAAAGAAAATCCACCAAACTGCAGTTTAGATAGAGATCCACCGCACCTGTTTTTGATCACCACCAGCAGTATGAACCACCATGCAAGCATCAAAGGACTCATAGGAAGGATGCCCAGGGACAAGCATCCTTCATCTCCCAACCATCACCATCTTTAAAACCAGTGTGTTGATGGGACCTTTGGAGTCCCACACTAACTAACTGGATCTAGACCAGATTTCTGGTCTTTTCCATCCCTTTGGAGACTGACTTTCCCACTGCCTATCTGCCTGGCCAGAAATTATGACCCAACAGATGGGTACTAGAGATCATCTCTTCAGGGTATCCCCATCCAGTTTTCTTCCCGCCCCAATTGGTCACCCCCCCCCCAGTCCTTATTCAGGGACCCCTCTCATGAGAGGATTCTTCTGCAGGAGGTAGAATCACTCCTCAAACTACAGGTGATAGAACTAGTACCTCTAACAGCAAGGGGAAGAGAGGTTCTACTTGAGATACTTTCTCATCCTCAAGAAGACAGGGATATGGAGGCCCATTTTGGATCTCAGGGAACTAAACAAGTTCATCCACGCCTAAAGTTCAGAATGGTGACCCAATTATTCCTTCTCTAGATCCAGGAAATAGGTTCCTGGCCCCCAATCTCAAAGACACCTACTTTCATATGGATATTTATCTGGCACAAAGGATATTCCTGAGGTTCATGGCCAACCAGAAATACTACCTATACAGAGTTCTCCCACTGAGATTCTCAATATCACCAAGTGTCCCCCAAGACATTGTTGACAGTGCTCACTTTGTCAAGAGGGATGGTACACCATACTTAGACAACTGGCTGCTAAAAGGACAACCTTATTGGGAAACAGAGGAAGTAACTTCCATCTTTCTGGACCTGTTTGAGGGGCTAGATCTCAGGGTGAACCTGGAGAAGTCCACCCTGAAGCCCATTCAATCAAGTGTATCCGGGCGAGGTTAACACTGTGGTGGCCAGGGCATACTTAGCAGACAATCGCTTCCTCTCCATCATCAGATTCGTACAGCGAATCCAGATGACCCATGGACATCCTTATGGTCCTGCCTGGCACTATTGAGTTATATGGCTGCAAGTACCTGTGTGAACCTGTTTGGAAGGCTTTATCTCAGATGTCAACCTGCCTGGTTACAGACTGTGTACACCTTAGGAAAGCAGTCTAGCCTTTCTAGTCATGATTCCTTAAAGGGTTTTAGCTTCCCTTACTTGGTGGGAAGATAAAGGAAGGTTTGGGGGGGAGGGTGCCATTCAGCTCCCTATTTCCCTTGACAAATATAACCACAGACACATCCGTCTTAGGTTGGGAAGCAAACATGGAGCAATAGGTTGCTCAAAGTTCCAGTCTCCTCAGGAATCTATGCTCTCGTCAATATGTTGGAACTGAGAGTAGGCAGGCTGTCCTGCAAACAATTCCAGTCACTACAGGTGGTGGTGGACAACATGACAATGATCTGTTATATCAGCAAGCAGGAAGGAGCACACTTTTCACAGCTTTTTGTGGAGGCTGTCACCCTCTGGAACTGGTGCATTTCTGTGCAGGTTATGCTGACTGCAGTCCATTGCCAGGAATCCCAAACACTCTGGTGAGCTCTCTAAGCAGACATTTCTCCACCCAACATGAGTAGGAACTGCACCAGTTCCAGGGGGTATGGCCTCCACACAAACTGTGAGGAGTGTGCTTTTCTCATGCAAGGTCGGGAGTCTTGAATTGTACTTTTCCCCTAATTCCCTTATTACTGTCAGACAGGACAAGGCACAAATCATTCTCATAGCACCAGGATGACCCTGCCAGCTCTGGTACACCAAGCTATTGCAACTGTCAGCCCAAACTCCTGTTCCTATCCTCCTGATGTGACATCTCCTAACTCAGGACGAAGGAAGGACTTAACACTCCAACCCAGCCATGCTTCACCAGAGGGCTTGGTATTTGGATGGATATTGGAATTAGAAAAAGTCTGCTCAGCTGATGTCCAGGCCATCCTGAACAGTTGTAGAAAGATTCTACTAGGAAATGTGATGAGGCTGAGTGAAACAGGTTTATGTTTTGAAGTAAAGAACAAGGAATTTCCCCTTTACAGGCAGAGATTCTGGATGTGCTAGATGTAGCTCTTATCCTTAAAATCCACAGGACTGTCTCTTAGTTCCCTCAGGATACACCTGCCAGTCATCAGCATATTTCATCTGCCAGTAGATACCCACTCTGTATTTTCTCACCCAGTCACATCGTGTTTTCTAAAGGGTCTGATTAGAGTGTTCCCTCCAGTGGCAAAACATGTATGAGCCTGAGACTTGAACCTGGTTTTTTCAACGCTGACAAACTCACTGTTTGAGCCTCTGGCGGCCTGGTCTCTACTACGTCTCTATGAAACTAACTGCCTTGACTGCTGTCATGTTGGCCAGAAAGGTTGGAGAGCTAGGAACATTAATGGCTGGTCTTCCAGCAATGCAGTTTTCCACAAGAACAAGATATCCATGAGACTACATCCAAAATTCGTCCCGAAGGTGGTGTCTGACTTTCTCATCAACTAAAGTATCCACTTACCTGTGTTCTACCCTAATCCTCACTCTAGCAAGGAGAAAGTAGTGTGGCACTCACTGAACATGTGTAGAGCTCTTGCTTTTTACCTACAGAGGACAAAATCATTTAAAAGGTCTCCAATATTCTTTATATAATTTGCAGAACGAATGAAAGGAGGCCATTCCCACCCAGAGGCTGTCCAAATGGATCTTCAGGTGCATTCTACTCTGTTATGAATTGAACATTTTTCTTCTTGAAGGAAGTGCGATATCATACGTGACGAGAGCTCAGGAAGCATCCTAAAAAGCTTCCCTTAGAGATGTCCCAATTCTGACATCTGCGGGGCAGCAACTTGGAGCTCTGTACACACTTTGGCTAGATGTTCTGTACTAGTACAAGCCTCTGATGGCTCTCTGGGCAGGGCATTTCTGCAATCTGTTGTGTCATAGCACTCCAGACACCCACATCCGAATCACCTAAAGAGCATTACATCTAGTGACAATGACTCAAAGAAGGAGGAGGAGTTACTCATTTTCTGGTAACTTGATTTCTTCAAGGTGTGTTGTCCCTGCTCACCCTCCTTAACCTCTGCCTTGTTTCCCACTACTGGGAAGGAGTAGAGAAGGAACTAAAATGGTGGTGGTCCAGCAGACCCTCTATCCCAGTGGTTCCCAACCCGTGGCCCGCAAGCCAAAAGTGGCCCATGGGGTCTTTCAGAGTGGCCTGTGGCTCCCCTCCCACTGGCTGCAAGCCAAGGGGATGGGAAATGAATGCTCCCCTCCCCCTGTCTGTAGCAAGGAGCATGGCAAAGCATTCCTGGGTCCCTGCTGGAGCCAGAGGGAGGGGAGCACTGATCTCCCATCCTCTTAGCTGCAGAAGGGAGTCACTGCCTAGGGACCCAGGTGGAGCACACAGTTTCCTTGCTGCAGCCAGGGGGACAGGAGATCCTCCTCGCTGAACTCCTTCCCTCTGGCTGCAGAAAGGTTGGGAATCACTAGTCTATCCACCCTGGGCAGAGTATGACAATGAGCAGAGCAGGGGTACATGCATAGACCAGACAGACACCGCTTGGGAAGCATCTCTGCTGCTGGTCACTTGGAGCACATGTGAAACTGAAAATCCCCTGCTCTACACATAGGGCCAACACATCTCAAGGAACTCAAGTCATTGCAAGGTGAATTAACCCATCCTTTCCAACATAGCTGAAAGCCAAGTACTTTAAATGGGGTAGGGTTTCCTTGCACAATGTACCTGGAAACAGTTTCCCATAAAAAGTGAAAAGAATGCAGAAGTCCTTTTTAATTATTTTTATATACTTAGATCCATCAATTTGTAATAACCCAAGAGTTAGATGCAATGTAGCCATTGCAAAATAAATGTAGATTTTGACTCTACACTCCACATGTCCCTCAGTTTAGCCTAAATTATCTCAAATAACAGGACTGGGACAGCTCCACCTTTAGCAAGATGCCTTTTTAACCTGTCTTTCAATAACACAGAAGGATGGCAATGAACAGCACATGTGCATAGGAGCATGAATCCAATATAGGGGCTCTTATGTCACACACCTCCTTTCTGATGAAGGAAAAAGGGAGCATGAATAGAGAAATGGTGTGTGACTGGGGTATTCCTATGCTATACTGATCCTCTGCTGTGTTTTTTAGACCCCTGTGGATGCTATAGCCCAATGTAAGCTTGACCAGTCCTCAAGCTGATGGATCTGAGTTTAAAAATTTTTGCCATGTTTCCCATGAGTGCAGTAGTTGAACAGATAAAGCATCTAGTGTAGCAACCCCTCCTTGAAATGTACATTCTGTATTATTATCTATGATTGTTGAGCATCCAGCACAATGGGGCTTTTTGGCACTACTACAATACAAATAATGAAAGTATTACAATATTCCATATTTCTTATCAGTTGTTCTTTATTTCAGAACAAAATTAATCATACAGTATTAAAGGACTTGCTAGATCCAATCAAAGAACTCTACGAAGATGTGAGGAGAAAAGCTCTAATGAGGTTGGAGTATGAAGGATTGCACAAGAGTGAGGCCATCACAACACCTGGTGTTAGATTTTATAATGACCCAGCTAGCTATGCCATGAACAGATATGCTTATTATGTTTGCTACAAATGCAAAAAGGTATGACCAATAGTTCTTTCTCAGCTGAAATTGATGTAATGTTGCCAAAAAGTCAGTTCTCTGTGTATCCAGTATGAAAACTGGAAAAGCTGCACTGCACTGTAAAATCCCAAAACTACTAAAAAAGGCTACATAGAAGAAGACACACTCCCTGCCCTATGAAACCTACAGTATATAGAGAGAATGGTAGAGAAATCAAATACCTCAGATGATGATGCCATCTCAAAAGAATGTGGACATCATATTTTGTTATTAAACTCCTCTTGCCATCCACCCAATTCCATTGTTCCCACTTTCCACAATTCATCATTTCTCACTCCCCTATAGTAACTCTCAATCAGTTTAATTTTTGTCTCCCCTCCAAAAAAATGTATTTTCTTCTTCTGCCTCTTTCCCCCCACCTTCTGCTCCCATTGCACATCATGGTTCTTTCCAGCATTTCACACTGTACACCCAAGTACTTCATTCTGTACTCTCTCCCTATCACCTCTATCTCAACATTTTATTTTGGATTGCCTCCATTTTGATATTTTAGTACTCTCTTCCCAAACTCTCAGTTAACCTCAGGCCACTGACACCTGCAATTTTATCATTTAAATCCTAAAATCTCCCTCACACAAACTCCTAATCTAACATTTAACACATGAGCACACCCTTTAGAAGTCTCCTCTCTCTCTGCTTTGCAAGGTTGGGGGAATGTTCCAAAAGGTTTCTCCTTCCTTGATCATGGCTTGGAGGCTGCTTTCCTTATCCCTTTCCAGACTTTGGAGGGGGGCATCACTCAGAGTCCATCCACATCCCTTTAGGCTGGAAGAGGGAGCAGCTGTTCTGTGTGTTAAGAGCCCTATAATTCAGTCCATCTAGTAGCTCTGATTAGCTGTCCTCCTCCTGGAAGTTGGGAAATGGGGAAAGGGCAGCTAATAAGATGGGGTTCCCACCCACCAACCTATAGCAGTGTCTGAAAACATTTAGTGTATGAGGAAATCCCAGAGTTGGCAGTCCTACAGGGGAGCAGCAAAATGCCATGGCCAGAAGGAGTCTGAGCATGGGAAGGAAGGAGCAGCTCATTCCCTACTCCTCACTTCTGCTGCCTCTGCCCACCCTGCTTGGAGACCAGTTTCTCTGCTACCTTGCCCATTTAGGACTTGGCTGTAAGAGCTAAGGCAGAGGGAGTGACACTTCAAGGCAGCTTCACAGCCCGTTGGGCCAGGATTTTCCCCTCCCCTAGATCTGAGTACTGTGCTGGGAAACTAAAAGGGAAGGAGAAGATTCCCTTCAGCTCCAGCATCACCTCAGAAGCACCAGCCCTGCCCCCACCTTCTTGATATGCACCATAGCATGGCCAAAAAATCATCCCATGATTCAAACCCTGCTATCTTGATTGAGAACCCCACTGCCTTAGTGAATTCCTACGTCATAAGAGTATTCATTTTTAAAAGGTTTAAACTTATAAAACCTAATAAAGAGATTGTACAAACAGCCTTTATCATCTTCCCCATGCAAATGAAATTGGTAACTGGAATATAAATTGCTTGTCCCCAGTCTCTTCAATTTTAATCTTCAGTGATTTGTGTGTCACATTTAGGCATACTTTGGTGGTGAAGCTCGTTGTGATGCTGAGGCTGGACAAGGAGATGATTATGATCCAAGAGAGCTTATTTGTGGTGCATGCTCTGATGTTTCAAGGGCACAGGTAAACAGACAAGTTTTGCACCTGTTTTCTTTTAAAAAGTTTTAAATACAGTTATCTGAGCAATTAGATTTATTTGTAATAAAATATATGTATTTGTGTAATTTTTGACAGATGTTTCAAATACGTAGATATGTTGCTAATGTTACAGTTTGGTTTCTAATTTTAGCAGCATTTTTTTTCTTTCTATGCAGATGTGTCCCAAACATGGTACAGATTTCCTAGAGTACAAATGTCGATACTGCTGCTCAGTAGCTGTGTTTTTCTGCTTTGGGACAACACATTTTTGCAATGCTTGCCATGATGATTTCCAAAGAATGACAAGCATCCCGAAAGAGGAACTTCCACATTGTCCTGCAGGTAAAGTTTTATACAGAACAGTTTTAGCAGTCTAAATTACCAGAAAAGTATTTAGCCAGCCAGTTATTCTATTACTTGTTAATGTTTAGAAATATGGCAAAATTAATTATGTAATTATCATTTTAGATAGTCTTCATAGGATGGGTTGTTTTGTTCAGTGATTCATTTCTTTCTGAAATATTGGTTTCCAAAATGGGCAATGCTGTTATCACAGTAAAATCAATACTAATAAATCATTAGATACTTTGAAACTACCCTTCTTCAGCAAATTGTCTGCACAGATCCACACTGCTGAAGTTTCATGCTGTACCACATGGACCAAAAAGATATAATAAACAATAAACTTCCTAACATGAAATGATGTACCCAGACCTGAGTACTTATCTGCAACTATGCAAACATTTTGAACTGTGCTGACTCCTTAGTTCCTGGCATCATCATGTGCCACTGGATCTGATGATCTCACCACAGTTGTAATATTATTTTTCATGTGCTCCCTATAGTTCATTTTGTTTAGTATAGTGTTAGATTAATTATATAATTTAAGTACTTTGAGGAAAAAAGGTAATACATATTTTTACTATATTAGTTAATGTTTCACTTAAACACAGAGGTTAATTGTTGGCCTAAATTGTTCTTCAGGTGAAATTTCATTTAACAAGTATACGTTATTCAGATGTAAAGGTTCTTGTTTCAGGTTGGGCTGAAACTTATTCCACTATATTGAAGATCTATTTAAACTCTTCTTTATTTTCTTCCAATAAAATTTTTGGCTGTAAATTTTCCAAAATTAATTTGGTTTACTATGACTAGATAGCAGTCTAATAGTCTGGGGTTTTTTTTCCTTCAAATTTATGTTTAATCCTTGACCAGAAGTTGTAAGTCTTGTAGAAGCCAAAAGTTCTGGCCTTTTCATTAGGCTTAGTCGAACTGCTCTCAGTTATTCACTCTTCATCCTGTAAAGGTTCTAATTTTTGTCTGATAAAGCTGGTCATGTGAAAGTGGCCAGTTATCTTTTTCCTGTACCGATTGCATTTTTCACAAATCTTTATCGATGTCCTGTGAATTCAAACAAAGTGATTTCTCTTTAATACTGTGTTTTTCAATACTTGTACGGTTTTATTTACATAAGATTTCGAAGTTTTGAAAAATGTCTTTTTTCCTTTACACTGGTTGCAGGTCCCAAAGGCAAACAACTTGAAGGAACAGAGTGTCCACTTCATGTTGTCCATCCACCCACTGGTGAGGAATTTGCTCTGGGATGTGGGGTTTGCAGAAATGCTCACACTTTTTAGACTAGTAATTTTTTTTACCAGAGCAAAACAGTTGTCCTCATCCCACAAGTGTCCTAAACAGAGTATAAAAGTCCAGTCAGGATGAGGATGGGACCATTTCATAACCCATGTAAAAGGAACAATTTACTGTGCAAGAAGGATGCCAAATACCATGTACATAATTCTTGCTGTGATAAATTGACATTTTTTGAACCAAGACATCAGAACTTGTGAGGTGTTTGCATGTGGCCATTACACTCATCGGCTATGAAGCATTGGACATTTACAAACAAATAATTGCTATTAAAGGATCTCTATGTCTGTGGACTATGAATGATGCCGGCCTTCAGACGAAGAAAAAAAAAACCTGATTATTGTATACTGACTTTTTGTAATCCTGTACAATTGTAACTGCATCATGGGTGGGGTGGGAAAGAGGAATATTCTCGTTTATTTCCTAGACTGTTACAAAAAAAAATTGTGTTAGGAAGGCATAAATGTAACAAGTATGATGCTGTATATAAAGAATATCAATGTTTGTCCTGTATAAGAATTACTAAATTACAACAGCAATTTCATTTAAACTTCTGGGTTATGTTTGAGCCTGAAATTTTAATGAAGTGCAATACTGAGTGTGCCTCATATCTTGCAGCTGTAAGCATAATGGAATGTACATGTCAATAAAACCACTGTACATTTTTATACAGTGAAAGTCTAATGAATGTGTAGGACTTTATTTTAGAATGATTCAAAACTAAAAATCATTTTATTTCATAACAGGTTCTTTTTAAAAAAAAGAAAATTCAAAACCAGTTGGTTAAACTGTTGGTATTTATGATAGAAAAAAAGTTGCTTGAACATTTTTTAAGAAAATTTGGATAATCTTACTAGACTTCACGAAGTATTATATTTGAATTAATGAACAGGTCAATAAGCAGTTTCCTGAAGGCCTCACAGTAGTATGCTAGACGATTAATTTTTAATTGATTTATACTCATTTTTAATTAAAGCTCTGCAGATACCCCCTTCTGGTATGTATGGATCCATGCCCTGAGTCCAAGTCAATCCTGTCCATTGGTTATGTACGTGAATCCTGAGTGTCCTCACAGCTTCCCTACCTGTGCACAGGTAAGGGAATGCAGCACCAACTGCACCTGTTTCTTCTTAGTGCCTGTGGAAGCAATTCAGATTCAGCAGTGTCCACAGCGACTTATTTTAAAATGTTAGATCTCAGAAAATTAGTAATCTTATAGTAATTATGTTTGGGGAGGGTTTTTTTGTCCTTTTTGGCAATTTTTAGATAGATTTTGACCCATCTGCCAACTGGTTAGCACAAAGACCACTTTCCCACCACATGGCTGAGATAAAATCTTTAGGGTTCAAATTCTGCCTATGTGACAGGCTGAGGCGCAGTATGGAGAGTCACACGCAGTAATCTTTTCTGCCTTGGGAAAGGCCATATATCCAACATATACCCAATCTGCTGATCTTTCTTCAGCCAGCCTGATGTGATGCAGACAGCCACCTGATGATTTTCACCTGCTGGAACAGTGCATGAAATTGGCTTCAGGCTTGGAGCAATAGGACACTATCTCATGATCCAGAACGTGGGGCTGAACCTCCATTAAGAAGAAATCCCTTAGCCCCTGGGTCTACATATGCAGCACTGACTTATGCTGCAGAGGTGCCTACCATCTCAGTCTAGCTGGCCTTTGCTCTAATGGGCCAGTGAGATCTGAAGCCCTTGGTTTCATCTTCAACGTGTGTCCCTGCTAAATGAACAAAAGCTTTTGGGAATGCCTTCCCCAGGTGTCTCAAGCACCAAAGCTGGTACCAGCACCACTCAGGTATAGCCCAGCCATCATGAGGATGGGAGTTCAGGTAGGCCAAATTTGAGTGAGTGGCACTGAGCAGGTCACAACTCCAATCTCACAAATTTGGTCCAGTCGAGGAGGGTGGAGCCTAACCTGAGCAGCACTACAACCCCGGAGGTTGCAATGCCCAGGGCGGAGAGCCAACCTCAGCCAGCCCCACAGTGCAGGCATCACTACTGTGTGGTGAGTGCCAGGCAGGACCCAACTCTGTCTGACTGAAACCACCCCAGAGCCTCCACCTCCAGACTGTTTACTGGGTCACGACAAGCCATAAACATTTACAAATGGGTCCTGAGCCCAAAAAGGTTGAGTACCACAATTCAAAGGGGTGGGGAAAACCTGGAACTTAGCAGTAAATAAGCTTTCTTCATTTTACACAGCCACATTTTGTGAACAGCTATCAAACACCTGATGGCAGTTCAGAGGTGTCTTAAGTGTGGTGACCTCCACCACAGAATAAACTGGGGACCATCACAGCTAAATGCATGGCAACTTGAGCTGTTACATAAACAAAATGCTTTTAGGTGCCAAACAAATGTATGCATAGTGTTTTGTCTTTATAAATACTCAGAGCCTGAGAAATTATCTTTAAAAGAAAACCAGGAGTATTGTCGTAATGGGTGTTGGGTTTATTAAATAAATTGTCAAGGTAAGCACATAAAATTTGTAGTGCAAAATTCAAGAGTGTCCCTTTATGGTTCCCTATAAGTCTTACATATTCTTAACTTCAGAAAAGGAGGAATAATTTATTTCTGCTATAACATTCTACTCATATAAAACAACAGAAATATGAAACAGTGACAATGTGGCAAGAGGCAAATTTAAATTAAAACACAAATTGCAGATCACTTTTGTAATGACCTGATCATTGCATCTGCTACCATCTACAGCAAAATACTACTATGGCCACATAGGACTTCACAGTGGGTCGCTATGCTGCACACCATTGCTACTCAGAATTTCAAGGCATCAGCAACTGTAACACACACATCCTGTGGTTACAAAAGCACAAATCCATTCTGGTTGAGATAATGAAGAATCCACCTTCATTGTTAGTAGTATAGGATATGGGGCTGGTTGAAAATTTTCCATCAAAACTGTTTTTTGACACATCCAACATTTTTTGTGGAAAGGGGAGGTTCTGCTTTCCAGAAAAAAATATTTTTTTAACAAATGGATTGCCCCAAAGCCAAATGTTTTTGTTTTTTGGCATAAAACCAAAATAGTTGGTTTCTAAAATGTCACCACCGTGCCACATGGAAGTTTGGGTAGCTTATGCTCCCCTCAGTGTGCTGGTCTCTCCATCAAAACTTCAGTTCACATATATACCACAGCCATGGAACTGCCATGATGTAGCCCCACCCCTCATCAAGAAGGCAGATGATGGTACATCATATAAAATGTAAGGGCACCACTGTGGCATTTCAGAATCTAAATATTTTGCTTTTCAATTTTTGCCTAAAAATCAAAAATTTCTATGAAAATTGGACTGGATTGAATTTTCATTTTGTTTTTGTTGATGTTTTCCACAGAAAGGAAAAACATTTTCCAACTAGGACTAAAAGGATCCATTACACAGTTGAGCAGTTCTCATCTTATCCAGTAGAGGGCAGTGCTACACATGCACACTAGCCATTTGATTACAATACCAATAACGCTTTGCACTTCTAAAATACATTTCATCCAGTACACTTTACAGAATCAATTAAAGCTTCTTACACACCAGTGAAGTACATACATTTCATCCCCACTGAAATGGCACCATTTGAGCAAATACAGCAGCTGCTTAACAGCTCACAGCAACCTTAGATTAGAAACAAAAGTAAAATGAAACCTCAAGGGGGAATTTAAATCAATGTAGTTATCTGCATTAGAATGGGGCCAGGACGATGGCCTCAACGCTCCTAATTAGAATAAAAATGATATTGTATATATGGTACACATCAGAAGCTATGATGTTAATCAAACTTGTGGTAAGGCCTTTGAGTCAATGGGAACCTTGTTCTATACACATCTTCCTGAAGGTCTCATTTTAGTGACGATTACTAGGCCAGGAAGGACTCAAAGTTACTCCCTAGGTCAGTGGTTCTCAACCAGGGGTACATGTACCATTGGGGGTATGCAGAGATCTTCCAGGGGGTACATCAACTCATCTAGATACGATATTTGCCTAGTCTTACAACTGGTTATAGGAATAAACTCAATGTGAATAAAAACGTAATTGTTGCTGTCGCTTCACTGCCTCCCAGAATGACAAGGCTCACAAGTGAAAAACAGGTTCAAGCATTACACTCAAATGCAAGTATAATATTTATATTCCACTTGATTTATTTTATAAGTAATTGGTAAAAAGGAGAAAGTGAGCAATTTTTCTAAAACAGTGTGCTGTGACACTTGTATTTTTATGTCTGATTTTGTAAGCAAGTAGTTTTTACGTGAAGTCAAACTTGGAGTACACAAGACAAATCAGATTCTTGAAAGGGGTACAGTAATCTGGAAAGGTTGAGAACCACTGCCCTAGGCAAAGACCACGTACTTCTGTGGCTGATTACATCCCTTTTCATAGACTCTCCTCGGAAAGCAGGCATAAGTAATTTCCCTACATGTAACAGTCAAAATAAAACAAGCATTTATTGCTCGCTGTAAATAATGAAAAGCAGAAATAAAATGTTATGTCAGTTGGCTGAAATGGACATGACAGCAGGTTTATTCAAGGTAAATCTACCCTTAAGTTGCAAAATTGTAAAACGTACCTTGATCCCTTTTCCTTCTAACAGCCACAATGTTGTTTTTTTTTTTGTTATCGATAGAAGTTGTCTCTGGGAACAAGATCTCTTCTAAGAATGCAAGGTCTACCTTAGAAACCAGATCAGTGTATAGTTCCTTTAGCTTTTGATACATCAATGTCGATCACAAAAAGTTGTCAATTCATAGTATGAAAATACATATAAGAAGAAAAGATGTATCAAACAAAAACTAATGTCAACTCTATACACACACAACGAAATTCCTCATGTCCTGGAGTTGATTGATGTAAGTTAACTTCAGACAGATTCTTCTCCATGTGTACAATGAAACTTACTTATAGGAGATCTTTTTAAGGCCAGGAAACCTTGGCAGACCACAGAAATCCAGAGAACTCCATGATATGATCTGCCCTGGGTCAGGATTTAACTATATGCACAAGAGCGCAGGACAGAACAGGCCTGTGTATATCTGATACAAAATACACACTCTACAATATTGTGGTTTATGGCATGCCACTAAGTAAAACAGATGGATATCAAGCTGCTAAACCCTGCCCCACACTGACATGCTCTCTGACGCATTCACCCTATGACTACGTTGCTCCTTCCTTCTATTTTCTTTCTTCCTCCTCCTGCCCTTCCTGCCTCCCCAAACCAATCCAGCCATCTTCTCCTCCTAACAGTCTTTCCCCATCCTCATTGCTGCTCTCTCCTGCCATATATTCCCCCCATCCCCTAAAACTAGTGGGACACCCTGCAAGTGAGCACAGATTAAGAAAACACTGAATGTGTCGTAGAGTGTTTTATCCCATCAGCAAGATTACCAGCACCCATCAAGCAGTACCATGGTACTCTGAGCTTCTTGAGATAATGTGACCAAATATGAGTGTTTATAAACCACAAACTCATACTTATCAACTTATATTTGTTTATAAAGATCAAAATAGACAACGGGAAAATATAGTTATTTCCCCTAAAAAAAGTTACATAATTTAACCAATAGACCTGCTCACTGATATAAGCTTGCTTTACTAAAGAGAGATAGAAGGTGGCTGAGGTAATATATTATTGGCCCAACTTCTGTTGGCGAAATAAATGATCTTTTGAGCTCTACAGAGGTCTTCTTCAGGTCTGTGTAACTAAAATGCTCATCTCTTTCACTAACAGAAGTTGGTCCAATACAAGATATTACTTCACCCACCTTGTGTCTCTCTCAGCCTGGGACCAACACAGCTACAAACACTAAACAATGCTTTACTAAAATAAATTATTACAATCTTGACTTCTCTTAGGAGTGTATACTATGTGGGAAAAGCTACATTTCATTCCGGCTTATAAATTGTCAACAACATTGACTAAATTCCAGCTGCAGAACCTTTATTGTTGATAATGTGTGAGCAACAAAGTACTAGTTTAACTGTCAGATTCCAGGTTGAGTTTGTAGGAATCAGAGTTAGGAAATCATCTTTTTACTTGTAAACTGATTCCATTAGGAGTCATTGTAAAAATAAGAGTGTCTGTGTTAATTTTCTTTCAAAGTCAATTTTTAGAGTTTTTTTTGCATTTGTGTTTTAATTACTGGTTTTCAGCTCTTCTTCCCATGCCTTCTGCATATTCCCACTCTTGGGATATGCACTGACCAGTGCTGCTGAACAGTGGAACCTTCTGTAAGCAGTGCCTGATAGAATGTTACAAATGGTGCATGTGCACAATCTCTCCTCTCTGCATTCTAGCATGTTCTGAGGGCATGGAGATAAAAGGGGGCACAGTAGTAGCTACCGCCTCAATTCCTTCCAACCTGATCTTAATGCAGGTAAACCTTTTCAGATTCCCTGGATTTGAAGAATTATTAGGTAACTCCTTTGTTGTTGTAAATTGTTAGCAAGTTTATTACTTAGTATTAATCTAACGGGTTAGTTTTACTGTTATTAGTTATCTATAGCTAAACTTCTGAACTGGCTCAGAGAAAAACGGCATCCTTGTTCAAAACAGTAATGAACAATGGGCAATCTATGACTGAGGTCTCTGGTATCCAAGGAAAAAGAAGGCCAAGATGAAGAATCCTTTGATGCCAGAAAAGACTCCCCAAAATCAGTAGTTTCTCATTTGATTCGGGAATTTTGGATCCAAAATTTACAAAGGATCTAAACCTCAAGGACTATCTATCATCAGGTCATTCAATCTCTACAGTTCCAAGAAAACTATCAGAGCCAAATATTTCATCTTTTCCAGTTCTGTCAATTGTCATTACCACATAAGTATATTCAGATCTGCACAGGCCTGCAGAACCTCCCAGTACCTCATCAAGATCCAGGAAACAAGGCTTGGATCGACATTATTCCCCTTTCTTCCAGACAAGACACAGAGAGGAGACACTGTAGAACATGAGTTCGTAGAAATACTACCTCCATCACCTAAGATTCCTACTGAGATATCAAGGAAGACAAGATCTCCTCTATCTCTACTGCAACTTCCAACTTTAGCTGTACCTCTTATCATTCATTGTTATAGCTGGGATTGGATCCTCATTCAAAGAAACATCTGGCTCTGGTGATATTTCCAGAATCCCAACATTTATATCACCATGAAACGCATTTGGCATAAGGACTATCGGAAGGTCCCCTTCTCCAAGGACTATGAATATGAAGCTAGAATGGGGGAGCTGGCAAGATTGGAAAATGCCACCTTGGATGCTATGACCAACTCAGGGTTTTCCTATCACACATCTCTTCTGATCTACACCTTTGGATCCATGTCACAGAAGAACTCTTTCTATGGATCTGGGATCCTCCGATCCCAAGCCTTCAGATCTAATCATAAGAGATAAATCTCCTACTATCATCCCTTATACACTTTATGATGAGGGAGATTCTCCTCAAACGAACACACAGCAACTTGAACAAAAGTTAGCAGGTGATTCCTCCCCTGATGAAAATGTGGTATTGCATCAGCTTTGTCTCCTTCAGAGGACACTATTTAACTTCATGAGCTTCTTAGCAAAATGGCTACTACTTTAGTTTAAACTTACCATCTGTCATACTAGAAGAAACTTCTCACCTGGCCTTCAATATATTTGGTGTTATATCAACCAACATGGTTTCTTTGCTGAACTGAGAAGGTCTCTGACAACCAGCAAAATCAATATAGAATAGTTCATCATCTTGCCAACCTAGTTCCAAAAAAGTGGATAAGCTACGCCAAATCCTCTGAGACTTTTTCAACTTTCATGTGCATCCTCTTCCTAGTAGTGGAAGCAATAGTACAGAGGTCAAGATCTGGGTATTTATACTCCATCTTTAGTGCCGTTTACCAAAAATTTAAAATGTACAGTTGGGAACATGAGCTGTTTAGCCTCATTCGGACTAAAGGATCTCGAAGATATAGGCATTTTAGGGAATGATGTACTAACTAAGTTAGGAACAATAATTGACCTACCGAACCGATGCATTTGGAGCAGAGGAGGAGATCTAGTACCATTCCAAGTATCATCTACATGTAGAATTAACGCCATCAAATATCCAGATCCAATCAAGATGCCAAATTGGGAGGACGATGTAAACCAAATTGTTAAACGATGGATTCAAGTGTTCTCAACACATAAATTACAGTGCGGAAAAATTGATGAGGAAATCAACGTGATTGGTCCTGACCCCAAGCCGCAACGTCAATACCAGTATCCAATACAAGCACAAGTTAGTTTACATCGAACAACTGAAATACTAAGGGAACAGCAAGTGATTGTGCCTACAAGCATCATATGCAACGCTCCACTGTGGCCAGTAAAGAAGGCAGATGGAGTTTCATGGCGGATGACAATAGATTATAGAGCTTTGAATAGAACAACACCTAAGATGACATCGGTAGTGGCCAAGTTCCCAAACATCATGGCTAAAATCGCTGAAGGAGCCAAATGGTTCTCAGTTTTAGACCTTGGAAATGCATTCTTCAGCATTCCTTTAAACCCAGAATGCTGGTATAAGTTTGCGTTCACCTTTGGTGAGGAACAATTTACATTCACAAGGCTCCCACAAGGTTTCCACAACAGCCCAACGATTTGTCACCGAAGCGTTGCGAAGATGTGGAAGGAATTTAAAGATGATGACACGTAGTGTCTTATGTAGACGATATCCTCATTATGACTAAAACAAGAGCAGAGAATCTGAGAGTGCTGGATGAAGTTTTAAGGGTGATCCATGAAACAGGATTCATAATTAATCCAGAAAAAGCACAACTGGTCTCCCAGAAGGTGACGTACCTAGGAGTAACCTTAGGAACTGAAGGACGGAGTCCAGATCAGCAGCGTATCGAAATTATTGGTAAACTACCAATCCCAACAGACGTCAGTGCCCTCAGATCATTTTTGGGTCTGACAGGATTTTCGAGAGACTTTATATACAAATATGCTGTCATAGCCAAACCCCTCTACAAACTCTTAAAAAAGGACGTAGATTGGGAATGGACAACAGAGCAACATGAAGCATTTGTAAAGTTAAAACAAGCCCTAATGCAGGCACCAGCTACTAAAACGGACATAAGTGCAATCTTGGCTCAGCAACAAAACGGTACAGAAAAGGTGGTAGCCTATGCATCCAGAAATCTCAACAACGTCGAAGAGCAATACTCTTCATGTGAAAAAGAAGTTCTCGCATTAGTCTGGGCTTTGGCCCATTGGGAGTACATAATAGGATTGTCGCCAATTATTTTGAAGACAAAACACACTCCAACAAAGTATGTACTCTCAGGCAAAATTAACCATGGAAAAGTAAGCAGTCCACGATTGGCTAGCTGGACTTTAGCTTTGGTCAACAGAGATATCAACGACAGAACCAAATTCCAACGGATTAGCACCTTATGCTCTTATTTTACAAGGCACCGAACATCAATGTCCTATCCCACAGGAGGTAACCACTCAAATCCAGTCACCATTTGAAGCCATTAAAGAGAAGGAGGTGGTATTGAAAAACACGGATATATGGGCCACAGATGGCAGTAGTTTCTACGTTAATGGTTCACCTTTTGCTGGTTATGCTGCTATCAAGATGCAAACAGAAGAAGTACTACAGGGACGTGTTACACCACCATCGGCACAACTAGCTGAAATCATCGCTGTAGCTGCGGTAATGGAACGAGTTACACCAACTGCTCAAGTCATCATAATTATGGATTCAGAATGGGTGATGCGAGCCTTAATCGATTGGCTACCAGTGTGGCTCCAACACAACATGAAGTCAGGAGACGATAAGCCAGTAACACATGCATCGCACCTCAAATACATCTGGGATATGGCAGTAAAAATGAAAAATAAAATATACCTGTGTAAAATAAAGGCCCATTCAAAAGGTATGACTCCACTTCATACATTAAACAAACAAGTGGACCTCCTGGCAAAAGAAGCTGTAACAATGGACGATAGTACGCTTTGGATGCGTTCATATATGGAAAAAGCCCCACTGCATGCACTTACAAGGAGTAAGGCTAAATTGCAAAAGAAAGAGCCTTACCTACCTGATATGGTAACATTACAATCATTAGATCCAGAAATTCAGCAACTGCTCTCAAAAGGTCAACACAAATCATGGAAAATCTATTTAGGGAAAAATAATTTAATTTTAGCCTGTAACAAAGAATATGACATTCCGGTAATAGTGATGCCAACACCTTTAAGGCGTGAGTTAGTGATGCTAGCACATCATCAAGGCCATTTCGGCGTGGACAAGGTTACAGCAAGAATCCTAAATGTTTCCTGGTGGCCTATGCTAACTGAAGATATTAAAACAATAATAAATAACTGTCTACAATGTGCTGCTAATAACGCCGACACACGCATAAGCAAAGGCCCATTTTACCACCAACAAATTGTGGGACCATGGCAACGAATCCAATTGGATTATATCGGACCCCTGCCAACAACGGCAAGAGGATTTAAGTACGCTCTAGTCATTATAGACAGCTTTACAAAATGGATCGAGGCGTACCCTACTAGAAATAACACCGCCCTCACAACAGCAAAGAAACTTCTCAATGAAACCATTACCAGATTTGGTATTCCCGTAACCATTGATTCTGATCAAGGTCCCCATTTCATTGGTGAGACCATAAAGCACCTGAGTATAGCATTGGGAATTAATTGGAAGCTGCATATTGCAGGCCATCCTCAATCATCGGGGTTGGTAGAACGGACAAATCGCACTCTTAAAGCTGCGATGAGGAAACTGGTGAATAGCTCTGGTAAAAATTGGGACATTCATCTCCCGCTTATACTAATGGCTATGAGGAGTACTATTGGTTCCCATGGGGTTACCCCGCACGAGATCATGACGGGTAGAAAAATGAGGACCCCGGAACACTGGTGGGTTCAAGGAGGGGTACCTCCTGACGAGTTCCAACAGAACATAAAAATGTCACAATGGGTCGAGCAATTATTAACGTACGTAACAGAAATGCAACTGCGTGTAGCTCATCAATTAGGATCAAATATTCAGGGAATGAATAAAAGGTTAGACAACAAATTAAAATATATAGAATGGGATGTTGGCACAAAAGTGCTATACAAATGGTTTTCGGAAACGGGGCAAGTTTTGAGTCCCAAATGGGTTGGGCCATACCCTGTTGTTAACAAGGCTAGTCCAACTGTGTATCAGGTAGCCATAAAAGATCACAAAGGAGCTACCTGGCTTAAATGGTTCCACTCATCCCAACTCAAATTATGGAAAGGTGATTCTCATACTGTACAATCCCCAGTCCCTGCAGTTTAGAATAAGTAATAATCATTGTCATTCTCTTTACTTATTCTAGGAGGGGATTCATGTATATTCTCAATCTCTCCGCTCCAATCAACGAGTGGAACAAGCCAAAAAGCTATTATAATTTCGACACGGCCCCCGGCCAATTGGTTTTTGCAGTGGCAGTATGTTTAGTTTTATTGCTAGTCGTGTTGTGCAAGCCATGATTATAATAGTAATATGGGTGATATTGTATAAATATGATGTGACAGGGATCACCATTACACCCAACCAGGTGTATAGGTGCACTAACAGAAACCCGTCAGATAGGGAAAAGAATATAACGGCTAGAGGAGAGAAACCGTTACCTTCAACAGAAAGAGTAGTCGAGATTTTTACATACATGGATAACAAAGAGTGTAACATCTATTGGAGCCAAATGACATCTAGAATACCGGATGTAAATAAGACTAAAGATGTCACATATGGAAAGGGCACGAGACAAACTATCATAATGGGTCAATTATTCACAACTAAAAAGGTACCAAATAGCTGTGTATGGTACACCCCATACGAACAGATATTCAATAGATCCGTAAATTGTACTCAAGTCAACATGGAACCTGAAAAGTGTGTAGAGATGAGGTGGTTCACACCGAGATTAATCGTAGAAGGGGAGCACACATTCCCTCTCGAAGTGTATATGGCGAAAACTAATGGATCTATAGGAGTAGTTATATATACGGAAGCGCAGATTCTCCACGCAAAGGTACCGTGCAGAAATGTTTTGCACAAAAATGATGGCTTTGGGCGAAAGAATCCCTATTGCCAAGGAATAGAAACAAATTATAAATGGGCATGTTTGCTAAATGTCACTGTGGAAGTCACTCCCGCAGATACTGGAGAGTGGATAGTATATGGACCCCATGAGGCACGATGGTACCAAGATCATGTTATCCTAGGAGTGCCGGTCATCTCAAAGGGAGGACCTATCGTGGTAGGACGCCAACTAAGGCGTAAGATCCTAATTAATCCCCAATACGCACTAATCCATTTACAAATTGATTTAGATGCAAGAGTGGATAAAGTAATGCCAATCTGCCATAAATATACGAACACATTAAGAAATGGATGGGCAGAGTGGATACAAGGTATAGATGCAACCCTCCGTAGAGGTAAAAGAGATATCATTAGTAGCATATTAGGAGGTATAGGAACGGGATTAGGAGCAATTAACACCATAGACGTTGACATTTTGGCTTTGAAATTAGGCAGAATGGGATCTGAATTAAATACCTTAAAACATCCCTTGGGTACTTCATTAACAGAGTTGTCTAATATACAACACAGAGTGACAGACCTGCTGCCTCAATGGTTTAAAACCAGACAGCAGGATTTGAATACTCTTATAAAAGCAATCGGAACTGTCCAAGGGAACCTGTCCCTTGCGCTCACCTGTTCCCAAGCACAAACATGGGCGCAGACCATAGCCCAGGATATCATCAGGGATGGCTTGGAGGGTATAATATCCCCAGAAGTAAGAAAAATAATAGAACAATATGGCATGGGAGAATTTGAGCTCTCACACCCCGAGTGGTGGAAACTAGTCCATTTTGCACTTACTCCCGAACACATAGAAGCACATGTTCTCACTATTAAAAATGCCGACGAATCATGGATCTACCCCGTTATACCCATGGGCGTATTGATCAACGATTCAATGATTTGGCCGGAAGACCTCCCAAGATGGGTAGTATATCATGAGAACAAATGGCAGGCTACCAATCTACAAGTCTGTACCGGAGAGAAAGGTTTGGGATATACATGTGCACAGGAGTATATAGACCCTGATGAACTGTGTTTTAAGAACGTGGGCAAATGCCATTACAAACTGGTCGAAGCGCCAATAGCATCCATGCTTGTATCCATCAATGTTTCTTGTGTATGCATAAGAACTGCATGTAAAAACGTAACTATAAATATCAAGTTTAACGTGATTGTACCTGAGAATGAAAATGTATGTATATGCAGTGTATATAGTGTTAAAGGTTGGGACATTGATTTTGTCCAAAAGCAGATGTCACTGGTTGACATATATACACATAATCAGTTATACGAAGGAATAGAACCAGTATTGTTAGGTACAAATATAACATTGATAAAACAGTTAATTAACCATCCGGAAATGATAATACAATTAGAGAAATTAAAAGAGCAGGGTTGAGAAATTGACCTAGCTGTACACCACTCTTCGGCTCAGATAGAAAGCGTGTTGGACAGGGTAAAAACGGCTAGCACTAACAACTGGTGGACTAGACTTTTTATGCCAGACCCTAGCCATTATAGCACATGGAAAATAATCTTTACACCAGTGGTGCTACTATGTATTGTGCAATTAGTAGTGTTTTTGTTAATATTCCACTTATACGTAACCATAAGAAAACTTAAGGCCTTGACATGGACCAGATCCACACGTGTCCTTTTTCATAATGATGGGGATCCTTCTTTGTGGATCGAACGACCCCATCAAGGAAGGGAAATGTAGGGTGTGGCTCTGGCCCCCTGTATCATCCCCTCCCCTAATGTATATAGTTAAAGTGACCTCCTATATGAGTAGACACTAGAGAGTCTACAGGACTGAAATGGACTTGTCAGTCAAACACCTAGAGGTCAAAAGTTTAGAGCAGGCAAACTGCCAAACCCGGAAGGGATATGAATAAACGTGTTAAGGAACCAATCAGAGAGACCAGAAGATCTAGAGGGTCGTGTGCAGACACTGAGAGTGCCGTGTGCAGCATCAGTGTCGGGTGCAAAATCCTAGCCAGGAGCGGGAAATCCCAGCTCACTGATTGGTCCCCTGGGACTCTCAGGAGTCTATATAAGATTTAGACAGACGACAGTTGGTGCTGTCTTCCTGGTACAGTGTGTATGCGTGGAAGGGTGATTAGAACTGTGGTTGCAGTGTGGGTAGGCTTTGTCAGGACCAGGAGCCGAAGCAGACGTGAGAACATCGAGGAAGAGAAGCAGACGTATCGGAAGGACAACACCAGGAAGGCGAAGAGCAATCGTGAGAGACTGTCAAATATCAGAGACACTGGGGAGCCCTTGGGTAGTTTTGGGATCTTGGGTTCACCCCTGTTTATTTGTGACCCTGTTTATCCCCAATAAATTACATATTTGTTTTGGAAAGAGAACTTGTGACCGTGGTCTTTCCAACCGCCTAGAGCCACCGATTTGATAGTGTGGAGGGAACCCTTCATTGGTGGTTACCTTGACAATTCCAGTGGTAACACTAACAACAGAGAAGGAAAAAGATAAGATTATTTGAGAAGGAAACTGTTTTCTTCATCTTCCTTGAATATGGGAATTGCAAATTATCAGGCAATCATAGGCAGATATTAGTTTAATCTCTGGGCCAAAATTTCACTTTTTACAAAGGATCTCCTGAAACAGTACAATAAGTCAGTCTATGCCCTTATCAAGAAGGGTCAAAATGTGGCCCCAACATGCCCTTAGAGACTCATTTGTATGTTTCAGATTCTACTTCTAGACTGGTAGCCTTTTTTATAACTTCGCAGACTTGCTGTGATGATGATCTCTGCCCTTTGAAACAAAGTAAAGATCAAGGATTTTCCATTTGAGGGAGACTCTCCATTCAGTTCTAAAACAGATGAGGCTTTGTAAAAGGTTAAAGAAATTAGATCTATGGCAAGATCTGTAGAACTCTTCCAATGTTTCAGGAGAACTCTTGCATCCTCATTTAGATACTAGCAGCAATATTACACACTCCTTTTGCTGTCATCTGACTACTTCTCTAAGAAAACATCAGTACCAACAGCATCCTCCTCTTTCTCAGTCTCAAAATAGGAAAAAAATCATCCAAATCCAAGATGAGATCAGAGAACTCTTCTACGATGACTTCTTTGCCTAACGTTAGACCTTAGGTTTAACATTACAATTAAAAGCAGCAAACCAGCCATAAATTCTCATTCTCTCCTGAGGAGACCATCTGTCCCATGTTCTCAATGAATGGCAAAACATCACTATAATTAGATGGGTTTGGGCTATTATAAAGGAAGGTTATACCATAAAGTTAAAGACCATTACGCCATTCCACCCTTCGCTCTTTCTCCTCTTTTCAGGGACCCCTCTCATGAGAGGTTTCTGAGGGCAGAAATCCATTCTCTACTACTACAGGGAGCAACAGGAGAGGATCTCAGGCATTAAGGTTTTATATCCATTATTTTCTGGTCCACAAAAGAGATGGAGGTTTTCAACCAACAATCCTAGAGCTGAGAAAACTAAACGAATACATCAGGAAGTTCGCTTCAGGATACTGATACTGACGCTCAGTTCAATCATTCTTTTCCTTTCTGCTCTTAATCTCAAAGAGACTCAACTTCCATATTTCCATTTGACCTTCTCCCAGAAAATATCTTTGTTTCACCCTAGCAGAGGACATTTCCAATACAAGGGTCTCCTATTTGCCCTTTCTACTGCACCTTGGAATTTTACAAAATGCCTTTCTCTAATAGCAGCTTTTCTGAGAAGACAAGGAATTTTTGTGTTCAATATCTCAATAATTGGCTTCTGAAAGCTCGCTCCAAAGATGGGTTGAGAACAAGGTCATTCTCTTCACATGTTCTCTATTCCAAAAAGTAGGTTTTCTGATTAACAAGAAAAAAATCCATATTGTGCCCAGTGCAAACAATTTCCTTCATAGGAGCAGTTCTCGACTCCAGAATAGCAAAAGCTCAACTCCCACAGGAAAAATTCCAGAAACTGCAATCCAACATACAATGCTTACTCCAGTAACCAATACAGGCAATACTGTTCTTCCTCACCCTTCAGTATCATATGGCATCAGCAATATATGTTACACCTTACACAAAACTCAGAATGAGAACTCTTAGCAAGAGAGGGTTACTCACCCAGTGCAGTAATTGAAGTTCTTCAAGATGTGTCCCCCACTTCTTCTTGTTGATTCTGATGCAGTTTGGGATAGAACGTAGGTAAGTGCTCCACTTTAGGAATTGTTGTGTCCCAGAGATTTTTGCAGCAGTGCCTGTCCAGGCCATGCATGCGCAGTGGGTGTCTCACAGTGTTGTTGGCGCTTCAACTGCTGCACACATGGCCCAACCCCCTCGGTTCCTTCTCTACTGTAGAGTTCTAACTATAAACTCCGAAGTAGAGGGGGGAGGGGGTTGTGGAGCACCAACAGGGACACACAGCTCAAAGAACTTCAGTTACTGCGCCAGGTAAGTAATCCTCTCTTCTTGAGTGCTGTTCCTGTGGGTGCTCTACTTTAGGTAACTGTAGAGCAGTGCCCTGTTGTGGATGGAGGAGACTTCAGAGTGTTTTGGGTGACAGATGTTCAGTCTGTAGAGTCTAGCAGTGTGGTATTGTCCAAGCTTCATGTAATTGCATAATGTTTTATAAATGTGTGCTCAGAGGCCCATGTCGCAGCTCTGGAAATGTCTATAAGACGTACATTGTTCAGGAAGGCAACAGAGGTCACCATCACCCTAGTGAAGTGGGTTCTAATCCATGAAGGTGGTTTTACTTTGCTTTGTTCATAGCAAAGGTGGGTGCAGCTAGAGATCCATTTGGAGAGTCTCTGGGTACATATTGTGGATCCCATGGATCATTCAGTGGTTGATATGAATAGTCTTGGTGATTTGTGGAATGTTTTGGTTCTATCTAGGTAGAACGCCAATGCTCTTCTGACATGTAGTGTGTGCCAGCTAGCTTCTTGTTGATTCTGATGCAGTTTGGGATAGAACGTAGGTAAGTGTATAACTTGATTTATATGAAAGGATGATGTTCCTTTGAGTGGAAATTTAGGGTGAGGTCTGAGCATCATTTTGTCCCTAAAGAAGATGATGTAAGGAAGATGCACCATGAGGGCTCCTATTTCACCTACCCTTCTAGCAGAGGTGCCTGCGACTAAGAATGCTACTTTCATTGACAGGTGCAGGAGTGAACATGTAGCAAGAGGTTCAAACAGGGAACCTGTTAGAGTCTTTAGCACTAGGTTTAAATCCCACATTGGTGTGGCTTATGGACTTCTGAGTATACATTTTATAGCCCAGTTAGGAAACATTTGGTGATGGGATGCATGAATGTTGATAGCCCTTCAATT
Source organism: Emydura macquarii macquarii (assembly GCF_026122565.2). NCBI lineage: Eukaryota > Metazoa > Chordata > Testudines > Chelidae > Emydura > Emydura macquarii. The sequence continues at coordinate 40,009,170 of NW_027132610.1, read as the reverse complement.
TTTTGATGAAACATGCTGATGGCTACAAGGTATACGCTAATGGAACTTGTGGAAAGGCCTGCAGTTTTTAGTTCTAGTAAGCAGTCTAGCACTCATGGGAGGGGTGCTTAAAAGTGCATTTTGATTGGCATCATGTATAGAACCTCTTCTATTTTTGCATATAGGTTTTATGAGTATATTGTTTCTGCTGTTAAGTAATACATGTTTGACCTGTTCAGAACAGTTCAGTTTCTGTTGATGGAACCAAGTAGGAACCAAGCCGTCAGGTGAAGCCTGTTGCAGAGATTTGCCATTGTCTTGAGACAAGAGATCCCCTTTCATAGGACGCTGTTGTGGAGTTTGAATTCACATTCTCATCAGATAAGGGTACCAAGGTTGTCTGGGACACGCTGGGGCAATCAGTATGACAGGAGCTTCATCATGAGGAATTTTGTATGCTACTCTTGATACTAATGGGATTGATGGGAATGCATATAGTAGTGTTGCTCTCCATTTAAGGAGGAAGGCGTCCCCTAGAAATTGGGGTCCTATCTCAGCTCTCAAGCAAAAGCGAGGGCATTTTCTGTTTGCTGTTGTTGCACACAGGTCTATTGTTGGGACTCCCCATAGTTCGAATATAGCATGTAGCACTGTTTTGTTCAGTTCCCATTCATGTTCTTGAAAGAATTTTCTGCTCAGCACGTCTGCCACTGTGTTCATACAACCAGGGAGGTATGAGGCTGAGATGTTTATCTTGTGGCCTTGTAAGGGTGTGGCTCTGTGCCCCCTCTATTCTCCCCTTAGTAACCATCATACTGTATATAGTTATAGGGAATCCATCCCTATTGTTAACATTGAGATGGGCCCCTGTCAATCAGGAGCCTTGGGTCAAAAGGTCAGGTCAGGCAGTTGGCTTAATCTGCCTAGTAACATAAAGCTGACCTATCAGAGGCCAGGATCATCTCTGAGGTGCCGTGCGCAAAACACCAGCATACCGTGTGCACAAGTAGAGTGCCGGGTGCAAAACCCAGTACGGCGGGAAATCCCTGTCTTGTGATTGGGTATGGGAAGCCCCTGTAAGGTTATATAAGGCCTGTGTGACCGACAGTTGGGGCTGTCCATCTGAGAGACAGTGTGGAGGGAGGATAGTTCCAACTGTGGTTTATAGGTATTTGGGTAGGAATCATCGGACCAGGAGGAGAAGAAGAGGTTACCATTAAGGAAGAGAAGTAGATGAGAGTAGCGAGGAAGAGAAGTAGACGGAGACTAGATCGATAACATCAACGCCAGGAGGTGAAGAAATAACCGTGAGAGAGAGACTTTGGGGAATCACCAAGGGTTGCGTTTATTAAGGTTTGGGTCCTGGGGTTCAGCCCCACATATGTTCTGACCCCTGTGTTCTTGTTTTGTTGTCACCTTAATAAATTGTCACTCTTTGTTTTCGAAGAAGGATCCCCTGACTGCGTGTTTGTTCATCGCCTGAGCACGTAGTTAAATAACGTCAGGGTCAAGACCCCTCACTCTGGCTTCGGGAGGGAGGGTATTTTAGGACACTGGCCCTTTTAGACCCCTTCTTTCAGAACAGCCTAGGCACCATTTCCACAGTCTTATGGCTTCCAAACATAAGGAGTAGGATTGGGCACCAAGCAGTCTGCTGGTTTATGTAGAACATGCAAGCGATATTTTCAGTCATCATTTGCACTAACCTGTCTGCATTCTGCAGAAGAAAGTGTAAACACGCGTTGCACACTGCCTGTAACTCAAGTAGACTGATGTGCAGATGAGCTTCTGTAGGTGACTACTGCCCCTGGATAGTGCAATGTTGCATATGGGCACCCCACCCAATTAGCAAGACGTCTGTTGTGATTATCATTGATGGTGGTTCTCATTGGAATGGCATCCTGTTGCAAACATTTTTTGGTTTCATCCACCAATGTAGTGAGTCTTTGATTTTGGGAGGTAATACCAATTTTTTGTTTAGGCTGTGCTTGTTCGGAGTGTAGACTGAATGTAGCCATCCTTGCAGGCAGCACACAGTGGCTGCCATATGCCCCAAAATTTGCAGGCAGGTATGTGCTACAATATACAGACTGGTCGTAATTACAGAGATGATATTTGTTAGTGTGTGGAATCTGTGTGTTGGTAATGATGCTCTGGCCTCTATGGACATGAGGTGTGCCCCTATGAATTCCAGTTGTTGCACGGGTATCATGGTTGATTTCTTCTCATTTATTTGTAATCCTAGGCTTTGAAAGAGGTAGATGGTCCTCTGTGTGTTGTTTAATGCCTCTGATCGCGTGCGACTTCTCAAGAGGCAGTCATCTAGGTATGGGAATAGGATATTCTCATGACTGAAAGGGTCTTGGAGAAGACCTGTGGTACTGTAGGATGTGGTTCAGGCCCCCTATACTGTTCTTCCCCACCTTGTATATAGTTGTGTGACCTTGTATATAGTATACCTCAGAGACTCTACCAGCACCTGTCAATCTTCCGAGAAGGGTCAAGAGTTCATGCCAGTTGGCACGTTCATTAACATAAATAAGTCAGATTAGCCAATAGAAAGAGACCACGTTCCCTTAAGGGCCGTATGCAAAGGCATTGGTGCCGTGTGCACATTAGAGGGCCGTGTGCAGTCCCTCAGCAGGGGCGGGAAATCCTGTTGACCTGATTGGTTCTCAGGAACCATCGCCAGCCTATATAAGATCTTGGCTGACGACAGTTGCTGTCTGCCGCCTTGCAGAGCGAACGCGTGAGGGTGTGATAGAAAGACTTGGTTGTAGGATTGGGGTAGGCTCGCCAAAGACCAGGACGAGAAGCAGACGCTGCCAGGACGAGAAGCAGACGTTACCAAACAGACGGCACCTCCATCCGGAGAAGAGAAACTGTGAGACTGTGTATAATATCTGAGACACGAAGCCCTTGGGTTATTATTCTGGGACCTTGGGTTAAGCCCTACTTACCTTTTGTGACCCTGTTGATCCCCTAATAAATTTGTTATTGTTTTCGAAGAACTCTTGGTATTGGACTATATTTCTGACTGCCCGCTGGGACCCATATTGCATGGGAGGAAAGGTACCTGCGATCCCTCCTTTTGAGGCTAACAAATTGGCGACCGCGGCAGGACTTTCCAGTCAGAAATATATTAATTAAAGGCAGGACCCTCAAATTCTTTATTGAATTCGGAAAATCCCCTGGTTTTATTATTTGAAATAGAGTGAGTCACAAGCAGTCTCAACTGCGTGGGAGGGACCCCCGGCACTAACAAAAGGATCTGATCACCCCTTTTGGGAGACCGCCCCGTCCCGCGTCAGTGCCGTCCACCGTCCGTTAACCCCCGTGAACCCCTACCAGGACATTAATTTGGGGACGCCTAAATTGTGTTCTGTCCGCGTGTGTCATCCGCACTGCATGGTTGTAACCCGTAGCCGGTGTGGCCGAAAACCCCCGACTGCATGATTCGTCTCCCCGGGAAGAGGGCAGAGGACCCTTTGATTTGAATAGGCTTGGAAGGCATTGCACCTGTAGCCTGTTGTGGTCCGGAGGATGGAATACAACAGGCAAGACTTATGCAAAGAAAACCTTTATTTAGGGAAAGAGGAAATACAAAACGCGTCTAGAGACGACTCACCCAATCACCGCGCCAGCTTACAACATAAGCCGGGTCTGACAAGCTTCGGTGGGCTATCAGAGACAGTCAATGTCTGGGTCATCTGAAGCACTGTCCCCCCCCGCCACAGGAGTTTTATTAGATCCCAAGGGACGTGTCTTGACTGCCCCCTTCTGGTCCCACCAATACTGATATGATTTGAGAGAGTCATATCTTATTTCCTGATACGTGACTGCCCGCTATCAACCTAATGGTGGATAGTAAGTTGTTTGATGCATCCTGACCATTTTTCCCGCCATTAGAAATTAACATGGCTTCTCCTCCCCCGATCCTAACGGTACGCTGTGGCTCACTCCACCCTTTGATTCTCTCAAATCATTCATCATAGAATAACAATAAAAGTTACAGTAAAAATGGTAAACGCCTGGAACTGTAATAATTAATGCATAAGGAACCTTTAAGCCATAAGGCGAACTGGCGAAGAAGAAGAGGTGATGACTCATATCCAGTGGTGTTCGTATCCCACTGTATTTATAGGTGCTTGTATAATTCGGATATTAATAAGGTTTGCAGTACATCGAGTAACTAACATTTTTAACAAACTACACAGTATGATAAAGAGTAAGAAAATTCCCACTCCCCAAAGTAAGTATTCAAGAATATTTCGTCCCCACAACCCTAGTTTGGTGGCAGCCCATTCCCAAAGTGACCATCCTCGCATGGAGTTAATTTCGGAGGCTGTTTTCCTTATATTTTTAACTACCTCAGTTACATTACCAGAATAGTCAGGTATGAAGGTACAGCATGGCCCCCCTTTTATTAAAGCACACACACCTCCCTGTTCTGCGAGGAGATAATCCAAAGCCAAACGATTTTCCAAAGTCATTTCTCTGTTAGCTTTTGCTTCGTCCTTAACTAAAGTCAAACCGGTAGCTGTATCATTAGCTATGGTCTCTAGGGCATGAGCCAATTCCGTAACTCACTGATCTACAATGAATGACCCTACACCTGGTGATAATAAACCGAGACTTCGAAGCAGATTCTTCCACCATGCTGGTGCTCGTTTTGGTCGTGATGGCCACTGTTCAGGGAGTTCAGAGTCATTAAACAACGCCCCAGGTCCTAGCAGAGCTAATCCAAAGGTACAGCGTCCCGACCAGGCTTCGGGCCATCCTGAATAACCATGCTGGCCACAAATGAGGAGATGTCCGGCCCTACTTGATCGAATAATATTAGGGTCAGTACAATAATATGTTTCAGCGTCAGAATTAGTATATCTCCATAAACAGACCTGTCCATCAACAGAACCACTGGGGGCATTCCAATGCCAAGTCTCGTTTTTATCGGCGCAGCTTAAGGCTCCAGCCATAAGATTCCAGACGTATGGCAGCCTATGAGTGCAATCAGGATCGGTGATGTTCCATGGCAATAAACCTCGTCTAGTCACTTCTGCAGCTGATAAGATAGAACCATCGGTGTGTTACCCTTCAGATCCTATCCAGGTAAACTCGGATTGACAGGTCTCCCTGAAAGCATCAATCGCTTTGCTCTAGGCGCTGGAATAAAGGGGTCTCAATCAAATCTGTTCCAAAACAAACTCATTTATTAAAGGTGACAGTAATGTACAGGGGCCAAAACGTGTATATGAATGAATCCCAGGACCCTTTAACCAACAATACAACCCATGGCAGATGTTTCCCCAATGTCTCTCTTTTAACACTCCTCACAATATTGCTTCGCCTCCTGGCGCTGGCCTTCGATCTGGTCAGATGGTATCCGTCTACTTCCTTTCCTGGTCTGACAGTCACGATTTAATAACAACGAAGCAACAACAGAACAAAACAGCAACAGCAGCAGTAGCCAGCCAGTCAGCATAAGCGTACGCAGCCTTATATAACTTCGCCCGGGTCTCTAACAGCCAATCACCTGGTCGGGATTTCCCGCTGGTGGCCGGATTTGCGCACGACACCACCCTTTTCGCACGGCACACTTAGGTTTTTGTGTCCACGGCACCTCAGGGTTGATGGACTCCCTGGTTGGCTGTCCTGGTCAGGCAGTTAGTCATTTGAACTTCCTGACCTTTGCCCAAGTGGCAGATTGGCTCTTTCATTTATAGCCACTAGAGACTCCACAACTATGTACAAACCTATATACAGGAAGGGAGGGTGTACTGCAGGGGGACAGAGCCACACCTTACAGGTGAGGGCAGCATGAGTGGCGTTAATAGTTAAATGACATCGTTCCTGGGTTCCTAAAAATATTCTTCCTGGTCCGGGTGCCACTTCCCAACATATTTCAGCTTGAGACAGAGGGTCATTGAAGAATACATGATGGAACAAGGGGCTTATTCCCCAAGCACGATCCTTAGTTGCAAGCTCTTCTGACCACTCTTCAAAGTCTGTTAAATTTCCTTCTATAGGGGAGAGGGAGAAAGGGGATTCATTGGCTGACGGGGGCTGTCGCCCACACACCCAACATCTAGATAGCCTCAGGGCCTTGGCGACCACAATAGTGGTCGTCACAAAGGTATTATCCCGCCAATCTTTGTCCTCCCCTGGGAATGAGCGCCACCAAGCTCCCTGTACCGTTATCATAGTTACAGCAATAAGTGCGAGAATCATCCCGCCCTTATAATCGTGGTTTGCAACACACAATGAAAATGAGAACAATTAATACAGCAGTAGTAAACAAAATAATAGCTGGAGGGTATGATAAGTCAGTCCAGAACTTTAAGTTGGTCCACTGGTCTTGTTGGGTCCACCAGTCGTTCGGTTCAAAGAGATACTACCTCTAGGACAACCACCTAGAGGAGATTAGCACTTCCCTCCCTGAATCATCAATAGCCACCCAGTGCCCTCCCCGAATTGGTTTTGCCAAAATCACTGACATAGATCCTCGTTTTGGGTGTTTAACTTTCACCGCCTGACCCACACATAATTTTGAATGAATGTTATATTTCATTGTTCCCGGTGCTATGGGCTCATCCGTAGAGGTGAATGCCTTCCAGAGTGGAGAGCCTGTACGACCTTGTCGGTTATTTAAGGCAGTTACAGAGGGGTATAAGACTGCTCCCCATCCCTTCAGAGGGAAAGAGGTACCGGGTGGCAACCGATTAGTCATCTGTGATTTTAACATTCCGTTCCAACGTTCAATAAGACCATTAGATTGCGGGTGATATGGGATATGATACACCCAGCGTATACCTTGATTATGGGCCCACTGTTTTACAATGGCATTTTTAAAATGCGAGCCATTGTCTGATTGTATCTCAGCTGGCCGGGGAAGGTGAGAGAACCATTGCGATAAACCTTGGATAACTGCCTCAGCAGTAGCTGACCGACATGGGTATACCATGCCGAGTCCGCTAAGGATCTCAACCCCGGTAAGGACATAACGCCACCCCTTGGAAGCAACTGGGAGAGGGCCAATAAAATCAACCTGCCATGCCGACCAAGGAAGTTTGCCATCTCGAAGATTAGCAAAAATCTGGCCATCATGGGTGGTCTGTCGACGATTGCAACATACCGGGCAAGCTGAGATTACATCCTTTACGTCTTGCCAAGTGAAAGACCAAGCTCTCAAACGCGCTTGTTTCATGAGATCTTCCTCCCCCGAATGACCCAAAGACATATGAAGCCACTCTAGTAAATTGCGATCAGGACTAGTATGAACAATGGCAACCACGGCGTGGACCATATTATTCCAGTGGGCAGCATCTCCGGTGTTAATAGACCGCTGGTGAGCCGAGACATGGCTGATGGCAATGTCTCGAGTACGAGCTATTGACAACAGCTCACGCCACCACTCCTGTCGCCAGACAGCCTTTCTTCGCAGCTCCCACCCTCGGGCTTCCCAATCTACTACCCACTTAGTGGCCCCTGCCCATACAGCAAAAGAATCAGTGTAAATGTAGTCTGCTCCAGCACGAGCGGCCAAGAGAGCTGCAAATAATTCAGCCTCCTGAGCAGTGCCATCAATTTCTTCACGGAGGGTCTGACCCGTTGTGGGTTCAATTGCACCAGCTACCCCCTTCCAGGTGGCTTTAATTCGTTTTGCACTACCATCAGTAAACCAGACACCTTTCCAATTTTGGGAATCGGGACCAAAAGATGTGACAGGAGGAGCATCACGAATAGGGGAAGGGGGAGACATAGAAACACCGGGTTCACCTTCCCGCCAAGGAATGTAAACTTCTGTAAGTTTACTAGTCAGTGGGGGTTTACCTTCTGTCCATGCTCGATGAGCGATATACATAATCAGTTTATGCATAGTACTGGCATTAGCAGTACCTTGTGGAATGGGGCGTGATTCTCTGATTCCCTTTAGAATGGGAATAGGAACTCTAAGTTCAACAGGGTCCTCCTGGGTGATGTCAGCAGTTCCCAACAGAGCTGCATGTGTGGCCACGACCATCTTTTCCCATGGAGAGTATCGCTCCTGAGCTTCCTGCCATCGTTTGCTACCAAACATAATAGGGAGCTCCACTGGTTTTCCCGACCCCCGTTGCCATAAACCAAAGGTATAACCATGGTTCGAGATATTAACATGTAGAGAAAAGGGAAGACCAGTTTGTATCGGTCCGAGAGCTTGGAATTGCTCCACGGAGGTGAGTAAAGTACGTAGGGCATTCTCGTGTACCTCTGTCCAATGCCAGGTTGATCGCTTCTTAAGAAGATCATAAAGTGGGCGTGCCACAAGGGCAAAAGCAGGAACATGGTGCCTCCAAAACCCCAATGTCCCGCGTACAGCCCTGAGGTCTTTAACTGATTGGGGAGTAGCCAGGGTTTTGAATTCAGACAGAGCCTCCTCAGGAATTAGCTCCCTACCCCCAACCCACTTAATTCCTAAGAAAATGACCTCTCTAGCGGGCCCCTGACGCTTAACGGCTGGAATGACAATATCCAAGGATTCCAGATGGGAGATCACTGCAGTCATGGCATGTGTCACAACATCCTCGGTGGGGCCCCCAAAAAGGATATCATCGATATATTGATATAATTTCACCCCTTGAGGAAGTGGGATCGTTATTAATTCTCGGGCAAGCATTGCATGGGCGATAGTGGGGCTGTGGACAAATCCCTGGGGCAAGCGAGTAAAAGTGTATTGGAGCCCTTTCCATGTAAATGCAAACCGCTCACTGTCTCCGGGCTGCAGGGGGATCATAAAAAACATATCTTTTTAAAACATATCTTTAATATCGATCGCAGCCAACCATGAATGGTTAGCGCGCTCGATCTCAAACTTTAATTCTAGTATGGAGGGTACGGCGGCATGTAGGGGGTCGGTAGCCTTATTTACTGCTCGGTAATCCACCGTTAATCACCATCCTCCATTAGGTTTTCGCACAGGCCATACAGGAGAGTTGTATGGAGAATGTGTAGGAATTATAATACCCCTCTGCACAAGGTCAGTAACTAAATTGGAAACAGCCTCAGTGGCTGTAGGATCGATTCGATACTGTCGGGTATGGACCAATGCGGTGGGAGGCAACGGTGGGGCTGGCTGAAGAAGGTAGACTGCTGAGTTAGAAGCAGCCTCAGCAGGAATCCACTTTCCCCATGTACCTGACAAAGCATGACAGCGCAACAGATCCATTCCAATAATCTCGTCTCCCCCATGACGGACCACCTCTGCCCAGGTAGGTTGGCGGTCCCCAGGTCCGCGTAACTGCTGGAGGGATAGCTGTCATGTGTCCAGAAGCAGCCTTGGCCAAACGTCGGCGCCCCCCATCAGATGCCACTAAACTTAGGGGGTTTCTCCCAACGCCCTGCTGGTCCAGAAGGTCACTAATAGCCAGTTGTTCTGTGGTGGTCTCAAATTGGTCGATAGTAGACCATGAAGGTATTTTGAATTCACGTTCATCCCTGGGCAGTGCGCGAACCATGCCTAGAGCTGCTTCCCAGAGAGTAAAAATGCCTCCTGTCGTTTCGGGTGGTGCTACGAGTTGTACCTCTGGGCCGAGGGAAAGAACTGCCACTTCTGCCTCATTCAAATATGTCAAGGCAGCTCCAGTGCGCCATAAACAGCTAAGCCACTCTATCCAGCGCTCACCCGGTTTCTTATGAAAGCGATCACTCAAATTACATAATTGTTCCCCCGTATATACCTGAACTCGTCGGGTACCCAGCTGACTCACTATGGTTGCTGCCGAGTCGGGAGGGCTAATTTGCCTCCCCTGCCGCCTCCCAGTCCCTGGCCCCCTCTGAGAGCTCCGTGGATGGTGGTCAGTTAGCTCCTCCTTAATTACGGGGTATAAAGGTATTGGACCCTCTAGTTGTTCTGTATAGGGAGGTGCCAGCTCATCCTCCTTTCCAAGGTCAGGTAGTAAATCAGAGTTGGGTCTGGGACTAAGAACATCACCGTCCCAGTCGCCATCTTCCTCGTCCCGGTAAATGGTAGCCCGAATTTGAGCTTCAGTAACCGGACGACAACGCTGAGCTTCCAAGGCTCTCTGCGTCATTGGGATCAATTTCCTTTCTAAAAGGGAAACCTGCCCCTGGGTAGCTAAGCAATTAGAGCGCCAAGCAGCGGCATCTCATTCTGCTCCAGCTCGAGAATCCTCTGCCTTATGCAGAGTCTCCTTTAAACCTTGTACTTCTGTGCATGCTGCATCTAATGCTTGACACAGAAGTCCTATGAAGGCATCCTTGCCTTTTCCCCGTCTACATTGACTGGCCTTTTGCCACTGAGTAAATTCAGCTTTAAGATCTTCGGAGGAACCCCAATGCTCCTTAATCCATTCCCCCACCCACTGTGGGGAACCCCATCCTAGCTCCTTTCCCCAACTATCAAAGAGTTGCCTGAAGGATCCCATCCTGTTCGTGACGCCAATTAATGTGGTCCGGAGGATGGAATACAACAGGCAAGACTTATGCAAAGAAAACCTTTATTTAGGGAAAGGGGAAATACAAAACGCGTCTAGAGACGACTCACCCAATCACCGCGCCAGCTTACAACATAAGCCGGGTCTGACAAGCTTCGGTGGGCTATCAGAGACAGTCAATGTCTGGGTCATCTGAAGCACTGTCCCCCCCTGCCACAGGAGTTTTATTAGATCCCAAGGGACGTGTCTTGACTGCCCCCTTCTGGTCCCACCAATACTGATATGATTTGAGAGAGTCATATCTTATTTCCTGATACGTGACTGCCCGCTATCAACCTAATGGTGGATAGTAAGTTGTTTGATGCATCCTGACCATTTTTCCCGCCATTAGAAATTAACATGGCTTCTCCTCCCCCGATCCTAACGGTACGCTGTGGCTCACCTGTCACGAGCCCGAAAGGCCGGCAGAGCTGGGGATTGGAGGGAGAGACTGCCCGTCCGATTGAACCGTCTGGTGAGAGGCCGAAACCCTCGGGGATCCGGCGGGAAAAGTCTGGTGAGAAGCCGAAAACCTCCGGGATCCAGCAAAGGTATAAGTCCGGTTCGGGAACAAAACTCCCGTGGACCCGGCATCCTGCGGTGGGACGGACACAGTATCCGAGCCGCATAGCGTTGTAGAAGGCCGAAAACCTTGCCACAGTAAACCGCTAGTTTTAAAAAGGGAGTACGGACCGAAAATCCGCCCTTGGATAAAGACGGTGCGTACTGTGACGCCATTTTGGGACAGTGTCAAGGACATCTCTCTGACACTGAGGCGAATTGTCTGTGAGGCGAAAGCCGCCATTTTTTAATCGACCCAACGGTCAATTCAAACCGTTAAAGAACCATCTGAGATTCTCGGGTGGATATTTGTGAAAAATCGTAGCATCTGAGATTCTCAGGTGTCTATTAGTAAAAGGTAATCTAGTGGTAGTGTGTAATAGAAGCACACTGTAAAAATGAATACTAACATTACCACAGGAACATCAAGGAAAATGAGCAGGAGTGAGCGGAAAAATAAAATTCAATTTGAGTGCGATTTCATTGATTATGCCAAAATAATGATGTATGGGAAGGTGTTGATTTTGGGGAGGTAGCACCCCTGCAGGTACTAATTGATCAGTGGAAGGACTTTGTCACCAACAAACCTAAACCCACTAAGAAATTAAAGAAAAGATCTATGCTATATGGATTGGTTAAGGTGGTAAAAGCTTTGGAAAAGGCTAATCGGAACCTTAATGACAAGCTCAGCACGGGAGCCGCAACGCTCGCCGCTTGCGAGGCCCGAGTGCTCGAACTTCAAAAATCAATCGAATACGGTAATGCGGACCGTCGCCGTATCGACGAAGGTGCTGCTGTCAGGGAACTGACTCAGCGTAAACAGATAGAGAGGCTGGAGGCTAAAGAAGCCATAATTTCTAAGGATTTAAAATCAAAAGATAAACAATTAAATAAAATGACAGAAAGTTTTAAAGATTCTCAGGCTGCGGTCAAGCATCTGTTAATAGAATTGAAAGAGGCTACTACCTCTGGGAATCCTGAAAGCCATAGGCAGTGTCAGAAGCAAATAGGACAACTGCAAACTCAATTAAGGGAAGCAAGGGGGCTTCTTAATAGCAAACCGGCAATGCACCCTATTAAAAAGGTCACGTTTAAGGATGATCGATATAGCTCAAATGAATCATTGGTATCTGAAGATTGTGATTATGATTCAGATTATTGCCCGGATTTCTGGAATAATCCTGAACCGTCAGCACCTATCGATCATGATCTTGAAATACCGATTAACCCTTTGACCACCACAATTGTAAAAAGACCTGGTCGGGATGACATCACCCGTCAAGAGGTTAAGAGTTATTCACCTGAACAGGCCAGAGCTATGGGGAAAACCTTAGGCCCTTTGAGCCGGGAAACGGTAGTTAATTGGCTTGCTCGAGTGGGGGAAACCCTGTACCTTCAGTGGATGATGCGGTGGCCTTGACTCGAGAGTGCATGGCGCAGGAAGAATTTGCCAGCCTACCTGCAGACCTACAATTGGGATCTTTACCAAGCATGACAGAGTTTTTAACAAGAATTTTAAATTTCTACAAACCTGGGCAGAGTATATTTGGCCTCTTTTATAATGAGAGACAACAAGCCCATGAGAGACCCGAACAATACATGTTAAGAAAGAAACTCCTCTACAAGTTATCAGGAGCAAATTTCATGGACACTCCAGGTTTTCAAGAAGAACTGGTACGAGGTTTGGCACCTGCTATGAAGCTAGCCCTGAGCGCAATTGACCCTACCGAAATGACGCTAAATGAAATTGAGGAGAAGGTCAGAACAGCTCATGATCTTCACGACGAGGCTTAAGGTAGGAGGGTACCGTCCCGTAATGCTCATAATACAAGAGAAACATCAGGAATGGGAAACAGAAATTTCGGTATGCCTCAGCAAAGTAAATACGACAAGAACTTCAATGACACCTACCGGAGAAAAGGAAACATCAGAATCGGTCAAGTGAATACGCCATCGTCTGAAAGAAGCAAATACGGTAATGGGAAAACGTATGGTAAAAGCCCGCAAAGAAGCTCATCTCTGGACCGGAAAGACTTCAGAAAAAATAATAATGGACAGAACAATCAACGATCAAGTAATACTGATTGGGAAGAAAGAGCTTCTTTAAGACGAGCAGTTTTTCAGCATCTGTTAAAGTATGAGAAGTTTGATGATATCAACGGGCTACCAATAAACGAACTGATTCACCTTTTGAATAAACATGAGACAGGACAAGGCTTTGGTCCCAGCAGCAAGGAACGTAAACCCAATTTGCAATGAAGATACCGAGTTCCTCTGGCTCCCATTAAAGAAGTTAATGAAATAGAAGAAGACCAGTGGGGGAGACCAGTAGTAAACACCATCATTGAGGGGAACTTCGGAAAACATGCAGTAAAAATGCTGGTCGATACAGGAGCAGCAGCTTCTGTAATCTCAAATCAAAATTCTACTAATCAAAATGAGTTTCCTATTCAAGCTTGGAAACAACTTGAAGGCTTCAACGGGAAGACATCCTTGGTCCCATTTACAACGAAATTGAAATACAGTATTGGAAGTATGACAGGTTATGCATCATTTGGAATAAAGAACTTGGGAGAAGTTGGAATCCTAGGAAATGATATTCTAACTAAATTAGGTATTATAATTTATATTCCCAATAAACGCTTATGGAGCAGAGGTGGAGATTTGATCCCATATCAGATCTCAGATACCTGTAGAATCAACGCAATAAAATATCCTGATGAAATACAGTTGCCAACATGGGAAAAAGACATCGAGCAAATTACACAAAAATGGATAAAAATATTTTCCACCCACAAGCTACAATGTGGAAAAATCAATCAAGAAATCATGGTATTGGGACCAGACCCAAAACCTCAAAGACAATATCAGTATCCAGTCCAAGCCCAGGCAAGTCTCCATAAAGTAATTAAAACACTAATGGACCAACATGTCATCGTGTCAACCAGTAGTCCCTGTAACGCCCCATTGTGGCCGGTTAAGAAAGCAGATGGTGTATCCTGGCGCATGACAATAGACTATCATGCCTTAAACAAGATCACTCCACGAATGACGCCAGTAGTTGCAAAATTTCCCGATATCATGTCAAAAATCAGTGAGGGAAATAGATGGTTTTCTGTTTTAGACCTAGGAAACGCCTTTTTCAGCATCCCAATTCATCCGGATTGTTGGCATAAGTTTGCCTTTACATTTGCTGAGGAGCAATACACGTTTACCAGGCTCCCTCAAGGATTTCATAATAGTCCGACCATATGCCACAAAGCTGTAGCAGGCATGTGGAAAGAATTTAAAGACCGTGAACATGTAGTTTCCTACGTCGATGATATCTTAATAATGACCAAGACAAAAGCTGACAATCTCCGTGTATTAAATAATGTATTGCAGAAAGTATATGAAACCGGATTTGTCATAAATCCAGAAAAGGCGCAATTGGTTTCGAAGCAAGTGACACACCTAGGGGTAACTCTGGGTATTGAAGGCAGAAGTCCAAACGCGCAACGCATAGAATTGATAAGCCGACTACCCATTCCAACTGATGTCAGCGCTTTGAGATCCTTTTTAGGTCTAACTGGATTCTCAAGAGACTTTATATACCAATATTCAATGATCGCCAGACCTTTATATAAATTGTTAAGAAAGAATAACGATTGGGAATGGGGAGAAGATCAACAAAACGCATTCGTCACTTTGAAACAATCATTGATGTCAGCACCAGCTTTAGCATATCCGGACCTGTCCAAACCTTTCCTGTTGCAACTTGGAGCCACAGAGAACAGCATCAGTGCTATCTTAGCACAAAAACAAAATGAAAAGGAAAAGGTAATAGCTTATGCGTCGCGCAACTTAAACAACATTGAAGAACAGTATACTGCGTGCGAGAAAGAAGTTTTAGCACTAGTTTGGGCCCTTGCCCATTGGGAGTACTTGATCGGACTGTCGCCTGTGGTGTTAAAAACTAAACACACTCCCACGAAATACGTTTTAACTGGGAAAATTAATAACGGCAAAGTAAGTAGTCCCAGACTTGCAGGATGGACTCTTGCATTAGTAAATAGAGACATCTCCATCACGGATCCTAATGCGAATGTATTAGCGCCCTATGCATTGATCATTCAAGGAGCAGAGCATCAGTGCCCAATTCCATCCGAAATGATATCACACATTGAATCTCCATTCAAAGTAATCAAGGAAAAAGATATATAATTGCAGGAAACAAACATCTGGGCTACTGACGGTAGTGTAACCCATGGGTCCTAGACCCTATACTGCCCCTCCCCTGTATATAGTTCAGTCATCTTTTATATAGTAGCCATTAGAGAATCGCATTTAGATAAGGTCAAAAGTTCAGCCAAGGTGGCAGTTATGTTTACAGATTCATAAGATAGGAACCAATCAGATGGCGCCAGCACCACTAGGGGGCCATGTGCAAACCTTAGAGGGCCGTGTGCACAAACGGCAGGGCCGTGTGCAAAAGGCATGTGAGGCGGGAAAATCCCCTTCACTGATTGGTGCTCAGACTCCTCTGAGAACCTATATATAGACCTGGCCAACGGTTCGGTGTGTGTGTGTGTTTGGTTGGGTGTGTGTGTGCATGTATGTTTCTGGTCGGTTTAGCGTGTTTAGTTGTGTGTAAGAGCTTGGGTTATTGTGGGTTGGTTAGATTTGGTTGTAGATACGGGTAGGAACATCGAGGAAGAGAAGAAGACGACAGCGGACCGGGAGTAGAAGCAGACGCATTGATGGTTGATGACACCACCAGCTCGGTGAAGAAAGAGCGTGAGACTGGTTAAAACCTAGAGACATACTCACCTGATTGGATCCCTGTATACCATCCTAGTTATATGTGACTCTGTTTCCCCCTTTTTAATAAATCAGTTTTGTTTTCGAAGCATATTGATTGACAGCATATTCTTCCGGTCCTGCGGGCCCCTACCACTGGGGTAAGGGAACCCTCCTTCTGGTGAATTGGGCTTAGCCAGTGATACTCGTGGTCAGGGTTAGGCTAACAAATTGGCGACCACGAAGGGACCCTTAACTGGAAGAATATAATTAAATGAGAGCCGGACTCTCCAGTTTTGATTTATTTGGAAACAGTATAAAGGTCTTGGGGATCCTCCCACGCCGAGGACAGATCTTACCTAAGGGACTGATCACTCCTGGGAAAGACTGGTAGTACACCGTCTGCCTTGGAAAAACCTACAGCCAATAGTTCCGTTTGGGGACGCTCAAACTGGATTTCCCCCCCAATAGACTCACGGAACATCATTATCCCACCACCACATCCGGTGTCGGAGGGACCGAAAACCCCTCCGGGATCGTTATTTTTGTATTAAAATAAAGGACAAGGTGGTCCTGCTTGGATCGGCCTAAGAGCCGTTTGAAAAGGCATAGCGCCTAGAGCCTGACGTGAGCCCGGAAGGCCGTCAGTGCAGGGAATTAGCAGGAGAGACTGCCCGGCCAATATTGGATCGGCGGGAGAGACTGCCCGACCGGTAGAACTGTACGAGAATGGGCCGAAAACCTTAAGGATTTGTACAGGGAAAAATTGAAAAGAGGCCGAAAACCTCTACAATATAAGTCCGGCTAGGGATCGCGTTCCCGGAGACCCGGCGTTGAAACAGGCTTGGACTGCCAGCCTTGAAAGGTGTTGCCGCGGGCCGAAAACCCGTTAGACGTCATTAGGGATCAGCGGGGAAAGAAAGACCCACTGACGTCCTTAATCTCTTTGGGGAAAGAAAGACCCATTGAGGGAACGGTTAAACCTTTGGGGAAAGAAAGACCCATTGGGAAAGTAAGTGCACTCCTTGGGGAAAGAAAGACCCATTGAGGGAGCGGTTAAACTTTTGGGGAAAGAAAGACCCATTAAGTAACCATTACGCCATAAGCGCCCTGTGGGAAAAGAAAAACCCACAGAGAAACCACCATTTTGAGCCTCGTATAAGGCGTGAGAGCTTGTGAAAGCCAGTGAACTGCCATATCAAGTGGCACTTTAAAAAAACAGCTTAAATTTTAAGGTTTTGAATTTCAGGTTATCCTGAGGGTGAACGGTTTACCGTAACCCCTGGACATCATTTTGCAGATCTAATATAAGTCCAATCACTTTTTACATACTCGCTTATATTAGCTAGTACCACGTTTTACACGGTATCTTCTAATATAAGCGCAACTAAAAACTAAGCATGAGTACTACAACGGAAACAACAATGAAGATGAGCAGGAGGATGGAGACAAATAAAATATCTTTTGAATATGATTTCAATGAATTTACTAAAGGAATGAATGTATGGGAAACAACTGATTTTGGGGAACTAGCCCCTATGAAAGTTTTGATAAAGCAATGGGAGGCATTTGTATCTGGGAAGCCTAAACCCAATAAAAAGCAAAAGAAAAGGGCAATGCTATTTGGATTTTTGAATGTGGTAAATGCTCTGGAGCTTGCCAATGGCAAATTGCAAGAACAGTTAAGCACGGGAGCCGCGGCACTTTTTGCCAGCGAGGCCCGAGTGCGGGAATTGGAACAAACAGTCCAGTGTGGTAATATAGATAAGCGCCGCACTGAGGAGATAGCTGCTGTCAGGGAGCTGACGCAGCGAGGCCAAATCGAAAGGTTAGAGGAAAGAGAGGCCCTGGCCACAAAAGAATTAAAGATTAAAGAAAAACAATTAAACAAAATCATGCAGGAGTTTAAAGACTCCCAGTCAGCTGTAAAAAGGTTGCTGGTGGAGTTGAAGGAAACTTCTGCCTCCAAAACGGGAAAAGAGCATGTACATTGCCAGAAGCAATTAGACCAACTGCAGCAGCAGCTGAGTGAGGCCAGGGGCTGTTACAAACCAAAACGGGTTCCCTCCATGTTAAAAAGGTGCACTTTAAAGATTCATTCTATGATTCCCAAGAATCAATTGTGTCTGACGATTATGATTCTGATTACCCCGATTTATGGGATAATATTGAACCATCGGCACCTAACAATTATGATAATGATGATAAATTACCTATCAATCCATTGATGACCACTATTGTAAAGCGACCAGGTCGGGATGACATCACCCGACAAGAGGTGAAAAGCTATTCACCAGACCAGGCCAGAGTAATGGGGAAGACCTTGGGCCCATTGAGCCGGGATACGGTCGTAAATTGGCTTTCCAGGGTGGGGGAAACCCTATATATACAGGTGGATGATGCGGTGGCCTTGATTAGGGAATGCATGTCCCCTGAAGAGTTCGCCAGCTTACCCTCGGATGTACAGCTAGGTACAGTTCCTAACTTAACTGAGTTTTTAATGAGAATTTTACAATTCTTCAAACCGGGAGCCAGTATTATAGGACTCTATTACAATGAGAGGCAATTAAACACAGAAAGGCCA
Organism: Emydura macquarii macquarii; assembly: GCF_026122565.2. Classification (NCBI taxonomy): domain Eukaryota; kingdom Metazoa; phylum Chordata; order Testudines; family Chelidae; genus Emydura; species Emydura macquarii. The sequence continues at coordinate 39,990,798 of NW_027132610.1, read as the reverse complement.
GAACAGTATATATTAAGGAAAAAACTGCTATACAAGCTGTCTGGCGCAAATTTTATGGACACTCCGGGATTTCGAGAGGAGGTGGTCAGAGGTCTTGCACCTGCAATGAAGCTCGCGTTAAGCGCCGTGGATCCAACCGAGTTAACATTAACAGAGTTAGAGGAAAAGGTACGAATAGCACATGATCTCCACAACGAAGCATATGGAAGAAAGCCACAATACCGTAATACTTCTAATGAGAGGTCCAGCGAACGACAAAGATATGGAAGTGGTAATCGGAACGTGAACGTACCTACCTCAAATAAATACGACAAGGAGTTCAATGATACTTACCAACGAAAAGGCCATATACGAATCAACCAAGTTAATGCGCCCTCTGCTGAGAGAAGTCGAGTAAACGATAGAAGAGTTCCAAACAAAGGGGATAATAAACAACGAGCTACCTCTTTAGACAGGAGAGACTTCAGGAAGCCTGACTTCAGAAGCAATAATCAGGGCACCAACAATAACAACTGGGAAGAAAAGGCATCCCTGCGTCGAGCAATTTTTCAACGACTGCTAAAGTTTGAGCGATTTGATGATATTAATGGACTACCTCTCTCAGAATTAATGAGATTATTGACAAAGCATGAATCTGGAAGAATTCCACCTACAGATAATAAGAATCATCGTCCAAATTTACAGTGAAGTTGCCGAGTCCCTCTAGCCCCAATCAAAGAAGTTTCGAAATTTGAAGAAGATCAATGGGGTAGACCCATTGTAAAAATGATCATTGAGGGGGATTTCGGAGAAAGAAGCCTAAAGATGTTGGTCGACACTGGGGCGGCGGCCTCCATCATTAGTGAAAATCAATCAGAGAAGAAAATCAGCTGGCCTATTCAATCGTGGAAAAGGCTTGAAGGTTTCAATGGAGCAACATCCCTAGTACCATTCACAAAGGAGCTAAAATGTAAAATAGGAACTATGGATTGCAGAACATCATTCGGAGTTAAAAATTTAAACGACGTGGGAATCATCGGGAACAACATCTTAATGAAGCTGGGAATAATAATTGATATACCCAACCGCTGCTTATGGAGCCGAGGAGGGGATTTAATTCCACTGCAAATCTCCAACAATCACCGGATCAGTGCAATTAAGTACCCGGATGTGATCAAGATGCCTGCGTGGGAAGAAGATGTAAATCAAGTAGTACAAAGATGGATTGAGGTATTTGCCAAGCATAAATTACAATGCGGGAAGATTCAGGAAGAGGTGATGGTAATAGGACCAGACCCGCCTCCGCAAAAGCAGTACCCATATCCTATCCAGGCACAGGCAAGCCTACACCAAGTAATTGATGTATTGATGGACCAGAAGGTAATCATACCCACGACTAGTGCTTGCAACGCGCCGCTGTGGCCGGTAAGAAAGGCGGATGGATCGTCATGGAGGATGACAATAGACTACAGAGCGTTAAATAAGATCACGCCGAGAATGGCACCCGTGGTAGCAAAATTCCCACACATTATGTCAAAAATAAAAGAAGGAGCAAAATGGTTCTCAGTACTGGATCTGGGCAATGCGTTTTTTAGCATCCCCTTGCATCCAGACTGCTGGCACAAATTTGCTTTTACCTTTAACAATGAACAATATACTTTTACTCGATTACCTCAAGTATTCCACAATAGTCCTACAATTTGTCACCGAAACGTCACCCGAATGTGGAAAGAATTAAAAAATAAGGAACATGTGGTTTCCTACGTAGACGACATACTAATCATGACGCACACTAGACTAGAAAATTTACAAGTATTAAATGATGTCTTGCAACGGATATATGAGACAGGGTTCATAATTAACCCACAGAAGGCTCAACTGGTTTCTGAATCTGTGACGTACCTAGGAGTAACCCTAGGGGCCGAAGGCAGAAGCCCAGATAGCCAACGAGTGGAAATTATTTCCAGATTACCAGCACCTACTGATGTAAGCACCTTGAGATCCTTTCTCGGGCTTACTGGATTCTCTCGAGATTTTATTTATAAATACTCCGAGATAGCAAAACCCTTATACAAGTTGCTAAGGAAGAATATAGAATGGGAGTGGACCGAGGAACAACAGAATGCCTTCGTCACTTTAAAAAGAGCACTAATGGACGCGCCTGCCCTCGCATACCCAGATTCCTCAAAACCTTTTACCCTGCAGTTAGGGGCCAATGAAATCAGTATAAGTACAATACTAGCTCAAGTCCAGAATGGGAAAGAAAAAGTAATAGGGTATGCATCTAGAAATCTATCTACTGTGGAGGAACAATATTCCTCATGTGAAAAGGAAGTATTAGCGTTGGTATGGGCACTTTCCCATTGGGAATATATTATTGGGTTATCCCCTATTATTTTAAAGACGAGGCATACCCCGACAAAATATGTATTGACGGGTAAGATAAACAACGGAAAAGTTAGTAGCCCTAGGTTAGCTGCCTGGACACTAGCATTAGTGAATCGAGAAGTGTCAGTGGCAGATCCTAGTAGCACTTTATTAGCACCTTATGCACTTATTTTGCAAGGTGTGGAACATAACTGTCCTATCCCTACAGAGATTACAACGTACCTAGAATCACCGTTTGAACTAGTTAAAGAAAAGGCAATTATGATAAAAGATCATTGTATATGGGCGACAGACGGAAGTAGTTATTATATACAGGGTGTTCCATCTGCGGGTTATGCTGCCATCCAATTGGATACTAACCATATACTACAAGGACGAGTTAGACCTCCGTCGGCACAACTGGGCAAGGTAATAGCAGTAGCCGCTGTGCTTGAAGTATCTGTGCTGGAAAAATCAATTGTAATAGTACTAGATTCAGATTGGGTTCTGCGAGCATTATTAGATTGGATGCCAGTATGGCTTCAACATGAAATGAAGTCAAGTGATGTGAAACCTGTTATGCATGCCCAGCATCTACAATATATCTGGAATATAGCCACTAAAAGGCAGAGCAAAATACAGCTGTGCAAAATAAAAGCTCATTCAAAGTCCAAGTCAAAACTGCAGGAATTAAATCAGAAAGCAGATTCACTGGCCAAAGAAGCGGTCACTATGGATGATACTAAACTATGGATACGTCCTTACATGGAAGCTGCTAAAGTATGTGCAATTACTAGAAGTAAGACCAATGTTGTAAAGGATGAATCAAATCTACCGGACATCGCCACCCTGCAATCATTGGACCCCGATATACAAGAGTTACTGAATAAGGGCCAACATAAATTATGGACTATTTATAGAAATAAAGATAATCTAATCATGGCATGTAATAAAGAATACGACTTACCGGTAATTGTCATGCCTGCACTTTTGAGGAAAGAATTAATTAGTTTAGCTCATAATCAAGGCCATTTCGGGGCTGAAAAAGTGGTGAATAGAATTTTAAACATAGCATGGTGGCCCGCCATCAACGACGATGTCTGTCGATTCATAAATAACTGTTTACAATGTGCTGCTAACAATGCGGACTCTAGAATAATCAAAGGACCATACCAGCATCAAAAGATCGTGGGTCCATGGGAACGCATCCAGTTAGATTATATAGGACCGTTACCAATCACTGCCAGAGGTTTTAAATATGTTTTAGTAATTGTTGACAGCTTTTCCAAGTGGATAGAGGCCTATCCGACACGTAACAATACGGCCCTAACAACCGCAAAGAAATTAGTAAATGAAACTATTGCCAGGTTCGGCATTCCAAATACCATCGATTCCGATCAAGGCCCCCACTTCATTGGAGAGGTCATTAAACACCTGAGTATAGCTCTCGGTATTAATTGGAAACTGCATATTGCAGGCCACCCACAATCATCGGGGTTGGTAGAACGATCCAATCGCACGCTCAAGGCTGCGATGAGAAAAGTGGTGAATAGTTCAGGGAAAAATTGGGATCAACAGCTCCCAATAATACTAATGGCGATTAGATCAACTATTGGGTCGCATGGGTTCACTCCCCATGAAATAGTTACAGGTCGCAAAATGAGAACCCCAGAAATTTGGTGGGTTCAAGGAGGGGTGCCTCCGGACGAATTTCAAAATAATATTAAAATGTCTGAATGGGTACGACAATTACTAGATCATATAGCACAGATACAAATTAAGGTTGCACACCAATTAGGCACCAATATAAAAACCATGAATCATAAGTTAGACAACAAATTTAAATACGTGCAGTGGCAAATTGGAGACAAAGTACTATATAAATGGTTTAGTGAGACCGGACATGTATTAAGCCCAAGATGGGTAGGACCATTTTCTATTGTTAATAAGGCTAGCCCTACGGTCTATCAACTGGCAATAAAGGACCACAAGGGAAACACGTGGTTAAAGTGGTTCCATTCCACACAGCTCAAGCAATGGAAAGGAACCTCTGAAGCACCTTTAAACTCTGATTGATAGAATAGTAAATAAAAACGATTAATATGTAATTAATGTTCCTTTACTATTCTAGGAGGGGATATATGCGGAACCCCAACCACTCTGTGGCCGCCATCCAAGCAGCCAAGTGGAATAATATCAACAATTATTACGACCTTGACAAAATCCAAGGCCAAATATGTTTTACCATCGCAATTTTGTTACTTCTATTGTTAATTATATGCTGGAAACCACGATTGTAATGTTGATAAGCATGATTATAGTTTTATGGAATAATTATGTGGTGAGTTTACAAATAACGCAAGGCCAGGTATTTCGATGTAAGGCCATTAACGTTGCACCAAGGGAGCGTAATCTGTCCGTAAAAGGGGAAAGACCTTTTCCATCTTCGGAAAGGATAGTTGATATCTTTACGGGAATGGAGGAAGGATCGTGCAATATTTACTGGAACCAAATGCTATCAAAAATCCCAAATATTGAGGATAAAAACCACTCCTCTTTACATAAGGAAATTCGCACGGCCATCATTATGGGGCAACTTTTTAGAGACAAAAAGAAAAAGGATGAATGTATGTGGTATACCCCATATGAGGCCATTTTTAATAAATCAATTACGTGCGAAAAAGTAAACATGAACCCCGAGCATTGTGTAGAGATGAGATGGTACACCCCTAAAATTATGACGGAAGGCATACATAGCTTCTATTTTGAGGCAACTATGGTCGAGGCTAACAAATCTCTGGACATACTAGTATATTTTGGAGAACAACTGAAAATGGTATCAATTCCATGTAGACGAGCACAAACGCCAACAAAAGGGTTTGGGATAACAAATCCCCACTGTGAAGACAGCAGATCGAACCCAAATTGGCTATGCAAAACGGACATATTAATATCAGTAACACCATCTGATTCAGGCCAATGGATCGCCTATGGGCCATGGGAATCGCATTGGTCCCAGGATCACATCGTAGTAGGAGAACCGATTGTAACAAAAGGTGGACCCGTAGTCGTAGGGAGACAACTTAAAAGAAAGGTGCTGATTCAGCCCCAGTACGCTCTTATCCACCTAGATATAGATATGGACGTAAGATTAAATGAGGAACTGCCAATCTGTAACTCATATACTAAGGCCATCCGACAAGGCTGGGCCAATTGGATACAGAATATAGACAGTACTTTCTATAGAGGAAAAAGAGATCTCGTTAGCACTCTCCTCGGAGGTGTGGGAACGGGACTAGGTGCTGTAAACACCATAGATCTCAAATACTGGCTTCTAAGCTAGGAAGAGTTGGGACAGATTTAAATAACTTAGACCACCCGTTGGGTACATCCCTCACAGAATTATCAAGTATTCAGCACAAAGTCACGGACCTATTGCCAACATGGTTTAAAATTAGACAGCAAGACTTTAGTGCAATAATAAAAGCCGTGGGAACCCTACAGGGTAATATATCTCTCGCCATTGCTTGTTCTCAAGCGCAAATATGGGCTCAGACTTTGGCACAGAATATTATTAGAGATGGTATGGAGGGAATCATTCCTCCCGAACTGAAAAAAATAGTTATCCAATACGGATTAGGAGATTTTGAATCACAACACAGTGAATGGTGGAAACTAGTGCACTTTTCTATGACCCCTGAACAGGTCAAGGCCCACATACTAACTATTAAAAATGCACAGGAGGCGTGGATTTATCCCATCATCCCTATGGGCATTTTCGTTAACAGCACTTTATTATGGCCTGAGGACCTTCCCAAATGGGTTGTGTACAAAGACAATAAGTGGTACGCCACTAACATGCAAGCTTGCACAGGGGAAAAGGGATTGGGATATTCTTGCGTACAAGAATATCTGGATCCAAATGAATTGTGTTTTCAAGAGACTGGAAAGTGCCATTACAAACTGATGAATGCACCAAATACCTCAATGATAGTTTCCATAAATACCTCATGTGTTTGTATCCGTACCTTATGTCCTATACTCACTGTAAACATCAAGTATAACGTTTATGTAATTAATCATGAAAATATTTGTCTCTGTAATGTGTATAGTGTAAGCGGGTGCGACTTAAATTTTGTTCAAACGCGAGTCACCCTGACTGATATCTACGAGCACTATTCACTTTATAAAGGGATAGAGCCTGTACACCTAGGCACTAATATATCGTTGCTACAGCAACTTATTAGCCATCTGGAAATGCTATATCATCTACAAGCATTGAAGGATGAGGGAAGAGATATAGACTTGGCGGTCCATCATTCTGCCATGCAAATAGAGGCGATACTAGACCGAATTAAGAAAACTACTAAGGATAGCTGGTGGTTTCGCTTTTTAAATCCTGAAGCCAACCAGTACGGAAGTTGGAAGGTAATATTTACACCAGTCGTACTCATTTGCATCATCCAAGGAGTAGTGTTCGGATTTATCTTCCATTTGTATATACGTGTACATAGACTTATGTTGTTAGCCGGGTCTAGACCCACTTTTGTACAGTTTAAAAATGATGCGGACCCTTCTTGATTCTCATAGAAGGCCCCCCATCAAGGAGGGGAATTGTAACCCATGGGTCCTAGACCCTATACTGCCCCTCCCCTGTATATAGTTCAGTTATCTTTTATATAGTAGCCATTAGAGAATCGCATTTAGATAAGGTCAAAAGTTCAGCCAAGGTGGCAGTTATGTTTACATATTCATAAGATAGGAACCAATCAGATGGCGCCAGCACCTCTAGGGGGCCGTGTGCAAACCTTAGAGGGCCGTGTGCACAAACGGCAGGGCCGTGTGCAAAAGGCATGAGAGGCGGGAAAATCCCCTTCACTGATTGGTGCTCAGACTCCTCTGAGAACCTATATATAGACCTAACCAACGGTTCTCGGTGTGTGTGTCGGTGTGTGTCAGAGTGGGTGTTTGGTTGTGTGTAAGTAGTGTGAGAGCTTTGGGTTATTGTGGGTTGGTTAGATTTAGTTGTAGATACGGGTAGGAACATCGAGGAAGAGAAGAAGACGACAGCGGACCTGGAGTAGAAGCAGACGCATTGACGGTTGACGACACCACCAGCTTGGTGAAGAAAGAGCGTGAGACTGGTTAAAACCTAGAGACATACTCACCGGATTGGATCCTTGTATACCATCCTAGTTCATATGTGACCCTGTTTCCCCCTTTTTAATAAATCAGTTTTGTTTTCGAAGCATATTGATTGATAGTATATTCTTCCGGTCCTGCGGGCCCCTACCACTGGGGTAAGGGAACCCTCCTTCTGGTGAATTGGGCTTAGCCAGTGATACTCGTGGTCAGGGTTAGGCTAACAGTAGGTACAGAATTAAATACACTTAAACATCCATTAGGAACCTCCTTAACTGAACTTTCGAAAATACAACATAGAGTAACTGACTTGCTGCCATTATGGATTCATACTAGGCAACAAGATATGGAAAACATAATAAAAACAATAGAAACCGTACAAGGGAATTTGTCATTAGCACTCGCTTGTTCACAAGCACAAATATGGGCCCAAACCATAGCCCAAGACCTAATCCAAGATGGACTAGAAGGTATCATATCACCGGAACTAAGAAAAATAATGTTTCAATACGGTATGGGAGAATTTGAACTGAGCCATCCAGAATGGTGGAAACTTGTGCATTTTACATTCACTAATGAACAAATAGAGGCCCACGTATTGACTATAAAAAGTGCCAAAGAAGTATGGATATATCCAATTATTCCCATGGGTATACTTATTAATGATTCCATGCTCTGGCCTGAGGATCTACCAAGGTGGGTGGTCCACCATGAAGGAAAGTGGCAAGCCACAAACTTGCAGGCGTGTACGGGAGAGAAAGGGCTCGGGTACACGTGCGAGCAGGAATATGTTGATCCCAATGAACTGTGTTTCCAAAATGTGGGTAAATGTAATTACAAGCTTGTAAAACCTCCAGAAAAATCAATGTTAGTCTCTGTTAATGTGTCTTGTATTTGTGTACGAACATCATGCAAAACTCTAATTGTAAATGTAAAGTTTAACATCTCCGTACCAGACAATGAAAATCTCTGTATTTGTAAAGTGTACAGTGTAAAAGGCTGTGATATCAATTTCGTACAACAACAGGTATCTATAGTTAACATCTATGCACATTATAAATTATACGAGGGTATTGAACCAATATTGCTGGGAACTAATGTCACTTTATTGAAACAACTGGTAACACATCCGGGACTGAAAGAGCAACTAAATAAACTAAAAGAACAGGGTAGAGAAGTGGATGTAGCGGTCCATCATTCCTCTTCCCAAATAGAAAATGTTTTAGACAGGGTAAAAACAGCAAGTGCAAGGAGCTGGTGGGCCAAGTTCTTTGCACCTGACCAAAGTCAATTCACTACTTGGAAAATGATTTTTACCCCTGTTGTTCTCTTATGTATTATACAAGTGGTTGTGTTTATTTTGTTGTTTCATATGTATATGACAATAAGGAAGTTAAGGGGATTAACGTGGACCAGATCCACCCATGTTGTTTACCGTAGTGATGGGGATCCATCGCTTTGGATCGAAGGACCCCATCAAGGAGGGGAAGTGTAAGGTGGCTCTGGCCCCTGCTCGCTCCCCCTCCCTTCCTGTAAATAGATATGTATATAGTTATAGAGCTCTTAGAGTCTCTAGTGGCTGTACATAAAAGAGACCTGTCAGTCACTCTGGAAAAGTCAGAAGTTCAGGCTGACCAACTGCCATGATTAGCATAAAGACCAGTGATAGCCAATCAGGGAGTCCATCGACCCTGTGGTGCCGTGTGCACAGAACACAGTGTGCCGTGCGCATAGAGTAGTGTCGGGTGCAGAGCCTGTCACTGGCAGGAAATCCCGAAGATGTGATTGGCTCTGGGAAAACCCCAAGAGTCTATATGTGGCTTGGACGCCTGGCAGTTGGGGCTGTTCCTTGACCCTCAGACCTGGCAGTTGGGGCTGTTCCTTACTATTCCTTGATCCTCTGCTGTTCCTTGCTGGTCCGTCGGCTGTTTCTTGTGGTTTGCTGTGAGAGGTTCGTTTCGGTGGTGTCGTACTAAGGAGGAGAAGATTCGACGGACATGGAAGAGAAGCAGACGGGGTGCCATCAGACCAGATCGGAGACCAATGCCAGGAGGCGAAGAGTGATTGTGAGGAGTGTAAAAGAGACATTGGGCAACATAACCCACGGGTTGTTATTGGTTTAAGGGTCCTGGGGTTTATCCCCATATCAGTTTTGACCCCTGTACATTATTATAATTTGCTGTCCCTTCAATAAACACGTTTTGTTTTGGAAAAGACCCTAGTAAGACTGTTAAACCAACGCCTAGAGCAAGCCGATTGATGGCTTCAGGGAGACCCTCAATCTGAGCTTACCCCGGTAGGGATCTGAAAGGGTAACAGGACCAGGTGATGGGCTCCTTCAAGGTAGTGCTACCATTCTGCAAAGAGGTTTTCTATCAACAAGTCTGTGACCTGTGGGTCTTAGACCCCATACTGCCCCTCTCCCTTGTATATAGTTCGGTTATCTTTTTATATTAGTCAATAGAGAATCCATTTAGTGGGGTTAAAAGTTCAGCCCAGGTGGCAGTTGAATTTAAATATGTATTAGAAAAGGACCAATCAGGTCGGCCATACAACATTAGAGGGCCGTGTGTATAATCTAAGGGCCGTGTGCAGAGTCCTTGGGGGCCGTGTGCAAAGGTCCTCTGAGGCGGGAAAATCCTGCACTCTGATTGGATTTCAGAGTCTTCTGAGATCATATAGAAGACCTAACCAACGGTTCTCGGTGTGTGTGTGTGTGTGCGCGTGTGTGAGAGTGTTCGGTTCTGCGTGGTGGGTCTGTTTGATGTGTGTTAGGTTTTGGTATCATCGCGGGAGGTAGATCTGGTTGTAGGAGCGGGTAGGATAATATCGAGGACGAGAAGAAGACGAGGAAAACCAGGACGAGAAGCAGACGAGTAGACGGGAGAAGACATCGCCAGCCCGGTGAAGCAAAGGCGTGAGCGTGGTTTAAAATCAAAGAGACACTTACCTGATTGGATCCCTGTCCCATCCTAGTTTACATGTGACCCTGTTTCCCCCTTATAATAAATCAGTTTGTTTTCGAAGCACATTTGGCCTGATCGTTATATTCTTCTGGTCCTGCGGGCCTCTATCACTGGGGTAAGGGGACCCTCCTTCTGCGAAAACTTGGGCTTAGCCAGCGACACCCTTGGTCGTGGTGCTAACAAATTGGCGACCACGAAGGGACCCTTAACTAGAAGAATATAATTTGACTGAGAGCTGGACTCTCAATTTAGGTTTATTTTGGAAACAGTCTAAAGGTCTCGGGATCCTCCCATGCTGAGGAATATATACAGGTTCTACCTAAGGGACTGATCACCCTGGGGAAGACTGGTATTGTACCGTCTGTACTGGAAAAGCCTTCAGCCACCATTTTCGTTTGGGGACGCCCAAACTGAATTCCCTCCCTCCTATACACTTACAGAACATCGGTAACCCACCAACCACACCCGGTGTCGGAGCGGGCCGAAAACCCCTTCGGCATCGTGATTCTTACTTGAAATAAAGGGCAAAGTGGCCCTCTGTAAGGACAAAGTGGTCCTATTTGAATTGGCTTGAGAGCCGTTTGGAAAAAGGCATTGCGCCTAAGCCTGACGCGAGCCCGAAAGGCCGTCAGAGCGGGGAATTGGCGGGAGAGACTGCCCCGCCAATATTTGGATCGGCGGGAGAGACTGCCCGACCGGTGAGACTGCACAGGGATCTGGGCAGGTGCGAGACTGGGGAGAGGCCGAAAACCTCTACGATCCAGCAATACAAGTCCGGCTAGGGATCGTGTTCCCGGGGACCCGGCATTGAGTAAGGCTTGGGTTTCCAGCCTTGAAAAGGTGTTGCCGCGGGCCGAAAACCCGTTCGGTCGTAATCCGCCATTGAACTCTGTGGGGAAAGAAAGACCCACTGAGAAAAACGTACTACGCCATTGTGCCCTGTGGGGAAAGAAAGACCCGCAGAGGGAACCACCATTTTGAGCCTTGTACAAGGCTTGGTAAGCTCCTAAGAGCCAGTAAACCGCCATCTTGGGTGGCACACTTGAAAAGCAGTTTAAGTTTAAAATATTTGAATTTCAAGTTACCTTGGGTGTTACGGTAAACCGCTTTGCAATCACACAGATATAAAAAAAAAAAAAAAACGGTACAAAAAGTGAGTGGGCTTATATTACACACTACCACGTTTAGAGCGGTACCATTTAATATAAGCACAACAGGAAAATTGGTAAAGAGTACTACGATGGAGACAACTATGAAGCTGAGCAGGAGGAGGGAGTCTAATAAAATATCTTTTCAGAATGACTTTAATGAATTTACTAAGGGTATTAACATCTGGGAAACAACTGATTTCGGGGAATTAGCCCCTATGAAGGTTTTAATTAAACAGTGGGAGGAATTTACATCTGGAAAGCCTAAACCAAATAAGAAACAAAAGAAAAGGGCGATGTTGTTTGGGTTCCTAAATGTTGTGAACGCATTAGAACTTGCCAATGGCAACTTACAGGGGAAATTGAGCACGGGAGCCGCGGCACTCACTGCCAGCGAGGCCCGAGTGCGGGAGTTAGAACAAATGATTCAGTGTGGTAATGTGGACAAGCGCCGCACTGAAGAAATAGCTGCTGTCAGGGAGCTGACACAGCGAGGTCAAATTGAACGTTTGGAGGAGAGAGAGGCTATGGCCAGTAGGGAATTAAAAATCAAGGAGAAACAGTTAAATAAAATCATGGAGGAATTTAAAGATTCGCAGGCAGCTGTGAAACGGTTGCTTGTCTAAAAGAACTAATCCGTTGACCACGACCATAGTAAAACGACCCGGTCGGGATGATATCACCCGACAAGAGGTGAAGAGCTATTCACCAGAGCAGGCCAGAGCAATGGGGAAGACCTTGGGCCCATTGAGCCGGGAAACGGTCGTAAATTGGCTTTCCAGGGTGGGGAAACCCTATACATCCAGGTGGATGATGCGGTGGCATTGATCAGAGAGTGCATGTCCCCTGAAGAATTCGCTAGTCTCCCCTCAGATGTGCAATTAGGAACTGTGCCTAACATAACGGAGTTCTTAACTAAAATCCTGCAGTTCTTTAAACCTGGAGCCAGCACTATAGGGCTTTATTATAATGAAAGACAGTCAAATTCGGAAAGACCAGAACAGTACATCTTAAGAAAGAAATTATTATACAAACTGTCTGGTGCTAATTTCATGGATACTCCTGGGTTCAGGGAGGAGGTTGTCAGAGGTCTAGCTCCGGCTATGAAGCTTGCTTTAAGCGCCGTAGATCCAACAGAATTAACCCTGCAAGAGCTGGAGGAAAAAGTCAGAATAGCACACGACCTCCATAATGAAGCCTATGGAAGGAAGCCTCAATACTGAACTACCTCAAGTGAGCGACCTAACGAACGGCAGAGATCAGGTTATGGAAGTGGTAACCGAAATTCGGGAGCGTCAACATCTAGCAGATACGACAAAGAATTCAACGACACCTATCAGAGGAAAGGCAATGTGAGAGTCAATCAAGTAAATGCTCCCCATGCTGATAGAAATAGATTCAGCAACAGAAGAGTACCAGGCAAAGATGCTGACAGACAACGAGCTACCTCTCTGGATAGAAGAGACTTTCGGAAACCTGATTCCAGAAACAGCAATCAACAAGTAAATGAGAACAACTGGGAGGAGAAAGCATCCCTCCGCAGAGTGATTTTTCAGCGTTTACTGAAATTTGAACGTTTTGATGACATCAATGGATTGCCACTCCCAGAATTAATCAGATTGCTAACAAAACACGAATCAGGAAGAGCTCCATCAACAGACAACAAGAACCAGCGTCCCAACCTACAATGAAGTTGCCGAGTCCCTCTAGCCCCAATCAAGGAAGTGTCTAAATTCGAAGAGGATCAATGGGGCAGACCCATTGTGAAAATGACTATTGAGGGGGATTTCGGTGTAAAAAGTCTAAAAATGTTGGTCGACACTGGGGCAGCGGCCTCCATTATTAGTGAAGATCCATCGGAGAAGAAAATTAATTGGCCCATTAAATCTTGGAAATGACTCGAGGGATTTAATGGAGCGACATCGCTAGTACCGTTCACCAAAGACTTGAAGTGTAAGATTGGAACCATGGATTGTAAGACCTCATTTGGAATCAAGGACCTAAACGACGTGGGAATCATTGGAAATAACATCTTGACGAAGCTTGGAATCATTATCGACATACCTAATTGCTGCCTGTGGAGTAGAGGAGGGGATCTAATTCCATTACAGATCTCCAATACACACCGAATAAGTGCAATAAAGTACCCAGATGCAATTACTATGCCTACATGGGATGAAGATGTTAACCAGATTGTGCAGAAATGGATCAAGGTATTTTCTACGCACAAGTTACAATGTGGAAAGATCCAGAAGGAGGTAAATGTAACAGGACCGGACCCACCCCCGCAGAAGCAATACCAGTATCCCATCCAGGCCCAGGCAAGCCTGCATCAAGTAACTAACGTGTTAATGGAACAAAAAGTGATTGTACCGACCACCAGTACCTGCAATGCACCTTTATGGCCGGTGAAGAAAGCAGATGGCACCTCGTGGAGGATGACGATAGACTACCGAGCCTTAAACAAGATCACGCCAAGGATGACATCGGTTGTGGCGAAATTCCCATACATAATGTCGAAGATTAAAGAAGGAGCCAAGTGGTTTTCCGTGCTAGATCTGGGCAATGCTTTCTTCAGCATCCCTTTGCACCCGAATTGCTGGCACAAATTCGCATTCACGTTCAACGACGAGCAATACACGTTTACAAGACTCCCACAAGGATTTCACAACAGCCCAACTATCTGCCACAAAAATGTTGCAAAAATGTGGAAAGAATTTAAAAATAAAGAACACGTGATTTCCTATGTGGATGATATATTAATCATGACTCAGACTAGATTAGAAAACCTACAGGTACTTAATGATGTGCTGCAAAAAATATACGAAACAGGGTTTATCATTAACCCACAAAAGGCCCAGTTGGTTTCTACGTCAGTGACGTACCTAGGGGTAACCCTAGGGGCCGAAGGTAGAAGCCCGGATAGCCAGAGAGTGGAAGTCATCTCTAAATTACCGATTCCATCAGACGTAAGCACTTTAAGATCATTCCTCGGACTTACAGGATTTTCCAGGGATTTCATATATAAATACTCGGAGATAGCCAGGCCACTATACAAGCTATTGAGAAAGAACATCGAGTGGGAATGGACTGAGGAGCAACAGAACGCCTTTGTAAACTTGAAGAAAGTGCTAATGGAAGCACCAGCACTTGCATATCCCGATTCATCTAAACCTTTTACCCTGCAACTAGGGGCCAATGAAGTAAGCATTAGTGCAATATTGGCTCAGGTCCAAAATGGAAAAGAAAAAGTAATAGGATATGCATCCAGGAATTTGTCAACAGTTGAGAAGCAAACTCATCTTGCGAGAAGGAGGTGCTAGCATTGGTGTGGGCACTCTCCCATTGGGAGTACATCATCGGGTTGTCCCCAATTATTTTGAAAACAAAGCACACCCCAACAAAATATGTGTTGACAGGAAAGATAAATAATGGTAAGGTGAGCAGCCCTAGGTTAGCTGATTGGACACTGGCGCTAGTTAACAGGGAAGTGTCAGTTGTCGATCCTAACAGCACTTTATTAGCACCTTACGCATTAATTCTTCAGGGTGTTGAGCACAACTGTCCCATTCCTACTGAAATCACAACTTGCATAGAATCTCCGTTTGAATTAATAAAGGAAAAATCAATCATGATGGAAAACCAATGCATATGGGCTACTGACGGCAGTAGCTATTATATACAAGGTATTCCGTCAGCAGGCTATGCTGCTATACAACTTAAAACTAATCAAACACTACAGGGACGGGTTAGACCTCCGTCAGCACAATTAGGTGAAGTAATAGCAGTGGCCGCTGTGATTGAAGTATCTTCAACGGTAAAGTCGGTTGTAATAGTGATGGACTCAGATTGGGTTCTACGAGCTCTGTTAGACTGGATGCCAGTATGGCTTCAGCATGGAATGAGATCTAGCGATGGGAAGCCTGTAATGCATGCCCAGCATTTGCAAAACATCTGGGATATGGCTAGCAAAAGACAAGATAAGATACAGCTGTGTAAGATTAAAGCTCATTCCAAATCAAAGTCTAAATTACAAGAACTAAATCAAAGAGCAGATCTACTTGCTAAAGAGGCGGTCACTATGGATGACAGTAGATTGTGGATAAGACCCTATATGGAAGCTGCTAAACTATGTGCAATCACCAGAAGTAAGGCAAAGGCCGTAAAAGACGAATCGAACCTACCTGACATCGCCACTTTACAAACACTGGACCCCAAAATACAAGAGCTGCTAAATAAAGGCCAACATAAATCATGGACGATTTACATGAGCAAAGACAATTTAATTATGGCATGCAACAAGGAATACGATCTACCTGTAATTGTAATGCCTGCACTTTTAAGAAAGGAACTCATCAGTCTAGCTCATAATCAAGGCCATTTTGGGGCAGAAAAGGTTGTAAATAGAATTTTAAATATAGCATGGTGGCCCACAATAAATGAAGATGTCACTCTATTTATCAACAATTGCTTACAATGTGCCGCAAACAATGCAGATTCTAGAATAATAAAAGGACCTTATCAACACCAACAAATCGTGGGACCATGGGAACGTATCCAACTCGATTATATAGGACCGTTGCCCACCACAGCCAGAGGCTTCAAGTATCTATTAGTCATCATCGACAGTTTTTCTAAATGGGTAGAAGCCTACCCGACCCGGAACAATACGGCCCTGACAACGGCTAAAAGATTAGTCAATGAAACTATCGCCAGGTTTGGTATCCCTCAAACAATTGATTCTGATCAAGGCCCCCACTTCATTGGAGAGGTCATTAAACACCTGAGTATAGCTCTCGGTATCAATTGGAAACTGCACATTGCAGGCCACCCTCAATCATCGGGGTTGGTCGAAAGAACAAATCGCACGCTCAAGGCTGCGATGAGGAAAATGGTGAATAGTTCAGGGAAAAATTGGGATCAACAACTACCCATAATACTTATGGCTATAAGATCTACTATTGGGTCACACGGGTTCACCCCACATGAAATAGTCACTGGTCGGAAAATGAGGACCCCAGAGATTTGGTGGGTTCAAGGAGGGGTGCCCCTGGATGAGTTCCAAAACAATGTTAAGATGTCTGAATGGGTACGGCAGTTAATAGATCACATAGCCCAAGTGCAAACCAGAGTGGCACATCAACTCGGTACAAATATAAAAACTATGAACCATAAATTAGATAATAAATTCAAATATGTGCAATGGGAAATCGGACAAAAGGTACTATATAAGTGGTTCAGTGAGACTGGACACGTGCTAAGTCCAAGGTGGGTAGGCCCGTTTCCCATCGTAAATAAAGCCAGCCCCACAGTCTACCAATTAGCCATCAAAGATCATAAGGGCAAAATGTGGCTAAAATGGTTCCATTCAACCCAGCTTAAACAATGGAGAGGTAAATCTGAGACATCCCTTGATTCCAATCAAAAAGAATAGTAATTAATAACAATGTTCTTTTACTATTCTAGGAGGGGAATACATGCTGGTCCTTAACCACTCTGTGGCAGCCACCAAAGCAGCCGAGTGGAGCAATCCCAACAACTATTACAACCTTGATAAGATCCAAGGCCAGATATGTTTTATAATCGCGGTTTGGTTAATTCTGCTGTTAATTGTCTGCTGGAAACCACGATTATGATTTTGATGATTATGATTGTATGGATAATCTGGTGGAATAATTATGTTGTATGTATCCAAATACCATCGGGCCAGATATTCAGATGTAAGGCCATCAATGTTGCACCAAGAGAACGCAATTTATCTGTAAAAGGGGAAAAACCTTTTCCTTCCTCGGAAAGAATAGTAGACATCTTTACGGGGATGGAGGAGAACTCCTGTAACATTTACTGGAATCAGAAGTGATCCGAAACCCCGAATATAGACATTGCTGCTAGAAACCACTCTTCTTTGCACAAAGAAACTCGAACAGCCATCATCATGGGGCAACTGTTTAGAAACAAAAAGATTGCGAACAAATGTATCTGGTACACTCCGTTTGAAGCAATCTTTAATAGAACAATTCAGTGTGAAGCTGTAAATATGAGCCCCGAGCGCTGTATCGAGATGAGGTGGTATACCCCTAAAATCATGATGGAGGGTACGCATAGCTTTCTTTTTGAGGCGACTATGGTCAATACCACCAAAGCCATGGACGTAATGATATATTTAGGTGAACAAGTGAAAGAAATACAAGCTCCATGTAGAAGGCTACAAACATCAAAGAAAGGGTTCGGAATAATAAACCCCCATTGTGAGAGTAGCAGACCAGAGCCTAGATGGCTATGTACGACAGACATACCAATTAAAATGACACCATCCGACTCAGGTCAATGGGTCACATATGGACAATGGGAGTCACACTGGTCTCAGGACCACATTGTGGTGGGAGAACCCATTGTTACAAAAAGTGGGCCTGTGGTAGTAGGAAGGCAGCTAAAGAGGAAAGTACTAATCCAACCGCAGTACGCCCTCATTCATTTGGACATAGATCTAGACGTAAGATTAGACATGGAGATGCCTATTTGCAACTCATACACCAAAGTCATTAGACAGGGTTGGATTAACTGGTTACAAAATGTAGATAACACCCTACGCAGAGGAAAAAGAGACATAGTTAGCACTCTCCTAGGAGGTTTGGGAACTGGATTGGGAGCAGTAAACACCATAGATCTAGAAGTGTTAGCTTCCAAACTAGGACGAGTCGGGACCGATTTGAATAATCTAGATCACCCGTTGGGTACATCGCTTACGGAGTTATCTAGTATCCAACATAAGGTTACGGACCTATTACCAGCATGGTTCCGGACTAGACAACAAGACTTAAGTACATTACTGAAGGCTGTGGGAACCCTACAGGGCAATATATCTTTAGCCCTTGCCTGCTCTCAGGCACAGATCTGGGCTCAAACTTTAGCGCAGAGCATTATACGAGATGGCATGGAGGGAATCATTTCCCCCGAAATGAGAAAAATTGTTACCCAGTATGGGTTAGGGGACTTTGAGTTAGACCATAGTGAGTGGTGGAAGCTGGTGCACTTTTCCATGACCCCTGAACAGGTCAAAGCACATATATTGACCATTAAACAAGCCGAGGAGGCGTGGATTTATCCCGTCATCCCCATGGGGATACTAATAAATAGCACTTTATTATGGCCTGAAGACCTCCCTAAATGGGTTGTGTACAAGAATAACAAATGGTATGCTACTAACATGCAAGCGTGCACAGGGGAAAAGGGTTTAGGGTACTCGTGTGCACAAGAATATCTGGACCCTAATGAGCTATGCTTCCAAGAAACGGGAAAGTGTTACTATAAGTTAATGAAAGCACCAAATACCTCCATGTTAATATCTGTAAATACCTCATGTGTTTGTGTTCGAACTCAATGTCCCACGCTTACTGTAAATATTAAGTATAACATCTCTATAAACAACCAAGAAAACCTATGTTTATGCAATGTATATAGCGTGTACGGGTGCGACTTAAATTTTGTACAAAGTAGAGTTACCTTGGTGGACATTTATGAACACTATACACTATATAAAGGTATAGAGCCCGTGCAACTAGGCACCAATCTGTCGTTACTACAGCAACTCATTAGCCATCCTGAAATGCTGCGGCAGTTGCAAGCACTGAAGGATGAAGGACGGGAAATAGATTTGGCTGTGCACCATTCAGCCACACAAATTGAGACAATCTTAGACCGAATTAAAAAGACAAGTAAAGATAGCTGGTGGTTTCGATTTTTAAACCCCGAAGCCAGCCAGTATAGTAGCTGGAAAGTAATGTTTACACCCGTTGTGTTAATTTGTGTCGTTCAAGGAATAGTATTCGTGTTTATCTTTCATTTATATGTAACTGTAAATAAACTTAGACTGTTAGCTGGGTCTAGACCCACGTTTATTAAATTCAAAAATGATGAGGATCCTTCCCTGTTTTTCAGCGAAGGAACCGATCAAGGAGGGGAACTGTGTCCTGTGGGTCTTAGACCCCATACTGCCCCTCTCCCTTGTATATAGTTCGGTTATCTTTTTATATTAGTCAATAGAGAATCCATTTAGTGGGGTTAAAAGTTCAGCCCAGGTGGCAGTTGAATTTAAATATGTATTAGAAAAGGACCAATCAGGTCGGCCATACAACATTAGAGGGCCGTGTGTATAATCTAAGGGCCGTGTGCAGAGTCCTTGGGGGCCGTGTGCAAAGGTCCTCTGAGGCGGGAAAATCCTGCACTCTGATTGGATTTCAGAGTCTTCTGAGATCATATAGAAGACCTAACCAACGGTTCTCGGTCGGTGTGTGTGTGCGCGTGTGAGAGTGTTCGGTTCTGCGTGGTGGGTCTGTTTGATGTGTGTTAGGTTTTGGTATCATCGCGGGAGGTAGATCTGGTTGTAGGAGCGGGTAGGATAATATCGAGGACGAGAAGAAGACGAGGAAAACCAGGACGAGAAGCAGACGAGTAGACGGGAGAAGACATCGCCAGCCCGGTGAAGCAAAGGCGTGAGTGTGGTTTAAAATCAAAGAGACACTTACCTGATTGGATCCCTGTCCCATCCTAGTTTACATGTGACCCTGTTTCCCCCTTATAATAAATCAGTTTGTTTTCGAAGCACATTTGGCCTGATCGTTATATTCTTCTGGTCCTGCGGGCCTCTACCACTGGGGTAAGGGGACCCTCCTTCTGTGAAAACTTGGGCTTAGCCAGCGACACCCTTGGTCGTGGTGCTAACAAGTCTTCCTTAACAAGTATTTTGTAGTTTAGTTCTGCATGGGTGAGCTTGCTGAGTAATAAGCGCATGGGTGTAACACAGGACCAAGTCGCTGGGAGAGGACAGCCCCGATTACCTTACTGCATAGTTTCTCAACCTGTGTTACGCATACCCCTGGGGGAACATGAGACACAGGCAGGGGGTACGCAGAGAAAAACCCAGTGAAGGGAGGTGGGTGGCAGCCACTGACTTCTGAGGAAACCAGGCAGCACCGCTGGCTTCCTGCCTAGTCCCACCTCCTAGCTGGAAGCCGGGCAGCAGCCGTCCCAGTCCTGGGAAGTCTCCCATTCCCTGGCTTGAAGATGGACGGCAGCTGCCTGCCCACATCCCTGGGTCCCAGCCTGTGAAGAAGCCTCCTCAGCCCCAGCACGGATTAGGTGGCAGTCGCCCACTTCCCAGGCTGGCAGCCAGGCGGCAGCCGCCTGCAACTTGCCCGGGTGGCAGCTCCCCTCCCTGGCGCAAAGCCCGGTGCCCAGAAAGCCAGGTGGAGAGCCCAGCAGCTCTCCCAGTCCTGGAGGCGGGTTCTACCCGCAGGCTTACTTTTCAATTTTACTGCTCTAGCTGAGCAATGAAATTGACAACTATGACAGCCCCAGATTTTATCAGTATAAAAATCTTAAGAGGGGCTCACACAGTGTGATTTGCCCTAGGCCTGCACCCCTCCTAGGGATGGCCATAGGGAGTGCAGCTCTCCACTCTGGTGGGCCACTAGTGCCTGTTCATACCTCAAGTTCCCACCTGTGTGAGGAGAACACTACATGACCCCACCATCAGGCCATAGTGATTGGCTGGCGTTGACCTTTGCTCCTATATGGAGAAAGGGGAGGAGGAAGGATGGGAGAAACAGCAGGGGGTTTTGTGATCTGTTACAGCCATTCAGCATTGCAGAACTCAGAACTCTCCTGTTTTATGAGAAACACAGTTGTCCAGCGGTAAAGGGGAAAAAGATTGTATTTCTCAGAGTGAAAAATTGAGTGTTGGGGTACTTATTAACATTTTCAGAAGTTAGGAGGTACTCGCTACTTAAAAGGTTGAGAAACACTGCCTTACTGGAGGCATCAGCTTCTACAAAGAAGTCTTCTGTGACATCTCGGTAAGCCAACGTGGATGCTGTAATAAACATCAGTTTCAACTGATTGAATGCATACTGGGCCTCAGAAAGACCAATAGAAGTGGGCATTTTGCCAGAGGAGAGAAGCGCGGGGCTCGACTTGTTTTGCAAAATTCCGAATAAATCGTTGATAAAAATTGGCGAACCCACAAAGACTTGCAGGTCGTGTACTGTGTGGGAAATCAGCCAATCTTGGATGGGTGAAACTTTGTACGCTCCATCAGAATCCCTTCTTGGCATAAGATGAAGCCCAAGTACTCTGTGGAGCCATCTTTGAAGGCACGCTTCTAGAACTTGGCCTAAAGGCCACGCTGTTGTAAGTGTTCTAGGACCTTTCAAATGTGAGTGATATGCTGTTCAGGATAGTTAGAGAAGATCAATATGTAGTCTACATAGACTACTACTTACTGGTCCAATATGTCTCAGAATATATTTTTTTTAATAAATAGTGGAAGGTGGTCAGGACAGTGGTCTATCCAAGGGATATTATAAGATATTTGTAGCGGCCATACCATGTTTGGAAGGTGGTCTTCCATTTGTCATATTCTCTGATTCACATGAGATTGTATGTCCCTTGGAAATCCAACTTAGTGAATATATAGGCAGCTTCCATGCAATCCTGCAACTCCCAGGAATCAGGGTAATGGGTAACAATTCCTGATAGTTATCTGATTCAATGCATAGTAATCAATGCAGAGTCAGAGACTGCCATCCGTCTTCCTGACTAAAAGGACTGTGCTAGCTGGTAAGGTCAACTTGCAGATAAACCATAGGGCCAGGTCCTCCTAAAGGTATTCTCAGAGTGCTGTCAGTTCAGTTTCAGACATGGCATAGATTTGTTCAAAAGATATTTTTGCAGGTGGCTGCAGCTCTGTTGGGCAGTCATAGTCCTGGTGCAGAGGCAGGATTTCTGCATTCTTCTTTTCAAAAACATCCATGTAGTCTTGGAGTTCAGATATGGCTCCAATGAAGGTTCTGCCTGGGTAGTCGCCCCCATCTGAACCTCTCAAGGTTCAGATGCTGAGATAGGAGCTACTGGTCCCTAACAGTGCTGCTAACAAAACACTGATGACAAACAGACATCCTGTGCTTGCCACCACATAAACAGGTTGTGGAGGGCCAGCTAAGAAATATTGAGGATCATGGGAAAGTGCAGAGAATGAATCTTGCCAAATTGTAATGTTTCTCAGTATCCCTGAATCACAGCTTCCAGAGGAACCATTTCCTCTGTTACTGGGCTAGAACACAAAGGGGAATCGTCCCTTGCAGAACAATCTGAAATGTTAGCCATTATGTTCCTCATCATCATCATCAGTGGCCATCATCCTGGCACTTCCCAAAGACTACATCTCTCCCCCCTCCCACATACAGGTTGGGATACAGCTTTTATAACAGGTTATGCTGACGCCACTATGTTTAAGGTATATTCATTAGGGGTTTTTCCCCTCTTCCTTATTTGTATTTCCTCACTTTATTATTTAAGGAGTCCTTCTCCTATAGGCTAGTATATTAATGATCTCAACTTACCATGTATGTCAATTCCTTGCCATGACACACTTGTGGTCAGATATCTGTAAATGTTAGCTCATGTTCCTGTGGTTGGATGATGTTGTTATAGACTAAATTCCCCCTCATACTTTATTTCCAGTTCTCCAAAACTTAGAGGTGACCATTAGGTCATTTATCTGTGCCAAAGTTCATAAGCCCCAAGCCTTATGCTAACTGCTGAAGCCAATATCTTACAGGATACAGGCCTGTAGATTCCTTGAATTACTGCTGAACATGAGGGCAAGGCAATAAATATAATAAAGGCAAGCTAGTCCTATGAGCTACACAGCTCACATTCACCTGCACTGGCTCAGCAGGAGGCAGTGGCAAAAACGTCATGGTATCCAGACTGGACAGTTGCAAGTCCCGCATTTTTTCCTTCCTTTGTTGCCATAACCAAATATCTACATGGATGGCAATGTGCATGATGGCATCCAGCTATGTGAGCATCTCTACCTGGGCTAATTCATCTTTAACTTTTTCTTGCAGGCCCTACTGGAACTGGTACACCTCTGTCACCTCATTCCAGTCTGTATCAGCGGTGTGGTGGTGGTGGAATAGCATGGCATAGGAGGCTATCGTGCCCTGCCCCCATCATAGTTTCCGTAGGGCAGCCTCTGCTATTCAAGTTCAGTGCAGATTTTCAAATAATACTGACATGGCTTGAAAGAAGACTTCACAGTTCAACAACATGAGCTGTCACACTCCAAGAAGGGGGAGGCCGAGTCCTCTGTTTCCCCAGACGGCAGGCTGATGGCCAGGCTCACCTTTGCACAATCAATATTATAAGACTGAGGCTGCGTCATGAACAGGAGGCAGCAATGGTTTATAAACCCTTGGAATTCCTGGCAATTACTATCAAACTGTTCCAGCAGTTTTATCAGGGAACAGGGCTGCATGAGCCGGTGTCTGGAGTGTGATGTTTTCAGCACACAACTTGCTCCTGCAAAAGCTGGTTCTCCGAAGTCAGCTGGACAACCCAGGCCTGCAGGGCTTAGTTGTCCACCTGAAGGCGAGCGGCCCACCTGAGCATGTCTGGTGCTCCCAAAAGGTTAGCTAGGTCCATTCTGCTTGCAATGGGCCCCCACCTGTGGCCTAAGTGGTCCACACAAGCTGTCATGACCACACCAGCATCATAACAGCACCAGCCTGGTAGTTTGAAGGATTTAACACTCTCATGACCAGGACAGGGGTAGTCTGACCTAGTGGTCCAAGCAGGAGGCAGCAGTCAGGCCAGGTCAGACACAAGGATGTCAGAGTCTGAGATAGGCACCTTAAATGTGGGGTGACCTGGCCCACGCTAGCTGATCGTCCCCGCACTGGCCCAGCAGCATTTCTGGCCGGTGGCCATGGCCAGTATCCTGCAGGTGGAGGCGAGTCATGCTGCGCCTCATTAAGAGGCGGTTCAAATACCACTAGCCAGAGCAAAACGTTGCCCAAACTGCGACACAATCACTCTCCCCGCCGGCTTCAGGGCCTATCGCAGGGCTTCGGCTGGCTTGGTTGTAAAACCCTAGGGGTCATCCTAGGGGCGCGGCTACAGGTCCGCCCCCTGTCCAAGCCGCCCCAGGGGCCTGGCAGCGAGAGGAAAGACCAACCGCCCCCCGAGCAACGACTCGCCGCTCGCTGTTCGTTAGAACGGAGTGACCGTGACCCAACAGACAAGAGAGCACCAGCACTTTGGCGGCGGCGGCGCGCGCACGCAGTTACTCTCGCGCTCTATTCTCGCGCCCGACCCGAGGGCGGGATTTGTCACCGGCCGCGCGCTCGCGAGGCCCCACACGACATACCCAAGCCAGCCAGCAGGGCAAGCCTGGCTGCCGCCATTTTGGCTCGTGTCTGTGGGGAGGAGCGGCTTCCGCTGCCGTGAAATAAACAAGGGGGGAAGCGAACCGCGCGGAAACAAAAGAGCGGAGTGGGTGGGGCCGTTGCGGGGAGTTCGGCACTGCTTGCTGGAGCCGCTGATGTGGCGGGAGCCGAGGCGCCAGTGGTTCTCGGGCCCGGGTTAATGTGAAACGCAGCAGGGAGAGGGAGCCCCCGCCGCAGTCAGGTGAGGGGGGCTGACGTCCTGAGGGGAGGGGTGATGGCCCGTCTTTTCTCCCAGCTGCTCGGGGCAGTGGCCGCCTCTGCTTGGAGGACGCGTTGTGATTGGTGGACGGGGGGGGGCGGAGGTAGAGGGAGCTAGAGCTCGGCGTTGGTAGCTCCCTCTGCTTCGCTCGGGGCTGGGCAGTAAGTGTGTAGGTAGCAGCGGTGCCCCGGTGCTCGGCGCGGCGCAGCCTGGGTGGCCCGCGCTCTCGCTGCCCGTCCGTGCTGCCTTGAGCCGGCGCGCTGGGCTGAACCGAACCGAACACGCGCACCCCGCTGAGGCGCACGGACACCTCCTGTCAGCGTGCCGCCTGGCGGGGGCGGGCCGGCGTGTCTTCCAAGTCAAAATTGGGCACGAGGCCGAGGGGTGTAAGCCAGCTGAGGCAGGGCCGCTTTTCTGCTTATTTGCAAAGCATCCCGTGCGCTGATGTTGCTTCCTATTGAAGAACAACGATAAACTTCCCGGGCTGTAGTTGTAGGTACGGCCTCATTGCTTGCCCAGGACCCAGGCGTTAGTACGCCAGCCCTTGTTCCCTTTCACGCGCTTTTCATCCCAAATGTGAAGCTAAACAGCCAACTCAGCATCTGTTCAGTGCCTTTGAAAGTACTAGCCTTGCGTTACAAATCTTCACGGTCATCGGTAGGCTTATATTGTGTCTGTACCTTCCCCAACATTCAAAACATGAACGTTAACATCTAATTATTTCATGTCTTAACTGCTGCATGATTGTTTTGGGAGTATGGTTGCATTGCAAGCACGTTATTGTAGGAAACGCTCAAATTTGGAGTTTGGGAAAACCGTGGATGCCAAATAAAATAATCTGTACTGAGAAATCGCTTTAGAAAACGTCTTGATGAATCACATAAGCAGAAAAAAGTATTGAATGAAGCTAAATATTTTCTGCAGTGATACATCGTTATTGCTTGTTTTACACTATATCTTTTTCAGCCAAGTTCATTACAGGCAATGATTGGAAATAATTTGTCAGTGACATTGTGTCCTAGGCAAGCTGGACAGTAGGGTTAGTACTTTAAGCATGATGGTAAATGTTAATTACTGTATACTCAAACGACACACCCATGTTGTGATTTTTTTATCATAGTGAAAATGTTACATTTGCTGTGTCTAGTGTTTACTTTTACTGTTTGATGTTATCTGTAATTGTTCCTTGATTCAATATGGTTGAATGTTTGGTAGTTCAGAAACACAAGGCCAAGTTCAGTTAACAACCTGACTGTGTGAATTTTTTTCCCCTTAAATTTAGTCGGCAAGAAGAATGGCCTTGTTTTCCTTAATGACATCCATTTATTTTGTTTGTTAAATATGGCTTTGGATTTTTTTGTGGACAAATTACACTTTTTACTTTTTTTATTTATTGTTGGAACTGGTCTCAGCATTGCAACCTACAGTTACTTATAAAAAAAAAAAAAGTCCTGATATCTTAATCATGTGTAAAATAAAAATGATCTGTTCCTACATTTTATTGCTTCAAAAATTACACTGTGACGGAACTGTGTGCTCAAGTGCA
This sequence comes from Emydura macquarii macquarii, assembly GCF_026122565.2. Classification (NCBI taxonomy): domain Eukaryota; kingdom Metazoa; phylum Chordata; order Testudines; family Chelidae; genus Emydura; species Emydura macquarii. The sequence continues at coordinate 39,964,162 of NW_027132610.1, read as the reverse complement.
AAAAGCTTATATAGTACTTTTAAAGGCTAATGATGCTTACTGTCTATGTTCAATTCTGTGTGCGCTATAGATTTCAGTAATTGAGAGTTTTCAGAAATTAATTTTGTTTCCCCCAGTTCCGGACTGTGGCATATCGACTCAATGGTACACTTGTGCCTGGAAAATAGAGAACCAGAAGTCATTATCCATGCAGCCCCTGCAGTGATCCAGTTGGCACTCCTTTATATTCTTTATACACTGATACTTTAGGCAATCTAGTAGGCACCCTGTTGACTATGAGATGCTTCTGTGGCAGTTAATCTAACCTTGATTAAACCTGAATTTTAATTAATCTGCCTGTACAGTTGCAGAATACTATTTTTTGCTCCCCCATGGAATGGATGCAAATACACTATTCATTACTATGCTGGTCCCTTTGCTTCCTCCTGTACAAATAAAAAGCCATCCACAGGTGGCCAGACATTGCAGATGAATAGTCTGTTGTAGCACAGTAATAATGACTTACTGCAGGCTTATGTTCATGAGTTTATGGATCATTATGGATAAATCAAATAGGTACACAAACATTCTCCTGCAGCAATGCTTTATCAAAGCAAACTTGCACTTTGAGTTCTGCTAATTCTAGGATAGAACAGGGAATTTGAAAGGATAAGGGAGGTGCAAACTACACATGATATCAAACGCTATGTATGCTCAGATTTGATTATTTATTACAAACAGCATCAGATCATACTTACCCTCTCTGTTACTTTGATTCATGCTAAAAATAACTATATGAACAATAGAGTTGTGATGGGGAGGGGAGGTTAGCTAGAAAATGTAGTTAAGGGAGTGTTAAATATTCCTTAGCATAAAAAGATACATAAAGTAAAGAATGTCATTGTGTACCTATATCTGTGATAAATGATTCACTTATTTTGTCAACTATAATGCTTTTTTTATAAATGTTAGTTGAAATATTTAGCATATAAAAATGTGTGGGGAATTGCACCAATAACTTTCCAAGCTTCAAATTGATGATATGTTGTTGACCTTAACCATAGTACCTGAATGTTCATTTTCTGTCTGAAGATGGTGTCTTTCTTTTTACGGAAAGTTTTTTTTTTTTTGTGGTTTAGGAGTTTTTAGGTTATAAATACCAAGTTTTTCCTGTAGGACTACCCCGATATTTGGAGGACTGGAAATGAGATTTTACAGGAGGCTGTGTCAGTTTACTGTGATCTCATGTCCCAAGTCTTTGAAAGACTGCTGAGCTCAGGACCTGATGTTTGTTAACAAATCCTTGGGGTTGTTTTTTATTTGTTTTAACTTTATTATGCTATTTTAATACATCATGAAATATTTATTAATGGGCACAAACTGTTTTAACTTTGATTTTGAGGCCGATATCTCTAAGTCATAAAAATATCTTAAATGTTTTGATTTAAAATGGGTTCACAAAATTTGACTCTAAATTTTAGACCTGTGCATAACAACTTGTTTCCTTAATTTATTATTTTTCCCCATAATAGGCAAAGCAAGGTAGAACTTGTATAACAGCATGTTTTAGAAGAAATGCATACTGTTGAGAATTAGGTAACTGTTTGCCATATCACATTTATTCAACTTTTTAGAATAGATCTAATTAGGATGTAAACTGTGGTGCTCAGCCAGATGTTTAACCCAAGAATGAAACTACAGTAGTATTTGTGAAATGTAGCTGTTGAGCAACAGCAAAGAAGGTGCCAGTTGAATGGACCTGGAACCAGAACTATTTTTTTCACCCTAAAACGTGCTGGTCAAATAAGAATTGAGACACATTGATTGGGGAGAGCATATAGAATAGCAAGAGCAACAGCTCTTGTGAAGAGTTTCTTGTAGGGTCCAAGGAAGAGTGCACACGTAACAATGCCTTCATGCTAGGAGTGAGATATTAAGTGCAACTGGACATTCTCAAAACAGTGAAATTGGCTAGGTAGAGAGTGCACTCAAACCCAGAATTAAACACCCTGAAAAGAGTTTTTTCTCCACTCTTTTGGTTACATTAATCTTAAATTTTATTTGTAACAGTTGGAGGTATGGTGCTTTCAGATGGTAAGGTAATATCCAAGATGACTTCTTTCAGATTTATAAAAGAAAAGAGACATCATTAGGTAGCATAGAAATAAATTGATAGTTCCTATTTTGAAAATAATTTTTCACCTCATCATTTTCCATTTTTTTCAGTTTTGACTTGTTTTTGATGTAGCAAGAGGAAACTATTCTCTTGTGAAAATTCTATCCTGTGATTTGTATTACTTCGGTGCCTGGAATCAGGACGCCATTGTGCTGAATGTACTTAATGTCTTTATATTCTGTGGGTGTATGTAGATGGGTTTTTTTAATTTTTTTTTTTTTTTTTTTTTTTTAGTTTTTACAGAATGAAACGAGGAAGGAAAAATAGTGAGGCCAACAATAGTTCATCAGAGGAGGAGCTTGGAGAAGAATCTAAGAAACAGAAGACTACAGATGAAGAATCCACTGAAGTCTCTCAGAGTCCTGATTGGGGTAACCTCCTTCCAGACATTATCCTGCAGGTGTTTCAGTATTTACCTCTTCTTGATCGTGCTCATGCATCACAAGTCTGCCGAAGATGGAATCAGGTGTTTCATATGCCTGATCTGTGGAGATGTTTTGAGTTTGAACTGAATCAACCAGCTACATCTTATTTGAGGGCAACACATCCTGATCTTATAAAACAGATTATTAAAAGGCATTCCAATCATCTACAGTATGTTAGCTTCAAGGTAACAACTTTTTACATTTTTGAAAATGAGTAATGAAAAAAATTAATTTGCATTTCAAATCAGGTTTGAAATTGAACAAGTTAATTACAGTTCTATTTAATTTAAAGAATTCTTAATACTCCTTTTTATTTTTGTATGAAATAGTGGGAGATGATAAATTAGTATTTCTTTAATACTCCATAATAGCTTTCACATGTTTGATAGTTTTCGTAGTTATTCAGATAAATTTCACAATGCGTTGTAAGAGATTTCACTTATCCAAGGAGCAATATTGGAAAAAACTTAGCATTATTGATTGTCAGTGAATAATGACTATACACAGCAGTGAACAAAGCATTTTAGCATAATGACATGTTTCCTGATTCACTTAAAAGAGCAATTTCTATTTTAAGTGACAGTAAATGTAAGTGCAAAGTTAAAAGACCATCCTAATCATGAATATTGTCAATATAAAGGGATATGAGTACTTGTGATTTTGATGTGTCTGTTGTACAAGGAAACATTCTGAAGAAAGGAAAGGAACTTGATGAGTGGAAGGGGTTTAATAAGATATAAAGTACATACACTTTTCATTTGACAAGTCAGTAGTTTGTGCAGTGGTGTTACAGGGAAGAGGTTATTTGGCGTGGAGAGTTGGCAGTTAGTGGATTTATCACAATATATATTCTTTTGTATTTTGCGGGGGGGGGGGGGGGGAGGTCATTTTTTTTTTTCTGGCCTGCGACAGCAGAAAATTACACTTGAATTCCTGCATATAATGCTTCTTTTGGGACCTAACCCAAGCAGGAAGTGATGTGGGTAGTAGCAGAATTATTGACCTGTGGAGATGGATGAATAGATGAACAGGGAAAGGAAGAAGCATATGGCAGCATGAAAGAGAGGGAGTTGTGTGGTTGAAACAGAAGGAAAAATGCACACAGTGGGGATATGAGAATGGAAAAAGGAACAGACTGAAATAGGGGATGTGGTGGTAAAATGCAAAAACAAGTGGGAAAGATTGGCAGAAATCAAATACGAAAGGAACAGAAAGACCTAGCCCTGATCTAGAGTAGCTTGTGTAACTCCCGTCGACTGCTGTGCTTCCCTTCTGCACGCTGTCTTCACCGCACTGTGCGCGGTTCCCGTCGACACAGCGCTACGCCGCTTGAGGGGGTGGATTTACTGTGTTGACTTCCTGATCGATTGAGCAGGTCTACACTGACCGCTCAATCAATCCAGAAAGATCAATCTGATGGTGGCGACTTTGCCGCCATCAGTATAGACATACCCCTAGAAAAGAGAAATTGGAGAGGTGAATCATAAACAGATGAATTATTTAGGGCTAATCTACACTGAAAACTTGTATCATCATGGCTACGTCTTAGAGGTGTGAAAAATCCATGCCCTTGAGACATAGCTATGCCGACCAAACCCCAAATAAAGAAAGCACTAGGTCAATGGAAGAATTATTCCGTCAATCTAGCTACCACCTCTAAGGGAGGTGGATTAACTAGTTATGGGAGAACCCTCTGCTGTTGCCTTAGTGACTGTCTACATGGAAGTATTACAGCAGTGCCATTGTAGCATTTTAAGTGTACCTATAACCTTAGTCTTAGGGTGGAGATGTTAGGTTTTCCTTTAGTAAACAATCTGCAGAAGACTGGCTGAATTGGTAGCTAGAAGAAACTCAAATATTTTGCCTAAAATGTTGGTGTATTTATTTTCCCCAATCCCATTTGAAAGGGCATGTGGATGCGTGCGTGCCTTTGTAATTTGCTCCCCCTCCTCTTCTTGTATCCACACAAATTAAATTAAAATCTTGGTGCTGTGTAGGTTTTGACCTAGATTGGGAGAGTAAACAAAACATCCAAACCCACAACTCAGTCCACATCAATGAGACTTGCTGTTTTTGTTGGGATCTGTGAATGGGAATATAGCAGGGTTCCTCGTCAGGATTGTAATGTGTTGGCAGAGTACTAGAAGGAAACTTGCATGTAGTCTGGCGATTGTAGCCTGGCTCTAGCCTGTATAATAAATTTATAATTAAATTTATAAATTTTAAATTTGCTCTCCAGTTCACCCCAAAATTGTCATTTAACAGCCTCTTATATTTTCATTTAATTTTAAATGGGCAAAAGCAAAGGCTACCGTATTCCTTAACATGCGCTGCTAATTTATTCCCAGATAATAATGCTTTACCTCTCTAAAGACCAAGCTCTGAATCCATGGGAGATGCTGTTTATCTTGCCCGCCTGCATTCCTTCTAAATAAGGCTGAGGAGACTTAATAGGGCAGCTTTAGAGTTTAAGAAAGACTCGTTAGCCACATACAGTGTACCTGTAGGACTGTGTTTGAAGTTGTGGCTATGGCTTAGGTAAAGACCCCTAGTAGTCAAACAATGACTGCAGATTGGTCAGCCAAGTGATATTGTGCAAGGGAGAGGGAGTTCAACAGATTCAACTAGATGATCATTTCTTGTTAAATTTACAGGTATTTTTTATTACTGCTTTTACATTTTGGTGAACTACTTAATGTATTATAAAAACAAAATCGGGAATCCAAGTGAGTTGAATGAGAATTAATTCACTGTTAGTTTGGTATTCTTTTAATCTTCAAATACCGAACACCAAACCTGGTTTAAGACATGAGTGAAAAAGTTGTGACCTTAATCTGTATTTCTACATATCATTAACCATCTCCACCATTTGGCTTAAAGGAATAAAGTCCATTTGAAACCTGACATTTTGGTCTGAAAATTCTATACCTCCTAAAGTTAGGGGGGGAAATAGTTTTTTTCATCTTATTTTATATTTACTGATAGTTAGCATCTTGACAGGAAGTGTAATTAATACACTACTCTCAGAAGAACCCTGCATATGGTCTTTCCCAGAGCATATAAGAATTGTTTACCTGTAACAGTAAAACTAATATTTAACAGATAGCACAGCAGCATATAAACAGAGGGAAGGGGAAAGAAGAGGGAGGCCTGAATATTTTTGGTAGTGTTACTCGGTTCAATACAATAACCTTTTAAAAATAGACAAGCCAAAAAAAGAAGCCCCTATTAGATTTTTTTATAGGAATTTTTTTTAAGATGTGTGTGCTATTTAAAGGTTGGTCTATCAGATGCTTTTTTTAAAAGTAGTCAATTTCAAGAAAGTCGAACCAATGTCCTTTTAACACAGTATGACTGCTTGAAAACCTTTAAATTAGAGAAGCCTGGGAGAAATATATCAGGACAAGGTTAATACATAATGGAAAACTCAGCAGGAAATGATCACCTAGTTGAACCAGTTAACTGCCCCTGCCTTCACTTCATAAGTTTATTTTAAGGGTAATTTAAACAGGAGAACCAGTGAAAGAGTATTATATGGCCTGCAGTCCTTTCTGTTTCCCCCTTCTAGATGCATTTCTTTCTGTTTAGAACCCTTCTACCAACTAAACTTTTTATTCTAAACTTCCACTGTGGTAATTGCCATGTGACTTTTATCCAGCTGTATGGTTGGGAGCTACCTGGGCCAGTGAGAAGTACCTGCTTCTTTTTACCCAAGACCATTATCTATGTGTAGAAGTAACCTGTTCAATCATTTCCCTCTCTCACTCTGCCTTTTAGAGGTACCGTGTCTCACATCACTCTTCATGGAGCAGCTACATCCCATACAGGACAGACTTGCAATAATAGGTTCATCACTGTGTCTGTCTGCAAGCGAGGCACATAACTTAAAGTGTAGTGCTAGTCCAAAAAGTGACATGGTAAAAATAGCACCACCTCACTCAACAGAACTGCTCCTGTATGTGTTCACTCATTACTGTCATTGACTAAAATTGGATTGGGCAATTGACTGGTCCAAAAATAATTTAGTCAATAGACCAATCAGATGTTGGTCAAATACTTTAAAGCACTAACTTATTTGAACAGTAACAAAAAGGAATAAGATTTTGTGGTCTCCAGTAGGTTTAGCCTTAAATACTCAAGCCTAGTTACAAAAAAAATATTACTTAAGTTATTTTAACTCCAAAAAATGAAAAACACAATGGAATAAAGTCCTAAAAAACTAAAGTGAAAGAATTACCTTTGAAATATTACATTAGGATTTACATGTGAACATTATTCAGACTGAACAGTTACAAAAGAAAGAAAATGAAATTAAACAGAAATAAAACAAACACAGCAACTACAAAAAATAATTGTTAAATGTACTTATGCTGGGTAAGGAGCAGGCCACCTCTTCAAGCATCCTGCTTCTATTATCTTTTTCTTTATCACCTTCAGCTGCTTCATCTGTATCTCTGTCGTCATTGTCAAAATCATCAGTATCTCCTTCCTTTTCATCTGATCAATATTAAGTCAATTCTTCATGTGCCATTTTCTTCTTGTGATACATAGTCACCAGCTTCCCCGCAGTGGAGAGTTTCTGTCTGCTTCTGAGTTTTGAATGGATAATTCTCCAAATTAACCACTCTTGTTATGCACATATAGTAGTACTTGAAAGTGTTAAAATAATTTCTCCCATTGTAGCTAGAGTGCAGAGAGGATACAACCCTTTCCATCATGATGGAGCAAATTGTTTTGATTCAAGTGCTGGGATTGTACTCCATAGTGTTTTACAACTGAATGGGCTTCTTGCTTTATAACTTGCTACATCCATCAGAGTTGTTTGTATATTCTTTAAAAATGTACAATAGCCAATTTGAGGTTACAAGCTGAATCAGATTCATCATGAGAAAGGTCTTGGCTGGGGAAGCATCATAAGATAGGCAGCATTATGTGCAGGGGAGTGATCACTTGATTTCTCCCCTCCCCCCCCCAGGATATTATTTTCTGTCTATTTTTCTTACACTTTCATAAGTGGACAGTATTTTCACACACACACTTTTTTTAATGTTCAGGAACTCGTTCTTAGCATTGGACAATGTAGAACTATCCTTTTCCATATTCTGAAAGGATTGAGCTACGGGTTCAAGCAGTAAAATGAGATTTGCATCCAAAAAACATTGTCATGAAGTATATCAGAGCAAATTACTTGGGACAACACTCAGGCACTCCTTCAGCAACTGCATGAAGAGCCGCCTTGAATATTTAAAGATCTTTGTAACTTTTAATATAAGATATCCATTAAATATGACAAGACTAACTTGGTGTGGATGAAATTGAGTGCAATACTAAATGATGCTGAAAAATGGCACCTGCTGCTGGTTTTTTAAATACTTGAAAATGCCTTTCATTTTTGACATGTGATAAGAAAGTTGTTAGACAGTCACAATCACCTGTAAAGAGCTGCATCATATGGGCAGCACATCCATAACACAAGTAAATGCTCATTTATGAACAAAGCTCAAGCAGTTTTCATGTTAGCCATGTTGTCTGTCACAACTGAAATAACTTTCCATTGATCCAATTAATTCAATATATTTTTAAACTGGTCGGCAATACATTGGGCTGTGTCATGTGGTGATGCTCAGTTGTGCATTGGAATGAGTAAAACCACTGGTTGTGGAGTTGTTACCATGAAGTTAGTGACACCTTATTTCCAATAGTACTCCATCCGTCAAACACTAGAAACACGTGAGAAGTTTGCACAATAAGAACACCAAATCTTTTTCATCTCATCCACTTCAGCATTCAGAAGACTTTCTGTAAGTTGTTTCCAACTTGGTACTTTGTAAATTGGATGCAAATTATGAAAAAATACAAGCATTTAATGGTGAATGAAATGGTTTATTTATGCCAACAATACCTCTAACAAACTTAGCCAAGTTTGTTTTTTCTAGTCCTGGGACATTCAATCCAAAAACCTCTTAGTACCAACTTAATGAGCATCTGAAGACTTTCCAGGAGTGGGAATTTTCAATGCTGAAGCAGGTAGAATAGCAAAATTCTTATTAGAAGATGGAGAAATAGAATTAGCTTCACTTTCATTTGAGAGACAGGGTGGGTGAGGTAATACCTTTTATTGGACCAACTTCTGTTGGTGAGAAATACAAGCTTTTGAGCTTACACAGAGCTCTTCTTTAGGTTTGGGAAACCCACTCAGAGTGTCACAGCTAAATGCAAGGTGGAACAGGTTGCTTAGCATAAGTAGTTAGCACATCTTTTAAGGGACCATTCGAGGTGAAGTGTCCTGTTAACACCTTCTCCCCTAGTCATGGAGGGGAGGCAGGTTGGGGGTTAATAGTGGCTTATAGATCGTCAAACCTATAAATCCAGTCTCTCTATTCAGATCATGATTTTTGATGTCTAGCAAAGTTACAAATTTAAGCTCCCAGGCTTGCCTTTTGAAGATGTTGTGCAGATTTTCTTTGAGAATGAGGACTGAGAAGTTACATACAGAATGATCTATACTGCATCTGAAATCTTTAATAAAGGAGAGGCTTACTGCTTATGCATCTCTTCTCTTTGTCTTGAGGGGAAGGGTTAAATGAGCAGGAACCCTCCCCCTCTCCATTGTTTGTCTCTATATGTTTGTTTAGTCAGTTCAGATTGCAAGCTCCTTGGGGCAGGGACTTTGTCTTTAACATGTTTAATGTGCTTTGTAAACTGCCATGTATATGATAGCCTGGTATATAAATAAAGATATATATACATACTAGTTACATTTGTTGACCCTCTTCGTTCAAATCTAGAGGATAATAAGGTGACAAGGAATAGCCAAGAACAAATCATGATTGGCCAAGAACAAATCATGCCAAAAAACTGAGTTTGATTCTGGGATGTATTAACTGGAGTGGTGTATATAAGATACAGGAGGTAATTGTTCCTGCTCTACTTAGCACTCATGAGGACTTATTTGGAGTACTATGTCCAGTTTTGGGCACCACACTTTAAGAAACGTGAACAAACTGAACAGTCCAAAAATAAAAAGGAAAGGTTGAGAGAACAGGGCATTTTTAGATGAGAGAAGGTGGAGGAGTGAACATAAAAACAATCCTCAAATACATAAAAGGTAGTTATATAAAAAGGGTAGTGATCAATTGATTTCCCCATGCCCCAGGGATAGGACAAGACGAAGTCAGCGTAGGGTGCCTGCTGATGTAATTTAGTACTTTGATACCATTGCTTGGTGGGTGGAGTTGACTTGACTGTGGTAACATGCCAGGGTGGATAGGTCAGCTCTTGTTTGGCTTGGTTCCTTAATGGCTGAGAGGTCTCAGATGGTTGTATTGGGCAAATGTATTGAGGGTACTCTCATGAGGGGTGCCACAATTTTATGTTACCTCTTTTTTTAAATGTGCATATGGTACTGTGAGAGGCTAATGAGGTATGGTTGATACCCAAGTTTGTCTCCATTTTGCTTGATCTCAGAGGAAGGGGACTGAGTCTGTTATCCAGTGTCCAATGGCATGCACAAGAACAAGATTAGACTAATCCAGAAAAGATGCCGATGTGGATAATTTGGGAGAAAAACATGGAAGTTATTGCTGAAGTTTCAGCTTCTTTAATTAGAGCATGTGTGCCCATTGTTTCTCAAGTTCTTAATTTAATGATTTGGTGAGAACAGCTTCTGCTTTTAGATGAAGTAGCAGCTGTGGCCAGGAGAGCTATTTCGCATCTACACTTGACTAGAGGATCCACTTTTCTTTTGTATGCAGTTCTTGATACTATGTCTGTCACTTGAAAGTTAGATTACTGTAGTGTTCTCTAGATTGAGTTTACATTTTAAGTCCCTTTTGGAAGGTGAAAGTGACACAGAATACAACTACCCACTTACTGAATGGCATGGTTGGCAGGAGGATCTGACCCCCATTATTATTCACACAGCTTGCTAGCTGACTTTCAAGTAGAATTTAGTGTTAGATTTCAGCCTGTAAAGACCTAACTGACACTGATATCTGCCCAGTTGAAAGGAAGCCTTTTTCCCAAGCAGTACTCTGACAGATGAGATCAGCAGAGGTGCTCAGACTGACTCTCTTTTTGTAATTATGGGAGAGGTACCAGTAGGATATTGACTATGAGGCACCTTCAGATTTGGAATTCTTTTCCCTTCTTTGTGGCTCTGATGCCCAGATCTGAAATAGTCCTGATCTGTTGGACTTTGTTACATGCTGTCCAGCATATCTGTTTTCTAGGGCTTTCAGTGAGGAGGAGAACATAAAAGAAATGGGATAGAATGTAAGACTGAATGGGTATTGGCTTGTTTATCACTTGATGCAGGTTGGATTTTGTAAGAGAATAGGCTGGCTGTGGTGCTTTATTGTAGTAACTAACTTTGTATGTAATTTTTAAGTGATGGCGAGTGATAACTGAACATTTGATAAGCACCTTTTTTAAGAAATGTAAATTGAGAATATTCAGTGTAGTATTAGTAAGACACACTCATGGGACCCTATAATGAGATTTTTATACTTTTCAAAGTAGAACTGCAGTTAAAGAAAAGATATTCTGTTTGACCTCTTTCTTGCAAAGTTTGTTTGCTTGATGTGGTATCTTCCTGGACTAATAAATGGTTTGTTTCCATTTAAGGTGGACAGCAGCAAGGAATCAGCAGAAGCAGCTTGTGATATTTTATCACAACTTGTGAATTGCTCTTTAAAAACACTTGGACTAATTTCAACTGCTCGACCAAGCTTCATGGATTTACCTAAGGTAGTTTTTGCATGTTTTAGTTTATATATAGAAAGACTATAGTGGTATGTGTGATACTGATATCACTTGAAAGTATATAGCTTTAACGTAGTAAGTTCTTTAGGGCTTCATCTGTTCCTGGGAGCTTTTAAAATTCAGGCACTGAGACTCAGTACTTACAATCAATAGAGTTCTAGTTAAATCTATCTGCATCATTTGGGTATCTACAGTACCTGCTAAACTTCCCAAATCTTTTCCCAACGTGTGTGTTTCAGTGTAAAAATCTGTGAAATATTCTCTAGCAACGTAGTCCTGGTCAGGAATCTGGAGGGGCTATTGAGGTGGTGTGTGTAATAACCTAGCGAGTTAGAGTGAGAGAGACAGACACACAATCTGTATATAAAATAGATGTAAGGCCAGACGGGACCATTTTGGTCAGCTAGTCTGACCTCCTGCATAATACAGGACATAGAAATTCACTCAGCAATTCCTGCATCAAGCCAACAACTTCTGTTTGAACTAGAACATATTTTTTAGAAATATATCTGATTTTGATGTCAAGACTTGAAGTGATGGAGAGTCCATTGCCTCCCTAAGTAAGTTGTTCCAATGATTAATGACCATCACTGTTAAAACTTTGCACCTTATCTCTAATGTGACTTGGTCTATCTTCAGTTTTCAGCTATTCGATTTTGCTATGCCTCTGCTAGATTAAAGAGCTCTCCACTACCAGAAATCTCCCCATCCATATAGATGCTTATAAACAGTAACAAGAATCACATCTTGGCCTTCTCTTAGATAAACTCTTTAGTATGTCACTATAAAGTGGATTTTCCAGACCATGAATCATTCTTGTGGCTCTTTTCTGAACTCCTTTCCAGCTTTTCAGTATCCTTTTTGAACACCAGAAGTGGACATAGTGTCACTAATGCCATATATAGTGATAATAACTTTTCCTTACATCTACTGTGTATTCTCCTGCTTATACATTCACAAATCACCTTACTCTTTTTGTACTGATTTTTATGGGGAGCTTTTGTTGGTGCCATTCAGTCTCATTCCTTACCTAAATACTGTCCCCATCTGTGGGACCTATGATCTTTGTTCCTAGGTGTATGACCTTACATTTGGCTGTATTAAAACATCTGTTGTTCAAATTAGCCCAGTTTCCCAGTCGATCTAGATAGCTTTGTAATACTGACCTATCCTTATTATTTCCCCTCACATACTAACTTTTGTTGTTTGCAAACTTCACCAGCAATGAATTTATAAATTTTCCAAACTGTTGATTGCTATTGAATAGAATGGGACAACAACAGATCCTTGTAGCACATCAGTAGAAACAGCCCCATTGGAGGAGGATTCCCCATATATAATTACTACTTGATCTGTAAGGTAGCCAGTTTTTAATCCAATTAATGTGGGCTACATGGATTGTTTTAGTAGTACTAACTTATTTTATTGGAATGTGAATGTCGTGTGACTTCACAGAAGTTTAAATACGTTGTTCCAATATAGTTAATTTTATCAACCAAGTTTCTAATATGAAATGATATAAAGTTTAACAAAATAACTTAAAAAAATGTTGATAGGCAATAATAATGCAATCATTCTTTAATTTACTGATTATGTACTTTAGCATGCTTTCTGTGACTTTGCCCTGGACCAGTGTCAAACTAACTGGCCTATTTTTACCTGAGCCATCCATCCCATGCACATTTAAAAAAAAAATTGACACTACATTAGCTCTTCTCAGTTCCTGTGGAATTTTGCCAGTATTACAAGACTTGTTAAATATCAGTGACTTGGCCCTCCTTGGCCAAATCTTTTTAAACTCTTGTGTGAAAGTTTTCTGTTCTTAGATTATAAATGTTTAACTTTGATGGTTCCTTCCTAGTTACTGTTGGCAAAGAAAGTACTGTTTTCTGACTGATAGATATGTCTACATCAGCCTGCTTTTTTCCAAAAACAGATCAGAAATCTGTTCCCATTATGTATACATGCATAAAAGGCAGGAGCATTCTGTAACTAAGTGGAGCTGATAGTGATGCCTACAGATAAAATTACCTAATACTTCTGTTTTGAACTCCTGTGTTCACTTGCTTATAACTTTTGCCATTCTGTAATTTGGGCTGAAAATATCCATACTTGCTCTTCGACTGAATCTTTTTGAAAGCTTCAACAAAAAACTGTCCTGAGAAAGTCCAGGAAAAATACATAGTTTTGCTAAAGCTAATTTTTTTCCCCTGCAATGTCTTTGACAAGGTGTAGTGATTCAGATATCTGTGTATGGGGCATTAGCTAATCTATCCTTCAGTGTCTGGTAGGTTTTCCTCTTCAGTGAACAGCATTATCATCTGGCTGTGTTGTTCATGGTGTTGCAGCAGCATATGTGCTGCTCACAGGATTCTCAATAGCAGCAGTGACCATTGAGAAGAGTAGTCAGTTTTCATTTTGCATCTTGAGAAGCAAAGGCATTGGAGCTGTCTATCTGCAGATTTAGGAATACAGCACTCTTTGGATTATACTTGATTCTTCAAGTGATTGCATATGTTCATTACACTTCAGGTGTATGCGCGTCTAGTGCACCAGAGCTGGAGATGTTTTTCACATAACTACCTATGGGAGTGGCACATGCGCCCTCCACACCATTGTACTGCTAGCTGAGGTACAATGGGTTGTATCCACCCCAACCTCCCTCAGTTCCTTCTAACTGATTGTTAATTGAACAGCCTGCACTTTTCTGCAGGAGTTTCTTTCTTTATGAATAGTTAGTTTATATTTGTTAGTATAGTGGTACTCGTGTTTATTTGTATGGTTTTTGTTTCCTGTCTTTAGGCTTAGTGTTAGATCTCCTCCTCTCAGGAGATAAGGCGCTGACATTGGGTACTGGGTATGCCTCGGTCCCCAGGTTTTAAGTCTGTACTGAAAGCAGGAAATCCAGAGTTGGTTAGTGACCCTCATTCTCTGTGCCTGAAGTGTTTGGGTGAGGGCCAGGTTTGTGACCAGTGCCATGTTTGTAGAGACTTCAAGCCCTATACTAAAACGGACAGAGCTGAGGCTTCACATCCTAATGGAGGTTGCCTTGCATCCTCCCTCTGAGCTCAGCCACTGGTACACTCATTGGGTGGGTCAGCCCCATCTAGAAGTGCTCCTCCAGACAGCACCATCTTTCCTCCTAGAAGAACTTCTGAGTGGAGGCAGTGTTCCTCTTCTCTGGTGCCGCATAAGAAATCATATGACCACTGATCTTTAAAAGCTGGAAGGCTTCCTCCTCTTAGGAAATCCTTGCAGGAGGAAGGGTACTGGAGGTACAGTGCCAGCCATAGCTTGGCACTTCCCAGTACCATATATCACTGTGTTCTGTCAACCATAGTAGTTTACTCCAGCAACTACCTTGGTGCCATCAAGACTGGCTCCTATGAATGTTCATGCTTCCTCGATACAGCGGGGATTGAACCAAGGATGCCTCTCAGTTCCACAATTCCAGAGACTCTCTGCCTCTCAGTACTGGACTCTGCTTGTCTAGGATGCAGTCTTATTGGTACTGGTCGCCTCACAAGCTTTGGTCCAGCCTGTGTCAATTGGGGCATCTCATTCTACTCTGGCTTTTGAGCAGCAGCCCTCGGTACTGATGACAGTCAAGGCTTCAGTACAGGCAGCCCCTGGCCATCCAGCGCCATCACAGGATAAAGTGTATGCTGTCCCCAGTTCTGAGCTGACTACATCAAATCATTGGCACCAAACAGTATCGCACAACCTTGACTATTGGACTACTCCATGTTTTCCTGGGAGTCAGAGGTTGGGCCTTGCGTAGCGAGTTCTGCAACAAGAGGCCTTGCATTCCTTTGCCCTCATCAGGAAGATCCAGGTCTGATCCAGGAAGACACTTGTTCTCAGACATATTGAGCCCTTCTGTCAAGAAAACGATAATACCTCAGGAATCTGACCTAATATTTCAAAGTGTCAGGTGTTGCATGCCAATCCATCCATTTTGCACCTGAGAGCCTGGATGCTCAGTGGTTAATGCCTCAGGAAGTAGAGTTCGGTCGGGGTTTAAAATATCCTTTAAATAGCAGAAAATGATCCACTAGATACTTACCTGATGACATGAAAGCATTTTTCAGTATGGTCTCAGCAGAAAGGTATTTAATGTTTGCGTACTTCCATCAGTGTATTCTGGGTTGTTTGCCTAAAAGTAGATGAAAGTTCACCTGGCAGCCATGCTTCTGTCCAGTTCAGGAATGGTCAGTCTTTTTCTAACCCCATAATTATCCATTTTTTGAAAGGTTTGGACAGGCTATGTTCCCATATCACAGAGCACTCACTTCTCTGGAATTTAATTTTGTGCTGGCAACTCTAAGGGGAGCCAGAGCTGGTAGATAATGTTGTTGGTGGCTGTTACCTCAGCTGGGAGGGTAAAAGAGTTGCACGTATTGGTTGCTGCCCAGCCCTAAATACAATATTTTTATAAGGAAAAAGTTACACTCTTATCCTAAATTCCTGATTAAAGTGAACTGACTTTCACCTTAATCTACTTGCTATCCTTTTTTCCAAAGCCCCATTCCTGTAGGGAGGAAGAAATGCTGCAAACTTTGGATGTCAGCATGTTAGCTTTCTGTTTGGACAGAACCTAGCCCTTTAGGAGATCTCCTTAGTTGTTTCCTTTGCCGACA
This sequence comes from Emydura macquarii macquarii, assembly GCF_026122565.2. Taxonomy (NCBI): domain Eukaryota; kingdom Metazoa; phylum Chordata; order Testudines; family Chelidae; genus Emydura; species Emydura macquarii. The sequence goes on along the minus strand of NW_027132610.1, from coordinate 39,948,179 downwards.
GAATGAAGGGCCTTCATGTTTCTACAGAGAGTATAGCCTTTGGGATTTCATCTTGTATTTGCATATGCTAGGACATTGCCAAAGTCCCTACATCTAGCAGTTTTAGCACACTCTACAAGAACTCAAGAGGCTTCTCTGCATTTCTGAGTCATCTGTAAGGGAAATCTGTAAAGCTGCAACTTGGTGATCTCTCACAAAACATGCTGTTAGCATTCAAGGGATGATGACAAATTCAGACATGTAGTTTTATAGTCATCATTCAGTAGACTCTGAAAGTGAAACCCTCTTCTGGGCTGAATTGCTTGTGACTCACCTGCAGTGGTATGAACATGCAATCCCTTTAAGAGGAAAAATCAGTTACTAACCTGTTCTGTAACTGTTGTACTTTGAGATGTTGCGCATGTCCATTCCATGACCCCACCCTCTTTTTCCCTCTATATCAGAGTCTTTTTTAGTAAGAAGGAACTGATAAGGAGCCAAATTCACCCCTTTATACCCTTGGCTGGTAGCATAAGAGTGTCAAGGGGCATGTGCCACCCCAATGGGTACCACTATGGGAAGAACATATCCAGCCCTAGCACACTGGTCTGCTCACACACCTGAAGTGGAATGCATATGTGAAATACATTTCAAAGAACAGTTACAAAACATGTTAATTTTTTTACACATCTGGAAGACTGTCTTCACAGTTATAAGGGTTAGGATGGTCTGGGTGACTTATGATACACAGGAGTTCAGACTAGATGATCTGGTGTTCCCTCCTGGCCTTAAACTCTGGCATCTTTCTATTTTAATAATTTTTATTAAATTTCAGACTTGTATTTTTGCTAAACTTTTCTTTGTACGTAGATAGTGTTTTAGTATAGATCTTTAATAATTGCAGTTTTCTTTCATATATGAGTCTCTGGACTGGAGGATGTTGCTTTGAAAGTAATCTTGCAAGTAATCTTCAGAGCTTACTAGGATTTTCAGGTTCATTATTCAATTTGTGCACTTGTATAGTCACTTCGAGTTTCAGAGAACTGCATTTTTTTTTCTGTCCCAATTCCTGAGTTTCTGTTAATGTTCATGTTGAATATTATCAATGACCATCCATAGACATGGATTTATAACAAAAACTACATACTTGATCTTTTAAAAAAGGAAAAAAAAAACCTAGTCAGTTTTACCTAGTTTAAAACCTAGTTTTACTGTCTAGTATTGCTTTTGCCTTTGATATCTCTTGAAATAAAATGGATGCAGCAATATTAACTATTGTAGTAGCTGTTAAAGAAAAATATAGGCTATATGTGAAGATGTAAAGAAACATTGGGTTTTGAAAATATATTTGTAATGTTTCACATCCTTGTTTTACTATTACTATTTTTCTCCTTTCTGCAGTCACACTTTATCTCTGCACTGACAGTGGTGTTTGTAAACTCCAAATCCCTCTCTTCGCTTAAGATAGATGATACACCAGTAGATGATCCATCCCTCAAAGTACTAGTGGCGAACAACAGTGATACGCTCAAACTATTAAAAATGAGCAGTTGTCCTCATGTTTCTCCTGCAGGTGAGCTACCCTGTGTTGGTTTAAAAATGTAATTTTTTAAACACAGTCTGAACTATTCAGCAAGCTTCTTAAAAATTGGTGGGTTTTTTGATTACTATTTTACAGTCTCTGACACTTTAATAAATACTTGTTCCATTGTCTTTGTTCCATAAGAATAGCAAAACTGTATGTCTGGAATTACTCTGACTAGTACTGAAACATAGTATATGACCATCATGGACAAATAATTTTGAGCTGCTTGGGGGTGGGCAGGGTGGATAAAAATTTTAAAAATTTCTTTTTACAAATAAACCAATTTGAAATTGACAGCCGGTAAGACCTCAGTTTACCATAATCTCTTAATCATTTTTAAGTTACATTTTTTAAAAAATTAAGCATATATGTTTGCTGCTAAATTCCTAAAATTAAACTGGAAGTTACTGGCTCAGCACCTAAAACCACAGTTTGTTGAAGAGCTAAACCAAATTTTGATAGCAGTATTCTCTTCTGCAGGTGCAGAACAAATATTTTCTTCACTTCAGTTTGTTCAGTGACTAGTTCATTCTAAGTTAAGAACCTTATTAGGAGTTGAAAAAACAAGAAAACTGGTTTTCATTTTCTAGTCTAAGAAAAAACTAGGTGTGAGAGAATGAGATTAATTCTAAAATCTTAAAGGACATGGTGACCAGAAACGTTCAGTTCATTAGCTACAGATGATACATCCTTTGTTTAATCAGTTTTTATCAATTTTTAACTTTTTTTCTGTGTGTAGCCAGCACATTAAAGGTGTTTTATTTAACCAATAAGAATTTAAAAGGCTGTTTTAGTGTATTTTAAAAATAAATTCCAATTTCCATCCAACTAGTGCATGATCTAAATAAAAATTAATCTAGTAAATAAATGCATCATTCACCATTTTCTAACATAAAGTAAAAATTAATCTGTATACGCTATATAATAGATTAAATAAATGTGTATAGATAAGTGTATTCTGATAATCAAAAAGAAGTACCAGTTTTATTGTAAAGTTTTTTATATAGTTGCAAATCCACATATTTTAATGGCTACCAACTATGAGAATAAACTTTTCTTTAGGAAAATAACATGTATAAATACAAAACAAGATTAAAATCAGTGATTTAAATCATTTTCCAACTTATTGATTTAAATCCATCCACCCTGAGGGAGGATAAAGGGGAGGAAATCTTTTAAAAGGCTAAACCCAATTTGTCGAGTTAAAATGGGTTGACAACTCTCTCGCGTTTCACTGGAAGTAGAATACATTCTCAGATATTTCAGAATGAGAGTGGTTGAATTTCTCCACTGCAGTTCATTATGACTATGACATGAATTAAGAAGTGCCATGGATTTCCTTGTTCTGAAAGAGCAATTTTATCCTTTTATTTGAAAACAAGAAATTAGACAACACAACATCAAAGGGGTGAGGCTGTATAACACATCTTCTGACATTGACCATTCTATTTCTCTACCACAATGAAAGGGTCTGTTGCAAGGGTGAAGCTAGTTTGTGCAGTAGACAGAGTATTCTCAAGAAGCTAATTCAAGACTGTAAAACTTTCTCCTGCAGGAACTAAAAACTACCTTAAATTTCATTATTTTCTGTTCCAAAAGCAATGCATGTTTTGAGCTTGCTTTCATAAATAGCACATCAGCTTAAAAAGACAAACATTTTCCCAGAGGAAGATAAAATAGCAGAAACCACACAAGATATTATTCACTTTAATTTATCTTTGGAAAGTACTTGGACACCAGGGTGATGAGTGTAATGGGAAAACCTGAATGAAACAGTAATTTTTAATTACTACATATAAAATTTACCAGTACAATGCTGGGTAAAGATGTAAGTAAAACAGGATAGTCTGCCCAGAATTCCCAGAAGTCACAATGTAATTTATATGGTGGTATTTGGATGTGTAGCTTTTCACAAATAAGGGTATATATTGTTTCAATATGGAGAAATCTTCAGAATTCCAAATGGAGTGCCAGTATCTTTAAACTTTTTTAATCACATTTTCAACAAGACACTGATTTGTACAATATCACAGCCACTAAAATAACTTTTTCTTTTTTCTGGATTGCTACTGATACATAGTAAATTTTTGTAATAGGTATTTGACAGTACTTTGCTTTCATGATCTTAGAAAATTATCTTGTATCAATTTATATTACAATGGCCTGGATTAAATTTAAATAATTTAGGAGGGAAATGGCATTTCCTTTTTAAGAAATAGAGCAATACTGTTGCCCTTTTGTGAGATGGTGGAATGGAGCAAAATGAAATAGTGACAAAACAATGGATGGTGCTAAGCAACTGGCAAAATAACTCAGCTGGGAGGCATAGCTGAGGCCATGTGTGCCTGGATAAAGAATGAAACTGACTGGAAATGAGCTAGCATGTGGACACTTGGCTTCATATTATGTTTGAGCTCCAGAATTAAAAAATGTTGGAAAATCTTGAATCTGTTTGTTTGAACCAGAGCAGCCAAGAGTGATCCATAAGGTAGCCACATCTAGATGACTAAAATGGCAATAAGATATATTTTAGAAGTGAAGTTAACGGTAAATTCAACACAAGATCAACATTCATGATGAGATATGACCAGTGAAGTGGTTACATAAGTGGAGGCAGTGCCCTGGGAAGAATAATGTAGACACCATAAAGGCCCAACTATTATAAGGATGAAAGAAGGCTGGGATAAAGCAGGGAATTTCATCCCAAAGCTGCTATGAGTATTCTTATTTACAACATGGAGATGATATAGAAGTTTGGATTGAGGGAAGCGGGGAAAAAATTATATAATTATGATTTCTTGTATCTGATAGATGGCTATTGAATTCTTCTCACCATCTGACCCTTAGCTGCTATAGGAACAATACTGCCAAAGAACTTTGCAAAGTACAGTAACTGTAACTTGTAAATCACCACTCTTATGCTGTTTTGTTACCTGAAATACCAGCAAATGTGGGGTTAGGTCCTCATTTTTAATAATCCTGCTTCACATTTTTTCATATAGAGTGAAAGCACTGTTAGTGCAGATTGTCTTGGAAGGAAACCAATTAAGTTTTATTTGGTAAATAAAGGAGTTTTGATTATAAGAATTGTCACCTGAAATTATTCAAGTTGGTAAAGTCCAGTGATAGAAAAAGAATCCATTGATTTCAAATTTATTAAAGTTCCAAGATGCAGTTTGATATTTTCTTTGCAGAGGAGCTAGTTATCAGGAGGTTGTAAAGTTCTAGTTACCTTAGGTACGTACAGGGTCCTATCTCATCAATGTAGTATCTGATTGCCTCATAATCTTCAATGTATTTATCTTCACTATACCCCTGTGATGTGGGGAAGTACACTCATCCCCATTTTACAGATGGGGAACTGAGGCATAGAGGCCCAGATCCGCAAAGGTATTTAGGCTGAAAACTTCCATTGACATTTGGAGCCTAATGCCTTTTGTGGACCTGGGCCAGAGAGTCTAGAGACCAAGTGCTCAAAAGGAGCTAGGTGCCCAAATTCCAGTTTTAGGACCACTGTGATGTACAAAATTCCCTCTGAAACAAACCATTACACTGTAGAGTCACTTTCATGCTTGTGCTTTCTCTCTCTCTGGCCCAAATGACTGTGAGAGCACAAGCATGAGAATCACTCTAATCACCAGGCTGTAGAGCATTCTCCAGGATGTGGGAACCCAGGATCCAGTCCCCCTGCTCCAATGATTCTTTCATTATTTATCCACAGTGGAACTGCTTCAACAGGAGAGACTGAGACTCCATACAATGAATATCCCAAGTGTTAGAGCACTCATCTGAGAGGTGGAAGATCCCTTCTAGTTTCCTCTTCCACCTAAGAGGGAGAAGGGATTTGAACAGGAATCTGCCACATCTCATATTAGTACCAAAACCACTGGCTCCTTTGTCTACCCTCCCTCCTGCCATCCCCCAGGTTTCTTGGTAGAATGCCATAGGCACCCTAACTCAAAAGAGGGATCCTGACTGAGAATTGCAAGCAGAGACAAGTCAAGGCTGCAAAGAGGACCCTAAGTGCCTATCTCTGAGAGAAGAGAGTGTCGTATACACCCCTCTGGTCAGCACCTCCCATTGTCTAATTTAAGCAACTCCTTGCCTTGTCTGCTGGCTTTTGTGAATTGTAGTCTGTGTATCTCTCTCTGGATTTGTTGTATAGGAATCTAGGTGCCTAACTCAGGCTTTGTGAATTGCAGTGATTTTTCCATGTGTCTGAAAGTTAGGCATTTGTGGCATGGTCTAAACTACAGTTAGGTCAAAATAAGGCAGTTCTGTTGCCTTAACTCTGTAAGCATCTACATTAAAATGTCCCACCTGCTAATGTAAGTCACCTGCTACACCAGCTTAACTCCACTTCTGCATAAGGTGTAGCACTTAACGCAGTGTCACCCTAACTACACTGAATTGTTTACATTGCCTGCTGCTGCCCCAGGCTGACTCCTAGAACCCTGCTGCCATGGGACTCACAGCTTGGGGTGGCAGGGCTCTAGCTGTCAGCAAGGCGGGGGCTCTGGCAGTTAGCCCAGGGCAATGGGGCTCCAGCTGTTAGCCCCACAGGGCTAGGAGTTTGGCTGCCCTCCCCCATGTCCCACTTAAATTTGTGTAAGCGCTCCTGGTGAGGATGTGCACCACCAACAAAAGGTGGGTAGTGTGGACATGACCAGCCAATTTAATTGCTGCAGTGACTGCAGGCGACCTAACTTAAGTTGACCTAAGTTTATAGTGTAGACATGCCCTGTGATGTCACAGCACCTAAATCCTTTTGAGCATTTAGTTCTAAGTTACTTGCCTAGGGTCACAGGATGCTTGTGACAGAGTAGGAATCTCCTGCACTGCAGGCTAGTGCTCTAACCACTTGACATTCCTTCCTCTCTGATTCATTATGGAGGCACCAGCGATAGCTCTGTGGTTGAGTTCTGCAGTTTATATTGTTTGAATTACAGACAGTCACCTGACCATGATAGTTACCAGTCCCCAGGAGTTTCTATTATGATCTTCATATTTTCCCTTATTAGACTTCAAAAATAACACTTCAGAAAGGATTACATTTCACTAAGTGCTGTTTTAGGAAACATTTTCCTTTCTAACAAAAATATGAACATTTGTAATATTACCATGAACTATTCTTACTCTCAGGTCTTACAATATCTCTGTGTGTATTCCTTCAGTTTTTTCACAGGATTATTGGGAAAGAAGGCACTCTGACACTTGTATTTCAGTGTGTAAATTACATAGAATTCTGGGGTTCAGTAATTAAGCTTTTGAGTTCCTTTACTTTATACGCCAATCTTTACGAAGCTGAATAATTTCACTCAAGTTTAATCTTAAAATTGTCTTTATTCCCAAAATTAATGTTCATATTTGCATTATTTTTACAGGAATTTAAATAGAAAAGACACTTTAGGTAGGCAACAGGAGGAATTAAATGGTAAGATATTAAAATGAATTTAACTGGTATACACTAAATGTGGCATTAAAGTGACAGATTCGAGAATATTTTGGATATAATTAAAAGTATTTTACATTTAATGTTTTTGATCCTGAGATAGAAAATGCTTAAGTGTTGTTGTAGTGTTGAAGACATCAGTATATTTTCAGGATCCATATTTTGAGTAAGTACAGCTTGAGTGAAAATTCTTTAGAGGTTTGACCAATTTTTTTTTCCATATTGCAAAATTGTAGCTTAGTTTTTCAGCTAAAAATTTCAGTTCAGAATCAAATGTTAATTTCCTGTAGATAAACGACATTGGACCATACTTAGCTTAAACATGCAAAACCCAAAGGCTGTATATAGTGGGGATTTTTTTAAAGATCCTTACCAACTGTAGTAGTTAAATTTTACCATAGAATGGGACTGCAAATACCAAGTACAGGGAATACCTCATAAAATATGGGGTGATAGATTTTTTTTATTGGCACTGTCTATGTGCTACTTAGGCAATGCTGCTGCTTTACAGGAAGAAGTGAGCACTCTGAAGGGCAAAAAAAAAAAAAAAAAAAAAATCCACAGTAACATAGACACTCAAGAAGTTGCTGTCCCCAAATTTCAGTTCCCTCCTTTCAATCCTGCTACAGCTATTCAGGCTTAGAAGGGCTGTAGTAATGTCCTAAGTGGACAGAGTGTGAAACGGGTCTCCTTACACTTGGGGTGGGGGAAAACCACCTAAAAGCCTAGCTCTTCACTTGGAGCTTGTTAGTCTCACCCCAGATCCTGCAGAATTCATGCCTCCTAATTGCCGCTCTAAAGTTAGTTGTGAGCTCCATATTTCCACTATTTTTGTTTAGGGAACTCTATCCCAAATCACTCAGTGATTGCTGGAGGTGAAAGGAGAGACTCTTCAGCCAACAGGCTCCCTGTGTAACACCTGACGCCTGCGTAAACTAATAGTAGGGAGACTTGTTTTCAACTGTGGTATTGATGTCTTTTTTAAATTCTTTTCTGATAAGGAATCTTCCCAGAGAGATGTTTATCTTTTTTCCTCACCTCCACTGATGGTACTGGGGTGAATACATTAAAGTCAGTGCATCCTCCCTCACACTAACAACATACAGTAATTTGGCAGGACATTCAGATTACATGTAGAGATGTGCTGCTACTTAAGGTGTCAGAGGCCAATGAAAAGTGCAATAGCCACTTCCAGAGCACAGGCTATGCAGAAGCGGACATCATTTTATTCTTGATAATCCCTCTGTTCTCAGATTTACTATACCTTTTTCTTATATTTGAACTTTTGACACTGCACAGAACAATCACTGCATAATATGAATACATTTGACATACTGAAATTGTGTCCCACAACAAAACATACAACATGGTGTGGTAATTAATGATTTGCAAGTGTAAAAGAAAACGTGGGTGCAATCATTAGTGTGTGTATATACCTTACTGTGTATGTACAGAGAATACATTCTAGTACAGCCATGAAAACGTCTTACAGTAGGAGTTTGAGATCAGTGAATTACTCACAAGGATGTTTATCAACATCCTATCATCTAAATTAATTTTATTTCAATGTCTGTAACTCAATAACAAGTATCCTAGCTTACCCTGGATTTTGTACTTCAGAACTTCTGCTTCGTTTAACATGCAAAAACTAATTTTTGTTTGAGGTTAAATTCAAGAAAACTTGTTTTGATAAGATCTTTTACATGAAGACAAATTAACTAACATTATGATGTTCTTTTCAAGGTATCCTTTGTGTGGCTGACCAATGTCATGGTTTACGTGAGTTGGCACTGAACTACCATCTCTTGAGTGATGAGCTTCTGCTTGCTTTGTCTTCTGAGAAACATGTCCGATTAGAACATTTGCGCATTGATGTAGTCAGTGAGAATCCTGGACAGACTCACTTCCACACAATTCAGAAGAGCAGCTGGGATGCTTTCATCAAGCATTCTCCCAAAGTAAACTTAGTCATGTACTTTTTCTTATATGAAGAGGAGTTTGACCCATTCTTCCGTTATGAAACTCCTGTCACCCACCTTTACTTTGGGAGGTCAGTAAGCAAAGATGTAGTTGGTCGTGTTGGAATGACATGTCCTCGATTGGTTGAACTGGTTGTGTGTGCCAATGGATTACGGCCACTAGATGAAGAACTGATTCGTATTGCAGAACGCTGTAAAAATCTGTCGGCTATTGGCCTAGGGGAGTGTGAAGTCTCTTGCAGTGCCTTTGTTGAGTTTGTGAAGATGTGTGGTGGCCGCCTCTCTCAGCTGTCTATAATGGAGGAAGTCTTGATTCCTGATCAGAAGTACAGCTTGGAGCAGATTCACTGGGAAGTGTCAAAGCATCTTGGTAGAGTCTGGTTTCCAGACATGATGCCCACATGGTAAGGTCCTTAAAGACTTCAGGACATGTGGAATAGCACCTTAAATTTGCTTATCACAAGCTTATTTAATACAGTTTTTATTGTAATGTCACCGCTTTGATTAGAAAATTGATGTCCTATTTAGCACTCATTTCTGAAATTCACATTTTCTATGTTTAAATCTGGATATTCTCGAAACCCCTTTCATCCAAATAAAATTAGTCTGTTTTAGGTTTGCTCACTTTGCCATTGACAGTTACCCTAAATTTATGTAGAAAATAAAATTTTGAAACATTGACATATTTAAAAGCTGTGGTTGCAAAATATTAGCTATGAATTACAATATTACAAAACAAAAATATCTGTGTTTTAATGTAGATATTAATAGTGAACATGACTGATTTGTTTTGACTTACAATGGGAGATGAGATTGAATGCTTTTACCACAGACTAAAGCGGTTACCTAGTGTTCAAATGATGTGAACTGCCTAAACTACAGAATTCTGAGATTAAATGGAGCATTTAGTAGGCTATGAAACCCATACTTTACATAGTAGTAAAATTAGGAGGAAAGACCAATGCACAGAAATGTAGTTTAGACACTTTAAAAATATTAAATTTGTTTATTTGATTTCTGATTATTAAATCTATAAAATACATTGTGTACAAATTAGTAATGAAGGTTAACCAAAAGCTTTTTCCTCTATGCAGTTTTTAATGTAAACTTGACATTTTTAGGGTCTTCTGGTCCATTCCTAAACTTCTTCTAAGGTATTAATTATAGCTCAGGAAGCTGAAGCGTTTTTGGAAGAAATTTTAGATATGCTCTGTTGTGATACTGGTGGGAATTGGCAGGCTTTTCTCAAAAGTTAAAAACAGTCTTGCAGCATTTGATTAGATACAGTACTGTATGTATTTCTAGGTAAGAGGAAGCTAAAAATGTGTAGAGAAATGTTCAATGTAATAATGGCTGTTGAAGCAAAGAGAATAGAGCAGAGTGAACACTGAGCTTTAAACGGAGTCCAAGGAGCCATTTGACAAAAAAAACATCTTGGAAGACCCATTGAGTGCTTACAAATTTAAGAGAAAAATGGCTTTATAATTAAATTTCCTGAACTATATATAAATTGCTATTCTGTAAATCTATCTTCAGATATGTTTGTATATGAAGTGAATGTTTGATAGTTATCCTTTTTTGTATCCTTTATTTCAACTAGTTTCAAATCATTTCATATTTAAAACTCAAAGAGCAGCAAACTTGTGGGAAATAGAGCAATATGCAGAAATTAGATGTACAGTTTCACAAAACTAATGTTTATAAATTTTCTATCAAAGAAAATGCTAGCCTACAATGAACTTTGCTGGTGGCATGCTTTTCATCTTTGGATTGTACAGTTCTTGTACTTAAGTAGATTTTGTTTACTTCTAATGTTTACTGTGCTCTAAATGTATAGTTTGAGGATAAAATATAACATTTATAATATGGGCATATTTAAGTTCATAATGTTTTTGAGCAAGTACTGCTCAGTGGACTGACATCTTAATAAAGCTGTATGTTTCTGTATAGCGATTAAGCATCATTTTATTAGTAGGCAATTTTTTGTATTAGAATTTGTTAAAATAGAGCACTATAAATTGCTTTTATTTGTACAAAGTTGTCAGTATACTTAGTCCCTAAAAGAATGTTAAGTTTTTTGATATTTTAATACTCGATATTCCTTTGCTTTTATTTGTAAGTATGGGTCTTTGGTACTTCAAATGGTCACAGTCTGAGTGGTGATACTATAATGCCATTGCAAGATTTCCTAGGCAATAACTTGTTACTAGTGATTACTTCAAGTATGCATGTAACAGAATCTCTTCCAGTAATGTGACTAAAGTCTTGTTCGGAGAGGTGAGCAATGCAGAAGTAGGGCCAAATCCTGGTGCTAATGTTGGAGCATGGTAAACAGTATTAGACCACTATTTACTTCATTGGCTGAGAATGATTGTGGAAAGTAAAGCAGTTAACATACACCCCAGTCACCTCAGATTGCCATATCCCTAGGAATTTAATCCATTTGAGCTCCATCATTCTGCTTCAAACACGCTGTTCACTATTGGATCCTGAGGAGAAAAGATGCCAAGTAGAGGGAGGCTTCTGAAGCATAATTAGAAAGTCAATTGCCCCCTGGCTGAGTTAATTTTTCATCCTATGCAATTATAAAAATAAGTTTGACATGAGGGTTTGGCTTTTTTTAAAATGAAAATGGAGAAAACAATACATAGGACACTGGCTGAAGCAGTTTTTGTATCTTCAAGTGAAATCAAACAGTATTGGCATAAACATGATGAATAGTATTTTAATACAGTAGAACCTCAGTTATGAACATCAGAGTTACGAACTAACTGTTCAACCCACACCTCATTTGGAATTAGAAATACACAATCAGGCAGTAGCAAAGGGAGAAAACAAAATAAATACACTATAGTACTGTGTTAAACATAAACTACTAAAAATTAAAGGGAAAGGTTTTAAAAGAAAAAAGATTTGACAAGGTAAACTTTCTGTGCTTGTTTCATTTAAATCAAGATAGTTAAAAGCAGCATTTTTCTTCTGCATAGTAAAGTTTCAAAGCTATATTGAGTTAACATTCAGCTGTAAACTTTTGAAAGAACAACCCTAAACTTTTGTTCAGAGTTACGAACAACCTCCATTCCTGAGGTGTTTGTAATTCTGAGGTTCTACTGTAGTGTAATAGTATTAAACTTGAAGCAATGTTGGTCAGAAAAGGGAAACACCTTGGAGAAGTGGACAAGACATTCCACCTTCCATTGAAAATATTCAGCCCCTATTCCAAGTGGTGACAAAGCATTCTCAGATTAGGGGAGCCAGCTGTGGCTCTAATGTTCAGAGAGGATCAGGCGCATCAGACTGGTTGTCTCCAGGAAAACCTTCATCTTCAAAAAGGCCTCTCCCTGCCCTAAATGAAACTCACATTCTTCTTCGAGTGATTGCTCATTTCCATTCCACTATAGGTGAGTGCACACCACCGTGCATGGTTCCCGAAACTTTTTTCCCCTTAGCAGACCCCATAGGGCCAGCTCTGGTGCCCCCTGGAGTCCCACGCACATGCCGTGGTATGTGAGGCACTGCTGACCCTACGCCCCTCAGTTCCTTTTTTCCGCCCATGATGGTTGCTGGAACTAGCCTTGCTCTCTGCAAGTATTATTCCTCCTCTTTGAACTCTGTACGTTAGTTTTAAGTAGTTGTTAAGTAGTATTAAGTGTTGTCAGATAGTAAGTGCTTCAGGGACTTACAGCGGCCGGGCCATGCCCTGGTCGCCTGGATTAAACCGGGTGCCTCCTGCGGGAAGGCTTTCCCGCTCAGTGACACACTCACACACACACACACACACACACACACACACCCCTGTCGATCGGGGCCTTAAGTGCCTGGGGGAAGAGCACAGGAAAGATAAATGCAAGATCTGCAGGGCTTTTAAACCATGGACTCAAAAGGAGCAAGAGATCTGGTTAAAAGCCCTGCTCATAGAGGCAGCGCTCCGCCCGGCATTCAAGCCGTCCATCTCAGCACCGAGCGTCACCTCAGTGCAGACTGCACCGCCGGCACCGACCTCAACTCGGCACTGAGCAACATCCCTGGTGCTGAAAAAGAAACAGTGTGCAGAGCACGGACGCTCCCCTGCGCCGTCAGTACAGGCAGAGTCGAGTGCAGAGATGCACCGGCCATGGCCCATTGAGTTTTTTTTCTCTGGTGCCTGCATCTCCAGTCAGGGAGCCTCCCCCGAATCCTGGGAGTGGGAGAGTGCCCATGCTGATGCCATCGACACCGGAGGCTTTTCAGATGGCAAAAGCCTTGTTGGCCTTGCCTACGCCACCGCCGCAAGTCATCAGTACCAAGATGCCGCTCGCTCCGGTACCGAGAGCTCTTCGGAGTGTCTCTCTCCGTCAGCACCGCTCGCGGCGATGGATGTGGTCCTTGTCGTCATCCACATTGGAGGCGTCAAGAGAACAGTCCCCAGCATGGCACCCGGGACCGAGGACGGGTATGGCACCACTGGTCTAGTGGCTTAGGGTCCCACAAGGGGGACAGTCATCAGGACAGCTGATGCCCCCACAAGGCATCGCAACAGGTGGCGCAGTCAGCCCCAGTTTTGCCCCAGGGACCATGGCCGCAACAATGACCTTATTGGGCCCCATAGGGCATCCAGATGGGACCAGGGCCCCAATCCACCCTGTCAGCGGGGGTTCAGTCCGTGCCCCCGGCACATGAGAAGACCCATAGACACCACTCCTTGGACGAGGAGTCGGACCCCATGGAGGGACCCTCTATGACCTCATCCCTTCATCAGGTAGGGGAGCACCTGCAGGACGTGCCTCGGCAGTCCTCTTCCTCCTCCCCGGACGAGGCAGTCTCCTGGGACCACATAGCCCCACTGGAGGATTTCAGGGCACACCAGGAGCTGCTCAAGAGGGTGGCCTCTAACTTGGGGCTGGAAGTCAAGGAGTTAGTGGAGGCTGATGATACCGTCTTCAATGTGCTGGCGGCTGCTGCCCCAGTGAGAGTGGCCCTACCAGTCCTTGATAGGGTCCTCAAAATTGTTAAGGCCCTGTGGCAAACTCCTTCTTCGGTCGCCCCTACGTTGAAGGTGGCTGAGAAGAAGTACTATGTCCCAGCCAAAGGGTTCAAGTATTTGTTCATTCACCCGGCCCTGGGAACCCTGGTGGTAGACGCAGCCAACAAGCAGGACAGGCAAGGTCAGCCTGGTTCCACTCCCAAGAACAAAGACGACAAAAAGCTGTATTTGTTTGGAAGAAAAATTTATTCCACGGCAGCCCTGCAGTTCAGGATTGCCAACCATCAGGCCCTCCTGGGGAGATATAATTTTAATTTGTGGGACTCCCTGAGGCGGTTTGCTGAGGCATTGCCCTAGGACCAGGCCGCAGACTTCACCACCATCCTGGATGAAGGAATCATGGTGGCTAGGGCAGCGCTCCAAACATCCAGTGATGCTGCTGACTCGGCGGGTAGGGCCATAGCCTCCACCATTTCCATGAGGAGGTGCTCATGGCTGCAATCCTCAGACCTGTCCTAGGAGGTGCAGCAATCGATCCAGGACCTCCCCTTGGATGGGTCGGCCCTGTTCTCCGATCAGACCGATGAGAAGCTGTACAGTCTGAAGGACTCCAGGGCCACGCTTTGCTCCCTGGGCCTGTACATGCCCCAGGCTTCCAGCCGGCAGTCACGGCAGCAGCAGCAGCAACCAAGGCCTCTGCCTAGGCCCTTTCAACCCTACAGAAATAGGGACAGAAATAGGGGGTTTAGAAGACTAAATCAGCCCCCCAGGGGGTCAGGCAATTGGAGGAGGCAGTTTAGATGGTGCACCCAAGAGTGGTGCCCCTACTGCTCTCCTGGATTCGCCCCACCCATTCCTAAACAGGTTGAGGCCCTTCTATCCCGAATGGGCAAAGATTATGTTAGACCGTTGGGTCCTTGAGATAGTCTCAGGGGGCTACGCTATATGGTTTACTTCCAGCTCCCCCAACAACTCCCTCATCCCTCTTCAGGGACCCCTCTCATGAGCAACTACTCTTGCAGGAGGTGGACACCCTTCTCAACATAGGAGTGGTGGTTATGGTTCTTCAAGGGGGAAGGGGTTCTATTGGAGGTACTTCCTCATCCTCAAGGCAAAGGGGGGTCTGAGACCTATATTAGATGTGTCGTCTAAACAAATATGTCAAACGACTCAGGTTTCACATGGTTTCCCTAGTCTCCATGATCCTTTCCCTGGATCCAGGAGGCTGGTATGCTGCCTTCGACCTCAAGGACGCATACTTTCATGTGTCCATCCTCCCCAGCCCCAGGCGCTTCCTCCACTTCACGGTGGCTGGCTCCCACTACCAATTTACAGCCCTGCCCTTTGGCCTATCTTCGGCTCCAAGGGTGTTCTCTAAATGCATGGCAGTAGTGGCGGCCCACCTGAGGCGAAAAGGGTGTGCAAATCTTCCCTTACCTGGATGATTGGCTGATCAGGGGCAGGTCCAGGTCCCAAGTGCAGGAGAGTGTGACCCTCACTTGCCCTACGTGCAGCAGGCTGGGACTGCTCATAAACGAGCAGAAGTCCACGCTAACCCCAGTGCAGCGTATAGAATTCATTGGGGCCACCCTGGACGCCGCCCAGGCCAGAGCCTTCCTGCCTCAGCCACGTTTCAAGGCGATGGTCTCTATCATCTCCCAGCTGCACCAATGCCCCCTGACAACAGCCAGGCACTGCCTACAGCTGTTAGGCCACATGGCGGCCTGCATATACATAGTGAGACTAGCTCGCCTGAGGCTCAGACCACTTCAGGCGTGGTTGGCCTCGGTATATATGCTGAGCAGACGCCCACTGGATCAGGTGGTCACAGTTCCCTCGCCCGTCCTAGCCTCCCTAGAGTGGTGGAGGTCTCCCAGAGCAGTGTTGAAGGGCGTTCCATTCAGGGAACTGGTCCCGTCGGTCACGCTAATCTCTGACACCTCAGATGTGGGAGGGGGAGCCCACATCAGCGCCAACCTGAGCACTCGGGCTCTGGTCGGGGGAGGAGAGGCGCCTGCACATCAACGTAAAGGAGCTGAGGGCTATTCGCCTAGCATGCAGAGTGTTCCTCCGATTCCTGACAAGCAGAGTGACGCAGGGGCTGACGGACAACACCGCAGCTGTTTTATATAAACAGGCAGGGAGGGGTGCGCTCCTCGGCACTCTGCGAGGAAGCTACCTGTCTGTGAGACTTTGCTGTGAAGCATGACTTCCACTTGTCTGCCTCTCACCTACTGGGAGTGAGGAACGATGAGGCGGATCGCCTCAGCAGGTCGTTTCTACCCCGCCACGACTGGTCGCTGCACCCGGAGGTAGTGACTACAATCTTCCAGAAGTGGGGTGTTCCCCAACTGGACCTATTCGCATCGGCCTGGACCGCAAAGTGCCTGAGGTTCTGCTTGCTACGGGGTTGTGAGACTGGGTCGATTTCTGACGCGTTCCTCATCGACTGGACGGGGACCCTCATGTACACGTTCCTGCCCATTCCACTCCTGCCCAAGGTCCTGCTGAAAATAAAGAGGGACAGGGTGGACGTTATACTCATCGCTCCGGCCTGGCCGAGACAGCACTGGTTCAGCATGCTGCTGGACCTTTCGATTGCCCCGCCCATGGAGCTTCCAAGGCGGCATGATCTTGTCTCCCAGGACCATGGTTGCCTGTTGCAGCCGGACCTGGACTCCCTGCACCTCCCGGCCTGGAGGCTTTGTGGCTGACGGAGGGAGAGAGAGCCTGCTCGGTGCAGGTCCAACAAGTTCTGCTGGGCAGCAGGAAACCTTCTACACAGGTTGTGTATCGGGCTAAGTGGAAACGGTTTACTTCTTGGGCGGAATCCCAGGGCATTCCGCCCAGCCCAGCCTACTCAATCCTGGAGTACCTGCTCCAGCTAAAGCGCCAGGGTCTGGCGTTGGCCTCACTGAAGGTTCACTTGGCAGCCATTTCGGCCTTCCATCAGCTGCTAGAGGGGAGATCCCTGTTCTCCCATCCCCCGTCGGTCAGGTTCCTCAAGGGGGTGGAGAGGCTGTATCCACAGGTCCGCGACCCGGTGCCTCCCTGGCCCTTTCGGGACTCACAGGGCCCCCTTTGAACTCAGGGCTTCATGCCTTCTGCTCATGCTTTCATGGAAGGTAGCCTTCCTGGTGGCCATTACTTCAGCTAGGAGGGTCTCTGAAATTAGGGCCTTGACCTCCGAGCCCCCTTATACAATATTTTATAAGGATAAGGTGCAGTTGAGGCCACATCCAGCCTTCCTACCCAAGGTGGTTTCCCAATATCATTGTAACCAAGATATTTTTCTCCCTGTGTTTAACACCCCTGCTTTAAAGGCTAGTACCAGATGCTTCAGAGAAACCCTGCAGCAGACAGCTATGGGATACCAGCTTTCAGGAAAATTCCTTCTCACCCCTGAGAGACTGCTTCAGGCCTAAAGCGTGAGGGTTTAATATCCTTGACAAAACAGTTGCATTTGCTCTAACTACTCTACCTATTCCTGTGAGCTACATAAATCCTGATCCTTTGATCCACGGAGGCTCTTACGGCCAACAATCGGTGTCGTTGCATCAATGCAAAAGGGCCAAGATTTAAAAAACTGGGAGCCTAAATGTAGATTCCTAAACAACAAATCTGATTTTCAGCCAGGCTCAGCATAGTGCCTCTCCTCCACAAACTAACAAAAGGCAACAACATACTTGGCCAAGGAAAGCTTGAAATGGGGGGTAAACTCTGCCAGTGAGGTTCATGGGTTGATTATAGTAAGAAGTTGCAGCAGCACAGCTTCACCAATTATTGAAATTAGGGCTAATTACCAGTGTAGCTAACACCTTACTAATCTTGAGTGAACTGAATCTTTTGTGAACTTCCTTTTGTTTGTAGACAAACACCAAGAATACATCAGTTTGAAATTCTGCCCTGGCCTTCCTGCCTTTCATTAAGCATGGTTTGAGTAGGGTAGGCTGAGAACATGAAAATTTCAGTGCCTCATGTGAAAATTTCCCTCTTTAGAGTAATGAGGGCGGCAGATCCATGATGCTGGGGATTTCTGCTTTATGCAGTGTTGGAGGCACATCTGACCTGTCAGTCAGTGGCAGGGTGGAGGGGGCAAACCTGCCAATAGAGATGTTTCCACAGCCCAGACAATGGCTAACCACTCTATATCAGGCCATGTCTGCACTGCGAACTTTGGTCGATGCAAGTTACATTGGTGTACAGCTGCCAAAGTTAGTAAAGTGCTTGTATGCATGCAAGCTGGGCTGCTTGGATTGGCATTGCATGTACTCACCAGGTGTGCGTGTATAAATGCAAAGTGTGCTGCACCACAGGTAGATATCGCAGTGTGCCACACACCACCATTGGGCGCAGTGCGTTCCATGAAATTTTCAGTATGTAGTGGGGATTAGATCTCTGGGCATGAGTGGTCAAGTTTCCAGCATGCAACTTTTGCATCCCATAACTTCCACACCTTTTTAAAAAAAAATCCCACAAATGTATGCGGCACTTTTCAGCAGCATGGCCCCTGTAGAGCTCTGTGCTTGTCGCATCTATGTCGCAAATACAGGATGCACAAGCCTCTTGCATTGGCACCTACAGAAAGGACCACAGAAGAGGACAATAATTTCTTCAAGGAAAGATTGCTAAGGGACATAGCAAAAAACAATTCAAGGTGGTTGTTGGCATTCATGGAGTAGTTGCAGCTAGTGGTGCACTGCTTCTGGGCCCAATAAATGAACACTGACTGGTGGGATTGTATCGTAATGCAGCTTTGGGACGATGAGCTATGGCTGCAGAATTTTCAGCTGCAAAAGGTCACATTCCTGGAGCTCTGGCCTGAACTCTCCCCAGACCTCCAGCAAAGGGACGTTTGAATCAGAGCTGCACTGATCATTGAGAAGTGAGTGGCAATCGCACTCTGGAAGCTTGCAACGCCGGCTTGCCACCCATTAGTAGGGTCTCACTTTGAGTTGGAAAATCCCATGTGTGTGTGTGTAGGGACATCAGTCATCTTTGTTATGCAGCAATGGGGCTCCTGAACTGCAGTGGAGTGATAGATGGCATGGACATCCCTATTTTGGCACCAGCCCTCCTTGCAGCAGAGTACATCAGCGGAAAGGGCTACTTTGCTACTGGTTATACAAACGTTTGTGGATCACCAGGGATGCTTCAGTGATACCAATATGGGCTGGCCCTGACACATGCATCTTTAAGAGCACAGAACTGTTCAAACAGCTGTAAGTAGGGCCAGTCTTTCCTGACTGGCAGATCACTATTGGTGATATTAAAATGCCAATAGTGATTCTGGGGGATCTTTGCCACCATGACAGCACCAAAGAATGAGTCAACGACTGCCTCATCAGGTGCAGACTGATTGTTGAACGGGCTTTTGGTAGAGTGAAGGAATGCTGCAGTGTTTAAGCACTAGATTAGATCTCAGTGAGAAAAATATCCCAATGGTTCTAGCTGTTTGTTGTCTTACATATCGGTGAGACAAAAGGTATGACTAAGCAAAGAAAAACTCATGGCTGGTCCATGCCTGCTCACTTGGGCTGGGGCTATTTCATTGCTGTGTAAACTTCTATGATTGGGCTGGAGCCTGAACTCTGGGACCCTCCCATCCCACAGGATTATAGAGCCTTGGCCCCGGCCCAAGCCCAGAAGTGTACACAGCAATGAACCAGTCCCATAGACTGAGTCCTGCAAGCACAAGTCAGCTAGCATGGCCCAGTCCTGGGGAATGTAGTTGCTATATAGACTACACAAAGGGGCAGAAGCTGCCACTGGGGTGGACAGCAGAGGCAGAATGGCTGTCGTCTGAGTGTGAGCTTCCAGACACAAGGGTCATTGCAAGAACTCACCATGAAGCTAAGTGACTGAGGAAGGCTTTGAAAAAGCACTGCGGTGGTCAGCTACAGTAGTGCTCTGTGCTAAACGGTTCTCTGCGCCTGAAGCTTTGGCTGCAGCAGGCATTGGGTTGTGCTTGCTGTACACTTATAACTATGCCTGTGTTTTACTGAAGCCACAAATTATGTGGTACTTGCTGTACATTTCTAAATATGGGTTTCTTTTGAACCTAGGGGTTCTGTGGTGCTCTACCTTTACAAGTAGTGGTGGGCCTTTGACTAAGCCTATGCATGCTGCACTATGGGTTGGAAACAGATTTTATTTTAAAAGCTATACATTTATTGAATGGTAAAAACAGTGCAGAAAAACAAATTGCAAAAAACAGGCACCGCAATACAAACTAAACAATTTAATGGGACTTTGCAATTTGGCAGCAACCATTTCTGTCCCTTTCAGTGCCCAAAGTCTGTTGCAGCTACTCCTACACCAACTGTGGTTTTCCTTGCTGTCCATCCACACCAGCGTAGATATGTGGCCCCCTCGTGCCATGTGGAATGCTGAGGCAGGTGGGGAACTGTTAGCAAGGAGTTCTTTAAGGACTACAGAGGCTGGGGAGTCCAGTATTTTTGGACCTGTAGATCAGCCAGGGTCTGTAGCATTTGTGTTTGCAGTCAGAGGTGTCCTATGATATCCTGCTGCATCTCCCTCTTTTTCCTAGGCCTTTCTCCTGTCTGCTTTTTCCTTCTCCATGCTGTCTGCCATGTTAGCCCTCCTAGCCCTTTGTTCGTGGTCTGATGCAGCAGTGGCTAGCAGGATCTTCCTCCCTTGTCCTCCTCTTCTGCCTCAGGATCAGGCGTTCTGTGGTGTTGGAGGGGGCATCCCTCAGGGCTGCAACAGCTGTAGCTGCTGATAGGTATCATTTGATTTACAGTCACAACAGAAAGGGAAAGAAGTTTTAAAACTTCCTCCTCTTTTTCCCCTTAAAACTTGTAATAAGACATGCCTATGAATACACCAGCTTCTTAGTACCTCTGCACAGCATTGCTTTCCAGTCCTAGCCATGGTACCTAGGGGCTGGTGGGGTTTAGAAGGAAGGAATTTTAGGTGTATGAAACAAA
The DNA here is from genome assembly GCF_026122565.2 of Emydura macquarii macquarii. Lineage (NCBI taxonomy): Eukaryota > Metazoa > Chordata > Testudines > Chelidae > Emydura > Emydura macquarii. Next base: position 39,927,271 of record NW_027132610.1, on the reverse strand, counting down.
AATTAAGTCCCTATTCCACGTGTAAGGGCATAGAGCAATGTTACTGTTGGCACTGTTTTCTACATGCATGGTTTTAGCTGATACTTCACTCCTGAGGGTGAGAAAGGTATGAAGAGCTCAGCTGCAACTGGCATCATGAAGCCATCACGTTTACTGCAATAGTTTCACGTAAACTTTTCCCATTGTGGCATGGGAAAGTGTCCTATCATGGAGGAAGAAGGAAGGCAGCCATCCCTAGAAATTTTTGGGAAAGAATTGGGGAGTAGTTCCTTGAAAGTTCCATCAAGATCTCTCAGGAGACTACAGACATCCCCCTGTGCATAAAGTATTTCACACAGCCCCTACCCCTACCCACAACAGAGGAGTGAAACGCAGATAATTACTGCTTTGTTGCATTATTATCTCTTCTTGTATAAGTAAAACACGGAGAAGTCAATGCTTGTGGCATGATAGCTTGGGGCTGGGCTAGGCACCATCTTTAAATAGTGTCGGGGAAAACATAGGCACGATTACCTGAGGTCCCTTCCCCTTCAGCAGGCTCCTCCGTTTTCAACTGGTCAGACAGGCTAGACTGTGATGTAGTTTTGAACTGGTACTGGCCCCTGATGTGGCTGGACCTCACCCCCGCCCCCAGCTGTGACTCCCATTTGCTGTCCAGGGCAAGGACCTCAGGCTTAGGCTCCCTCCTGCAGTGTTTTGTGAGGTGCTGGTAGGGTCTCTGGTAAACATGGCATGTAGCTCATAGACATTGCAAATCTGCAGCTCGGCACCAGCTCACTTGTTGGAGTCCTTGGCCTTGCACCATGCCTGCCACAGTTCCTTTGTTTCCATGCAGCACGGCTGCTGATCCGTCGTACCTCTTTGCCTGCATCCCTGCTGCAGATGTCCACATTTGTATGGCTGGGCTGTAGTTGGGCTTGTACTGGACTCTTCTCCCTATAGGCCCAGGAGCGCCAATACCAGCGATCTACTCCAGGCAGTGCTGTGTCTAGTGCATGAAGCTGCAGTGGTCAGTTGCATACGATGGAGAACTGATGGGTGCGTGTGCCAACGTGGGCAATCAGAAAAAGGCATTTCAAAAATACATAAAGGGTTTTGAAAGGGGGGCGGGGGGGGGGCTTTGGGTCTCCATGACACATGGGCAATGAACTTACACTTGTGATATAAGCAAGCAGTGTTACAGGGAATGGGCCATTGTGCACCAACTGCTGTTGCAGTCAATATAAGTCATGCAGTGTCTACATTCACCCTGTGTTGACTTCTGTCGGTCACCCATGGCACTACGCTGTTCAGAAAGGTGGTTTTACTGCATTGCCATAACCAGGGGCTTATGTCAGCAGGAGACAAATTTAAGCATAGCAACATATACAAATAGGGCTACACAAGGTGACTTACACTGACCTAAACTTTGTTTTGTAGTATGAACTATGTTACCCAAAGGGACACTGCTATGAAAATCCTAATAGCAGGGAGCTGTGGACCTCATGAAAATTTTATCTATCCCTTATTAAAAATTTTGGTTCTTGAAATAGAGATTTACAGATACAACCTCTGCTGACTATTACATGGAGAAAGATAAGGAATATTTACTGCACCTCAAAGTTTGTTCAGTATATTCCTTGCTCTGCAAAAATATTGGTCTATTAATCTTACTATTCACTTTCATAGCAGCGTCCTTTTGGGTAACATAGTTCATACAGATGTATACAGTGGCAAAAGAGGGTTCTTACCAAGATGCTGCAGTGGTGAGCACCCCCTTCTATCACAGCCCACATCAGAAAACGATTGGCTGACCAGATGGCTACTTTGTATGAGGCATGTTTTCTTCCCATGACATTGCAACAACTGAAGGAGTGAGCTCTTACTCTCTAAAAGATAGTTATGGTTTTTGACTTGTATGCCTCTGAGACACACACTTTTAACTACCTGCGAATGGAAGCTTGAAGCCTTCTTCGTTACCATCTGATGCATGCTTTGTTGTGCTTTTAGCCTTCTAAGCAAACCAATATTCACCTAAACTAGATAGGAAATGTTAAGGAGAGGTGTGCCCTAAGCCACTGGTGATCAACATTTTAGAATTTGAACCCATATCTCCAGGGGAATGCCCCAAACCCTGGGCTATGGGAAATCCTAGGGTTGGTGTTTTCCATATCAGAGCCCTAACCACTGAGCTTTCTGGCCTAATGACTTAAATTTACACAAAAGTACACTGGTTTCAAGAGAAGACACACCCCACAGCCAGTAGTTAAGAGAGTGCTTGGCAACAGGGGTTCATAGCCCTGCTCCATATTAGCCAGCAGGGGGTCCTAAAGCCAGGGTCTCCCACAAAACAGGTACTCAGCACACGTTTAGGACAGTTTCTCTACCCCTTTCTTCACAGCCTTCTCCATCATGCTACACTCCATGACAGTGAGTTGGTCTGCATTCCTGCAGCTGTGGAGGCAAAGTGGTGGGCTTCTCAGAGGTGGAGCTACACCTCCCCTGTGACTGACAGGTGTGGTCCCCTCCAAAGCCATGTAGAGCAGGACCATAATGACACAAATCTGTGGCCCTCCTAAGGAACTATCCTGTGACTTATTCTGAACTCTAAGAGCTGGCCAAAACGTGACATCTGATTTGCCTCTGAAAGGAAGGGGGCATTGTTAAGATGTCCTGCAGGGGCACTCTCTCCAGGAAGGCCGTAGACAAGGCTTGAGCTCTGGTTGAGTGCGCTGTGATGGTTCCCGGAAGCAGCACCCTTGCCTGCTCATAGCAGAACTTGATGCATGATGTAATCCATGAGGAGATGCGCGGGGTGGAGACACGTGAGCCTTTCATCCGGTCTGCCACTGCAACGAAGAGCTGCATCTATTTCCAGAACAACTTTGTATGCTCGATGTAGAAGGCCAGGGCTCGTCTCACGTCCAGCGAATGCCATCTCCTCTCCTCCTCCGAACTGGGCGCCAGAGGATACAATGCCATAAGATCTCACGACAGCGCGCACTGCTGCTAGAGGGTACAACGCCGCGAGATCTCATGGCAGCGGGTGCTGGCGCCAGAGGGTACAACGCCGCGAGATGTCGCGGCATGGCGTGCTGCGGCCAGAGAGTACGACGCCATGAGGCCTCGCGGTGTCGCGCACTGCCATGAGATCTGTGTCACACGCTGTGTGCACGAGACACAGCACTCCAAAACTGCCTAGTATTTCGATTTATGGTATGTATGGGTCACTTGAAGTACATTTAATTCCCATCTGGCCCACCACAGCAAATGAGTTTGACACCCCTGCTTTAAAGTGACAGAATGCTGCATGAGGTAGACTGCTATCCTGACCACTGCTATGTTCCTAAAATTAGTGCTAATCACAGCTAAAACCTAACACAAAGGAAACAAATGTAAAGCCAGATTGAGTGAAAGACCAAAGGCAATGAAAGGCAGGGGTGGGTAATGCAGGAGTCATCCAGAACTGGTTGCTGGTTTTCAACCTCTCCCCTCTCCCGGGTAGCACTATACAGAAGGAAGCCATCCTTTGCTAGAAGCTCCCTTAAGCTCAGGCAGAGCCAGTCAAGCTGTTCTCTTTGGGGCTCTCCTAGGCTGGCAATCAACATAGCAGCCAGAGCTGCTGCTGCTCCAGGGATCTCTCCCCTGTTCCTCCCCAGAGTAACACACCTGATTTAAATACAAGAGCTTAAAAGTCATAGTGCCCCGCTCAAGGAACACATTTTTCAATTCATGCTTAAGTACATGTTTTCTTCTTAAACAATCACCCTTGGCAGGCAATGGACTGGACACAGCTACTCTAAACCAACTCATGTACCACCTGATAGTAGTCCCCCATACTGCACTTTGAAATCACTTTTATGTAGTTGACAGGATAACCTTCAAAATGTTAACCAATGGAATTATGTTTATGAACAGCTTTAGACATTAGTTCTAAAATGTGTGAATTGCTCCTATTCATGCTACAGTCTACTGCACATAGTTGGCAAACACTAACTTTCCTTTGCTAGTCTTCAGAACAGAATACTCAAGCTAACTGTACTACTTTATAGCTGGAGGCAATAGCAGATAATGAGTTAATCAACACTCTCCACTCCAGATCTGCCCAAAACAGGAGGAAAAGAAAAAAGACGTGGCATCAAGTGACTTTAATGCCGATATCTGTCGCCTGTTCAGTCAGTGACACGCATACTAAACAGACTATTAAAAAGCACTAGTATCTTTCATACCTATCAAAAATAATTTTAAATAATTAAGATTTATCAATATTTTAGCTAAATATGGCTCCGACAGCTCTCTACAAGAGACTCCATCTCCTGCATATGAAAAAACACTTAAGTATCATACTTTTGAACAAGTTTTTTTTAAAAGCCATACAAGTGCTGTAGTCCTTAGGACTATGGTACATTCTTATTGATCTAATTCATGTCTAAATCAGGCTTTTTTTTAAGAGACATGTTAGACTTTAAGTAGAAAGATTATGCAGCAAGACTTCTAGCAGTACTCTGACAGCCACTAACAACTGCTTATTCTTGAAGAGGTGGGGGTTCCTTTACAAAAATGAATCAATACTCTCATTTCATATTCCTTCAACTCTGTGAATATGAATTTTTAAAGGCATCATGGCTGGCCAAATTCCTTCACAAACGGCAAGCTTAAGGGGAAACAAATCCAAAGCATAGGCCTGACAAATGTAATTTACTTTAATTTAAATTGAGAAGAAAATGATTGCTACAATAGCCCTTTGATGGGGAAGGACCCTGCCAGGGGCTGTGGAGTGCCATTTACAGTATGTGTATGCGGAGGGGAAGGTCATAATGGTTTTCCCCCCTTCCCCAATTCTCCTTTTCCATTCTCAGGCACCACCCCCTCACCTCCCAGCAGCCTTATCACACTGGCCCATGATCTCCTACAGCCACCCCCTCCAAAGCTGAGTCAGTAGTGTTGAGACTCTGTGTGTGAGGTGGCTGTGCCACTCAGATAATCCCAGCAAACCCTCCATCATGATGGAGGGGCAGCAGGGCCAAATCTGAGTGAATGTAGTTGTGACCTGGCTACTTACATTTAGCCTGGCTAAAAGTGGTTGGGCTATGGCCTCGGTGGCCCTGACTCCACGGCATATGGACCGTACCATGATTTGTGTTGGCTAGTCAGTTCCAGTCCTTCTTTCATTTGTGTAGGAGAGACATGTTGGATCTGAGAGGGAGCCAGCCTTATATATGCTTTCTTTAGTAATTCTGGTAAGGTCAGACTGTCCAAAAATAAAAGAAAACACCCCATCACCTTCTCACAAACAAAGGAGTCATCAGCATGACAGATGAAATCTACCAACAGCTCTCAACCCAGATCCATGTCTGCTGACTTCATCACATTCCAGGACAACTGGTCCCAAATCCGTCCTTTCAAATGTGAAACATACAGTGTTCCAGTACGTCTAAAGTACATTTTTGATGGAATCAAGCTAGCAAGCACCTGTGTCTGCTGGTAGCCAGCTCCTGAAGACTCCCCTCTTTAAGAAGTAGGTCCAGCAGGTCCAAACCCCTTGAGGAATCTGGGGCTGTAATGCAGCTAGCAAGAAAGGGGACTCATTCTTCACCCCAGGCAGGGCAGAACAGTCAGTGAATATCCATAGAACCTACATCCAAAAAAGCCTTCCCATTGCAAGCACAGTTTAAGTTAGCTGCCAGCGCTGCAGTAATCTTACCAATATAACATCAACATCCTTAGGAACACCCTGGAGAAAGGCCATTTTTGGTACTAATGAAACAATTACAAACCAATCCATGTATTGTCTTCATTAGGTAAAGGGATCTCTTCATAAGTTATTCTGATGTAAGGGGACTTCATAGGTAAAAGCCAGTATTCTAAGTTATAAAAGAGATAAAACTGGTGGTTCAAGATGACTTGATCTACTATTTTTAAGACATTCAAGAAGAACTCTTTAACAGGCTGATGAGGTTTGAATAGATAGTAGAAATCTCTTATGGCTGCAGCCACTGTCTTGTTTCCTAGAGGTCCAAAAATAGATGTTTCATTCCCCAAATAAATGGGTTCTCCAGTAAACAAAGTAATGCTGGTGTAATTTGTTTGCATCTTCTTAAATACAGCCCCTAACTCGGCCAACTTCTGGTATGTCCTTAATATAAATTTCGAGCATTCATAGGATTCAAACCACACTACTGCATCCTTGTCAGGACTTGCTCGAACTGTCCAGGTCTCATAGTAAATGCCAGTATCATTGTCATATTTTACCCATTTTGCCATTTGGTTAAACATTGTTCCTGTAAAAAATAAAAATAGGATATCTCCATAAGCATTATGGAAAACTATACTGTCAAATGCATACAATTAATAGATTACAAGGATCGAAGGCACCACTGTGATCATCTAGTTTGACCTCCTGTATAAAACAGACCATAGAACTTCCCCCAAATAATTCATAAGCATGTTTAGAAAAACATCCAAACTTCATTTAAAAATGGTCAGTCATGGGGCTCGGTAACCTGTGCCAATGATTAATTACCCTCACTGTTGAAATGGACACCTTATTTCCAGTCTGACTTTCTCTAGCTTCAACTTCCAGCCATTGGATCATTTATACTTTTGTCCGCTAGACTAAGGAGTCCACTGGTAAACCTTCACCCCATGGAAATATTTACAAACTGTAATTAAATCACCCCTTGACCATCTCTTTGTTAAGGGAAATAGACTGAAAGAGATCAATCTATCACGATTAGACATGTTTTCTAAACCTTTAATCAGTCTCTTGGCTTCAATATCTTTCTTGAATTGTGGGCACCAGAATTGGACACAGTATTCCAGCAGTGATCGCACCAGTGCCAAATACAGAGAGAAAATAACAGGGCCATAAAACTGAGGGCCCCCTGTTTATGCATCTCAGGATTGCATTAGCTCTTTGCCCACAGCATCACACGGGAAGCTCATACTCAGCTGTTTATCCACCGTGACTCCAAAATCATTTTCAGAGTCACTGCTTCCCAGGATAGAGTCCCCCATCATGTATGGCCTACTTTCTTTGTGCCTAGATGTAGACATTTACATTTAGCCGTATTAAAACACATATTGTTTGCTTGCACCCACTATATGAATCAGTGACCTGCCCTCTTCATTATTTATCACTCCCCCTGTTTTTGTGTCATCTGCAAACTTTATCAATGATCACTTTATGTTTTCTCCCAGATCACTAGTAAAAATATTAAATAGCATAGGGCCAAGAACCTATCCGTGTGGGATCCCACTGGAAACACACCCCTTCGATGATGATTCCCAGTTTACAATTACATTTTGAGACCTATCAGTTAGACAATTTTTAATCCATTTAATGTGTGCCATGTGAATTCTAGTTTTAGTTTTTTAATCAAAATGTCACGCGGTGCCAAGTCAAAAGCCTTTCAGAACTCTAACTCAGCAGTATTCCTTTATCAACCAAACTTGGTACCGTTTTTTGATGAGATTACAAATTAGTCTGACCGATATCTTGCGCAGTTAGAATTATGTAAATTAAGTTCCATTAAGAAATCCTATATTGTGAATAGGCAACAGCCTGGCACAACAGAGATAACTACAAAGCATCACCTAGATGATAATGAAGTTGGGGAGTTTAGCATAAATCAGGAGGGATGAATAATGCCCTAGTGGCAGAGGCTCTTTGTTTAAATAAACATTTTTAAAATTGCTTTTCCTATTTCAGCCCTCTGCTTCCTTACCGGCTACAGCTCTAGGCTTAGCACCACTTTCTCCACCTACTCCCATGATTAAAAGATCTTGTCTGATTCTATTTTACATATGTAATTATAGGCAGAGCAAGTAGCACTGCCTATAGTTAAGGTTGCCGAATACTGCCCATTATAATACTCTGCTTTTCATTACTTAAAAAACTGTGTTGAACTTTAACCTTTCAGACTGAAATTTTCCATGCTTCTTCTCCACAAGATGCCGATCTGAAGTGGGAACAAAACATCTTTCTGCTTCACCATTCTAGATTCAACATACAATTTTAAATAGCTCTTCCCATGGCAGAGGGAAGGTCCGGGTCAGGAGGTAACTTATTTTCATTCCTGCCCCATGCATTTTCCTTAAGTATAAAGTGCCTCTATTCTTTTATATAAGCAATTTTGTAAATGAGATAATAGTTTTTTCCCCAAATATTTACACTGTACAGCTATTTAATAGTCCACAATTAAAAATGCTCACACGTATCTAATAACTTGGCCTGTGTCTCTGACAACTCCTCATGGATATCTAGTCATCGGCTCTAGCTCAACACGGCTAGAACAGAGCTCTTAATCTCCACACCACCACCACCAACTCCTCCCCCCATCCCCATTTGTTGGTGGTGGTGTGGAGATAAAGAGCTCTGTTCTAGCCGTGTTGAGCTACAGCCGATGACTAGATATCCCTGAGGAGTGAGGAAGGTACCTCACAAATAATATTTCACCCTACTAATACCCATAGTACAGGTCAAAATATGTTATGATCAACAGTACCAGAGGCTACCAACAGATCTGAAAGAACTGGCATGGACATCTGATCAAGGTGGAGGAGGCCCATGTGTTTAGTTAGTTAAGGCTCTGTCACACTATATGGGTTGCTGTTTACTTCTTAGCAGCATCAGTCAGATGGAATCTGCAGACTCAAAGGTTGATGTGCCAGGTTGATGAAAATGGAAGGGAACTTAGGTAGAATAGAATAACACATCATATTAGCATTTGAAGCACATAGGTCTGTAGTTTTAATCTGACTCTCGCTGCTTAGAAAGAAAAGATGCCTGCAAAGTGTGCCAGCACCTCAGCAGGCTAGGTGAATACACTGTTTACTTCTATACATTTCATTTAAAAGGCAGCAGATTCCTGTATGTATGAGCTTTGCATGATATTTGTTCAGTATTTATTATGGAGAGTATCATTTTTATTCTAGCATTTCAGTTTCACATTGAGGGGCCATGATTCGTCCATAATGTAGATTGAATTGAGAAGCTATTTTGGTGAGCAAAATAAAAAGACTAACTATAATAAATACTCCACTTGTTCTGCAATATGTGATAGATAGGCCTATTATTGCTACTGAGGTTATTTGTAGTTTTATGATACAGCAGTTGAAAAACAGAATTGAGTGACTGTAGCTGTTCTTGAGAGCATTTCCTGTTATGTCCTACTTATCTGTTCGAGAGCACAACACAATTCTCTCCATTTTTCCATTTAAAAATTAATCTGCCACTTCACAGCAGGAGGTTATGTTCCAGTGCAAGTGTATGAAAAGAGCCCCGAAGGGTTCAGTGTAAGCTGTTTTGCTATTTTTACACTCAAAAGACTCAACTATTCTTGCACAGGTGCTGATGTGACATAGCAAGCAATTCTCACTTAACAGCATCTTTTTAGCGTGGGTTATTCAAAGGACAGCATTACCATATCATTTCCTATATTAAGAAAATTACAAGAGTAATATTTCAATTTCAAATTAAAAGCTTCAATCACTCTGCATTGCCAATGACCTACAAAAAGTGAGTGGAAAGATACTGTATGACCTGAATGCGAGATAGCTTTTGTACATTATAGTATTAGTGTCACCACAGGATTCCAAAATCTACCTGATATAGTGGTCACCAGGACCAAGGTCCCATTTTCCTTCCAATGTGCATCATCTATTCCTTCATAAAAGCAGGCAGCTCCCTGATTACACCAGAATGGTGCATCCATGTCAGGCCGGAGATGCGGAAATGTGCAGTTGCCAAGCTGGAAGAGTTCGTACCATTCCATTGTGTAGTTTTTGCCAGTTATAGAGCTCTTGAAGCCAACAGCATCATGCATAATTTTCTGAGTAAAAGTCATGAAAACAAAGAATAAAAGATCTTGTAATGCGAACTTCAGTTTGCATTACTTAGCTACATTACAGTAGGTTAGAAAACAGGGTACTGTAGTGAGATGTGCCATATTAAATTACACGAACATTGATTCACATCATACTTGTCTGTAGCATGCACCTACTTCCATTTGCAAACCTGTAGCCAGTGGCAATTATGAAGTAGATATTCAATGATCCAAATTGTGGAACAAGGATCTTTAAAATCAACAAACAAAGCTTCTTTGGGGGAATCAATCCTGTGCAAAATAATGAAAACTATTTTTGAGAACTACAAGGAAATGTTCATTTTAAAAATCAAATATAAATGAGCCACAGGTCAGACTGCAGCTGGTTTCCTAGATCAGACAAATATCATTCATGTTCATACAAAATTTAATTCAAATCAGACTTTGTTTACTGTGAGATCTTCCTTCTTCATTAAAAAAAAAAAACTGTAGCGGTATAAGATTAACAAGATCTTTCCTACACACTAGCCAGACATTTTGTCATAAAGGACCAATAGCAAAGTGTTCTTTGTAAGTGATGTTAAAGTCAATGCAAAAATGCAAATAAATGCAAGTAAATGCACACACAATACATTTTCAATGCTTGGTATGTAAGGGCAAAAATACCAAGTCATGCTCTTTTCCTAATCGGTCTTGAATCACTTCCGTAAATCTAGTTTCAAGGTTAGCAGTTTTCTGATACCCTAATCCTAGCCCATAGCCTCCAGTACCCCACTCGAGAGTACTGAAATATTACAATGGATGAAGTCCTATTGTTGACACTTGCTGCTGAATTTAACTCATTTGCAATTAGTAATTTTTGTTAAATGAAAGCATCACCTTACCAAATGTCCAAGCAGATCACCGTATTTAAATTCCCACACTGGAGCCTGTAATCGATAGACTTCAATGACATCCTCATCTTTCATCACTGGAATGGGACAGCCAGTAGGACAGAACGTGTAACGAGCTTGACAGTAGGGATCTGTTTTCGGACGGTAATCAAAACGCCTACGTTTAAAAACAAAAGCATGGAAAACTCTCAGTGTAGCTTCAGAGCAAAGTTAGGATGTCACAAAGACTCTTACTTTAAGAGCAGTTTCCAAAATAGACTCTAATGCCCTGATTTTTAGAAGTTCTGAGTACCTGGAGCTCCCACTAAAGTCAATGCGAGGTATGGGTGTGCAGCACTCCTAAAAGTCATAAGTCTCCAATCCTGCAAACACTTACACAAGTGAGTTCATAAGATTACTCAGATGCATGTTTGCAGAACTGAGGCTTAAAACTGCATCTTCAGTGTGTGAGTGCAAGTGAATAACAACATTTAGATGTCTAACGGGGGAAACAATATTAATTGCACTGTAATGTCCTTGCATGGGCAAGACTGTGGACAGGAGATTAGAGGTTGGTTCCAGACCTGTTTCAAAATGTGGTCCTAAGTGCTTATTTACACAAGGAAATTGACCAGCATAGCTATTCTGGAATTCAGCACTCAGTTCACAGTCCCCATGTGGATAAACGATTCCAAAATAATTACTCCACTCTGTGAGCAAAGTAATTATTCTAGAATGAAATCACTTTCATTCTTCAACAGTGTTGATAAAAAGGAGCTACTCTGCAATAGCTAAATTATATCAGAACAACTATTTGGAATAATGATGACAGTCAATTTCCCCCATGTAAACAAGGTCTAAGAGTCTGAATTCCACCCATCTCTTCTAAAGATTTTCAGCTCTCCCAGCTCTAAAATCATTCTAGGTAATCATACCTTGTTTTCACGAAAACTAGAAAACTGATTCTACTTGTATAGTGCTTTCACTATAGAACCTGCTGAAGCATTCTGGGAAAACCATTATTTTTCCACTGCAAAAGTTCTTCCAATAACTTCACATTCTACTCTAACTCACTCACTATATTTCACTTAAATCCTGTTGCTCCTCACATTAAATTAGAAAGAGCATCCAAATCACAAAACTTAAATGTTCTTTCCCCCCCCTTTACAATAGCAAGATATTAATATGTTTATTTCAAAAAAGTTATGAGATGATCAGGCCCACATATGCTTACGGTTTGATTTTGTTTCACAAGTTTGAGGTTATAGGGCCTAATTCTGCACCCCTTCCCACCCCCATTAACTTCAGTGGATAGAGGAATAATCCCTGTTACTATCTGTTTTATGTTTCAGTAATCAGTCTTTGCTGGCCCCCTATATGCACACTAGATGTAATAGTTAACACCCTGTTCCACCCCTCCCACAAGTTCTTTTCCACATAAGTTAGACAAAACTTCTACACATATTACTGTCCCTTCTCCCAAAATCCTCCTACAATCACATGCAAAATTCTATTTGTTTGTTACATGTACAGGCTACGGAGCAGGATTGGAACATCCTGCCAGACACAGAATTTCCTGTGTGCAGTTGTAAGCTCCAGCTATTTTGGGGGGGGGGGGGGGGGGGGGGGGGGGGGGAGAAATACAGAATTGAGTCCTGAATATTCTTCCAATGTAATTTTGACTGCAGGATTTCTTTGAGGCTTTTGTATTTGTTAATTTAAAATAAAAAAAAATAATCAACCAGATTAAAATTTGTTGTGGACTGCATATAGTTTAATACAATTAAATCAATGAGACTACTCCTGGTATTAAAGGTAAGCACATGTGTGTTTCCAGGATTGGTATCTAATTTAATGTATCTACATTAAATAAAGTTAATTAGATCACATGCATTAAAGTGTGTGTGTATTTGTACGTGTGAAAATTATGAATATATTTGGTTCAGCAGAAATGGCTGCAGACACTCAAAGGCCAACCTAGGAAAATTAAAAAGTGGCTATGCAAAAATATCACCTTCAACAGATCAGCTCCCTGTGTGTATTCAGAATCATATCTTCTCACTTTATTACAATAAATATTTTATTTTAATTTAATTCAAGAAAAAAATTTCTATGGCACAATTAATTTCTGTTATCACCGAAGAGTCCATACAGCCATAGAACAGTAAGCAGGATTGGTTCATGCATCAATAACAATGGTTAACTAAGTTCCAATTACAAAATATTTTGACCTGATTTTCTGAGGCCTCTGGCACCTGCAGCTCCTGCTTAATGATGAGAATTAAATGATAAGTATCACTAAAAATTAGGGCACTTCTTAATATTTGTGGCCATGATTCACCAGCTAGAAAGAACCCGGGTTGATTTTTCAGATTCCAGGTCAAGCCTACAGGAACTACCCTCTTACTCGTAAACTGAGCAAATTTGATATGATGCCACTGACAAACAAGGAATTACTTCTTTTTTTAAATTGTTTAGAGAAATTCCCAAACTTTAAAATGTTTAAATAAATTTTAAACAAAGGTCCAGTTGTAGCCAGTAGGGAATCTTTATTCCAGTTTTATAATCTCTCTGGAAATCTTAGTTTTAAATGGAAAGCCTGACGGTTCTTTAACTATATCACTGTCAACATCTCATTATGTACAATAATGAAATGTGATGATCGAGTCTACCAAACTAGAACAGGTATCAAAAAAAGGCACAGGAGGTCTCACTTACACAGTCCTTTTGCAAACTAGATTTACTAATGCATTAGAACTATTAAAATTGACTAAAATGATTCAAGGAGTCCTGACACACATGCTCCAATTTTTAGGGCACTTAAATAACACTCTTAGAAGATGGAAAATCATTGAAAAAAGAAATCAGTGGTGACCTCAACACCTTTCAGCAATGTAACTGATTTTCAGGCTTGCTCTTGACTCATTACACACTTCCTCATTCTGGATTGAGGATTTTGAAAAGCAAAAAACTACTCTTAATTAGTTACACAATATTTCACAAAACTTTTTGCCAGCTCAAAGCAGATAAGCCCAGTGACTTCATAGAATCATGAGACCTGTTTTCAGACACTGCCCCTGAGTTATTTTGGGTGGTTGTTTTTTAAGAGTCTACCTTCTGCAGGCAGAAGAAAGGAAGTTGCTGCAGTTTCTATTCTTGAAGAGGTCAGAGATGGCTTACTTTATAATGTGCTGTACATAAGAATGGCCATACTGGGTCAGACCAATGGTTCATGTAGCCCAGTATCCTGTCTTCTGCCAATGGCCAGTGTCAGATGCTTCAAAGGGAATGAACAGAACAGGGCAATTTCAAGTGATCCATCCCATCAGCCATTCCCAGCTTCTAGCAGTTGGAGGTTTAGGGACACCCAGAGCATGGCATTGCATCCCTGACCATCTTGGCTAATAGCCACTGATGAACCTATCCTCCACGAACGTATCTAATTCTTTTTTTTCAATCCAGTTCTACTTCTGGCCTTCACAATGGCAATGAGTTCCACAGGCTGACTGTGTGTTCTGTGAAGTTGTACTTCCTTTTGTTGCTGTTAAATCCGCTGACTATTAATTTCGTTGGGTGACCTTTAGTTCTTGTGTTATATGAAGAGGTAAATAAGCACTTCCCCATTCACTTTCTCCATACCATTTATGATTTTACAGACCTCTTTCATATTCCCCCTTAGTCATCTCTTTTCTAAGATGAAAAGTCCCAGTGTTTCCTAATCATTTTAGTTGCCCTTCTCTGTACTTTTTCCAATTTTAATATCACTGAATAAAATTAATAGTCAGCAGGTTTTAAGCAAACATAAGAAAATACTCCTTCACACAACATTCAGCCACAGAAACTCATTGCCAAGAGAAGTTGTGAAGTATAACTGGGCTCAAAAAAGGAATTAGGTAAGATCATGAAGGATAGGTCTATCAACGACTATTAGCCAAGATGATCAGGGAGGCAATCCCATGCTCTGGGTGGCCCTAAATCACGGACTGCTAGAAGCTGGGACTGGACAACGGAGGGTGCATCACTCAATAAATACCCTCTTCTGTTCACTCCCTCTGAAGCATCTGGCACCTACTGTCCGATGTTTTAAGGCACTGAGCAAAACTGCAACTTGCAACCCGTTACTCACTTGTGCAGTCCCTACGGACCCAAGTTAGCCTTTGATTTCAGGAAGAGCTACTTGGACAAGCAGGGCCTCCTCCTGGGGGTGTCTGTGTGACTAGCCGCTTCCGCAATGAAATCCAGGGGCCAAATCCAACTCAAGGAGACGTGTGCCTGCAGCGCTGCGGGCTGACGCTCAACCGAGGCCTTTTAAACGGTGGGATTCCCTGCCCAAGGAAGCTTTCAAAGCAGGTCTGGTTTGCACACACTCACACAAAGAGGAGAGGGAAACGGCTCTCAACAGTGGCTAAGAACAAACTGGAAGTGCGTGCGTGTGTGTGTGTGTATACACATACATATATACACACACACACACCCCTCAAACAAAGTGAGCGAGACTTGCTGGGGCTCCCTGTGTGTGCGGGCTACTCACCTATAAGGCACAGGCCACTTGCCCTGCTGCTGGGGCTGAGATCCTGCAAAGGAGGAACGAGGCATACCAGCCACGAGCAGCAGCAGCAGCAGCTCCCCGAGCCCCATCTCACGGCGCACAGCCCCACACCGCCAGTAGGCCCTAGGCACTGAGCCGGACGCCCGAATACACACACATAGAGTGAGCTGCTGCTGCAGCGCTGGGCGGGGCTTTGGCTCAGTCTGGAATCCGAATCCGAATCCGCATCCGCTGCCTGTCACATGGGCTCCGTGACTCGGCCGGGGGCGGGGGGGGGACGACGGACGCGAGCTGTTTGCGCACGTGATCCACACCAGGCAGCCCGCCCCCGCCGCCAGCCAGCTGCAGTATCCTCTTGTCGCCGCCGCCGCGCGCCTGTTCCCTTCCCACGTTGCTGGATCCTGGATCTTGCGCGCCCCGGACCGGCCAGAGCCTAATGCGGGCTGCCCCGGGCCTGAGGGTGAGGGTGGGGGTGGGTTTCCCGCCCGGCAGCTGGAGCTGGAAATCCTGGGACTCTCACTCTCTGGAGGTGCCTTCTTTTCTTAATACAATTAAAAACGGAGTTGAAGACACGCTGCTCGGTGCCCTGGGGCAGACAGATCAATACAAAGCAGCACCTTTCCATTTGTGTCTGACAGAGAGCCAGAGACCAGGAGAAACAGAAAGAAAGGGGCAAGTGAGCACCTCTGCAGCAACTGAGTTCTTAGGGGAGGGCGTGAGACTGTGTAAAGCTGCATGAAGAAACAAGGCATTAATAGTCACAGACTTGATAAGGAAGCAACAGCTGCTATGTTACTAAAACTGCCTTTGCCAAAACAGCTCTGCATGCTACTTACGTTTCCAGGCAGTCATCTGCCAGCATATAAACAGATAATATGTCATCCAATCAGAAATGTATTAGCGTAGCTGGATCACCGCAGATGAATCTGATTCCAGTAGTTTGGCTGATCCCATCAGCATACTGAAACAGTGGCCTATTTAGAGATTGTTCCATGGGAGTTAATTCAAAGCTCAGCTGGATTCATTTTGAAAAATACACAACAGCTTTTACAGCCATATAAAAGCAGATCTAAGACCCTATGAGCCATGCAGATTACAATGCATTTTCAGTTATAATACTGCAGTAATACAGGAGAGGAAATAAGCTGTGCCTGTTTGAGTTTGGTGCTTGCTATTACTATTCCCAACTGAATGATTTAATGAAGGACGGAGACTTCAAGTAGCCACATAAAAGAAACCAGAGAGCTTGTGACAGGCTGTCATTGGGGAAAAAATAATCCAAAACTAGAAGAATGGTTCCAAAAAATATGTGAAGTGGCTACAGAAAAACTATTGCAGTGGTTACATACCAGCGAAATAGACAAGAAGACAAATAGCTACCCGGATATGTGATTACCATCTATTCAATACTAAAAGTACAGTTGCCTTCAAAAAATCAGTGCACACCTGTCCAACATTTTTTAATATTAACCTTTGATAGACATGCCTGATTTGATAAATATGAGTAGAGCAAGTTTCACTCAGTTTAATTAAATCAGCAGAAACAACACATCATGGATGGGGTAAAGAGGCTCGATCTGTAATATGGTAACACCTTGTTAAATAGATTGGATGATTATATTACTGAATAATGTTTCTTGAAATAAAAAAAAGGTCACTCTTGTTTATTATTATTATTATTATTATTTTGTTTCTGATATTTACATGGCAATGATTTATAAACCTGTTAAAACTTCCTAAATAAATAAATAGTTTGGAAAGAAATGAGAGACCGTGGATTGCAGCAACTGCCAGCAGACAAAGCTTAGAAAGCTTATTGTCAAAAGCAGGCTCTACATTTGCATGCTCAGGGCACACAATTTTAGGTTAAAACAAAATTTCACTGTCCTTCACTATAATACTCTTTCTGCATTTTCTCAGTCCAAATCCTCATATTTTCTACGTCTGCATTTGTTCATGCCAGATTCTTTAATAGCTTGTTGCTGCTGATCCAAAATCATAGGCTAGAAACTTTCATCATAGAATCATAGAATCATAGAGTTGGAAGGGACCTCAGGAGGTCATCTAGTCCAACCCCCTGCTCAAAGCAGGACTAACCTCTGCTATATCATCCCAACCAGGGCTTTGTCAAGCCGCAGCTTAAAAACCTCTAAAGATGGAGATTCCACCACCTCCCTAGGTAACCCATTCCAGTGCTTCACCACCCTCCTAGTAAAAAACTTTTTCCTAATGTCCAACCTAGACCTACCCCACTGCAACTTGAGACCGTTGCTCCTTGTTCTGTCATCTGCCACCACCGAGAACAGCCTAGCCCCATCCTCCCTAGAACCCCCTTTCAGGTAGTTAAAGGCCGCTATCAAATCCCCCTCATTCTTCTCTTTTGCAGACTAAACAAGCCCAGTTCCCTCAGCCTCTCCTCATAAGTCCTGTGCTCCAGCCCCCTAATCATTTTTGTTGCCCTCCGCTGGACCCTCTCCAACTTGTCCACATCCTTTTTGTAGTGGGGGGCCCAAAACTGGACACAATATTCTAAATGCGGCCTCACCAATGCCGAATAGAGGGGAATAATCACTTCCCGTGACCTGCTGGCAATGCCCCTCCTAATGCAGCCCAATATGCCATTGGCCTTCTTGCCAGCCAGGGCACACTGCTGACTCATATCCAGCTTTTTATCCACTGTTACCCCCAGGTCCTTTTCTGCAGAGCTGCTGCCCAGCTCGTCGGTCCCCAGTCTATAGCTGTGCATGGGATTCTTTCTTCCTAAGTGGAGGACTCTGCACTTTTCTTTGTTGAACCTCATTAGATTTCTTTTGGCCCAATCCTCCAGTTTGTTTAGGTCACTCTGTATCCTATCCCTACCTTGCAGGGTATCTTTGATGTATGCTGTTTCCAGTACTGTCTCAACCTAGCCTTTAAATGTGCATACAGTTTGGGATGACCATCTTTTACTGAACTACAGAATTCAGTATTTGCAAATGCAAATAAGGTCAGATGTATGCACAGAAGCACTGAAAGTTCATATGAGTAAGGAAGAATGATTTGTTACCACTGGAAAGCACCTGAGTATGTACAGTTCCAGAGGGGTAGCCGTGTTAGTCCGTTTTCAGCAAAACAACTAGAATTCTGTGGCACCTTATAGACTAACAAATTTATTTGAGCATAAGCTTTCGTGGGCCCAAATAAATTTGTTAGTCTTTAAGGTGCCACAGAACCCTCGTTGTTTTGAGTATGTACAGATTGTAGTAATGCAGTTACTGCTCATGCTAATCAAAATATGATTTCTTTAGACAGGTTTTGTGTATACTGTGATAAGCCAAAGAAAAGTAGGAAAATGAGATATTTTTACAGTGCATGAATCATGCCAATTATTATATAAATAGTTTTATTCAGTATTATACTGAACATGGTCAGGAGGATTAGAATGGTTTGGGCAAGTGTGTTGATTTACCATGAAGAGTATGTTTGACAATGAATTAGATGGTTTAATTAATAGGCCAATTTCCTACTTAATATATAGGCTACGAAAAGAACCTATAAATTGACAATGTTGAGAAATCATTTTATGAGTTTAATTACCTTCCCCCCAGTCATACTTTTAAATTGATTCAGGTAGTAGTATACCATAATGATAGAGTTATTCTATAAGAGTGAAAATAAATGCAGTGGAAAACAGAGCATGATTTATTTCTTACAAAAAGTTGCATTCATATTCCATTCTCACTCATTACAGCAGGCGGAAAGCTCATATGAGTAAGTAAGAATGATTTGTTACCATGTGTAGAGTGGAAATTTCATTTGACTATAAAGGTCCCTAATTACAGTTGTAATATTTCAATCCACCAGCATCACCTTAATGAAAAGTGACATCAAGTTGGACACCAGTATGGGGGCTCAGGGTTAGAGACTAAACCAGACTGCATCCTGTCTTAATTTGAATTTTGTAACCAGGAAAAAAACTTTAGGGTCAGATTTTTAAAGGACTTCTCGTGCAAAACTCACTCTTTCACATGCAAAACCTTTTTTTTTTTTTTTTTTTTTTTTTTTTGTATATAGATCAGGTAGTCAGGTGCCTGATTTATGCCTGGACCAGTTTTGCACATATAGGCCTCAAGCCTGCAAAGTTTCCTGCCCTTGCTTAATTTTACACACTGTGTAGTCCCATTGAAATCAGTATGTACATAAATCTCTGCAGCAGCGGGGCCATGATATGAATACGGATTATGTGCCTTGAAAACTGGACCTAAATGTATTTACTGAGCATCATCTGCAGCTGGATATTCATAATTTGTCACAGCACCAGTTTGTCTAGCATGAGATACAGACACTACAGCCCCCAGGACACCATGAAGTTCCATCTGTTGAGCGCCGTAGATGATATGCTTCCTGGGGTAGGTGACCAGCTTCTTTGCTTTTCTGAGCAGCGCCTAGCACAACAGGACCCTGCTCTTTGTCTGGTGTTGCTCGGTGCTGCTACAGGAATAAAAAAATGATAATCTGATTATTAATACCGCAGACCCCCCAAGCGGATTAAGAACTTTACAGGCCTCGTTCCCTTTGCAGACACTGTTTTGCCCTTTCCTATTGACTTCACTCCTGATCAACACATTCACCCTCCCTGCCCCCGTCACCCGCAGCCCTCCCCTGAGGCTCGGATTGGACGCAGACGGAGATGCTCCTCGGGGGCCCCTCTAGTGCTTACTACAAAGGACACCTGGGAAAAAGCAGCGTCTGGGTGCGCACGCAGCGGCGTGCAGGGGCCTGGAGTGTTTAACTCCCTCCCGATCTTCAAGCCAAGCGGCGCCCGCAGTCTGTAAAGCGGCCTGCAGGGGGGCTGGGCCGGCGGCACTGACCTAGCAGCGAGGCATGGGGAAGCGGGTGGCCCTGGTGCTGGCCGGCTGCGGGGTGTTCGATGGCAGCGAGGTGCACGAGGCCTCGGCCGCCCTGGTTCATCTCAGCAGGGGCGGAGCGCAGGTGAGAGCGGAGCCGCGTTGCAGCGCGCCGGGGAGGGGAGCGGCTCCGGCCGCGGGCCGGGAAGCCGTGCCGTGCTGCTGCAGCAGGCCTTTGCTGGGCCTGATCCCTGGGCCAGCTGCTGCTGCTGCTACAGCACGGATCGGGACCTTCCACCTGCCTCAGTCCAAAGGGGCCGCTGGCCGGTGCCTCTAGCAGCGGGACGCTCCCCGCCCGGCAGGCTGCAGAAGCCGAGATCTGGTGAGGCAGAAGACTGCAGTGAAAGGGCCGGGGAGGGGGCTCTCTTCCCCCAGCCTGCCTCCTCCTCTCCCGCGCCCCTCCGCAGCTTAGGGACAGAAAACGTGTGAAAAACGGATTTGGCAAGTAGCGGTGGCCCTGGGTTAAAAACTCTGATCCAAATACCTGCTTCCGCCTCCCCCCCACTTTAGATCTAGAGCCGGAGCCAGATTTTGCTGCTAGCCTGTGTTTTGGGCTGAATCCGATTCTTGGGTGAGGTTTTGACCTGGATCCAGATTTTGTGCCTTGGTCCTATCTCTGTGTTAAAACAACAGAGAAGGGCCTCATCTCAGCTGCACATAACAGATAACGAAGTGCTGGGCCTAGACAACAGTAGCGGGGGTCAGTTTGGGTCTGAGTACAGATTCAAGACGATGACTGAAAAGTTCCAGAGGGGTAGCCATGTTAGTCTGTATACAGCAAAAACAACGAGAGTTCTGTGGCACTTTAAAGGCTAACAAATTTAATTTCTGCAGGCATTAGCATAAGTGGGTTACAGTCCACGAAAGCTTAGGCCTGCAGAAATTAAATTTGTTAGCCTTTAAAGTGCTGCAGAACTCTCGTTGTTAAGACTGTGACTGAAGGCTAGACATTAGATATCGCTTATGATTTTGTACAGCCGCAGCATGTAACAGGTGAAAACAGGAACCTGAAAAGCATGCTCTGTAACAGCTATGTAAAAATATCAACAATGCCACTTTCTCGCGGCTTCATAATTTTTCATGCAGACTTCTAAAGGCTTGTTGAAGAAATGCATTCTTCCTTTAAAACCATTAGCAAAAAGATAGGTTGCTGAATGAAAATGCAGTTCCCATGGCAGTGAGCTATGACTGATTTTGAGGTGGAAAGCACATTTTCATAAATAGAGGGGGAGGAAGCAGAAAAATAGCTAAAAAAAATTATGCTTTCTAGAAACATTTTTTTAAAAGTTTGTTCCAATATGATTTTTTTTTCCTCTACGTCTCTTTAGGCTCTTAGCCAAAGCACAACTAAAGTCTATCCACTGATTTCAGTGGGTGTTGGATCAGGTCTCTAGTGCAGAGTTAATACATTTCTTAATGAGTTTCTTAGGTGCATAAGTCCCTTGATGCAGTGTTTCTCAACCCTTTAAATAGCAAGTACCCCCTAACTTCTGAAAATTTTAATAAGTACCCCAACACTCAATTTTCCACAGGATTTTATATTTACAGACTAATGTAAGCCATACGTTGGAAGAAGAGCTGAGTATATAAGGCTGTGATATGATAGATGTCAGATCTAGTGTGGGTACTGTTACCACCTTTATACCAGGGGTGCGCAACTCAAGTAGGTAGCTGGGCTAGAGGTAACGTTGGCCAAAGCTAGGAGGCTTTGAGTGGTATGCCAATGCTGGGGAATATAAAGCGCTGCACCAAAGTTTTTGTCATAGATTTGAGAGGAGGAAGGGGTGAGAGAGAGACAGGAAAAGAGGGTAACTGGTGAAATCTGGGGCTGATCAGCTAGAGCAGTGAAATTGACAAGTTTTCTGGGCACTGGGCTTTGGGGGCTGGCTGCCACCTGGGCAAGTTGCAGACGACTGCCAGCCTGGGAGGTGGGTGACTGCCACTCAATCTGATCTGGGGCAGAGGAGGCTTCCGTGTCGGCTGGGAACCCAGGGATGTGGGCAGGCAGCTGTCCCTCAGCTCAGAGCTGGGGTGCGGGTGGCTGCCACCCAGCTGCAAGCCCAGCTCACAAGATGCAGAAGGCTGCCACTAGACTCCCACCTGGAAGCTGGGACCCAGTGGGAAGTAGGGGGGCTGCTGTCTGCCTCCCCCAGAAGCTTACAGCTGCTGCCTGCCTCCTAGCTGGGAGCTGTGACCGGGTGGGAAGTGGGCTGCTGCTGCCCACCTCCTCTTCACTCTGATTTTTTCCCCGGGTACTATGCCTTGATGGATCTGGGCCTAAACACACACGTCTCAGTTTCAGGCTCTGCTGTGATCCCCAAAACCCGTGCTAAGCTGCTGCCTAAACTCACTTAGCACCCAGTGTTTAATTTGTAATGAAAGCAGTAGCAGGGCTCAAGCAACTGTATTACTTTCATAAGCGATGCGGCAAGCCCAGAGGTGCCAGGGCCATGAACTGCCCTTCCCAGCCCTGGCACAAATTAAGCACTGTCAGCACCTACATTTTCACTGAAAAGGTGCCTAAGTGCCTTAATTTCTGCCTCTGAGCACATGCACTGTGGGCTCCTGCCTAAGCCTGGGGAAAGGTAGGATGAACATCTATCTTATCTGCAGGGTCTGATCTGATAGGTGTGCTCAGAGGCTGCCTACCAGATCTGGTCCCATTCAAAATCTGGGGTGCTGGAAGAGGTGGCAGCAGTGCCCACCTTATAACTTTTAGTCCACTTGTTAGATCACTCACTTGGGTTGTGGGAGACCCAGGTTCAATTCTGCCCTGACTGATAGGGAGAGAGATTTTTGAACAGGGGTCTCCCACCTCTCATGAAAGTACCTTAAAAACTGAGCCATGTGGTATTCCAGTGTGGGGCTCCATCAGTTTTTCCTGTTGAAACTGTTTCATTTTGGATGAATAATGAAAGAATCATTGGAACAGAGGGACTAGACTCTGGGTGCCCCACTTCCTAAGTGACTGCTCTAACCACAACCACTTCTCCTCCTGCCATTTGTTGTGGAGTGAGGCAGGCACCTAAGCTGCCTGACTCTGGAGAAGGGTTCCCAACTGTGGATCGCAACCAGAGATAGGCAGCTCCCTGCAGCCCAGAGTTAGGTGCCCAACTCTGTGAATGGGTTGGGGCTTAGGACACACTCCTGTCCTTAGCATCATTGATTGGCTATCTTAGGTGTCTCCCCACGTAATGTGCTGGCTTTTGTGGTCCGATTCTTAGACATCTCTCTCTCCCAATCCAGTATTCTTTGGTAAGTGTCTCTAGTTTGTTAGTGAAGTTGTTGAATTGATATGATCCCTATGGCTTTACAGCTACAATATTTTTCTCCTCTTTATTTCTGTTTCCCTATACAACCCATTTAATTCTCTTTCTGTATTTTAGGTAAAGATATTTGCGCCCAACATTGAGCAGATGCATGTAGTGGATCATTTCAGAGGAAGTCCTACAGAAGAGAAGAGAAATGTGCTAGTTGAAAGTGCCAGGCTAGCAAGAGGCAACATTCAAGATCTGGCTGAACTTAAAGTGGGTGAATTTGATGCAGTCATTTTCCCAGGTGAGTTTCATTTTAAAAACAAATTGAAAATGATCCACCACCATAAAATGTAATTATAAATAACTGCTTTAACTTCCTGTAGCTAACATTTTACAAATCCCTTTTAAATAAAGGACATTCTCAAGTTTGACGGATCCAGAATCTTTCTTATAAATATGGATTTTGTAGAGGGTCTCAAAATACTTTTAAATACAAATTATTCAGTATAGCCATCTTTGTTAGGTGAGTATTGTTACCCCAATGTATAGGTATCGGGATGCTGGGTTTAATGTTAGCGTGCACATCACATTGTTCCTTCCTTCTCCCTAAAAGTCTGGTTATCTCCAGTTCCCTACCTATGGACAAGGACAGAGTGCAGAGGAAGAGCAGAGCAGTGACTTGCCATCGTACAACACTTCCTGTACTTTATTGACTCTAAAATGGTTGCCAGAGTGTCTGTGATTGCCAGCTGGATGCCATTCCCTGTCTGACATTTTGTTTAAATTATAGCTCCACTTTGCTGCTGACATAACAACATACAGCACTTCTTTAACATAAGATCTGTGAATAAAAGAAGGTGCTTTCCAAATGTGGGTAATTATTATTTCCATTTTACAGAGGGGGAAACCAAGCCACATAGAGGTTATGTGACTTGCGCAAGGTCCCTTTCCAGACATGTCTATGAAACTTAAAGAACTAGCACCTCAATAGGCCATTAACAGCAGTAATATTTAAATCATGACCGCGTTTTCTGCGGTAGAGCCAGTAGAGGGAGCACAAGTATAATATTAATAAATCCATTTTGAGGGCTGTGGTGAGTTGGTAACATCATCACTGCTTCAGGTGCACGGGCAAGTTAACAAATTCCATATGAAGTTCATTCTCCATTAGAAATCTAGTGGAGGGGGCTGGGGAGAATGACCATTAAAGAAAAACAAACTATATTAACTTGAAGATTAAATCTTATTTTGGAACTTCCAAGATAATATTCAAAACCATGAGTAATGGGAATAGGATGAAAGCAAGAAATTAAAATACTGTCCCTTAAAATAGTTCTTGCAGTTCTATCATCCTTTATTATAGGAATGCCAATGGTTGTGTGCATTCTACAAGGAATCAAATATAATTGGATGATTATACTTGGTAATAAGTTTTTATTACTTTGATAATTTAAATTAGTGTAAATCCAGCAAATGAAATTGCAGTAAAATTTAATCTGTTTCTGCCCTGAAATGATGATGAAATGCAGACAGAAGGTTGCTTATTGAAGCACATCTTCAGAGATTCTTTTTTTAATAGCCAATTGGTTTATAATTCCCAAGAGATACTGCCCAAAACGCCTAATACTGCACTGTCTGTAAAAAGTGAGACATACTGTTAATAAAAACTATTAAGGCCAAAAAGAGTTCACAGAAAAACATTTTTTTTATAGTTGTTCATATCTTGAACTAAAACTTCCAAAAGAAATTTCTCTAGAGGATAAAGTACACTGTCCTTATCAATCTCCATTTTCTTCATGTGGCATATCTAGCAGACTTGTGCTTCTTGTACCAAAGAACCAGCAGGGATTATAACAGAGGATTCCTGCCTCATAAAGTAGCCTAGCCCACAATAAGAACTCTGAATCATATTTACAAGATGGATGGAGGCTTGATTTCCCTCTACAGTCATGAACTACACAAATATTGTCCAGTTTTCAATTTAATGTATCATCATTCTTAGGTTTAGTTTCTCTTTGTGTGTTGGTTGGTGCAGGTCAAGTGGTAAAACTTACTGGGGAGAGGCATGGGTTGAGTGGGTCTGAAGATTAAACTCTCCTCTCACCTCCTGAAGAGGATTGAGCCTCTTTGCTGAGGCATGTGGGAATGCTTGCACATCTGCTGCCTATGCAGTCTAGGATTTCAATTGTTAATGTTGTAAATCCAGCATGTTTTGCATGCTGAATGCTCACAGCCCACTAACTTAAAAAATGTAGATAATGTAGAATTTAAAAACTATGCTTTGGCTAAAAAATAAAAGGGTACAACATCCTTCTGGTCCTGTAGCTAGCTGATTGCTCTTAAGACTGCTTTAAATGTGAATTTATGCCTTTTCTCCCCCCCCCCCCAGGTGGATTTGGTGTAGCAAAGAATCTGTGTTCCTGGGCAGTGGATGGAAAGAACTGTACTATCAATGAGCTTGTGAAGTCCACTCTTCAGGCTTTCCATAGTGCTAAGAAACCCATTGGTTTGTGCTGCATATCCCCAGTGCTGGCAGCTAAAGTCTTCCCAGGTTGTGAAGTCACAGTTGGCCATGATAAAAATGTAGATGGAAGGTAAGAAAGGGTTAAAGACATTTTTATTTTGTTATATGCACAAAATATCACAGGACTATGATGTCACATTCTCTGGGGGAATGTTATTAGTCACATTCTTTCTCTTATTTTACACTGTCCATTTCATAATGATGGTAGGAAATCCACTTTTTGGAGCAAGTGGACTGAATGTATGAGGCTAGTTGGCTTGTTATGCACTTGAGGGGCATAGTAATTTACCCCTAACCAAGAAATACACTGGTCCAGTACTTGTCTGCTAACAACATCCTCAGTTGCATTACACTTTTTTTTTTTTTTTTAATTCTGGCTAAGGGATATATGTTTCAGAGCACAATCAGGTGCCTGTGGTAAGGAATCAACTTCTCCTCTTGACATGGTTTTCCAGAACTGTCCAGTTTGCATTATCCTTGTGTCTTCCCTGAAGCATCTGCAACTGAGCCAGTGCTGGATTAGATGGACCATTGGCTCGATTCAGTATGGTAGTTCTGTGTTTACAGATGTTAAACGTGGCTGCTGGCAGACATCCAAGTGACAGCACTGAGTAATTTTAACAGAACCTTGGGCCCAGATCATTCATTTGCCATTCTCCTTGCTCTCATTGTTTTAATGGAATTGCCTTTGCTGGTGGGAGGGGTTTGAGGGCATGGGCATTGGTAGCAGCTGAGTAGGAAACCTAGCAGGAGTTAATGCTTCTTCAGGTAGGATATCTGTATGCAATTCTATAGCAGCTGCTTCACCCCCTGCTGGCTTATCTTTAAACAATCACTTCCCTGCAAATGTGGTGGAAGGTCTTCTAGAAGGGCCCAGAACAGGATTTAAAGTTGTTGAGAGTCTAGCACTTCCTCTGGATCCCTCAGGAGAATGTGCCTCTGAGTGCCAAAAGTTGTTATGACTAGCCTCTCTTCATAAATGCATCATAAGATTGTTAGCAGTTTTGCAGTTATGCAGATCATGGATTTGTAGTGTAGATAGCAAAACATTTTGCTTTGTCAAGATATCAGATCAGTGGTAGGTAGGGTGTGGGGAGAGTGAGTACTTTTCTTTGCTGAAGTCTCTGTAGATCTCAAATCTGGATCATAGATCCCTTCATATCATCACTGCTAAAAGTGATTTGAATATTTCTGTAATTCTCGCACTGAAGTGGTTATCACATGACTATCGTATGGCTACGTACAATATGTTTTTCCTTTTAATGCAGATCTTCTTGTTAACAGGTTTCCTGATACTGAAACAGCATCTGCTATAGCAGAACTTGGATGCACGCACATTTGCAAAGATGTAACTGAATCCCATGTGGATGCTGCCAACAAAATAGTCACTACTTGTGCTTTCATGTGCAAAGCCCCTTTGCATGAAATCTTTGATGGAATAGGAACAATGGTGGCAGAAGTCCTGAAACTCACCGAGGGACCGCTATGAGGTCTGGAATCCCCTGAAGCCCAAAGGACAATCAGTAAATATAAAACATTTACCTGTGCTTAACTGTATTAATAAAATAATGCAGCTAATGAGCTTCAGTCTGTTTTTAAGTCCTGCACCATGCCAACAACTGTAGAATTTTACCACCTTTTTTCCTCTTTATTTGAAATAGGCAGCATCTCTTGAGTTTTAGTTTGAGCCTGAATGTATTCAGAGATGTGGAAGACTTAGGAGTTTTTGTAATACTCAAGTATAATAAAATGTGACAGCAGAAAACAGGATTGAATTACTCAACTAGTTTGAAAGTGTGACAGATTTAAATCAAGCAGATGAACTAAATCAATATAGCCAAAACAAGAAAATAATCTGGGGTTTGTGATCCTGAGAGTCTTTAAACAAGCCTAATGCTACTATTTGGTACATTTGTAACAGATAAAAACCCTCTATATAGCTTTCAGAACAGCTAGACAAACCAGCATTGATAGTGTTTGCAATTTAACACAATTTTTTTGTTAAATCATCTTTTTTGGTCAAGTTACATTATCTTTGTTTTTAAATGAAATAATGAAGGAGTAAATTAGGAAGAGGAATTAATCCAGTTAGAGACGTTTCCACACACAAATTACAATGGCGAAACTTACTCCACCAAGTGGATTATAAGAATTCAAATATGTGGGTTCTCATCTAAGATCATAGAATAGAATCATAGAAGATTAGGATTGGAAGGGATCCCAGGGGGTCATATAGTCCAACCCCCTCCTCAAAGCAGGACCAACCCCAAATAAATCATTGCAGCCAGGGCTTTGCCAACCTCTGAGGATGGAGATTGTGTGTGGGCAGAAGTCAGCATTTCTTTTAGGCACAATCCTTCAAGAGATGTTAACTTCCATTAACTTCAGTCATAGTTAAGGGCACTAAAAACTTCACAGTATTTGGTTCAATGTCCCAATACACTAAGGTACATAGATGCCTCAGTCTCTGGTTTAGGCTCTGCTGCAATCTACAAAACTCCTGACCAACGATGTAGGTGCTTAAACTCCTCCAGCATCTAAGTTTTCAGGGTAAAAGTTCACTTATCTAAGTTTGTCTCTGAGCATGCACGCTGCTGCCTCACTGTAGGTGGTTGGACACCTATCTGTAGCCTAAGATCCAGATCAATCCACTAATCGGGGAAGATAGGCCGAGCCAGCAGGTCTGCTGAGAGGTCACCTACTGGATCAGCACCTTTCACAATCTGGCTGGAGGAGAAGATGGCACCCACCTTATACCTTTTAGCCCAATGGTTAAAGCACTTGCCTGGGATGTGGGAGACCAAGGTTCAGTTCCCAGCTGTGCATGACAGGAAGAAAGTATAGGAGTCTCCTGTCTCATAGGACAGTGTTCTAATCACTGAGCTATTCTGATGAGGGTCTCCCGCAATCTCATGTTAAAGCTGTTATCTCGTAGATAAATAATGAGAGAGTGATTGGATGAGGGGGACTGGACCTTGGGTAGCTCACTTTCCAGGTGGATGTCCTAACCACTCTTCTTTCTGCCCCAATAATTTTTCCACCAGGGATAACTATTTTACTTCTTTATCCACAATGGAAAAGTCATTGGGCCAGAGAGAGGCAGAATGACCCTGCAGCTTGGGGTAGGGGTACCCAGCTGGGCTATGGGAGAACCAGGGTCTAGTCCCCCAGCTCTAATTACTCATTCATTATTTATCCACAGAGAAACAGCTTCAATGAGATTGAGGGAGCCCTGTGACAGATATTGCAATCACGTGCAGTATCTTTGGGGAGACTTATTGTACTACATTTATGTAATACTGTGGGCAGGAAATGTATATAGTGTGTTCTCCTTTCTGGGAGGAGGGTTATTGCAGCATCTTTAGGAACTAAAACTAAGTGTGTGTGTATGTCTGAGGGGATGATTGCTCACCATATAAACACCACTGGAGACCTTCTGGGGAGGTTCACAGATACTTGTTCAAACTGGGATGAGAAATGAGGATGAGGAAACTGAAGAAAGGGCTTTTGCCATAAAAAACTGTTTAAACAGATGCCAGCAAATGGACAGAACCTTCTAAACAAGGCCCCCCAACCCTTCCAGAAAGGGACTTATTTGTAAGCTTTTAGCCCCATAGGACTTATTTGTAAGCTTTTAGCATGTGTATAGGAACTTCTGTTTAATTTTCTCTGGAATGCTTTTCTCTTAAGAACAAAGGCACTTTCTTCGAAGGAGCAGTGTGGTCACTTGTAACTGCGGCACTGTGCTGTTCATAGCTCTCAGAGAGAAAGTATAGGGACATCATGGTGTAAGATAGGGAGTTGTGCGGCCTTAGAACCATGATGAGGGTGGAGAAAGGTGATGGGTGTTTCTGCCCAAGAGAAGACAGCTGGGAACCTTATGTGGGTGTCCTCCCGAGACCATGGAGGGGGAACACCTGTACAGTTACCCTGAAGCTCTAACAGTAGCCCAACAGCAGAATATCCTGTACCCAAGGTGCTTCAAACACTCTAGGGCTAGTGGGATATCCCTGTTCAAATCCTTTCTTCCCCTCTGGCGGGGGTGGGGGGAAGAATTGAACCTGACTCTCCCACATCCCAGGTAAGCTAACCACTGAGTTATAAGGTGGGTGTTGCTGATCTCACTGCTGCCTCCTCTTCCAATGTAGACACCTGTCTCATTCCTTCAAGAAAGCCACCCTCCTCCAGGAAACATGGTCCTCTTTATGGGTTACTAAGCAGTAATAGGTGCTTATCTCTGTGAGAGAGGAGGGGCTTAAGTCATACTTCTTGTTGCCATCTCGTCTTGGCCGGGAGCTGCCTAAGCTAGCCTAGTGTGCTGGCATTTAAGGATCACATTCTAAGGTGCCTCTCTCCCCCCATTGGGAGCCCAGGTGCCTATCTTAAACTTGTGGATCACAGTGTTGTTCCTGTGATTTTTCTAGGTGCCTAAAAGGTAGCTATCACAATGCACAATGTTGTAATGCCTAAGTCCCTGTGTGAATCCAAGCCTATGTAGCTAGTTACGTGTGGTCTAACAGCCATTTGTATACTGTCCTGCAGAAGTTACTCATCTAGGTGAGCCTACTCTAGCTACAGAAGCTGGTCATTCTTTCAGTATAATAAATGTTTGAATTCTAATGTGCTGGTAGCTATGCCCAAAGGCCTCTGTCTACTATAACAAAATGCATGTAAACACGTGCTTTAATTGATCTCAAAAGCCATAACATGAGTGATCAGTGCAGGCTGGATATGAAAGTCCCTTGGGGATGGACGAGATCTGCCCCAAGAATAAATAGCTCATGTACAAAATTGAAACATCATAGAATGTCTTATTATATTTAGTAAAAATATTATACAAATATTTACAGCTTTTAGAAGTTGTATCACTACAAATACATTAACATCCACGCCTTCTGAAGGATCCTTCTAAACATTTAGGATCCTCCTAAACAATCTTGATTTTAAAACTTAGGCACCTAAATATGCAATTTAGACTCATAAATGTTATTAGAGATGCCTATGACTGTAGATGTCTATTTTTAGATCCTCAAATATGAAAATTAGGCCCTGAAAACAGAAAGCAAAGGATGCACGAGGCTTCCACAGTAAGACACAAGCACTGTTAAGCATGTGAACCAAGATATTATACATCTGCCTGCACTGTCACAATTATTGACTTAAAATATACATTTCTATACTGGAGAAAGGCAAATCTGATTTGACAGATTTCAATGTAAAATGTGCAAAGATGTGTTAGTAGAAGTGTTGTTAATTTAACAATATTATTTAAATCTTGATGTGTCCTTTTAAAAGTGAACCCCCCCCCGTTAAAACTTTCCTGGAATGACAGGTTAAACAGTCCCTGTGAATGATGCAAGTCTTGTGTACTGACAATGAGTAACAGGGGAAGCATCCTACAGGTACATCCCTTTGCATGTCTGGTCAGCTACATTGCAGCTGGAGGAGTGTGACTTGACTGATTAGAAAGCTATAGCGAAGTCAGCCTCAGAATTACCCAGAGCCAGCGCCACACAACTGTGAAACATGAGTGTGATTTTCAGCTATTGCAAGAACCAGATTGTCAAGAGTGAGTCCTTATCTTTTAAAGCAGCCAAATACAGAAACTAAAGAGGTATCTTATTGTTTATCATTGGTGTGATGTCATCCTTGCTTATACAAAATCAAGTTTGATGGGGAAGTTGGGATGTTTCTTGGAGAATACCATGCACTACAACTTTGTTGTCTTGGATTTTTCTTTTTGCACAGATAGCAATTTATAGCTAAAATATATATATTAAAAAATTTTATTCTCTATTTGACCCGCTATCAGCTGCTTCCTTCCTAGCAGCAGTGACTGCTCTATCCTTCCAAAATCCATGTCGTTGCTACCAAATCTTCTAATAGAGGTAGGATATTTAGGAAAAGGCTTTTGTTTCTGGAACCAGGATATCAGAGAACTGGTAGCAGGAATCCCGTCACCAGTGGTATTTTTGTGGAGTCTGCAGAGCATACTCTTCTAGTAATGGTATAAAGATAATGTAAGGGGACACTATCAGCACAGAAACTTTCTTCCAGCCGGTGGCACGGCTACAGTAGAACACAATCTTTCTAGCCAGAGCCACACTACTGGAATTAAATGCTGCTCATGTTACAGGAGTGCAACATGATAGAATTTTCTTTTCTTGATTTTTTTAAGTGTATAGGAGTAACTATGAGGATGTAAGTCAATAAATGTCCATTATTTTTTAAGATGAGCACATTTTTGAAAGTACTTTGGTTGACTGTGTTCCTTTAAGAAATTCACTTAACACAGAACAGTCTTCTACTTTTTCTAAATTATCCACAGTCTCAATAATTCCTTCTGCAGCTTCTGGTGAGAGCACCTGAGAAGCATTGGAGTGAAACTTTTTCTTTAGATCCTCTGTACTCAAAGGTTTCCTCCAGTGCCCATAGAATGTATCACAGCGTTCACTAAACACATTGCCATCCTGAAGAGTAACGTTTACCTCGCAATAAAGGTTCTCAAAGCTAGGTTTGTTATCAGAAGGATGCTCTAGCTGTGTTTTCTTGAGCAGCTCCTTTAACGCTGGCCTAGAAATGTTCTGATTGCTGAATGACTGAACCGAGATGCTGCCATCCAGCAGAGCAGTGCATACAGCAAACTGGAAAGAATGCCGAGCTTCGTGTTCAGAGCTGGGGAAAGGTCTGTTCACGTATCGAACATCTGGGACTTTGACAACAATTTTCTCAATTCTACTAATAGGGAGTGAGTCATCACCCTCCACAAGGTGCTTCCTCACTGAAGAGACTGCATCTGCTACCCAGTGTGTTCCAAGATGAGCAGGAAAACGCTTAATGGCCACATCTTGTTGATCCAACAGCCAGGAATAAGACTGTAAAGTTGGTAGAAAGTGGGGGGTATAGTCTGTATAAAAGGCACCCAACCCTGATTCCATGTCCAAAATCTGTTTGTTTCCTTGAAGACCCAGTGATGCTAAGCAAGCTGCTTCCAGGCCATGCCTAGCTGCATTGCCAATGTGGAGGGGTTTGGTTGGTGTTGCTGCATTAGCCATTGGAGCACCTGCATAAGAAGCAGCAATAGCCAAAGCATCTTTACATTTAAATGGGTCAAGTGCTAACAATTTAGCAGCAGCTGCTGCACTCCCCATGGTACCAACCACAGCTGGAGGATGAAACCTGAAAAAACAAAAAACAGCTCTTCATTACCATATTTCAGAAAGAGCTACATGAATTCTAGGAAAGAACTCCATAAGTGCCTCATCCAATTCTTATAGACTTTAGTGGGAGTTGTATCAGACCACAAACCATATATTTAAAAGCTCAGGATCCAGTCCAGTAGTCCTAACTCCAGAAAAGCTTCCATTTTGCGTAGATGTTGTACCAAAATGCTGTATATTATTATTTATGAACAGGCCCTCAAAAGAAAATAATGCAGAGGCAAAGCTCTTCAGAACCTCCAAACACAGTGGAAGCAGTGCAATTCTGCTGTAGAGTGGAAGAGCACAAAGTGTTTAGGGCAGACTTAATGGCTTTGGACTAGATTCACAAAGGTACTGAGGTACCTACCTGCGTAACCAACATTTAGAACCACTGGTGTTCTCAATACTGCTGCTCAGCTTACCTTGCAGGCAGCTATTTCCATCAGCAGACATGTGAAAAGCCAACTAAGTCCTGAAGTCACCCTCCTGCCACCATAGCTACTTGGAACCCCTGGCACAAGTTGAAACCCCAAGGCCCTGAAGCAGACTTCTCTAACCAGGTGTCTTTCTCCCCTCCTCCCTGCAATCTTGCCAATGGAGTCCAATCCTGTAGGCATTCTCAGAACATGCCTACAGGCTCAGGTCATGCATGAAAAAGTGTGTCGTCCCCCCCCACCACCAATCTGTGTCCAGAATACCAATGGACAATGCTTAGAGCAACACCTAAGTATCTGTGTGAATGTGGCCCTTTGTGACTGCTTTATCATACACCACTAACTCCCATACTCCAAGGGTAATGAGCAGCAGAGCAGCAAGAGCAGGGGGTTGCTTTGAACAGGGGGTTGGACTAGATGACCTCCTGAGGTCCGTTCCAACCCTAATCTTCTATGATTCTAAGAGAACTCTAAGGCAAAGCATACATTCTGGTGGAGAGGAATTTTTTCTTGAACTGCTGAGGCCATCTTCAATCTACAGCTGGGATTATGCTGAGCCCAAAGTTTGTCCTAGGGAAAGATGAATCCTCATTTCTGAGAACAAACGATTGTCTTCAGTTTCCATATTAAGACCTGAACAGATGCATTCCCATGTCTGATTGAAAATGACAGACTGAGATTTTCCCACCAGCATTGTTCTCCTTTCACTATTTTGAATCAATATAAAGGCTAATGGAGTCTTTTCAAATGTCCCACTGACTGCAGAGCAAACAGTGCACCCAAACTAAAAAGACACTGCCATTTATTGTGCTTCTAAAAGACAAAAATTATAATGGAGTGTTTTTGTTTTGTTTTTAAAGATTGGCTTCAATTCTTATTTTTATTTGACTTTCTGGATGGAGCAGCATAGAAAATAAGATTAGCTGTACAACTTCCATCACTTTGAATTCTGAAGTGGAATAGATGATAATGACCAATTGTCTCTAGCTATGAAAGAAATTAATTTATTCAGACTTTGTAAAATAGTATCACAAAAAGGCAGCTCTGGCTTGGTTTCTGAGAAAGTAATTGGAGATGGGAAATGAGCATTGGTTTCACCTCTTATGGTTCATTACCTTAAATATATTTAAAAATAAATAAATAAAGCACCTCCATTGAACCCAAACTGTATTTCAAATATCCTTTACATACCTTTTTGGAATGTTGCTGGCTTCATTGGAAAAGCGCATCAATCTGCCCTGTACTTCAATCCCTACGTTGAAAGCTAGAAGCAGGTCAAGGCCAGAGAATTTTTGCTTTGGTGGCAGGGCTTCTGATACAGCAATCAGAGCAGGAAGCACGGCCCCAGATGGGTGCGTGGCTGGATGCCATGTATCATCAAAATCCATTGAGTGAACCTTGTGGGAAAGAGAAAGGCCTTGATTTTGTAATCAGAGATTCATTGTCTCCTTGACAAGATCAACTAATCCCAAATGAAAAGATTTTAATTAATATAAATAAACGTTGAATAATTTAATTTTCTTTCAAGACAGCCCTTTATTTTTAGTTGTGCTTTTGTTTTATCATGTTATGCACAAAAATGACAATGAAAAGTGAGAATATGATAATATATACTTTTCAGAGAGAGGGCTTGATTCAGATCTCATTTTCACCAGCTTTATACCAGTGCAACTCTAAAGGCTTGTCTATTCTAGAAAGCTTTGTCAATTTAAATATACAGGTATAATTTAAGCAGCAAAAAAATCCTTGTGAGGACACAGTTATACCAGTATAAAATTACTTATACTGGCATATCTTATTCTGGTTCAGGGAGTGAAATAAGATATATTGTACAAGCACCTCTATGTATAACTGCATTCATGCTAGAGCTTATACTAGTTTATCTATAAAGATTCACAACCCGAACTGACAAAGCTATGCTGGTAAAAGGTTTCTAGTGTAGACAGCCCTAAGTGACAACAGAAGCAGGCTTATGAAAGCAGACATTATTTATTATGCAATAGTTTTATTACGTACCAAAAGAATGCTATTTCAGTTTCAAAACACTTGAAAGTTAGGAAATATCAGATTTCCAGTTGCTTGTGCAATTGTGTTTCTGTCCCTTTGTGCATCTATCCTGTGCACTGATTGACTGAAGCAGAGTTCTTCTAGGAAAATAGTATGTGACCATGTATTAAAGTCTGTACTATGTTTATGAACAAGGGCTAGAATTAAAATTGCATTGGCAACTATAAATCTGGCATTTCCTAGCTCTCAAGCACTTGACTTTGCATTCTAAACAACGTAGCTTTTTGTATGTAATTTTGGGAAAAGGAAAAGGTTAAAAACCAACTGTTATGTGCAGCTGTAGCAACCTCCTCAACTTGTATCATCAATGGCATTTCAGCCTCTCAGAACAGATTTCTATTACCTGAGCACCAGGACTGTGTCAGCTAGTAGCAGGAATGTTATCCCAGAGATGGGATGGGCCACCGGCCCCAGGGGGTATGTGCTGGATCCGTGGGGTATTTGGGGGGAGTCCTGCCCAGTCAGGCCTGGCTCCTCAACCCCCCTCCAGCTGCTCTGGCCGCTCACAGGTGTTCCCAGTACCGTTTGTGCTGTTGCTGCTGCTTTAGCAGCCCCATGAGCCCTGTACTTTAGAATGTTTGTGTGCGCCGTTATTATTTTGGCAGGCTGCCAAAGTTTTCCCGAGGAACTTAAGCCCCATAGGAAAAAGATGCTTTTAAACATTTTCTCAGCAAAACCTGGACAGAATTTAATGGGACAAACAAAAGACACTTTTCTTGCCTGAGGTTGCCTTGCCAAATTCCAAAGCCTGCTGCAGACAATGGGGATGTTAGCCCATCTCAAGAAAGGTGGCACAAATCTTTTATAATGGAAAATGTCAGGCAATCTAAATATAGGGTCACTACCAATGCCCCCTATAATTATGGTAACACAGAGAGCCTATTAGGTCCTTGTGTTACACACTGTACAAATAGAAGTGGATACTGTTCCTGTCCTGAAGAGTTTTGAGGTCAGCTATGAAAACATCCTGTCCTAATGGGAGCTGAAGATTATGCCTTATGCTGTGGGTGATGCAATTTCATTGGATGTTCAGTGAGGTCTTGGGTTTGACCTATGACCTTGATAAATGAAGGAATTATAACATATGTATTTGGACTATCTGAATGTATTAACTGTCAGACTTGAATACCTTCTTGACCATTAGGGGTGAAGGATATGCTAAGTGTCATTTCAAAAATAATTTGACCTACATTTGACAATGAAAGGTCTGATTGGATTTATGACCTCTTTGCCACACTAATTTGGGCATTCCTAATACACTGTTTCCCCAGATCGGCACCTTTCCTAGCTTTGAATGATTCAAAATAAGTCTAATTCAGATCTGGTGTAAGTGGGTGCAGTGCCATTGACATCAGATTGGCTCTGACTTTGGGCTAAATTTCTGAGGAGCCAATCCTCACTTTAGCGATAAAATTGAGCATGTACAACATGTATAGTTTTCTCAACATGTATGCCTAAAGATTAGGATATTATCTTGTATATATTCATGATTGCTATGATACCCCGTGTGTGTGTGAGCGTGATGTCTTTCTATATTATTGTCTGCTAGTTGTGAAATCTGGGTCCCATTGAAAGCAATGGGAGCTAGATCATTTTTGTGACATATAAGTACAGTGCCTAGCACAGTGTGGCCCTCACCTTTGATTATGGCCCCTCTATACCACCACAATACAAGTGTCATAAGATGGACAATGAAGTATAGTATTTCACCCTTAAAAATTAGTCCCTGAAATAAGGTTGAGGCACATTGGTAGGACAGTCTGGAAAGTTTTATACTGGTCGTAAATCTGGCATTAGCCACAAGGATGAAGTCAATTAACAAATGTAGTGAAAAATAAGTTTCAAATATCACTGCACACAGCATATAAGAGCAGACAGAATAGAGAGAGAAGATGTTTCTTACAGCTACTCCATTCACAAAAGCCGCATGCAGAGGAGGAAGTCTGAAATCCAAGTGACCCCAAACAGTGCTGGATGCCTCTGAACTGTAGATCTGGGAATAATTTGATATCATTTAATGCAAAATATTGAACTCAAGCATAACACAATACATTGTGTCTCACTCTTACTGTTTTCATTATTTACAAGGCAATTATTTTAACCAGCTGTTGAGATTAAATCATTGGAATAATCAGAATAACCAAAGGGTGCAGAAACATAGGGCCAGATTCTGATCACAGTAACCCCAGGGTATACGCAGACTAGTAATTTCCCTGAAGGTAATGGAGTTAGTTTTAGTAATGGAGTTAATCTGCATCCAGGCTGCTGTAACTGACACCAGAATTTGACTCTTTGGGACGGCACTGCACTCTCCCATGGGAGAGGAAAGCCTCAAGAACGTCCTGTCAGAGTGACTCCACTACAGTGTTCTATCAGGAGGTGTGGTGAGAAAGTTTGCTGTCCTGCAAACTAAATCGTGGGACCCACCCATCTACCCTGTAAATCTCAGGCGATTAGCAGGGGGCCAGGGCCATCAGCATGTAAGTTCTGTGCCTCCACAGTCTCTCTAGTCATTGGTATTCCCTCCTCCAAGTTCCACTGGCCACAGCTCCCAGGGACTTGAAGGAGGATCCCCAGTGCAAAGGGTCTCTGGAAAAAATAAGACATTCAGGCTTTTCTTTGCAATTTCCACTGGCTGCTGGGGTGAACAGTGTGTGGCCCCCTGCTTCTGAATAACCTGCACCACCCTTGGCCCACTACATTCCTGTCCCTCCCCTACCTGGATCCCTGAACCACCAGCTAAGTCTCCATGGGATTCAAGGGAAGGACAAAGTGCCACAGAGGCAGCTGAGCCCCAGTCAGCTTGGGAGGGTCTTCTCTGCACACAGACTTCTGGAACACAACCCCAGCCCACCATGGCCTCCCAAAATAAAACAATAGGTCTGAACCTCCTTTCATTTATGCCAAGAATGATTCCACTGAAGTGCAAAGAGTTTCCCTTGTGTGAAATTGGAGGGGAATCAGAGCCAAAGTATCGTATACAGCAGTATATTATGTACTAGAAATGACCTTAATAACTGTGCATTTAATATTACTGTATTCTATGCATTATAACATTTCAGAACAGTCATCTTAATATAGTTTGTTTTGCTGAAATCTTTCCTAGCATCTCAGAAGTGAGAGAAAGGACCTGATAGGTCATGTAGTCTATGCTTTGCTTGCTGTGCAGGGATTTTCCCTGTAGCATACTTTCTAGTGTTTTGTCCAGCCTAAGCTTAAGTAACTCAAGCAGTGGAGCTTCCCTACCCCCAAGAGAACTATTCCACCACCTAACACAGCTCACCACTGGGAATTTTTCCTTAATATCTTACATTTACTTTTTCCTCAATTTTCTTTTAGCTAGAAAACTTTTCTATAATGCAAAGTTCAAGCATCTTACTTTACTGTATTGTAGAACTTTGTGGAAGACCTCCGTGCTGGTACCCAGCAGCCCCACTCCTAGAGTATCCAGGATCATCCGTTTGCTTCTCTGAACGACTAGATCTGTCAGGTGGCTCGCATTCAAACCATGGATAACACCAGCAAAATTTTCAGTGACCGTCTGGGGGCGGAAAAGAGATGTCTTAATTGAAAAGAAAACATTAAAAATCTTCAGTCTTTTATTTCCACTAATGGTTTTTTCTTTATTCTTTAAAGTCTTAAATATGGCATTTTTAAAGTTCAGCCAATAATTTATACTGCCCCCATTGCTGTGTAGATGACTGATTTACACAAATTACATAAAGCCAACCAAAGGCTTGAGTTTGCTGAGTTTTGATCCACTTCCCCTGTGAGCACAGGGAAATGTTTTTGTTTTATTTCTCTCTCCATCTCCTTTCAACACCCACTGCTGCTTCCTTGTTTCTCTCATTGCCTTACTTCAATGTATGTTTGCAGCCATGTTTGTCCCAGGATTGGAGAGAAACAAGATGGGTGAGGTAAGCTCTTTTATTGGACCCCCCCCTCTGCCCACATGGCCCCTCCTCCATTTATGTCAGGCAAAGCGGCTTTGGTGGAGGAAGCACCATTGGTGGGTGGTAGAGCCTGTGCAGGAGACAGCAAACCCCCTCTGCCTGTTTTACACCATCTGGAGATTCTTCCTAAACCTGGAGAATTCTCCAGGGGGTTTCTCTGGGCCATCTAAATTCATTTTGCACTGCATAAGCAGACTGGAGCATTCAGCCCATCACCTCTATCTTGCCCAGGTTTAGTTTCAGCTTTTATGTGGGTGCTAATCTAGTTCTAGCACTGGCAGAGGTGAGAGTTGTTTGCTTGGGGCATTGAAGGAAATGCAGAGATTGGTTTCATCCAGCTATTGTTGGCACTGAAGTCAGTGACACCTCACAGTCTCCCCTAAATGTTAACTTGGATTGAGGAGAGGATTGAACCTTGGGTGATGGAAGAGGTCTTGGCATGGAGGTGCAGATGCCCATCTTGAGCCATTGGCTCAATATCATCTCAACTCTATTACAATACTTCAGAAAGAAATTTTCTTACATTAAGATGTATACTTTTTACACAGGTAACAATAGTGTTGAAATAATGCACTTTATTGGCGGCACAGATGCTCTCCATGATTCCTCCTATACCCAACTGCCCGCACTAACACAGATACAATGCTGTTTCCAGTGTGCTGACTCGATGGAAGCTACTACACATATGTCTACCTGAACTGGAACTTACACCCTGGCTGCACTGGAGATATACCTTATGTTATTTGGGCCTTGTAATGCCGAGCAGAGCAACATCTAAATACCTTTAAAAATCTGGGCCTTAGTCTCTCTGTGCTTCAGTTTCCCAGCTGTAAAACAGGGACAAAGAGCACTTCCTTACCTCACAAGAATCTGAGGATAAATACATTAAAGACTGTGAGGTGCTCAGATACTTCAGCAATGGGGTCCATAAGTACCAGATAGATGTGAAATTAGTTTGATGGTACAAGTCCAGATCTGGGTGGCCAATTGTCTAGCACAGAAACAATCAGGACAGCTGGTCTTAACTGACACCCTGTTGGTCAGTCTTAGTAAAAAGGCCAGTGATAGAACACACACAGACTTTTCAGCCCTAGAGGTGTTCTCTCCAGAAAAAGATTGATATTCTGAGAGTCCTTTGGACA
This sequence comes from Emydura macquarii macquarii, assembly GCF_026122565.2. Classification (NCBI taxonomy): domain Eukaryota; kingdom Metazoa; phylum Chordata; order Testudines; family Chelidae; genus Emydura; species Emydura macquarii. The sequence continues at coordinate 39,886,579 of NW_027132610.1, read as the reverse complement.
GGGGTTTTCATTGCTGCTGTCTGTGGGGACCTGATATTTTAAGAATAAATAACATACTTCATTCGCTCGAGCTGTCAACCTGGTACCTTTTCCAAGAGTTATAGTCACTAAAAATACTTTTAGGAAATGTGAAATATACTGCTGCAAAAATAGTTCAGATTTGGGTTCCTCGTTTTCCAAGATGTGTCTAATTTACAGCACAATGATTAAATCATTCACTTGACCAGAATTTCCCCAATACACCAATAGAGCAAAATCCCTTAACATCCACAGTTTCCTGATTACTCCTCTTTCCCACTGACTTTTCTCAAAAATCCGTGTCTCTGAATATCAGGATTCACTCTGGCTAATATATTGATGGAACAAAGAAGAAATACACTTTTGAGTCTCAAATCTGTGTGAGTTTTTCCCTCTCTTTAGTTTTCATTGTTAAAGAACATAAGAAAATGAAAACAGATGAATTACAGGCCCTACAGGAGCCCAGTGAAGAAGGTACAGTGAAAACACAAAAAGATTAAAATGAAAAGACAGACTTAAAATACAGAAAAACAAAGCAATACCTTCGCCCACATGTTGCAATGGATGCCAACTAGTCCCTGAGGTGAAGCTATGAAAGGAACGGCACTGGGAAAGCTAGTAGAAAGCCTTTTCTATATATAAGGAGCTCTGGGCTTCTATATTTGTCATCCTTCCCCTTTCTTCTCTGCCCAAAAATTTCTCCCTTTCATCACCTCCAAACTTCCTCTGATTAACTTCCTCAACACCACAAACTGCTGGGACATATGGGGCAAGTTCATACATCATGTGAAAGGTGGCACGTTACATTGTTATATGGGTGTAAGATTATAAATTGGATGTAATTTATGCATGGAGCCCATGGAAGAAGGTGGCAGTTAATGTATGTGGCCCTCCCCCGATCACACTTCCACCAGCATGAATCATGAGTAACTCAGCTTGAAGGTAGTGCAGTTACACCACTGTCAAACCTGTGAGAGAGAAGAATCAGGTCCTGTGTGTGGCAGAGACATAACTTCCACTAGTGTTTCCCAACCTTTTTGGCTCCAGGGCCACAAATACCATTTTTACACCTCTGAAGAGCCACCAGTCTATCAACACATACAAAATGTATTGCCGTATACACCATTCAGGACTACAGATCACTACATATTTAAAGGAAACATTTTGATGCTACTGTGCTCATTTTTACATTCACTATTTTAGACCTACAAATTACTCACAGTATGTCACATCCTCACAGACGAAGCACTAGTGTAGATGAGTGACTGTCCCTACACACTGAAGCACATGGCCTGGCAGCTAAGTCAGGGTGGGTGGCCTGCAAAGTGCAGGCCAAATTGGAAGGCACTGACTTTTAGAGCCCTGCTCCTCCTCAAGCATGGCAGGGCCTGGTTCCTCTGCCCCTCCCCCACAGTGCAGCCAGACAGAAGGAGTTCAGCTAGGAGATCTCCCATCCCCCTGACTGCCGCAGAGAAACTGCCCATGTCCTGTAACCCCGTGCACTCCACCTGCAGTAGGCAGTGGCTCCCTTCTGCAGCAAGGGGAATGGGAGATCCGTGCTCTCCTCCCTCTGGCTCCAGCAGGGACCCCAGTGCCTATGGACCCAGGTGGAGTGCTTTGCCGTACTCCCTATACAGCCAGGGGCAGGGGAGCACTGATCTCCCATCCCCTTGGCTGCAGCAAGGAGCCTGCACTGATCTTATAGCCCCACGGCAAGGTGCTCTGTCTGGGTCCTTAGGGAGCGGCTCCCTTCTGCAGACAGCAGAAGGGGAGTGGTGGCCACTTTGAAAGACCCCGGGGGTTAATTTTGGCCCATGGGCCATGGGTTGGGAACCACTGACTTACACCATCCTGTTATGTTTTGTCCTGCTATACTCCTCTGTCTTCGTACCTGTAAATTATGTAACTTGGTACTTTGAGCTTTGTGCAATTAAAAGCTCAGCCAGACCATTGCATTAAGATAGCTGTTTGCATTTAAATGACCCTTTTTCAGACTGAGTCACTATGGTGTGCGCAGTGGAGATGGATGTTACCCCCTTGCACCTATGTGGGCTCCTGCACCCAATACAAAGGTTCCTCCCCCCCAGGTAAGGACAAGCATTGTTCATGCCCTAGAATCAAAGAGGTGTACGATTGGAAGGGACCTCAATAGGTCCTCTGGTCCAGTCCCCTGCACGTAAGGCAGGACTAAATGATAACTAGATCATTCCTGACATCACCTCCTTCAGGCGTTTAGCCTTGAGTAGGGGGCTCCAAGGTCCAAGTCCCACTATAGTCAAGGCTGTTCACAAGAAGGTTTAAATAATACATCTCTTGGCTGCCCTGGTCAAAGCCTTGCTGACCTTCTAGTTTGCACTGGCTCGTTCAATGCACCTAGTGAAAGAGGGTGGCTGCTGGCACCTTGCCCTCCTGCAAATCTTGTCCAGGTGGCTTCCCGCCACTGAGGAGCCAGCACCTGACTGTACAGCATTTATTTACTGCAGCATTCGTTATCATGGCCAGCGTTATTACCATTTACAAAGCAGAAGCTTTCAGACCATCCTGGCTTCAAGAAGTGCAGTCAGAAAATCTGAACCACAGTAGAATACAGTTTGTTTAATATGGTGTACTTGATCTGATGTGTCACTGTAAGTTAAAAAGATTATAAAGTAATTAAGGTGAATACCGCAGGACACAATTTATTACATTACAAATGTGCCATGCTGAGCTATAACAAAATGTTACAAATTACGAGAGAAATCATAAAAAACAGACAAAGTACTGGATAGTGACACTTAATTGAAATAAACATGGTTACAAACAATTTCTGAGCAAAACAAAGACCAAACACTGTTTTATCAATTAAAAAACGCCCTTCTATCTAATAATTAAAAGTATAGGAAATTCAAAGCAGAGTCTTGACTGTGTTACACATAACCACAAATTGCTGGCTTGTTCATGTAGCAAGTTTTAAAAAAACATAGCAAGTTTTGGGGTCCTAACTGATGCATCCTGTGCATGATCAATGGAAAATTTGGCCAGCATTTTTCTAAACAGCAGTGTGCTTGAAGAAGGAATATAGTTTGTTAGTATTTTTTCCATATACAAAGAGCAACATGACTAGACCAACTTCATTTTCAAAAATTGAGAAATATTATCAAGCCAGATGATAACAGAGATGCTGTCAGCTATTCATGATGGCAGAGGACTGAAAAAAGGGGACGTTTGTGGATTTTATCAATTTAATCCTCATTTTTTTTCTTCCTTTCTTTTAAATTCCCACTTTTCTGCCAGGAAGATACAAGAAATGTAGAGGCTTGAATTAAATATAAAGTTTACTAATCTTAAAGTTGTGTCATTCTGTTCTTGCTTTCCTTTCCCTTTGACATTTTTAATCCACACCCTCTTATCCCCTTTTCATTCTTTCCATCTGGGATAGAGTCTGATATAAGTAAAAACAACGAGAGTCCTGTAGCACTTTAAAGACTAACAAATTTAATTTCTGCAGGCATAAGCATCTGCAGGCATCTGCTAGGAGATGATCCCTCACTCGCTCAAGCCGTGGGAGGCAGACCTGTCCTTGCTTACAGACAGCCCCCCAGCCTGAAGCAAATACTCACCAGCAACCGTACACCATACAAAAAGAATACTAACCCAGGAACATACCCCTGCAACAAACCCCATTGCCAGCTCTGCCCGCACATTGACTCTAGTGACACCATCCCAGGTCCTAACCACATCAGCCACACCATAAGGAGCTCATTCACCTGCACATCTACTAATGTAATATATGCCATCATGTGCCAGCAATGCCCCTCTGCCATGTACATTGGCCAAACCGGACTGTCACTACACAAAGGAATAAATGGACACAAATCAATCAGACATAAAAAATGGTAACATCCATAAACCAGTAGGAGAACACTTCAATCTCCCAAGACACTCTGTAGCTGATTTGAAAGTTGCCATACTTCTACAAAAAAACTTCAAAAACAGACTTCAGCGAGAAACTGCAGAGCTGGAACTCATATGCAAACTTGACACAATCAAACTGGGTCTGAATAGAGACTTGGAATGGTTATCTCATTACAAGAAGTAATTGTCACTGTTTACACATTCTCACCTCCTAATCAATGGTTGTGAATAGGCCTCATCTACTCTAACTGAATGGACTTTGCTAACACCTACCCTCCCCATTGTTGTTCCTTACCCTTGGATGTATATATATACCCCCTTCTGATTTCTATTTCTTGCATCTGATGAAGTGGGTTGCAGCCCATGAAAGCTTATGTCTGCAGAAATTAAATTTATTAGTCTTTAAAGTGCTACAGGATTCTCATTTTTGCTGTATACAGACTAACACAGTTACCCCTCTGGAACTTCTGATATAAGTGAAATTCTAGCTTCCACTATGGCCTCTCTATGTCCCTGTGCAAACACAGAGTGTTGACCAACAAAGGGACATAAAAATCCCACAGCCACCTGGGGGAAAATTCCCCCAGTGCAGTCACTGTACAGTCCCCTCATAACTCCAATACAAGGGCATGCCATGGTTAGGCGGGGAATTCTCCATACTGAACACAGATGAGTAGCCCATAGGCAGTCCTGGACAAGAGAAGACGATAAAATAGAACAACTCTGACTGTTCTCACTGATGCTAGGGCAGTGGTGCACAAACTCTTCCAATCACGTCCCTCCTTACTATTCACAGAATTTGTCGCACTCCCTCCCCTGCCCACAAGACCTACTGCCATAATAGTGGGAGTGGGATAAAAATTCAACAAACAATGTGGGACTGGGTAGGAGTGGGTATTGTGGGAATTTAAAAAAAAAGTCCTCCCTCACTACAAACAACATGAATGCCCGGGCCAGCAGCTGCTGCTCTCTAGCCGCCCAGCTTTGAGGGCAGTAACACTGCCAGCAGCGCCACTGCCAGCGGCAGTGCAGAGGTAAGGGTGGCAATGGGGTGTTAGTAAGCCTGCTATGAGAAGTGATATTTGTATGTTTGTTTTTTAAAAGGGCAAAAGGCTGACATTTCTTTGCTACCCCCGCCCCCATTTGCACACCATTGTGCCAGGGAAAAAAGCTCAAAATGGGGATGGTGAAAGAATGTCAACCACCACTGGCCTCCAGGAAGCACAGCACAGAATCCCAGCCCATGGGTATATACGTAGAGTAACTCTATGAACTTTCAAAGGTTTTTACAAAGGAGGGCGGGTATCATTAACTGCAGTCTATAAGGGAATATTAGTGCAAAATACTTTCAAACACTTGTGATTGCAGGCAAAGGATCATATAAGGCCTATACACCGCTTAAGTTCTCAAAATAGGATTTCAATGGGACTTAAGTGCAGCATAAGCCTTGTGCTGGCCCTCCGCACGGGGTGAACTTCTTCGCTGATTTCCAGTCACAAACTAACTCCCTGCTGGTTTCTGGTATAACTTACCTACTTTCTGTAACATCACTGGTAAGATACATTTTTGAACACTTTGAGAAAATGACTTCAGTGGAGTTATATCAGGAACAGATTTAGCCTTTTACATGAAATGAACTTTTAAACTTCAAGTGGAACTATATAAAAATTATATAAAAGTAAATGACTTAGAAGACTGACAGAGGCTCACCATTTTGACAAAGGAAATCCTCTCCTTAGACATGCAGCAAACAGTTCTGCAATTTTGGTAGAAAATTGCTAACAAGCAAACATACTGGAAAGGCAAAAATGCACTAGTTTAATTTCACTTTCAACACTACACACAGCTATAAATGAAGCACATGCCAGTTACAGACTGAGGCGTTGTGCTACCCATGTCCCAGAGTTGCTTTTCTCCTGCTGACACATCATATTTTTCTTAAGCTGCTTCCTCTTCATTTTCCCATTGCTGTCTAAGGGCTAAACTCTGCCCACAGTTACCAACATACAATGATGGGAAATTGTATGTCGATAATAGAGGTCAGAACCTGACCCCTGAATCTTATGCTTTCTTTTGCACACAAATCAATTTTGCTTTGCTCTAGGTCACCTATGTACATGTGTCTCTGCTCATTGGTTGTGACAATAGGAGTACATGGAAGCAAATGCTTATATGCTCTGTTACTACAATTTGGTATATCTAATGGCTTTGCTAGGACATTTTAGGCATGTTGTAGGAGTGGGAATATTTCAGCCACATTTCAGCCTTCTCCTCACATAGAGTCTCTGTGAATGATCTGAATTAGTTGTTTTAGTCTATAGTTATCACAAGTACAGCTGTAACTCCTTGGATTTTTTAATTCATATCACAGACAGGCCTCCCATTTTCACAGTAGCACCAGGGAGAAGCTGCTGAGCTAGCCTACTCAAGTAGACAATAGCCAAAGGGAATTAAGATCAGCAAAAGAGGTGCCCGCACTGACTACATGACAAATGACAGCCTGAAATGTTTAACTTTTGAAATCATGTTAAATACTAAAGAGAAAAGTACTCTACTCTCGTAGCTCGGTTACTCACTTACGGTACGTCTTTACTGATGGCAGCAAACTACTCTGCTTCCGAATTTGAAGGGAACTGTAGATCAGGCCTTAGTTGCAAAACTGAAGACAGCTGAAACAAAGCCTACAAGTTACTTGCAACATCTGAGTTTCCCATTTCTTTTCCAACTTCTTCAAAACAAATATCAGAAGCATCATGCCCTATGCCAGTAAGTGTTTATCCAGGTCAGTGCGATAAGTTCAGGATATGTTCTTATCCTTCCCCTTTAGAAATAGCACTTATGTATAAAGAGGCAGCCTTTTAAAAAAGATTTAAATTGATTACATATACTGTAACTAACTAGCACTAACTATGAGAAAGTCAGTGTTAATTTACAGATGGGAACTAGATGTGGCTGTAACATAGCATCTTGTACAAAGGGGACCGAGCAATAATCTCAGCAGATTTAAGACTGGGTATCGTAAACTAGATACATGGTTCTCATGTAGGAACAGAGATGTGTTTGAGGTGAGCCAAAGAGTGCATTGTTGGGCTATCAAGAGAATCCATTTAACAGTGTTTATGGAACAATGTGACTTACCTTGAGAGAACAGTGACTGACAACAAAAGGTGACACCACAATTCTATGAAATTCCAACTGTGAAAACGTTATTCACTGAATTAAGCTGTTGCACTTGATCATAATACATTACTTCCCCCATTTCAGCTATGTATACAGCCTTTCCTGATCTCCTCCAAAGAAGATGCGGATAATTAATATTAATTAGGCCTAACTCTTTTTTAATCAAACCCTAAACTCTTCGTTAATCTTAAGAAATATACAATATACTGAGTAATACCAATAGTAGGATGGATAGTTGAAGCTTTTTAACCTGTGCTCTAGGTTCTGGTACACTGAAGACAGAATTTATTGAACATAAACATGTTCTCACTGAGATGACAGAAGCAGCTCCATGTATAATATACAGCCTAAGGCCATAAAAGTGTTGCAGGTACTGCGCATTGTGATCTGTCCAGGGACATTCAAGTAATTTGAGAAAAAGAAAATGTGTTGCATTCTGCAACTGGTAAAACAGCATGAGGCAATGTACATTTCTAAGGCACTAACATCAGATGCTTATACATTATCTATCTTTGGATGAGTATACAAGTGCCCAGGAAATATTGCTTAGTTTTCAGGCTGTTTTGCAATAAGACTGACAGTGTGAGAGTTATGGTCTAATAACATGACATGTCTTGGTGGTTATTAAGAATAGATTAAAGATTAAGTGTTGCAGATCATAATGAACACTAAGCAAAGCCTTAGTGTGATTAAATATTAATTTCTGAAAGGAAGACATTCAGCATTAGACAAATATTTGCATTATGAAGAAATAACTGCCAAAACTGGAAGGAAGTTTACTTTTGAGGCAAATACAGTAGAACTCCGTTTATCTGAACCTCCATTATCTGGCTCTCCATATTAATGGAACAACCAGCGTACAAACAGGATCATTACAAAGCATTAAAACATAGCCCTCTTCTTTATTTACAGAATACATGACCCATTACTTCTAGAAAAGAGGACCAGTTTTTAAAAATGCAGAAACGATCACTTTAAACTGCAACAAGCGGAGTTCCTTGTGATTATCATTTATGCATTTTTAACAACTGGTCCTCTTTACTAGAAGTAACGGTTCATGTACACTGTAAATAAAGAAGGGGTCTATGTTTTAACACTTCTCTGGGAGGAAGCAGCTAGTTTAAAAGCAACTCCACATCTTAAAATAACGGATAGACCGCTCTTTGCCCATTTTCCTGATTATCAGACCTGGCACTGGCAATTAGATCGGATAAACAGGGTTCTACTATAGCTCAAAATACTTAAAATGTTTTAATTAAACTTTTCTAAGAGGATCATTTAAACAAACTAATGATTCATTTTAAAAATGAATTTGATATTCTTAAGGATGGATTTCAGATCCTGGTTTTCCCTAAAGCCACTCATCTCTCATAGTGGGCACTGACATAGATACCAGTTTTCCTCTACTTTTTAATCCTTCATCTATTTCACAGAATAAAGGGGCTGATTCTACATCTTTTAGGCAGACAAGTAGTCCCCTTGACTACAACAGAAGTAAAAACTACTTGCATGAAAAGGTTGCAGGATCTAGCAATATCTGAGCTCACATAATATGTACTTACCTTTTTCCCCCATTACATTGCCTCTAAGACCTGCCTCTAGGTATATCAATTGATTTGAAATCAAAGGTGCAAAAAGTAGAAAGCTAGCTGTGGGGAACATAATATTTCTGTTTGTCATATAATTAAGTCTTGTAAAGATCATATGAATGATGATCATGCAGAGCCACACTGTGCAACCCTGACTCATTTTGGGGAACACTGACTCAAACTAGAAATCCCACTTTTCATGAGTAAGTGCTCACTGATCTGAGCTACGTAATTGGGCCCATAATGGTTTTATCTGTATAAATAGAAAAACCTTATTCCACATATCTATAATTTTAAACACAGTTTTGTTTCTTTTCAAAAACTAAACTAGACATTTCTATTGTTGGTAAAATTTTGCCATTTTAAAATTTTGTGGTTCCTTTAAAAAAAAAATAACGATGAAATGTTGCTTGGTTAGCCCTGCAGATCACTATGTGTTGGAATAATTGTTAATAATATTCAGGAGAAGACACAAGAGAAATATGGTACCTGCTTTATTAAGTTACAAAAGCAGGAGACTTGGAATGTTTTGGTTCATTCTAGAACTCCATCAACAGAACTACCACAACAGGATATTGAGTAACAATACTCAGCCCATGAAACATGCAAAAGGGATATTACCATCATTAAAGTAACTCTGATGGACGGATCATATCTGTGAAAGAGAGTTGGTGGGTGAGATAATATCTTTTATTGGACCAACTTCTGTTGGAGAGAGACATTCTTTCAAGCTTACACAAAGGTCTACTTTGGGTGTGGGAAATGTACTCAGCACATATTTCAAGGAACTATTTAATGGACCATTTCACAATTTACACTCTGAATTTAGCTCTAACTACTTCTGCTAATCCGTCTGTTCCACCTTGTGTTTAGTTGTGACACTCTGAGGGCAAGTCTTCACTTAAAATGCTGCATCAGCAACAGCTGTGCTGCTGTAGTGCTTTAATGAAGATGTTCTAAATTAAAATTCACTTTCCTGAGAGGCGTTAGCTATGTTGGCAGGAGAAGCTCTCCCACCGACGTAGCCCTGTCTACAGAGAGGATTAGATCGGTAAAACTATGTCGCTCAGGGTTGTGGATTTTTCACACCCCTGAGTGACGTAGTTATACCAATATAGGTCGGTAGTGCAGACCAGACTTGAGTACGTTTCCCAGACCTGAAGAAGAGGTCTGTGTATGCTTGAAAGTGTGTCTCTATCAACAGAAGTTGGTCCAATAAGATATATTACCTCAATCATGGGGCTAATACAGCTAGAAAACTGCACAGAGACAGACTCTTATCTAGCAACTACTAGAGAGTAACAAAAACCTTATGGGTAATAGAAACAACTTATATCACCCCAGTTGAGGATTCCTTCCTGGATGCAGAGCTGGTGTGGTCAATTCCTGCATCATCCCATGCAACTCCTTGCACAGGATTAGGTTTGGTAAGAGTATGTTCGGGTGTGACCAGGGTGGCTATCCCCAGCTGGCAGACAGTCCCTTGGGGACTCTTGCCAGCTTGCATAGGACAGAGTAGCTTCAGGCTGCTCTTATCTATGCTGGGTTGGTGTGGTGCTGGGCAGAGAATCAGGGAGGCATACCTAACTCCCTGACTATCTGCCCTTCTGTGTTTTGTGGATCTCTCTCCACAGCAGAGAACCTGGCCTATCTATTTTAGTAATCAGATTCTGACCCTAGCAGCACTTCTTGTTGTATCCCCATATTGTTTCCCACCATATCTGTACATGGGCATTGCTCGATCATTGTACTCTGCCAGATCACTAGAAGAAGACTAGTCTCACTCAAGCAGCTGCAGTTGCAGGAGATGCTTCATATTTTGAAGCTGTCTGCTGCAGAGCCAGGTATTGGGGCCAGTGATGTAACCCCACTTGTTTATCATGTCTCTAGACTGGCCAACTCCAGTGTGGAATAGATTAAGACAATGGTTGATCCAGGGTTGATCTACACCAGAAGGAAGGCGCTCGACTGGTGAGAGCTAGAGTGCACAGGCTACAGGTTGTTCTCTACTCATTTTCCATAACTGAACCATTGTCTGTTTGGGTGACAACATTAGGGATTTAACAGCGGCAAGAAAACTTTTGACATGACTTCAGTTGATTCAGCATCAGTGTTATATCATATAGCTGATGTCTTGAATCTGTGCATTGCCTTGTGTGCTCTACTCCACTAGCAACTTCCTGGCATATATCAGGTAGAGCAGCACCTGCAAAGATGTACAGGCTGTTGACTTGAGTAGTCGTAAGGCATCCTGTAATATAGCAGTGGGCTATATTAAGTACAGGGTCAAACTTCTTTGCATGAGCGGGATCATGCCCATACTGCACAGGAATATTCAGCAGAGTAGCAGCAAAGTACCATTGCTGTTGATCACAGAGTGAATGGGTCTGCACCTCATTTTGATGTAATCAGCTTGCTGAGAATGTTGTTTTGTATGCTCACCTTGGCTTTAGTTTTTAATGCAGAGAAAGAAGAATGTGCAGTCAAGTGTAACACTGAAGTATACAGGATTTATGGAACAAGTAAGTTCCATCCCAAGCCAGCTGATGTTGAGTTCAGGTTTGGCCTCTTAGTTTCTGAGATGAAATGCACTGACTTGCATCTCTGCTGGGTTTGCATGCAGTTTGTTGTCTTCCTAGTACTTGTCTAGCGTGTTAATTGCATTCAGCAGAGTCCTCATATGACAAACTCCTCATGCTGTGTGGTGATACACAGATCATCTGAGAAGATAAATCATCTTGTGCCAGGATAGCTTGGCTGCTCATTTGTGTGTGATGTTGAATAATATAAGTGTTAACGCACTACTTTATGGGAGGCCATTCTTCTATCATTGCCATCAATTCCAATTAGCACACATTCACGAAGAATCTTCTGTTCTCTAGTATCATCTGTATTAGCTTAGTGAAGTGGTTGTTCTTTGTTACCATTAGTACCTTGGAAAGGAGCCCACAATGACTGACTGTATCGTAAGTGGCTGAGAGATCAACAAACACCACTCTGTAATCAATCTCCTTTCATATCCATCTTCTATATATTGTGTCTAATTCAGAAGCTGACTAGAATGATCTGGGCAAAAGTCAGCCTGTTCATTGATAAGAGTGGTTCAATAACTAGAATGAGGTGATATACAAGTAGTCACTCAAACAATTAAAAAAAATATCACACAAGAATGAGATAGGCAGAAAGTCTGAGTCAGATGGTTCTTTACCAGGCTTCTAAAGGGCCCCTGCTTTGACTTGTTGCCAGATTTTCAGTATCTTGAGCTGGATGAGACATTAAACATTAAACTATTAAACATTATTATTATTATTATTATTATTAAACATACTCAGGAGCCACTTCCGTGTACATGAGCTGAAATTTTTAGCTGCTCAGTTCAGATGTCATCTAGGTCTACTGCTGTCCCTGTTTTCAGGGCATTGATATTTGCATCCAATTCCTTCATGAAGGACACCGTAAGATCTACATTGCTGGATGTATCCATGGTATTTGCTGAAGTGATGATCACTTGGTAGTGGTCCGCTTGACCTCCCCAGTGAGTAGCATTTGAGGGGTGATCTGATCAGAGGAGATGTTGAAATGTCTGCCATTCTTTGTAATATTGGACAGTCTACAGATGGTTGACCATGCTTATTTTTCTGTTATGGGTCATATCCATGGGTTTTATCAAATTCTGCCAGGATTTTAGGCATTCATGCAATTTCCGACCATGAATGTTCACCAGCAGCTACTGTCTCATCTCCACAGAGGTCTTGGAATTTTCACTTGTATACTCATACTGTATAAGAACCTCAGCCATGTTGGCCCAATCCTGCTTTTATGAAATACATGAAAGAACAGAGCCACAAACACGCTCCCCCTTCCTACCAAGAGGCACTTCAGCATGATACACTGTACCTTTAATCAAAAGCTAATACCTCAACTGACTCTTATTGTTCTACCCTTTGAAATGTTCACTTCAGTCTTTTTAAAATATTCATTTACTGCATATCATTGGAACAAATTCTCTGTAAGTCCTACATTCCAGTTTGACGTGGTTCCAAATCATATTATTTAGTTATAATTCAAGTCTGTCTTTACTTTGAATAATTCTATCTGTTTTAAGATGATTAGTAAAACCACTCCCTGACAATTTTATCTGTTGACTTTACCCACTTTCAGAATATTTGTAAAAATTCTATTTTATATGTGCTTAAATCAAAAATGAAATACTGTTTGCTTTAAAAAACATGTAAGTTCTTCAGCTAGGAGTTGGCTGAGTGATTGGAGTGTGAATGGCTGAGCAATTGAGATGGGTGTAGACAGGAAGAGTTATTGAACAATTGGTCTAAGTAAGGGATGTGGAAACATGATGAAGAAAACACCAGCCTCATCTCAAACATTTGAGGGCAGAAGAAAGGAGCGAAGATAATAACTTTTACCACTCAAATGGACTAAATTCAGCTATATCATCCCAGCCAGGGCTTTGTCAAGCCTCAGCTTAAAAACTTCTAAAGACGGAGATTCCACTACCTTACAACAGAGGTCATGCTTTACAGTATCATTAATACTGTGTACAGATCGCTAGATTTCACTTCAGAGGCAAAACTCTAGCGCTACACCTCACTGAGCTACCTAAGTCATACAGAGAGAGACTGTAGAGATAACTTACCCAAAAATGACATGCCACAGAATCAGCATTACAGATTTGGAAAATATTGAAGTTAACTTAGTTTTTTCATTCAGTAAGTGCCATTATCAATAAGGTTTCTTTATACACATTCTGTGGATCAACAACCACCATTTTCTTAAACAACCAAACATTGTACAACTCCCGTATGAGAAAATCCTAGAGTGAAATGCTGGCCCCACTGAAATCAATGGCAAACTGCAGTGGGGCCAGGTTTTTACTCTTATAGTGTAGGTAGCAGAGGCATAACCAATAGTGTTCTTTAGAAATATAATAGGACCCTATACAAATTACTTTAAAATCCATATATATTTAATAAATTATACCCTTTCTATAGTTTGGTTTAAAAAATCCCCAAAACTCTACAGAATTCTACACCAGGGATAAACTTCCTTATTGAATTCTATAGGTTGGATAAAAGAAAACTGACACCCAGGAAAAATACATTTAATTTTAAGGACTAATAAGAAGGAAGAAATAGTTTAAATGCAGCAAGGGTAGATACGCACAGACTAGTACACTGGCGGCTTTGAGAGGCTGACTGAAAGGTGAGGGTTCAAGCTGCAGGGTATGTTCTGCTGTATATCTTTCTGAGTGTTTAAAAGGTCTACCTCATGGAGATGAGCAGTAACAATTTAGCAAGAATGTGGACACCACTCAAAGAGATCAGAGCGCAGGATTTGCTGTAAATTCATGTCCACCATACCAATATGCTACAGTCTTGTTGTGGAGATAGCAGTGTGGGACATAAAGCTGCCATCTACCATGCCAGAAGAGCACCGTTATCTTTTGATGAGCCCTGCTATCTTTGGGGGTTAGACTTACTTGCCCTAATGAAAGACTAAAAGGGAGAGAGGAGACTTCAACAGTTTGCCTCTGTGAACTAATCAAAAGACTGTACTGAACCTTTTAGTGACACTTACTGTAATTTATTCCTTTTCTCACCCTTTCTGCTTGTAACAAGGCGCTGTGGCCCTCCTTGGAGCCTGGGCCTGAGGAAGAGTCACTCTGCCCACACTGGACAGAACCAGGCCCTGCAGGCCAAGCCACCCAGAAGCAGAGGGGTGGAACCAGGGCCAGGGTGGGAAGTATAAAAGGCAAGCCAAGCAACTCAGTCAGGGGGAAGTTGCTGCTGGAGGCAGATGCCTCTTCCCAGAAGCTGTGGCCTAGGCCTGACCCAGGCCCTGTGGCTGTTTGGTGCAACCGCACCAGAGCCTCCAACGCCTGTCTGAATTGCTGGGCCCGAGTGACTGGAGGGGCGGACCTGAGCTCACTGGGTGAGAGAAACCCCCTGAGGCTGGCCCTGATCTAGAGGAGCTGCCTGGTATGGAGGACCCACCAGCATGGATGGAAACTTATGGACCGGAAGAACCTCTGGGGCCCTGTGACCTGGAGGAGCTACCATCTGCAGATGACCCTGAGGAGTTTCTGGAACTGCCACTTGCTGGACATCCGCTCACCACCTCCCCCAGCAACCTGGAGGGAGCTAAGTGGCAGCAGGTACCCGGGGATTGGGTGGGAGGAAGTAGCCCAGGGACAGCTGACCAGAGAGTGGCTGAGTGTGACTGAGTCAGGCCTGGTCTACACTGGCAGCTTAGGTCAATTTAAAGTTCCTTAATTTGAATTACTTACTCCTGCGTCTACACTGATGCTACTGTTAATTCGAATTAAGGTGCTTGTAAAATCGAATTAATGAGACTACCTCTACAAGTGGTGTAGTGCCTAATTTGAATTTATTAATTTGATTTAGTGTCAGCGTAGATGCAATAGGACTTAATTTGAATTAATTGACCCCCTGAAGGTATCCCATAATGCCCCATTTTAAAGTCCCCTCCCCTCAAGCAGCCCTGGGAAGATTTGAATCTTCATTTCCTGTGCTTGCTGCCAGCATGGAGAGAGCTTTCCACTGTTCTCAGCATGGCTACTGCAAAGCCCAAATGCGCTCCAGCATGGACTCGACCAGAGGTCTTAGACCTCATCGGGCTGTGGGGCAAGGGGTCAGTTCTGGCTCAGCTCAGAGCCAGCAAAAGGAATCTGGACATTTATGGGAAGATATCCCAGGGCATGCTGGAGAAATGACAAAGAGGGACGCTCAGCAGTGCAGAGTGAAGATCAAGGAGCTGCGCCAGATGTATCAGAAAGCCAGGGAAGCTAACAGCCACCCCGGTTCCTCTCCCAAAACATGCAGGTTGTATGATGAGGTGCATGCTATTCTGGGGGGCGATCCCACCATGATGCCTCCCTGCAGCATCGATACCTCTGCTAGTTCACAGTCCATGAACAAAGAGGAGGACTCTGTGGAGGAAGCTGTGGAAAGCAGGGAGCATGAGAGCGGGGTGTCCATTCTCCCAGAAACTCAGGACTTATTCTTGATCCCAGAGCAGTCCACCAGCACACAGGACAGCACAAATGATACTGTGGAAGGCACATTTGGTGAGTTTTCTTTCTTATTAGCATTTCTGTCCACATTGGGTGTGGGGGACACGAGAGAGATTTCAGGCATTTCATTGCCTGTACTGGGTGGTAACCCAGGGCTCATTTGATTTCTGTGTTAAGAAACACTATGTTTATCAGTTATCACCTGGAAAATTTAATGTATGTAATCTGTTATCCTTCCCTCGCCTAGAAAAACTTTTCAGGGGAGGGTTGCCTTGTTCCTTCCTCCACAGCAGGAATCTTCTCTGCAATCAAGATAGGCAGCATCATGGCTTCTTCTGGTTTTTAAGCATTTCCCCCACACCCACAACAAGCCGTCTGTCCGTACTTGGTCTCTGAAAGGGTTTGAAATACAAGCAGAGAGAGGAAATCATTTGCTAGCTACATTGTTTCATGGTTTAATTTTGAAATAATAACATTTGTATCACTTCCTTCACTATGCTAACTCTGGCTCCCTTGTTGTTTTTCTTTCATTCTGTAGACACCTCAGCAGTGTACCGACCCTTAAGAAATGCTGCAGAAAGACTGTCTCAGATTAGAAAAAGGAGGGGAAAAAAAAAAAGATGTTTTCTGAGCTCATGAACACCTCAACATCTGCAGAGAGAGAGCAAAGAGCATGGAGGCTGACCTTGTCCAAGAGCACGGACAGGGTCGCAGACACTCATAGACAAATGCAGGAGACTAATCGCAGCACCACGCATGAGATACTGCAACTCCTGTGGGACCAGTCAGACCTGCTCCGGCGTCTTGTGGACCTTCAGGAGCAGAGGTAGGACACAGTCCCACTGCAGCCCCTCCACAATGCTCCTGAACCAAGGGCTATGCCGCCCTCCACCTCATCCCCCCACCATGAGGTCTTGGAGGAGGTAATCCAGGATGCAGTACGTGCTCTCCTCCATCCCAACAAGCTACCATCCTACTCCTGGAGACAGTGAATGAACCCTCAACCACCATTTCCCCCATGACATGAATGTTAAAAAATAAAGTTTTGCATCATTCAAAAACGTTTTTTATTAAATATTCTCTTGATCAGAAGGGATTGGTCGGGCACAGATATCAAAGGGGGATTGGGGTGGTTTCACCAAAGGCAAACAACATACTTGAACAGAAATCACTCCTGCATCTCATTGCAGAACCTGGTTTTCAAAGCTTCCCTAATGCAAAGTGCTCCGCCATTAGCTCTCAGCATATTGCTGGCATCTGGCTGCTCATAGGAGGTGGCCAGTCTTTCTGCCTCCATAGCCCAACCGTGGGGGAAACCTTTCCCCCTTCCCTTCACACACATTATGAAAAACACAACAAGCAGATATCACCGAAGGGACGTTCTTCTCACTCATGTCCAGCCTAGTGAGGAGACTCCTCCATCTATCCTTTAAACGCCCAAAGGCACATTCTACAACCATTCTGCAACTGCTTAATCTCTTATTAAAACACTCCTTGTCAAGGTGGCCGGTGTACGGCTTCATTAGCCAAGGGAGCAAGGGATAAACAGGATCCCCCAGGATCACTATGGGTATTTCCACACCCCCGATGTCAATTTTTTGGTCAGAGAAGAAAGTGCCTACCTGCCTTTTACAGAACAGCCCCGAGTTACAAAATATGTGAGCGTCATGCACCTTCCCAGACCACCCCACATTGATGTCTGTGAAATGACCGCTGTGATCCACAAGCCCCTGCAGGACCATGGCATAGTACCCCTTGCGATTTATGTACTCGGTCACCAGCTGTGCAGGTGCTAAGATGGGGATGTGTGTCCCATCAATGCCCCTTCTCCCCCACAGTTTGGGAAGTCCATCATGGCAAACCCCTCCACTATGTCCTGCACACTTCCCAAAGTCACTAGCCTTCTTAACAGAAGTCTATTGATGGCCCTGCACACCTGAATTATGGCAGCTCCCACTGTAGATTTACCAACTCCAAATTGATTCCCAACCGAGCGGTAACAGTTGGGGTTGCCAGCTTCCAGAGCATGATGGCGACTCTTTTTTCCACTATCATGGCTTTTCTCAAGCGAGTGTTCACGTGCTTCAGGGATGGTGCCAGTTCCGAGCCCAGTCCGAGGAAAGTTGCCTTTTGCATAAGAAAGTTTTGCAGCCACTGATCATCCCACAGTTACATAATGATGCGGTCCCACCAGTCTGTGCTTGTTTCCCTGCACCAGAACCTGCGGTCCACGGACTGCAGATGAAACGTTACAGCCTGCAGCAATCAGGAATTTTTCTGCTCGATGGCCTGTAGCAGGGTAGCCATGGTGGCATAGGTGTAGTACCTGCTTCACCTTCTTGCTCTTTTTCTAAAGTACTCCAGGATAAGCCACGTATTTGTCATGATCAGAATTACAGTGCAGGGTTCAGCTGGCTCCATGTCTCTGCAGCAATGGCGATGTGGGGAGTAAAAAAAGGGCGTGAAAAATCCTTTTCCTGTTTGTTTGGAGGGGGAAGGGTAGGGGAAGTGTTGCATCCTGGGACAAAGACATTCTTCCAAACAGCCACCATGGCTAGTTGCACTGTGGGATATCTACCCACATTACACTGCTTTCTAATTCGAATTAAGGCTGGCCAGTGTGAGTGCAAGAGACCGGCACAAACAGCGTAGTGTGTACTGTCTGCTGCGATCTCTAAAAATTGGCTGCTGAAAATCGAATTAAACTAATTCGAATTAGCACTGCAGTGTGGACATGGCCTTAGTCAGAGTGTTATGGCTGGATCCCCACTGACTCAGTGGCAAAATGCTTTGCCACTGATAGGACCCTGGGCGGGGACATAATGGAGTTGGGTGGGCCTGCATCCCCATCCCCCCGTCCCTAACCACCCTGGGAGTGCTTGGCGTCCTCTGCACGGCTGGCCAGAGGACCCCGAGCTTCACCAGCCCCACCTGACTGTAAGGTCAGGGGCTATAGACTACTGTACCTGCCCTGCCTGCTTGAGGGCTGGGGGCTATTGACTTCTTCGCCAGCTCTGCCCAACTTGAGGGCTGGGGACTGTAGACTGTATCGGCCTGCCCTGCCTTTGTACTTTCCAGTCCTGCTTGTGAACCAGGGACTAAAGACTCCCTTGCCTGCCCCGCCCTGCCTGAGGGCCGGGGGCAATAGACTGCTGACCCACCCTGCCTGTTGGAAGGCTGGGGATCATGGTCCCCTTACCAGCCCTGCCCTATGTAAGGGCCAAGGGGCTACAGATTGCCAGGGAAGCCAGCCCCAGGGGCTACCAACTCATAAACTGGGTGCTTATTCCCCTCAACAAAGGTACTGTGGCCCTCCTCGGAGCCTGGGCCTGAGGAAGGGTTGCTCTGCCCTGAATAGACCGTGCCTCCAGCCTACACTGCTCTTTCATATTTTCTCCTTCTCCTCTCCTTGTATGTGTGTCTATGTATGTATCTTTACTATGTAAGATATTAAGCTCCCTTTCCTTAAATGGTGTAATTTTGCTCCTTACTGCATGGGTGTTTTTTTTCTGTTCTGAAGTCTTTTTCTAATGTCATAGATTTTAAGGCCAGTACGATCCTTCAGTTGGTCTTCCTGTATAACAATGCATGCCATAGAAATTCAGCACTGCAATTCAATTTGTGACTGACAGGAGGTGCATTTTACAGTGTAAAGCATGAAGGATTCTTTCTTCAAGAATCAGGCAGCACAGACAATACTGGAGAGGTTTATTCATGATACCGGGAAGTCTGATAATTCAGCTTCAACTTCATGATGTTACAGTGGTCAATTATATACCCTTTCTTATTGATTACATAGTACATTTTAAATTCTTTATCTATTCACTTACAAATACAGACATCGTCCCATCCGGAGAGAACAGCAGTGATAATGGTCGTTACATACATGCAGAGACACTTTTAATCAACAGCAGTGCTAATTCAGAGTGGAGGATAGTGATAATTTGCATTTGCTGTAGAGCAACTCAAAATGCTAATGCATAATTCTGAAGTGGGAGCCCTCAGTTCCTCCAAGGTATGGTTCAGGGGGATTGCAAGGTGCAGTAGAGTGTGTGAAAGATGTATGTATTTTTAATATACATCTGTCTCTACCCTCTCTTCGTTCAAAATCAGAAGCAGGCAGTTCTTTTCGTGTGTCCAAAGCAGGACGATGCAGAAAGTATTGGTAGTTTTCACCCCCTCTCTAGTCTGACCCTGACACCCGCCTTCCCACTCTTATTTCCTTCTCCCACTTCCACCTGTCTTTTTCCATGGTGCCCTTATACAAGGAATGACTTTCTCAACCTGATTTGCCTAAGCATCACCTGTCCTTCAAATGATTTAAAAACTCACTTCTTGTGGTTCCCCGAAGTGGAGCATTTATAGGATCAATCATTTTAAACAAATTTACTCCTGTGTGTGGATTTCCCCAGCGTGTCCTGTCTGCCTGGCATCTCTCTTTTAGAATGTGAGCTTCCCTTCAGAACAGGGATATTCCTTATTTCTGTCAACTAGTACAGTGCCAAGCACATTGCTCAACAAATAGCCCAAATATTCCTTTTTGTATGACACAAATTATGCACCTGAATCCATATTTAAATAATAAATAAGCTCATATAGGTTTCTAAATGTAGATGCAGGTGTCTAGTCTTATGCAGTCAAAATTTGAAAATGTTGGCCTCAACATTCCCCCTTTTCCTCCCCTCCCCCCCCCCCCCCAAAAAAAAAAGCCCCAAAAAACAAAAAACCCCAACCTTTATATTTTTTACAGAAAGAAAAAGAAGACATCTGGCCAAATACATCCCTTGTGTGATTCTACTGAAGGTAATGGAATTACATCAGGGCTAAATATGGGACCCCTTTCTTTCTACCATGCTCTTTATTGGCCTTCTATTTCCCTGGCTGACCCTCCTAAATTCTGGCAAATGCAAGAAAATGAGTTGAATTTGAGAGGCTCATGGGATACCAGGAAGGTTTGGTAGATACTGTGGAGTTCCCCACTACATATGTCAGCAGTATTGCTGTGAAGGTCACCCTTCCCCCAGAGCCCTTACTGGTTAGGGGATGACCAGATGGGAAGAGATGGCCTCTCCATCCTGCCAAGAACTCTGGTTAGCTAGACAGCTGTCGGGAAACCCCACCCTACTCTGCTATCAGCTGTCCTCCCAGGAGGGGTGGGAGGACACCAATTGAGAAGAGATTACACTGGCTCTGGTGGGTGAGGGAGAGAGACTGGAGGCGACTTTGGATTATTTGCTGATGGAGTTTTAGTTTCTTTATGAAGCACTGACTTTATTATGCTCATGTTATCAGTTGCTTTTAATGATACTGTGATTCAATCCATGCTGATCAATGTTTTGGAACAGATGTGTGTTGGACTGATGAATGAATTCCTATCTTCCCAAAGGCTCCAGGAAGGATCTTTGGAAGTAACTGCCAGAGAAGGGAGCCAGCAGCATGATTAATGCCGTTCAGAGTCCTCATTTTTTAAATAATTTAATTAAAAATAAAATTAATGAAAGAAACTTATAATTTCCCTTTTACAAAATTGAAGGATCCCTTTACCCTCTTCCAAATTAAAAAACCACACACAAACACTACATAGTGGAGCAAATACGTACTATATTTATCACTGGTTAAAGGCATTTATATAATTTCTCTCAGAATTTGGAGGGTATGTTGATAGCCACTCCCATGAAGTTTGCAAGAACCTTTCCACTGCTTGTGGGCAGAAGTTCCGTGGTTGCTGGAACTTTAGCCATCTAGCATATTTCATGAAACAGCTTCTCTGTGATACTTCAAATACTAACACCGCTACCCCTCTGGAACTTGTGATACTCCAGTGCTTGGGAACAGACAACACTGCCGCCTACTGGCCTCAAAAAGCATTGGTCTCCTGCAAGTTAACCAATCTCCAGCACAGACAGTATGAGTCCCATATCAAACGTTAATGAATACAGTAAATAGCAGCTATGTCCTTTGCCAAACATCCTGGGACAAATTCTACATCAGGACAGTCCCTTATCAAATTTCAAAACAAAAACGAGCAACCTCCAACTCTTAGAAAAGAACCCATGCATTCACATTTTTGGCTGGTACAAAGGGTACATTCCTTACAGAGCTGTGCATTCTCAACCCCATCAGTGGGAGCTGAGGATACTCAGCACCTCCCAAGACTAAAGCTCATGATTTATATTTATAGACAGAGTTTTCAGCAGTGCTAATTCAGTGTGAAGGGCACTCATAACTGGCAGGATTGCTGGAGGGCAGTTCAAGTAGACCCTCTAATATCAACTGTAAAGGTGCTCACCTAACAGTTTTAAGAAGTAGATCTGGTGACGACAGCCCCCCAAATGAGATTTTACTGGAGAGCCCAATCAGAGTTGAAAAGCAGGAATATGGCAAAAAATGTTGAATAATGTGGTCAGTATGGATCTGCAAAATGAAATCTTGATTAAAACAAGCTATTCAAATATTTTTAGGGAAAGTAACAAAGTTGATTCAGGAAACCAGACACTGAGTTGCATATTCAAAATTTCTCATAGGAGATACACAACTGGAGAGTGAGAAATGTAGAGAGAAAAATGTATGCAATCAGACATGCATGGTAGGCGATTCCTGGCCCCATTTAAGTCAATGTGAGTTTTGCCATTGACTTCAGTGAACCCAGTATATTTAAATCAAGTATGAATTTGTGCATAGGTGTGTATAGACAAGGTTTGGATTCTGTCTCTTGGAATTAATGTTCAATGGATACTGAGAGATTCTGAAGATTCTTATTTCTACAATTAAAAAGAACATTTAGCACAGAGTCTGGTACAAGCACACCTTTCCTGAACCCAGTCTCCCCACCTTTTTGAGTTCTATCTAAGTCTCTATTATCATAGATGTGTCATGATCATTATAGTTATTATCATACAATAACTAACTACTAAGGGGGTGTGAGAGTTGGTGCTTCAGTGCAACAGTGCCTTCTCTTGGCCAGGCTGATCATGGCATCTGCACTGGCAGGGCAGTTTATTCTTGATGCCCAGCATCAAGCTGTGCCCTGAACAACTTCCTATCTTCACCGGAGTTTCTGGAGGCTCTTCAGCCTGCTGATCTGGCCATCTCATTTTAGCGTGTTATCCCTTAAGGGTTCTTCATCAGCTTGCTGGCAGGAATTCCCTTCTCCATCCTATTCACTCCTCTGGTAATTGCCTCACCCCTCTGCTTCCTGACCCTTTTATCTTCCCAGCTTCTCATAAGGTTAACACAGGCACTGCCAGCCCCACCTGACTGGCAACTCTATGGTTGCTGGGCCAGCATGGGGTATATACACATCCTATGATAGGGTGACAATATTAACTTTTCATCTAGTCAAAACTACGATAAAAAAAATCTAACAATGTGACACTCTTAATTTAGCTAAAACTACTAGACCTTGCCCATCTCTTACAATACACATGAAAAAACAAACAAAACAACCCCTCCTCCCCCTACGAAAAAACAGTAAATATGTGATGAAGTGGTAATAGGAATTGCAACTATGAAATTCAGACTTGCAGCATGGACACGGATGGATGGAAGTTAACAAACCAATCATGCTGGTTACATTATTGAACTTGCATGTGCAGCACTAGTAGGCAGAATGTATCAAGCTTGCTCATGTATTTATGAATATGTTATTCTCACTCTCCGGTAGAATAGCTTGAAGAGGTATATGACCACTACAGACTAACATATAGAGTCTCCTTTAGCTCAGGTGACAAAAACGTATGCTTTAGCAGTGAAAATTAATTAATTATATTCTCGTGCTCTTCATGAGTTCTCGAAGAAACTATGATATCTCTGCATTACACAATCAAAAGTTGAGATTTTCAAAGCTGATTAGTGGATTTAGCTACAGAGCTCTCATTAATTTCAGTGGGAATTGAATGGCCAAATTCCCTAGTTGACTCTGAAAATTTCCACCTAGGATCATTACAGTGGCCTGCTGCTGTTTATAGCATCAGGTGTTGGTGTCTGGGGATAAAAAGGCTGAATACTGTACAGTATAAGAAAAGTTTATAATCCTGCAGGAAAACCCAAGATAAGGAACAAAGACAACAATACAGACAAAAGATGCCTGAAAGGAACAAAATAGGAGTGTTAATTGAAGTTGGTGTGATCTACATGGTTTAAATGCTCAGTATGCTTATTGACAATACTCAGCTTTGGGTAAGTGAGCCAAAATGTTATTCAGTAGAAGTGCAATGTTGGCAAACCTGTGGCTTTGCACAGTGGATGGTAAAAAGGTCACACAGAGAGAAGCAGACACTTTAGGGAAACTGCCCATATAGTATTCTTTTTGCTATCAAATGTGGCTTATAAAGTCAGTCACAGTAGTTTCTATATATGATAACACCCTGAAGGATCCCCAGTTGCTTTGCAAACTTATTACTGACATACAAGTTTTACTTCACTGAAACACAGACAACTCATTGCTGCACTCACTTTTAAAAGTTCAGACTCCTCCTATTAATACCATGTTAGAAATGTATTTTTTCTTCAAATAACTGTCAAAAGGACATTCCCCTCACATGTAGCTGGGGAGTCCTCTATTCTTGTTGCTGCGATCTTCTTGCTTTTTATTATATTGGATGCCTGAGGCATACCTCATTCAGCTCTACTACAGACAAGGTCACTAGGCCTAAGAATTGACCTAGTGTACTTTAACAACTGACAACCATTAGAACTACAGGTGAACATTCCTCTCTCCCTCTGTCATTCCTTCTACGGGAATTCTTATTATCACATATTATATCACTTATTCTTAAGTGATAAACCAAGAGGTGAATATATATGCTTACTCTAAACGATGAAAATCTATTAGCACTATAAAAAGCAGTGAGGTACTGGGGCTAGTAGTTTGACAAATGTAAACAGTATAAGTTCTAACAAACCCTACCAGTTACTTCTCTTGACAGACAGCAAGTCAAATTCTATCCTCATATACATAGACGAATCATAGAATATTAGAGTTGGAAGGGACCTCAGGAGGTCATCTAGTCCAACCCCCTGCTCAAAGCAGGACTAACCTCAGCTAAATCATCCCAGCCAGGGCTTTGTCAAGCTGCAGCTTAAAAACCTCTAAAGATGGAGATTCCACCACCTCCCTAGGTAACCCATTCCAGTGCTTCACCACTCTCCTAGTGAAAAATCTTTTCCTAATATCCAACCTAGACCTCCCCCGCTGCAACCGAAGAGCATTTCTCCTTGTTCTGTCATCTACTACCATTGAGAACAGCCTAGGGCCATCCTCCCTGGAACCCCCTTTCAGGTAGTTAAAGGCAGCTATCAAATCCCCCCTCATTCTTTTCTTTTGCAGACTAAACAAGCCTAGTTCCCTCAGCCTCTCCTCATAAGTTCTGTGCTCCAACCCCCTAATCATTTTGTTGCCCTCCGCTGGACTCTCCAACTTGTCCACATCCTTTTTGTAGTGGGGGGCCAAAACTGGACACACTACTCCAAATATAGCCTCACCAATGCTGAATAGAGGGGAATAATCACTTCCCGCGACCTGCTGGCAATGCTCCTACTAATGCAGCCCAATATGCTATTAGCCTTCTTGACAACCAGGGCACACTGCTGACTCATATCCAGCTTTTTATCCACTGTTACCCCCAGGTCCTTTTCTGCAGAACTGCTGCCTAGCTCATTGGTCCCCAGTCTGTAGCTGTGCATAGGATTCTTCCTTCCTAAGTGGAGGACTCTGCACTTTTCTTTGTTGAACCTCATTAGATTTCTTTTGGCCCAATCCTCCAGTTTGTTTAGGTCCTTCTGTATCCTATCCTTACCTTCCAGGGTATCTACCACTCCCCCCAGCTTAGTGTCATCTGCAAACTTGCTGAGGGTGCAATCTACCCCATCTTCCAGATCATTAATGAAGATGTTGAACAAAACCGGTCCCTGGACCGACCCCTGGGGCACTCCGCTTGTGACCGGTTGCCAGCTAGACATGGAGCCATTGATCACTACTTGTTGAGCCCTATGCTCTTGCCAGTTCTCTATCCATTTTATAGTCCATTCATCCAACCCATACTTCTTTAACTTGCTGATAAGAATACTGTGAGAGACAGTATCAAAAGCTTTGCTAAAGTCAAGATATATCACATCCACCGCCTTCCCGACATCCACAGAGCCAGTCACCTCTTCATAGAAAGCAATCAGGTTGGTCAGGCATGACTTTCCCTTGGTGAATCTGTGTTGACTGTTCCTGATCACCTTCCTCTCTTCCAAGTGCCTTAAAATGGATTCCTTAAGGACCTGCTCCATGATTTTTTCAGGGATTGAAGTGAGGCTGACCGGTCTGTAGTTCCCTGAATCCTCTTTCCTCCTTTTTTGAAGATGGGCACTATATTTGCTTTTTTCCAGTCCTCAGGGACCTCCCCCTGTTGCCATGAGCTTTCAAAGATAATAGCCAATGGCTCTGAAATCACCTTAGCCAAATCCCTCAGCACTCTCCTAGTGAAAAACCTTGCATCCGGCCCCATGGACTTGTGTATGTCCAATCCTTCTAAATAGTCTTGACCTGTTCCTTCAGCACTGCGGGATGTTCACCTCCTTCCCATTCTGTGCCACCCAGTGAAGCAGTCTGGGAGCTGACCTTGTCTGTGAAGATAGAGGCAAAAAAGGCATTGAGTACCTCAGCTTTCTCCACATCCTCTGTCACTAGGTTGCCTCCCTCATTCTCTAAGGGGCCCACACTTTCCCTAATCTTCCTCTTGTTGGGTTTCTACAGGTATGTTGCCTTCTTGTTCCCCTTCATGTCCCTTGCTAGCTGCAACTCCAATTGTGCTTTGGCCTTCCTGATTTCATTCCTGCATGTTCAAGCAGTATTTTTATAATTCTCCCTAGTCATCTGACCAAACTTCCACTTCTTGTAGCTTCTTTTTTGTGTTTAAGTTCGCCAAAGACTTTTTTGTTAAGCCAAGCTGGACTCCTACCATATTTGCTATGCTTTCTGCACATCGGGATGGTTTGCTCCTGTGCCCTCAATAAGGTTTCTTTAAAATACAGCCAGCTCTCTTGGATTCCTTTCCCCCTCATATTAGCCTCCCAGGGAATCCTGCCCATCAGTTCCCTGAGGGAGTCAAAGTCCGCTTTTCTGAAGTCCATGGTCCGTATCCTGCTGTTCTCCTTTCTTCCTTTTGTCAGGATCCTGAACTCTACCATCTCATGGTCACTGCTGCCTAGGTTGCCACCCACTTCTACTTCCCCTACCAAATCTTCCTTGCTTGTGAGCAGCAGGTCAAGAGAAGCACGGCCCCTAGTTGGTTGCTCGAGCACTTGCACCAGGAAATTGTCTGCGACACTATCCAAAAACTTCCTGGAGTGTTTGCTATTAGCTATATGCTATTAGCCTTCTTGGCAACCAGGTCACACTGCTGACTCATATCCAGCTTCTTATCCACTGTAACCCCCAGGTCTCCAGTCTGTAGCCGTGCATGGGATTTTTCTGTCCTAAGTGCAGTCCTCTGCACTTGAACTTCATCAGATTTCTTTTGGCCCAATCCTCCAATTTGTCTAGGTCACTCTGTATCCTATCCCTACCTTCCAGGATATCTACCACTCCCCCTAGCTCAGTGTCATCTGCAAACTTGCTGATGGTGCAATCTACCCATCCTCCAGATCATTAATGAAGATGTTGAACAAAACCGGCCCCAAGACCGACCCCTGGGGCACTCCGCTTGTTACCGGCTGACAGCTAGACATGGAGCCATTGATCATTACCCGTTGACCCTGATCTAGCCAGTTCTCTATCCATTTTATAGTCCATTCATCCAACGCATACTTCTTTAACTTGCTGATAAGAATACTGTGGGAGACCGTATCAAAAGCTTTGCTAAAGTCAAGGTATATCATGTCCATCGCTTTCCCCACATCCACAGAGCCAGTCATCTCTTCATAGATGGCAATCAGGGTTAGTCAGGCACGACTTGCCCTTGGTGAATCCATGCTGACCATTCCTGATCACCTTCCTCTCTTCCAAGTGCCTTAAAATGGATTCCTTGAGGACCTGCTCCATGATTTTTTCAGGGATTGAGGTGAGGCTGACCCATCTATAGTTCCCTGGATCCGCTTTCTTCCCTTTCTTGAAGATGGGCACTATATTTGCCTTTTTCCAATCATCAGGGACCTCCCCTACTTGCCATGAGCTTTCAAAGATAATAGCCAATGGCTCTGAAATCACCTCAGCCAATTCCCTCAGCACCCTCAGATGCATTGCATCTGGCCTCATGGACTTGTGCATGTCCAATCTTTTTAAATAGTCCTGAACCTGTTCCTTCAGCACTGCGGGATGTTCACCTCCTCCCCATTCTGTACTGCCCAGAAGACAGAGGCAAAAAAGGTACTGAGT
The DNA here is from genome assembly GCF_026122565.2 of Emydura macquarii macquarii. Lineage (NCBI taxonomy): Eukaryota > Metazoa > Chordata > Testudines > Chelidae > Emydura > Emydura macquarii. The sequence goes on along the minus strand of NW_027132610.1, from coordinate 39,858,489 downwards.
ACCTCAACTTTCTCCACGTCCTCTGTCACTAGGTTGCCTGATCCATTCTGTAAGGGGCCCACACTTTCCCTAATCTTCCTCTTTTTGGTAACATAGCTGTAGAAACCTTTCTTGTTCCCCTTCAAGTCCCTTGCTAGCTGCAACTCCAATTGCGCTTTGGCCTTCCTGATTTCATTCCTGCATGTTCAAGCAGTATTTTTATAATCCTCCCTAGTCATCTGATCAAACTTCCACTTCTTGTAGCTTTTTTTGTATTTAAGCTCACCAAAGACTTCTTTGTTAAGCCAAGCTGGCGCCTGCCATATTTGCTATTCTTTCTGTACATCTGGATGGTTTGTTCCTGCGCCCTCAGTAAGGTTTCTTTAAAATACAGCCAACTCTCTTGGATTCCTTTCCCCCTCATATTAGCCTCCCATAGATCCTGCCCATCAGCTCCCTGAGGGAGTCAAAGTCTGCTTTTCTCAAGTCCATGGTCTATATCCTGCTGTTCTCCTTTCATCCTTTTGTCAGGATCCTGAACTCTACCATCTCATGGTCACTGCTGCCTAGGTTGCCACCCACTTCTACTTCCCCTACCAAATCTTCCGTTTGTGAGCAGCAGGTCAAGAGGAGCATGGCCCCTAGTTGGTTGCTCCAGCACGTGCACCAGGAAGTTGTCCAACACGCTCCAAAAACTTCCTGGATTGTCTGTGCTCCGCTGTATTGCTCTTCCAGCAGATGTCAGGGTGATTGAAGTCCCCCATGAGAATCAGGTCCTGTGAACTGGAAACTTTCCCTAGTTGACTGAAGAACGCCTCATCTACCTCATCCTCCTGATCTGGTAGTCTATAACAGACACTCACCATGACATCACCCTTATTGTTCTTACTTCTAAGGTTAACCCAGAGACTCTCAACTGGCTTATCTCCAGTTTCATACTGGAGCTCAGAGCAACCATAGTGCTCTCTTACATACAGTGCAACTCCTCCACCCTTTCACCCATGCCTGTCCTTCCTGAACAGTTTATACATATCCATGACAGTGTGTGAGTTGGTGAGTTACCCCACCAAGTCTCGGTTATTCCAGTCATATAGTTCCTTGACTGTGCCAGGACTTCCAATTCCTCCTGCTTGTTTCCCAGACTTCTTGTGTTTGTGTATAGGCACTTGAGACAACTGGCCAATTGCCCTATTTTCTCAGTGCAATTCAGGATGCCTCTCCTGTTCCATTCTCCTCCTTCTGCTTCCTCCTGGTGTCCCACTTCCCCATTTACCTCCGGGCTTAGGTCCCCATCCCCCATCGAACCTAATTTAAAGCACTCCTCACTAGGTTAGCCACTTCCTTTGAAATCAAGGGAAGTGTCATACACATATGTAAAGGCAGAAGTTGACCCTTAAAGAGGAACAGTGAAGCAGACAGGTCATATGATTGGGTTATTTGTGTATATCTTGCTCTTTACACAACAAAAGTAATATGAAGCAGCCATAAGAGCACAGTGGGATTGAAATCACCATCTTTACTAACTATATACAGCATTCAAGGCCTAGCTACATACATATGCTGCTGCTCTGGCCAGGTTCTGGTGGCTTTTGAAACATAGAAGATGATGAAGGCCCCTAGAGGGCTTGCTAACTATTTAAAGAGTGTGTAACCTGCACACTACAGTTATGCTGCTGTTTCTAATTTGTAGGTATCTTTTCTTCCCTTCTCCTCCTCCCTAACAAGATTTGCTCTCGGCTGTTTTGTTTTTAACTTTTCTTTTTCTGGCTCTTTCTGACAAGAGGCTATTTTATTCCTTGAGCTTTGTCACTTTCCTTGCAGGCTTCATTTTCAGCCTCTGCCCTTTAGATAATCTTCCTTTTTACCAGAAGCCATCCTGCAATCTCATCCTGTCTATGTGACTTAATTTCCCTAGTCTGTTTCAAAGTTTAAGATGAATGTATTTCTCTTTTTTCCTTTTTTATTTCTGCTTGTAACATAATTTTTAAAAAAAAGGATTTCATTCTCCAGGGCTGTCAGTTTAGCATTTACAGAAGCACAAAATTCACATAACAATTAAAAGTTAAAATAAAACAGCCTTTCCCCTAACAGACCACTCTCAAGCTAATAATAATAATAAGCTGTAGCAGTGACATACAATCAAACATCATTTTATAACACATACCACATGTAATATACGTAGGCATGAAGAGTCTGGTTTTCAGACCAGCCTCAAACTGGCCTCTCTTTTTGCACTACCAACTATTTGCAGATGCAGCTAAGGCAATTTCCGCTAACTACCTGAGCGAACCCACAAATCAGATAATTATATGTCCAAGTGCTGTTAATTTTGTCATTAACTTGCAGGCACTATCTAGCCATTAGGAAATGACTGACAGCAGAGTGGCCTAAGGATCCCCCCCCCAAGGTGTTGGGTCTAACTCTGTTTGGGATTCATAACCTGTACTCTCACCTCATGTTATGAGTCTAAGATGTTCTTTTGCAAGAAATGCCATAGCAGCTGCAATGTTAGCCCAATGTTTACAGCACTCATTTGAGATGTAGAAGACTTGGGTTTAGTTCATCCCTCTGCCTGCAGTGAAAAAGGGATATGAACTTGGGTGAGTGCCCTCACCGGGGGTGGGGAGGGGCATAGTCTGGTATGCGTTTCTCTCAGCCTGTCCTCTTGAAGCTGTTCCCCATCTATAAATAAATATGTATTGGGTGAATCTGTAAGTGAGAAACTCTGTAGTCCAGTGGTTAGAGCATTTGCATAAGCAGTAGGAGATCCTTGTTCATATCCCTGCTTTTCCTCAGGCAGAGGAGTGAATTAAACTTGAATTTGTTAGACTATCTACAGTGCTACTGGAAGGGAGCACCTCAGAAGACAGACTTGTGTTAAAAATAGCAAGGTGGATGTTCTGACTGGCTCTCAAACCCATGTGACATCCTTGGCTTGAGAGCCAAAGTGGGAACATGTCGATTGCTATTTTTAGCCCCACTAGCGCAAGTCTGTCTACCCAGACAGGGAGGCTTGCTCCCAGCTGAAGTGTAGACAGACCCCCCCCTCACATCCTGGGTGAGTGTTGTAACCACTGAGTTAAAGGTTATAAGGGGCCTCCTTACCACACATCTGCTAGATTGGGGCCCAAAGGCAAGATAAATGAGGGAATGCCTAGTTTGCAAATCTCACTGAGGCTTGTGTGCTGAGTTGCTGGGTGCCCATTCTGTCTGGCGGTCACTGAGGGTGTTCAGAGGGAGTTAATACAACTCTGAATTGTGTTAAGTGCTGATTGGAGTTTTGCACACAATCTGGTGGGTCTGTATGGGGCAGTGATTCAGAAAGTGGCTGGATGCTCTCAGGTCTACTTCAAATCCTGCAGATTACCGGCCTTCCTCCTCTCCTCTGTCCTGAGGGGAGCTGATGTTCAAAAGATGACATCTCCTCTCCCACAATGGCAGTAGGAGGTCTATCTGTGGAGGGGGATGCTCCAGCCCACTATTGAGTTTTAGGTGAGTCTGTCAATTGTAATAAAAATATCTGGGGGCTGTTTGTTCAATGCAGTGGTTCCCAACCTGTGGCCCATTGGCCATGGGGTCTTTCAAAGTGGCCCACTGCCCCCCTCCCGCTGGCTGCAGAAGGAAGCCGCTGCCTAAGGATCCAAGCAGACTGCGTTGCTGCGGGGTTACAAGATTGGTGCAGGCTCCTTGCTGCAGCCAAGGGGACAGGAGATCAGTGCTCCACTCCCCCTGGCTGTACAGAGAGCACGGCAAAGTGCTCCGCCCGGGTCCATAGGCACTGGAGTCCCTGCTGGAGCCAGATGGTGGGGAGATAAGCGCCCCCTCCTACTGGTGCCAACAGGGAGCAAAACTCTCTGCCTGGGTCCCTGGGCACTGGAATCTCTGCTGGAGCCAGAGGGCGGGGAGCACTGATCTCCTGGCCCCTGGCTGCAGAAGAGAGCCACTGCCTAGGGACCCAGGTGGAGTGCACGGGCCATTTCCCTGCTGTAGTGTGTGCGGTTTCCCTGTTGCAGCCAGGGGGACGGGCGATCTCCTCGCTGAACTCCTTCTGTATGGCTGTGTGTGTGTGTGGGGGGGAGGGGTGAGAGGCTGCTGGCAAAGCAGGCAGGCCCTGCCATGCTTGAGGAGGAGCAGGGCTCTAAAAGTCAATGCCTTCCGGTTTCAGGCCACTCACCCTGACTTTGAAGCACAGGGCCTCATCTACACTAGTGCTTTGTCTGTGAGTGTGTGACATACTGTGAGTAATTTGTAGGTGTAAAATAGTGAATGTAAAAATGGGCACAGTAGCATCAAAATGTTTAAATGTTTAAATATGTAGTCCTTAATGGTGTATACGTCAATACATTTTTATGAGTTGATAAGACTAGTGGCCCTTCAGGGTTGTAAAAATGATATCTGTGGCCCTTGCGCCAAAAAGGTTGGGAACCACTGGTTTAATGCATGCATGAATGTAAAATATTTTTTCATCATGTCTGGCCTTTTTACAACATGCCATCAGATAAAGCCAAATGCTTACATAACATTCTTTATTGATGCACCAGGGATGAATACACAGCTACTTCCATTATTACTCATGTGAAATCTATAAACACTCCCATGTTAGCTGTGGGGGGAGCCATAGATAGCAGTTGAGAAGTAGGTTTGTAGGAAGTGATCTATTTTGTTTTTTTCTGGTTCATATAATCTAGACTTCAAGTTTTTGGCCATCACATACCCATCCCTTGGGTACAATGTGAGATTTTATCAATGGCCTACTTAATGGGCATCTGTGAATATTACCGCTGATGCTAATGTGCTATTCAACTTAAGATAATGGACATTTTTACAGTAAAAGTCAAACCCACAGAACTTCAAATATTTCAAGAGCAGTCAGAACCATTAAAAAGCAAAACTCTAACAATCCCCAAGCTTTAGCAATTAAACGGCGCACATTTTCAGTTACCGAATGAACTGCAGGAGATAAGGGAATTCTTATTGTCACTTCCACCATTGCCTTCTTTAAGTATGCATTGTCAAGCTTAAAACTTGATAAGCCTTCAGCTCAATAAACAGTACTATTCATCTAGTGGTTTTCTGCCATTAGTAAAAGTGAATTATTTTGCTTCAGAATCAATTCAAGCATATTGCTAATTAAAGTAATATAAAGCAGTAAAATCTTACTGAACGTCTTCATAACTGAAACATTAGACACTAATCTCCATATTTGTTTAGGAGCAGCGGATGAAGTTTACTATTTTTAATTCTAAAGGGGAAACCCTGGATGGAGTTACACTAGCTAATTTACGTCTATTATGATAAAAAGGTTACAATTTTCTCTTTACTGTAGATGTTCTGTCCTGTTGTCACTAGTTTGGAGCCTTTGAGCTAACTTCCTTCCTGGCTGCAATTTAAATCTTATACCACTAGGTGCTACCCTTACTCTATAATAGGTGAATTTGCTTTATGAACAAGATTTTGAGTGAAAAACTAATCTTGATTCCCAGTCTCCTATGGGCTATCTGAACACACTTAGACTCATAATTTTTATTCACGATTACTGTTAGTGGGGGACATGATGGAACATCCTTTTAAACTCTGATACAAGATTAAAAAACCCCAACTAATCAGTATCACTTGACATAATATTACATCTTTCCTATAATGTAACTAGTAAAACTACTGCAATGTATCATATTAAAATAGCACAAATCTATACACAGCCAGTCCTGGTACAAAGCTAACAACAACAAACACAAATTCTTGCTGGCCTTCTTTCAAGTCAGTTACTCATTTGGAAATGACAGGTTACTATACAACTAAAGAAGTTCACAAACTTGTTTATTTGTATAGAACCCAGGCTGTCCATTACACCATATTCAGCTTTTTAAAATGGGAATATGTATTTTTTTTCTGAATGCAACATTTTTGAATGCCACATCTACTAATACTCTAATCGTGTCTCCTACATACAATGAGATGAGAATAAAATACTGAGATCACGACAGTGTTTTGCAACCAAATGACTGATATGGCAGATACATATTTAATGTGATGTATTTACCCATTTTAACATAGCTTATTTGAAATGGAATCCAATTCCACTCCATGGAAATGTATCAAAATGGGAGAGAAGAGATGGGAAATGAAGATAATTCTCCATTCCTCCTGAAGATTTATCAGCTTGAACTAGTGAAGAGAATATTAAAATAATTACAGTCCCTTTCTTTTCAGGATATATTAGGAGAAAATAAATTATGCCAACTGAAAGCAACCCCACTTGGAAAGTGGTAAAATACATGGACTATAATATTTTGGACATTGCTTTACAATTATGTTTATAGATCTAGATATCATGGTGTGGGGCACATTTATCACATAAAATGATAGCTATTTCACTGATACAGGCTTCAAACACAACTTGTCTCATGGGCCAGTAGTTTGTGACATAGGCTATACTAGTAGAGGCTTCCCATTAGACTCTTACTTCAGTTTATAGATACCACACCACACTCTGAATGTCCTGGTTTATACTACATTTTGCTGTATTGTATCAGCTTGTACCCAGACATAGCTAGCTTTCTGGACCTGGATAGCTTATTTAGCACAATTCCTCTAGTGTGCAGTGCCATGTACTCAGAACAGTGCTTTATAATGACACAGTGAAACAGTCAAATGTTGCTTCCTAGGAAATGCTAGGTTTGGAAGCAATAAACATTTAGTAGGGTTAGCATGTGAAGAAGAACTTGTTTGTTTGTGTGACTGCTAGAGAAATAAGCCTAAACATTAATTATGCTCCATCCCTACTAACTTAATGAACAGGTTGCAATGTGCTTTTGTTAACATATATTAAAGCCCACTTGAACATGGAGAAAGACACAGTTTACTGAAAGGTAAACAGAGCACCCAGTTATGCTGATTCAAATATTTGAAAGTCTACATATTCCACTGTACGATCTGTTATGAATAATAGACTAAGCCAGCATTATGTGTTCTTATCTTCTTGTTGCACAGCTTAATCACAAGGTTCTCAATATACTGCCTATAATCCACCTCAAACAATGGGGGTGCAGTTGTAGGATGATACTGATTTAAGAGGAGATCCAATATCAACCATTCCCTAAAATGGTTGCCAGTTAACCACAATCTGAAAATCTTGTGTACATATATTCAGGGTCAAATGGCTCTAAAACAATTCAAGAAAAATTAGCTTCTAACCAGATAACAGGCACAATTAAAAATACAATTAATTTTTTCATAAAAAAAATCAATGCCAAAACAATTTTACAGTTACATGGGTAGCAGATCAGTTCAATTCAGTGTTCTTTTCCTGTTCGTGCTATAACAGTGTTAACAGAACAAAAATTAACAGTAAATTCTTTATTTTTAAAATAAAATGAGATTAACATTTTGCATTGTTGCCCACAATAATGAAAATGTGATGGTGTAACAACCCTTTGGCAGCCAACTTTTTACCAAATAAAAAGTAATGTAATAGGACTGCCTTAAAACAAAGTATTTGTTTCTAGTTTTTCTTTCCTCAATCTTTTCCTGTCTTAATTTTCTTCAGACTGGATTTGCTATAATGTTCACTTCAAGTGATGGTTTTGCCAAGCCTGTTCTTTCTTCCTTTAGTCCAAAATACCTTTTCTGATTCTCTGTCACTTCTGCATTTTTCTCGCTATCTAGTTTTTCCATTAATCCTCCTTTCTATATATTCCTGTATTTCTTAACTGTTTTTCTTTTCCTGTGTTAAACTTCTCCCTTTTCAGTTCACTTCCCCCTGAACCACTCTCTTCTCTAAACCCTTTCTAAAGTTTCTTCTTTCTTCATGCCTTCCATCAATGGACCTTCAAACCTATGATTGCCTAAAACAAGTTTGTATCTGTTGATACACTGTAGGTATCGCCTACTGCTGTAACCTTAAACCTTCATGCCTATTCAGTTGTTCTCTGCTGGAAGACAGACAGAGCACTTTCACTCCCAGAGGAGAACAGCTGTTGGTTTATGTCAGGGCATTACAAGCAAAATATACGAAATTCAATGGAGCTAATTTACAATAAAAAACCTATGCACATTGTGTACAAAAACCTGATCTAGCAAATGAGCCAACATTAAATCAGAACTAACATCACTTGATTATACACATACATTCAGACATCCTTGCATGTGTCATCTTGCAACTGAAGTACTGGTTTATGTGTTCTACCTCTACAGGATGGAATATATCAGACCAATTCAAGTGTTATCATTTTGATATTGTCTCACTCTCTACTGACTGAATCAAGGAGTGACATGAAGATATCCTGCTATCTATCACAGCTAGCAGCTGAGGGAAATTTTTCATTCAAATGGCAGAGGCTATGTATTAGAGCAGAAGATTGTAAATTCAATTCCCTGTGTGGTAAGACTGGCAACTTTCACGTCTGTATGTATGTGACCACCATTCATGAACACACTAAACGTGCTGCAGTACTGAAATTCAGTATTGGCTTTCTTAGGATTTGTGTGTGTGACATTTTAAGGAAGATTAATGTGACAAGAATATCGAAACTATTAAAGAATTCATTATTTGTTGAACAAAGTGGTGAACTACGTGTGGACTGTATTTTGCATCAGCATTGATAACACAGATGCCATCATTCTAAAGCAATAAACATTTATTACGAAAATGATGGCAAGTCTTTTAACTACAGGAAAATGTATTGGACTAGAGAAAAATACATGAAGATGCAAAGTGTATGTCCATGGAGGAAATAATATTTTTTTTTTAAAAAGAAAAGGGGGGAGGGGTGAGGAGCACGTCTCACCTTGTGAGGACCCAACTGGGCAATAAAAATTTGGACAAAAGCTCAAAAAAGACTAGTGTAACAAGGCCTCTGAATGACATGGGATTAATTTCTTTACCATCATTAACACTTCCCATTTTATTTTCATGATTCATTGTTTTAATTTATTTATATCAGAAATGCAGAAAGTTAGATAATATCAATTGTGTAAAAAAGGAGATAACATTTGACAGGGATGTCCTTCACAAAGGGCAGATGAGAGCAGTGGGTATAGGGATGCATGGAAACAGCTCTGACTGGCAGCAATCATATTATTTATATGTATTTGTAGTGATACCAACCCAAAATAAGTTCCTGACATTTATTCATAACATTTAGAAACTTTGCATTACACTGCGCTATACATTTCCAAATCACTGTGCAGTGATACTGATTCTTAAATACTGATTCTTGCCAGCTCTGTCAGGTAAGCGGGTAACTACTCCTTTGATGAGGTTTAGATGGATGAGCAAATGCTCCGCAGTACAACCATTTTCCCAGTGAATCTCAGGCCGGAGCCACATTTGGAAAAGGAGTTTGGCTTTGCAGTGGATTAGTAAAGGGACACGGGCTCTGTAGTCTCCTGTGTAAACCTGGGGAAGGGAGGGTAAGTCAGTGTAAATCCATCCCCTTTTCTCTCCATCTGAGAGTGCCTGCGCTCAGCTCTGCCTCCCAGCCACCCTCCCACGCCTCCTGCGAGGTGCAGCAGCTCTACATAAACACAGCCCAGCTGCTAGCGCCGGGGACTCGCCTCTAGTCTCCGCCTGACCCAGGAGGCTCGCCCAGCGGACAGAGCGGGGGGGGGAATACGCGGTTCCTCTTGCAGCCGGAGAGAGGAGGCGAGGCTGCAGCTCAGCCAGCGCCCGCGGCGAGGGAAGGGGCTGGAGGAGACGCGGCTGCCCGCGCCCGCAGCGAGAGCGGCGGCGGGAAGCTCTGCCGGCCCGGGGCAGAGGACGGCGAGAGGGGCCGAGCGGCGGCTCTTCCCACGGCCGGCGGGAGGAGAGGCGGCTGCGCCCCGCCACCCGCCGCGGTAAGGGCTCGCTCCGGCATGGCCCTGGCGGACAGCGCCCGGGGGCTGCCGAACGGGGGCGGCGTGTCCCCGGCGGCGGGGCCGGGCTCGGGCTCGGGCTCAGGCTCAGGCTCGGGCGGCGCGGGCTCGTCCGCCTTCCCGGAGATCGTGGAGCTGAACGTGGGCGGGCAGGTGTATGTGACGCGGCGCGGCACGGTGGTGTCGGTGCGGGACTCGCTGCTCTGGCGCATGTTCTCGCAGCAGCAGCCGGCCGAGCTGCCCCGGGACAGCAAAGGCCGCTTCTTCCTGGACCGCGACGGCTTCCTCTTCCGCTACATCCTGGACTACCTGCGGGACCTGCAGCTGGTGCTGCCCGACCACTTCCCCGAGCGCAGCCGCCTGCAGCGGGAGGCCGAGTACTTCCAGCTGCCCGAGCTGGCGCGCCGCCTGGCGCAGGGCCGGGGCGCCCGGCCGGCCGCCCTGCTGGCCCGCGACGGCTCCCTCTGCGCCGACGAGCCCCCGCCCTTGCTGGGCTACCTGGAGGCGGAGCCGCCCGAGGCTGGGGCCGCCGCCTCGGCCCCGTCGCCCACCTCCAGCCGCAGCCCGTGCGGGGGCCCGCTGCTCACCCCCTCGCAGTCGCTGGACGGCGGGGCGGGGCGGCGCTCGGGCTACATCACCATCGGCTACCGCGGCTCCTACACCATCGGGCGGGAGGCGCAGGCCGACGCCAAGTTCCGGCGGGTGGCGCGCATCACCGTCTGCGGCAAGACGGCGCTGGCCAAGGAGGTCTTCGGGGAGACGCTGAACGAGAGCCGCGACCCCGACCGCCCCCCCGAGCGCTACACCGCCCGCTACTACCTCAAGTTCAACTTCCTGGAGCAGGCCTTCGACCGCCTCTCCGAGGCCGGCTTCCGCATGGCCGCCTGCTCCTCCACCGGCACCTGCGCCTTCGCGCCCGAGCAGGGCGGCCCCGCCGACGACAAGATCTGGACCAGCTACACGGAGTACGTCTTCTGCCGGGACTGAACCCGCCCCGACCCCCTCACACGCAGCGCCGTCCATCAGTCTGTGCCCCGACCTCTCCCCCCCCCCAGCTGTGTGTCGGCTCCTCTTCACACTCCTTCCCCCCCACCCCATGTTGGAAACTCTGCCTGTTCCCTCGCCATCCCTCAGAGGCAGGGGATGCTCCCTCTCCCTTGTTCTCCTTTTCCCACGAAATAGGTACCCCCTCTCAGCCTGTCCCGCTGAGGATGGGAGGATAGACAGCTGTTTCCTCCCATCCCCATGCTTTAACTTCTCCTTTCCCCGGATTTACAACGGCCCATCTAAATACGATATGGTGAGTGGGACAGCTATCTGTTATGGGTTACCACTCTTGCTCATCTTTTTTTTTTTCCCCCCTCCAGGAAGAGTGTGGTTATGGTGTTTGGGGGGGTGGAGGGGGAGAGGGGAACAGACCAACACTCCAGGACCATCCCTCCTTATCCTACTCCATCTCCCCTATCCTTTCCCCAAACCCTGACCTTTGAAGCTCTAGAACTGGATCAAGCCTGTGTGGCTGGTGAAGAAGGCCTATGGCCAAGGACAAGTATTCTGGATTACCAACCACTTAAACTGTTAGATCAGTTTGGAAGAACAGTGTCTATCCTCACTAGCTATAAAGCAACAATTTCTTGAAAACTTACAGTGCTTGTGAATCATAACTTTCATAGGTGGTGTAAAATCCTTGGTGTTGACATGAAGTTACCATACAGGAACTACATACAAATCCATTGCATGTTCCTTAAACTCCTTTAAAGTGGATTGGTGTGACATAAACCAGGCTGGTCAGAATGGAGGTAGAGTGCCAGTTTCCTATGACAGTGAGATTTTTAGGTATTGAAGTGATACACATTTACAAATACAAGTAAAAACAAGTGAATCCTGCTTGCTACTTTGTATTGTCACTTTAGGACTATATAATTGTTGAATTTGACTGAAATGCTTCCTCAGATGGCTTTCTTTACAAAATAAATACTGATTTTTAGGTTTTGTTTTTTTTTGTAGCAGTATTATCAGAGAAATCATACTGCTAAGTAATACTTCCAAGCATGGTAAGCACTTTGTGGAAAAGGTACAGAACTAAACTCAGCCCCAACAAAAACAGCAGCAACAATCACTTCCTTCAGTGGGAATTACCCTACTTACAGTAGTGCTGAACTTGGTCTATATAACCTAACAAGTTTAAAACTGCTGCTCTTCCAGAAAAAGCAGCCACAGCTTTCTGTGGAAGAACAACATACTATATAAGCACAAGTTTTTGTAATGAATGAAGGTTTAGCATCTCTTTCTAATAAGCAGCTAAGGATCTGAGTACAAAAGCACTTTACACTTCTTGAATTTTAAAAAGAGTTATCTATTCAAGCTTCAACAACAAAAATTACAGCTTTTTACCCATCCTTAAACATTCAAGGACTTGAGTGGTACATATTAAAGTTTGACGTGACAAAGGTAAAAACTGTAGTTTAATTTGATTGTCCTGACTCTTGTATTTAGAGATATTACTAGCACTTATAATCTAACCAAAGAGTTTCACATTGGGTTTTCATTTTTAAACCTCATTTCCTTTTAACAAAGTTATAGCTTCAGATAATATTAAATATTTTTATTTGAGCAAAGTTAATCAATATGAGTTTCAATACTTTCTTTTCACCGCCTAGTCTTTAACTAAAGGCGTGCATGACTTTTGCGTAACTCTGAAAATAATTTGCAGTCTTACCTTTTTATATATTAAGGTAGAGTTTACCCAGGTGATTAAGATGAAAATATACATGAGAGCACCAGGTATTGTCCAGTTGTAGATAATTGTAAAATGAAATATTTTTAAAAGTAAAATATACATTTCAAATTAGATGAGCAATAATAAGATAGTAGTGGGAGGCCAGTGCACCAGAAAACAGAATGAAAGCTGGTTGTCCTATGCCTTATTCTAAGACAGTTTCTTTGTGCATATCTCATCTATACCACAAGTGAAAGGATATTGATCACAACTACTAAGTATTTACGATGTCATTCTTAAGTCAATGACTATCCTTTTCTAGTTTCTGTTAAGTAACTTTCTCTAAAGTTTGTTTTTTAAAATTTTGTATAAAATGGGTTTTCAGTAAGTGTTTAAATTAGCTCCAGCTAGTTTATTTTTAAGAATCTTGTACTATAGCTTAATAAATTCATCATAGGAGATATGAATGGGAAACTGTTATATTGAATTTGTGATTTAATGTGTATATATACACTATATAAACATTTTACACGAATCATTTAGTTTTTTATTCATTTTAGTGCTACAAAATTTCATAAAGTATATCTAACCTGAACACTTGCATATTACTCTGTATATAAGATAGTAATGTTTTGATCCATTTCTTATACCTGTTTCTATGGAAAAAAATGAAGTATGAATATCAACAATTGTAGAATTAAATTTGTCTACACTTATTTGCTTGAATGTGAATGATAACTAACCTTCCTATTGGCTCAATGCCACCCTAAAATGAAGGTACCTGTATTTTTATCAGTAAATATCTGTTTATTTGCTAGCAGATGACCCAAAAACTCATGATTATTTTAAAAAAAGAATGAGTGTAATAAAATTAACACAAACTAGTTGTTTTCCCAATCTTTGTGTCTTTGATTTTAAAAACTAAGCAGTGACTGAAAGTGAGATATGGAGCCTTTCACTTATAGGTCACTGGTTCTGATCTACACTCAGGTTGGTAGTGACCTAAAGTAATTAGCTGTTTGATAGCTACCATGGTTATTGGCAGTTTATGTAAAAATGAGTTAGTAGTTGCAGACAAATTCCTAGTGAGCAATCTTCCACTGGACAAGTTACTGACTCTTGCTGCCTCTCTGAGAGCCTAAGGAATGAGTAGATGTGGTAGCTCGCCTAACCTGTTGTCTTTAGAGGTGGTCCCTCTCCAGGTTAATGTGGAAGCATGCTAGTGGAGCACTGTATACATTTCTGGAATTTCTGTTGATCATGCTTTGCCTGTTTTGTGAATAAATACAAGTCTGCTACTATTAATAAGCACTAACTTAAAAAAACCCAGTTTCTTTTAATTAGAAGTTAAGGCACAGTTACTTTTATCAGTAGTGTGTGATAGATGGTATCTTTACAATAAATGTTTGTTTGATAGGATGTTTATATTTTTATACATGTAGATAATGAGCCGTATATTCATCCTTGTTTTCACATTTGTATAATGTTGGAAACAGACATCCTCCTAGGAGGATGTTACAGACCAAATTAAATTCTTGTTCTTTTGATACTAACTTAGTCATGTTATTTATACTGTTCTTTTATTCCCGTGACAGGCAATTTGCATGATGTCATTAGCTTTGCTTTATATTTTACAGCACAGTGTTCACATCTTCAGCAAAACTTCCTAACTAGTCAATAAAACTGAAACATGGAGCAAGGGATGGCATGTGTATAGTGCTGTTTCTCTGAGGACGATGTAGATAAAGATTAGTAATGCACACTCTCTCTCTTTAAGATACACAAAAAACTATTGTGGTGCCAACTTGCTGATCCCTCAGTCTTGGAGAAAACATTATTCTTCAATAGCTTAATTTGGATAATACGGTATAACTGGCCAGTTGAGATGTTAACATTTTTATGAATTCAGGCAATATTAATGTCATTAGTAACTAATATAACACTGCCCTGTAAAGAGAAAAGGTGATGAGAGCATCTCATCACAAATTTTGTTTGGATTCATTAGAAAAATGCAATAAAAGTTTTGCTGCACCAATGGAGGAGTGATTTTATTATTACATCCTATATTAGTAGTAGCTAGCTCTGTAATGAATATTTTAACTTAATGGGAGTGAATTTTGTCCGATTCATGGAAGATTAGTTATTAATTGCTAGTAAAAATCCAATTTTTCCATTACTGAGGAAATCTTGTAGAAAAATATACAATCTTGATTTTAAAATTGCCAGTGAAGAAGAATCCACTACGAACCTTGTTAAGTTGTTCCAGAGATTAATTATCCTTATTTCTAGTCTGAATTTGTCTAGCTTCAACTTTCAGCCTTTAGATCTTGTTGTGCCTTTGGGGGCTAGGCTTATCAAAGTTTGTTCCCCATATAAGTATTTATAGCCTGTGATCAATTCATCCCGTAAGTTTTTTTTGTTAAGCTAAATAGATAAACTCAAGGAGCCGAATCTCTAAACCACGTTTTCCAATCCTTTAATCATTCTTGTGGCTCTTTTCTGAGCCCTCTCCAATTCATCAACATGCGTCTAGTATTATGACACCCCCCCCATGCCACTGCAAAATCTTTATTTTAGAGACACTGCTTCCTGGGATAGAGTCCCTCATCCTGTAAGAAAGACTTACATTCTTTGATCCTGGATGTATAATTTTACATTTAGTTGTATTCAAACACATTGTTTTCTTGCACTCAGTTTACCAAACAATCCAGATCGCTTTGTATCATTGACTTGTATACATTATTTACCAATCTTCCTATTTATGTGTCATCGGCAAACTTTATCAGTGATGCTTTTGTGTTTTCTTCCATGTCATTGATAAAAATGTTAAATAGCATAGGGCCAAGAACTGATCTCTTCAAGACCCTACTAGAAATATACCTGCCCATGTTTATGATTACATTTTGAGACCCATCAGTGATGCAGTTTTCAATAATTTAGTATGTGCCATGTTAATTCTATATTGTTCTAGTTTTGGAAACACATAATATTTTGATTAAAAAGTCAGATACTTTACAGAAACCTATTACATCAACACTATTGCCTTTGTCAACCAAATTTACAATCTCATCAGAAAGAGAGTTAGTTTGACAGGATCTATTTGCTATAAATCCATCTTTTGGTGTGGAGTCACATGATTCTCCTGCTCTCAGACAGGGTGCTGGGTTGCAGGTCAAGGTCAGAGCAGGGACAAGTCTGAGGCTGGGAGTAGCAGAGGAGTTTGTAGTCAGGGTCCAGCCAGGATTGATATCAAAGGTCAGAGTGCAAGTCGGACTTCAAGATCTTACTCAGGAGGCAAAGTCTAGATCAAGCGAAGGTCAAAGGCAGGAATTCAGGAGCAAGGAGCTGGAATGGAAACTCCTGGAATGGTCATGGCAGCTACAAGAAATCTAGACTGTTGCCTGGACAATTCCTGGGATCCTCTTGGGTTTATGTAGGCTGGGGGACTAATCAGGAGCTACAAAGCTGCTGTCTATCAAACCCTTGGGGTGGAACTTCCCAGGGACTGTGTCCACAGAGGGTCATGGGAAGTGGAGCACGAGCTGCTTACAGCTACTGCTGGGGGCTGGCCTTACAACCAGAATAACTCAGCTGAAGCCTTTGGAGTTATACTGGTGTAACTAGGGGCAGAATACTTTTTAAAATGTCATGCTGATTAGTAGCTCTTCTTCAAAAATAAAATTGTACATGGATTCTGACCCTACAAAATAAACAATGCTTTGTGCTTATGAACAATCTCATGTCTGTAATGCTTTATACTTTGACCAGACAAGCATAGATAGGGGCATGTATAAAAGTCCCCTATCAGAACCACAATCATTACAATATTTTTAAAGCACCCTTAACCTTGTCACTTTAACAACTAGCCCACTCTTCCTCATATAGTGATTTAAAGCACAGGAGCAGGAGACAGGATGTGGGCTCTCCTCCCGGCTGTCACGTGGCAAGCTATGTCACATTTTTTACCCAACTGTGAAATAGAGAAGTTCCTCAAGGGTCTGGAGGGTAAAGAGATCCTCAATGGGAATTATATTGCCATTTTAGAGTGACTTTTGTTTTGCATTTTATTGGCCTGCTTTTTTTCTTTCCAATCATTTATCTTCCTTCTTATCAGTGCTTTTTTACCCTTTCCAATCCTCTCTCATAACTGCTGGTGAATGTTTTTCATTAATTTCCCCATTACTTCTATCAGGTGTGATATTGGTCTCACTGCTTTCCTGACAACACCTTCCTTGTTCCACCCCTGACTTCCTTCTTTCTCTATTGTACATTGTTACACTGGCAGACCAGGTACAAGCTCATGCCAAGGTCCCAGGTCTCACAGAACACTATATGCATAGCTGGAAACTATGCATACCCTGTGGGCTGGTATAGCTAAAATATATATTAGTGTTTGTTTAGACTTTATGGAATACTTGTAGGATGCTGCATGTATTAATCCAGTTTATAATATCTGTATCACATGCTATAAGGTAATACATAAGCGCTCTATAACTGACTGTGAAGTGTTTGTTCTAAAATTCTGTAACTCACCGAACAAACCTAATGCAAACTGCATGATTCCTACAGATGATTCTTTCCTGCCCATCAGGAAGGACTATTGAATCCAAATGGGACTTTGTGGAACATAGGCTTTGTTGATTGCTCCTCCACACACCCATGAAGAGGTTATATGCAGAAGCCCTCGTCCCATCAGCTTGGACTCTAGGAAGGGTGGGGGTGGGGGCAGAGGAGAGAAGGGGAATCCCTGACTAGAAGGAATTGAAGTATTTTTATGCTGTTTGGACTCTAAGGGGCAAAGATTCCTAAACATCATAAGCAAGAGATCCCCAAGCTGCTTGGCTTGGGTTAGCCTCAAAGGATATAAAAGCTTGCTTATTATAGATGCTTTTGTTATCTTTTGAATTTAAGATTGCATCTCATTTGCATGTGTATGCTTACCTGCTTTAGCCCTGTAAGTAACTCTCATTTCTTTTTCTAGTTAATAAACCTTTACTTAGGGCTTGTCTATGCCTACCACTTTCTTTGGTATAACTTATGTCGCTCAGGGAGTGTAAAGAATCTACACCCCTGAGTGACATAAGTTACACCAACCTAAGCACCGGTGTAGACTTTACTTAGATTCCACCAACCAAGTAAACTCCTTAGGCACTGGGCAACCTTCACTTGGAGTCATAGACAGTTCCCTTGGGCATTCCAATCTCTCTTGCCACCCAGGGAAGCTTGACTCTGTTACAGATGGTCACTTTACATCAAAGACCACAAAATATTCAGGTTACTCCCAATCCCAAAGGACCAGACCAGTCACTTAACCCCGGGCAGGTCTACACGGCCAGAAAAATTCAGCGGCAGTTGATGGGAGTTACACAAGCTACACAGAGTAGCTTGCGTAACTCCCGTCAACTTTGTAACTTCCATTTAGTGCACTGTCTCCACTGCACTGTGCTGATGGAAAATGCGTTCCCAATGGCACAGCGCTATGCTTTTTGGGGAGGTGGTTGTATTAGATCGACTTCCAGATTGATTGAGCATGTCTTCACTACTGCTCAATTAAACCGGAAAAATCAATCTAACGGCGGTTTGCTGCCGTCAGTGTGTACATAGCCCCCAAATCAGTTTGCACCCTAGATCTCACACCAAAGACAACACTTGTAGTCAATCCTGAAACAAACTAAGGGCTAGTCTACACTAGAAGTGCTATGGTGACGCAGCTCCACTACTGTAGCGTGTCTGGTGAAGACACCCTAAGCCAATGGGAGAGAGCTCTCCTGTTGACTTAATTATTCCACCTCTGCAAGAGATGGTAGCTTCTCCTGCCGACATGGCAGTTTTGCTATGAATTTGAATTTTGCAGGCAGTGTAGACCTGCCCGGGGTAAGTGACTGGTCCTTTGGGACTGGGAGTAACCTGAATATTTTGTGATCTTTGGTGTGATCATCTGTAACAGAGTCAAACTTCCCTGGGTGGCAAGAGAGATTGGAACGCTCAAGGGAACTGTCTATGACTCCATGTGAAGGCTGCCCAGTGTCTAAGGAGTTTACCTGGTTGGTGAAATCTAAATATAGAACTCACAACCAGTTTGGGGTTTGTATTCTGCTTCTTAATAGTCTGTCCTGAGGTTGGTACTCTCACTCATGAGCCACTCCAGGCAGCGTGACATACATAGACCCTATGATCAAAGCATACAGGTCCCTCTAAATACATCAAATGTAACATGTAAATGAGATTTTAGAAATGAATTTTAGTGTAGTCATAGAACACATGAATTGCCATATTGCATGTGACCATAGCTCTCTCTCTCTTATCCAGAATCCTCTCTCCAACTGTGGCCAGTATTATATGCTTCTAAGGAAACTGCAAGAAAGCACAGACATGTTCTTCATCATGTATTCCACTCTGAATATCTGCAGTTATCATCAGGCCCTCCACAAAACAATTACAATCACATAATTCAATCAGCATCCTTGGACAAACCTTTTGGTAACACTACTTCTTCTCCCCCATTTTTCCTGGAGAAATAAGGATGAACTGTCTTGTCTGCTATGTGATGTTGCCATCTGGAGACAACATGTTCCAATACTTAATCCAAAACAGTATTTATTTTCTATGGCTATTTATAATGTAATGAAACAATTTTAGAAGGAAAACGCTTCCTCAAAAGCCTTGCTTCGTCTCAGTACAGATCCTCTTTATTATTTTTGTAACAATGCTGACTAATGTAGATATATTTGGAATGAGTTTTCCATAAAGGTTAGCATTGCCACAAATAAATATTTTTGGGTACAGACACATTTTCAAAAGCTTGTCTTTTTAAGGGTTGCATCTGAATCTTTTCTAAGGCCCAAACAAACAACTTATTTCTGGAAGAAAGCACACTTAACTTAAACCTTATTTTTGAGTTCTTTCAGAACCTCTGAGATTTTACATCCCTCCTCTGTATCTTTCCCAGTTATCAGTGTCACCCAAATAAGAGTCGACACCATTGAACTCTCAAAGACACTTGGGTTGAAATCTTGTTCCTTTTGAAAAAAGTGATAAAACTTTCAGTGACTTCAAGGAGGCCAGAATTTGACTTTTGAATATCACTGCTACTTCTTCGGCTATCTTCCCATAACTGAACAACTATTGTGTATTTTAAGAGGTAGTCCTTTTTAAAAAACTGACTCTTGGATCTGCTTTAGTTTTGTATGCTTAGTAAATTAATCTTATGGTTTTGTAACTAACTGCATACTGAGCCATCTAAAACCTGCAGTCCACAGTAACTTTGTAGGACCAAACAAAGTCTAATACACACGCACAGCAAATGCAGCTTATTCACTGAACTCCACAGGTGGAAATTATTCTCTTCCGTTGTATTTCTCATACCACGTTTCTATGGGGCCCAGCAAATTGTAAGGTAAAGGATAAGCCTTTAGAAATTACATTTTCATCCATGTGCAGCTTTGCCATTATCCCACTTACTAACTACATGTCACTATTAAATTTATATTTAGCTTTTAATCCCCCTTCAGGAATCACAGTATTTCAATGTGAGCTCATTCAGCCAATTTTCTCCACTCAAAGGTAAATGTCATGATGAGATGTTATCTTTGTAATATTCAGTGACTTGCAGGCATTCTAATATTTGTCTTTCTTACTAAGTATAGTTTTTCAAAGCTACATCAATTTCTCTTGGTTTTAGATTAATCAACATTTTTTTAATATATTTTTGGTGTCCCCATTTCTATTTCCATTCTAATTTTCACATCATTTCTATAATAACCCAATAAGGAGCATTTGAGTCCTGTTTGCACATTGCATATAATTCTATTAAATTAGTAGTATAGCTCACAAGCTACCTTGTCACAAAAGACACATTGTTCTAAAATGAGCTCCTCAAAATGTTGGGCTAGTGAGGGGGTTCATGATTGTAGGCATTAGAGATTTCCTTTTCTGAATATGCACCAGGCCCTGACAGTCTGTCCCCATTTCCAACAGGTCCCAGAGTTCTGTTCTGCAGCTTGTTAAAGAAATCCTGCTCTGACCATTGCACTATCTGTGAGCAACAGAAACATGGATCCATCTAGTTTGCTGATGTTATCTGGGTTGTGGAGAACCCCGTTATCTTAGGTTCTGTCTATTTACTTATTTTTTGGGGTTTTTTTTTTTTTGCACATGGCATGCTGCTAGAGGTGCCGTCCCATATTGTCCAGTAAGGTTGAGATTTTCAAAGCTGCCATGGGGATTTGGACATGCACTTTTAGTGGGACTTGGGCATCCAGATCAAATCCTTTTGTTGACTTTGAAAATATCAGTCTAAACTTTTTCCTGAATAAAACATCCTTCTTAAAACCTTAGACTCCGTTTCACCTGGCTCCTTTAGAGCAGTGTTTCCCAACCTGTGTGCTGCGGCACACTCGTGTGCCGTCAGGCCTGAGCAGGTGTGCCATGGAATTTTTTGAAAAACTACTTGAATAGCTCTGAATTGGCTCATGAATATTCATGAGTTCATTTGGAGACTATATGGTGGTGGGCCTCAAAATAATTAAAGGTATCAAGGTGTGCCACAGCAGAGAAAAGTTTGGAAACCACTGCTTTAGAGAATGTTTTTAGTCTCTGCAAATGTCATCTTCCTCCCCACCGGTATCAGAAAAACTCTTTTTTTTTTTTCCACAATCTTCAATAGCATTTGCAGAAAACAGTTCATTTTTCTGAACATCTGTTCCAGTTTCTTGACCTCCTATTTTCAAAGCAGATATTTTGTTATTTTTAAATAAGGACATCTCTTTGCTGTTGCTTCCCTTTCTCTGAACTTTTAGGTACATCCATGATGCTAGTGCTAGAACATCCATGTTCTTTGTTTTCCTTATTTAGAGAGCAATTGTATGAACAACTCTTCTTTTCCCCCCCTCAGTCTAAAAAATGCAAAAGTAAGATCTCCATGAAAGAGAATAATGTGTCTGTTCTGTAAGATGCTGCATCTGAACTAAACAGAAAATAGCAGCTGTGTCTAGCAAAGAGACCACTAGAAATTTAAGGGTGCTGTACAAGGAAAACACAATCTTTACACCACTGGTTCCAGTGGAACTTTCAAGAACCGTGTCCCTTTCATGCTGTTGCTTTGGAAAAGTTATTTGCAAAAAAAAACAGGCACAGGAGTCATGAGAGAAGGACTCCAAAAGGAGGAGGGAGAGGAGTGGAATAGTGGAAACATTCCACTGCCTCAGTAACAAACAGGAGGCTTGGGTGAGTGGTTGAAGAGGAGACACCCTTCCTACCAGCCTGGAGGAAGCAAAGACAAAAGTCTTTCTTTCCTGTGGTCAGTGAGAAGCAGAACTTCAAATTTATCAGACACTTGCCAGAGGATGATGGTAAAAGATGAAACCCATGAGTAATGTCCAGAGACAATAGTTTGTTGGAAATCCCAGCTTCCCCCTGTTTACCAGCAACTGGTGGTTGTTCTTGAACCTCACTAGCATGGAACTCCTTTCATATCTAACTCTGGCAATGTGATAAGCTTTTCAGGCTCTGAGGTAAAGGTGAGTATGTGGCTGTATCTGAGAGGTAGGGTCTCTGGTGCATATTGGAAGGGTTATTAGAAAAGGTTTTCAATCACTCTACATAGCATGGAGATTCTGCCTCAGTGGAATAATAGATGGCAGAAGGGTAGTATTAGTGGACCAGGTAAAGAATAATAAATGCTTTAGTTAAAATAGGAATTAATTCAGGGAATTTCTATGGTCAGTATTACGCAGGAGGTCAGTGTAGATGATCACAGTAGTCCTTTCTGACCTTAGAATCTATTAATAAGATGTGATGTATCATGATGTCTTTACAATCTTGTGGTATGGTTGAGGACAAGAGGCAAGTGTGCCTCTACGGTCTATATGTTGAAGATGGGCTGGAATGGGAGGGCAGAGTTAAGGTTATTTATGGTATTGCAATGTGATTTGCACTTCTTTGGGAGTGAAATTAAAGTAAATATATATGGTGTCTTCCTTTAATGATTTGTTTCCATATTTTTAACTCCTCAGGATTTTTAAGCCTAGTGTCCATCGGTATATATTTGTTTCACCTTAATGTTAATTAACAAGTTTAATGTAAAGGTAACAAAGTTCTGTTGTTTTTTTTTAATTTGCTTGCTAGTTTCCCAAGTCTGTTTCATCAGCACATTTTGGCCGTTAATGACAGCTGGTCTGCTAGTTGTGGTCTCTTACATATATTAACAGCTGAAGGCCAAGCACTGACTGGGATGTCTTAGAATGCAATCTCTGAGGTAGACAAAATGTCTATTACAAGAAATGACAGTGACAAATAGTCTCTCATATTTTAAATAGTTTCCTTACACTTAATGCCTGTTGCCTGATCCAACAGCTTAGTGCTTAAACAGGTGCCTGGGGTTTGAAGTTCTGCCAAAATCTTCCTGAAATTCAAATTATAACGTGCATGGTGGGTGACAAGACATTTTAGGTACACATTATATTATAAGGAGCTTATAAAAGAGCAAATTCTATTTGTCCCTTTACAGTCAGTATCAAGTGTGAAAACAAGTTCATGTTTATGCAGGTACTAATGTTAGAGGCATCATTACAACAACAGATAGGGAGAAAGGATGGTGTGGCATGTAGGATGCTATCATGGGACTCTGGAGACAGGGGTTTAATACACTGTTCTGTGACAGACTTCCTATGTGACTTTGGGCAAGTCACTTAGTCTTTCTCTCTGCCTTGGTTCCCCAGCTCTAAAATAGAGATAATAGCATTTCCCTACCTCATAAAAGTGTTGTGAGGATAAATACACTAAAGGTTGTAATGTTATTCAAATACTATAGGGATGGAGGCCATATAAGTAATGAAGATAGATACTATAAAGCTTAGGTTCTCTTCATTTAGAGATCCTGAGACACTCCACAAGGATCAGTGAAAGTTATACATGGATCATTCAAGCACATTGCCAAGCATAAGGGAAGATATAATGAGATTGGCATGGAATTACTTTTGTAAAAGACTTTGAGATTTACAGATGAAAAGTGCTGTATAAGAGCTAGGTATTATTATCATCATCAACACAGAGCTCAAAACTTGGAGCTAAACTTCTCATTTGAACAAGAATAATGTACCCAGGAGTCGTTTGAAGTGTACTGCAAATAAACACTTGACTTAAGAAACATGGTGAGAGTCCTGCTTTTCTATTGAACAAATCTGTTCAAAGACTACTGCAGGAACTGTACATTTGCAAATAAAAATTCAGCGGGATGAACTGTTTGCTGCCCACTCAGTTTTCTCATAGAAATAGCTCCCTTCTTACTGCCTGACCCTGACAGTGCTAACAACTGGAAGTGCCCATTGTGTTACAGTAGCAGATTAGTACCTTTAAAAAGTTGGTGCTTGGATTTTTTTAAAAAAAAAGGTAGAGTGTTTTGAGGCTGTACCAAAAAGGCAATACTGCTCTGCTGGCATTATCCACCTTCTCAACAACCCACTTAGAAATGTCAGGTAAAATGTTTGACAAGCTACTCCTCTTTCTCATCCATAATTATATTGGATATTTTTTTTAAATCAGTATATTGTTCTATTTTGCCTCTTGGCACAGTTCCTTTCCTTTGCATCTTGCACATACATGGTGCAGATATCAAACTGATGAGACTATGGCTTTTGTCAGTCTCTCTCTCTCTCTCCCATATATATATACCTGCAATGTCATCCTATACCTAATCTTGTGAAAAGAAATTAAACTACCAGAAGTTCATGTGTGTTTTATGTATATGGAACTGCTAGCTTCTAAACTGATAAAGCAATTAAACTAAAACTACCAGAATTGTATCTAATGGAAAGGAGCTGAAAGTTAAATGATTGGTTCAGAGAGCCACTACCCATAAAGGAAGGTGAAGAGCTGATGACCAGCCCTTCAGCTGGTGTTAATTGGTAGCTCCATTGTACCCATAATAGGATTGTGCCTAGGGGCTTTTTTATAACTTTGCCTTAACATTCACTTTTGCACATGGAACTTGTGCATGGCCTCCTAGGTTACTGCTTTGAAATGACTCCAGGACTCAGAGTGCTGTTGGCAAGTGAATGGCTTTGCAGTAATTCTCAGATAACTTAAGCAATAGGTTCCCATATTGAATAATTAGTTGTCTAACTTACTAAGAAGTTCTGATATTAAACTAGTTCTGATGTAGTTGTTAACACAACTAAACTTTCTTACAGAGGGATTCCACATTGCTGGTGTCATGAATGATGACTCTCTGCAGGAGGAGGGCCACCCCTACCATTCGTAGGCTCAGACATATTCATTAAAATGTAAAGTTAATCTTCAAATATAATACACAGTTCTTATACATGATGAGAAATGATTTTCATACTCCACTTTCAGGCTTCTGTGCTAAGTTTAATGAGAGTAATTTTCCTTTAAGATAATGGAATAGGCCATTACCAGAAATACCAGCTATGGAATAAGGACTTTAAAGAAGCCTTGGTGATGTTAAAGTCTGGTTTATTCTCATCTCATATATACACTATTGTCACTGGTTGTACTTTCTTCTATTTGGAAAACTTATTAACTAGATTAAACATGTTAAGATGCAGCATATTTTTGTGAGTGGGAGCCTCCAGTGAGAGTAAGCAAGCTATATAACAACTGAAAACAGCAACGTGCAATAACTCTATTGTAATAATTATACATTAGATTCTGAAATCCAGTTTTTCAGTTGGTCAAATTAAAATAAATATTTGGTTTCTGGTTAACATATATGTTTTTCCTTCAAATTAAGCTTCAAGAAGTTTCCATATGGGATACCTGCAAAGTGTTTACATTTACAGAACTCCATTACTTGTGGTAGCCTATTCTAGGAACTCAGGGCTAGATTCACAAGAGACTTAGGCACCTAACTGCCACTTTTGGTGCTAAATCTTAGAATCAGGCCCCACTGGGATTCACAAAGCCCCTGCTCAGTTGATCCTTGAATGCTGTAGGCTATAGGCTGTAAATTCTCTTGGCCTCTTAAATTTTTGCAGTAAAAGTTCCTAGGTGCTTATGTTTCTGTCTCTGAGCATGTGCGCTTCAGCCCCATGCCAGTGTCCAGAGCCCTAAGCCCTAGAATGATGCACAAGCTAGGGGAAGATAAGTGTTCTTCTGACTAATTCACCTCCACGGCCTTATCTGGTAAGCGTGCTCAGAGCTTTTCTATCAGATTGGACCCCTTTAGATAAACTTCCATAAAAAATCTAGGGAGGTGGACGGCAGCAGCTAACTTTTAGCGCAGTGGTTAGGTACTCAGCTGAGATATGGGAGACCACTAGTTCAAGTCCCCCCTCACCCTTAGGGAAAGAAGAGATTTGAAGTGGGCGCTGCCACCTTTCAAGTAGGCACCCTGTAGGAAGCCGCTGTGGCCTCCCACAGAGTCAGAGCCTGAGGAAGGACACGAGTGTTCTGATTGGACCAACTCACACCCTGCCCCGAAGTCTGCCCGGCAACAAGGGACACGGGCCGTGATAGGACCACCCAGCCAGGCCAATTGGCAGCCGTGGGGCGGAACCCCAACAGGAAGGGGAAGTACAAAAGCCTGGCCCCTGAGCTCAGTAGAGCCCAGATTGCTGCCAGAGACAGATGTGCTGCCCTGCCAGCAGAGGCCTAGGCCAGAGCCTAGCTGCTGACGAACCCCGGCCCTGCCTGGGCCCGGGGATTGGATAGGGCCCTCGAGAAGCTGGACTAGGCAACCCGGCCAGGACGACTGGGCCGAGTTACCCTGATCCCGAGCCTGGGCCCGTGCTCTGGAACTGCCAGACTGGGCCGAGACCCCAGAGCAGCCTGAGTGGTGGGCACCACCGGAGGCCGGGCTGGATTTGGAGGAACTGCTGGCCGCCGAGCCCCTCCCTGCAGCGGGGCAGGACTTGGAGGAGCTGCCCGAGGCCGAGCTGCTCCCAACATACAACGACCTTGAGGAGCTGCCCCCTGAAGAGGAGCTTCCCACCTTACCCCCGGTCGATGAGGAAGGACTGATGGCGCTACCCCCGGTGGACTATCCTCGCGGCACGGAGAAGGCAGGTACTAGGGTCAATGGGGAGGAAGTAGCTCAGGGACAGCCACGGCCTGTGGCTGAAGCTGCATTATAGTCGGTGTGTTGCGGCGGGAGCCCCACCAACATAGTGGCAGCCGCTTCTGCCACTGCTAGGGCCCTGGGCTGGGACGCAGTGGAGACGGGTGGGCCTGCGTCCCCCTCCCCTTCCCCTTCCCCCACCCCAGGAGAATTGCTCTCCTGACCCCTCCTGAGCCACCCCTCATCCTGCCTAAGAGGAGCACTTGACTCCTTGCTCCCGCCTGGACTGAGGGCCACCTCTGCTCACCCTGCCTGGGGGTTGGAGCAATAGACTCCTTGCTCGCTCGCCCCGCCTGAGGGCCCGAGCAATCCCTCTGCTCACCCTGCCTGGGGGTGGGAGCCACCGACTTTGTTCACTCGCCCCGACTGGGGGCCCAAGCGGTAGACTAAGTGCTCACCCTGCATACGGGTGAATTGCTAAGACTGCTCACTCGCCAAACGCAAGCTATTCCCCTGTCCGTAGGAAGCCTCTGTGGCCTCCCACGGAGCCAGAACACCTACACACCCCAAATACTGGGCTATGGGATATTCTAATGCTCTCTCTTGTTGATGCTGATCCATTATTCATGTGGATAAATAATTAAATAATCACTGGGCCAGAAAGCGTGCATAAGCATGAGAATGACCCATAGCCTGGAGATTGGAGCACTTGTCTAGGAGATAGAAGTTCCAGTATCCAAACCTCCTACTCCAATGACCTTTTTAAAATTATTTATCCACAGTGGAACATCGCAGAGTGCTCTAACCACTGAGTTTTGGGATATTCTGATGTAGAGTCCCCTCAGTCTCTCCTGGTGAAGCTGTTGCAATGTGGACAAATGATGAGTGGTTGGAGTAGGGGGATGGGACCCAGCGTTTCCTACCTCCCAGCTGGGTGCCATAATCACTGAACTACAGAGTTGTATTCTCTCTCTCTCTCACTCACTCACTCCCCCTTCCTTTCCTCCTCCCCATCCCCCAAATTACTTTTCCACTGTGGATAAATACTTAAACAGTCATTTGGCCAGAGAGAAAGAGGGGAAATTGAATGTGGGTCTCCTACACCCCAGGTGAGTGCTCTAACTACTAAGTTTAAAGTAAGCAGGTGGATGACACCAGCACCTCTGCCTTCTCAGGCTGTTTTGCATGGAGTGAGGCAGGTGCCTAACTCATAGGGTGACCAGAGAGCAAGTATGAAATATCAGGATGGGGTTGTGGAGGAGGGGGAGTATTAGATGCCTATATATGAAAAAGTCCTGAGTATCAGGACTGTCTCTATAAAAGCCGGACATCTGGTCACCCTACTAACTCATTCCTTCAAAAAGTGGCTTTGGTGCCTAAGCTGCCTGACTCTAGGCAGTGGGTTCCCATTCCTGGATCGCTAAGGAGAGAGGGGCATCTCCCTGCAGTCTGAACTTATGCATCTATCATTGTGAGAGAGGCTGAGCTTAGCACACACCCTTCTTGTTGGCATTGACCATTGGCTAACTTAGGCAGGGAGCCATTTAGTGTGCTGGTTTTTGTGGATTGTATCTAAAGCATCTATCTATCCCTATTCATTGTATAGGGAGTCTAAGCACCAAACTCGGCTTTTTGGATCTCAGTGTTGTTCCTGTGATTTTATAGGTGCCTAAAAGTTAAGTACCATAATGCTCATCATTGTAACACCTAAGTCCTTTTGTGGATCCCGCCCTGAATACCTTACAAAGTTAAATATGTCTTTATATGCAGTCTGAATAAGGTTCAAGTGCTTCATTTCTCAATACGAACCTTGCATTAACATTATTGTTTTTGTATGGGATTTATTATTGTGCTTATATAGCATCCAATAGATGCACACATGACTTACCAATTTTTTTTTTTTAAATTAGCAAAATATAGTTATAGATCATATTTGGCCCATCAGGAACAGAATGGCACGTTTTCCCATGTGTATGCACAACTGGTAAAATAGTACTGAATTACAGTAGTGTTTGCATTTCCTGCAGATGAGCTGCTCACCAATAATTTAGGTCCTGATTTTGCAAATATTTATGTACATGAATAACTGATGAATTTCAGTGGGACTACTTAGGTACGTAAGCCCTTGCAGGATTGAGCCTTTAGATTGCTGGTGAGCAACAGGCAGATGTAATCTAGCAAACACAATCACCAATACCATAATGTTTGTGCTACTGTTAAATAAGAAAATATGGAAGATATTGGATTACTCAAAAGGCTGTTCATATATCTGTAGTTAAAACTTTAACTTTCTGAAGCCAGTAATATTCGTCTTTTTGCCAAAATAATGAACAATTTTCTTTCCATTGCTATACTGATGTTGTTTACTGGCAGTTTGTCTAACTAAGATGAATTGATAAGATTTTCTTGTCAAACTGGATTTCCATATTGTATTAAACAGTGAACTTGGAAATGAACATTTGCTAGCTAAAAAAATAGACTGATTATAGAAAATGAATAGAAAAGGAATATAAACTACCTTCCAAGAAACAAAGTACTGTTTTTTTTTAATGAAATATTTTTGTCCTTAAGTGAACCACCATTAGCAAAAATATAAACAGATGCAAGTAAGAAATAGGAAGTGTTTAATATCTATTTGCATTTCCGCTAGTCTCAATAAGAAAAAATAATTATTTAACATAAGTCACAGTAACAGATAACAGATTCCTGCATGTGACTGGCAGCAACACTCAATGTTAGTACCATTTATGGTGATGAAGAAACCCAAATATAACAATGTACATTTCCGCCCACTCTCCGAGGTTACTTCTGAGAACTAGTTTTCATAATTCTCTTTAATTTCTTCCAAAAAATGAGTGCACGTACAAAGCTCTGCTTAAATCAAATTCAACTGAATTTGCATACAGTAGCTTAGCCTGGAAAAATATCTGAATGGCAGACATTTGAATTATATTTATAGTACAGCTTGTATGTATCCTTTCTATATAACTGATTGTGTCATCTGTCTAGGCCAAAGGGAATATTCACTTCCTGATTGTGGCTTGGTGGTTTTTTTTTTTTTTAAAGAAGGAGAAGAGAATGTCTTTTTTTTTCCTCACAAGTTCTGAATTGTTAGACTAAATGATTTTATTTCTCAGTCACATTAAATTCCAATAATTAGATTCAGCTTTCGTGTACCTTAGATGCCCATTAGCTATCAAAATTAAGTTAAAAACTAAAAGTAGATGACTAATCTAGAATAAAAATATTAAGAGAAAAACTAGGAATCAACAAATTTCATTCAAGTTAGCTTTACTGACATGGATTTTCCTTCTCTTTTCATGGTGCAGATGTGTGTCCTTTCTAACTAAAAGTCAATTTGCCATTAAAGCTTCATAGATTAATTTCTTATTCAAATGAAGGTGATCACCATTTTCCTAAAACAGAGCACAGAAGATCTCAGATCTGAATCTTCATAACTTTGCTGACTGTTTTTTAATACAATTTATTATATTTTATACATTTCAGATAAAACCAGATATAATTATGGAAATGGTAAAATGCATATGTTCATATAAACTGGTAGAGGTAGCGATGAGTAGATATAGTCTTACAACATAAGACCCCAATTCAGGATCACTTAAGCACATGATTAAATTCATTTCTATTCAGGAAAGTACTTATGTGCATTTATTAATTTTAAGCAGATGTCTAAAAGTCCTTTGACATCAATGAACATTAATCACATGCCTATATATAGTCTTAAATTGAGATAGTTTCCTGAATTGAGACCTAAATGCTATAGTGGATTGGAACATCTTCCTTGAGTTGTAAACATTTGAGAGTCTCCAAAAGCACAAGAATGAACAACAAAGATGTGCTGAGCTGCAAAGTTCAATCTGGACCTGAACTGTCCTCAGATTCAAGTGTGTTTTGATCTGAGGTTTTGGTTCTGGCCCATCACTAGTTGATGGTAAGCCAGCACAAGAGGAGAAAGTGATATGAACCAAAGAAGACTATTAGACTCAATATTGTTAACTGCTCCACATCTGCGCAAGTATTTCACACTACTAGTACAATGGTGATTCTCTGTCCCTGTAGTGGTCCCGTGCTCTCAAGCATGGAGAGAGGCCACTCCGTCTCACTATGGCAGGCAACAATAATCAGGCTAGGGCTGCTCTGGCCAGGGAAGAGCAACAAAAGGTCTATAGCCTGAAGCCTCCTGGCTGGGGCAGACAGCAGCGTAATGGTCTATAACAAGGCCTTCTGGCCTCAAGTAAGTAGGCAGCCAGCCCGTTGGTGTGTGGAGTTGGCAGCAAGGGGTAGGAGGACCCGGGTCCTCTCTACTCCTTCGGGTCCCAGCCCAGGGCCCTAACAGTGGCAGGTGGTTCCACTACTGGGTCAGTGGGGAAACCACTGAAACATGCTGCCTCACTTCCCGGCAGCACAGCTAGATCAATGTCTTGTTCCTCTGGGCTATTTCGTACCCCACTTAGGTGACATTGCTCTATTGACACCAA
The DNA here is from genome assembly GCF_026122565.2 of Emydura macquarii macquarii. Taxonomy (NCBI): domain Eukaryota; kingdom Metazoa; phylum Chordata; order Testudines; family Chelidae; genus Emydura; species Emydura macquarii. The sequence continues at coordinate 39,827,423 of NW_027132610.1, read as the reverse complement.
GCTCAGTTTGGCTGCTTCGTAGTCGGGCAGCATCCTCTCCAGTGCCTCCTTATAGTCTTCCCCCTCTGTCAGCAGGGCACCGCTCCATTCGGGTGCTGGTCCAGGATCCTGCAGAGGGCTCAGCTCCCTGGAAGAGATGTCTGCTCCCTCCCTTGGTCTAGCACTAACTGAGCTCCAGGGCTTTCCTTTTATACTTTCTGTCCCACCCTGGTACTTCTGGCGAGGGGGGGGCGGGGAGCGTCTGGCTACACCCAACAGGGGGAATGAGGCGGTCCCTTGCTCTTGAGTCCAGAGGGAGGCCATTCTGCCTCAACAGTCCCATATTACTGAAAATATGTGGACTAACACTGAGCTGTTTTAAATAGATTTGCTAAGAATGAGTTTCATTCTGATGATACATTTATGAAAGAGTAGTGGATGCAACATTGCTATGCAAGGGCTAGACTCTGGAAGTCTGTCCTTCGTCTTACCTGAGAATGTGAATTCCAGTACTTTCTTTTGACGATGCTCGTGTGTGTGATTTAGTTCTAAAAGTCTGAGGGCCCAATCCAATTCTCTCTAAAGTCAATGGAAAGACTCCTGCTGATTGCAGTGGAAATTGGACTGGACCCTCAGTTATCAACTCGAGTTATTTCAGCTTTATATTTGAGATACAGCAAACTATGATGAAGGACTAATGTGAGACAATTGGTGGCAGTAGCTGTAATGGTTGGGTAGCAAGCTTTCAGTGTTTCTTTATTTCTGAAGTTCAGATAGTGCCGGACTGGCACTCAGACGGGTTGCACTGGTGTCCTGGGTTTAACTAAGGTAGAGGAGAAGAACCTGTTAGTTATAGTTGTTACTAAGCTTAGGTCAATGGTAGCTGCTGCTGTTAGCTAAATGGCTTTTTAGAATGAGAAACAATTAGTTTCTTCAACTATACATTTAGAAAGTGTCACTATGTGAATAATTAGCTTATACTGTAAAGCTGCAGATACTTGATATCATTACTTTTTTCCCCCTCACTTTTATGTTTTCCTTATCTTTCCAAAACTGTCCAGTGGTTGTTAGTGTTAGTTTACTACTTTGTAATACAAATACTTGGCAGATGAAGACATTTTATACATAGCAAAACAGCCTTGATGTTTGCATTTCTTATGGCTGTGTCAAAATTATAATTGAAGCCCTAAAAAGCTTTTGCTTCTTATTCTAATGCAAGTCAGGCCAAATAAAGAATTTTCACATTTCCTATATGGAGGATTGGAAAGTAGCTATTCAAACCCTCCATCTGTAGGAGAAAGGAAGTCTGCTATTAGAGACAACGTCTTGCTACAGACTTTTTTTCTTTTTTGTTGCAGTTGTCTTTTCCCCAGCCTCAAAAAATATACTATACTAGATATCTTTGCTTTCCATATGATGGGTCAGCTTTGGTTAGCAACTGAAAGGGAACTGTAGTTATCTCTCACAAGTCCATTACTAATGCAAAATTCCTTGTTCCATACTTTTATTATGGCTTCCTTTAATATTATATTTAAAAATTTACTAAAGCCCTTTTTGTATTGATTTCATTAGGCTTCTAGGACCTTTCTGCTGATCTGAATGTCTGCATAAGATCTAATAGCACTTCCTATAGATAAACTGAACAGTCTAATATCAAATCACATAACCCAAGAATGAAAATCATAGGACTGATTTACTTTAAGTACATTTTTTTCAGATTGTTATGATGCATTTAAGATGGATAAATATAGCAGTTTTCTATGTCTAATTTAAAATATAGCAGTTTTCTATGTCTAATTTAACTGACGTCCAGATGTGATTTTAATATTGAAATGATTTTAATTCAGTTAGGGCTAGATCCACGAAGGGATTTAGGAACCTAACTGCCACTTTAGGTGGCAAAGTCCAAAATTTAGATCCTCAAAACCGCTGCTCAGCTGTTGCTTAACTCTGTAGGTGCCTAGACTCTGTAGGTGCCTAAATTGCTGCCATTAAATTCTCCTAGGTGCCTAAAAATGTATGAGAGAGCATGGACATAGCTGCCTATCTCACACCTAAGCCCTGGCATGATTGTTAACTAGTTGTCCCTCCACCTATTTTGTCTGCAGGGCTCAATCCACTAGGTGCTCTCAGAGGCTGCCTAACAGATCTGCCTCTCACAAAACACAGCTGGACAAGGAGGCAGTGTTGCTGTTACAACCTTTACCCCACTGGTTAAAGCCCTCACCCAAAACATGGGAGACCTAAGTTCAGATCTCCCTCCTCTGTCTGGTTTGGAGCAGAGATTTGAACCCACATCTCAAGAGAGTGTGCTAACCACTAAGCTATGGGTTTCTCTGAAATGGGGTTTTCAGTTTCTCCAGTTAAAGCTGTTCCACTATGTATAACTACATAAACATTAGAATAGGGACTTGAACTTGGGTATCCTGCATCCTGGATGGGTACTCTAACCACTGGGTAAAGGTTATAAGGGAGGCAGTGGTGGCACCTCTACTACCTTCTCTTCCTCCATTTTTGCAAGTATTCCAAGAGAGGGTTCCTGGCTGCGAATCCCAGGCAGAGCTAGGTGCTTCCCTCTAACACATACGTAGACTTAGGCACCTATGTCCCTCTGAAGGGGAAGCAGGGGGGACTTTTGCTCACCCCCTGCTCAGCATTTCCTGTTGGCTGGCAGAGGTGCTGGAACAATTTTTATAGTGGAGTGCTGAGAGCCATTGAACCAAACTGTAAACCTCACAGGTGGCATGTGCCTCTTGTATTTGGGGAAGCTGGCTCCACCGGAGGCCCGCCCCACCCTGCCTCCTCCCCCAAGTCCCCACCCACACTCCACTCCCACTCAGTCCGCCCTCTTCCCCGAGGCTCCACCCACTCGCCACTTGCATCTTCTTGTCCCCTCCCTCCTCCATCACTGGCCCTAGATGAGCTGCTCCAGACTCAGCAGCATGCACAGCTGAGGATACTTAAAATGCAACATAAGGCCAGTGCTAAGTTATAGAACAACCTGCTACTCAAACTATTTTTTCATTTTAGAATGCTGGTGCTTAGCCAGTGAGAATATTAATAGGATTATTTCCATTGTTAATAAAATGTTAACAAGTGTATCAAAATAACTGCTTCTCTTACTTTACCCTCAACCAAATAACATAGATAAACAAAGAGGCAACATTCTCTCCCACTAACAGGCTTAGTTTCCCTCCTATGATTGTCAGCCCACTCCCTGAATATTGGTGAGATTAGAACTAGATTACCTTCTCTTCCTCTTCATTACTGACATTATCCATGGGACCCAGCATCTGTAGTAACTTCTCTCTTGAGGCTTGTTGATACTGTTGCTAGTGTTCTTTTCCCCAAAGCAATTTTTACCCACTATTATTAGAGTGATCAGTACAAAAATGTATTAGGCCCCAGAGATAAAGTTTAAAGGAAGGGTAGACACTAAGTAGAGGTGAGGGAGGCTGGCAATGGCCTAATTAAAAGTCATGGGGATTGGAGGAGTCAGAGCCCAGTTTGGTCACACCAGCATGAGGGTGAGGGCATCCTTGACCAAACTTTTTTTCAGATCTCCAAGACATTTATTTTAATTTTATTTCAGTAACTGAAGCAACTTCTGATGCTCGTGCACTTTGTTTCTGCACCCATCCTCACTTCCCTTTTACAAAGTTGTCATTACAGCCAGAATATAGCTCTTGGTAAGAAACTTCTAAATCAGATGTGACTTTTTAGGGCACCCAGCCTCTTTTACCTTCTGAAATTCACAGCTGCACCCAAGGGACTTGTGCACTGTTTGACTGAATATGGAATTGAGGAGAGAAGTATCAGCAATAGTGCTGTGGAGAGTAATACAGATGAATGAGGGATTATTTCGCACACAAAATGTGCATTGATTTAAGGGAGTCTAAGAATGGTGATCTTTTTCTGGATGGGTAGGTGAAGGCAGGAGGGCCTGAGCATTGCTCTTTGACTATCTCAAAGAACAGGCCAAGCTGACTTACTGATTGATATGCATCTAAAGCAATTTTGAAGCCATCAAATTAGTTGTTAGTTTTCTCTGATTGTTGTTTATCTGCTGTCTTGTTGTTTGTAAAATAAGAGAGAGAGAACTGAATGTGGTTATATCAGTGGTTACAAACCTGCAGCCCACGGGGTCTTTCAGAGTGGCCTGCAGCTCCTCTCCCACTGGCTGCAGAAGGGAACCATCGACTAAGTACCCAGGTGGAGCCTGTTGCTGGTGCAGGCTCCTTGCTGCAGCCAAAGGGATGGGAGATCAGCGCCCCCCTCCCCCAGCTCTAACAGACAGCAAAGCGCTCTGCCTGGGTCCCTAGGTGCTGGGTCCCTGCTGGAACCAGAGGGTGGAGAGCACTAATCTTCCATCCCCCTGGCTGCAGAAGGAAGTCACTGCCTGGGCACTCGGGTGGAGCGCACAGTTGCCTTGCTGCAGCCAGGAGGACAGAAGATGGTCCTCGCTGAACTCCTTCCCTCTGGCTGCAGTGCAGGGAGGGGGGCTTCTGGCAGAGACTGGTGGCCCTTCAGGGTTGTAAAAATCATGTGTGTCCCTTGAGCCAAAAAGGTTGGGAACCACTGGGTTATACTGATTCCCTCATCAGTGACGTCCCCCCACCTGCATTTTATAGAATTGTTCATGCTATATTTGTATCAGCTATATTGGAAAATTTCTTCAGTATAATGTGCCAGTTCCACCCTGAAATTTACACACTGCATTTTTTTTTAAAATGAGTCATGGCTTGGGCTTCTCAAAAAATAACTTTTTTTTAAAATCTGTCTCTCTTACTGAACTATAGTAAAAAAAAACAATGTCTGAATATACCGATCAATTAGTACCTCCTATTTCTGGAGAAGCAAAAACTGGTTTTCCTATCAAGGCATATTTCAACAATTTTTGTACTATCAAGTCAGCAAAGGACACAAACCATTAACAGGTACTTGCTATAAGTGTAGGAATGTCCGCAGTAGCAAGTAAATATTAAACGTGACAAGATGAAATAAACATTGTCGGGCCTGAACGGAAGGCTAAAAATATCACATATATGCTCAGGGCTGATCCTAGGGGTTATGATGCCCTAGGCTAAAGTCCATTCCTACAAGCCCTTCATCACTTAAATAGTCACTGAACAGCATTCTCATGTCCCAGGAAACTGTTTCTTTATAGGCTTAGTGGCTGTCTGAATTAAATCTGAATGCATTATTTAAAATGCATTTAAGAATGGGTACTTCAGCAGCCATATGTAGTTTTTTAAACTTAATTGGAAATAACTAGCTTCAAGATGATTTATTGTAGAGGTTTATCTTTCAGCAACATTTTTGGAAATTCATATAAGTTCTTCTAAAGTTGTAATGGGTACACAGCATGTGTTACATATAGTGGAACTTGGCTTTGCAATCACTGAATAGAGGTATTGCCTCAGGACCTCATGGATTATGAGATTTCTTTTCATTGGCACATTTCTAATAAAACATTATCACACTTTGAAAACTGCCTTTCCTTGATGCTTTTTAAAAAAAAAAAAAAAATCTTTCCCTCTATCACAGTCCACATGCAGCGGCATAATACCAAACCATAAATTGATTGTTGGCTCACAAAAATCTCACAGCCACAGGAGGTTAAATGTCCAAGTACAGGTCCTATTGATTTCCGAATACAAATATAATGTTTACAGTATGATGCTCTAGACATACTATTTTCATTTCTATATACTGAGAAACAGTGATTTGTTGATTCAGTTGAAATTATATTCACTTATAAATATTTAGTTGAATTTATATCAAATAAAGGCTGCTATTTCACGATGGCTACCCGACAAAAGGTAGAATAGAAGTTGACTCCACGTGTATCATCACTAGACCATGGTTCTGGCACACTTATCTTTTTTAGGGTTTGAATATCACCAAATACGTCTGATGTTTGCAGATCTAGATCAGCAGTTGAGTGGGCAATGTGTTACGTCTGGTGACAGACTGAATGACTTATAGCAAATATCTTGCAATACGTCATGAGGCTAATAAGGTCTACAAAAGCATATCTGCAACCATGGATAACTCATGGAGCTGATTATTTACATCATTTGCTACTATTTTTCACATTGCCGTTTGTAGCTGTAAGTTGTGTCTTATATCCTGACTAGTATTTTGCCTCATAGCCAACAGCTTAATTACCAAGCGATGAAGACAGCCCTAGAGATGAAGATACTGTCAGACACTGCAGTAACCAATTTGTGTTTTGTTTTTCAACAAATAGCATTTTTGGTACTTGGAAGTTGAGATAGCATAATAGAGTGAGTAGAAGACCTGCTACCCCTTCCCACAGCAGGATTTTTTTTTTTAATGGAGTGTTTGGTCTCCGGTATTAACTGATCTCAAAGGTAGAGTAGAGTTGAGTTATACCATGGGAGAGTAAAAGTGCTTTCTATACCATTACTTTGGACATACCTCTGCTAGAAGCTGAGGTGGTTAAATGATTGATTCAATGCTCAACTTAATGAATCTGCAGAAAGATATCCAATGTAATCCTCAGGGAAAGAGTCCAACAGCAGCAAAGCAGAAGATGTCTTTGAATCCAGCAAGTACAGTTTTTCATTGGCCAACAATCCGCTAGCACAGATTATCGTCGTCTAATATAATAGTATTACAGTCATGGTTAATAAGGAACATGCTCTTTACCGCCACTGTCCCACTTGTGAAGCACCCTCTGGGTTGTAACTAATATTTTCAACTCTGCTGTCAGCATTGAAACTTGATTGGTATTAGTAAGTCTTCGTCATGGTTACTGGGTGAGCTGTGCCTTGGACCCCTTTTAGTGCATCCTTTGGGGACAGGTTTCATTACCACACAAACTGGATGTTGGGGGTGCAGCTCCTTCACACCCTGCCATTTCCCCACTATGTTAACCTGACAGATCCAGCTGAGTTTAGCCCCTCTAAAGTCTTTTCCTCTTGGAACCTATGACTGTGGCTAATGACTCAAAAACTGTTTTTTCCAACACAAAGCATTGTTTATTCTTTCACTCACAGATACATGGCACACAGAGCAAAGGGTTAAAATAAAAAAGAATCCATATGCATTTTCCTTTACTTACCCGAATCTTTCCTTGCAAGCATTTGTAAGTCACTCTCAGCCCAGCTAACCCCCATGTCTGAGTCTGTTCTGCTCACATCCTGTTCTGTCTATGCGTCTTCAGTCTCAGGCTGCTGACAATCTTACCCATCTACTTCTTCAGGCCAGCATCTTTAAGGTTTGGGATCCCTTTTGATCCTAGGCTTTCAGCCTTGGGAAGATTAAGCCATTCCAGCCTGGCAGTAGCCAAGCAGGAGCATTCCCCATTAATAGCTCCCTGCATTATTCCCTGAAGGATCCTTACCTTTGCCATTGTTTCATTTCCTATTTGCTGTCCCATTGGATTTAACTCTTGGCAGTCAGGCAGGATAATATCAACCAGATAATCAGAGGTGCGTATGTTACTTATAAAAAATACACACACCTCCCTCATTCTCCACAGCCTTGACTGACAGTTGCTTCCTTGGAAAATTACATCCATCTCCAGAGGTCCTTGTTTTCATTTGTGTGTTACTCCAACATACATCAAACAAATATCTTTATGACAGTGGGTGCCAGATGGTTTTACATCAGCTACAGGAGATGCAGTTCCTAGACCACTGATGGCTGGTGCACTTTCAGAAAGGTCAGTTTTGTTCATTGCAGTCATTTTTAGTGTCTTCTCACAAACATCTAAAACTGTAAAAATCTTGACTTAACCCAGCAAGGTTAGGAGTTGGCATGAGAAATCAATAGCAAAATGACCAAATAAAGTGATTAACATAGCTATTTGTCAAAATGAAACCAAGCGTAGTTTAACCCAGGGAATAATTAGAGTACTTATAATACAAGCTTCCTTTAATAATGCACTAACGTTATTAAACTTTTATCTTCAGAGTTCCCCAAATTCCTGCTGCTCTCAACATACTTTGCTTAAAAGAACACTTCTAATTCTGACTCTGCTATTAGCCAAAAAGTCCTGAGCAGAGTTTAATTGCAGGGCAGATGCTGTAACCGACAATGCATTCCTAGTTTTGGGACTTAGATTTAAAACATTGAATAATCTGAAGTTTAAAATTACTGCTTCTTTTTAAAGTTTAGTGTTTTTTCTTTCCATTTATCTACAGGAAGGACCTTGGTGTAAGAGGAAGGAGTAACCAGTGTGGTAATGAGATTTCAAAAAACAAGCTAAAACAATTCATGTGGGTGAAGGAGAAAGAAGGGGAAGGATACCAGCAACGGGAAACTTTCAAGAGATATTGAACAAGAATGTAAGATGTTTGCAAACCTTAACAAGTCCTTCAGTGCCATGGGGCCTTTTTCCTCCCCTCTGGTCCCAACTGCAGCTAGAAGACCAATGTGAAAAAGAGGACCTTACAAAATCACAAACACCCTTGATTGTGCCTTTCACAGAAAGGCTTCTTTGTCTTGTAGGATGGTTTAGAGATCAAAAGAAGTGACCCTCGTCTTATAGTGAAAGCTCTTCTCAACTCCACTCCTACCCACACTCTAGAGGAGCAGTGTGTGCACTTTGCTTCTATCAAGAGTGGTGATCTCACTTCTACCACTATTAGAATCAGAATTAGGGTTTTCTTTTTAACGTGACCAACTTCTGTTTTGACCTTGGCCACTTAACATCTCTGTCTCAACTTCTCCATCTGTAAAATAGGGATAAGGTTTAACCACCTTTATTAAGCCCTTTGAAGGTCCTTGAATGAATGGTGCTATATAAATACAATATATTATAGATTGTCTGGGACTTCTTCAAAGAGAGGCCATCCTTCTTTTAATATACAATTGTGGACTCTAACTACAAAGCTAGCTAACTTAATATGGTCACATGATTTTATGTGCAGTCTAACAAAAGGCTCTAAAAATCACTTACTTCAGAACATCTAATCTGTAGTGGAGTATTTAATAAATCTGTTCCAGAGGGGTAGCTGTGTTAGTCTGTATACAGCAAAAACAATGAGAGTTCTGTAGCACTTTAAAGACTAACAAATTTAATTTCAGCAGGCATAAGCTTTCGTGAGCTTTAGCTCACTTCCTCAGATGCAGTTGGTAGAAATGATATAGCAAATAGGTAACATATATAGGAGGCAACACATACATATCCCAGGGCATAGATAACAATGGGGTAGGTGGATAAAAGACAGGTATTTGAGGCCTAATGACAACCATTGACTAGGAGGTGAGAATGGGTGATTAGAGCAAATTACTTCTTGTAATGAGAGAGCCATTCCAAATCCCTGTTTAAACCCAGTTTGAATGTGTCAAGTTTGCAGATAATTTCTAACTCAGCAGTTTCTCTTTGGAGTCTGTTTTTGAAGTTTTTTGGAGAAGTACAGCAACTTTCAGATTAGCGACAGAGTGCCCTGGGAGATTGAAGTGTTCTCCAACTGGTTTATGGATGTTGTTTTTTATGTCTGATTTGTGTCCATTTATCCTTTTGCATAGTGATAGTCCAGTTTGGCCAATGTACATGGCAGAGGGGCATTGCTGGCACATGATGGCATATATAACATTAGTGGATGTGCAGGTGAATGAGCCCCTTATGGTGTGATTGATGTGGTTAGGACCAGTGATGCTGTCACTAGAGTCGATGTGAGGGCAGAGCTGGCAACGGGGTTTGTTGCAGGGATAGGTTCCTGGATTGGACTTTTTGTAGGGTGTATGGTTGCTGGTGAGTATTTGCTTCAGGGTGGGGAGCTGTCTGTAAGCCAGGATGGGTCTGCTGCCCACTGCCTGAGTGAGAGACGGATCATCTTCAATCTCCCAGGGCACTCTGTCGCTAACCTGAAAGTTGCTTTCACTATATCCTGGCCACTTTTTCTTAACCCTACTTTTCTGCAACATTGATAGTAAGAGTTTCTGCAGGTTCAAAATAAGACATGGTCAATTTTCTTCATCGCTTCCCCTGCCACTTGAACAAATTATTTATGTTTGTGCCTCTTTTTGAAGCTGTTCAGAGGTTTGAAATGTTACATATAGTCCTGGTAGAACTGAATTAGGGGTAAGTAAGGTGGTCAAGGATTACCAGAAATGCAACTTATCAAATGTTTGTGCGGTTTATCTCATAGATATCACAAAAGTATTGGTGAATATCTGTTATAAACTGTGAAGCAGTGTAATAAGTCATCTTTATTATGCACCTTTGACCATCTCACCTGCAACTAATCCACCACCACTGATATCAGTTCTAGCTTTCCATACAACTTAACATCTTCCAAAAGCTCTCTTTTTTTTTTTTTTTTTTTTTTTTTTTTAAATGAGCCTGCAAGACAAAGGTTTCTTTTTTTCCCCCTAAATCGGGGAGTCCACTTTCTGCCCAGACTGCATTGGCCCTGTGGCCAGCCAAGGCAACGTTCTGTCCTGGAACAGTGACAGACTAAAGACCAGGTCCCTCTTACTCTATCAAGAGATAGAAACGGGAGCTCAGTTCTATTACAATGTGGGAAGAGACTGAATACATGATGGTATGGAATTATAAAGAGGATATCGACAATATTTTTGAATGATCAGATTGCTGATGAGTAATCATTCTAGAAGAGTGCTGTGGCAGACTGTCCTTTCTGGCCCAGTCGCTGGGGCCCTCCCTTGGGTTCTGGCTCCGGGGGAGGCCACAGCGTTTTCCAAAACAAAGGGGAACTGTTAGCTCTCTCGTGGCTTAGCCCAGCCCTCCGGCAGCGGGCGAGCAAGCAGTCTATCGCCCTAACCCTTAGGCAGGGCGAGCAAGCAAGCAAGCAGTGGATTCCTTCTCTCAGGAGCAATAGGGAGGAGGAGGCTTTCCTGGGTTGGCTAGGAAAGGGAGGGGGACACAGGCCCACCCATCTCCACTGCATCCCAGCCCAGTGCTCTGGCAGTGGCAAAGGCGTTTGCCACTGTGTCGGCAGGGATCCCGCCGCAACACCGCCAGGGCCTCAGATTCAGCCACTGTCTATGGCTGTTCCTGGGCTACTTCCTCCCTGTATCCCCAGGTACCTGCCTCCTCAGGGTCGCTGGGACACTCCATCCGGGGAGACCCACCAGTCCCTCCTCGTCCACAGGCGGCAATGCAGGGAGCTCCTCTTCGAGGGGCAGCTCCTCTAGGTTAGGTCATTGGGCGCGGGGAATGGCTCAGCTTCCAGCAGCTCATCCAGGTCCTGTCCCAGGTCAGGGGGCTTGGCGGCCAGCAGCACCTCCAGGTCCCATCCAGCCTCAAGGAGTATGTTCCACCTGGGTTGCTCCAGGGGCTCTGCCCAGTCCCAGAGCTCCGGTGGCTCGGTCCAGTCCCAGGGTTCAGGTACCTCAGCCTAGTCTCTCTGGCTGGGTTGCCTGGTCCAGCTCCTTGAAGGCCCTACCCAGTTTCCAGGGCCGGGCTGGGCTGGGCTGGGGGTGGTTGGAGGCTCTGCTGTGGCCTAGGCCTCTGCCAGCAGGACAGCACATCTGTCTCCAGCAGCAATCTCTCCCAGACTGAGCTCTGAGGCCTGTCCTTTATACTGCTCCTTCCTGTAGGGGCTCCACTCCGCCGCCACTGGTTGGGCTGGCTGGGCGGTCCTTTCGCAGCCCGGTCCCTCTGTTGCCGGGCAGATTTGTCTGCTGGGCTGGGGTTGGTCCGCTTAGGCTGCTGGGGCCCTCCCTCAGGTTCTGGCTCCAAAGGAGGCCACAGCGCTTTCCTACAAGTGCCAAGAAATAACTTATTCCACTCCATCATGTATTATGTGTGTGCCACATGAGTTATAGAATAACCATGTTAACAACAGCTGTTTTATAAGGGTTTAGAGAGTTCAGGACTTTTCAGTGGGACTATAGATTATCTTCTACCTGGAAAATATTAGGCTTGGCGTACACTACTTAAGGCAGCTTATGTCAGCCTACGTCAGTGTCTACAGTCTTTCTCCTGCCAAGGTAAGTGTCCTACTATACTGACATAATCCACCTCCATGAGAGGCGTAAGGCATATGTCGGTGTAGTTAGTGTGACTGAATGTCTGGGTACACACTGTGTTCCTTACAATGGCTGTTGGCTGTCTTGAAAAGCAGAGCCATGACATTGACCAGAAAAGCCAGCTCCCCAGCTGGGTCTCCACTCCCCCTGGGGAGCCCTGCTGCACCCACAGCCTCCCGGCTCTCTGCTCAGAGCACAGCAGCCGACCGCACTCTGGGAGTGGATCTCTCCATCTGCTCTCGGCTGGGAGCGGGGAGGTGAGAAGCCTGGGGGGCAGCTGGGCTCCTGATGGGGAGCTGCCTGGAGCAGAGAGCCCAGGCTCTCAGCCTGCCACACTGCCCCTCTTCAGTCAGTAGAAGGGCTCCTGGTGAGGATGCGCACCACTGACAGAACGAGGCAGGCGACCTAACATAGGTGGACTTAAGGTAGACATGCCCTAAATTCCTCTTAGACATGCCCTTAGTTGCCACAAATCTAACTGTACAGGACTACTAAATATAAATGTGACAGAGTGAATCTTCCCCTTCCTTCTTCAAAGGGAATGAGGGATTTTGATATAACTCATACCCAGGGGAACTCCTATATCCTACACCCTTCCTCTGACCCCCCACTTTTACTTATATGCAGTCTGGCAAGTAATACTAGGGGATTATATTCCATCCTCCTTTCTGCTGTCTCTCTGGCTGGTCAGCCATTATCACGTTTTTCATTCTGTCCTTACTAAAAGAAAGTTTCTCTTGTTGTGCATAAGCCATCAGTCTAACTAGAAAGGTTGGCCAGGTGATTTGGGCTCGCACGTTCAGAGCAGAGCAAAGGGAGTGCAACAGCTGAGTGGAACATACTCTCAAGAGGCAAGGAGTGTGGCCAGCTGTAGACTCTTGGACTCAGGCACTTAAATCTTTTTGTGGATCTAAGTTCCAGATTTAGGCACCATAGCAATCCACAAAACTCCACTTGGCTGCTGCCTATCCCTGTATGCACCTAAATTCACTTGGTGCCTCAGTTTCCCTTGGTGCCTGTCTCTGCCACTGAACATGCACACTGAAGTCTCAGACAGGCTTCAGGATGCCTCTCTATTGACTAAGCCGCAGCATGAGCCTCAAAGCAGGTGGAGATAGATGGGTAGAGACAGTGCTAGCTCATTGGGGGCCCTAAGCAGGAATATTTTTTTGCTCCCCCACATAATAAAAAGCAAATAGGGAGCCTCCCTGCTTGGGGCCCTAAGCAATTGCTTAGTCTGTTTATGCCTAGGTTCTGTAGGTGGGGCAATGGCAATGTTGTCTGTGGGGCCCAATCTCACAGCTGTGCTCAGAGAATGCCCAACTACCACAAAATGGCCAGCGGTGAAAAGGGGGCCTCCCTTATGTTTTTTAGCCTAATGGTTAGGGTACTCACCCAAAATGCAGGAACTTAGGTTCAATTCCCTCTGCCTGATGGGAAGCAGGAATTTAAGCAATGGTTTCCAATTTCACAGGGGAGTTCTCTAACCACTAGACTACAATGATTCTCTCTCTCTCTCTGGCCCAATTAATATATCAATTATTTAATGCAAAGTGGAACAGCTTCGACAAGAGAGATTAAGAGACCCACTTCAGAATATCCCCATAGTCCAGTGTTTAGGACACTCAGCAAAAGGCAGGGAAATGAACAAATAGTTAGTGACATGAGCCAGATGCCTCAAATGGTAAATTGTGCTGATAACACCAATCCGTGGCACTGGTTAGAACGCACTTTAAGTATAGGTCATTTTTATGATTGAAAGTGGGCTCAAAAAGAAACCTAAAAGACTCTGAAGAGGTCCTTGTACTGAAGCATTAATGAATAAACAAGAGGCCTCATGAGCTAGAGCAATAGGGCCTGGCAGTGAAATACTAAAAAACCCACAAATTCATTTAGGCTGGATGTCTAGGTAATAAGAAAGCATTCCTAGCATCTTGCTTGAAGTGCACTGATCAGAGTTACAGCTGCAATAGCTGGAACTAGAGCGAGTCAACATTCTTCAAACAAAAAATGATTTCATTTAGAAATAGCCTTTTTTATTTTTGCAAATGACAATTTTTCATGAAAAACATTGTAGAAAAACTTCATGAAAAATGTCATGCCTTTTCATAATTTTCCTCAAAGTTTTAATCGATAATGCATTATCCAAATGGGCATCAAAAGTTTTCATTTATTGAGAACTCAGTTTTTGGTAAATGAAAAATTTCCCCAATGTTTTTAACAATAACCCTCCACCCCCAGCACTTTGAAACAAATGTACAAATTCAAGAAGTGCTGTGAAACTACTTTTGGATTTTTCAACAAGCTCACGCTGGAACCATGGAGCAACGTCTGTGGGTTGCTCTGTCACAGAGTGTGGTCAGAAAAGCCTGGCCTGGAATATGCTAGATTTCTGAAACTCTGGCAAGCTCAGTAGGGCAGAATCTTCAAGTCAATCTATAGGTACCTTAGAATCATAGACTCATAGAATCAGAAGGCTGGAAGGGACCTCGAGAGGTCATCTAGTCCAGTCCCCTGCACTCATGGCAGGACTAAGTAATATAATTCTAGACCATACTTGACAGGTGTTTGTCTAACTTGCTCTTAAAAATCTCCAGCGATGGAGATTCCACAACCTCCTTAGGCAATTTATTCCAGTGATTAACCACCCTGACAATTAGAAAGTTTTTCCTAATGTCCAACCTAAACCTCCCTTGCTGCAGTTTGTCATTGCTGCTTGTCCTGTCCTCAGAGGTTAAGAACAATTTTTCTACCTCCTCCTTGTAGCAACCTTTTATGTACTTGAAAGCAGTTATCATGTCACCTCTCAGTCTTCTCTTCTCCAGGCTAAACAAACCCAGTTCTTTCAGTCTTGCCTCAGAGGACATGTTTTCTAGACCTTTAATCATTTTTGTTGCTCTTCACTGGACTTTCTCCAATTTCTCCACATCTTTCCTGTAATGTGGGACCCAGAACTGGACACAATACTCCAGTTGAGGCCTAATCAGCGTGGAGTAGAGGAAGAATTACTACTTGTGTCTTACAACACTCCTGATAATACATCCCAGAATCATGTTTGGTTTTTTTGCAACAGCATTATGCTGTTGACTCATATTTAGCTTGTGGTCCACTATGACACCCAGATCCCTTTCCGCAGTACTCTTTCCTGATGATCTCCCCCGCAGTCCTCACCGGGAGTGGCAGTGGCTGGGGACTACCTGACTCTTCCAACAGCTTGCAGTCCCTTGCTCATCCCCCTCATCCCTCTGGAGTAGCAGCAGGGGTTTCCTCTTTCTCTCTGGAGAGGCAGAGAGGACAGTTGTGGTGTAGGTGTTATGGGAGGCTGGTAAGATGAGGCTTCTGCACTTTTCTTCCCCTGTCACACACACAGCACTCTGCTGGGGCGGTGTTTGCAGGTCCCTCGCCGAGAGTCATTGGTCATGGAGTTAACATCCCACTGAGACATGTGGGGCAGTTATCTCCTCTCAGACCTATTGCTATTAATCCAGGCTGTTTGGAGACTCAGGCAGAAGTCACTGCATTGGTTATGCTTGAGTCACATTTTCAAGCTTTTCTTCGCAATCATGAAGGCTAGAGACTTATTTGTTTTTAAAATGAAAACTGAGATTCTGATGTACTCATATGACTCCAGGAACTGGGCCATAATCATAGGCCTATAGTGTTTATATCTTAATCTGGTCTTGATTGTCACCTCCACATGTGGTATATACTGGTGTGTGTGTGTATGTGTATAATATATATATATAATATTAATCATTGAATGATTATACCTGTCATATACTGGCATATGGAGCAAAATACCCATAAAAGGAATGGATGCTGACATTCTAGTGTTAAGGGTTGGGTTTTTTTGAATAAGAGAGAGAATACATGACAATGTGTTGTTGTGCCATTAAGATTTTAATGCATTCTTTTGGAATAACCTATATAGTGTACTTGCATTTTTGTGATGTGTGTAATGTAACCATTTCAAATTCATGCTGTTAAAAACCTTTATATCACAAAACCCTATGCCCTATCATGCATACTCTTTCTCTCACTGTGTGTGCAAAAAATCTCCTTTCAAAAATCTGACATTAGCTTGCAGACATTTTGCGTTGTGTTTGATCTGTACATGTTTAACTAAAACCTAGAAAATCAACATCTGATCCTTTCATGGGCATTTTGCTGTATATACTAGTACATGACAGGTATAATCCTTTTTTGATCAGCATTGTATTCCTATGTTGAATTTCTACGATGAAACAAGGACTTTGTTTAAACAGGGTAGAGAGATTTACTTTTAGTGTCTTAGAACTGTCATATTTGTACCTAGTGTGTTTATTTTTTCTCTCATTTTTGTTGCATACTCTTCCACTCTGTATAGCTCAAGACAGCATAATTAAATAGATTTATATTTTGGAATTCTGATATTTAAGAAATGTATTTTTCTGCAGGAGAAGTTTCAAATGTGTTCAGTGAGGCATTTTACTGACCCTGATTTCTTTGATATTTTCAGTTCTCGAAGACTTAGTGACTCAGTCATTAAGCACTAGCCAACAACTGTATCTTTTTCTTATTTCCAAGATGAAATGTTCTAAAGGGCAGAATAGCGAAAAATAAAATGGTATGGATGGTAAGATGGCAAATGAATAGCAGGAAACTGATGGGTGTCACAAGCATCTTTATTTTTTTAGTTATGCAGTGCAAGGTAAATTGAAACAGTTAGTTAAAACAGGTCACATGGTTATGATCTGAGATCCCATTTGCTTCGAACATCTCATAAAGACAAAGTGACAATGAGGTCAATTGAGAGATAAAACTAACCAGAGCTGGCCCAAAATAATACTTATCTTTATGCTGTTTTTATGCCTCTAAATATTCACTTCACTTGTTTGCAGTGATGTGCTGCCAGTATGTTAACAAATGATTTCAAACAAAAGTTTTCCTTCTTAGCCAGAGACAAACCCAGTGTACCAAATGTGTGGGTGTGTGTCACTGACAGACAGAGAAATCTGTTAATTTGTTTTCCCATTTAAACAAAAAAGCTTTTCCTAACCACAACTAAGGAGGAAGGCAAACATAAACAGCACTTTTCTAAAAATGCTTATACTCTCTTCCTGAAAAAAATGCGGAGTTTATTAACAGTAGCATATTGTTCAATTTGTATCATCTGAATAGGCTGCAGACTTTATAAGTGTGCAAAGTAGAATCCTTTCCTGGATTTTTTTCTTCAAAGTAATTGTAATCTGGTCTATTCTAAAGGCAAAACACCTGATCAGCAGAAGTAATTTATATGTTATCTCTGGAAGGGATGAATTCGCAGTATTCAGAGATTGGGTGAGCCTTCATAGATAGGCAAAACATCCCAACCTTCATTAAACTGGTTAGCAAAATTTTAACAAGGGAATTCCCTGAACTCCAAACACTCCCTCCAGCATAACAATTTGTAATCACTAAAGAGAAAATAATATACAGATCTTTGTTGTCTCTCTCTCTTTCTCTCTATATATTTCTTGCTCACTTTTTATAACAATGAATCTGTGTTGGATAGGGTTGAGCAAGAAAAAAAATAGAAACAGCTGGTTTTTTTAATCTTGACTAGCATAACTGGCGAGAAGCTTCTTACAAATGTCGTATTGCTGACATAAATTCTGTATCTGGCTATGATTAGAGAGTTGAACCTCATGCTTGTAGACATGCCTTGATTTAGAATGTGATGAACTGTTCGGCTTGCACTTAGCTAGGGACAGAACCATAGGCTGGTGTGTAATGGATACCATTCATAACTGAAGTCATACAGCCAGAGCGCTGCCAGTTCCTTCAGAACCATTCATCTGAAGAAAGCCAGTGTAAGTATTAGAAAAGGTAGTGTAATTTACCATTCACTGGGATATAATCCAGTTAATAAATACAAGAAGTATTAGGAGAAACAAATATGATGCTATAGACCAAGGTAAACACAACTTAAATTCCAATTCAAATCAAGGAAAATGTGGTAAAAACTTAGTTGATTGTCAGTGTTTAGTTTTGGGTAATAAATGCTGTTTATCATAATTGTAGTTCTCTTTGACACTCTGCAGAACAGAGACATATTCTGGTTAATTTACATTAAAATAAAGAGACATTAATTTGTTGAGTGGGATCACTCATGCATAGTTCGAAGAATTAAGTCTACATTTTTACCAGTTGTACTCAAGTAATAAAGACTTTGGGCCTTTGGGCCTGATTCTCTTATCAGTTTTACACTGGTGTAACTCTATTGACTTCAATGGTGTTATTCCTGATGTACATTGATGTTAGAAATAAGTATTCAGTTAAGGTGATGATGGACACAGTGTAAGAACCTAAATTGAACGTTTAGGTGGAAAGTTAGTATTTTTCTAAGAAACCAACTCTAGTCACAGAAAATATCCTTTGATTTTACACAGAAGCGATGCTCTTGGAAATATTTTTATTTAAATATACAACTTATCTCATTGCTTTAAATCTTCATGATTTATTTGTCTTGAGGTTTTGTTTCCTCCATATGTTTGCCATCAGCTAACGGATCAGAATTGATAAACTGCATGGAAACATGTTGTCATGTTGTATATAAATTTCTTTCTAACAAATTGTTTTCACATTTAACTTGCACTCCTTTGGAGAGGAGATGATTATTTACTGTTACACTTACATACTACTTGCCCATCAAAAACACTCAGATGAACCTTTCCAATAGGGCTTCCAAACCTTATACAATTGAAGTTTGCAATGGCAACTTGCCAGAGCCTGTGGGTTGGCCTTAATATGCAGAGTCATTTTTGTCAGTTCTGACTTTGGACACACTATGCTCCTTTAAGCAGAATTGTCTGGCTTGAGATGGAACAGTGCATCCTGGGGCACAGAGGTATAGCATAAGATGACTATGTATTAAGTAGGAGGGTGGCTGAGGATCTCACTGCAGGTCGATATTGACCTCATTTTTAAATGTATTTGTTGATTTATTCACATTTGTAAAAGCACTATGCAAAGCTCCAGGTTCATACATATTCATACAAATATTTGACTGTCAGGCTGTATTTTGAATTCCACTGCTTAAGAGTTTGACTGATGCAGTTCCTTCAGCAGATAGTAGAATATCAACTTGTATCATAATACTCTACAACACTATAAAAGTAAGAAAAGAGAGAGAACGGAAAACCGAGGGGATTGTAAATAGAATATGGAGTCTTTCACGTCTATCAGTTCACAGTCAATATAAGTTCCAGAGTGGTAGCCGTGTTAGTCTGTATACAGCAAAAACAACGAGAATCCTGTAGCACATTAAAGATTAACAAATTTCTGTGGGCATAAGCTTTTGTGGGCTGCAACCCACTTCATTAGGTGCACGAAAGCTTATGCCCGCAGAAATTTGTTAGTCTTTAAGGTGCTACAGGATTCTTGTTGTTTTTACAGTCAATATAGGTAGTGGAATGTAGGAATTGCCAAACTGGATCAGACCCAGTATCCATCTAGTCTAGCATCCTGTCTTTGCAGAAACCAGCACCAGATACTTCAGAGGAAGGTATAAGAACCCTGCAGTAGGAAGATAATGTGGAGGGCAGATTACACCCTAAGTCTCACCCTGATATTATACAGTTAGAAATTGGCTTAAAACCTGAAGTTTAATATCTGTAAAAGGTTTCCACTCACTGCAGATGTGCCTTATTGTGGCTGGGTCTGGGAAGCTCTTGTCCCATCTTGCACCCCCTTCTGTTGGTTGCTTGTGCTGTGGCCCCTTTCTCTCTCTCCATGACAGAGGGTGTGCCCTCTTTGTGACTCAGCCCTCTGACCATGTCATTGTACAGTCCCCCCCCCTTCCGGGGTAACAAAGTCCTATTGGACAAGCTGTCCAGACACTACCTCAGATGACCCTCAGACATGTCCCCAGATGGTCCTCTATTCCATGTCTCAGGTCTTGTGCCACCTTCCCAGGGGCTAGTAGGGGAACCTGTACCTGTCCATTCACTACTTCTCATTCCAGCCCAGGGATCCTATGACTAGCAACCTAGGTGTGCTCACTCTGACCCTCTTGCTGTTTCCCTGGACTTCTTTCTACCCCATCTCTGTATCTCCTTGCTTATCTCTGGTTTAGCACCAGCGATTACTCTGCTCCCCATATCTACTTCACCCTTCTCAGCCTCTTTGCTGGGCTCTCAGTCCAGGGCAAGACCCGAGGGCTTACGCTCTCCCTGAATCTCTTCCTTGTCCCTGGCCAACTCCCTTTCTCTCTAGAGAATGACTGCAGACTTTCTTCCTGGAGTTTTTTCCTGCTCTCACTTCCTGGCTTGTAATTCTATCCCAGATCAACTCCAAGCTGCCATTAGGTCTTATTTAGCCCGGGTTTCCCTATAGGTGCAGCATAAGGTTAATCAGCCCCTTCTGGCCTACATTAACCCGCTCAGGGCTTGTGTGCAGTGGATATCTCAGCACAATATTTCTTCCACAAAAATGGTTAAATTAATAATTCTGGGTTGTCTTTATATCAATGTAAATGTCCAACCCCTTCATGAATCTGATTCAGTTCTTGACCTCGCTGAGGTCACCTCGGCAACTTCCTGTGGCAGTTCTTTCCGCAGATTAACTACATGTAGTGGTTAACTTTTTTTTCTTTTATTGCTTTTGAATTTCCCACCCTTTAATTTAATGCAATGTCCCCATGTTCTGCTGTTATCAAAAGGGGAAAACAGATGTTTGTGATGTACCTTCTTTATTTTATATGCTTTTATCAGGTCTCTTATTCATCTTCTTTTTATGGTAAACAATCCCGGCCCTTTCAGTTTCTTTTCATAGAAGAATTTCTCAGTACTCTTGTTCATTCTCATCTCCTTTCTCTGAACCTCCTCCAATTCTGAAATATTCTTTTTGAGATGAGGCGACTAGTACTGCACATAGTATTCTGGATGAGGCCGCCCATTGCTTTATATAAAGGCATTATAATATTTTCTATATTCTTCACCATCCCACACCATTCCCATCCCATTCCTATGCAAAGGTAAATTGTTTGCTTTCTGGTGTGCATTTATTGCCATTGAATTTGCAATGTAATGTACATTGGAGGTTAAAGTTTAAGCTACTCATACACTTTATGGGGCTCTAAATTAACTGTGTCAATTCAAGAAAGGGATTTGGACATCATGAAATTACTACCTGATGACTATTCAGTGTCCAATGAATTTGATGATCTCAGTTCAGTTCCTAAGGTGGTGTGTTCACACAGCAAGAAACCATCACATTTGGCACTAATTTATAGATTTGGTGGCAGTTGCAACTGAAAGGCCACTAACTGAATGGATCTGAAGACTGAACAAACCTCCGATTGGTAGAGGTGATACCACCAAGTCAGGCTTTAGGCACATTGCCTGGAGAGTGTGGAGAAGCTGCCACTGGCATTGTCTGTGCTGTACCTATTCTGTGGAAACAGGACTTTTGTCTTCTTTCTCTTACTCTAATCTTTGGTGATCTTCCTTTTATGATCACTTAAGACAGTTTTCTACGTGTCTGTTAGTGGACAACATTGTCCCCATTCAAATCCCTCCTGAAGACACTTTACCGTCGATGCCGTTCACGGATCATCTATCAAAGAAAGATATTTAAAGGATGGGGGTGGAATTTTCAAAGACACCTAAGGGATAAAGGAACACATGTCCCATTTATTCTCAATGGTGCTTGTCCTCGTAACTCCTATATGTGCTATTCAAAAACTCTCCCTATACAACTATTTTTTTTTTTTTTTTTTAAATGAAGAAAATCAACTAGAATTTTGGTAAATAATCTATGTTCAAAGTTGGATTTCTGTGGGCAAACTACTCTCACTGAGCTGCACTCTCCTCTTATAGCTTTCTACTACCACCCCATTTCCCTTCTCACCATGATCTGTCATGTGTATTGTTCCTTTGATTCATGCTGAATGTAAGTTCTTCTAAGTAAGGACTTTGCCTTTTTAAATTCTATTTCACCTATTAAGTGGCATGCACACTTTAGCATCATATATATCAGTGCTGTGCCATGAATGTTCCGGGACCGGTTCAAACACTCTAATCTGGATCCCCCCCCCTCCACTGCAAGCAAGCAAATAAACCCTGCAGTCACCACAAATCAATTTTACAAAGGGACCTGGCTTCAGAGAAGGCTGGGAATCTCATTAATTAGCTCATCCCAGTCTGTCTGCCATGTTTCTGAGTTCGCTATAGAAATAACAGCCAGATTGCTGAACCTCTTTTGCCCCATGAACATTCTGAGCTAGGTCTTACTTAATATTAGCTTGCTGGCACTCCTTTTAAGAGCAGAAACAGTTACAGGAAGATAGTGAAAAATATGCACTACTGTTTCTGTATTAGGGAAACATGCATCTAAAATCCCTTTTGTGAATGTAGCGAAGGAGATCAATGGGTGACTTCATTTCCAAGTCACCCTTAAAGATTTCTTACTAAAAACACTGCCAAAGAGCTCAATGTCTTTCTCAAATTTTTAGTTTAAATCCTCAGGGTAGCTTCTACTAAGTGTGCTTCTTTAGGCACGGACTTTTCAGTTTCTCAGCTATCAAATAATCAAACCTTATGTCAACTCCATCATGCTTACTCATCCTGTCATCCAATTGTGTTAATACTGCATCTAAGATGGGGTTGAAAACCTTGCATTCAAAAACTTTTTTGGGATCTAATGACCTTTTGTCCTTTGCAAGTTCGCTTAGCATTACCTTCCTCCTTCAAGATCATTTCTCTTTGAACTGTGTGAATATTCCTAATGTTTGAGCCTGTGAAGTAGGAACTTCCTCACATGCAATGAACCCAGAAGACCGTAATTCTGATAAAATGTGTTGAAAGACACCAAGTAAACCACAAGATGTTTGAATGTCAAGATCCAGACTCAGCAAATTTTTATTCAGAAGTCTGGTTTTTGATAGCTATTATATCACATCTTGGCCAAAACAAGAACTCTGAAATGTTTGCAAAACATCAGCTTCCAACTTAACTTCCTCCACATGATTACTTACTTTTACGCTAGATCAAAGCTTTATCAAAAACACCCTCAACCGAGTTTTATAGTGGACAGATGGTCAGCAAGAGTAGAGGCAATCTTGGCATGCTTGGGCATTTTAATATAATGCTAATAGACTTTTTCAGCAAATCCCAATGAAAGTGGAAAACAGTATATACCATTTTTGAAGAATTCCAAAAAAATACAACTTGAGGAACAACTACTGCAGCAGCTCTCCAACAAGATTCAGTGAGTGGGCAGTACGTGGAATGAAAGACACAGTGATTGATGTCAGAAACATGATGCACCTAGTGGTTGGAGTGGTGGCAGTCTGGTCTAGTGGTGGGAGCTCGGGGGTCAGAGCTGGAATCAGGAGTGCAGAGCACAGTTGGAACAAGGCTGGAGCAGGACTAGGGCTGGAGCACGCTAAGACCTGTGGAGTCAGTTATCACTATCAGTTTCAAGCCATGAAACAAAGTAGAGCAGACTGAGCTGCTGTTTCTCCTGTGAGTCTGAAATACCTGACCTGAGAGTCAACAAGCTAGCTTCTGGCTTGTGGATTGGCTGGAGCCTAGCACAGGAATGACTCATTACTGCATGTTGCTTAATCAGCCTCTACTTCAGAGATGACTGATAACCTTACAATTCACCTGCAGAATCTGATTTTGAAGACATATTGCAGCCATATTAATTCCATTGTCATAGCTTTGTTCTCTGCAATCAGCCACATCTAAACCATTTTTTTCAACTTCTCTAAAATAACTTCCATAATATCCAGACCAAAACCAGGGAGGGCATCTATGAAATCTACAAACCTGGGCCCTGAATGGTCCATTTGGAGGCACTAGAGGGTTAGGGCCCCTACAATGGAAGAAAAGAGAAGATAAAAACAAAACAATAAACTAAAACAACTCTCTTCACCAAACCAGGGCCTTTTATGGTCCCTAACTTTCCCCGTTCCACTGGAATAATTTGACTCCCCCTTCCAACAGCTGTGCGATATATACTTAATAAATAAAAATAAATTTAGTCCACTACCAAATTCACACACACAAAACCCAGAATGAAACCTTGGGCTTGCCAAATGGAAGAGTGAAAAATATTATAAAATATTAAGGAATTTGAGAGTGGTATATGACATTAATGATATTTAATACATTTTGTTTCAGTATTAAATTGTTCTATTTAAGAATACAAATAAATAGCTCTCTACAAATTACTGTAAGCTGCCCTTAATGCTGCTGATTTCTGAGACTTTATTAATCTTTTCAAAATTATTTGTAGGAGACTAAACATTTCTAGAGAAAGTACCTTTGTTGAATGCTCATTTAAAAAATGTTGGTTATGAAATATAGTTATATTAGAAGAGCCTTTTACTGGGGCTTATGATCTATGACGAATATGTGTACCAGTTTTAATACACAATCTCTCCACTCATTTCTGTATTTTTGATGCATTGAAAGACAGTTTGTGCTCCATTGGAAATTTGGTTTTACTAAACATATTGCAATGTTCAGTTCAACCACTGAGCAAACCTTTTAGAGGTCCACTCTTTCCCCCCAGGAGTACATTTAAAGTGACCTAGACAGAGCTGTTAATGATGGATGCCACTTTTATATACGTCTAGTCATGGCAGGATATATTGATGTGTTAATCAGGTTAGCAATGTTCCAAAGAGAAGCTTATTGCATATTAGCAGGTTACCTAGCAGTTGGTATCTGGATCCTTCAGATAATTCACTCTGCGAACATATAGGCTTCATACACTGTGAATGGGTGGAGCCTCCATTCTACTCCAGCTAAGATCTGTGTGTGCTACATAAAGTCAAATTTACCTCCTTTCTGGAGTCTGGTTATACTGGTAACTCCAATAATACAGAACATATGCCTGTCCTTGTAAGCCTGGCTGTTTATGGGGATTTCTATGGGATCTTTTGTCTGTGCCCTTAATTACAGTTTGCAAATGAACATTCAGAAGCCCTTCATATTTTTGCTGTTGTGAATGATGGATTAATTCCAAAGCTATATTAAAAATATAGTAGTTCAGCTGTTTCAAAGAAAATTTAAATTTGTAAGCAATTTTCATGTTGGAATGAATAATGTAATTATATCAGATTTACATCTGTTTTCGTTTTGCTGACTCTCTCTTCTTTAAAACATATGTGACCTGCAGAATAAAATGCTTCATTATCCACCTTTGATTTGCCTCTCAGTGTTTCCCTCCCTTTCCCTCAACAATTAAATGTTATTCCTACATGGAAGAGGAAATACTATTTTTGGCCCAACATTTTCAATTTTCAATTTTTTCATGAAAAAGTCAAAGTTTTATGTGGGAACCATTTTCCATCCAACTCTATTCCACAAACAAAAGCAAACTGACTATTCATATGTATAGAGGGAAAATTGAAAATTTGGGTGACTGATGATGTCCCCATAACTTTAAATATTAAGGGGATTGAGAGGAAAAAAATATCAGCCCTAGCATAAGCAGGTGCAACGCCACTGACTTCTCTGAATCGGAGCTCTGCTTGCTTATGTCCTGAATATGACCCTAAATTGGGCAAAGTCCTACCTTCTGAAAGAAGTTATCATGCAGAATTTTTAGAACTTTCCTGTTTTCCTAATGGTTGAACTACAGTAGCAATTTGTCTAATTGCCTTGTCATACTAAATATGGATAATTCATTAGTAATATCACTCACTGATTTATAATATTATGTATTAAGTTAAGAAAACCAATTATAAAATTAGAGAAATTTAATTTTTTTCAAATTTCTACGTAAGGCTCTGATCAGGTTCAGTTTGCATTTTGAATCCAAGTTTAGATCAGTACTTATTTTATTCCAACCTGTTCACCCAGATCTCTTGTTAAAGTCAAACAATTTTTTTTTTTTTTTAAAACACAGCTGTTAGAACTTGCTGTAGGGAAATAACTGCCTGTTACCTGTTCTCTACTATGTTACTGGGGATGATTGTAGTTAACTGCTATTTAGGTATTTTCTCAACATTTTGCTATTAGTCACATGTTAGTAATTGGCTGATATGGGCATTACATCTCTCTCCACCAATTTTGAAGATTGTTTTTGGTATCAGACTCTGTGTAACACCTATGGTGGAACATTATAAACATATCTTCAGGACAGGCTAGAGTGCTTTCAAAGTGTCTTGCTAAGGGTAGTAAACTAAGAATGCCTTTTACTGATGTGTGCTACAGCCATTCCTCTATTTGTAATTTCTTTTCACAGCACATACTTCTGGTCTTTGGCTGGTTAACATCTTTCACTTTAGATGTTTTGTGGTAAACAGAGGAATTTAAATTTTGTGAACACAGAGGTTTATTGCAGGTTATTTATTGCAGCTTATCATGCTATTGCAATAGTATACCTTTATCTACAAAAACACTAGTATAATTGCAGCAGAAAATGAAGACATAGCAAAAAATAAAGGGCACGTTAGATTTGGAGTGTAATAATTTAAACTCCACACTGAGGTGATGCATTGACTCTGTATAAGCTCTTCACCTTCAGAAGCCACTGGAGCCTTACATTACTTTTGTTTCTTTTTCTTTGTAAGACATTTAAAATTTGCTTGATAATTTCTAATCCTTGCACACTGAATATCCTGCATAGTAATTATTGTTTAGCTCCTTCTAAAACTATATGTAAAAGAGCACTCACAAAAGTCATTTGCCAGTTGGGTTTTCTGTAGTCTTCTCCCATGCATTTGAAATGTTTCATCTTGTATGGTAAAGACCTTTACTGTAGCATTGCAATTATCTGTTATTGCAGATCTCATTTTCATTATCTTTGTTGCAGTCTATTTCAAAGTAGAGTGGAAATCTATTATGGAGAACTAGAATTCTTTTTCAGACACTCAAAACAATAGTCTAGTCATCTGCAGTATCAGTCACAACAAGCCACAAGACTAATTTTAGTTGCTTAGATATTCTTGAAAGTGAAATAACTTTCAAGTTACTATAGCATGGTGATTTGTTGAAGCAACTGACATTTCTTGAAAAGTTGTTTTTAACAACAGGAAAAGATAAGTGGTAAATTATTTGTATAGTACTTTTCTTGAATGACTATGTTTAAATGTAGCCACTACCAAGGTATCTTAATGGTGGTTTACACATGCAGCTCCCATTAGTGTAAATGGAGTTATGCATACAGTTATTCACACACTCACTGAGTCAAGTGGTGTGACTCATAGCTCTTTATCAGTCCTTACAGGCTCTTTGGGGTAAGCATTAATCTTGATTTTGCAAGTTAGCAATGGGCGTCCTGCAAGGTTTGGCTCTGGGTCTGTTTTCTTCCTAATTAGTGTCTAACTGCTGCTTTAAGTCATGTGATAGTCCTAGCACTGTTTCAGTGCCGGTGACATTCCTATATATTATATGCTCATTGTCCAGATTTTTCTGAAAATATCATCCATGCATCCTATTTATGGCCTTTCTGGGTGCAATTCAGACCGGGGAGGCTGGAGTTGTGTGACTCCTGCCTTGCAACCTTGGGTGCCTTACAATGCCTTGCTGCTGTAGCTCCTACCTGGGCCACTCACAAACAGAAACTCAGGGTGGGACCTGCATGCTGGCAGGCTGTGTATAGCTGCAGCTCTGATCCAGCAACTCTGACCCCAGAAGTCTGTCAGCAAACACCAGCCACTCTTGGGATCACCCTGTAAGTAATGACTGAGGCTGATGGGATCCAAACTCCCAGTCCCAAATTTTCTCTGAAAAACATGTGTTCTGCACTGTCCAGCTCTCTCCTGGCCAGTTCAGATATTTTGGGTCCGTTGACCTTTTAAGGGAACAATATACAACAACTTGGGTCAGGAGCAACTTGGCTGAAAGGGAGCTGGCAAAGCCATGGCTTTATCCCTCTTTGTGTTGGCCTGCAGACAAGGGGGCAAAGGGAATGTGTTTTAAAGGGGTACAGCAGATTATGCTTATTTCTGTGTAGATAGGTGCCTAAATCCAAGCTGCAGGGAGGCCCCTATCCCATTTTAACAAGAAGTCAGTGAAGGGCAGGGACGGCACATCCTCAAAACTTTTAGCCCTGTGGTTAAGGTACTTACCTGGGATGTGGGTGACCTCTGGTTCAAGTCCTCCATCTGCCTGAGGGGGAGAAGGAATTTGTATAAATAAATGCTCATTGGGCCAGAGAAAAAATTACAATGACTCATTAGCCCAATGGTAAGGGCATTCACCTGGAAGATTGGAGACTCAAGTCTAATATCTGTGTTTATTTATACAAAGTGGAACAGCTTCAACAGGAGAGATTATGAAAGAATGTCTTAGAGCTGGATTGGGTTCCACAGGAGAGGTGGGGGAACAGTTTGTTAATCCTGTTGGGGCTTGGACACCAAGCAGCTCAGCAGTGTTAGGACTTAAGTAGCAGTGCACATGTGCACCACCAGAAATTTAGGCACTGAGGGAATTTACTGATGGAAACTTAGGTACCTATGGACTTTAGGTGTGTACAGGGTTAGGTGGCTGCTATGCAGGAGTTTTGAGGATCTACATTTTGGACATAGGTGCCTAAAGTGGCAGTTGGATGTCTAAATCTTTGTGGATCTAGCCCATCGTTTTTTCCCTAGTTGTTATTCTTTAAAGTTCTATCTTCCTACCGCACATCCTTCCATTTGTGACAATGTTAGTATATTTTTTTTATGATGGCCTATCATTTGCAACTCATATTAATAACAACTGCCAGACTTTGTATCCCCCACATGTCTAACATTTCAAATATTACCTCTTTGGTTCTCACTGTAGTGTTTTCCTCACCTTTACCATTATAACAAGCATCTTGCTGACCTTTCAGATTTTTCTGTTCTGCCCAGGATCTACTCAGAATTTTACTGCTTGTTTAACTTGTTACAGTCTCCTTCATTCCCACATTAGCCTTCCATTCGGGAGTTTACATTGGTTACTTCTGAAGCTGACAAGTAAGTTCAAAATATTATTCACATTTAAGGCTCTTAAACTCTTAGCTGCTTTGATACTTATAGAATCTGATTTATGTTTTGGTTCCCTTTTGAAGTTTGCATTCAGTTTCTGATTTCTCAACTTCCTCCTGTCTTGCCATTTGTTTTGACACGCTATCTTGCCTTTGCTAACTCTATCCTGCTTTGTTGAACATCTCTCCCTTTATTAGACCTTTGCTCTTTGTTTTTTAGTGTGTTTTATGTGAGTTTAAGTGACACATTAACATCCCTTTTTTTAATCCACAGAATTAATACAGTACAGATGGAAGGAGTGTGGCTCTGTCCTGACCTGGAGGGACCAGCATGACAGGCAAGAGGGCAAGTCACTGCTCCTATTCATTCAGTCCCTAGAGTATTTGTTGCAATTGTCAGGAAGGGTGTCAACTGTGAGGGAGACTTTTTGTGGACTCACATCTGCTAGGACCACCAACTCAGTTCCAATGGGCTCCAAAACATCTGTGCCACATACTCACAAAGCGAATTTGCCTTAATTTGACATTAATAAACTGATATTTAATTCAAGATGTCCCCCTGGGCTTTAAAGTCCATAATACTAAATCACAATCCTTCATTGGTCCCACCAAAATGCACAGTCAGCATTAAGTCCTGATTAGGCTAGGCATCTTGGATTAAGAGAGGAAAGATCCTTCCCACATGTCCCATTTTCACCCAGAACTGGCTCTTGGAAGTAGCAGCCAGCTCTTTTAATCTCACATGCTGGGCCCAGGTGGGGCAGCATAAGCCTGGTACACCCTGTCACAAGCTGGTGGACTTCCATTTCATGCTGTCAAACTGGTCAAAATTGAAATGCGTGATCTAGAGTTTAAAATACTGTTTAACCCATTCTTGAATTCTCCTATTTTCAATAGGATTAGGCATCCACTCTGAGCAAAATAAGAACTATCTGTACCCATTACCTGAAATGAACATTTTGTGCAGGTTTGAGCAGCCCTGTCCAGATTTCTGTCACTTAAAATGTAACAGGCAGGCAGTTTCCAGTCTGCAAGGAGAGGCCTGTAGTAGTGGCATGAACAAGCCCCCCCTCTCCCCATGCTAAACTGGACCACTCTTCTTCAAATTAAAGCTGCAGTCTGGTGCTTCCTGGGAACAAACTCAGGTTGCACCATGTTTTCTGAAAATCCACAGCCATTTAAATGTCACATACGATGGAATTTCATCAGCTGTGGCGTGCTTTGAGGCACCAGTTATGGGAAAGCCCCAGAATACAGCTACATTTGGAAAGAACTGCTCAGAGGGGCTTTGCAGGAGCGGGATTCTGGGTCCATTGAGTAGACAACAAACAAAACATCCTCCTCCACAAACCAAAATCCTGCCCCACAAACCAAAACCTGCCCAACCACATATCTGACAGGGGTAATGAATCCCTATCACTTTCTTGTAGCACTGAATATGAAACGTAATTATGTTATTCCTGAAATTTACACTTTCATCACATACCAGAACTTTCCCAGGCTCCTCCTGCTTGTATTCTCGCTGCAGATTTAACCTCTGTCCCTCTCCTCCTTTGTTCTGCATAAATAAAATTACTATTTAACTATAGTTATAGGTCAAGATGACTCACTGGTTTCAGCACCTGTCCACATTTATTTAGATTTAACATTAAAAACAAACAAACAGACTACAACAAAAACATTGCAGGGTGCCACTCACCTCTTGCACACCTCCTGCTGCTGCTTCCAGTACTGCAGGCCTTTTTTCTGTTCCTGATGCCCTCTGTAGGTTGTCAGCCTCGTTAGGCATGCCTTCAGTGGTTCAGCCCTCTGGACAAATCACACAGTCAATATGAATTAATGAATGAACAAATGAACCCCTTCTGGAGTTACAAAGGTCCAGCCCTTGTTAATGACTTCAGCCCTGTCTCTAGGCCCTTTTATCTAATTCCTTTTCTTGGGCTTTTAAACTAGCCATGTCCCCTTTCCAGGGCTTAGGCCACAC
This sequence comes from Emydura macquarii macquarii, assembly GCF_026122565.2. Lineage (NCBI taxonomy): Eukaryota > Metazoa > Chordata > Testudines > Chelidae > Emydura > Emydura macquarii. The sequence continues at coordinate 39,796,555 of NW_027132610.1, read as the reverse complement.
CAGCACTGGCTGGCAGAGGGACCTGGGCCTGCCCACTACTCCAGGTCCCAACCCAGGAACCCTATACACAGCAGTCACCTACTATTCCCTTTAGTTTGCTGCTGCTATTCCCTGGGCCTTTTCCCACATAACCCCCTTCTCTTCACCCTTCCCTCAGGGCTGAAGATCTCAGAGTCTCTTCCTCCTCGCTGAATGCCAAAATACCATCAGAACCCTCTTTCTGGCTTTGTCTCGAGCCCCTGTGCCCTGCAAGGAGCACCCTTCCTAGATCCTCTGGTCCCAACCAGGGACTAACTTGCTCAGCCACTGCAGCTCTTTTTATCTGAGTCTGCTGGGCAGTGACTGGCTGCTTCCAAACAGCTTTTCTAGGCATGTCTGGAGGACCTACCTTCACGGCTCTTTTCCTGGGGCTATCTGTGGGAGGAGCACAGAGCCTCCAGCAGGGGATCATGACAGCCTGCTACACCCCATCACAACAACAAACACACATAGTCATAACACAGAAGCTCTGAGAACTCTGCCTCCTAACTTACAATAACAACAACCATCCACTGGAATAAATATTAATACAAAATAAATTAACTCTGCCAGACAACAACGTAGAATAATTGCATGGCGATAACAGATTACCTCAGTCAGCTGACAAAATAGTTGAAAAACTCCAGAAAATTCTCTCACCCCAAGTCATAACAAGTAACATATCCTCCTATCCTTCTCCATCAACATCTGGTTATCTTATGGTCTCAAGGAGGATTTGTCAAATTGATTCACTTGGCCTATGAAATCCTAAAGATATAAGCTGTTGTTCAATAGGTTTAGGACTTTTCTGAACAGAATTATTGCCTTTCACTAATGCTGTGATGAGTACCATTGTTTTTAGGGTCACATGGCTATTCAGTTAGGTTTAGAACAAGCTGAATTTGTTGCCTGTTTCTTGTGAATACCTTAATCAGTCTCAGCCATTAAGGATCTCATGGTGCTGCTAAGTCCAGTGATAACAGGTTGCGTTTACTATTTTTCCTCAATCAATTTTATCAGGAGTGTGTCTTCTGATTAAAATTGCTAGTAAGTTTTTTGCTACATGCTGACAGTTAAAGAAGTTTGAAAAAGACCTTTTATAATATGAACAACCATACTGGGTCAAACCTGTTGTCCATGTAGCCTAGTATCCTGTCTTCTGACAGTGGCCAGTTGTGACATTCCCTTCTGCAATCTGGACTGGTATATCATTGTGACACCCCAATCCCTCACTCCTGGAGCCCATCTTGCACTTGCTCTGCAGTGTGAACCACCCACTCCTGGGTCAGCTCACTCAGTCTCCTGCAAGCAAGCGGTTCATACCTTAGTGAATGAGTGCTTTTGGCCAGCCACTCATGGGATTCTGCAATGGAATGACTCCAAGTCAATATCCCCAGTCCCAGATGCAACCCTAGGAACTGCCATTTTACAGAGTTCAGTTCTGCCCACTGTACTCTGCAAGCTCATTGGTTAGTCAGTTTATCAAAGAAATTGATATTCACCAGCTCTGTCACTCTAAACCAAGTCTTTACAAAAACCCAAACCAACAGCACTACTTTAGATAAAACAAAAAATTAAGTTTATTAAGTACAGAAAGATGTTAAGTGATTATAAGCCAGAATAATTAGTCAGATTTGATCTGGAAGAAATAAAAGCAGATTGCATTGTACACTAAATGTAACACTTTTAGTAGCCTTACAGTCTTAGATGGTTCTTACCACAGGCTGGGTGGTAGGCCCCGCAACCAGGCTCCCCCTTATGAGCAGTTTGTCTTGATATTGTCTTATAGGTGGATTGCAAGAGAGAGCTCCAGAGACCAAAATGCCTCTAACTTTAACAGATTCCCTTGCCACCCCTTGGGGTCAGGTGATCGGCAATGTCTGGCATGGCTTCCTCCACTTGAGTCAAATGTGCATCATCAGATGCTCAGGCCAGTCCATTGTTCCTGTATGCATGCCTCAGCCAGGTGTGAACTCTCACTCTGCTTTGTGTTTGCCTGGATCTATTCAAGCCATGTGAGACACATTTGGGAATATTACATAGCAGCGCTTCATAACAATACATATGACATTGCAGGAAATATACTAGCATAACAATAATGTTCATTATGTTATGAGCCTTCCAAAAACACCTTACATGACATACTTTGCATTAGACAATACACAGTTACACTATAAGGGTGAACATGAATGCTACACAAATCACATCATAAAGGTGTATATAGGGTGCAGCATGTCACACCATTGCCAGAGACTTCAGAGGGAATGAACAGAACAGGGCAGTTTCAAGTGATCCATCCCCTGTCATCTGGTCCCAGCTTCTGGCAGTTAGAAGTACACCTGGAGCATGGGATTGTGTCCCTGATCATCTTGGCTAATAGTCACTAATGGACCTATCCTCAATGAATTTATCTAATTCTATTTTGAACACAGTTATGCTTTTGGCCTTCACAACAATCCCTGGCAATGAGTTCCACAGGTTGAATGTGCATTGTGTGAAGAATTACTTCCTTTTATTTGTTTTAAACTGCTGTCTATTAATTTCTTTGGGTGATCCCTAGTTCTTGTGTAATGTGAAGGGGTAAATAACACTTTCTTATCACTTTTTCCACACCATTCATGATTTTATAGATCTCTATTATAATCCCTCTTAGTCATCTCTCATCTAAACTGACCAATTCCAGTCTTTTAAAGCTCTCCTCATGAGGAAGCTGTTCCACACCCCTAATAATTTTTGTTGCCCTTCTCTGTACTTTTTCCAATTCTAATATAAACATGGAATCTCTCAGCCCACATGCTTAAGCAGGGCCATTTATGACAGAGATTCATCTCAAAGTTTGGCAGTGTTGTTCTGATCTGTTGAATCTTAAGGAGCTGAATTGGGCTTTCTCTGGTGACTGATGTGGGCTTTGTCTCATAGTTCCTCAGATATAATATGGTATTTTTTGTTGTATAATTTTCTTAGAAATATCTGTTGCTCCCTCTGCCAATCCCTTCTCTTGTGGTTTGACATGACTTGTTCTTAGTTAATCCATGCTGGCTGCTAGTGATTATCCCTTTATCTTTCAGGTATTCACAAATTGAATGTTTTATACATTGCTTTAGTAGCTTCCCAGGTATTGAAGTCAGGCTGACTGGTCTATAGTTCCCCATTTCCTCCTATTTCCCCTTTTAAAGATGGGCACTAGCCCTTCTCCAGTCTTCCGGAACCTCTCCCGTCATCCCTGAGTTTGTAAATATTGTTGCCAGTGGCTCTGAGATTTCTTCAGCTAATTCTTCCAGTTCCCTTGTGTGAATAGCATCTGGCCCTGCTGATTTGAATTCATTCAGATTGGTCAGAAGGTCTCTGACGTATTCTTTAATTATCCTGAGCTGCATCCCTTTCCCTTTATTGTGTATGGTAACTTCACTAGTAGTCCAGTCACAGTTATTTTTTGTGAGAAGACTAAAGCAAAGTAGGCATTGAGCAGCTCTGCGTTCCTATAATCTCCTGTTACAGCTCACCATCTTCATTGAATAGCACACCTGCACCGTCCTTGAACTTTCTTTTTTGTTTGGCATATGTGATGAACCCCTTCTTGTTGTCTCTAACATTTCTTGCCAGCTGAAACTTTTCTTTGCCTTGGCTTTCCTGATTTTGTCCCTACACGCTCATGCTATTCCCATGTATACTTCCTTTGTGAGATGCCTCTCCTTCCATTTCCTGTATGTATCCCTTTTGGTTTTTAGATAGCTAAAAATCTCCTTGTGCAGCCACATTGGCCTCCTGTGGCTCTTCTTATTTTTCCTTTGCATTGGAATAGTTTGAGCCTCTAGTATTATATCTATTAAGAACTGTCATCTCACTTCGGCTCCTTTTCTTCCTAACTGGTCTTTCCATGGGACCTTGCCTATTTCTCTGAGTTGGTTAGAATCCACCTTTTTGAAGTCCAGTATTCTTGTTTTGCTGTTATCATGTTCTCCTTTCCATAGGAACTTGAATTCTATCAGATCATGATCACTTCCTACCAAGTTCCAGACCACCTTCATATTCGCAATTATTTCATCTCTGTTGGTCAAAACCAGATCCAAAATGGACAACCCCCTAGTTGTTTCCTTAACTTTCTGAATCAGAAAGCTGTCCCCTACGCAAGCTAAGAATTTACAGGATGTATTATGTTTTGCTGCAATAGTCTTCCAACAGATATAAGGGAAGTTAAAATCCCCTATTAATACAAGCTCATGTGTTTGTTTCTTCTGGAATGTCAAATAAAAGAGATGCCTCGAAACTTTTGTGATGACCTTTTGCGGGTCTAGGGAAAAATAGAATTTTGACAAATCCAAAAATACTTTTCAATAGCTACCATATATGTATGTCTTTTCTTCATACTAGGTTCTAAGAAATGTTTGCATAGTCACTCCCATCCACCCTCCCCCAAAATACCCAGATCTTTTAATCAAAACCACAATACTTTAAATTTAACTAAAACTTTGAAAATGAAACCTGTATCTTATTTTGTGAATCATAAAATCACAGAAATGTAGGGCTGGAAGGGACCTCAAGTATTCATTTATTCCATCACCCAGCAATGAGGCAGGACCAAGTGTACCTAAACCATCTCTGACAGATGTTTGTCTAACCTGTTCTTAAAAACTTCTAATGACTGTGATTCCACAACCTCCCTTGGTAATCTATTCCAGTACTTCACTGTCCTTATAATTAGAAAGTTTTTCTTAAAGTCTAACGCTTGCAGCAGATTAAGCTGATTGCTTCTGGTGCTACCCTCGGTGGATGGAAAGAACAATTGATCATTGTTCTCTTTATTACAGCCCTTTACATATTTGAAGACTGTTATCAGGCCCTAGCTCAGTCTCCTTTTTTCAAGACTAAACATACCCACTTTTAAAAACGTTTCCTCATAGAATGTTTTTACTAGTGCAAAATGTCTTGCTTTAAAATGATACTTATTTAGAGATTTTGATTGTATATAGATTTTGCATGTGAAATGTGGTATTCAAGCTGATAATCACTACTAATAAAATGTATTGACACTTCATGTATATTGAGATGACACTATATCCCTGAGGTGACTAAAACATTGTGTTTTATGCTCAGATCAGTTCCATATATTATGCTTTGTAACATGACTGTCAAATATTTTCTTTGGACTGATCATGCATGAAAGACTGAAATCTTTTACATCAGCAAGTATAGTCTCTTCAGAATGTTTGTCGTAGCACTGCCTCTTTCTCAAGTGTAATTGTGACCTTCCTGTCTCTCCCACCAACAGACTCCCTTGAATAAAGAGAGAAGGAAGGGAAAAACAAATGCCTTGTAATTTCCTATTTTGGAAGTGGGGGAGTTAACGCCGCTTTTTTCCTCTTGCACAACCAGCCAATGCCCTGTTAGAGACTGCAGTTCTCCCTCCATCTTTAGTGCTGATTTTTGTAGCTAGTCTTTGTTCTATTTATGATACATTCTGACAAGGTCAGCATATGAAATTGCTAAGCTTCTCCTTAACGGGATGCAGCAAAACAACATGGAACAGAGAGAGGACAGTTACTTCCCTATTAAACGCAGAGGCTTGGAATTGTCTGGAGATCTCTATTGCTATTTGAGTAATCTATGGAACAAAGGCTAGAAGTACTAATCTAATTTCTGCAGTGATACTGGTAAATCATTTTAAAATCTTCACATACAGTTGTCTTGCTCAGAAACATGTATATGAAAAAATGTAATCCAATTTTATTTTGCTGCTATATATGATTGTTTGCAGTTCAGCTGCAGAACATTTCCTATCCAAAGAGAACACAGAATCCAAAACAACTTAACATTGTTGCTACATGTAAATCTGATGCAAATGACAGAGCAATGAATATAGTATGTATTTTCCCTGCTTATTTCTTATTTATTTCCTTTATCATTTGCCTGTGAAAATATATTACGGATCTCCATTTTCAGACAGCTTCTCTAACTATGGCCATAATAGGGAGGACAGGAAGGAAGACCAATACATTAATTTTATTTTTGTTTTCTTTTAGAACTTTTTCAAACATAGTGTTACACGGATAGTTCCTAAGCGACTCCAAATCTGACATGGCAAAACATATTCTTACAAAACTATACAAACTCTATTTTATTCCATTTGAACAGAGCAAGCAGAATGAAAAGCCAACGTTTGGCACCTTCTGGGTCTTTGACAAAGGCTCAAATACTGGCTTTTTGTTCTCTATTGCTGTTCTATTGCAAAAGAATAAAATATCAATCATGCATTTCTCTAAATATAACTTGATTGTGCTCTTTTGACATTTCAGCTTTGGTGAATGGTAGCCTGAGTTTTCATTTTCCTCTAGAGCTTAAATGATGTAACTTTTCATGGGCCCCTCACTACTGGAGTCTTCTTAAGAATCATTGGAAGGTTTTGAGCTTTATGAACATCTTATTTTTTAATATTGTTTAACAAATGGTTTTCCTGTGAAAAAACCCAGAGGCATTTCTGAAGACTCCATAGACAACAGTTGCCTGTGTGCTGGGTTGCCATAAAGACCTTACTTAGATTGTGGGAAATTGTGGTTTAAAACAATTGTTTTAGCTAATCCCATTTGCAATGTCACTTGAGTCCTGGTGTAGTTGCAGTTTAATTCCTTGACACCCATATTTGCTGGGCATGTTTGACCCTAATGGGGCGCTAAGGATCAATGCTGACCGGCTAACACAGGTTTCAAAGTGTTAAATTGCACTCAGCATGGGGACTTAAGTAGTACAGTGGATGTCACTTAATAGCAATCCTGATATTAACAACTTACTGTTAATAGCAACATTTTGCTGGGAACCAATCCTGTCCCATTGACTTTGGATACTGGCAACAGAAATGCTGATTATTGACAAATTTTTGATGTGCCGTCCTTGGCTGCAGCCCTGCAAACCTGCCTGTGGCTGGGTGGAGAGGGAGGCTGCATGGCTGGATACCAGGACTTTCCACTAGAAGCAGGATGCAGGAGCCCATCAGGCTGCACAGTGCCTCTCTGGCTCTCCAGGTTGCTTCCTGCCCTGGCACTGTGGACCAGGCTTCGCATATCCCAATGCTTCATTCCCTGGCTGCAGCCCCACAAAGTTGCCTGCAGGGGTTGTAGTCGGAGAAGGAGGCACTGGGATGTGCTGAGCACCAGCTGTAGACAGATTTGCAGGCCTGAAATCATGGAAGAAAATGCTGGAACATGGTGAGCACCAGCTGCAGGCATGCCTAGCACTACTTGCAGACTGGTTTGGAAGTCAATGTTTGTACCCTGCCCGCAACCTGCCCTCGTGACCTCTCCTCGCAGCCAGAGGCAGGTTTGCAGGGCTATGGAGAAAAATAGCATGCACGTCCCAGCACTTCCTTTCCTGGCAGCAGCCAGGAAACCTGCCTTCTGTTTATTGGCAACTGGTGGATAATAGAAACATTTTTCTGGGAATTGAGAGGCACTAATAGGTGGATTCTACTTATTTTAAATGGGGTGTTAGATAACAATTTAAAGTACTCATTGCTTTTAAAAATCTTCTGGCACTTGTGGGTGCTGAAAACTTTTGAAAATATGACCCTTAAGTGCTAATACCATGAGTACCCCTACAATATAGGTCAATTACTGACTTTGTAGCTCTGAAGAAAGTAGACATTTTCTACTGTCTTTTTCTAGTATGAGATTCCCTCACACAAATCTGTTTTGGTTTGGAACACAGACCGCATATTCTTTCAAGTTTGTTTATCCTTTTTAGTTACATAGCTCCACTGTATCCATGACACAAATGCCTGGAAAAGGAAAATACCTTAATGTTATCATCTGAACTAATCAAATTCTTAAATGTGGCTAGCAAGTCTTATCCCTTAAGACTATGCTTTACTGTGACATTATCACTACCTCATATGATGTAGAATGTTTTTGGAGGCAAAGAGTGAAAAAATCAGAAGCCAGAGATTTACGTACAAATCTTCAAATTACCTTTACTAATCGTAGGTGAGTGTAAACATTAGATTGATGATCACTTCAGATTTTTGCGCACACGGCTTCATGCCTGGGCTGAACTTTCCTGCATCTGATTTTCATGCAAAACCTTTGAAGTTAGTTCCAAATTTCTTCTACTTTCTGTCACTAACAGCAGCAACTTAAACAAGAAGTCAAATACCATCTCTTTACTTACTTAAAAATTCCTAATAAAGCTAACTATATTTTGTTCAAAATTAAATTCAGTAGCGCTTGAATTGAGATCTTTCCTTATATTTTTGGTCTTTCCCCTCACAGATGAAAAGTGTTCAGTAGGGATGCTATATTACTATGTGCACAAGGAAGCACAGTTAACCTGTGGAACTCCTTTGCCAGAGGAGGTTGTGCAGGCCAAGACTATAACAGGGTTCAAAAAAGAACTAGATAAGTTCATGAAGGACAGGTCCATTAATGGCTATTAGCCTGGATAGGCAGGGATTGCTGTTTGCCAGAGGCTGGGAATGGCCAATGGGATGGATCACTTGATGATCACATGTTTTATTAATTCCCTCTGAAGCACCTGGCATTGGCCAATGTCAGAAGACAGGATATTGTGCTAGATGGACCATTGGTCTGCCCCCAGTATGGCTGTTCTTATGTTCCAAGCACAAAATAAATATGAAATAGAGCTTAGCTCTTTTTGTTCAAAAGCATCCCCACTGAGACAATGGAATCTGGAAAACTCCCAGCAGAGAAGACTGGCTGAAACAGATTTATATATTTTTATGGAGATGGATAACACTTTTGCTTGGCTAGGAAGCCAGAACAATTTTACGTAGTCCAGCTGCTCTTTCTAAATGCTAACAGTATATCTCTGTTTATGACAGGACGCAATTCTATTCTGTTTCTTCTAATCTGGTTTGCATGTATCTTTTACTTCAGTAATAATTCTGTGCACAGAGTACAATACACCGGATAGCAGTAGTAGTCTAGAACTTGTTTAATTTGCCTTCACAGATAATGGCCCTGCTGGCCAGGATTAGTGGAGCTCATTGTGCACTAGCCCCACACTCTTGCCATTTTAAATATGCCTTCACTACAATGGATAGGACACAGAAGGGCTGGTTTAGTTACCGCCTCAAGGAGCAGAGCAAAGGAGATTTGAGAGGGGCTAAGAATCTGGCCCTCAAAATTCATAATTATTATCTACTATCTTCCATTCGAAAGGATAAGATGTTACATAAGATGTTACATAACATCCTAAAATGTTTCATAAGAAAACACTGGAGTTTTTCTTTTGGGTCTGAAATAATCATTTCTTCCAAATAACTCAAATTACTGCAGATGTTTCAAAGTCAATTACTTAAATCAAAGACAAAATCTCCAATGTTTTAAGGCTACAAAAGTAAAAATTCCAGTGCCTTTTATAATTGCAAAACATTTGAAAAGATATATTTTTACTCAAGACTTTGGTAAATATGCATAAGGGACTAAATTCAGAGGCAGACTAAATGATGGTGTAAACTACACAATGTGGAGTCACTTTAAGCTGGTATAATTTATTCACTGAAAGGCCAGAAAGGAGGGTTATAGCATTTGACGGTGATGGGTATATCACAGAGATATAGAACCCTATTCTGTCAACCTCACTTGCATCTCACTCCAAAAGTAATCACGGTGCAGTCGACATGTAAAAGACTGGAAAAATTAGGTATGTAATAATAGTAGCTAGAAAAAGCAACCACCAGGAAAGCATCAAGAAGGTGCAAGGTAAAGAAATACGCTGGGCAACCTTATCAAAACCTAGACAGATACAAAACATCCCCTTCTACTTTATCTTATACCTTCTTACTCTCTTGGTTTCTTTTCTTGCTGCAACCTTGTTCTTTTACCCTTTTGGGATGTAAATTACACCATCTCTTTATACATTTACTTGGGATGTGAATTTGATCCTAAGTTTTGTATCTGCCTACATCAATAAACAAGTTATATAAAGTTTTCTGATGAAAACCTTGAACTGACAGTGGCTTTGCCAGTTTGTTGAAACCACCAATCCTTGACCTCTGTAAATATCTGGTGGACTGTGGATGTGGAGGAGAAAGAGAAGCTGAATGTGTGCTACCTGACTTTTTGGTTCTTTTCTCCTCTTTACTTGCCGCTGTTGTCGATTGAAGAAAGGGAGCTTTTCTAATGGCTTTGCCAAAACTCAGAATGGGACACTGTTCATTTTTCACCCTGCCTTTCTAGTTTACCAAATGCTTTCCTAGAGCACAGTTATATAATAATATTTGCCCATAAATCTCATATCATTTTACATAGGGCTTATTCACACTGACCGCGCGATTCGGCGGCAGTCGACGGGAGTTACGCAAACTACGCAGAGTCGACTGCTCAGCTTCCCTTCTGCGCGCTATTCACATTGCACTGAGATGACGGGAACAGCGTTCCCGTCGGCTCAGCACTATGCTACTTGAGGGGGTGGACTTACACAGTCGACTTAATGATCGATTGAGTGGGTCTATACTGACCGCTCAATCGATCCTGAAAGATCGATCTGCCAGTGGCAATTTTGCCGCCGTCAGTGTAAACGTAGTCATAATGTCATTATGCCCATTTTACAGATGGGGAAATTTAAGACACTGAAGTCTAAAGCTTCTTGCTTTTAGTCACATGGTCAGTGGTCTATAAGGTACTGATATATAATCCACATAAAAAATTAGTTAGCTTAGAATGGTGGGGCCAGATCTTTGGCTATGTTTGAGAAGCATTCAGGGTAGGTCAAGGTAAGGAATGAGAAGATGGCATAAATCTAAGCTTTACACTTCACTGACCTTAGACCTGCTCTGTGCGAATGCTGTCCCTAGGTGTGAGTGGCTGCTCTAAGTTATGCATTTTCCAACAGCTCCAAGGAGCCAAAATGGTAGCCAGAGATCTGTGGAGAATAAGGAAGTCCTAGCCATGCCCGTTTTGTTCTGGCTAGACCACTACACCAGCAGGAGATGGGGGATGGTGTAGGACAGCTACACTGCTTGTACACCAACAGAGTATCCCCCGACATTAGGCAGCACCACCTTAGAATATCTGGACCATGCTGCTACATCACACATGCCACCAACACAAACTGTATAAACCAAGTAAATAAGTAGTTATGTCACTGAACACCCCAGCAGTTGTACATAGGAATAGCTCCTATTGATTCATCACTAGCTGAGGTTCTGCCCCCCATGCTTCCCCTAGCCCATCAACACCACACTCCTTGATTCCCCTTCTCAGGCTCAGCTATTTTTTCTTCCACCACCAATAGCCTTCATATCTCCACCTTCATTCTGAGGAACTAATGGGCACCCTGGAACAACAACCATGTCTATTTATTTTGATGACTAACATAGGGTTGCTGTAGTTTTCAGAACTACAGTATAATTCTGTACATAGTCTTGTACTGATGTGTGTAAGGAAATGAGGTATGGTAACCACTGTTCAGTGTGTCCCCCTTTCTTTCCTAGGTTCAATTCCTGAGTCAAATACAAACTTCCTGTGTGAACTTGGATAAATCGTTTTATCTAAACCGTACCTCAGTTTCCCATCTGTAAAATGGGAATGATTCTCCTCTAACTCATAGTAGTGTTAAGATAAAATTCTAATTGTGTGGCATTCTCAGGGGATAAGAGCATATAAGTAACACAGGATACATGTGCCACAGGAAGTTAATCAGATGGAGAAGTGGCTTGTGTGGCAGAGCTTCAAGCTCTTGGTCCTCTTGCTATTGATAAGGCCTGAGATAGAGATGGAGGGGGGAAGGAGACAGTCACAGCCCATATTGTGCAGGACAAGGATCTAGTTCCACAAAAAGAACTTAGACTCAGCATTGCAATACCTAATGTTGAGGTGTCCTGCCATTTAGTGGAATCCACAGCCCTGAGTTAGGTACCCAGGCTCCCTGTACAATCCATGGGGAGAGTTAGGCCCCTAAGAATGGGACTCACAAAAGCTAGCAAGCTGAGTGGGGAGGTGTCTAAGTTATCCAACAGGAAATGCGGAGAAGAGGGGTGAGACCTAAGCCTTGCCCCTCAAAGGGAGTTAGGCACCTAATGGGAAGCATCTCATTCTGTTTGGGATTCATACTTGTGAATCCTCTCCCAGACTTAGGTGCCTAAGCAAAGTCAATTCTTTCTTGCACAAAACCAAGGAAAAGGCAGTGCCATACTTCTACCAAATAGCGTAGTGGGTAGAGCACTCATTGAGGATGTGGGAGACCCAAGTTCAACTTCCTCCTCTTCCTGATATGGGGCCTCCCTTATCTCATGAGTGCCCTAATGACAGGGCTATATCATATCCTGGGGTGGTTGACTCTCAATTTCTCCTGTTGAAACTGTTCCACATTGTTTTAAAATAGTCATCAGAGTAGGGACTTGAATCCAGGCCTCTCCTGAGTGCCCTCCCCACCAGGCTATAGAGTCATTCTTGCGCTCTCTGGCCCAATGAGTATTTAAGTAGTTATACAAAATGGAACAACTTCAACAGGAGACATTAAGACGACCCCCCCCCCCCAATGCCAGATTACCCTTTATCCTAGTGGTTAAGTCACTCTCCTGGGATATGGGAAACTGGAATTCAAATCCCTACTCCAAATTGGGGAGAGGAGGAATTTAAACCTAGGCTTCCCACATAATGGGTGAGTGCACCAACAACTAAGCTATTGGATAAAATAGTACACGACAACTCTCATTTAGGGTGGAATGGGATTCAATTGGTGACCTCTGAGTCTACCTACTGGATCAGATGAGATAGGCAGGGGAACACCTAGTTGGTGACTTCTGCTGGGGCTTAAGTATGAGCTGGGTGCCAGGAATGAGCTGGCTTTGTGCATGCCCACCAGCAGAAACTTAAGTACCTACCGGGCTAGGCAGCAGCTGGGTGGGGTTTTGAGAATCTAAATGTTGTATTTAGGCACCTAAATCCTTTTGTGGATCTAGCCCTAGGAGCTTGTATCTCTGCTGCTCCCTGTAGCACTGGGAAAGGAAAATACATGACAGATCTGAAGAGTTATTTGATTTTTCTTGGCAGACATTAGTTCAGTCATGATTAATAAGAAGAATAGTCTCTTTTTGTATTTACTTTTAAAAGTAGCCTGTTGAGATGTTATGTAAAAGGGTGCATGTGGTTCTGAACTTTGGTGTTTGTGGTGACTGGTTGTTTAGGAACACAAAGAAAGTGAGCCTGTCATGACAAATGGGAAGATTTTAAAATGTGTCTGCTACAAAAATTAGTAAATGCATTTCTGAAAAAAATGTGGAAAATTCAATCATCTTCTGAGATTATTCTGATAGATTTTGAGATTAAATTCAATCATTAAAGTGTGAAAGAGGGACTTTATTCCTATTTTAAATGCAAGTTTCCCTGCAACCTGAACTATGGTGTTACTATATTGCCTCTGTAGTTCAATGTGAATATAAATTCTGGTCATTCTCATCGTCATTCTGCCAATCACCATTTCTGTGGTTTACAATGTTTAATAACTTGTAACCTATGTTCTCTTATTCTCATTTGCTGTTTCACTTTTCACATAGAGGAACAGTGAGATAATGATGGATCTTGTAGATACAAGCCACTTGTGAAATTAATGGACACACATGAGGGAAAGAAGAGAACTATCTTTGTGTTTGTGCGGTTACACATGAAAAATAAGTAATCCATATACACTCTGCATGTGGCAACCTGTGATCTAAGTGAGTCGCTTACATCCACAAAACCAAAGTGGATTGTATTTAAACAAATTGTAGATTCAAAGATTTGCTGCTCCCCTTTACCCAGGCCCCACAGCACCTTGCCTTCCCCAGCGAAAATACTCTTAAGCTCAGAGCTGACTGTTTTGCTGGTTGTGTGCTGGTTAATAACAAGACAAGGACTTTCTAATTAAACTAAACCAGCTTGTTGTTAAAGCAACTATTTAGAGAGCTACATCCCTGGACCATGTTGTGACAGCAGAGAGGATATCCCCTGAGCCAGAGAAGGTGCAGGTCATTGAGACATGGCCAACGCCCAACACAGTACAAGACATCTAGAGGTATATGGGGTTCGTTGGATACCATAGCTGTTTCATAAACGACTTTGCCAAGCTGTCTGTGCCCCTACACACCCTGTTACAAGAGCTCATCACTGGCAGGGTTGTACAGAAGGATCCTACTGTAAGCAGGGTCTGAATGGGAATGGACTCTCCCCTGCAGAGGAGGTACTTGCATGAGCACGCCCACCCTGCTTAGGTGCTCAGCATGATGGCACTGCTTTGCCCTTTTGGCTGGTCTTGGGTTACAAATCACTTTAGTGTTAAATGCAGGAGGAACAAAATGCTGTTCCCCTTATTGTATGAGCAAAGGGCAGCAGAACTATGCTTAGCCTGTTCTGATTGAAAGGTCACTATCATCTGAGCTGCACTGGCTAAGCAAGGGGCTCAGATGCCAGAGCTCTGTGAAGGTTGTTAGGTTGTGAAGGGGTGGGGACAGGTATTCCTGCCCGCCTCGGGCATGGTTTAACTTTCACCTCCCGCTGTAGAAAGATAGAGCTAGTTAAGATTCCATTAGGAGTCTTTGTTTTGTTAAGTGCTTGCTAGAGCTGAAATCATGTATGGCGGGACAGTGCTCCTACCCAGCTTCAGCGCTGAGGTTCCCCTACTAACGGCTAACAATCGCTAAGCGCTGAAAGTGCTAAGAATCAGAGAGCTGCATGGGATCTCAAGATACCAACCCGCAGAGGTCATTGTGGAGAAGCAGGTGGTAGCAGAAGGTGATGGTGTGCAACAGAGCGGCTGGCAGATCAGCTAGTGGAGCAGCTGATAGGACAGCGAGTGGTCCAGGGGCAGAGCGTCCTGCAGAGCAATGAGTGTCCAGCAGGGGTGGCTGGTGGAGGGGCCGGCAGGGTGACTGGCAGGGAGGCTGGAACATAGCCAGATGGTGGAGCAAGCAAGGTGCCTTCTTTCCCCTCCCCCCAACCAGGGTGGGAGGTGAACTCTGCAGCTGCACCTCTAAACTCTGGGTCTGTCCTGACTAAGGACAATGCCTACGAGTGGGGTGCTGTGAAAGGAGGGACACATTAAAGGAACTTCTTGTTGCTGGACTAAGAAACCTGAAGCAAAAGGAAACTGCCCCATGTACTCTACCTTCCAGCCGCCCTGCCAACCCCTCCACTAGCCACTCCTGCTAGGGCAGCTAGGGGCCACTGGCAGAGCGGCCTGCGGCGCAACGAACTGCGGTGCAAGCTACCAAAGGGCATTTGAATGCTTGAAGTCTGCCCTTGGTGAACTGACTTACCTGGACTGGTCTACCAGGACAAACACTCCCAATCAAAACTGGGATGCCAGTGACCAGGGTCTGGGGACTGTACTCTCCCAGGACCAGGCTGGGTGGGAGAGCACGATCCTGTATGCCAGCTAGAGACTGAATCAGTCAGAAAAAAATGATGAATGTTACAGCTCCTTCAAACTTGGCTCTGGCCTGGGAGATCACTGAGAAGGTTAAGGGCTACCTAGCAGGCACTTGCTTCACAGTATAAATGGACAACAACCCCCATGTGTAGATCAGCTCTGCCAAACTGGGAGAAAAGACGAATGTTGGCCATCAAGACTGGCCAGCTACACCTTCTCTGTGGAATTCTGGTCTGGCCAGAGCAACCCCAGCGCTGATGTCCTGTCCAGGCTGCCAACAATGCCAGAAACAGATGACCGCAAGGATTTAGAGATGTTACCATTGTGGCCACCCCCACTGAAGTGGTCTGGACATGCTGCCAGGCAGATGTTGTCACCACCGAGCCTCACGAGAAACCCCTGGAAGAGTTTGAAGAGGGTGAAGACCTCTGGATCCTGATCCAAGGCCTCAGCCCTGTTATTTGGAGAGTATTAGAGATTATCCAGCAAGATACTGGCTTTTCGCCACGGACTGGAGTGCTCTGCCCTCAGAAGCAACCCAGCTGCTGAAGCAGCAGGCCTAGCTATGTACGGAAGATGGCAGATTGGTATGTAAGACTCAAGACCCTGGGATTAATGAAAAAATCATCCCAGCTGCGGTGGGAAGGGGAGTACCACTCAAAAAGAAGGACGCAATTAATTCTGGCCCCTGGGAGGATTTGAGTGAATGAGTGGACAAGGCAGGGTGGGATGGGGGCCCAAGCCCAGAAGATTTGGAGAGGAAACAACAAAGAAGATGCCGGGCAGCAAGCCGCAGCCTGAGCTTGGACAGAGAGAGAGAGGCTGTACTGGGAACTGCATGAGGAGAGCTAGCTGCTCGCAACAGGGACTGTTATAAATGCACAGCCTGGAGCTGACAGGACAGCTTGGTTAATGCGACAAGACCCACCACGCTGAGCTCACAATGCACACCAGCATCAAAATGCATGGACAGGTTAGACCGACTCCCTGAAGGGGGTGGGGAATGGCAGTGTTGAAGGGCAGAGAGTCTGTGTGTGTCTAGCCAGGCATGGGCTGGTCGCAAGGGAGACTGTGTAGCCCCTGCTAGTGAGCCTGACCTAGGTCTACTCCTAGCTTTGCCTGGGTTAGATAAAAGTGTCATTCTCTTGTTGAGTGTGGTGCTTGTTCCAGGCGTTCAACTCTGATCTCCTGTAGGAGGGAGGGGTTGGTGTTGGTGTTTGTGCAGAGGTGCAAGGGAGATTTCAAAAATCAAAAGACAGATTAAAAAACCACAAGGTAATCTTAAAAAAAAAAAAAAAAAATCTCATGATGAAAATGTGCCCATACACAGTGATGAAGGTTGCCGTAGTAATTAATCATTTGGGTCCTGCTCCTGTAATTAGATCTGCATAGGCAGATTGCTAACTTCAGTGGGGCCCTGCACAGACACAAGGGTCTGCTCAAGCAGATCTGATTGTAGGATTGGAGCCACAATCCTTAAAGCGAACCCTACTTTTCAAATTTGGGTGTGTAATGGTGGCCAGCGACCAACACAATTATGGGGAAGGACTGCAAGTTACAATAGGGAAAGAACAGGTTAAAGAACATTTAGATAAATTAAATGTATTCAAATTGGCAAGGCCTGATGAAATTCATCCTAGGGAACTTACGGAAATAGCTGAAGCAATCTCAGCACCAATAGCAATTATGTTGGAAACCTCATGGAAGATGGGTGAGGTCCCAGAGGGTTAGAGAAGGGCAAACTTAGTACCTATCTTTAAAAAGAGGAACAAAGAGGACCTGGGAAATTATAGACCAGTCAGCCTAACTTGGATACTTGGAAAGATACTGGAACAAATTATTAAACAATCAATTGGTAAGCACCTAGAGAATAATAGGGTTATAAGGAATAGCCAGCATAGATTTTTCAAGAACAACTCATGCCAAACCAATCTAATTTCCTTCTTTGACAGGGTCACTGACCTAGTGCATAGGTAGAGAAGCAGTAGATGTTATATATCCTGAGTTTAATGAAGCTTTTGACCCAGTCCCACATGACATTCTTGTAAGCAAACTAGGGAAATGTGTTCTAGATGAAATTACTATAAGGTGGGTGTACAACTGGTTTAAAAAACATACTCAAAGAGTAGTTATTAATCGTTCGCTGTCAAATTGGGAGAATGTGTCTAGTGGGGTCCCAGAATGGGCAGTCCTGGGTCTGGTTTTAGTCAATATTTTCATTAATGACTTGAATAATGGAGTGGAGAGTATGCTTATAAAATTTGCGGATGACACCAAGCTGGGAAAGGTTGCAAGATCTTTGGAGGACAGGATTAGATTCAAAGTGACCTTGACAAATTGGAGAATCAGTCTGAATTCAACAAAATGAAACTCAGTAAAGGTAAGTGCAGAATACATTACTTAGGAAGGAAAAATCAAATGCACAACTACAGAAAAAGGAATAATTGACTCGGTGATAGCACTGCTAAAAAGGGTCTGGGGGTTATAGTTGATCACAAATTGAACATGAATCAGGAAGATTAAGAAGTTGCTAAAAAGATTAATACAATTCTGGGACATATTAACAGGAGTGTCATATGTAAGACATGGGAGGTGATTGTCCCAGTTTACACGGAGCTGGTGAGGCCTCAGCTGGAGTACTTTGTCCAGTTCTGGGTGGCACGCTTTAGGAAAGATGTGGAGAAATTGGATAGAACCCATGGGCTGTGTGTATAAGAGGCTTGGGGAGGCTAAGCCTCCCCAGAAAGGCTGGGCATGCAGGGGGCAAGAAACACCGGATGCGGTGTGGGTCACCTCCCTTTTGAGGTGTGCCGGCCCACTGCCTCAGCATCACCGTTGGAGGCTTCCTAGAAGTGGGGATCCACCGGTGTCCGGGCTGTGGCCCCTCCCTTGCTCCATCTCTTCTCCTGAGGCCCCCCATCTGCTGCTTGCTCCTCGTTGCCCCCTCTCTCGACACTGCCCCCTCCTGTTGCTCACCCTTAAAAATGACATGGCCATGGTCCCCTGGCCTCCCCTGTTCTGGCTCCCCTTAGCTGAGTTGTTCTGGCATCAGCACAGCAGGAGGAGAAGTCCCACAGCTGGGCCAGCCAGTGAGACTGGGCCCATCACTTTTAAAAGTGGTTCTGCCTTTCACTGGTACGGGGGTAGGGGACAATAGGGGGTATATAGAGCCCCTGGAATGGTGGAAAGGAGAAATGGGAGACCACACAATTCCTGGTATAAGAGATTGGGTGAGGGGGTTGCAGGGAGTCTCTGAAATTGAGGGGAATGGGAAGGTGGCACACAGGGAGCTTGTGGGGGAGAATGAATGGGCAGAAGAAGCCCCTGGATGTGCAATGAGCTCAGCCTACCAAAGCCACAAAGAATGCGACTCCCTAGTCACTGCTGCTATAATTTTAGTATATAAAAGTGAATTCTCTCCTTGACAGATCTGTAGTGTTTGGCAATCATTTGGTGCATTAGTCTGTTTTAACCTCATTGTGTAATATGGGATGAAGACCTAGAGTTTTGCAACAAACATATATTTGGGAATTGTGTTGGTTCTGAAACTTGCCTTCATCCAGTTTAAGAACAACTGTGCTACTTTAAATTACAGAGTAGGGGATGAGAGAACACTCTGGTTTTTAAGAAAACAGAATCCTCCATTTACTATTGCGGTCTGTTAAAAAAGGCTGAATTTGAAATACCATAGTTACATGTTCCGGGTCTCTTTGTTGGTGAAAATACCACAAGAGTGGTTGTTCCTGCAGTATTTTCAATGAAATATCATGGGAACAATCTGTTCCTGTGACATTTTTGGTTTGGACATCTGGTAGGAAAAATAGAATAAAGGAAGACAGGAAAGAGAAATGGCAAGAGGATTGTGTGCATGTGTGTGTGTTTGTGGGTGTGTGTATCAGGTAGGAAGATAAATAATCAGGGAGGAAGAAATGAGCAGGGTAGAGGAGGTGGGAGGGAAAGAAGAACAGAGGAAAAAAGAACAGAGGAAAAAAGCAGAGTAGAAACGGACTGTAGCGGTGGAAAAAGACAGAAACAAAGAATTTGCCAGGGAGAGTACAGAAGCAGAAAGGGAAAGAACTAAAATGATAAATTGTTGGATCAATTCCTCCAGTTTTGTCAGAAATTGAGTTTAGAACCTCTCCCTGCCAGAATGTTTCATAGTCTGAACCTGAACTCTGCTATGTACAAGACAGATCTCATGTAACTTCTGGTGAAGTGTCTTTGCGGCAAAGGATATCTGTGCTGCATGACACAGTTTTGAGAAGCCTTGAGGGTGATTCATGAATTTTGCTTTTGTACATAAGTGAATATTTATCAAGGCTTTATACTATTTTTAGACTGTTTGTATAAATACAGGAACTACCCCATTCTACATTATTATGGCAATAATAGTGGCCGTTTGGGGTAACACCCAAAAAAGCACTAAAACAGCCTGTGGCTAGCACAGCCCTTTTCTGTCTCCTAAGCACTGGTTCACATCTTCCTGCATTAATCATTTTGAACTATGTACTAGTGAACATTCGCTTGCCTTTAAGCTACACTCTTTCAGACTATGATGGTTCTGAGCATCAACCTGAGACTCAGTGGGATTTTTAATGACCAAAGTGTGGCCTTGCTTTTCTTTAGAGCCCTGGGCGTGGGACGGGAGTGGGGAGGGCGGAAGGAGGAGGAGGAAGTGAATGGGAACCTGCAGGACAGATGCTGGCAGAATGCCTCAAGCACTGAAGGGATCATGGGTATGGTACTCCTTACATCTCTTTTTTTAAAAAAAAGCTTCAGATAGTAATGTGTGTGTAAGGGTGGGGGACCCTTGACTACACCCCCAGCCTAGCTAGGCATGCCTGTTTAGGGGAATGGAGTGCAATTGGGTAGGCGAGCTGGTTCCACTGTCTAGTACTCTGAGCAGGGTTACAGATTGTGTTTGTGAAAACACCCTGTGCTCTTAGTACACTACATCTTCTACCATTGCTATCACAGTGGAGCTGCCCTAATGGAGAATTATGCATCTGATTTTTCCTAGTGAGGATGCATTTTAGGAAGTTGACTCATTGCTGACAAAGGTCCCTCGACTTGGTGCTGAAAATGGGTTTACCTGCAATCACAGATAGGCCATAACCACTTATAGCAATGTTATAGGAAGTATTATTGAGACTGGGGGACCTTAGAATTCCAGGTGACAGAAACCCGCAGTTAGCTAAGATCCTGTGTAGTTTTATAGTTGCTTGAGACTTTGTCTCAGGAATCTTATGTGTAATAATTCAGCAAATGGTTTTGTCCCTCTACACAGGCAGTTGAACCATCTTCAGCACCCACTGTTGACAACCATTGTCAGCAATGAGCCATTTTCTTGCATAGGCAGAGCTTTTTGGTTTCACTTTCTATATTGAGTTCCCATTTCATTTGTTATTCTCTTTCTCAACCTATTCTTCTGATTTTTTTTTGTCAGAGGTATTGATGTGATTTTAACTAGATGTCTTAGCTTTTAATTTTGGCTCAGTGCTTAGGAACCAAAATTTTGCTCTCATGCCAGCTGTGTCTGACACATGTAGTATGTCTAAATATCAAGTTTTATTAAAATGAGGGAATGTGAAGAAAATATAGGGACAATAACTGGATAGCTATGATTTAAAATGGCATTAATTCTCCAAAACCTTATTGTTAATACAGATGAGTTCAAATGGTGGATCTCCAAATTTACTCAAATAAAAGACCTCTTAACTTCAGAGATTGTCAGATCAGGTCCAGGGTGATCAAAATTGAACACTATTCAAATAAAATCATACACCATGCTCACCTTGGGAGGTAGTGTGGCCTAATGGATAGATCACTGGACTAAGACTCATGAGATCTGGCTTTAGTTCTCAGTTTTTCCACAGAGTTGCTGGGTAACCGTATATAAGTGACTTCATTGCTCTGTGCCTCAGTTTCCCCATCTGTAAAATAGGCATAATGATGCTTACATCCTTTGTACGGTGCTTTGTGATCTATAGGACTTTTAATCTGTATAAAGATAGTATTTTGGTTTCATCCAGATTAATCAATTTATCCATTAAACAGTCAGCTTTGGAGCCTGAGACAGAAGTCTTACAGGCGTCTAAATAAAAATAACCAAAAATGTAATGTAGAAAATCTACAGCAATTTACCCAAATAATTATCTGAGCAGGAAAATAATACTACTCTGACATATATTAAGCAAACATTTCAACAATAAACACCACCAATTAAAATGGACAGAAAATGTTGCTAGTCTTGTCTTGAAGAATGGTGTAGATCTACTGTTATCTGATGAGTCTCAAGGAGAAGGTCCTTCTAGAATGTATGGAAAAGGTCCTACCTTCTGCTCATGCTAGATTTCATGTTCAAGAGCTCCATTCTCATCTGTCTCAGTTTTCTTGACATTGTCTTAATTTTATTATTTTGTTTGTTCAATATTGGTAAAAGTTCTGATTTCTTCAGAACTCATTGACTTAAGCCTGGAGCACAGATGCAACACTTGAACCTATCCAGGTTCTTTGAATCCTGTTTTTGATCACTCTCACAGTACTTCTACAGTCACTTTAAAAGTACAGTAAAACCAGAAATACTTGACTTGAGCATGAACCCAAATTCCCTTTTATTATGTGATCTGTGGTGTTAGAGCCAATGAGAAATGCCCAGAAATTGCTAAGTCATTGCTCAGTGTATTTTTGTTCAAGTGCTAGATTGATGGACTGTACTTTCAGTGGAATTAAGGTAGGAAAAATATCTGTTTCCTTTTGCTGCCTAAATGCTATCCTACTTGAAAGAAAATAGGAAAAATATAGGAGACCATGTAGTATAATGGCAAAAAAAAAAAAAAAAAGGAAGAAAGCAGAGGGAGAAGAAAAGCAAAGAGGTTTATGTCAAAGCATTTGACTTTAAGAGTTGAGGAAGGAAGACAGCTTCATGTAAAGACCACAAAATATAATTAGATTGTATAGTGTACCAGTGAGAGATACAATTTCAAAATAGTGATCCAAAGAGATAGTGAATGTAAACTACACCACATTTCAAAAGTATTTATAGCACTAAAGGAGTAGCTCTTAATTTCTGTAGCTTTCAGAATCTGACAAATGTGATATTTTCACTCTTTCAAGGGAGGGGACAGCTCTGGATAAAAAAAGTTGTCTGAAATGAAAATTCAAAAGGAATGCTGAGAACTTACTCATGAAGTTTCCACTATTCTGTGCAGAAATAGCCTTTAAACGGGAGAATTTAGCCCCTTGAAGTAAATGGGAATTTTGCTTGAACATGACCTAGTAAAAATGACTAAAGGATGGGTTTATAGTGGTTTTAATCTTGGTTCATGGTAAGAGTGGATTTTGAGTAAAATAAATATTTTTGAAAAAGAACATAGAAGAGTTCTCTGTTAAAAATAGCAAGCTAAGATTTCCTTTTGATGCTGAAATTGAGGTGCTCTATTCTGCAAACCCTTTGGGTAGTGTGTGGTGTTTTTTTAATATTTGCATTTCAGTTTTTCAAGACTTGAAAAATTCACTAGCCCCCCCCTGCCAGGGATAAAGTGTAAGTCTTCCTTGGAGAGTGTGGGGGCATAAAACACTAATTTTTTCAGAATTTAAAATTTCATTGAAGGAGAAAAAAGTTTTTAAGTCCTTATGGTGGCAGAGCTAACCATCTGAATGTCAACTGAATGTAAACTAATGAAGTGGCGTCTTACTAAGTGCACATAGACAATACCACTGCTTTTACTGGTATTTACAGAATCATAGAAATGTAGGGTTGGAAGGGACCCTGAGACATCATCTAGTCCAGCCCCTTGCACTGAGGCCGGACTAAGCACACCTAGACCATCTCTCAGTGTTTGTCCAACCTGTTCTTAAAAACCTCCAGTGATAGGAATTCCACAACCTCTCTTGGAAGCCTGTTCCAGTACTTAGCTCTCCTTATAGTTGGAAAGGTTTTCCTAATATTTTACCTAAATCTCCCTTGTTTCAGATTAAGCCCATTTTTCTTGTCCAACTTTCACTGGACGTGGAGAACAATTAATCACAATCCTCTTTATAACAGCCCTTAAAAACAACACCCCTCAGTCTTTTCTCAAGACTCAATGTGCTCAGTTTTTTTTTTAACCTTTCTACACAGGTCAGATTTTCTAAATCTTTTATCATTTTAGTTGCTTTCCTCTACACTGTCTCCAGTTTGTCCACATTTTTCTTAAATGACGCCCAGCACTGGACACAGCATTCCACTGAGCCCTCACCAGTGCTGAGTGGACTGGGCCAATTGCCTCCTCTGACTTACATACGACACTCCTGTTAATATAACCCCAGAATGAAATTAGTCTTTTTTTTTTTTGCAACAGCGCCACATTGTTGCTCATGTGCAATTGATGATCTACCATAACGCCTAGTTTCTTTTCAGCAGTACTACTGCCTAGCCAATTATTTCCCATTTTGTAGTTGTGCATTTGATTTTTCCTTTCTAAGTGTAGTACTTTGCACTTTGTAGTACTCGTCTCTTTTGCCAAGCAGCAGGAGAGCAAAATTAATAAGATTCTGTTCAGTTTTCCTGCTTCTGTTCAGAATC
This sequence comes from Emydura macquarii macquarii, assembly GCF_026122565.2. Lineage (NCBI taxonomy): Eukaryota > Metazoa > Chordata > Testudines > Chelidae > Emydura > Emydura macquarii. Next base: position 39,772,614 of record NW_027132610.1, on the reverse strand, counting down.
CTGTGGGCAGCTGTGACAGTGTTAAGAATTATGTCAATTTCATGCTGCTGTTGCTTGGCAAAGCTCTAAGAAGCAACAGGGGAAGAGTGTAAAATATGGAGCTGTGGGAGGGGGAGACTAGTGGAGATCTACCCTGTTGTCAGCAGAAAGGAGCTTCTGGAAAGGTGAAAAGAGAAAATTCTCTCTTTTCCAGCAGCTAGAAGGAAGTGGAGCTTCAAGCCTACTAGTCAGAGGCTCATATGAAGAGTTCCAGAGAGGTAGCCGTGTTAGTCTGTATACAGCAAAAGTGACGAGAGTCCTGTAGCACTTTAAAGACTAACGAATTTAATTTCTGCAGGCATAAGCTTTCATGGGCTGTAACCCACTTCGTCAGAAGTAAGGAATAGAACTCAGATAGTAGATATATATATGTATATCCAAAGGTAAGGAACAACAATGGGGAAGGTAGATATAAGCAAAGTCCATTCAGTTAGAGTAGTTGAGGCCTATTCACAGCCATTGATTAGGAGGTGAGAATGTGACAGTCCGGTTTGACCAATGTACATGGCAGAGGGGCACTGCTGGCACATGATGGCATATATTACATTAGTAGATGTGTTGGTGAATGAGCCCCTTTAGGCTCATATGAAGCTCCCATGCAAAGTCCAGGGCAATCCTCTGGTATAAATTCTAGCATCTTTTCTCTTCTCAGCAGCCAGGTGGCAGAGCACCTTAAAACAACATTAGGACATTAAAGGTTCTGCCATTCTGGAAAAATGAAAAAGCAGATTATTCGATAAAGAATATTACAATTATTTCCTACATGATAGAACACTCTCAGCCAAAGACTATGTTAAGACGGAGTTACGGTTGAGAATACTTACCAACAATTTAGGACACAATATATTTCAGAGATGTTGCAGTTATCCCAAATGAGTTATTGTTAAATTTCAAAGAAATCCAAACATAATAAGATATGAAAATGCAGAGTTATGGGATTGAAACAACCATAACTCTTCCCTGTAGCTATGCGATTTTGATGAGTATGATTCATACATGTTAGTGTTTGTGGTCCCAGATTAAATCAAACTGATTTTTAAAAAAAGTGCTAGGTGTTTTCTCTTTTAGCTTCCATTCTCAACCTCTCTTTTGAATAGATCTGGTACAATGGGTATTTTTGAAAATATTTAGGATTAATGGTCATTTAGTGCCACGATTTTCAAAGCTGAAAGTTTATCTGTCAGCAGAGACTGGTGTATAAAAATCTTCACCTTCAGAGAAACTCACAAAGAATTGCTCTTTCAAAATGGCTGTGTCACTCCCTTTGTTCCTAATGGGAGTGAGGCCACACCTGCTATCAGTTAAGATTCCTCTTTCAAACCACGACCATCAACTTCCTTTTGTCTCCAGTAGAGTGAAACCAGCTTTTTTTGAGAGCAGGCTGTGGTTTTAATTCAATAGAAAATAATGGGAGTTAGAAGCCCTTCTTAAAATGGCTAGCTATCTGTCGGCCAGGTATGATCTGAGACCCATTGAAAACACTGAAAACATTGAAAACAACCATTTTAAAAAAGGGCAGCTCTCTAAGTAATAGAACATTATTCATCAGCCTTTGCTGAAGAAGAATCTTTCAGTTAGGAAGAATAGTGGGAAAATATCATTAGTCCTAAAGAAGTTCTTCAAAAGTAGTCTATGCCCAAGGTTTCCATGAGTTTTAACTATGTGGGATGATGAAGTGCCTGAGTTATTACATTATTAAGAACACTCAGAGGGGAAGGGGGGGGGGGGTCGGGGTTGACACCTGGGGCAAATTTTCTTACCCATTTAAACTATTTAACTCATTTAATTGTAAGTTCACAGAAAATTAATTCTGTAGTCAGAGTAAATGCTGTTATTTTGGAAAGGATTTTCTGTATTTTTCTAACATAACAAAATGGTTGAATCTCTGCTTTAAATATAAAACTCACATCACCCTTAACTATGGAACTACAACCAGTGGTTCCATAGTATATAGGGAACCACTGTTATATAGTTGTTATAAAACTATAATCAGCTGGGTGTTTAGCTGCTTTGCTTAATTCTTTTTTTACATGTTGGAGAACGACTCCTCTGAAAAACATGTAAGACCTAAGAAATTATGTATGTGTTCTACTGCAAATTTGAAGAGGCTAATGCATTCCTTCTGTAGGAGTCTTAAATATGCCAGGATAAATTACATAAGACTATCCCATATTAAACTCCTCTCCCTCTTCTAGGCCCGTAACTTTGCATTTCCTGATTACCACCCCTTCTGGTTTTAATGTAATGTATTGGGATTTTTATTTGTACTAGACAGTGTAATGAACAGGCTAGTGTGTATGTGTCACCACTGCCCTCTATGGTAGTTTCAACACTGCTGAACTATGTGTCAGACTCCGTTGTTAACATAGCCATATTTTTTAAAATTAAAATGGTCAGTTTTCTAGAGCCCAGAATAGGAGCTCCACACATTTTGTTGTACAGTATAAATAAATAAGTTAATAAATAACAGATCATGGAGACCTCAAGTGCTAGGGGCTTGTATTTTTGGAGCAGGAAGATTTGAATTCAGTCTCTATTATGCAGTTCTAAAAGCATTATAGTGACAAAGCTGACCATGGATTTGTTACAATAGCCTGTTTTGTCTAGCTATGCTTAAAGTTAAATAAAATACAATTAATGAAAATCATCCATATTGCACAGTACTGTGACAATTCCTAGCAAGATTGTTTCTATATTGGATTCAGTCACTGGAAGATGGTAATTAGCCCTGGTGCTTTCTTTTCATGGGTCTTAGATTGTGGGCATGTTCCTCCTTAATTCCAAGGCTTTGTGTGTGGTAAATGTTTCTTTCTTCTGTCAAATCCTCCCTTTACTCTTAGGTCCAGTCTTTCTTTTGCCAGGCATACTTTTTTCTTATGTTGCTAGGCAATTTTAGCTTTCTCCTGAGTCTGCCACTCATGTCACTGCTGTTCACCTTCTATTCCTAACATGACCCCCCACATCTTTTATTCATGTACCACTGCTGCCCGTCCACGGTATTGAATTACAATTAACTAAATAGGGGGCAAATGAGGTTTTAATGAAGCTTCTTTTACCTTAGCTAACCTTAAAGAGACAGAATTTCCAATTGAGCTCGAATTTTAAAAAATGTGATTCCATTGAAAAGCATAAACACTGACATTTCCTCAAAAGCAGGGGTTCTCAAACTTTTTTTTCTGGAACCCCCTTTGAAAATATTTCAGGCTATGACGAACCTCCCCAAAAAAGTGAAGATCCCTCCCATGCCAGGCCACCCTTACTTCTGCGCTGCTGCTGGGGGCGGCACTGCCTTCAGAGCAACTGGCCAGCAGCCGCTGCTCTCCAGCCACGAGGTGTCAGCCCCAATGAATACCATGGCTGCAGCCATGCCCAGGGCTGACAGCTGCAGCCATGGTATTCACTGGGGCTGACACCTCGTGACCCCCCCCCCATAATAACCTTGTGACCCCTTGAGGGGTTCCAACCCCTAATTTGAGAATCCCTGCTTGAAAGTATGCTGTTTAATCAAAATTAAATCCCTTATGTACAGCTCTGGAGAGATGGGTAAGGTATTGGCTGTAATTATCTATTATGTTATGCATAAACATAGCATAGAAGGCTGTTAAGGTTAAGCTACACTTCACTATGTTTGTTTAAAAACCCATCATTTAGCCCCTTCTGGCAGTTTCTTTATTAAAGCCACTTCACTAAAGAGCAGCATGAATAAAAAATCATTTCCGGAGCCTGTATCCCAAAAAAAAAAAAAAAAAGATGGGCCAAAAGCTTGGCATTTTATTTCAGTGAAACTAAATGATACAGAAAGGACATGCTGTGCTGGTATAACAGCATGAAAATTATTGTGCTATCAGCTTCTGAAGTTTCTGATTGCTTTGGCCTTCAAAGCGTCCCCCATTTTTGTTTTCTGAGCCATAGATGTCATCGCATAGGCTGCTGCCAGGACTTCTACTGGCCTAATGGCTTCTGTCATATAATTTCCTCATAGACCTTGTTGTTTGATGTGACATGCAGGAGAATGGGACAAGAGGAGGGCAAAGAGCTCACTCCTTCTCCCAGCTAAGAAGCAGGCCCAACCCTGATAAGAGCTTCACTTCAACTTCTCATCTGTCAAATTCTCTGGCTATCCACTTAAGAAAATCAGCTGAATTTGCCATTTCAGAGGCCATAACCTCTCTTCCAGTAACCAGAGACCTGACCTACCGAGGCTGCCAAACTCTCCAGATTATCCTTTTCTATGACAAGAGTTCTGGTGACCAGCCCTCAGATGTCAGACTCCCTGTCTTCCCACCATCCATGAAAAAAGCCCCAAGCCAGCCCCTCTTGCTCATAATTGTGGAAACGGAGAGAAAAACTCTCTGATAGGTTTGGTTTGGGATACAGGGGGTTAGCGAGACAGTGATGATTCTGGGGGTTTGCTTAATCAATAAACCCTTTATTTTACAATAAACAATCCTATCCTTATAATAAAACAGTTCTATTTCTATAATAAACAGTTTCACAGCAAGCAATTGCACAGCAAACAGTAATAGCAAAGGGCAGGAGAACTCCGTGCGCAAAAGGACAAAATGCACAACCCAAGACTTTAGCGTTTTGTGATCTCTCCTGGATCAACGCATGGCTGCCAGCGTGTGACATGTGCCCGGTTTTGGAGTTCCCCAAAGAAGTTACAAGACAAACACAACAGAAAACAGTTAATCCATACTCACAAACATTATATACAGGTATACCATGCTGGCCAAATTCAGTTGCCATTTGCTTTAGATACTGTAGACAGGAGAGAGCCACTGTGAGTGATCAGTTCACAGCGAAGCGGGCTGGGGAAGATGCGTCAGCCAAGCCAAAGATATGCAGAATGCTGGGTGGATTCAATTCCTCTCTGCCTTCTGCCACCTGGGTTTGAACTTTTATGGTTTCCCCTGGTCAGCAGAGGCTAAGCCCCATTGGTTGCTATTTGCTGCATGACCTTCTAAGGTCATGGCTTGGAGTTTAGCCAACCAGGTGCTCCTGATTTCCCGGGCAGGTATGAACCAGCCAACCAGGTGATTACAATTATCCCGGGCAGTTGCTGACCACGCACCAGCAGGTGAGGTCACTTCATTTCCTTATAAGGAGACAGGTACATGCGGCTCATGCTGCTGAGTCAACCCTCCCTAGGCTGTCTCTTTATCCACAGGGGGGCAGTGCACATGGCGCTGCAGATGCCACTATGCGATTTTGTCTCCACAATAATGAGGTGCCCAATGTGATCCACTGGGAAATGTGCCCCAACCCCTCCTTCTCTTCTTATTCCCTAGTTCCCTCTGCCTTCTACACATACATAAACCAGGTACCTAAACCCTTCCACACTCCCCATCTCCAAGTTACAAGCAGCCCCACATACTGGCAAAACTCGTATAGTCAAGGTTTCATAGCTCCAGAGTTCTGTGATCTCATCCTTGGAGCATAGGCTGGAGCAGATGGCCAGCCACATGGGAAAGCAGACGTCCTGGTAGTGCTGCAGAATGCATCTGGGCAACAGATCATGATCACAAAATTCCTAGCATCCTGTAGTAAGGTTTGTAGAGAGTTTATGGTGTGGCAGAAGAACCCTTATAAATATTCTTCATATTTGTTGCAAAAAAAGACTGAGTAAAAGAGGAGGATTGAGTGGAAGGGAAATAGAGAATGCTTTAGTTGCCAGTGGCAACTAAAGAGAGACTAGGTACGCCTCTAGTTATCAAGATTATTGCTTAGGATAATTCATTTTTAAAGTACTGACAGTGCTCATTGCTATAACAAACACAGATATCAAGCAAATCTTTGCCTGGAAAAATTTACAGACAATTAGAATGATACTCACTTAGCTAACCTGAGGAGGGAGCTACTACCATTAAGTTTTTCATTCTGCTTTTTGTTAGTGGACCTTATGACAGACCTAAATCCTTAGGCGGGTTTGAATGAGAACAGGAATAGCGCCTGGCATTCAGTGGTTGCAAGGGTATTGAACTTCCTGAAAATCCTGTTTGGGTGGAAAGGGAATTAAAGTGCCCTGCATGAGTACAAAAGAACCAGAGTTTCCCCTGGTCAAAAATCCTAATTTAGACACTATGATTTTGCCTGACAATCCCTATTAGTGAAATCAAGATTTGTGAGCAAATTCAATTCCTTTCAAATATATTCTGTATGCAATGGATTATTCACATGATTTTGGTGAGCTATAAAAATGCAGCCTTCACTTCAAAAGACAGGTCAAAGCTATTTAATAGCACTCCAGTTTAATGAAAGCATGTTTTTGTCCCCAACACAGTCACACCCCATTCATCCAAAACACTTTACAGCAGTCTTTTTGGATGGTCTCAGAAGTATTTGGATAATTGGTGTAGTAAAATAATGGAAATATAAAAGAGAGCACTTCTTCCAAATGCAACTTCTTGTATATTAATACAATGTTCAAATGATCATAACTTCATAATGAGTGAACTGTTGGATCAGCCTCAGTGGCAGACAACTGAATCCCTCTTTTGTCATATCTACACAGTGCCATGCTGCAGCTGTTTCCATAGTAAAACTCATCAAGATTTTCCTGTCCTTTACACTGAGTCCAGAAGGACTGGATCTGATTCTCTTCTTGATTATATTTTATTTTACACTGATTTAACTCCATTGATTTCAAAGGAGTTACTGTAACTTATATTGGTGGAAGAGAGAAGAGAATTAGATCCATTTTCTGGTCTATCTATTGCCATTGCAGAACACAAACTAAACCCAGCATTCTTAAGCTTTATAGATGAATTTGGCAGAAAGTCTGAATTCCTTTTATATACTATCTTCATAAAGAAAAGGAAAAGATACATTTCCCAATATTCCTAGAATGAGTCTATCTTGAAAACATTAGGCCGGATTTTCAGCCAGTGTAAATAAACTTAGCTCCATTGAAGTCAGTGCTGATTTACACCAGCTGAGAATCTTGAGGTGTGTGAATTGTTCATTTCACTGTTATAATAAAATGTTGTTTTTACATAGAACCTTGTGTAACGAGGTTTTTAGTGCACCAAAGACAGAGGAAGTGTTATAGAGTCAAAGCAGAAAGGGACAGAAGGTAAAGAGCTTAATGCTCCTCTGACTAATCACTACAGGAGTTCTTACATTTCTGAAGGTTGGTCTTACAAAAAAGTTGACAAGAAGATGAATTAAAAGTGAAATATAGAGGAGGTCCTCAGACCCAATCCTTTTAGCTGTATTGCACACTGCCCTGTTAATTTGGCCTTGCTTATTTGACAGCCTGAACTCTTTTTTTTTTAAGTGCACAGACAGACTGTATGAGGGCATTATAGTTATTACTTTCACCTCTCTTTGTAAATACCATAAAAATTTACTCAGTAATCTTACCATCAGGAGATGTTATCAGGTTGCTTGCAAAATTAATTTTCTCTTACAGGCAGTTAGAGAACCAGACATATAATCACAAGATAACCTGCTTCCTTATATACTTGTCGTTAGTTTGGATTCAGTCCCAGTTCTACCCTCAGCCTAAATTACACGCATGTAGCCAAGTGTCAAACAAGTTTTGCAGAATTCAGTATGAAAGAGTGGACAGAATTTCCTGTCCTGAGTGATGCTGATGATGGCCCCTCTCACATTGTGTGCCTAATTGATTGCCTTCTGCTATCTCTTTTATCAACGGGCTCAAAGTTCCTCCTTCATGTATTACCCTTTTCTATCCCATTAGTTCCGAATCTGAAAATCTGCTGAGGATGAGCTCAGAATTACTGTTGCTGCTTTTCCTCTACTAATGAATTTTAAACACAATTCAATAAAATGTTAATAAAATACTAAGATTGTGATTGAAACCCACTGAACTGAAGGCTTCCATAATGATATTGGGCCAGGTGCACAGCTGGTGTAAATTATTGAAATCAATGGTTATATTGATTTGCACCAGCTGAGGAGGATATGACCCATTAACTCTGTCTATATAAGAAATATGATATGGACAATAATCTGTCATTATGGGATCTCATACAAATGGGACATTCTAGAAAGCAATAAATGTCACAGGAAGGTCAGTTGTTCATATGTTCCCTACACAGATATTGTGCCCTCAAATTCTGAGTCACCAGCTTAATTCAGTTCATCTGAGAAGTGAACCCCGGAACAACTTTTAAAAGTAAATGATCTCCAGTTCCTCTAGTTCAGATAGTTTAGTTCTAAGAGGTACAGGTCCAGAAAAAGACTACACAAGGTTACCCACTGTCACTTCAAAACATTTAGGGCCCAGTTATGTAGTCACTCTGTGTATGAAGCCTTTACACACTTCCTTGGGAGATCTTTGCAGAGAATGGCTCCCAGACTGATCCCTTCAATGGAATATTTTCTTTAACGTGTCAGATTGGTGTATCGGCAGTGTTTAGCACATATTTTAAAAGACTACTTTTAAACCATTCCATAGTAATTCCATCAAATCATCAATTTTTATAACATCAAATTTAAAATAATGCTTTTAATCAGATTCTTTACTTATTACGGTATGTCCATGGCAAATATCCATGTTAACACTATTAAATCTATCAGTGTCAGTGACTTTCAAAAGTGTGGTGTATAAAGTTCTACTGAGTTGAGTGAAGGGCCTGGCTGAGGTGGACAGAGCTGCATTCATTCAAATAAGGGTGAGGAACTGTTGCTTTTCTTTTCAAGGACCTTAATCTGTGGAGCTATACAGGACTCAGTCTTTTCACTCCTCATATTCAAAATCTATTTGAGGTCTCTAGGAGGGATCATAAGATGATACAGGGTACTACAGTACCACTAATGTGCGGATACTAGGGGAAAGCAGTGGACGTGATATATCTTGCCTTTAGCAAAGCTTTTTGATATGGTCTCCCACCGTATTCTTGCCAGCAAACTAAAGAAGTATGAGTTGGATGAGAAGGTAGATAGAAAGCTGGCTAGATCATCGGTCTCAATGGAAAATGATCAACAGTTTGATGTCTAGCTGTCAGCTGGTAACAAATTGTGTGCCCCAGGCATTGGTTCTGGGGCCAGTTTCATTCAACATCTTCATTAATGATCTGGAGGATGGAGTGGATTTCACCCTCAGCAAGTTTGCAGATGACATTAAGCTTGGGGGAGTGGTAAAGATGCTGGAGGGTAGGGTTAGGATATAGAGTGACCTAGACAAATTGGAGGATTGGTCCAAAAGAAATCTGATGAGGTTCAACAAGGACAAGTGCAGAGTCCTGCACTTAGGATGGAAGAATGCCATGCACTGCTACAGACGCAGGACCGACTGGCTAGATAGCAATTCTGCAGAAAAGGACCTGGAGGTTACAGTGGATAAGAAGCTGGATATGAGTCAACAGTGTGCCCTTATTACCCAGAAGGATAATGGCATATTGGACTGCATTAGGAGGAGCTTTGCCAGCAGGCTGAGGGAAATGATTATTTCCATCTATTCGGCACTGGTGAGGTCTCATTTGAGTATTGTGTCCAGTTTTGGGCCCCTCATTACAGAAAGGATGTGGACAAATTGGAGAGAGTCCAGCAGAGGGTAACAAAAATGACTAGGGGGCTGGAGCACATGACTTATGAGGAGAGGCTGAGGAAACTGGGCTTGTTTAGTCTGCAGAAGAGGAGTCAGAGGGCATTTGATAGTGGCTTTTAACTACCTGAAGGAAGATTCCAGGGAGGATGGAGCTAGGCTGTTCTCAGTGGTGGCAGATGAGAGAACAAGGATCAATGGTCTCAAGTTGCAGTGGGGGAGGTCTAGGTTGGATATTAGGAAAGACTTTTTCTCTAGGCGGGTGGTGAAGCACTGGAATGGGTTATCTAGGGAGGTGGTGGAATCTCCGTCCTTAGATGTCTTTAAGACCTGGCGTGACAAAACCCTGGCTGGGATGATTTAGTTGGGCTTGGTCCTGCTTTGAGCAAGGGGTTGGACTTGATGACCTCCTGAGGTCCCTTCCAACCCTAATCTTGTATGATTCTACATCTCTGCCATGTGCAGATAGTTCCATTTCCCTGGTGTGTGACTTTCTGGGAGAAATAGGAACATGGATGAAAAGCTGCTGACTCAGACCCATGAAAAACAAATGCAAGGGCCATAGAAAAGAACAGCAGAGGGAACCAGTTTAAGGAACTGGCAGAGTCTATGACCCTCTCTCAGTTGAGGACATGCATCACTCAGTACCTTGCTTGGACTTGCTGGACCCTCCTGAACTTGAGTATAGCAGCAGTGGCCAGCATGGACATCTGATCCTTGTAAATTGCTAGCAGTAGGTCAAGTACCATTTAGACCAACACAATCTTTTTATCGTACCTAGACCTAAAAACTGATTGACAGATCAAACCAGTCAAAGAAATCTGAGGATTCCAGAAAATTCCAAAGTTGCCTTGCCACTACTTTCTACATAATCTTACATGGGAAGGGAAGGTTAGAAGTGATAGCAAGGTCATCACTGTATACAGAGAGTTACGTGAGCAAAAGTTGAATGACTGCTTGTTTGTGGGAGGCTGGTACCCTGCTGCCCCTTAAGGAAGCTTTAATTATCTCTATCCACAGTGGACACAATGCCTTTCTGCTTAATTTTACCAATGGGGGAGCATTAGTCGACCTGACAAGTAGCAGTCTGAAACTGTAGTCTGCCTGGACCTCCAAAACCTCTTAATAAATCTGGTCAGAATTCAACCAGAGCTGGCATTTGTCCCTTCCAGAGACAGATTTGTCTACAAACAAACAAACAAACAACCAATTTACTACTAATTCAAGCAACCTTTACAATGAAAAGCTTCAAAAAGTCATAGTGAGAAGTAGAGTCAAGTCTGCTGTCAGGTATTGGCAACCTAGATTGCCTCCAAGATTTCTACCCCACAGAGCAGTGCAGCTGGGAAAGATTTTGCTGACACGACTGTGGAAGAAAAAAAATCCTTCACTACCATGATAGCCATTGCATGTGATTTTAAACAAACTCTGCACTACCATCAGTTGACCTCTGATTATGACATCTGCTCCTGGTGCTTGCTTCTTCCTTCCATACATGAGTCAGCTGTATTCACATTGGCATAGTCTGAGTAACTTTACCTTTGAGTACTTAAGGAACTAGCTGAAGTAATCTCTGGACCATCAGCAATTTATATTTGAGAACTCATAGAGATTAGGTGAAGTCTCAGAAGACTGGAGAAGGGAAAACAAAGTACCTATCTTCAAAAAAGAGAAAAAAGAGGACTCAGAGAATTATAGACCTGTCAGCATAACTTTGTTACCTGGAGAGATACTGGAACAATGTACTAAATAAACAAGGATGACAAGATTTCAAGTAATAGCCAACATGGATTCATCATGAACAAATTATACCAAATCAATCTGATTTCCTTTGACAGGGTAACCATCCTAATGGCTAGAAGGGAAGAGTAGATGTTATGTAATCTGAACTTTAATAAGGTTTTTGACACAGTCCCATATCACATTCTCATAAGTAAACTAGGAAAATATGGTCTAGATGAAATTACTATAAGGTAGTTACACAACTGATTGACAGACCATACTCAAAATGTAGCTATCGATAGTTAACTGTCAAAGTGGGATTACATACCAAGTGGGGTCCCACAAGGGTCTGTCCTGGTTCTAATACTGTTCAATATTTTCATTAACAACTGGGAGGATGAAGTGGAGAATGTGCTTATAAAATTTGTGGATGATACCAAGCTAGGAAGAATTGTAAACACTTTGGAGAACAATATTAAAATTCAAAATGATCTTAATAAATTGGAGAATGTGATTGAAATCAACAAGATGAAATTCAGTAAAGACAAGGGCAAAATACTTCATTTATGAAGGAAAAAGCAATAGCACAAAATTGGGCATAACTGGCTGGGTTAGCCTAACCAAAAGAAGGCTGAAGGGAGATATGATTGCTCTTTTTAAATACATCTGAGGGATAAATACCAGGGAGCAAGAGGAGTTATTTAAGTTCAACACCAGTGTGGACACAAGAACAAATGGATATACACTGGCCATCAGGAAGTATAGATTTAAAATTAGATGAAGGTTTTTAACCATCAGAGGAGTGAAGTTCTGGAACAGTGGGGCAAAAACCTAGCTGGCTTCAAGACTGAGCTTGATAAGTTTATGGAGGGGATAGTATGATGGTGTCATGCTGGCTGGATTGGGGGGTGGGGGCATTTATTATATTGTCGGACATCTGTATGTCAAAATCATAATAATTCATGTAAGATATGCCATGTCAGGTACTATTAGAAAGGCTATAATATGCTAAGTAAGATGATAATGTTTATGTTCATGTGTTATATGTGTAATGGAAGTTATGGATATATTTAATATATCTGTATTTCAAATTGTGCTGTCTGAGACACACCCTAGATAGGGTGGTGGCAGAACAATAGCCTGCTTAATGGCCCATTAAGACATTCCCAGGTGCAAGGGGCCCAGGGGGAGAAGCCAGGGATACACCTGATGAGTCACCAGGACTTGCCCATGTGACTCTGGACTTCATTTTGGTTCCTGTAAAATTCCACAAGCAGCATGGCAGGGGCCAGAGGATATATAAGGCAGAAGTCTTGGAAGCCATTTTGTCTTCAATCCTGTTCAGCTTCCAGTCACCTATCTACCTCTGGACCAAGTCATCTGCAACTGAAGCTGTGAAACAAAGGACTGAGGCCCATCTAAGTACTGGATGTATACCAGAAAGACTATACAAGCCTGCAAACTCCACAATTCTACTAGAAACCTGATCTATATGGACTTTCAAATCAATTGTATGTATCTGATTGCTTTAATCCTTTAACATTTCTCTTATAGTTTGTTTCTTTTTTTTTAATAATAAACCTTTAGTTTTAGTTACTAAAGGTTTGGCTGGCAGTGTGGTATTTTGGGTAAGATCCAAACTTATATTGATCTGGTACTGTGGCTGACCCTTTGGGGTCAGGAGGAACCTTTTTAGTAAAGAGCATAGAGTTTAAATAACTGGTCTCTTTACTGGACCTCATGGCTGATTGGGAGCCAGAGTCTGAAATGCAGTAAAGGGGGCTGTGTGTATTTGGATTTTGGGCTTCTTGATAACCAGTGTGGGGAATCAGAAGCACTGTTTGTGGCTGGTTGGGAAACCTGACTTCAATGTCACCCACCAGTGCTGGGAGAATCTGCTCTCCTTTTCCAGCCTGCCCTGACGTTGGCATTTTCAGGTGACTACCCCAGGCACAGAAGGGTTACAGATGGGACAGCCTAATTTGGCAATTAATTGATCTTTGACTACTAGCCCAATGGCCCAATGGCCTGTGAAGGGATGTTAGATGGGGTGGTTCTGAGTTATTACAGAGAATTCTTTCTGGGTATCTGGCTTGTGAGTCTTGCCCACATGCTCAGGGTTTAGCTGATCGCCATATTTGGGGTTGGGAAAGAATTTCCCCCCAGGGCAGATTGGCAGAGGCCCTGGGGATTTTTTGCCTTCCTCTGCAACATGGGACACAGGTCATTTGCTGGTGGATTCTCTGTACCTTAAAGTCTTTAAACCATGATTTGAAGACTTCAATAACTCAATCATAGGTTAGGGGTCTATTACAGGAGTGGGTGGGTGAGGTTCTGTGCCCTGGTCAGGCCAGACCAGGCCTGGAGGTCAGACCAGCTGATCATAATGGTCTCTTCTGACCTTAGAGTCTATGAGTCTATCAGGAGGTAGTACTGCTGGAAATTTAAATTGAGTCAACCGTGTGATGCTGTTGTGAAAAAGACAAATGTCATTCAGGATGTATTAAGAGGAACGTCATATGTCACATATGGGAGGTAATTGTTCTGCTCTACTTGGCACTGGTGGGGCATCAGCAGGAGTACAGTATTGTGTCCAGTTTTGGATGCCCGACTTTAAGAAAGATATGGACAAATTGGAGATTGTCCAGCAAAGAGAAGCAAAAGTGACAAGAGGCTTGAAACTGTGTCATATGAGAAAAGGTTGAAAGAACTGCAAATGTTTAGTCCAGAGAAGACAAGATTGAGGGGGACCTGATAACAATCCTCAAATACATAAAAATTGTTATAAAGAAGATGGTGATCAATTGCTTTCCATGTCCACCATGAGTAGGACAAGAAGTAATCAGCTTTCTTTGCAGCAAGCGAGATTTAGGTTAGATATTGGGTAAAAATAATTTCTAACTATAAGGATTAGTTAAGCCCTGGAATAGGTTACCTAGGAAGGTTGTGGAATCCCTATCATAGGAGGTTTTTAAGAACAAGTCAGACAAACATACTTTGGGGGTTCTATGTATATTTAATTTAATCCTGCCTTAGCACAGGGGGCTAAATGAGATGATGTCGTCTTTAGCCTCCTTGAAGCCCTACATATCTATGATTCTGTCATGCGTGTTTCATCATGTCTGTATGCTGTGACAACCTGTGAAGGTGGCATAGGGAAAATGCATTTCATCCATCCAAAATTATGTGCATGTTACAAGTTAACTATCTAAAGGGATCAGTGTTCTAGGCCCTGATTTAGGAGACCACTGAAGCACATGCTTAGTTTTAAGCACTGCCTGATTTTTAAGAATGATGCTCATCCAATAGTGCTCATTGACTCCGAGGTGACTTTAGTGTCAGGTTTTCACTGTTGCACAACTGAGCTCACTTGTGACCTGTTTGGTGCTCTGCAGTTTTGAAGATCTGGAAGGTGCCTAAATATAAAATTAGAAGTCTTAGTTTAAGATCCTGTTTTTGAAAATCTTGACCTACAAATCCAGCTTTTCCTTGTTTTTTTTTAAAAATAGAGTACTTTTTTTCTAAAATTAATATAGAATTAGACAGAAATTAGGAAAACATTGTATATCTCTTTCCAGTCTATTTCTGATGCATAGGTTTAAGACATATGACATTTTTTTTAAATTAACCCTCCACTTCCACAGCTCTGTTTACAGTGTCTGTTTGTTTTAAATGAGAGTAATCGCCATACATTTTCCTTCCCTTTCATTTTTACCTTGATGTTATTGATTTCCAATTTTCAAGTGATTTCTTTCTTTCTTTCTTTCTGCTGATAGGAGCCTTTGCCTATTAATTTACTATTATATATACAGGAAGGATGTAGTCCAGTGTTTAAGTTGTATGCCAGATGGTAAATATTTAATGTTTATTCCCACCAGTGAAATTATTTTTGGTATGGCTATTGACAGTCATAACACTCAGACACAGATTGGTGTGACTTATAGCACACAACAGCCTCCCCATCAGGCTTTAGTTTATTTGATCTTTTCAGCTTCACTTAGCAATGTAATTCACTGTTTCTGCTATGTTATTTTCCAGATGGTAGTTTTACAGTCCAAATTTCATTTTCATGTAATCTGAAGTGTTTTGATTGAGAATTATAAATGCCCCATCCTCCTAGTTTGCCTATTTGTGTTTATCCTGTTGTAGTTGGACATTACTGCATAAGTGATGTGTAACGTCATGCCATGGTAACTCCTCACCATCATTCCTACAAAACTTAGGGACAATAGTATGAGTTAAAGTTAAGGTTTCAGGCTTGGCTTTGAATTTCTATGCTTTTATAGATCTGATTCATAATTTAAACAGATTTTACAAGCACTGTACATTTCATCTCTTTCCTTTAAACAACATAGAACTTTAAAACTAAGAGATCTTCAAAGAAGTAAATATGGGTTGACAGCTAGCCCATAAATCACATCAATATGTTCAAAGTATATGAGACTGCGGAGCTCTGATTTAACATGCTATCCAAATGTACATGTCACCTTCATTTTTTATTTTGTCTGTGATGTGTGTTTAAATCCCACACTTACGCTTGCTGCGTTTGTGGGACTGACATATGGAAGTTATGCTGAGTGGTCGTGAGAATGTCCTCCAGACCCTGCCAATTAAAACAGCCAGGTCCAAGTAGGAAGTGAGCAATGTGCACTGACCACCACGGAAGCAGTAGGGAGATTTGCTATTACGGTATTTCTGGGTGTTTAGTCACTTTTATATATTTATTATCAATTTCATTTGAATGACTAAAAATAACGTTAGGATTATCATTTGCCCATTACACCAACATTTTAACCATCAGTTGAAGCTCTTTGTTCAGCTGATATGGGTTTACTGCTGGAGATTCCAAAAACTAGAAAGTTGGTCTTGGCAAATCCCAGTAAGTCACATCTCTCCTCAGTGAGTGAGACTGTACCTTTAAGCGGTATTCCACATAAAACGCTATTCTCTACGGAGTGAGAAAAGACTCCTTAGATGCTAAAGATCTATTAGATCACCTACATCCCACTTTCTGACAATGGAGGATTACTGCCTATTGTACACTTACCAGATTTTATCCCATTTAGTTTCAAAATGAGGCAATTGGTGCTTGAACTAGGAAAAGAAGATGGTGGAGTCTCTTTCTTCTATTAGATGCAGGGTCCTGTAAATACTACATGTTAAAATAAAATACCTGCTGTGATGTGGTGTATAAACCCCGCACTGGAACTGATGGGCAATTCTGGGCCCAGGCAACCCTGCCCAGCCACACCTGCAGAGCATGTTCCTGCTGGAGGCGGAGCTTAAAAGAGAGCCAGGCAGCTCAAAAGGGGCCTGACAGGACCAGGAGAGAGACCTTACTTGAGAATTCCTAGGGAAAGGTGCTGCAGAGACCTTCTACTGGAGAGAAAGAACCTGCCTGCTGAGCCCAGAGGGGCTGAAGGTTCAGTTATCATCTTTTGCTTTACCATCACCAGGCAAACTACAAGACTTTGGCAAGAGAATGGGTGCTACGAAGTGGCCCAGGGAGGCAGTCTTAAGGCAGTCCTGGGTGCTGGACATTGGTACCTCTTACAGGGCTTGGGGCCAGAGTGGAATGGCAGGGCCCAGACTTCTTTTTTGAATGCCCTTGGTTAAGAGGGACATGAAAATCCTCCCTTCTAGACTCTCTCTGGGAGGGAAAGACTTTTGGAAACTTCCAGCTGGGATTGGATACCTGCAGGGGTCAACAGACGGACTCCACATCTTCCTTGGAACCCTGTCACAGAGGAGAGAGATGAGACTGATTGGGGACCTGTCCAGAAGGTCAGGTTAACCTAGATCAAAAGACAGACCACCGCAGAACATGACGGCATCTCGGAGGAAAGATTAGAGTCATGGCGAACAGAGGGCTAATGCCTTAACCGCTAGGCAATGCCACCAGCAAATACTGTCCATCACACCTGGTTTGGCTTATTCTCAACTTGTAATCCTTTCCTCAGCTACAAGAAATATGACACAGAAATCAGGATAAGCGTTTAGCCCTGTTTTTTCTTGACTGTGTATGCACATTATGAGCATGTATGCGCTTTGAAAATGATATGAATTGGTGCAAAACCCCTGCTGAAAGAAGTTATCAAAACCAGATAAACCTGAAAGAAGTCATTTGTTTGAAGTCCAACAAAACTTTAAACTCTACTCTGCAGAAACAACTCTTTTAATATGACCTGTTTTTGTTTATTTCTGTGGGTAAGACTCTTGAGTTTCAAAAAAAATAATACATGGGACTCTTGATTCAGATTTAGTGTAATTCCACTGATTTAGTAGGATTAACTCCAGATTTACATTGGTGGGAGATCCAACTCACGGATGAGAATAGTTGAATAATAATATGCTATCTCCATAGAGTTCCCTGCATTGCATATTATTATGGACATAAACAGAAGTAGCAAAAGTGGTTGGGATCATTCTAGGTTGACAGCAGCCTTTGCTTTATTTCGCAAAGCACTGTGGTGAGCTGAAGACCTCAGAAATGGAGTGCAATATAGCTCCCATATATGGGGCCAACAGTTGTATAGAACATCTTAAACCTTATTTCATAACAAAATACACATTCTTCAAATAAATTAAATAGAAAATAGAAAAAAATCTATTTGTGGAAGCCAGTCTCTTTGGCTCATGGCGCCTGAGTCCCACTTACCTTTCTGCAGGTAATTTTACATAAGTGGGACTAACAGGAAAATTCCCTGAGAGCATGGGACTTATAACCAAAACCAAGGACTTGAATGTCAATGGTTTTTGATATTCCACTACAGTTGTAGGATTAAATTATATGTAGCCCTGAGCAGGGATGCACATGGTTGGGGAGAGAGAGCAAGGAGCCTTCTTGCAGAACATGCACATGCAAATGGCTTTAGACATTATGTGTCTGGGGTATGCAGGCACTGCATTCTGCAGGTGGTACAATGCTGGTGTCATGACTCTTCTCTCTTGCAAATGACTCTCCTCTCTTGCATCTGGCCAGCAGCACTGAAGGGGTGTGGAGTGGAATACATGCTGCTATCTGCTGAAGGGCAGTGGAGCTCCCAGGGAAGTGGGGGTAACGGTGGATAAAAAGCTGGATATGAGTCAGCAGTGTGCCCTGGTTGTCAAGAAGGCCAATGGCATATTGGGCTGCATTAGGAGGGGCATTGCTAGCAGGTCACGGGAAGTGATTATTCCCCTCTATTCGGCATTGGTGAGGCCGCATTTAGAATATTGTGTCCAGTTTTGGGCCCCCCAATACAAAAAGGATGTGGACAAGTTGGAGAGAGTCCAGCGGAGGGCAACAAAAATGATTAGGGGGCTGGAGCACAGGACTTATGAGGAGAGGCTGAGGGAACTGGGCTTGTTTAGTCTGCAAAAGAGAAGAGTGAGGGGGGATTTGATAGCGGCCTTTAACTACCTGAAAGGGGGTTCTAGGGAGGATGGGGCTAGGCTGTTCTCGGTGGTGGCAGATGACAGAACAAGGAGCAACGGTCTCAAGTTGCAGGGAGGGAGGTCTAGGTTGGACATTAGGAAAAAGTTTTTTACTAGGAGGGTGGTGAAGCACTGGAATGGGTTACCTAGGGAGGTTGTGGAATCTCCATCCTTAGAGGTTTTTAAGCTGCGGCTTGACAAAGCCCTGGTTGGGATGATATAGCAGAGGTTAGTCCTGCTTTGAGCAGGGGGTTGGACTAGATGACCTCCTGAGGTCCCTTCCAACTCTAATATTCTATGATTCTATGATTCCCCTATGGCACCCAGATTGACTCTGGATGAGACTAGGGTTTGGGAAGAAACTTAAGAGTACTGTGGTGCTTTACGGTAATTTTGACTGATCTTCCCTCTGACCATGGCTGCTTCAGCCCTCAGGCTCCTATGTGGGAGGTGAAAGAGATAGCTGGCTGCAGTGTGTGTGTGTGTGTATGTGTGTGTGTGTGTGTGTGTGTGTGTGTGTGTGTGTGTGTGTGTGTGTGTGTGTGTGTGTGTGTGTGTGTGTGTGTGTGTGTGTGTGTGTGTGTGTGTGTGTGTGTGTGTGTGTGTGTGTGTGTGTGTGTGTGTGTGTGTGTGTGTGCGCCTCAACTGCCTTTGAGATGGGGCAACGACTTCTTCAGTTGGACTGAAAAGGGAGCACAGAGCTCAGCAGCCTCTTGCCCAGGTATCTCAGTAACGACTCTTGTAAATTCCTGGCCAGAATCAGCCAATTTAGCCTGCTTCTTCAAAAGCTGCGGGGAATCCCATTGGTCCTCTGCAATGACGATAGAAGAAGAGTTTTCTGGCTGCTCTGTGTCCAGTTGGTAGCCATCATGTCCCAATCAGGCAACTCATGCTAGGGAGGCAATAGGAAAGTTTAGATCACTGAGAGTGTCTTGGAAGGCATTGACAGTGACTGCAGTGAGAAATTAGGTGCATGAGATGCTGTGCCAATTAGCTGACTCCCCTGGTGTGGTCATTGATCTCGGTGCCCTCCAGTTTCACTGAGGGGGACAGTAGCTGGACAGCATATCCTACAAAGCCAGAGGCGCCAGCCAGAAAGGGAGAGGGGCTAGAGCACCTAGAAGCTGGACTGATTTAATGCATCTCCTGGACTACTTCCTGTGACCAGAGTTTAAAGATGCCTTCTTCTGGCAGAGGATGGCAGTGATATCCCTGCCCCCCTTCTCCCCAGGATTAAGCTTTTAGTGCAATTAGAGAGTGCAAACTGAATTATCTTGTGCCTGCTGGGGTGAATCAAGACTATTAACCTTATATTAAATGAGGTACACAAGCATTATGTCTTGGGTTAACTTGAAGAGATAAAGATAATGCAACCAATTTCCTATTAAACTAAGCAAATGCAGCTCAGCCAGTGTAGAGGGAGTTGAACTCTTTTACATCTGCAGTGAATTTGGCCCAATGTTTCTCTAAGACTGTTTTTTGCACTGTGTTCCCAACTGCTCCTTTAATATCAGGTAATACACAACATCAATGTCATTGTTATAGAGTGCCAGCAATGCATAAATCTTAACTGATTTTCAATAAATAGGTTTTATTAATCCTACAGAAATGTGTGCAAGGCTTGGCTTTAATTTTTTTGCTAGTATGAATAGGAATAAACTATTTGGTTGGTAATTTTTATTGTACATCTTTTACTAGTTCCTCATGTTCATCTGAGTACAGTAAATAGCAGAGATTTTAGAGTCAGTGAAATTCTGAACATAGTAAAAGTTTATAACCATCTACAGATCTAAATCTAGCTGTGGAGAAATTAATATTTGCTCAGTAATATTTTTTTAAACATGAATCCGACCTGCTAAGAGGTATTCTTGTTGTTCACTTTAAAATGCTCTGGATAATATTTTTTTAATAGGGACATTTTTATATTGTTCTTATGTGTTTCAATTGAATGCTTAACTTTCCTTAATTCTCTATTCCCTTTAATCCTGGGATTAGCGTTATTGTGCATTGCTGAATCTTTAAATGCTATGTTTTCATGACATAGTCATTAGGTCCTTCCTTTTTCTTTCTCTTGTTTAATATTTTTTTCCTAGCAAAACATTTTATAGCTATGTAGTGAGATATCAATTATTTCCTTATGTTTCAATTCTGCATTTTTTTTAGTTTCATTTGCAGTTGGTAAATTAACTAAGTTTCTCCTTTCCTTTTTCCACAAAGTCTAATTATTTTTTTGTAGAATCTAGAAGTACTGATGTGGGTTTCAGTGCCAATGAAGTATCCTCGTACTGTAGGATGATGCTGTTTTGCCCTGTGAGGAAGTCCTAGTCCACTCCTTCCCAGTACCAGACAGTTCCTCTGTGGAGTGGGAAACTCCCAATGGCTTGGTAGGGGATGGGGATTTCTGCCTCTTTTTAGAAGGCTTGGACAGGGAATTTTCATTTGAGCTTTGTGGGAGCACTTATGTATCCTTGCCCTATCTACTCTGGCTGTCTTGGGGGAAGTGGGCTTGGAGCAGCCCAGGAATGAAGAAGATTGGCCACTCCTACTTTCTTCAGGGCGACATACAGGAGGGTCTCCCCAATCAGGGGCTGATCCCACTTTCATGGCCTCCTCCATGAGGAACTTTTGGAACTGAAACTCCCTAGATTGATTAGTCTACTTGGGAACAGCCTGTGAATACTGGACTTGGAAAGGATGGGGGTTCCCCCCAGGTAGTACAGACAGGTGGCTTGGACATCCGTGACTGGGAAAGGTTTGTGTCATTTTGTGCCACATATGAATTCAGGGCTCTTTGGCATACTCTGGTCCCGTAAACATTGGAAGACTGAGGTTAGGGGTGTCGGGGTGGTACAGCAATGGCCCCCCATTCCTGAGAGGAGTGCCAAAAATAAGGAACCAAACCCTGAAAGCTTTTACTATAAAGACTGGTAAACGCTATTTACAAAAGGAGGCAGAAGAAGTCAGCATGAACACTGAAGCTCCATCCTTCATCACAAGGGGTAAAGGTGGAACTAAGATGTTGGCTGTCCAGCAGCCCCTTCTGTCCCCTCAATGTGAGGAGAGCAGGGACGCATGCATGGCTCATGGATGCTGCTAGGGAAGAATCTCTGGTCCCAGGTGCATAGAGCTCATGCATAACCTGAAGTACACTACACATAGGGACAACCACTCAAAGAAGTTTAAATTAGTTTTTTAATTACTGTGTAAAGTCCCCCCCCCAAAAAAGAGGAAGTTTGGTATTTTCTTGTCACACTTCGACATGATGCTATATTAAGCAGAATAAAATGAAGAAAGACATATTTCACAGCTCCTGAAAGGAATCATAGTAATTTGGTTCCTCATCCTTTCTGTGTTTAGGGTTCAAGTGTCAGCCATAAGCACTGAGGACTAAGGTGGGAGAACTGAGCCAGAGAAATGATCCATACTACATTGATGTTTCATTCATAGTTTTTAGTAAGTCTCTCTCTCACTCACAGACATTCATTTTGTTTTTATTCCTTATATCTTCTTCCATTCTCGATATATTTTACCTCTAGAATCTGCCAGTGTCCCAAGAGTCCATGCGGATCTGGCACATTTCAGGATAGTCATCTGACCTTCTTATACTTCCCAGGTCTCACATCTGTGATACTTATGTGG
This sequence comes from Emydura macquarii macquarii, assembly GCF_026122565.2. Taxonomy (NCBI): domain Eukaryota; kingdom Metazoa; phylum Chordata; order Testudines; family Chelidae; genus Emydura; species Emydura macquarii. The sequence continues at coordinate 39,750,284 of NW_027132610.1, read as the reverse complement.
CCCTCAATACTATACTATCTGTGCACTTCACAGTTTAAGGAATTTACCCTCAGCACCTGGGGAGGCAGAGAAGTGCTATTATCACCACTTTACAGGTGGGGAACTAAGGGACTGAGCCCCAGATCCATAAAATTACTTGGGCTCCTAACACCAGATCTAGGAGTCTACATGCCAATTTTGGCTCCACTGCAATCCACAGAACTCCCACCAAACTCTGTAGGCACGTACACTTACTAGCTGCCTACATTTTGGATAAAAGTTCTCTCAAAGACAATATTTCTGTCTCTGAGTATGTGTCCTGCGGCCTCACTCTAGGGGTCTGGACCCCTATCTTCTGCCTAAGCTCTACAGAAATTCATGAACCGGGGGAAGATAGGTGGCCAAATACCTAAATTACATGCAGGGCCTCATCTGGTAGACATGCTCAGAGGCTATCCTAAATCTCTGGGTGTGGTGGGAGGAAGTGGTGGTATTTCCAGCCTTATAACTTTTATCCTAGTGGTTAGAGCACTCACCTGGGATGTGAGAGACCCAGGATTTCCCCCCCGCCAGAAGAGGAGAAAAGGTGTAAGAGACCCTGGTCAAATCCTAGACGCATTGATGAACCACTGAAGTATGGGATATTCTGATGCAAGGCTCCTTTGTTGAAGCTGTTGCACCCTAGATAAATAACGAAAGAACAAGCGATTAGAGCAGTGGGACTAGATCCAGGGTCTCCCACGTGGGTGCCCTAACCACTAAACTACAGAGTCATTCACACTTTCTGCAGCCTAATGACAGTTCTACTGTGGCTAAATACTTAAATAGTCACTAATTAAGTCATTAATAGCCGTCACTTCAGGGTGTATATCCCAAGACCCCCCAGAGGAATTCTGGCAGAGACAGACAGAATTCCTTCAGTGGCTTCTGCTGCAGTATGACCCTTCTTCACACCACATATTCTAGTTGAAAGGGGTTAATTACTCTAACTCCAAGAGAACCTCTGATCTTTGGATAGTGATGTGCACATCTTAGGAAGCATTCATCAGAAGACATTTGGAAGCAAGATGTCACCAAACCAATTTCTATGAGGATATAAACTGCAAGCATGGTCTATATAGGTTATGTTTGTAAAATGTACCTATAGCAATGTGTGCTTATTGAAGCAGAAGAACATACAGACAAAAATCAGTGGCCCTAATACTTGTGGATTTAACAAATATAGTAGAGTTGCACAATGTGTTGGGCATATTTCACAGACCAAAATATGTATCAGTGGTGCAGTATTTCAGATTTGTAAGAGGATAAACAACAACAGAAAACAAAAAGAGGACCTAAATAAACCTCAAAGGCAACAATACACACCAGAAGAAATAACAAGTGTCCTGTAGCACCTTAAAGACTAACAAATTTCTGCGGGCATAAGCTTTCGTGGGCTGCAACCCACTTCATCAGATGCATGAAGTGGAAACCACAGATAGGGGGTGTATATATATACATTTTACATATATATATATATATATATACACACACACACCCCCTATCAGAAATTTGTTAGTCTTTAAGGTGCTACAGGACTCTTGTTGTTTTTGCTATATACAGACTAACACGGCTACCCCTCTGGAACAAGAAGAAATGATTCCTAGGGCAATGAATTTCAGACAGATTAATACAGGCTTCAAAAGAGACACTAGTTAAGGGCAGCACAGTTTCAAACAGGGCTAGAATATTCAATATGATAGAGTCTGATTTTGATGTTTATGTGCCCTTTAAACTCTAGATAAGCTCTTTGGGGTAGGAACTAGCTTTTCCTGTATGTCTATAAAGTGGCTAATACATTTTCAGAGGTACCATCATTCAAATAAATAACAATCATCCTCATAATCTGAAAACACTTGACAAAGTAATTATTTAAATCCAGTAATATTATTAAATGATTGTGTAGGCAAACAGGGCTGCCCATATGTGCTCTCAGATTTGGGCAGTACAGTCTATTTTATTGCAAGAGGAAATATTGATCTGGTTACCAGCATTATTCTGTATTTCCTCCCTTAGCTGTTCCATAGGATTTTTACTTTCTGCCTGGACAGCCACCAGAGACAGACACCTACCTATGTTTTCAATGTCATCAGAAGCAGAGCCCCCACTACTAGGATGCTGCTGGAGTTTTAGGGGTTTAGGTGGTTCCATTGAATTGCAGGGGTGGCACAGTAACATTCGTGGAATTTGTTCTTATAGATAGTGGTGTATGTTCTATTTAGCTCAGTGTATCAACTCTTAGCTTTTGGAGAATGCTTACCGTGAGCTGCTCAAGTCCCTGTGTCTGAAATAATTTATTGGGTGTAGTTGCTGCCTACAGATTATATCCATGAAAACATATAAATATTACAGGGATTTAGTACTGCAATTGATAATGAGGACAAGTCCTGTTGTAGGACTTGACCACAACAGCTCTGATCAATATGCCTACATTTATCACTTCTAAACATAGTCTCAATTGTTTCAATCATTATTGAAAAGCAAGACTAGCACAAAGCTTTCTCTTTTCTGAGAACAATAAACCCATCTTATGCACTTTAGCACCATATCCATGAGAATATCATTCCTTTCATAAAATGACCTAACTGTAGACAGGAGCCTTACAAATATTTTATAGCCATGTACCGTGCAATGACAATATTCCATCTTTTGATTATATTTCTTCCCTCTTAAACCTAAACTTTTTTTTTTTTTTAAACATCACTGCAGTAAAAGATTTTAACTGAAGGTTTCAGTACTTCATACCTTTTCCACAGTGGGAATCCATGCCAGATTGCATATTCACTTAGGTCCGTTTAATATATATATTCCCTAGTATATGCTCAGTACCCTGGGTGTTTTATTTTATAATATTTATACACTGGTCTACATTTGTTGGTGCTTAGCTATTTTAGGCACCAGTTCTTCAAGCTGTTTCATGTGAGTGGGCATCTGTACCTGCATGGAGCCCCACTGCTATCAGGGGTCTGCCACCATGGAACATCCTAGCAAATGAGGAAGAAAGAATAGTCTAGTGAATAGGACACTGGGCTAGGACTAAGAAAACTTGTGTTCAGTCCTTTACACAGATTTTCTGTGTTACGATTGGCAAGTTATTTGAGCTACTCTGTGCCTCAGTTTCCCTTCTGCAAAAATGGGGATAATACTTCCTTACCTCAGGAATATTTTACAGGGATGTAAAATCCATGCATGGTTGTGAGGTGCTCAAGTAGTATGGTGACGAGGGCCATATAAACATTTAGACTGGGGCTTTAGATATTGCAGATGTTGCTGTTTGAATCGAGATAGGGTCATGCTGAATAAAAGTTCCTCTTTGAGACTGCACCAAAATGAGATACACATGGCATTTTAATTAGGACGTCCTTGGCAGAAAAATGTTTAAGTTTAAGATTTTCAGAAAGAGCTAAGAGAGGTAGGCATTCAGCTTCATGCCTTTGCATGGCCAGGACAAAAAGTTAAATGGGTTAGGCTTTGCATTTTTAATGGACACAGTGCCATCCATCTAGATTACTGAATCCCTGCTGAGTGGCTTGAAAGAATTTGTAAAATGTATGCTGATGTTGATGAATGAAAATAGAGTATGCTTTACACTTAGATAAGACCTTTCATCTGAGAATCTCAAAGGATTTCTAAGGGGTGGTTAAGTATCATCATCATCTCTGCTTTACCAATGGGGAAGTGATTCATCCCCTTTGGTGCCAAAGGATGCAAAGTACACTCCTCTGTATCAGCAGTGGTGCCACTGCTGGGAACAGGCAGTACTTCCACTATTTCAATCTGGAGGTTCCATAAGGGGAGGCAACTTTAAACTGTGATTAGTGCTGCATAAGAAACCCACTGAATCAGCATCTCTCAGTGTCGCCTTGGCTCCACTCAAATCAGCTGGCAGAACCCCAGTGAACTAAACCTCAAATCACAAAAGAACTAAGTGGCTGGAGTTGTGCCAAGACCAGAACTCTGGTCTCCTGACTGCTAGCCACCAGGGCTAATTACCAGAATATGTTGTCTCTTGCCTTAAATGCAATGGTTTTGATATTTGTCTGGAGGGTGGGTATTCCACACTGTCAAGAACTAAATTTAAAGAGCTTCACATCAGAGTTATATATCAGAAGCCATTTGTAGCACACTACAAGAAGTTTTATTGGTCCTAGTAACTATTTACATACATACAGACATCTCTCTTAAAAGAGCACCTCTGTACACTCACCTCAGACTAACAAAAGGGGCATCAAAGCCAATCAATGCATCAAATACCATATCTATGTAAATACCATCACTAATCAGTGTATCATGAAAGGCACAATTACTGGAATAATCAGGGCGGAGAATGCACTAACCCAAACAGCTAACACCCACTAAATGAGACATGGGGCCAGATCTGCAGAGCCACTGATGTCAAAGGAACTTCACTCATTTACACCAGCTACAGATCTGGGCCTGTGTCAGCGCTGCAAAAAATACTGGCTCTTGGGGAAAAAAAAAATCAATAGTTTAGTTAAAATTCACTGACTTTTCAATAAAAGCTGCCCTTGCCTTTAGCAGCACCTCAAACTCATCACTTGGATTAAATTATATTGGAGATAATACAGTAAGATCACCAAGTAATGTAACTTCAGCTAGCTAATGTACTGCAGTAAATAAAACTTAATTAGATCTAATAGTTCACTGCCTAGTAAAAAGCTGACTTCGTCCTAGCACACAGGGCTGGCCCTAGACCAAATGGCGCCCCAGGCGAGGAGCATCATCAGCAACCCCACCCCCCTGCCCATTTGTGAAAGTTTTGAATACTTAATATTTATTGCCTTTGTAGCCCATTTCATTACTTTGATGCATGATTTTTCCCTTTCATATAAGACAATAAATTTGCATGCTAGAGTCTGTAAATCTGTATTTATTCATGCCATATATAAGCAAGGAAAAAAATTCATTTCCTCTAAGCTTATAGAAACCTTTTAATTTTAAGAATAACCGAAATGTACTAACATCAAGAAATTGAACTGTGCACCAACATTGGGTGAACAAGTATTAAACAGTGTTACAGTAGATGGCAGCCTTAGAATGTTAACCCTAGTCCTTTAGTTCAAAAGGTCGCTTTTCTCGCTTGCCTTTGCCCTTGCTCGCAAACTGAAGCACAGCATCAGAGAGATTCAAAACTGGCCGATGGCGTTTTCAAGCAATAAAATAGCAAGCGATGTCAGTCTCTTGTCGGCTATCATTGATGCAAGACAAGTTTTAATAAGCCTGAGCTTCAAAAAGGTGCACTCACCGCTCGTGACTGTGACTGGCAGCGGGAGTAGAATCCTCAAAGCTATGCACACATTAGGAAAAGTGTCCTTCAGCTCTGCATCATGAATGAATTGGAGAACTTAGAGTGGAAAGTACTTCCTGAGTGGCAAAATATCATGGCTGTTGTCCAATTCAACATAGAGATCTTTATCATTGAGGTCCGAATATTCCGTGTGTGTCAGTATCTGGTGAAAGTCTGTACAATTGTTCAAGAGTGTATTCCTGTCCGCAAGCAACTTACTAAGGTCATACAAAACCGCCAGATCTTTTCGTGGTGCTTCATTTGTCTAAAACTATTTTCAATGGACACTCGAGCAGTGTCAATGAGTGAGCAAAAACTCTCTCTTGAATTTTTCTTCCAAGCTCCCCATCACCTCATCTCTGCCCTCATAACCAAGCTGTCTCTTCTTCTGATGAATATGAGTTTCCTTGAAGACAGGCTGAAATCCTGTTTTCCACCATTTCTTTGGCAGCAGTGATGGAATCTTCAAATCCGTTGTCTCTGTAGGCCACAATGAAATCAAGGGAGCTTTTCATCAAAGTCATAGTGGTCGTAATGTCCATTGACTGAGTTTGTAATGCCTTGCTTACAACATTTACTTGGAACAGGATATCATGCCAAACCATAATTTAGATGAGAAATTTGAAGTCAGTGATCTGGTTTGCCAGGCTTTGCTCCTTGTGCTGGATTCTGGCATTGCCTTTACTCAACTGCACCAGTTCCAACAGGGCATTGTAAACCTCAGTCACTTGGTATCTCGCTGGCCTTACACAGTCAATGCAGCTCTCCTGGCGAGTGTCTCTTAGCGGCTTCACAGTCACATTTGTAACATTGTCCATGAGGAGCTTCCACCTGATAGTTGACACTGAAAACAGAACGTATATCCTTTGTATATCCGAAGAGAGATACTGAATCAAAAGCAGATGATGCTGCATCTGAAACAATCAGGTTGAGGGAATGGCAGCCACAGGGCATGAAGAAAGTTTTTGGATTCAGCCCAAGGATCCTTGCCTGGACATCACTGTTTTGTCAGGGTCGCGCCGTTGTCAGAGCATTGACCATGGCAGTCCTGCAGCTTTGTTTTATTCTCATTCAAAACTTTCATAAACAGTTCTGTTAGGCCTTTTTCAGTAGAGTCATCCTCAGACCAGAAACAGATACTTGGATTTAGTCCATTTACTTGGATATAGTCATCCCCATCAACAAATCTTACTGTAAATGAAATTTTTTCACTGTGACTAATGTCGGGAGTGCAGTCCATTATTATGGTGTAGTACTTCACTTTGCTGAACCACATCAATATGTTATCAAGCACCTTCCTTGCCATAAGGTCAATTTGTTTTGAATTGTTTTGCTGCAGTAGTGGTCCATAGCTTCTTTACACATTACTCAATGTAGGTGCTCACACATGACACAGTCGTAGTTCCCAAGGAGCTCTACCTAAACCAAGGAAATTACTATTATGTTCAGTGAACAACGTATCCGACAAGCCCCGGAAAACCAAATTTTTTTTTCCAAGAAAGAGGGTAATTGAGATCAGAAGCTTGAGCACGTTCCTCCAATACTGGATTTCTACATTAATAATGCACTGGTTTTCTGTATCTGACTGGCGAAGTCCCACCCCTTATATGCCTGCGAAGACATGGCTAACAACATTCTAGGAGGTTTGAGGAAAATGGAGTTCTCAGAAAGACTGTGGAAGGTTCCATGAGATTTTACAAAGGTCCAGAACATTCTGGGAGATAGGTGAAAAATGAATCCACATACAGAATACCTGAAACATTTTACTTCAAACATTCTACTTTCCTTTTTGTCGCTAACAAAAACAGCACCCCAAGCCTGGCACCCCCCTGAAGCCCAGCATCCCAGGTGGTCGGCTGGGTTGCCTGCCCCTAAATTCCGCCCTGCTAGCACACCATTGGTAAGGAAACTATCTACTGACATTTCAAGGCAAGTGTCTTGGATTTTGATGGTTACTGATTACAAAGATCCTGCTGCTACAGTGAGTGAAGTTCCTGTGCTTGCCCCTTAAATGGGGCTGAAGATGTTTCAGTGCTTCCTGTAAGAGAGTTGACAAGCATTTGCTCAGGCTGTGCAATCTTCTGCTGGCTTTTTACCATACTGAAACTCTGGATTTGTTCAGCTAGTTTCTCTTGTAGAAGCAAACCTGGTGTGGCTGCTGAATGAAGAATGCAAGTTTAATTGCTTGCTTTGTTGTCATGTTTTGTAAGACCTTGGCAGTACCAAAGGAATACCTTGATTAGCAGCTGTCATGATGCTGAAGCTGAGTACTAGTTCAAACTCTTGCTCTGTAAAAGGTAGGAATTAGTTAATTCAGTCACTGAAGAACATTTCTTATAGATAGGGGCATAAACCAGAATGATAATCTCAATACCCCTGATCTTTGGGGAAATTCAGATCCTGATCTGGATTTTGTAGCTCTGGAATCTCTCTAGTTCTAATCTCTTCTCTACTAATATTGGTTCTGGTAGGAAACATTGTTAGCTTCTTTTAAGAAAGGATAGATTTTACCTAGAAGTATTGTATTGTGGAACCTGTGGTGCAAACATCCACAAGTTCACATTTTGCAGCTGAGATCACTTTATTTGCCACCATCTGCTCATGTAACCATTTGAACAGGAATGGTTTATTTATCTCAGTGCACTTTGGCCTCTGCAAATAAGTATTTTTGAGGGGTGCTCTAAGGAGGAATAAAGTGAATTGTTTGGAAATGGAAAAGGCTGGAAAGTACAGTGTGGATTTAAAAGGTGTATGCTTGTTTTGTTTAGCTAGATAGTAATAAAAGTCTAGCATGCTTTAAGTGCCATATGTATATAAAACATTAATAAAATAATATCTTGGCCCTGGTCTACACTTACCTGGAGATTCAGCGGCAGTCGATGGGAGTTACGCAAACTACCCAGAGTAGCTTGTGTAACTCACGTCGACTGCTCTGCTTCCCTTCTGCGCTCTGTCTACACTGCGCTGTGCCGACAGGAACAGCATTATGCTACTTGAGGGGGTGGTTTACCACCGTCGACTTCCTGATCGATTGAGCGGGTCTACACTGACTGCTCAATCGATCCAGAAATTCGATCTGGCGGTGGCGAATTTGCTGCCGTCAGTATAGACATGGCCTAAGTCAGTTGAGAAGTCAAATAAAAATGATCTTTTCCCACACTGGGAAGATTGCGATCGAGTTTTATAGTTATCAGGAAGCTTATGGGCAGAAGGATACACATTTTAGTGCCAACTTCTAAGAAACTTCTTCAGCCAAAGGGAAATAAAGCTAAAGTAATGACAAAAAAATCTATATAACAGGAAATCAGAATAAAAGAAATACTACAAGAGGAATGTGTTAAGTCTCAGATGGAAAGTAGCTTTCCAACCTGCCAAGATAACAGGTACACCATCTGCACCAACAGCACACATCCACACCTCGAAGGTTTGGTCCTACAGGAGGAATAGAACACATCTCAGCAAAACCATGGATGACACCAACTCTCTTTCTTCTTGAGAATGCCCAGAATGGATTAACAGTGCTCTTATACTGACAGAAGAAGCACATGTCCAGCTGGAGAAAAGACAGAGAAAAGATGCCAGCAGCAACCAGCTCCAGATGGCAAATCCATATCAGTGATTGAACAGGCCCCACTGCAGAAGGTACTGATTTGACAATACTAAGGGCTGTGTGTTCAGAAAGCTGCTGAGGTTCAGAAATGGTAAATCTGACAGTAATCCTTCTTTGTGTGTTTAATTAATTGGCTGTGGGGATTGTTTCTGGTTGATATTATATGTTATTCACAATTGATTTAAAAACAAAGAGGGAAATTGTAGCAGTACCGACTGGAGTCATTGGATATGTGTCCCTGTCATATGACAAGGTATAACCTTTTGTAGATGTCTCCTGTATCTTGTGACTGGGGTAAGGAAATGAAGATCAGCCTCCTGTGTTTCACACTCTATAATCTATTTTCTATTGCTTGTTATAAATGTGAGCTTCTACCACTTCCACTGGAATACTCTGCAACAGTCCAGTAGTATTAAAGGTTTAATTTAGAATTATTATTTTCAGCACCTTTTAAAAATAGTCTTAAAAGAACAAAACATTGAAGGTGATTTTATTTTAAACAAAAATTTTAACTTATTTTAGTTCAAATATAACCCAAATAATTTTGTACATGGTTTTTGTTTTTGTTTTTTTTTGTTTTCTCAACCAATCTGTTCCTTGGCATACAGCTATATTGGCATTCAATTTGATTTACTGTGTGTCAAGATAATTGGGTAGCAGATTTACTGGAGTTCTTTTTGGGATGCATCTTTTTTTCACTTCACCTCTGTGACATGAACAGTGATTGCAGACATATTTAACAAGATTAAGTAGCCTCTGTTCTGTTTCTGTGCCTTACTTGTTTTTGTGTAGTGTAGAAGTTACAAGTTTTAAGGGACAAATTGTTGACAACCAGGGAACAAGGCCAGTGTATTTGTGACAATATTTTAAGAATAATATCATGGGAGGATGCATAAATAGCAGCAACAATAAAAATACAGGTTTATAACATACACAGTATCACAGTGAAATGGTAAACTGGTATAGTACCTACTGAATAGGGCACGGGACTGAATTTATGAGATTAGGGGTCTGTTTCCAGCCCTGTCATTGACCTCTGGTGTGATTTTAGGCAATTTGTTACACATCTCTGTGCCTTCTTTCCCTCCCATCTTTGTCTATCTTGTCTCTTTAAATTGTAAGCTTTTTGGGGCTGGGGCCTATAAACGCTGCCCTAGCACAAATGATGCTACAGTACAGCTAGAACAAAAATGCTGATTCTTATTGGAAATCATGTTTATTTTTCGAGAACAAAGTCATAATTCCGAAGATGCCCTCAAGGAATGTAGCCATTGATGAGATTCTGTGTGTCTAGAGTTGTGCCATTGGAAGGACATCCTAGATATGGTACTGGCCTTCAGCCTTGCAACCATTGTACGTCCCAATTAGCAGTAACTGTATCAAAATGACTAACACCATAGCAGGGTGATGTTAATGGGGGGTTGTACTATAGTTAGCCAGTTACTATTGCATTACAATGACTTTGAAACAAAAATAACCTTTTGCTATTTTGTAAGATGTAATAAAACTAATTTAAAAGCTTCTGCACCTCTGTTCAGATGAAATGAAATATAATTTCAGGTAATATTCAGATACTACCTTTTCCTGAAATTCTTCATCTTAGAGTAAGTTGCCATTCCAAAAGCTGATCATGTAAAAGTAATAACTTGAAATGGAAAGGGCCAGATTCTGGTCTCAGTTACACAAGCATAAATCTGGAAGAAATCTACATAAATCAGATTCATTCCAGTCCTACCTTGAAATTAATTGGTCCAAGGAGCGCAGCTGGTCAATATAATCATCTTCACACTAAAGTTTTTGGTTAATTTCATAAGAGGAGAAGTGCATAGCTGTAATTGCAGGATAATTCAGCAATTCCCCCAAGCCCTGTGGTACTATCATTATAAGGAGAAGGGCCAAATTCACTGTTTGAGCTCTACCAGCTTCTTCCCAGCAACTGAAAATCTGCTTGAAGTGGAACTGCAGTTGCAGAAGATTGGATTGTAAAAAGGATCTTTTAGATTGCAAGCTGTTTGGGACAGCTGTCATTTGTGCAGTTAGTTCAATGTCTAGCAAAATGGGGTCCTGACCTGGCTGAGGCCTTCATTATAGGCAGGGCTGGAAGCTCTGCCTATGATTAAGGTTGCTGACACTTCCTATTATAAGATTCTTTTTTCAGCTTCCTAAAGCTGTGCCAAAAACTTTAAGTGTTTGGGCTGAAATTTTACATGCTGGGTGTCTAATTCAGACTGACTTTTTAATCTCTCTCTCTCTCTCTCTCTCTCACACACACACACACACACACACACACACACACACACACACACACACACACACACACACACACACACACACACACACACACACACACACACACACACATTAAAAAAAAAAGTTCTCCCATAATGTTCAGTCATCTCTGAAAACGAGGGTAGAGAAAAATACATTATTTTGCCTAAATTAAAAAATTGCTGGTGATCTTTTATTTGAAAAGCTGTAGTTCCCCCATGCTTTGCAGCAGGGACTTGAAGTTTGTCTGGAGGATGATCTTTGTGCCTTTTGCTCTTCGTGTAACAGTCTGACCAAACTTGGCAAAGTTATATCAGTCTTGAAAAAGGCTGTTCTTCAAGATGTTCTGTGCATGTGGATCCCACATATGGGATGGAAGCAGCCTTTGCACAGTAGTTTGCAAGTTCAAAAAAGTGTCCGGTAGGGATTATACATAGAATTGTAGGACCTAGAGAGGTCATCTAGTCCAGTCCACTGCACCTATGGCAGGACTAAGTAAGTATTATCTAGACCTTCTCTGACAGTTGTTTGTCTAACCTGCTTTTAAAAATCTCCAATGATGAAAATTCTACAACCTGCCTACGCAATTTATCCCAGTGCTTAAGTACCTTGATAGTTAAGAAGTTTTTCCTAATGTCCAACCTAAATCACCCTTGCTGCAATTTAAGTCCACTGCTTCTTGTCCTATCCTCAGAAGTTGAGAACTAATTTTCTCCCTTCTCCTTGTAACAACCTTTTATGTACCTGAAAACTGTTATGTCCCCACTCAGTCTTCTCTTCTCCAAACTAAACAAATCCAGTTTTTTCAATCTTCCGTCTTAGTTCACGTTTTCTAGACCTCTAATCATTTTTGTTGCTCTTCTCTGGACTTTCTCCAGTTTGCCTACATCTTTTGTGAAATGTAGCTTTCAGAACTGGACACAATACTCCAGTTGAGGCCTAATCAGTGTGGAGTAGAGTGGAAGAATTACTTCTCATGTCTTGCTTATCATACTCCTGATAATACATTCCAGAATGATTGCTTTTTTTTGTAATAGCGTTACACTGTTTACTCATATTTCGCTTATGATCCACTATGACCCCCAAATACCTTTCTGCAGTACTCCTTCCTGGGCATTTTGTATGCGTGCAACTGATTATTCCTTCCTAAGTAGAGTACTTTGCATTTTAGACCATTTCTCCAGTTTATCCAGATCATTCTGAATTTTAATCCTATCCTCCAAAGCCCTTGCAACCCCTCCCAGCTTGGTATCATACATAAACTTTATAAGTGTACTTTCTATGACATTATCTAAATCATTGATGAAGATATTGAACAGAACCAGACCCCCAATTGATTCATACCCTCACACTCTATCTATTGAAAAACAGCCTGCAATGTGACTTCATTTGTCATCTGACTGAGTTTTAGGATCTCCTAAAGCGACCAACAGCTTCCTGCCTGACACCCATGGAAGGACTTGATATAGTGTAAGCTGTAAACACTACCCAGTGGGGAACTCAAGCATAACATTTTGCATTGATTAAATGTTAACTGCAAGGAGAAGCTTGCTGTGGACTTTCAGAATGTTGAATACTGTATTTCCCCATGTATAAGACGCACTTTTTTCGAAAAATTTGGGGTCTAAAAACTGGGTGCGTCTTATACAGTGGTTGTAGATTTTTTTTACCGTAATACATTTTTTTTCAAATTTCGGGCCCCAAAATTAAGGTGCGTCTTATACATGGGAGTGTCTTATACATGGGGAAATACGGTATATAAACTGGATATCCTTCGTTGATAGCAATAAGATTCTGAAACTCTGAAGATCTTTACTGACAGCAATGAGACACTGAAACTTTACATCACTCTGGCAATGTAAATGGGCCTTTAAATGGGAGCATAATGTATTTACACCTACTTTAGGTCCCCTTTTCATTGCTAAAGCACCATCAAGCAGCCTCACTGAAAACAAGAAACCAGGCCTGAAAAAAGTCTACAAAGAATTAACCTGAGTCTCCTCTCACGTATACCAGTGTAAATCAAAAATAATTCCACAAAAATCAATTATGATACACAAGGATAAAAGTGGTGTGTATGAAATCTGAATGAGGGGCAATATGTTCATATTAAGTAAAATGTTTTATTAAATTATAAGGCCCTTATTATGCACTATTATAATTATGTCTAAGATCTGCTTGTATTTGACATACAGTATAATTGATTTTAGTTTTTATTTGGAGTGGAACTATTTTACATTTTAAAATAAGATCAGGAAGCATTTAATAGGGTTGGCAGTGGTACAGTCCAATAAAATGAATCTGATGTATAGGTACTTTTGGCTGTTATCAGAACTGATGAGGTACAATGGAGAACGGCTTCCGTATTGAGTATCTTAGCAGAGGATGGAGAGTGGACTGGGACAAGACGTGGAGAGTCAAGGAGAGGAGTTGTTTAGAACTAGAGTCATGAAGTGGAACTGGTTGGAGAGCAAGGGAGTATTGGGCCATGGAGTGGGTCTGGCTGTGGGCACTTGAGCCACGGTATGAGGTTTTTACAGTCTGCTATCTGAAGAATGGATAAGATTCATTTTGACTTTGGAGTTATTGTGACTGTTTTGCTACAGGCAGTGTTAAGTTTATTGGGGATTGGTTATCAATAATGTATTTGATTAGAATCTCTCTGTATAAAGCATTCCAAAGGGGTAGCCATATTAGTCTGTTGTCAGCAAAACAACGAGAGTTCTGGGGCACCTTAAGGATTAACAAATGTATTTGGGCATAAGCTTTTGTGTGACAAAGTGGGTTTCTGCCCATGAAAGCTTATGCCCAAATAAATTTGTTAGTCCTTAAGGTGCCCCAGAACTCTTGTTGTTCTGTATAAAGTGGATATTTTTGCCAGGTTAGAGTCAGAATTTTATTATACATTTAGTTAGCGATTTCCACAGCTTTTTATATGTGGGCTTTGTTTTTATTGATAGGTTTAATAGTACATCTTCTCTTAAATTGCATTTAGCAACCTTAATTGTAACTTAATTACATGTTTATTTGGGAATCCATTAGAAGTGCAAATGTTTTTTTATTCTTGCAGTATGTTGTTTCACTCTCTGACATGCTTTTCTGTGGGGGTGGCTGGTGGGGGGAAAGGGCAAGCTCCTCATCACTCGATATTGCATGACTGGTGTTTGTCATTTATTAGTTCTAATTGTGCAATAGAGTAAAATAAATAAATAAAAGAAATAACCCAACGGACTATATTGCTATTCTGAGACTCCATGTGAAATCAGATATTTTCACACATACTGCTACCCCTTGGGTAAGATTTTTGTATTCACAAGTGATTAAAAGTCTGTGCCCCAATGCTGACCAACCTTATTGAGTGTTCACTTTGCACCCCTGAAAACCATAGGTGGTGGGCACAAAGTTTTCAGCATCATAGAAAACTATGTGCCAGGTATTGAGAATATGAAAGTTGAAATGGTTGTATTTAAACCACTGATAGATAAGAGAAATTGCAAATAATTTGAAGTTGTTCTAGGTGCTGCCAATGAATTAAACAAAGCTTTCCCATGTATTTTTGAAATGTCTATAGTGGTCTTGTTTGGAGAATCGACTGCAGCTTGTGAAAATTCCTTTTCTTGTCTAAAAATTTTTTTATCCCACCAAAGGATGAGCATAACCAACAAAGAAAGAAGAACCTAATTCTCTTGTCATATGAAAGTGACTTGACTTCAACAATGAACCTGAATGATTTGTAGAAGAATTCAGACACCATTATCCAAGAAGACTTCAACTTTAGTTTCACAAACAGTCTTTACATTACATAGCACTTTCATGTTAAGATCTATACTTTTATATTTCTGAATATTTGACTACTTGAATATTTCTTATACTGAATAATCACATGTATCATTTTTCTTAATTTCATAAAAATCAAGTAAATAAAACAGGAGTTCTGACTGAGACTGCATTTTTCACCAAATACCTGCACTTCCAAGCACAACTGCCCCTCTTCTACCTACAGGCCTGATTATAGCCACTAATAGTGCTCCATCTAAAATAGCTTAGCTATCTCTAATAAGAGATCTGGAAAATAATGAGAAAATGGCCTGAATAAAAGCACTTGAATTCAGATCTAAATTCTGCCAAATATGGAAGGTGACATTCTGAGCTATGCCTCTTAGAACACACAGTCCAGGGAGAAGTTGGGACTATGGTGGCTTTAAGCCATTCTTTTTCTCTGCCAACCTTGGGCTGCTCTAGGGCTTGTAGAAGCCTTCAACATAACTTAGACAGCCATGGGGGCCCTCTAGCCTGCAGTGCTGCCTGGAATCTCTGCAGGACTGATAACTGACTGCATGGTGCAGCCCTGCCTTGACATACCCCTTTGCAAGGGGGTCTTCAGGAAGCAGCCTTACAGCTGTCTGCCACAGTGCCTGCATTGGAGGAATCCTTCTCCAGCTGGATACAGGGCTTTTAGGACCCCTTTATGTGGCTTCAGCACCTTTACCTAGCATACAGGTACCAGAGTGGGGTCACCCAGAGTATGTTGGTATTCACTGGTCTGGTTAGAGTTCATTTTAGACATGAACAGAAACCATAAAATCTACATTTAGATCCAAACATGCCCTACACCCCATACTCTGGGAAATTGGATACAGTGTACTGGTGGTGGCCTACCTCTAAAAATAACACACACAGATAGAAGAAGAAAAATCTCTCAGTACGTCATTATATGAGCAAAGAGTAAGAACAACTGTACATTTTTCCCATCTAGAGTGATCTCTGCCATTTATCTTTACTTGCAGGAAATGCCAAGAATTTAGGATTGCCACCTCTGAGATGCAAAAGTCAGCCATCGGCAACTTCTTCCTCCCCCAAGAGAGAGCATCCTAGTGCTGATTATAGGCAATTACTAAAATGCTTTAGAGAACCGTTTTACACACACATTCACACTCTGTGTACATAATTTTGTGTACCTCATTTTACATGGTGCTGCAGTGTCCCAAGTGGAAAAAAAAAAATCTTCAGCTTATTAACTCTTTGAACTGGCAAGGCAATACAAAAACTCATCTAGGCTAGCTAAAAGCTGGCCAGGAGGCAACCCTAATTGAAGCCAAGGGCAGCAGGTACTAAAATGTTGTTTTCAATATGATCCCTCAGATGTTAACTGAAATACAGTTGCATTTTTATGAGGTATTTTGATTTTGTTCAATGTCACCTTTTTATTGCATTTCTGAGCAAAAGGAAGTAATTGTACAACCATAGAAATGTATCCTTTATATAATTCTTTTTTCAAACAGCCTTTAGGTGAGAACTTCTTTTTATTCTTTGTTCCTAATGCACTGCACCCAAAGAAAGTATCACTTCACCCCTGCAGTTTGAGTGTGGTGTATGTTGAACTACTGAGACAGCATCACTTCTCATTAAGGATAACCATGAGATCACAGCACATGTTCAAGGATAGTTCAACAAGATCTTGACCAAAATAAAACCAGAGGAAGGATTTGGTACAAAATGTTCAAATGCTTTCTATGTCTCTTGAGGTATTTTCACATCACAAAGTGCTCAGACAGCACACAATTTTGTTAGTTGATATTTTTTTGTCAAAGAAGACACCTAAAAACCAAGGGAAATTCTTTTTGGGAAAAATCCCTGTTTTGCAAACAAAATCTTAGTGGTTTCAATACAAATGAATATTTCCAAACTGTACAAGCAATCTCCTTTTTTTTTTTTTTTTACTGCTTTCATATCAGGTCAATTCAAGGCACACCAAGAATTTGTTTTTATGTGATACTTGTTTATGTTTTGGAAAATTATACAGCATTTTTAACTGTACAATAATGATCAACAACAGAAAAAACAAACAAACAACACAAACACAGCCCCTCCTAGTTTTAAGGACCAATCATGCACAGTGACTTCACCTTAGCATTTCTCACCCGTATTCTGAGTTTCCAAGACTTGGGCTCATCATCAGCTTTATAAGAATGAAGAAAGAATAAAGCATTTTTCTGCATGCATCTCAGAAATATTATATTAAGCAATATCTCTGGCTCTTAGAAATCCACTATTTAGTACAATAGTAATGGTCCAATATTGGACCTATTTTACAGTTGTATTTCTGTGGTGCATGTTCTTCTGATTCTGATGATCAAATCCTCAGTAGCAGGCCAACTATTTCAGACAGCCATGTCTATGGAGCTATTTTTTTAAAAAAAATGAACAATATAATGTCTTTTTCTCTGGGCAATCCAGACTCTCTTCAGGTGGCAAAGTCCAAACAAACAAACTGAAAAATAAAGTAATCAAAACAAACAGACAAACCAAGGCCCCTCTCTGAAAGGGAGACTGTTCCTTGTCTCAAGCAAGAGGGCTTTTTACACCAGATTGTCCCAACTGGCTACTGATATTTTTCAAAGGGTGTCAAAAGCACCTGAGAGCAAAACACAGCAGATGCAGCAAGGCTGCAGCCTTCATAATAAGAAAGTGAAATGAACGGAGTCTCGTCTGTCATATCTTATCCAAATGCCAAGTAGGTGACAAATAGGAATATCATAATCCATACATGAGAATGCAGTCATTAAACTTAGAATAGCCCCATCCTCTATGCAATTGTGCACAGGAAATCTTCAGTCCACTATGCAAGAGGAACAAGATAATTTTCATACTGTAATAAAGCATGCTGGATAGAGTTTTCATTTGGTGGTGATTATTCAAAAGAATACCAACAGTAGTCACCAATAAGCTTGAAGTTTAAATATCAACCATTAAGTAGTTGCAGAGAATGGTTTGCAACAAATTCATAAAGTAAAAGAGAAACTGAAAACATTTTCAGATTTGAACAGAGAAATTTGATACATTTGCAAATGGCTTGCAGATAATCCATGAGCTGAAAAAGAAGGTCAAAAAATAAAATATATTATTCATGTTAAGTTATTTGCTCACTTCTGCCCAACACACACTTTGCTGGTGATGTTTCCAATCACAAAACACCGCTGGAATGTGGGATTTAGATACATACCTTATTTTTATTGTACTGTATGATTACAAAGTGTTGGGAGCAATCTTATATTCCTCTGTACGAGCTGTGGAAGAGAACAGTAAGTAGTCACATACATATAAAAGGAGACAAACACTCCTCCCCCTGTGTATTTTCTCTCTCATTTGCAAATTTAGCCAAATAGCTTGTGTAATATAAATGATTTGTTATTGATCTAGTAAAATATATCATTATCTACAATATCTTGTCTACAGATATTTCCTTCATACAATAAGCTGTCAGACATGAAAAACTCCAGGGGTTGCTTTCACTTTGGAGGAATTAAATGAGTCATTCCCTCTTGCTTGTTTGTGCTCTGCTAGGCAACGTACTAGCATGGTTATGTTTAAACACACACACACACACACACACACACATCTAACAGAAATAGAAGGAGTCCAGCGATGGGCAACTGAAATGTTTAAAAGCATGAATAGACTTCCTTGTGAAGACAGACTGAAGAGATTAGGACTGTTTAGTTTAGACAGCAGACGAATGAGATGGGATGATAGATATATAGAAAACAACTAATGGTACAGAGAAGGTTTGTTTGGTGGTCCTAATTATCTTCTCTCCTTATACAAAGACAAAGTGACATCCAGTGAAACTGAAGGGCAAGGTGTTTAAAACATGACTTTTTTTTCTCCTACAGCACATAACCTGTGAAACTCATTTCCCCAAGATACCATTCAGACCAAAAGCCAGGATTCAGAAAAGGATTCAGCATTTATGTGGTGTGAGGCACCTCGCTGCCACCTGCCCTAAGTGTGAGGAAGCCTTGTCTGTGCCTGCCGGGGAGTCACCTCCCTGACTCCACCAGCCCCAGGTAACACAAGCACCCCCCTCTCACACTACGCATGCTGTGCTGTCCCTTTGCAGATTTGCAATAGGCACACTCCAAACCCCGAGCACTCTGAGTGTCCCTCTGGAGTGTCCAGACCCAGTTTCACTGGACATTCCAAGAGTTCACGGACCCGCTGCTCCTGAAAGAACAGTACCCCCATTCCTCTCATCTCATGGCACTTAGATTTGTTTTATAAAGTTGTTTGACAAAAGAATAGAAATTCAAGAAGAAGAAAATAGAGTTAATGGAAACATTGGTTACATATAAAAATCATAACATGCTTTCTAGAGCCTAAATTTAACTAACAAGACATTTTTCTGTCTAATGAAGTTTAGCTTACCCCAAGTCTCTCTCCTAACATTTAAAAATCAGGTTGGCTATGACTCTCCATTCATAAGACAAGCACACTGGCAGCTTGTCTTCTAAGTGAAATATTCCTGGGTTTACCTCTCGACTCTTAGACATAGTTCCAACAATCCATTGTCTTCACTGGTAAACAGGAAGCCTTGCGCTACTTGTTTTTCCTGTATAAACTTTCCCCTGCAATCTCTTGATTAGCATTTTGCTCAGATTGTAAATAGGCATTCATTATGAAGTATACAATACTCAATTTACATATAGTCAGACAGATAAAGTGTTTCCTGCATGAAAGAAACTTGTTTATTACC
This sequence comes from Emydura macquarii macquarii, assembly GCF_026122565.2. Classification (NCBI taxonomy): domain Eukaryota; kingdom Metazoa; phylum Chordata; order Testudines; family Chelidae; genus Emydura; species Emydura macquarii. The sequence goes on along the minus strand of NW_027132610.1, from coordinate 39,730,547 downwards.
CTTTGGTGACCAACTTACAGACTTTAAGAGCATAATTTTTAGTGGGTACACACACCCACTCTCCTCCTTACATTATCTGTTATCTGTACATACATTTCACAATGATTACGATGATTGATGTGACATAAGCTTCAGTAGAGACCCTACACGACACTCTTTGACAAATTTACGTAGCAACCAGACTGAAGGGATCCCTGTAACTTTATGCACCGCTGTGCTCTCTGCTAATCGGCACCAAGGGGTCCCTGGATCACATATGGATATTGAGGATAACTATATATTTCATCCTATCTCATGTTACAATATGAGATTTATACCCTAGTGGTTTACAGAATAAACCAACTTTAACTGCTGGGATTAAGTAGAAACTTCCTTTATGAGCAGGTTGTACTATAACTGTCTATTATGGGGTTTCAGGAGGAGACCAGAAACTGGACTAAAATGGACCACTGATCTGATCTTGTATTGCAATTCCTATGCATAGTGGTGTACAGTAATCAAAAGAGTGCAAAAATGGAGACAGAGGAGATCAAGGTATGTAGAAATTAGGGATAGCCCACTAAAAGTTGGAGGAAAGAGCTAGGCCTCACTCTGCAATTCTGAGCCTTACACTACCTGATTTCCCTGCAGAGCTCTAGGGCCAGATTCAGAAGAGTTATGCCTGATTTACACTGCTGTGAGTGAAATAAAAATAGGGCCTTTGGGTCTATGGAGTCTCCAGATCACACCCTCTTATAATCTAACATCGCTAGTTTGAGGGGAATATACTGAGGAAACTCAGGGGGCATTGTGTACACACAGAAGTTGTGCTGGTTAACTTAAATTGGTTAAAAAAAATTAGTTAGTTAAACCAGAGCAAACCCCTGTGTAGACACAGGTTTATTGGTAATGCTTATACCTGAAAAATACTGTAAGTTATTGTTGTAAACCAATCCAGTTAAACTCATGCAAGTTCGTGTGTGGATGTTCATAAATCAATTTTAATCTTAGTTTAGCTTGCAATTGTAATATACAGTGCAAACACACACAGTTTAAGCTTGGCTAATAGCAGTTTAGCTTGTACCTAACTGATATATGGCAGGTTTAAATCACTTTAGGAGCATGCACACAAAGTTTTACTGTTTTTACACCACATCTGTAGATAATGGTGCAATGCTGTGTAGACCAGGCTTCAGCATAATGAATGTCATAGGTTCCTGAGTATTTCCTTCTGTCCCCATCTAGGATGTTCCCTTGAGATCTCCAGAGAAAAGGAAAAACAAACTTTCTCGTGTACATTTTTTTTCTTCACACATGCACAGCAGTATTTGAAAGGGGAAAGGGAACTAATGATGACTACAATATATATAAGTATATGCCTTGCATTTTGATGTTCAAGCACGTTCACCTGTGCTTTGTGCCATGAGATGTAAATAAAATACAGACCATAATACTGAGGAGAAACAGTGCTAGAATGAAGGCATTTCTAGTTTTCCTTTATAATTTTAAACTGATGATAATCACTTCCTCTAACCCCCTCCGTGCACGTTTCAGTTTCACCTGTTCATAATTTGATTAAACCAATTACTTTTGGGCTGGAATTTTCCATGCTTAGTCTCCTGCACCAGAGAAGCATATCTTTCCAAGTTTGAAAAAAATTGATGTAGCTATTTGCATTTCAGTGCCATCTATATGTGATTATTTATTAGGTTGTGGATCCTCAAAAAACTGGTTCAGCCAGGGAGAGGAGAGCAGGACTTGAGGTACTAGAGCTCAGTACAAGAGCTTTTTAGCCATCTTCCCCCAAACATCCTTTTTCACTCACTGACATGACCAACTGCCACAGAACCTTCGGTTTCCAACATTCCGTAACAGATCCACAAACACCATCTCTCTTTTTGAAAATTCTAGCTATATAGCTAATCATGGAGAGTGGAAGACTATTAATCATAATGTCTCAACTGATTCTTCTCCCTCAGGATGCACAAGTGCAAGAGGCTGAAAGGGAAGGGCAAGAGCTCCCCAAAGATTCCTTCAACAGGAGTTGTTGTAGGGCAGTGGCGTACCATGGGTGTCTGGTGCTTGGGGGCCATACTTACATTGGTGCCACCCCCGTCGGCAGCACCCCATGGCGGGGGGAGGGGAGTCTGCTGGCCCATGTCCCAATTTCCCCCAGTCTCCCCCATCCGTGGCAGTGTCTTGCGGGGGAGGGAGGAGGAGAAGGGGTCTGCAGGCCTGTGTCCCACTCTCCCTCTGCTGTGGGGATGGTGGGGGCTGCCTGGCAGCGAGGGGGGCCCGTTATGGGCTCTGGTCCCCGTGACTTCCTCTTTGTGCCCAGTGTAGGGGCAGAGGAGACGGGAGGACACCCTGACTGCCTGCGACAGGAGGCGGCGCTGAGGAGGAGAGCCTGACCGGCGCCCCTCCCCAGGCCAGAGCCTGGGGGCGTGGCCCCCTCTACTTGCCCTCAGTACACCACTATTATAGGGAAGGTGTGTCTCTATTTGTAAAGTGCTTTGAGACCGTTGGATAAAAAGCAATCTATTGGTGCAGTGTATTAATTATTATTATTATTATTATTAAAATTTTTAAGCACCCTCTTATCAAAACCACTCACTTCTAGTGTTCCTAGAGTACATCCCTAGAGTAAAATTTGAGGCATCTTCTTTATTGCTAAACTGAATGAGTTGTCACACCCCCAATTTTTTAATTGCAACATTTAGGTGAAGAACAATTGCCTACTCTTTCCCCTTTTATTTTTGTAGGCACAGTAATCAGATTTTCATGATAAGGCTGGTCCTAGTCAGCTGCAGACTATTTGAAAACAGGATACTCCCATTTCCCAGGAGCTCTTTGATCGACCCTAATGTGGGTGAAATCTTTACAGAATTTTTGTAAAGGATGCAAGAACCTGGATTTTGATATTTGCAATGGTCTATGTGATTCTTGGCTGCTCTATGGTGAAAAAGTTATTGGATGTGAGTAATTTATTTAACTTCTCAAAGTTTTATTTAGAGATTGTAATCTATATTTTGGGGTTATTCTGGCTTATACTTGAACTATAGATGTTGATAGTAAAGTGTGACCAATCTGTGGTGTCAAAAAGTGTGTGTGGAAAGTGTTGTCATTTTTAAGATGTGCACGGAGGACTTTATGCTGCAACCCAGAAATGCTTCCCCCCCCCCCATATTTGCATTTAAAAATGGATCTAGATTCTGATCTGTTTCACCATAGAAAATATTTGCAGAGCTGCATCTCTGAAACAATGTTTTAGTAATTGTACAGTTATTCTGTAAAGTATAATTCTAATAATTATAGCAACCTATAGAAAGTTAGAATTTTAAAGTAATAATTTGTTGCTAACCTTTCTAAGTATCTGAGAAGATGAATCTAAATCTGGCAAAGCTGGCTAAAATAGCTGTTGCTGATTTTTCTGCTTACATTATTTCAGAGAACACTTGTATTATATGTGCCTTATGGTGTGATATTTTTCTGTATTTCTGTAGGTGTGCTAGATCATCTAAGAGCACAGTATCTTTTCCTCTCATGCTGCAGATGCTATTAGTGACAAATAATTATTTAGCTAGATGTACATGCCTCATTATTTGTAGAACACTAGTGCCTACACTGCATCAGGCATTGTACACACCAATATCAAAGAGACAGTCCCTGCCCCAAAGACCTTACAGTCTAAGGCTATGTATGCTTATGAATGCATGCAATGGGAGTACTCAGCTATGTAAAAGTTACTCATGTCCTAAGGGTTTGCGAGATCAGGACCTACATTAATACAACAATAGAAGCTGAAAACACAGCTAGAAAAGCGGAAAGATGATGGAAAAGAACAATATGATTAATGGTGACTTGTCAGGGTAATTTAGACAGCAAGACTAAAGCAAAAAGGAAATTCTAAATTATTGTATTAAGTTTTATATTTCCCTCTTTCTCTGTAATTTTAAGTTTGTAAACTTTCTTGAAGATGTGGGTGTTGAGAAGACATTAAAGGCGGAGAGTGAGGAGAAGGTGTGATGAGGGTGGGAGCTTGAGGCATAAAGTTCAGTGTTCTGACAGAAGCCAAAGAGACACTAGAGGAAGCCTCAGAGTAGATGAGACACCCTTCATTGGACAATTGCTTCTTTCTTCCTCCACTGATGAACAGAAAGGGACCAGGATGATGTGGCCATTGTCGCTGATGGAGAACAATATGGTTCAAATGAATTCACAGCAGGTAAGACCCATGAAGAAAACCTCATCAATTAAAATGATGGCCACAGAGAAATTCAGGAGGATCTTTAGATGGTTTGAAACAGGACATTCTCAAGAACTGAGGGATAGTGAACAACTTTTGAGAAAGGGAAAGAAAGAATGTGACTGCTGCATTTAAACGCAACTCATGACAAGGCAGGGTGGAGGGGGAAGAATTTGATTTAAGGAAGGAGAAAGCAGGAAACAAGAATATTACTGGCATTTACATAGGGCTAGTTGACTTTTGTGAGATAGAGTAAAATGATTACTGGGCTTAATTGCTGAAGAGATGTAGGGAACTGTTTTTTAGACATCAGCATAATGTGATACTTCATCAAGGATAAAATAGAATAAACTTAACTAATCCTAGAAACTTTGCATTTAATGGGTTAGAATTAGTTATATTTGCATCTTAGTCTGGAAGCTTCATTTAAACATAATAATTGCATATTATTTTCTTGACTATGTACCAAAGAAGCAATTGTCCAATGAAGGGTGTCTCATCTACTGTGAGGGTTCCTTTAGTGAACATGTTTCTTTGGTTTCTGTCAGAACACTGAACTTTATGCCTCAAGCTCCCACCCTCACCACACCTGCCTCCTCACTCTCTGCCTTTAATGCCTTCTCAACACCCACTTCTTCAAGAAAGTTTACAAACTTAAAATTACAGAGAAAAACTTTCAAACAAATTTCTCTGTATTTTAAACTTTCAGTGAAGGAATTACAGACATGGATGTAACTGAACCTAGGTTTATGGCTGTATCTAATTCCAGACTGCCAGATGAGTAAAACAGTTCAGAACCTCATAAACTCCAATGACATCTAATTAATAAAGGCAGATTAAGAATATGAAGATTAATCTAGTATCCTTAAAACCAAGATCAAAGGTCTACGGTGGCTCAAACTCAGAAGTGAGTCAAAAGCAGATTACTGTAGCAGGTGGTGGTGCAGCATAACATCTGATTACGGCCAGACAGCTGGAGTAGAAGGTGTTGGCTGGGTTATCCACTTGAGGGGAACAGCAAGGTCTCAGAAGTTGAAGACAAATTCATTCAGGGAGCTAATAGGAAGAGTCAACTGGGAGTGGAGAGAGAGCTAGACTGCAAGGAAGCATCTTTTGTTTTTTTGGTAGGACTGAATCTTTCTGGGATCTTCCTCTGCTCTTGCACACATTGCTGGTATTTCACTTTTGTCTTCTGGTCCCCTTGTTAGCAGTGCTCTCTTGAGTGCCTGTAGTTGGATGTCCTTTTTCATATCCTTTGATTTCCATCAGCTTCATTGTTGAAACTGGGAGTTAGTGCAGCATGTTAATGGACTCACAGGCCTGATCGCCTTCCCCAGCTCACTGATGCTGGGTATATATGCCTTGTTCAGGGTATCAGCTAACAGCAGTAATTGTCCTGGATAATATCTCATCTTTACTTGGTACCTCTGGAGGTGCATCAACATGCACTGCAGTCTCCTGGGGGCACTAAGAAGAGGCTTTGCCACGATTGTCTCTCCGGGCTTGTGGTCTGATTTCACTATTGCTGGGTGGCCATCAGTGTATTCATGGAATTGCTCCACTCCAAATAAGACTTGCAGAAACTTTTTCTATTTGGGCATGCCAATGTTCAGTCTGACAGGGCTTTGCTGGCATAAGCAACTAGCTATTTATGCAAAAGAGCTACACCCAATCCTATCACTGATGCATCACACTGGAGCATCAGTCTCGCTCCTAGTTGGCAGTACTTTAGAGCAGGGATATCCGTTATTTTTTCAGCATGTCACATTCTCTCTGTTAAGGGACTTGCCCAGTTCCACACAACATTCTGCCTCCTGAGCTGGTTTCTGGGTTCTGCTATTGCATTCAGGTATGGGCAGAAAATTGATCATTCCTATGATAGTTGTACCCCTTTCACGTCCTCTGGAGCTGGCATGTCGCTGACTGCCTTGATCTTGTTAGGATCTGCTTTCAGTCCCTCTGCAGTGAGCAGATGTTCATGATATGTCACCTTACTCTGTTTGAGTTGTATTTTTTAGGAGTTCAATTTTCTGTTCTTGTCCCTGCATTGCTGTAGAAAAACTTGTATTTTTCTGTCATGGCCTTGTTCAGCTTCTGGGTGTCACAGCTTCCTTTGCCTACAATGAAGATATCATCTACAATTATTTTCACTTCAGGCAATCCTATCTGCATTTAGGTGAGCCTTCTCTGGAATACTTTTTGTGCTGGGTTTATGCCCATCAGCATGCAGCACCATATGTAGTGATCAAATGATGTTGCAAAGGTTGTTAGTATGCCGGATACTTTATCCAGGGTTGTATACCCGTTCCTCAAATCACAGACTATAAAGATTCTGGCTTTGGAAAGTCCTTGCAAGATGTCATCACTTGTGGCCAGTAGATAGTGCCTGGTTTAATGGCTTGGGGTCTTATGCAGATGCATAATTTGCCTGATGGTTTCTTTACCACTACCATGCTGCTGATTCAGGCTGTATGGTGGCTTCTACAGGTGTTATGATACCCCTGCTCTGCAGACTTTTGAGCTTGCCTATTGGATCACATAGTAATAGGTGCACAGGTTCCACTATAGGGCCTACTTCCAGTCACAGCTTTCATGTGAGGCACCCATCACCTTTGAAAATATTCCCACATGCTTTTAAAATTGTTTTCATTGTCCACGAGGCTCCCTTTTTTCTTCTTGCACTGCAGCTATAAAATTCTGATGCTGCACCTTGATCAGATCCACAGCTTGCATGGCTACATTTGCCCAAAAGAGGTCTGTGGCATTTACTATCCACCACCACAAACTTCAGTTGGTACCATTTGTTATTTTTCAGGTTAGTTATCATGAGGTCACATTTTCCTACAGAGAGAATTATGTTCTCATTGTACTTTATTAGAGTGTGCCTGCTCTTTGTAATGTGTTGAAAATCAGTTCACCACAAGGAACCACATTACAGGAGGCCCTGCTGTCCAGAGGAAATTGCATAGGCATTTCCCTATTAACATAGTTGCATGCAGAGAGGTTGGTATTGCTCCTTGTTACTTTCCTGTCCTGATAGCCTGAACCTGATATGGTCTTGGTCTCAAGGAGAGAGTCATGATGTCATCATTGTCTGATATGCCCTCCCCCTCTTGTACAAATATGACCGAATCTTTCTGGGACCTTCCTCTGCTCTTGCACACATTGCTATAATGGTTCAACTTGCCACATGCCTTGCAATGCCATCCTAGTGTGGGGCACTTTTCCTTTACCTGCTCATGCTGTCTCCCACAATATTTGGATCTAACTCTAGGTATGGAGCCCTTCGTACCTACTCTCCTTTGCTATTGTCTCACTGCATGTACTTCTGGTGGTGGCTTTCATTCATCTTTTGAGGCTTTCACTGCACATTCCATGTCTAAGCATCTGTCTAATGTGAGATTGCCTTTCCAGAGCAGCTGTTCCCATAGGTGGTGATCCCAAGTGCCACAGACTATTCAGTCCTGACTCAGGGAGTTTGTCAAGTCCCCAAAATTGCATGTAGCAGTCAGTGTGCTTAACGCAATAATGTAGCGGTCTTTCCCCTCCCTTTCAGATTGGTCTGTAGTGAAAATCCTGTGTTGCTCCACCGTGAAGCTGAATGCAGGCTAAACTGAAAAATGAATCTTTATTAAACTCTGTGCACTGTTCTATCCATGTGGCTGAGTTGCTTCCAGAGTAACTCCATCCATTTTCTAATTCCTTTGGTGTCCTGCCCATAACAGTCCCTCCAGAGAACATGGGCCCTCTGACCATAAAACACTGACCAGCTCTAATAATGGATTTATGGAGTACTGTTCTCTTGGGATGGGATAGGAAAACCTGCCTGTGGGAACAATAGGTCAGTTCAGCTATTTCAGGCTCAGGCACTTTGCAAGATAGAGGCTTTGCAGCCTACTTCTGAAACATTTGTGTTTGTGGGGATCCTGTCCCTTTAGGAAGTCCTACCGAATTTGTAGGATTGAGGCCCCCAGCATAGCACAAAGTGTGTAAAAGGCAAACATATCAAGATCTCAAGAGGGCATAAGCCAATACACTTTCAAATTACCTCATTAACACCCCAAAATATTCAGTGGTTCAGCGCAAAGTTGTGATTATTTTAAGATCATACACAACGAGTATTTCTTCTGCCAAACTATTAAATCATATTTTCTCACACAATAATCTGTGATTTTAACAAGAGTCAGGGTCAGACTTTCTGCTATTTCTACTGTGAAACAACAGATCTTTCTTCATTTACTAAATCTACAAATTTATTAGTCACAATTCTCCAACAGCATGTTTAGCCAATTAATTTTAAACAGTCTATTCTGCTTTAGTGTGACCTTTTGTATGATATTTCAATATTGTGGTGGTCTGGCCTTTAAATATAGCAAAGTATATTTAATTTACATACCATTGCCTCTTACATGACAATGTAATAATAATAAATGCTCTTGTTGTAAAGCTCAAGGTGCACCAATGAATGAGACCCTGCAGTGGCAGGGAATTGATTTAGTGAAATATACCCATATAATCCTAGCAAGCTACCCATGCCCCATGCTGCAGAGAGAGAGAGAGGCAAAAAAGATGTGGACAATTTGGAGAGAGTGCAGCGGAGGGCAACCAAAATGATTAGGGGGCTGGAGCACAGGACTTATGAGGAGAGGCTGAGGGAACTGGGCTTGTTTAGTCTGCAAAAGAGAAGAGTGAGGGGGGATTTGATAGCGGCTTTTAACTACCTGAAAGGGGGTTCCAGGGAGGATGGGGCTAGGCTGTTCTCGGTGGTGGCAGATGACAGAACAAGGAGCAACGGTCTCAAGTTGCAGGGCGGGAGGTCTAGGTTGGACATTAGGAAAAAGTTTTTTACTAGGAGGGTGGTGAAGCATTGGAATGGGTTACCTAGGGAGGTGGTGGAATCTCCATCCTTAGAGGTTTTTAAGCTGAGGCTTGACAAAGCCCTGGTTGGGATGATATAGCTGAGGTTAGTCCTGCTTTGAGCAGGGGGTTGGACTAGATGACCTCCTGAGGTCCCTTCCAACTCTAATATTCTATGATTCTTTGATTCTAAAAGCACATATTACATATGGTGCATGTTTACTGCTGGAGTGCCCCCTGGTGTGATGATGTTGTGTTGCAGGTATTCTTCCACCATGCTTCCCTGGTTATGAGATTCTTGCCTTATCGAGGTCTGTGGTTTTTGTGTCCTGGCCATCTGGCCAGGTCATCTTTCAAATCCAGGGTAACACATCCAAACAGGGCAAGTCCCAGCATCTATATTTAGGCCTTTATGTCAAGCCCTCAGTCCCCTTCCAGGAGTTGGTCAGTCTTTGCCCCTCTCAGTTCTGAGGCTCATATTGTCTTCTTTGTTGGGGAAGAGGTCAGAGAACCCACACCCACCCTTTCCTTTGGGTTGCAGCTCTATGATCCTGTCTTTGGCAGGTAAGAATTATTCCTTTAAGTCCCTTGCCAGCTCCCTGGGCTGCTCCTACCTTTCCTCCTTCATCACCATCTCTTGTCAAGCTGTACAGTCTGTTCCTGCTATGATTCAATCACCTCATGTGTCTCCTTCTCAGCTGGCTACTGAGGAGGAGCTTCTTCAGATCCACTCCCAGCCTTTTTTGGCCACTGAACTATAACCCATGGAGTTAGCTCAGCTGTATCTCTGTAGGGCAGGAATCCTGAGCCCTTTACTGCAGAACTGGGCGGCATCTCATGCAGCTGCTCCATCTTTCCTTAATACAGGAGTTCCCTCAGCTCCTCCCCTGGAACTGGATTCTCATTGAGACCATCTGCAGACCCTCAGCCAGTTACTCTTGCAGTGGCTCTCCCCCCACCTGACCAGCCCTTTAATCTTTAGGCTTAGAGAGTGCAGTAGTCAGACTTTCTCCTACTGTGAATACTAGTCCCTTTCCCCCATTAATTATCAATTGGTTGGGTGAGCAGGAAGCTTTATCCCATTCTGAAAAGCTGTTGATCCCAGCACCTTAAAGGAATAGTAACAGTTTTATCTCCCCAAAGTACTACTTTATCCCCAGGTCTGCTTCCTGTTTTTCCATATCACCTATTTCCCAGATCCTTGCCTACTCAGACCATCTCAACTCTTAAAGGGCCACACCTGCAGGTGGTGGATAAACTAAGCCCTAGCCCTTACTACCCTTAAGTGGCAGCCTAATCCCACAATATCATATTAAACATTTCTCTTAATTTCCTTTGATATAGAAATGCTCATTGGCTAGAAGCTATCATTCAGCCAATTAATCAAATTCCAGTTAATTCTTATCAGAGATGACTCTTGGAGGGATTCTAACACTGACATATGGTTTGTGGCAAACACCAAGAAATCAGCAGGATATTGCATATATCCTGTCCAGTGACTAAAGGTCTCATTTGCTTCCATTTACAGGTTTTTATTATGTGAATGACAGATCACTGGGTGATTAGAATTTGAAACACAATCAACTACCTTTAGAATAAATAATTCTATAAATTTATATAAGTACTTATAGGGCCCCCTAATCTGAGCATCTTCCAAGTATTTAAACATAAAAACAACAATTCTATTCTATAAGGTTCTTATATCACTCATCACCATAGCATCTGAGTGCCTTCCGCTAGTGCATTAAGCAATGTGACTAACAACTGTCATGGGTTGTTTGTTCTCTCGTCCTCTCCCCAGTGGAGCGTTTGGGATCTATATCTATCATATAACATCATAAACCTCACCACCTTTGCTTTAAGTGCAAAGTGTATTTCTATACTACATATAGCAATGTGGATGTGCGTATATAAATATAAATACACACCCACGTTACTATATGGTTGTTGGAGAATGGAAGGTCAAAGAAACGCACCCTGTTCCTGAAGTGGGAGGTGGTGAGGTTCGTGATAGTTCTTAGTCTCTGGAGGAGTTATTCCATAGTCTCAAACTGGCTTTTGAGAATGTTCTGTCTCCTGCACAGATGAGCTTTATCTTTATTGTAAAAAAGTTCCAGTGTGCAAGAGGGGGGGAAATTGTTGACCACTGTCTTCATCCCATAACTTTAGATGACCTTTAGGTATCCTAGGCCATTGAGTGCATTGAAGATAAGGACCAAGACCTTGAATTTAACTCAATATTCTAGTGGAAAACCAGTGTAGGGAGCAGAGATCAGGTGTGGTGTGTTCACCGTAACCCAGGTTGCTGAAGAGGTGTGCTGCAATGTTCTGTAATAGCTGGAGTTTCCTAACAGTATCTTTCCCTCCCCCCACCCCATTCTCCCATCCCACCCTGTAAGAGACTAGCTTGATGAGTTAATAGGGTTTTTTGTTTCGCTGATGTTTATGTATGTGAATGCGTTGGTGTATTGTGCATATATGATAAGAGATTGCTGAGGGAAAGCTGAGTTGAAGCAATTAGTTTTGCAGTCAGTCTTAAAAATGCTTAGCGCTCTAGTCTTCCTTATCATTTGTGGGAGTGAATTCCATAGTCTAGTCAGGCTTCTGTGGAATTCTCCTGGCTTCTGCATTCTGCTTCATTGTCCCACTGGAATGTAGCTGTCATTGTAGAGAAAGAAATTATTTCTAAGGGAGCTAAGGCCAATCTGTCCCATAAAGGGATTTAAACATGAGGAATAAGGGCATGTCCCCACTGCCCTCCAGTGTTTGCCCACAACACCCACACAGAAGAGTTACAGTGCAGCACTCTGATGTGCACTGATATACACATGCCCTTACTCCAAACTGAGGAGCAATGTAGACATGACCGTAGTCCTTGAACTGTACTCCATATTCAGTGAGGAGCAAGTACAGAAAGCAGAGCAATGGGATGTGTACAAAGCAACATGTGTTGCTAAGCAGACAGGGTACTGCATTTTGAACCAGTTGGAGTTTAAGGTCTGTGGCTCCATTCCCACATATAAATAATCATAATTTAAATAAGCATTATTCTTAATTTTCCAATGTGTACAATGGATTTAAATAGTTGCAGTCAGACGGAAGTGTCAGAGTTTACAAGGCTTTACATGGAACTATATTTATATTATAACTGGCTTCAAAAGACTATTCTGGAGAGCTGACATTTCCATTTTCTGAATGCTTATTATAGTATAAAAATGCATGTAAGCAGTCTCACTAATAAAGTAATCTTGTCTGAAGCTGGCAGCAGAGGTCAAAATAGTCACGACAACATGAAGTATTATGGGGGAGAAGACAGAAGACATAGACGTGTGAAATAAAACTAAACTCTCATGATGGTGAAGCATACTCAGTCTTTGAGATGGAAGCAAGGAACCACAAGGAAGGGCTAGAGAGTGGAGTGGAGGTGAGGGGGAGAAATCATAGCCAAAGTTTGAAATGAACTAGATCAGTGGTTCTCAAACTTTTTGTATTGGTGACCCCTTTCACACAGCAAGCCTCTGAGTGTTATCCCCTGGCCTCCATGGGCATCCCTCCATTGTTCCAGGGGCACCCCCCCCCCTTCGTCCCTGGCCCCTGGGGGCTCCCCACTCCCTCTTTGCCCCTAACTCCTGCACTCCCCTTCTTCCCCCCTAACCTCTGCACTGTGCCCCTTTCACCCCTACACCCCCCTCCTGCACCCACCTGGGGGAACAGACCTGCATGCACGGAGCAGCTGGTATTGCTGCTCGCTTCCCTCGAACGCTGCTCCTCCATGCACCTGTAGGGAGCAGAGAGGGGGAGGGGGCGAGGAGCAACATCAGGGGCCCTGCATCCAGTTCACTTTCCCCATCTGGGCGGTGTAAGGGGACGGCAGAGAGCAGCGGCTCCTGATGCTCACCTCACAGCACAGTCCAGGTGGGGAAAGTGACCTGGATGCAGAGAGCCCTGGTGTTGCTGCCCCAGCTCCCTAGGGGGATGTGGAGGAACGTTGGGGGGTGGGTGAGCAGTATCTGTGTGTCACCACTCGTCCCTCTCCCCCCATTTTCCTCTGCTGGGAGGAAGCAGGAAAGCTCACAGCTCTGCACCTGGCCGGGGTTGGAGCTCACAATTCGCAACGCCCACATAACCACATCATGGCCTCCTCAGGGGTCACGACCTCCAGTTTGAGAACCCATGAACTAGATATTGGGGAAAAAGGCTTTGTGGCACCAGATGAACTATGACAAGATGGAGCAGTAGGCTTCCAGCTGACTGGAACATGAAAGAGCGGTCGCATACTTAATGATCCTCTTTAGCACAAAACAAACCCCCAAGCAAAAGACAAAGCAGTAGTGGATGGAGCTGGTGATTGGTAGCATTGCAGTGTTCAGGATGCAAGATCTGCCTGATAACTAACTGTTTGAGTGGGTAGATTAATCCAAATCTTCAGAGAGTCGTGGGATTAAAGTGACAAGTCTTGTTAAATTAAAAAGCTAATTCAGGTTTCGGTTTCATTATGTGCATTGAGAAGGCAGAAAACACAAGAGCCCCTGGATGAAATTAAATAGAAAACTGGGATGAAACAAAAAAGCATTGTGGGGAGAAAAGAAAAGAATTTAAAAACTGAATGCTATCCTGAGTCCATTCCCTTAAATCCACTTTAGAAGCAAGAGGGTCTGAATTAAAAATCCAAATAGCTCCTCATATGGAAGTAGTTATAATTAAGGACTGGTGACTCATGAACGTCTTTTGCCTAATACCTCAAAATCTGGAACAGAACTTTGAAGTTCTCCTGTTTACAGCCATATAACAGCAACTCTGAGCTACTGCTGGGAATTCCTAAATCAAGCTGTCCCACTTTCCTTCTGAAGACGAAGGAGGAAAGGTGGAGGGGGGGGGGGGAACCCCCTCTGCCAATGAAGAATAGGGAAAGAAGAACATTCCCTAGCTTGGCCCCTTCTTGTTGTGTGGGAAGAAGCAGAAAGGAAGTGTCCTTCTGCTAGCAACCTCCTCTGACCCCTGTTGGATGGGTATCTCCTTCCTTCCTTGTTATCATGGGGAAGAGGGCTAACAGGAGGATTTTCTAAACCCCTAAGGGTTTAAGAGCACAAATCCCACTGACTGTCAGTGAGTCTTGTGCTCTTAAGTCCCTTTAGAGCTTTTAAAAACCTCCCCCTAACATGACAGTGTATCCTCTCTTAAGGCTTGTTCCATACAATAGACGGATTCTGCTTCTACACAATTGAATGTCATACCATTCTCCTTGACGTGTGACGGGAAGAGAGCCTCTCTACTGGCCCGATACCTGAAAAAAGGGAAGCACTAAAATCCCACATATTTATGCTTCTTTTGTGAGCATAACATGGAGTGGCTTTGCTTAGAAAAGCAATGAGCTTATGCTTCAGAGATACTGAAGGCATATAGTGAATGTAACAGCCTTTTTGTTACTTGTTGGCACACCATGGCCACTTGGAACTTCGGAGTGGCAGTGGGGTTTGGACTCTGATCATCCTGCTTCAAAAGCATAGTTTGGCACCACTTGAGCTGATGAAGTGCCATATTTTTTAACACTATAGGTTCTAAGCCACATGATTTGGAAGTTCTGATTCTACTCAGTAGTCCACATACAAATCACACCAGTCATCACCATGACAGTGCTTTTTCTGCAAGATTGATAAGTTTATATCTCAAAATGGAGAAACCAAATTCCTCACCCACTTGCTTTTCCACATTTCTAATAAATCAAACAAATGTGCAGGATATTTTCCTGATACCTGAAACAGAACAAAATCTATTGGTACATTATCACAGTTTGGGATATTTACATCAGATATGTTTACAGCAATATGTTTATTAATAAAGTTTTTTTATGACTTATAATTGGGTCTGATAATGTTACACCATATTGTAAAAGTACTAAACATTTTGAAAATACATGTATCATATACCACATGATGGGTAACAACATGAAAGGACTCCATGTTTGTAGTACTAAATGGTCTCTTTATTAAGAGAGATATTTACAGAGGCTGCAGCTACTATTCTAGCCATGTGCAAACAGACTGACTTACCGCTGCCTCCTCCAAACTTTTCCCTCCTGCAATCCTTTCTCCAGGTTCCATGCAGGTTGCTATCGTATAAACACACACAATTTTTGTGTTGTGACACTTAAGGTTGCATCATGACATTTCCCAACATAAATCCTGAAAAGCAAGGAAATAAATCTTCTGAATTTCTTCCTGCTTTCACATTACCTACAGCACTGTCAATAACACACTCCAGTACTCCCTGTGGCTCACATTTCCACCTCCAACAGGTGCCAAAAGTCATATGTACCTCACCTTCAAATTCATGCTTTATCACAAAATGTTAACAATAACCTCATACACTCTTGTATCAACAGCCTGGCATAGCTGACACATCCCAGAGCTGAGAAGTTACTCTGACTTAACATTGCTTGGGTTGCACCTTTCTAAATTCAATTTTCTTGCTATTTTACTGAGACATTTACAAAATAAAGATTTAAAGCTCCATTAAACTGAAAACTTTGAACTCAATGTTAGCTGTGAAGCTGTGACCAGTGACTCGGTAACAAAGTACTGGGAATGGAAATATAGTGAGGGAAGAAAGGTGGCAGCCAGAAGAGAGATCATGACGGCACTTCTTTAACACAGTTGTTTCCCAGCTCTCTGTCCATCAGCTCTTTGTTGTGTTAAGCTACTTTACTTTCTTTGCTAGTTTTCAATGTTGCTGGCATGGTTGAGCTTTATGGTGTTGCTTTTAAACATTCCAAATGCAAAAAAAAATGAGGCACCTGAAAAAGCTTGAACCAAGCAAAAATTGTTGGGCTTTGTGTGTCCCAGAATAGTTGTTTTAGGAGAGAAGGCTGAAGGCAGACATTACACCACAGCCACACTAGATTTTCCATCAGAAAAAACTGTTGCAATTTCCTAGGCAGAATTGTAGGCAATAGAGTTTGATCTCCCTCTGGTAGTTTCATTTCCTACTATTATCGTTAATATGAAATCTTTAAAACATGAGACATCTGCGCCTTGGCTATCTAAACTAGAGCAGAATGTACAAACCCAAGGAAAACAGCTCCAAACTGGGAGCGAGCAGAGCAGTGGACATTCTGTGAATTTTGACATTGCCAAGATATTCTACAGCTTTGGCTGCAGTATATTAATATGAGAGTAAAGACTTTGGATAACAAATAGGGAAGAAGGATGCTCTTCTGGTTAAGGTACTGGACTGGGTCTCCGAAGATCTAGATTTAATTCCCTAGCTCTGTTTTACTGTATAAGTCACTTCATCCCTCTGTGCTTCTGTTCCCCATCTATAAGGTAGGGATGATAATACTACTTTTCTCCTATCCTTTGTTTCTCTTATGTGTGTAGAATGTGGTCACTGCCTCTCTTACTGTGCATGTATATGACAACCACAATGAGGCCTCTAGACACTATCAGAATACAAATAATGCAAGTCATAATTTAAGACTACTCAGTGTAAAAAGGAGCATAAAGGATACCAAAACCGTAGATAATCTCCAAAACCTTTTCAAAGCACGATTGAGCACCACATGAGACATTTAGCTGCATAAATGCTGTTGAAAACTCTGAGACAGCTTAAAGAAAATCCAAACTAAATGGGGGCAAGTACCCAGTCAGAAATGCATGCCTGAGTGAGGATGGTTCCATGGCGGTTTGATGGGAAGAAGTTTTCCTTCTCAACGCTGTATCCATTCCCTGGCCACTATTGCATCACTGCGGATGCAATAGCTTCCACTTTGGATACAATAACCAGGACATCCACAAAGCATCAGATTTACTTACTTTAGCCTTACTCTTCCACCAAGCCATTCTACTCAATCACTCACACGGGTAAACAGTGAGGTGGCAAAATTTGCAGACGATACAAAATTACTCCAGATTGCAGCCTGCTTTGGACTTAACTAAGAGGTACAAAGGGATCTAACAAAATTGGGCAACAAAATGGCAGATGAAATTCAGTCTTAATAAATGCAAAGTAATGCACATTGGAAAACATAATCCCAACCATACAGAGAAAATGATGGGGTCTAAATTAGCTGTTATCACTCAAGAAAGAGATCTTGGAGTCATTGTAGATAGTTCTCTGAAAACATCCACTCACTGTGCAGTGGCAATCAAAAATGTAACAGAATGTTAGGAACCATTTGGAAAGGTATAGATAATACGACAGAAAATATAATGCTGCTATATAAATTCATGGTATACCCACACCTTGAATTCTTTGCTTAAATTCCATCATTTCAATCTCGCTGTTTCTCTAAGAATGTACAAGACAGATTCTTTTTGGAATTTCAAATGCCTCCTTATCTGACAACATTTCATAACTGTTTGAAGAAAATTACTCATATGCTGGAACAAGGCATTTTATGCCTGATGGTTATTGTCAAAAACGGAGTTTCTTTCTGTGTCAGTGATGATCCTTTCATAGGATCACCTGGTGGCTTTCCAGTTTGAGAATGGAAAGTCAAAGGAGCACAAATCAAATGTAGCTTTATGATAAGTCTACCCCAATTAGAACAGGTTTTAAAGATGTTTGACTCACCATCTAAATCAAGTACAAGATGATCATAAGAGCCAAGCAATACATACAATATTAGTAGCTACACAGTTGCACTAGAAATAATCTAGTTTCATTATACTCGTAGTACAAGCATTTACGGGCAAAAAGCAGTGTGACATGGCATGACATTTCTTTGCAGTATTTTCCTGGTTTTACTGTGGTAGTAATAAATTACCATCTGTTTCTGAGATCTTAGGGAAACTTAGCTGAATGAAAGGGCAAGCTGTGGATTCATATACCACTAATGGGTTTCAGTGCTATTTTGGGCAGGCACTAAGGAAATACAAGAATTAGGGTTTGTGGAAGAACCCAAACTTAGGGGTCCTTACTTACAAGTTCTCTTGCTCAGCGGATAGTCCTGAATTAGCCAAAAAACAGATTTAGCAAAGTCAAAGTTTATTCTTTACGTAAAGAAGGTGGTCCCCTCAAATGTAAGGAATGATCTTTGCTTATAAATAACTGACCATATTTATAGGGTGGTATAAACAAGTTTTTACACGTCACAGTTTCCATGGTCATACATACTAAAAAATATTATTTAGGAATTTTCTAACTGAATACTTGCAACTTTCCTTATCTAAGTTACAAGGTCTTTCTCTGCATTCCATCTCTACTAGCGTCTAGACCTCTTAACTATTTTATTACTTTAAAACATTCTAAGATTAAATAACTACCAAAAGAACATTTATCATCTCAGGCTTTTTACAGCCATTTCTAAAATCAGTTCTCAGCAAAAACAGAGACCCCATCTTGTTTTCCCTTCACAGTTTGAGTAAATACCTAAATAGGTGGAGAGACAGACAACAGCTTGGACAGCAATGTGGGCCTCTGCCTGGGCCCAGATTTATTGAAAGACATTGGGAAAAGCAGTTAAAATGAAATGGCTCTTAAGTATCTGAGGAAGGTGACGATACAACCTGCTTGATGGGTCACTATGATGCAACCTCCCACATCCCAAACACTTAGCTGTGCCAATTCTCACAAGCAGTGATCCAATATGGTGGGTCCAGAGAAGGTATCAAACAAATTTAATCCAAGTCCTCTGAAGAAAGGAATGAAAAGTTAAGATGAACAGAGAGGGAAGGCCTGACTCTCACACATTTTGGATTCATTCCTGCCAGGTCTTAGCAGAAAGAGCATTGATCTATCAATGTGGTAACAGGATTGTTTCAAGAAGAAAGTTTATTATATCTACTCTGTTAATCAAGGCTAGCACATATGCTGTGTGTCCATTTATATCCAGTTGTATTTTACTTTATGGGTTAAGCTAGGGTGTTCCTCAGAACACACAAAATGCCATATTTCGCTAACTTTTGATTGCATCACATTTAACGTTTCATGTATAATTTGCGTTGTACATCGCATGCTCATTTATAGAGTCTCTTTCAAAAATATATTGTGCTTCCATACTAGTTATGCAGGATGAAAGCCTGGTTATTTAAAGATGATCTACTTAAGACATTTAAACACATAGGCAAGCTACTCCAAATACAGGAAAGATGACACACAAGCATGAATGATGGTAAGCCCAGGACTCAACAGAATAATAAAAAATTGTTATAAGCATTAACAATCGTTTATTACAGTAATACCTAAGGGCCAACCATGAATAGGGCTCTATTGTTCTAGAGATTGAATGCAATCAATCCAACTATTTTACAGTCCAGACAAATCATCTCATCAGGTTACTAAACTCTTGGTCCCAGAACAGCTCTGAGAGGTTTCCTATCAACTTTAATAGTAACTTGAACTTTAGTAGTTCTGAGATAAATTAAGAGGTTATCAGACAAGGCTCTGGTTGCTTCAAGCAATGCTTCTTTACCTCTGAGAAAGAGGTCTAGTTTCTCTTATATCTCTATCAGTGTTAATTTAGTTTGCTGCCATCTGTTCCAGAAACAGTAAAACTGACATTTCCAAAGAACTTCTGGTTGCATTTTGCAATATGCTATAGAATTTTCAAGTCACAGCGATGAACATCATAGTTTTGTTACCAGTAGAAGCTCTGAAATCAGAACTAATGACACCACAATGAAAAAACAGAATCAATAGCATGACTATTTAATGTTCCCCAAGTTCTGCATAAAAGGGAACATGGAAACACTAAAGTTGTATGGCATAATTCAACAGCCTATTAAATCATCTGAGCTTTATTTTCAGAAATTGGCCTCTGTGAGCACACAACTTTGCAAATGCTAACAACTGAGGAGAAACTTAAAAAGCATCAAAACCTCTATATGGAGGCTATAAGATTTATACATATAAAACCACATTCACATCCAAAAGGATTTTGGACTTGTTAATATAATTACCTGTGTGAGCAGAAGTTAGGATTTATCAACTGCACATGCTGGTGCTAATGCTATACAAATTTTGCATGTATTTTCACATGAAAAATTGCTTCTATAATCCCTCTATACTGAGAAAACTCCTGTATATGTAAGAGCAGCAGCATTATTTTGTAGTCCAATCTCCAGAACACATGAAAACAAAAAGTCCTTGATGGTTTTTGGTGATTCAATTTTTGTGCAAATAAGATTAATTTTAAGCCCAGAAGGGACCATTATGACCATCTAGTCTGACCCCCCCTGCATAACACAGGCCACGGAGCTTGACCCAGTGATTCCTGTACCAAGTCTCATAACTTGTGGTTGAACTAGAAATGTGCAACGTGGATCATTATTGTAAAGCATGCATAATATTATGAAGCTAGCTAAAATAACCCGGGGAGTCAAATTCTGCCCTTAGCTGCATTATGTCATCTCATTAAGGATGGCATGGCGTGATGTAATGTGATGGCGATCACTTGCGAATGAGTAAGATTGTCGTCCAGAGATCTCAGTAGTGGGTGCTACCGCAGGTGGCTCCATAGTCCAGTCCTAGACCCACATGTCTTGTCACAATAAGGACAGGTTATTCCAGGAGAGATAGGCACAATGTTGCTGTGTTGCATGTTCTGATGTTCTTTCCGCCTGTTCCTCTTTAGCTCTTCTCCCTGTCGACAAGCTGTTTCAAAGTGTTGAGATCCCTCCGACAGAGCCTTCTTCCATTTTGGACAGTCCTGAGTGAGGGTCTCCCAAGTATTGATGTCAATGTTGTCCCTCTTCATGTTTGCCTTCAAGGTGTCTTTGAAGCGTTTTTTTTTACCCTCTGTGACTTCGCTGACCTTCTTTCAGCTGTTAGAAAAGGATTCTCTTAGAGAGGCGGGAGTCAGGCATGCAAACAACATGCCCTAACCAGCAAAGTGGATAATCATGGCCTCAGTGCTAGTAGAATTTGTTTCAGCCAAGAAGCTGATGTTTGTACATCTATCTTCTCATCTAGTCTGAACGATCTTGCAAAGGCACCATTGGTGGTACTTTTCCAAGCTCTTGAGAGGCATGGTGTAACTGAGGGTTGAATCATACACACACTCACACACCCCCGACCAGATACCATGGTGATGGGCAATACTAAAAAACCTTCATCATCATAACTAATAAGAATCAAGAATCTGAGATTTGA
This sequence comes from Emydura macquarii macquarii, assembly GCF_026122565.2. Taxonomy (NCBI): domain Eukaryota; kingdom Metazoa; phylum Chordata; order Testudines; family Chelidae; genus Emydura; species Emydura macquarii. Next base: position 39,709,375 of record NW_027132610.1, on the reverse strand, counting down.
TTGTTGAATCTTATGTCAGTGCCTAGTACACTCTGCAGAAAGGTGGACGTCTGGAAATTCTGTGGTAGCTTCAATTTAAATAAAAAGTGAAGAATTTAATGAATGAAATAAACATTGCATCCAGCACAGTGCCCTCAATGTTAACCATTTTGATATTAAATTCTATTTATTTTATGTTGTTCCCACATTATCAATTTTCAAAATGCCAAAGATTTTCTTTTTAAATTGATAAAGCATAATGGCATTGTGGAAGTGATTGGGGAAAAGCTAGAAGTTTGGGCATTTGCAATAGGGTCATCTGAGGAGGAAAGGGAGACAGTTTGAGATTGTGTGGGAAAAACATATCCTTTTTATGCTAATGTGATCAACAGGGAGTTATTCAGGGAGGCTGCTGAACTGTAGCATATAAGGTTTTGATGGGACACAGGGTATAGACAAGCATGTGAAACAACAGAGAGGTGAGGTCAGGAAATCCTATGCTTCACGTAGCCCCATTCCCTTAAGGTCCCACCATAAGGGACCATGGAACCCATTCCAGCTACTGGCTGGCTCCCCTGGTCTTCTACACATTGAGGAGTGGATTCCTCAGCTCTTCACCTGTGCATCTGGCTCTTAAATGATGTTAGGTGACCAAAGTAAAATAACTTTCATATTTATGGTCTCAGTTCAATTTCTAATGGACAGGCCAAGATCACAGAAAACGCTGTTACAATGAGGATTTTTGTTCAGTCTCAAAAGGTATACCAGCTGTAACAAGGATTCACTCACCCCCTAGGCACTCCCTCATTGTTGGGCATGGCATAGCAGCTCCACACGGGGATTGCATCCTCTGTCAACAGTCACTCCAGCACTATGACAGTTTCTCTGCCTGGTAACTTGTCCACTGCCTCAGCCCCCAGGCCATGTAACAGTCATTCATCCACCCCTTCAAGGCCCACAGTTATTCCAAACTAAAATTCCAATTTAGCACAACAACAGAACCTTCTGACTACTATTCCTCACCCCTCTTCCCTGTTTGATCAGAGTCTCACCTTGCTTGGAGACCTTTTTCAGTCTCTCCCAGGCCTCCTAACCTAGAAAGGTTTCCCCTGCTGACTCAGTCTCTTCCCTGCAGTCTCTACAGATATAGTGACTGTTGTTTCCTGGGCTTCCCCCCACTTTCACTGCCATTTCCTGCTCTGAGATTCCGACCTCTGTAGGAACCTCCCTCCAGCTCTTACCCAGCTGGTCTGTATCACTACTTAAGCCTGGCTCCTTTTACACAGGAATCACCTGATTCCTCTCAGGGGGCCTATTCTTTGATCAGGCTAACTTCATCTCCAAGCTCTCCAGCCCAAGAAGAGGGCCACCCTGTTACACCAGGTATTAATTTCAAGCTTTGCATGGACAGAATGTTCTTAATAAAACCTGATTATAATTAAATATAATTAGTTAATTACTTATCCATACCTTGTATACATAACTCAGAGAATGTATAAGTAGTTAAGCAGAACATGAATCACCATATTTTCTCATCTGTCCAAAAATGTGTCTGCAGTTCATGCCAGAAATCTTGTGTTGCTAAAGATTTTATTACTTGAAATGCAAATCTCTATGTTATTATTTTCCTTAAAGATATTGCAGTGAATGTCACTGTGCATTGGAGCCTATAAAGTGTTTGGAAATTATATCAAAACCTTTATTCTGTTACATAAGAACTACTGAGGATACAAGAGATTAATGACTGTCTGAAGGAAATGATGACTGAAAGTGTAGCTGAGAGTCATTTACTGAACTTGTTATTAATACTTCTCATAATAATATTAATTATTATGTACCAGGCACCAAGAGTTGTCTTCAGCAGAGCTCTTCAGAAACAAAGAGGAAAACATGGTCCCTGCTCCAAAGATATTAGGTATCTAGCTCTGACATGCATGAAACAAATAAGGCACAAATAGCACTTGCTATGTGAATACGAGTTGAAGGAGGTGTTAGAATCTAGCAGCAGTAATTTGGGAATTCTTCATGCAAATGCTAATACTTCATACTTATTCAGGACTTTACATCTTCAAAACACTGCATAAATATTTACTAATGTATTAATCTGCAGGAAGCATCCTTCTTTCATGTTGCTGTTAGACAAAAATGAAAACACCCATGTGCATGAATATTTTTTATTATAGGTGTAGTTTCAATTATAATATACAGGGTCATTTCAAGAAAATAAGTACCTTGTGTATTAGTCATTCAGATTGCATGAAACTTCTTTCAGCATTAATTTCATCCTACTGCATGAAATTTTATTTGGATGGGATGTAACATATGACAACACTATTAAAAATTCAAAAACAGTTTAATGACCTGATTTGTGAGAGTAAAAAAACTATATCAATATTTGCTATTTAAAATATGCAGGAACTTTTATATCTATCAGCTAACTTCAATACTATTGGTCATGAGATTTTTGGTGACATGTCTTAGTCCCTAAAATGGGTTGCCCTTGAGTGTAGTGCTGAGCAATTGCTTGTCTGTTAGTTGGGGCCCTGCAAAATTCCACCCCTTCTATGTGTTTGTAAATCAACTCATTTTATTTCTCACGAAAACATTTTTTAAAAAGGAATAGGAAATAACTATGTGAAATCTGTTGGCTAATGTTGCCTTCCAAATAGCAATCAGTGTACAGTGATAGATAGAGTGAAGTTTTCTTAAGGACTTTCCCCTTAAGAATTATTTGGTGGTGTGTTGAAAGTCTGGTGTTGTTATCCATCTTTGTATTATTAATTATTATTATTATTACCTTTTTTTGAAGCTGTGCAGAAGGGTGAAGAATAACACTGGATAAACAAGGATTTCAAAAGCCTGATCCAATTCCCATTAAGTTCCAAAACTCTCATAGTTTTGTGAGAACTGGATTGAGACTTAATTGAAGAGGGGGTTCTACTCCCTGCTCATTACCAATATAACACTAATATATTTGCATCTAATATTGTGTTTGTATACTGCTATTGTGGACTGAGATTGCTTGGCCTATTTTCACTTCCAGGTACTCCAGAACTCTTCCAGTTGGTTGAAGTTGAGCCAGAAGATTTCAGCACACATCAAAACATCATGGATGTTAGTGAAAAACTGAAGCACTCTGCCCTTGGCCCTTGAATAGACTCAAAGCACTTAGAACCTGCATGGACTGAAGCATCAGGGTAGAAATTCTAAAAAGAGATTAAGATAATTGTCTTAATATATTCAGAAGCACTGCAAAATACTGTGTATTCAGTAAACACTGAGTAAGAATCTCACCCTTCTTCATGAGGAAGAACTCAAGAGATCTGACTCCTGCTGCTCCTCTGTTTGTTTTATGTTAACATAACACTTCTCTCCTTTTACTCTTGGTTTCACCTGTGTGAGTCAGGAGAAGACAGATCCATTTTAGGGATGTGGTGTTCTTGCCCCTTCATGCTTGCTTCTGAGCTGTCATATCATACAGTTTCTTCATATGTCCCCACACACTCATTTCCAGTTCCTTGCGAGTTTGGATGTGTCAACCAAATTCAGGCCTAGCATAAGCAGATGCATCTCCATAATGGCATTGCACCTGCCTCAATCTGAATTTGACCCTTAATGATACAAGATATTTTGTGAGTTTGCTATTGGGTCCAAGAGGTCCTCTTAGTAGGAATTTTTATAAGTTCATTTTGCACAGATGTGTTACCTTTGAAAATAGACACGAGAATAAATTTGTAATATGACAGTGTATTGTGTTAGTGGCAGTGCAGACAAGTCAGCAGAAGTGTGAAGAGAAGTAGGAAGCAGTACTGGACGCTGTAACAGACCAATACCTGCCCTAACAATTCTACTTCAGAGATCTTACGTATAGCTGGGTGGGAAATGATATTCTCATCGCATAAATATTCACAAAATTTCAAAAAATTTCCCATTCCAGATCAGGATGTACCTGAGACCGTTAGAAATTTTTCACAAAATATCAGAGAGAGGGAAAGTTCCACTCCAGAATAGCCAATGGTTAGGTCATTTACCTGGGATGTAGATGACCCAGATTCAAGTATCTCTTCTTCCTGATTCGGAGCAGGGACTTGAATGTAGGTATCATTTATCCTAGATGAGTGTCCTAACCCTCTGGCTTTTGGCTGTTGTGGGGTGGGTCTCTCTTTGACCAGAAATTTCATCCTGGATCTGAGAAATCTTGCCGGCAAAAGATTAATGGAAACTGAATGTTTCCGCAAAAAGTTTAGGTTTGGACAAATCAGTATTTTCAAACCTTTCTTCCAAAAATTCCCAGCCGAATCCACATGCATATAAAGTTAAGGCAATATGATCTGGACCCAAGCTGGTTTGTGCCAGTAATAGCTGTTTTCTCCTCTATATGTCTAGAACAGTGGTTCTCAAATGGTGTTCCGCGGAAACCCAGGGTTCCGTGGGCTGAGCGTAAGGGTTCCGCGAAGAAAGTGTCCCGCGCTGCCGAATGTGAGAAAAATCCAGTGCTGCTGATCAGCTGTTGGGGCCGCTGAGCAGCTGTTCGCGTGCTGCCGAACAGCTGATGGGGCCGCCGAACAGCTGTTCGCGTGCTGCCGAACAGCTGATGGGGCCGCCGAAAATGGCCCTGAAAGCACGCCGCCGAATCAATCAAACACCGCGCCGCCGAAAAGAGGAAGATTTCCTTGACTTTTCGGCGGACGGAATAGCATGGGCTGTCAAGGGTTCCGAGGGTATGGCACGGTGGCGCAAGGGTTCCCAGGGCATGGCATGGGCGCGCAAGGGTTCCGTGGGTGGAAAGAAATTGAGAAACACTCGTCTAGAAGAAGAAAGGAAACTAGTCTTGAGCAGCAGCTAGCAGATATCCAGTTGAATTCCTGGATTCAGAAAACAGGAGTTTTGAATAATTCTTTATAATAATTCTTTGTAGATGATGAAGTGTGTACATTCTGCAAAACTCATTGAATATTTTGAAAGTTTAATTATATGTATAGGTGTCAGCGCACGTGATCCTTCGCCTACATCCACTTCAGGTTAGTGGAAGGATCAAGTGCAATATTCAGCTATTTCAGAACTCTAGATAAGTTTGATTAAAAGGGATGGGAAATGGAAGTTAATTCAGTCGCTATATTTCAATGTGACATGGAGTGACCTGCTGTCAACCAGGAAGATAGTCTGGAGGTGAGAGAGTGAGGTGGTTGGAGAAGGATCAGTGACCATTATGAAGTTAAAACTAATGAAAGCTGACAGACAGTATAACCACCAGCCAGCATGTTGTCAGACAGCATTACCTTGTCACACAAGGCAGATTCTCCAGGACAGTAACTCTGACAATCCAGTAAACTTTTACCGGGTGAATGAGGGGAAAGCTGAATGGAGTGTCCCCTTAGATGCAAATAGTGAAAGTGTTACACATACACCATATTTTGGACCTTTGTAATGCAGCTTTTGATTCTGAAATGTATTGGCACTCTGTTATGAGAGTTTTATCCTTTAGAAAGCCATTTTACATTCGTAAGATGTAGTTAAAGCAGCAGATAAAAATGTTACATACAACACTAGCAACAATGAAAATATACACTGTTTATATACATTTGACATTCTGGTACTGATTGGTACAGTAGAATTTACAGTCACATTATTATATATTATTACAGAAGCAGGGGAATTTGGAATTTAAAACTGATAAGTCTGGGTTGATACTCCAGTCTTAAGTCACACTGGAACTAGAGCATGACTTAGGCTATGGGGGTTGTCTCAGACCAGATTTTCAGCCTTACTAAATTAGTAAATTACATGGTTTTTTGGATTAAAGTCAGACCCTGGAAATTAAAGTTACATTTGCAGATTGACCTGGGCTTTCCCCTGCAAGAGATGTGAACAAACAAAAGTATTGCACCTATGTAGTGTTTACTATTTACTTAATTTTAAACAATAAAAGCTGTGAAGGAATAATCCTTAAAATTGTTGATGTTTGTGTCCTCTAGTCTACTTTTGTCTGGTGCTCAAATAACTTCACTTTATGAAGGCCATAGACGTTGTCACTGTCTCTTTAATTTACAGCCTTACATCTGACCTTGAATTTGGTATTTTGTCCCTGGTATTTATGAACATTGCCCCAGGATCCTGTGATGGAGGCTTAGAGGTGTCTACATTCTTCCCTTAGATTAGCAAACAAAAGCTGACAGCTATCAACAAATAAAAAGTACTGGACAACTCTCAGGCCTTTGTAGTAGCACTAAATTCTGAGGTCCAGATTTTTAAAGTGGCCTAACTTAGCTACAATTTGTGCACCTGCAACTATGTGCCCACAGTCAGATGCAGACAGTTAGTGATAGTAATAAAGTGTGTCCTTTAGATATCTACAGAGATGTTTTCAAAGTCAATGGGAGTTGGATGCCTAATTCTCCTTTGTGCCTTTGAAAATCTCCTACTAGCTACCAGATAGCAAGTGCAATCTCCTAGCTAGACATCTACTGTTCAATTATTGTCAGTGGCCATTAAGTTATCTGTAATTGATTGTGGACACAAAATTGCAGGTACATGGAGAAAGGCCATTTTAAAATGTCGGGCCCTCAAAACCTATGAAAGGCAAAAGCTGGAGCTGCAGACAGTTTTCAATAGACGATAGATGTCTTCAGCAGCGTTACTATATTAGGGGAAAAGAACAAATCATGTCATTTTTAACATTTTACTTTTCATGATTAGTGTTCGACATGATTTGTTCTTTTCCCCTAATATGGTAATGCTGCTGAAGACATCTATGTCTATTGAAAACTGTCTGCAGCTCCAGCTTTTGCCTTTCATAGGTTTTGAGGGCCCGACATTTTAAAATGGCCTCTCTCCATGTACCTGCAATTTTGCGTCAAATTCAGCAGGAGCAAAGGTCACGTTACTGGTCACCATGCAGTTGGTCCTGATAGGGTAGCTGGAGTGACAATAGGTCTGACAATCAAATGAAATTTTGTACCATGTGTATTTAACCGTTTCTGGTCACTCTTCTTTGTGCCAAGACCTCTACTCTGTTCAGTTCTACAGTCCTCTCTTCTTTTCTAGCTCACTTCTTTCTTTTGGACAGAGTTTATTTTAGCTTCTACTTTTGCACTGATAATACTGCAGTGATCATTTTTCAGTACCTTTTGTGATTCCTTCCTTTCCACTTTCTGTGACTCTTTATCAAATAAGCTTGTGGCTTTGTCTCATCTTCTGTTAGCTAATCCCACAACACTCCTATGTCCGTCACTATCTCAACTCCACCGCTGCTGGCCGGACGGCTCACTCATGCCTATATATACCTCTTGCCTTTGTTATTGAAACTCCTCTCTTTGTGGCTTCCCTAAGTCCTGACTCTTCAGACTCCAGCACTTGCAGAATGCAGCTGCTTTCCTTCTCATACATAAAGGTACTGCCACACCAATCCAGTCCCAGATTGCTCTACTAGCTTTCACTATCCAGTACCAAATTACTCACCTTGTTTACAAAGCCCTTTATGGACCTACTCTTTCCTGTCTCATGAATCTCAGCTCTCTTTATTCTTCATTTGTCTAGCACAAGTCTCTTCTCTCTCTCATCCTTCTTTTATTTTCCAGTTCTGTCATTTGCAACAGGCTTTCTATTTCTCTTCTCATCAATTCACCATCATTTATCAAATCTCATTTGAAAACTTCTTTCCCCGTCTTTATAACCACATAATTTCTCTCATGCTATCATTTATTATTTAACTCTCTAATATTGTTTAGTTCTGCCAAGTGATTTAGCATGTAGTTTATATAAAAGATGTTCTACACAATAAAATACTCTGGCATTTTATTGTTGCTTGATAGGGCTCGTAAATTAGATGCATGGGCAATATGTAGTCCTCAGCTAGTCAGCCAGCTACTTACATAATCTAGCTTGTTTATTAGGAAGAATGGCATGCCTGAAAGGAACTTCTCATTTTAAAAATTAACAACTTTGGTTTCCTCAAGAGTACAGTATTTTGAACAGCATTAGTTAATCATGAAACCCAATAATTGGACCTTCTAGGACAGGGGAGACAAACACTTCTAATAATTTACATGAGAAATCCTAGAGCTGAAAAATACAGCATCATTTAAAGAGTGGGAAATAATATTAGACATCTCCCAGTTTAGTGTTCAAATAAAGGAGCATCTATATTGTATATTCATTAAGTATCTCTGAAAATGTAGCCCATATAGGCTTCCCAGGATGCAAACAGCTTCTATCACTAAATTGGACTTTTTTGTCTGAGCCCTATAAACGCCCCTTCTCTCCAGCACAGATCTCTAATCCTATGGTCTCTTCCTTTGGCAGGTTGTACAGCATGTTGAGGCAGAGAGGTTATTTGTTCTTTTCTGAATCCATACAACTCCCCTGTCTCTTGTCCCAGCTTTTAAAACGCCACAGCCCACATTGCTTTTGCAGGCTGTGTAGCACTATCAGATAGGGCTATGAAAAAAGCCAGGCCATGTACTTTCTTTCTCAGCAGTGATGTGGATCATTTTCTCTAACCTTTAGGGATGTTGGCGTTAACTGTGATTTCCATTCTCTGTTTCATTGGTATCACCTGAACACCGACTGTGCTTTCAAATGTTACAGGTATCATTTGTTTTGTTAACCTGACCACTTCACTGACTGCTTAAATCCTTTCAAAAAGTGAGGTAACTGAGTTTACCACTCAGCGAGAAATGTTTAAATGTAGTTTCCGTCTAACATATAGGGGCTGGAAATGAACTTCAAAGGGGAGAATTCCCTTGGTGAGGAAGTAGTGTCAGGCTGACTTTAGTGGCCCTGAACTGCATCCCTGTCCACAGCTAGAGGCATAGCAGAAGATCAGAGAAAGGATGTGGCATGCATATAGATGATTCTAGGCCGCTGCACAGTACATAGGTAGCTCTATGGAGGTTGCTGGAAGATAGGGCAACCCCTAAGCAAGTCAGGGGCTGCTTTGACCCTTGCAGCAGCCAGAATCCAGAGGGGACAAAGGAGAGCTTCACCTTTGGTGTTGTGCCTTCCAGAAGGCATAGAACAGAATCTGCGCCTTCATTTTGCTAATAAGCTGTTAATATTTTCCTCTTTAAAACCTCCTTTATTAGAATGAGATCTAGGTCTGGGATGATTTTCAATTGATGTGAAGCACTAACACGCTGGAGATGGTTCAACAAGTAGTGAATTGACCAATCTCTGAAATGCTGGACTGATAGATATACTGTTTCCATTCATTGGCTGCAGGACTAATGACTCCATTGCTTTTAGCTCTAGTTTCTCTATTTCCTTATATCTTTTGCAAATAACTTACAAAAGGAGTCTTCAGTTCCTCTAATTCCTAATTTACTTTTATTATTATTTTTATTTACAGAATTTCTGATCTCCCAATGTTAGGAGATCATTAATGGTCTAGATGGAAGAACAGGTAAAGGAGGAATATGATCCAGCGATATCATAGACAAATCCTCAAATAATCTTGCTATCTATCATTATACATTTATGTTAAGGGTATTATTCCTTTTGGCATCCTTATTTGAAGTTTCATATGTCTGTAAGTGGTGAACCCTTTCCCATCTTTCTTTCCTTGGGACCATGCATGAATGTTTTTTCTTTTTAAACAATTAAGAGCTCTCTGTATGCTGATTCTCCCCGGTATATACATATTTTTCTTATTCTTCTGGTGCTTGATGCTGTTAGGGGTTCAGTATCTTCAATTCCCATTTAAGTCAAGGCTGCCAGTCCTACAGCAGCCCCAGCACCAGTCAAGAATGTAGTGGAACTCTGGCTGTGCCCCCTCCCTCTTCAGAAACTAGGGGCAGGGGAGAGCAGAGGGGAAGAGAAGGAGTTGGCATGGGAGGTAGCTATGCCAGGTCTGTGCCAAAAGGGCACTCCATCATGTAGAGAGGCAGTGCCTTTCTGGCCCTTTGGTACCATTGGAATAGTGCATGGGGGCCAGAACAAGTTAAAGAACCTCATAGGGTGGATGGTGAGACTTAATTAATAAAACATGTGCAAAGTGCTTTGAGATTCTCAGATTCATAGATTTTAAGGGCAGAAGAGACCATTAGATCATCTAGTCTGACCTTGTGAACACAGCCACAGAATTCCCCCTGCTAACCCTGTATTGAACCCAACAATTTATAATAGCTATGAAAGGAAGTACTCTCAACAGGAATCTCAGTAGGGATTAGCACAGGAGCTGATTCTTATGCATGTTTAGGAGGATCAGCAAATTCTTCATGATTATTGCTAATTCAAAGGAAATGTTTACACAGAAGTAAAAGACAGTCCTTTGGCTGTCTGACCTATAGTATAATAAGCTCAGGAGTTTCATAGTTATTCCATTTCCTGCAATGGAGCCAATAAATCTACACTGAAAGCTAGACAGCTGTAGAAAACTACTCTAAAGCTCTGCATCTGGACTTGTTGTTGCCAAGTACCTAATCCTTTTCCCAGTTGTTGGTGGAATTTTGGAGCACCTGTAAAAAGTAAGGGTAGCAGAGCAAAAGCCACTGCTAACAGAGAGAATGGTACATACTAAAGTGACTAATGGAGGGAAATCAGATGCAATATTTTTGCCAGCTTGCATTTTAATTGCATAATTCTTTGTAAAAGGCACAAGCATGGACAAATATCTAGTCTTTGAAAGCATCTAGAAATTCTCAGATCAAAGTGAAATGCAGAAGATATATCAAAGGCTTTAGTATATATTCTCTACCCTAGTTCCATGGCTTGACCATTGCATGTCAACCCCTTCCAGAAAAGGAAAACCTGCAGGAAGAACAGGGTTTGTTGGCGTGGCTTTGTCTATACAGAACTAGAAGTGAAAAAATCTGAAGATTACCACTGATCATCTCCTACAATTGGAGGAATCAGACATGTGGGATATGCCCACTTGATCCTAACAGATGATTCCTATGATTCCTGCCCCATTGCTTTAAAGGAAGAAGTATTTAAAAATGGGACTTTGTCAATATTCCATGTGAGAAAATTCCTTCCCAACCTCAGATTTTGTGATCAGTCAATTATAAAAGTATGCAATTTGTATTTAAAAGGTTACAGCTATTGGTTACTGTTATTAAACAAGTTCAATGAGGAATTGTTTCAAACAAGGTAAAAATTATTTAGTGATGTTGGTCTCTTCCTAAATGGATAACTGGAAAGGCCCCATTTTTATGAATATAATTCTTGTGTCACCAAAGTTTACTAGCTAAAAATATGAAAATGAGAAGCTTTATTTAGAGACAAACTAAATGCTGTTAAGTTACTAAGAAAATTTACACTTTGCACCATACATCAAGAACACCACACAGCTAGGGCCACAGACACATTCAATTTGCTCTCTTGTCTCTGAAAGCATACGTATCCCTTATCATGTCATCCTGCTTAAATCATTCATTTAGATGCTACTAGAGACTGGTGATTCTGGAATTCTCCGTTGCAAAATAGGAAATTGCTCTGCCTCACCTGACTGAACAAGCTCAGAATGCAAATCCTCTTTAAAGTTCACTTTATCCCTTAACAAATAAATGTAATTATATTTGAGAACATGATGATGGCTCTCATATGAATCAAGGTACACATGGCATGCTCTGAACTGCCCTTTCTTTTCAAACAAACAGATGTGAGAATTAGATAAGCACACACACAAATGTCAAATACAGATGACTCATTTTTTTTCATCATATTGTAGAACGGATGTACATAATTTCTGCAGAGGAAATGTTATTCTACTCTTTCAATTGACATAAAAGAAGCCATGATTTTATTTAGGTCTCTTGGGCTGCACAAAATGATGTTGTTTGGTAATATTTTATCATTTGCTGGCACCAGGAATCAATGAAAAGAAAATAACCTGATTTTAGTGTAACCCCAGCTGATGTTCCATGGCACAGAGTTACAGTCCCTTGCTAACACTATGGACACATCTAAATTAATGGTTTTTACACCAATGTTGCTACATTGGTGCATGCCCCTAATGTGGAAGTGGGGTTTTATCAGTACAACTTACCCAGGTTTGAAATCTGCAGTGCAGCCAGTCCAGGCAGACAGATGATGCAGTATCCCAGGCCTTACTCTGTGAGGTAGGACTAGCTGGGCATAGAACCCTAATCATCAGCAGGGATCCTAGAAAATCCTTTGCCATGGAAAAACACAGAATTTGCATTTTTTACAGAGAATCTTTCATGTTTACATTTTGTGAAAACATAAAAACACATATAGTAGAACCCTGTTTATCCGAGTCTTCATTATCCGGCTCTCTGTATTAACTGAACCACCAGCCACTTAAGGCTGACCGCACAACATACAAGCACAGTAAACATGGTGATGATTTGGAAAGATCATGTGAATTCCGCAGTCTACATGTAGCTATAAATATAATCATACGCTCTTGAACTCATTCCAAGAGTTTGTGTTTGGAATGTGTGTTGTATTTGGAAAAGATCTATATAAGGGAAAAAAAATCAAGGTTCTATTCCCAGCTACTCCTACCCCACAAAGTCAAGTCTGTGCAGGCGACAAGCTGTGCTGCTGATCTCCATGTACCTCCATTCTGTTTGGAGTCTGGCTGGTAGGAAATCTATGCTTTTGATGACGATTCTCTTTCCTGTTCTGTAATAAAACAAACAATCTCTCACCATACAGCACCGGCTGACAAAACTAGTATTCAGGGTTCCAATTAAATTTAAACATCTGCAACCTAATTCAGCATTATATTACTCTTGCCCAACACAACTCCCTTCTCCTCTTAGTGCTGACTTCCAAATCAATCTGCAGTGCTCGAATAATGTACTATGCATAAACTTTTAATGTATATTTTAAGTGCCTGTAACATGATTTCAGTTTTTCTCAGAAATGCTCAGTTTTCACTGTATCTTTATTAAATAACAACAAAGTCAAACTCATACAAAAGAGCCCTCTAAATGCTCTCACTGAAGACTGTGCGGAAGACAGGAAGAGGCATCAGGAGTACATGACCCAAGTACTCTGAAATCTGCACTGGCTGCCTATTGTTTTTTGGGTGAGTTGGTTTTGACCTACAAAACCCTAAATGTCTTGAAACCTTCCTGTTTGACAGACAGTCTCAGGTCTCATCTCAGACATTCCTTTACAACTGAAGAGCTTTGTTCCATTGAAACAAGCCAATGCAGATGACCCCTCGGTGCTGGGATTTTCCTTGACTCAATCTTTTCTCAGAGAGACTCACAGCCATGCTACAAACATATTTCATTATGTGCTGCTAAGTAACTGAAGTTTTACACAATTAACACTGAACAACAAAGGTATTGAAAAAAACCAACAAACCAGTTTAGTAAATGAGTTTATACCCATGCTTTAAAGTCAGATCATTTTGCTCCCTTCACCAATTTAATTCCAGTGCAACTAACAGCCAAGAGTCTCATGACCTCTTGCAATCAGAGATTAATGCTTTTTGCCATTTGAAAACTAGAATGATAAGATTGAATCACATCATTATGTTTTGCTCTAACTGCTCTCAAGATAGTGAAATTGAAGCGAGGCGAAAAAGAGTTTCCCAGTGCGCATGGTATTAGCTTTTATCCATGGTGACTTCAGAAACAAGACCTTGACATTATCACTTGTCCATTGGACTAGAGGGATGTCTGGTTCTGGTAAAAAATCATTCTGTTGGAGGACAACTCATGAACAGGGCAGAGCACTAAATGCATCGAATATCCCATTCGCTGCAAATAATGTGACCAGTTCTAGCATTTAAATGCCTATGTACAGATCTAGAAACATAACTTTAAGCATTCAAACTTGAAGGTAAGGTCCTAAAAGAGGTATTAACAAGAATTGTTTAGAGACAGATTCTTCCTGTGTGTGAACTACAAGAGAAGGTTGCAAGGAGTCTTTCTCACAAGCAGAACTGCAGTCCCATCATTTGGGGCAATGCAACCATACTCTAGTCTGCATCTTAAAGACAGAACAGCCCCAAACAGGCCATTTACTGGACCCTATTTTTAGCATCTCAAATATCCAAGGTCAGTCCAGTCCTGGGATAGATTGGGAGATGAGAATTCAATGGCTTCTACATCACTGGGAGAAAGAGAATTCTGAAAAATGCTTTAAATCTTTCATGCATGGTGCTTTTTTAAACTTGTCCCTAAAAATTCCAACTCCTTTTTCTCTCTCTTAGAGGCCTGCTAGAGAGACAATTTTCATCCTTTGATATATGATGGCAGATGCTGAGTATAATTATTTTCAGTTCCTCATTTTACACAAAAGCTCCTCATCAATATAAATATTCACCTATTATAATAAGAAACTTCTTTGTACAAAACAGTATTCTCTTAATGAGTATTGCTAACAAATTTGCCAGCTGTTTTTGATGACTTGGTACTCTACGACTGTACTAAAAAATTGTAGATTTAAATATGGCAGTTTTGTAGTTGTAAATGATCTGTATTCTACCTAATTCCAACAGATAAAATTCTAATAGGCTTCACTGAAAATTGCTTTTCAAATCTGGAAGCTGACAGAAAACTCAAACTTGATAAAAACCCAATACATAAATGGATGGCTTGAAGCGTTTTAGCCTGTTATTTCCCACATTGTCCTTTTATTTCTATTGAAAAGCTGGGAATTCACTTACTTGGTGAATTATCCTGGAGATACAACCGCTGTTTTTGTATGAAGACTACTGATTTGGAAAACATACCAGAACTCATCCACATTGCTCAGCTGGTTGTAGAACACACCATTCCAAGTTAGGACGAGGGAAGGGGACCTGATTCATACAGATCAAATTAGTAATGGGCCTGAGTCATAAAATATTATTTTTATTATGGTTGCACCAAGAGGTTTCAAAAGCAAGATCTGGGCACCATTGTGCTAGTCGCTGTACACACACATAGATGCTCTTTGCCCCCAAAAGCTTAAAATCTTTATAGACAAGACAGTCAAAGGGTGGGGAAAAGGAAATAATATTATCCCCATTTTATAGACAGGGGAGTGAGGCAGCAAAGAGAGACTACATGACTGCTCCAAGGTCGCACAAGAAGTCTAGGGTGGAACATGGAAATGAACTCAGATCTTTTCACAGCAACACTAGTGCCCTAACCACAAGACCATGGTTTCCTCTTAAATTGGGACCCAGATCCAAACTTTTCTAGCGCTCCAGAGGAGTTTGGTTTTGGCCTGGCCCTGTCATTGGTTGGAATAAAGTTATGAAAGTTCACATCACAGTGGCTATTAAATTGGAAGAGGTGTTGTAGATAGCCATAGAATAATTGTGGCCAGATATTCTGACATTACGTTGTGATTTTTTTCATGGAGACATTGCATGGGCATAACTCAGCCTCAGGATTTATTAACATGACATGATGATAATTTCCTAAAGCAGTATAAGCATGCAGTCCCACTGATTAGTCTGGGGCTTTTTGAGATTATATTTAAAATAATATCTTCCTTTGTCACTTTGGTTGCTCCTGTCTCCCTCCTTTTTCCCTCCTTTTTTCAACTTCATGCTGAGGGGACAGTAACCTGGTGGAACTGGTCATTTATTGTAGCTGAATGCTGCCCTCCTTGCCTTGCTTTTTTTCACAGAGCGCTGAGAGAACTCCTGTGATCAATTATCTACTTAGTAAGCCTGTGACCCAGAGGAAATACAATCAGCAATGCTCAGCAGAGAGCTGCAATTCACAGAGAAACAGCAGTGCTCAGCAGAGAGTGAAAGCTGGTTGTGCTTCAGCACAAGTGAGAGCAGCCCTGAGTAGGGTGATTACGGTGTGGAATGAAAATCAGAAACCCTCGCATGACTTTTCACTACTGTCAGAAAATCAGGATAAAACAGGGTAAATGGAGAGGCAAATGGAGGTGTGAGAGTGTCAGAAGAGGCATGAACTTATTCATGAGTGTCAGGTTAGAGATGAGGTGATTAGCTACAGACTTCTCTTTTTGACCTTACACATACTGCTGGTCAATTGATTTGGTGACCAAAGTCCTCCATACAGGATGATGTTCTCCTGATTACTTCTTATCTTGGGCTCCTTCCACTGAATCTCTTCTCTACAACATCAACCCCCCAAGAGCTAAATAAGAGTCTTTAGGGAGACACCTGGAACTCTAGAGTCACAGACTGAGTACAATTGATACGCAGTTTATTAGTAATGGATAGGAAGTCCCTTTGTTAAATATTTGGGCCCTGTTGCACGATGTCACTGCAGTGCTAACTGTTTCTCAGTTGTCCCTCATCATGGGAGAACATCTTCATTTAAGACCTACTTTTATTTCTGACTTAAACCAATCTGGTATTATTGTTTACTTTTTCCTATTTGAATTATTTACTTTTAAAATTACTTAACTGATTTAATTAAAATAACCTTCATTTAACACTATCAACTTGAAACCTATGTTTCCATTTGCAAACTTCCTATTTTCTCTTTTTAAAAGTAGCCCCTAAGACTATTAGCCCAGAAAGATGACGCACACCCTGAAGAAACCTTAGAAACAGAGAAGGGTAGCAGAAAAACTCTTTAAGAGAAAAAAATGTAATAGGAATTTAAAAAAAAGTAAGTATTTTAAATGTTAATTTAATGAAGTTCAAATTGACATTTTCCCTTTAAATTCACGCCACAACATTTCAAACATCCTTCTCTTGTTTACTTTTGTTCTGTCCTTAATTTAGTGACTTTGTCCTTCAATGTAGGCTGTGTAGTTGCCTCTTGCATATGTATTTATGTGGGGGAGTAGCTGCTTATGTAAGCATTTCATTTGAACTGTTTCTACAGAAATATAAACAATTCTCGTCCGCTGCAGACGTGCACAGACCACACTTCTTTGCAGGAATTACCACTGTAAATGAAAGCCAAGAGGATCTTAATGGAATTCAAACACTGAGCTTCTCATGAAAAAAATCACAAGTTTTGAGTGTCATGAAAAACTAAGTCCCATTTGACAAAACATGAGAGGAAATTTTACTGGCCAGAAAAACAGAGAGGCTTCCAGAAAAAGCAGGTCTTACCGGCTTGGTCAAATGGACGTCTGATTTTGGTAAAATGTCAGTCTGCTGAAGGAAAACTCGGGAACAGGGCAGAGAGCTAAATGCATTAAATATCCCATTCTCTTCAAACAGTGTGACCAGTTCTAGCATTTAGATGCCTATTTCAGATTTATTCCTATAATTGTAGGCATTCAAACTTTAAATTAAGGTCTCATGGTATTAAAAAGGATTGTTTAGAGACAGATTCTGCCTCAGTGTGAAAGGGAGGGAGAGGGAGGCTTTCTTACCTTGCGTGGCCGATGTAGGGGCCAGGCAGAATTGCTCCCAGTGCTCAGGGCATTGCTCTGATCAGCATCTTAAAGCCAGCATTTAGCTTTTATTGAGGCTGTGTTTTATTTCATCTTGTTACCGGCCGTCGTGATACAGCAGTTAAGGCCCAGCAAGGGGTTTCTGAGCAGTGCCATCTCTGATGATGGGGGTTGGCGCCGAGCTCACCAGCACTTGCTCAAATCATTTTCCTCTCCAGCTATTGTCACTCCCTTGTCCTCGTCTTGACACAACCACTGTCTTCTGTGCCAAGGTTAAGCTTCTTGTCCTCACCTTTAAAGTTTTACACAGTTCCGTTCTGACCCATATTTTAACTTGTAATTCCTCCTATTTCCCTTCTCACATCTGACCATTTACAAGCCTAGGCTACACTTAAAATTTAGGTCATCATAGCTACCGTGCTCAGGATTGTGAAAAATCTGCACCCTTGAGTACTGTAGCTATGCTGACCTAACTGCTGATGTAGACGCCACTAGGTTGATGGAAGAATGCTTTCATTGACCTAGCTACTGTCACTCATGGATGTGTGAGAAAACCAGTGAGAAAAACCACTTCTATTGCTGTAGGCTGTGTTGGCGCTGTAGCTATGCAATTATAGTCTATAGTATAGACATGGTCTCACTCTTCTCCTTGCAAGACTCCAAACTGTAGTAAGTAAATTGGACTAGACAGGCTCTTCATCAATTTTTGATCTGCCTAGAAGAGCAGCTAATGTATGATCTCCCCCTGCCAAATCTGAGAATGCTGTTCTTGCAAGCAGGCCCTAGCACTGAGGCATTAGCACTGAAGTTCTAGACTTGTCCATGTCCTTTTACATCTCAGACTGCTTTGTGAAATGGATAGTTAAAATCTTTTGCCATAATTCAGATATTTCTTCTGTGCAATAGGGCTGAAAAAAGTATTTAAGATAGAATGTTTCCAAAGAAACATGGCAGAGTGAAATTTGATTATCAGCCATTCAGAATTAATAACTCTCTCTGCTTGAGATCTATTCTACAGTCTAATTAATTGCCTGATCCAAGACAAAAGCTTTTGGATAAATAGACTCATGAATATTGTAGATGAGGTAGAGGTTTTGAAATGACTTTAGTTTTTTCTCCTTTTCTGATAGGTCATCAATTTGTCTTTTTATTTTTTCAGGAATAATTTTTCCTACATTAATTGGAGAAGAGGGATGCTCTCAGAATGATAAAAAAGACCAAATACACTGCATTGCTTTTCATCTTTCTTTGGTGTTGGAGTAATTATATTTTAACAAGTTAAACAGAAGTCTTTGAATTCTTTTTCAAGTTTTCTCAGCATTGATCTCCATTCGTAAGGATGTGCATGTGCCCTGGATCTCAAGTCAAACTCTCTGGAAAAACACTGACTATTGAGGCCGGACATAGCACATGCAGAGTTAAACAGTCAGCTACAGGGGCTGCATATTAGAGGAAAGTGAATAAAAGCATGATCTTGTACTCAAGTCATTGGCTTGTGATTTTTAGAGATGGGTGTTTGGTTCCTAGTTCTGCCATGGATTTCATGAATGACCTTGGGACGTCAGTTAATGTCTCTGTGCTTCAGATCACCATCTGTAAAACTGTGATATTTCCTACATTGCAGAGTTGTTGTGAGTATAAATGCTAAAATATTTTAATCACATAGCTTTTATGGTCATGGGGGCTATCTAAATACCTAGACAGAGACTGTAGACCCAACTGCCCTTCAATTTCTTCTCACTAAGGGTATATCTACACGGCAGAGTGAAGTCGATTTAAAGTCGACTTTCATCCGCCGATCTTTCGAAGTCACTGGAGTGTGTACACACCACGCTCTTTGCGCCAGACTTGTGCATCCACACTCGCCACGCTTGTGTCGACATTCAAAGCAGTGCACTGTGGGTTGCTATCCCACAGTGCAAGTAGCTGCGGTGGCTGTTGGGATGAGATTCATCATTCCATAATGCAACGCTCCTTCCCCCTCCCTTTTCCCCCTAAACAAACAGGAAACCAATTTTCACGCCATTTGTTTATGCCGCACGCTCGCCATTGCTGCGGAGACATGAAACCAGCTCAACTCTGCACTATTATTGTGAGCGTCAGAAATACATTGCGGCTTATCACTGAAAATTTTCGAAGTAGAGCAAGAAGCCGAAGCACAGGCAACTACGATGCCACCGAGGCTGCACTGCTACAAACCATCGAGTGGAACAATTCCCGATTGCTGTAGGCTGTAACGCGTCATGTGCAGTCTGTGGAGCACTGGTTCTGGTCCCGGGGAAACAAGCACACACTGGTGGGACCGCATCATTATGCAGCTGTGGGATGATGACCAGTGGCTGCAGAACTTTTGTATGAGAAAGGCAACTTTCCTTGAACTTTACTTAAGAGCTGGCCCCGTCCTTGAAGCACATGAATACTCACTTGAGACAAGCTCTGACGGTGGAGAAGAGAGTCGTCATCGCTCTGTGGAAGCTGGCAACCCCCGACTGTTACCGCTCGGTTGGGAATCAATTCAGAGTCGGTAAATCTACAGTGGGAGATGCCATGATTCAAGTGTGCAGGACCATCAATAGACTTCTGCTACAAAAGCTAGTGACCTTGGGAAATGTGCAGGACATAGTGGACGGGTTTGCCGTGATGGGGTTCCCAAACTGCGGGGGGGCCACTGATGGGAAGCACATCCCTATCTTAGCGTCTGCCCACCTCTTGACCAAGTACATACACTGCAAGGGGTACTTTTCCATGGTCCTGCAGGCCCTTGTGGATCACAGGGGTCATTTCACTGACATCTATGTGGGGTGGTCTGGGAAGATACATGACGCGTGCGTATATCAGAATTCGGGGCTGTTCTCTTACATGAAGGCGGGCACTTTCTTCCCAGACCAAAAAATTCACATCGGGGGTGTGGAAATGCCAATAGTGATCCTGCGGGATCCTGCTTACACCTTGCTCCCTTGGTTAATGAAGCCATACACCGGGCACCTTGACAGCGACAAGGAGTGTTTTAATAACAGGTTAAGCACTTGCAGGGTGGTGGTTGAACGTGTGTTTGGATGTTTAAAGGACAGATGGAGGAGTCTGTTCACTAGGCTGGACATGAATGAAAAGAACATCCATTCAGTGACATCTGCGTGCTGTGTTCTTCATAATGTGTGTGAAGCGAAGGGGGAGAGATTTCCCCCAGGGGTTGGGCTGTGTAGGCAGAAAAACTGGCTGCCAATTATGAGCAGCCACATGCCAGCAATACGCTGAGAGTTAACCACAGAGCTCTTTGCATTAGGGAAGCACTGAAAACCAGGTTCCGCAATGAGATGCAGGACTGATTTCTGTTCCTGTCTGTTATGTGCCTTTGCTCAACATCCCCCCATACCATCGATATCAGTACCCTCCCAATCCCCCCCAAACAAGATATGATTTAATAAAGAAACGTGTTGAAATGATGCAAACTTTTATTTATGAACATTCACATCGTGGGGGGAGAGTGTTCATTCATAGTCTCAAGGGGTAGCATGATTTCTTGCAGGCCAACTGTCAGCAGGGCTGCTGCTGCTTTCTGCTTGCCTCTACCAGGGTGTAGTGCATCACATACTGCAGCCTGGCCATTCTCCTCCGAGACTTCTTGGGGATGGGGGACAGGCAGGGCAGCAAAGCCATAGGCGGAGGATTGTTATGGAGTGGCTGCAGTGGGACTCTTTCTGGCCTCTGCTCCTCCTGAAGTTCCACAAGCTGCCAGAGCATGTCTGCCTGGTCACGCATGATTCACAGCATCTCCTGAGTGGTACTGCGTTCATGCTCCTGCATTTCTCTGTGACTCTCCCTGTCCATGTCCATATTCTGGGACAAGGTCAGCTGCCACGCTCTGAGCTTTGCCTCTGCGGCTGCGGATGCGTTCATGAGCTTGCCAAACATGTCATCTCTTGATTTTTTTTTCCTCTTTCTAATCTGCGATAGTCTTTCCGCAGCATTCCTAAAGGGTTGGGTCAAGGCCAAGGTGTCTACAGAACGAAAAGAAATGCACAAGGTTGCCATTGTTAGAAAATGAAACAACTGCAACAATGTATAAAATACTCCCCTTGCAGCGCACAAGGCAAACCCAGACCCTCATTCCGTTCCTAACGTCCCAGAAGGATCGGCTTGCTGTGCTGTTACAGAGATGGTAAGCCAGGGGCACTTTACTGTGCTACAGAGAGGATTAATGATCTTTAAAAAGCTCATTTCAAATGCCCTGTGTTAGAGGGGTGCCTGGGGAACATAGTTTAATTTGAATGAACATTTTGTCAGGAGGCGGCCACAGGGGATCTGTGGACAGCGTGGGGGGGTTTATAGTCTCTTCTGAAACCAAACCAAAATAATTAAAGTGATTTGGTACAATGGGAAATACAGAGGTACAGGGTATCTGCTGTACAGCTAGGGTATTTTAAACATGCGCTGTCTTCCCTAGGTGACCATGAGCGATATCAGTCTCCTGAGGGTAACACACGAGGAAAGGGAAGGTTTGCTGCATGCAGCGGGATACCGGCCTGACCCTTATGCTGCTATGCCGTGTTCCGCCATAATTCCAGCTCCCTTGATTGCAGCGTGGCACGGCAAAGTATCCTACCGGGGAGGAAGGAACAAGGCTGCCCTCCCCTGAAACCTTGTGCAAAGGATAACAGATTATCTACATGAAATTTTCCTTGAGATATCAATGGATGATTCTCAGAGCATATCTCTGCACATAAATAATCTGTTCTGGGGGTAACCCCCCAGTAAAGTCTGCAAAATGTCTGAAATCCCCTTCCTGCCCACCCCCACTCTTTTAAAAGGACAGAACTGCTAAGAAGAAGAAAAAACTCACCAGATGTGCATTCCCCGGGATCATTATTGCTGTCCTGTGTGCTGCTGGGCTGCCCTGGGATCAGGAATGGGTCCTGACTGTCTGGGAGAATGGACACCCTGCTCTCCTGCACCCAGCTCTCCTCAGCCTCCTCCTCCTCATCCACAAAGTCCTCATCATTGTCCATGGACTGTGATCTAGCGGAGGTATCGATGCTACAGGACGGCACTGTGGTGGGGTCGCGGCTAAGAATTGCATGCAGCTCCTCGTAGAAGTGGCATGTTTTTGGTGAGGAGCCAGGATGGCTGTTAGCTTCCTTTGCTTTCTGATATGACTGCCGTAGCTCCTTGATTTTCATGCAGCACTGCCGCACGTCCCTGTTGTGTCCCTTCTCCAGCATGCCCTGGGATATCTTCCCGTAAATGTCCAAATTCCTTTTGCTGGCTCTGAGCTGAGCCATAATGGACTCCTCACCCCACAGACCGATGCGATCTAAGACCTCTGATCGACTCCATGCTGAAGTGCGTTTGGGCTTTGTAATAGCCACGAGGAGTCCAGTGACAAAGTTCTCTCCATGAGAACTGGCTGCATAGGAAATGAAAATTCAAATTTTCCCGGGGAATGAGGGGAGGGGCCATTTCCGGGTAGTGTGACCACATAACAGCAGAGCACGAATATCCAGAGCGGTCACAATGGGGCATTGTGGGATACCTCCCGGAGGCCATTAACGTTGAATCACATTACGCTCTGTCTACACTGACGCAAAATTGACCCAATAAAATCAATCTAGGCGCTATGCCACTTGCAGAGGTGGTTTTATTACGTCCACTTTTGCCACGGTTTAAGTTGACGGAACTGCCGTACCAGTGTAGATGTCTAAGTGACGTTACGTCAACCTTCATCGCCAGTGTAGATCAGGCCTAAGATAGGCTAAAGATCAGAAACTTCTGTCCCTCCCTTTCTATCCTCCCTCAGAAATGTAGATACTTTTTCTAATAAATAATTTCTGTATTAGATTTGCTAGGTTTTAGGATATTAGTGTGTCCATGCCATAACGTGGTCTTAAAGATAAATCCAGCACTCACAGGAGGTTCAGTGCAAGTCTGTTGGTCATTGTTCGGGTTGAGTTCATTGTCCATCTTTGGTAAGTCTCAACCCAATACTATATGTGGGTGTAAGAATTGTACATCTTTAGATACCAAGATGCTAGTAACTTAGCCCTTAGTGGCTGAGTGAGTATTATTCTCAATGAACATCTATAACTTACATGGCCTTTAGCCCCCATATTCACAGAGGCCTTATAGGATAGTCTGCTGCAAAGTTAAATGTCACCAACAGTCACAGCCTAGAATATGTATATCAAAGGTCAACTCCAGGAAGACCTCAGGATTGGTAAAACTAGAGGCATAAAGATGTATTGGGTTCTGATCCATCATCTTCTCCCTCCTTGTCAAGGAAGGAGGAAAAGAAAAAGGAGATGCAGTGTGACTGTTCTCACTTATGTCCTAAAAACAAATTGAGTTGGCTGAATTCTAAGTGTTTGCTAATGCTGAAAGAGTCCTCATCTTCTAGAGACATTGGGTATTGAGGAACGCTTCAACACAGAGCATTTCCTCAGTTCCAGAGGACACCAGTGCAGGCAACATTTTGACATCCTATGCCACAACTCCAGGATGGTAGGCTGTCTTGGTTTCTATCTTTTTGCCACCTGTCAAGTACTCAAAATCAGTTAACACCACAGAGCCAAGGGATGGGGCATCATCTAATACTGTCTTTGTTTTTCTTCTTCCTCTTCTAAATACCTGATCATGCCCTGGTTCCACCTCTTAATATAGGCACATGGAAGGAAATTCCTTTGGAACCAAGGTCTTGGACCTGAGAGCTTTTGGAGTTGATCTCACTGCCATCTGGGGTGGAATCTGAGGTGCATCCTGGGAACTGAGGAATAACTGAACAGAACCATGGGGTAGTTTGGCTTGTGGTCCCTTTCATGCAGTTAGATCTAAACATTCAGCTCATAGCTTCAATGGTCCCTGCTTTTCTAGGGTTCTGAGTTAACACGAGGGGAACATGCTCATACCCAGAAGTGTGGATCTATGCTGACAATGTACACAAAACATTCCAATTAATTTCTGAGATTATTGGGTTAACAAACAAAGAATAGACCCTCGTGTTTTCAAACAAGGTCTGACAATCTGACATTATAGCTCATTATCTAATATTATCCACAGATCTAAACAACGAAACTAAATTGTGTGTAACCTATAAATAGTTCTTTGTTAAACCACAGTGTCCCATGTGAGTGAGTCTGGCTCTTGTGTTGCTAGTTTTAAGATCAACAGGGTGAAAGTTATCCTTAGCGATTCTCGTAGGTTGGGATACTCTATGACTACACAAAGAACAAATACAGTGACCACACACAGTTACAAGTGAGAAATCTTGTTTGTATTATAAGGAATACTCACATGCACATATACAAAACCTGAGAGTCCATGTAGTAGCCAGTGCTGTATTCATACTCACCTACCCAAAGATGTCATAGAGCCTGGAGAATCGTCCA
This sequence comes from Emydura macquarii macquarii, assembly GCF_026122565.2. Lineage (NCBI taxonomy): Eukaryota > Metazoa > Chordata > Testudines > Chelidae > Emydura > Emydura macquarii. The sequence continues at coordinate 39,684,770 of NW_027132610.1, read as the reverse complement.
ACAGGTGGTCATTGATAGGATCTTCCCACCTTATCTATATGAGGGAACCCTTTTTATCCTATGTTATGACCATGTCCACCATCTTATGCATATGCATGAGGGTTCCAACCCCCTCTTCGTTATCTGTACTTCCACACCACATACATTTTGGGGTCCACCACTTTTCATAGATTGTTCTCCTAATTCTCCTTATTCTCATTAGCATGTATGTAAACATGTTCCCATGGTAACCTGCAGTCAGAGCAAAACTTTCCATGAGGAAGTTTAGACTTGAAATTAGACACAGGTTTCTAACCATCAAAGGTCTGGAATAGCCTTCCAAGGGGAGCAGTGGGGGGTAAAAAAACTAGCTGGCTTCAAAACTGAGCTTGATAAATTTATGTAGGGGATGGTATGATGGGACAGTCTAGTTTGGCAATTGACTGATCTTTGACTACTGGTGGTAGATATGCCAATGGCTTGTGACGAGATGTTAGGTGGGGTGGGTTCCGAGTTATTACAGAGAATTCTTTCTTGGGTTTCTTGCTTGTGAGTCTTGCCCACTTGCTCAGGGTTTAGCTGATCACCATATTTGGGCTCAGGAAGGAATTTTCCCCCAGAGCAGATTGGCAAAGGGTCTGGGGGGTTTTCACTTTCCTCTGTAGCATGGGGCACAGCTCACTTGCTGGTGGATTCTCTGTACCTTGAAGTCTTTAAACCATGATTTGAGTACTTTTATAACTCAGTCATAGATTAGAGGTTTATTACAGGAGTGGGTGGGTAAGGTTCTGTGGCCTTCATTGTGCAGGAGGTCGGACTAAATGATCATATTGGTCCTTTCTGACCTTAGAGTCTATGGGGGTACATCTTCACTGATGACGGCAAATTTGCCACCAGCCCCATAATCATTTTTGTTGCCCTCCACTGGACTCTCTCCAACTTGTCCACATCCTTTTTATTGTGGGGGGCCCAAAATTGGACACAATACTCCAAATGCGGCCTCACCAGTGCCAAATAGAGGAGAATAATCTCTTCCCGCGATCTGCTGGTAATGCTCCTACTCATGCAGCCCAATATGCTATTAGCCTTCTTGGCAATCAGGGCACACTGCTGACTCATATCCAGCTTCTTGTCCACTGTAACCCTGAGGTCCTTTTCTGCAGAACTGCTGCCTAGCCCATCGGTCCCCAGTCTGTAGCTGCGCATGGGATTCTTCCGTCCTAAGTGGAGGACTCTGCACTTGTCCTTGAACCTCACCAGATTTCTTTTGGCCCAATCCTCCAACTTATCTAGGTCACTCTGTATCCTATCCTTACCTTCCAGGTATCTACCACTCCCTCTAGCTTAGTGTCATCTGCAAACTTGCTGAGGGTGCAATCTAACCCATCCTCCAGATCATTAATGAAGATGTTGAACAAACTGGCCCCAAGACTGACCCCTCGGGCACTCTGCTTGTGACCAGCTGCCAGCTAGACATGGATGTAATGTAATATGTAATATAGTAAATTGTTATGTCACCTCTCCAGGTTTTTTTGAACAAACAAACCAAGGATAAGTGTGTGACACAGAGGGATTCCTCCTAATTGTTCTATGACTATGAACATTTATTCAAAATATAATTATGTTAAAAAAGGCTGAACTATTTTCCTGGAGAATAAAGAGAAAGCCATTTGTTAAAGAGTAAAAACCATCTAATATTAGAACAGGAACCAAAAAGAAGTGAAAGAACACAAAATTACTTTCTTGTCTGATGAGACATTTATCTGTTTTCCTCCATCCTCGTGTTAAATGAGTTCTACAGAATCATACATTAGTATCTTTTGAGAGCAAAAATAGCTTTGGAGATTAGAGTTCTGCCACACCAGTCAAAAAAGGCAACATTAGTGACTTCTGTACTTATGGTTGCTTCTAATGAGCAGACGTCTACTGCATGAAAGGCTTACCATATTTCTTTCTAATAACAGCACAGAGCTGTCGATCCAGCATCAAAGACGACACACAAGGGTATAATGCAAAATTAACCCCTGAAAAGCAGAGGGTATATTGCAAAATTAACACCTCACAAGCAACATGACTACCTTTTATAAAGTGGTCAAGAAGAGAGCAATCTGACTGATTGCTCCCTGTTGTTAATTCTAGTCTGCATGTGATATTGGTTGAGATCAATAGCTGAGCTGTTCTGATATAGTAATTTATCCGTTTCTATAAAAATACAGACACTCATGGGGAATATAGATTAGTTTACTTCTATATTATTTTACTACCATTAGATTTAAATTGTTTCTGCATTTAGTTGATTTAAAATTATTACAAAATCAGTGAATCCCTTAGGTCCCCATGGTACTGAAAGTCTGCAATGGCATGTTAACACTGCAGCGTAATTGAAGAGCTATTTCTGTTTTATTGAGAATTGGATTTAGGCTTTTTCATCATAATTGAAAACAAGCATTTCTGCATACATTTTAGATATCACTCTTTGGATTTCCACTCTCTGGAAAGGGACAGAATAGTGAAAGAAAATGTAACCATTTTTTTTTAATCCTGCTTTCATTCAGTGATGAAGGTGAACAACAAGGCTCTAACAAAAAGAGGTAGATGAACAGAAATGCCACCTTTAAAAATAAACTAAAACATAATGGCTAAAACTATTGCTGGAACAGTGATTGTAAACTGAAGTGCTTTGGACTGTTGCCATAGAATACCATATTAAGATTTTTAAGGCAGTATATACATTCTTCTAGAAAAGCCTGCATATATATTACAATTCTGTTTTTGATCCCTCATGCAAGCCTTTTCCTCTTTGAAACTGAAATGGTTTCAAAGCTCCTGATGCAACAGAAACCAACTACACAGATAAGAAGGAGGTTACTCACCTTAGGCAATAACTGGAGGACTTTGAGATGTGTGTCCCGGTGGGTGTTCCCTTTCAGGGGTGCCTGTGCCTTTCACCAGAGATTTTTGGTAGTGGTGCCCATTTGGCTCACGCATGCCACCCCCCACACACCTCCTCGTGCTGAGGCTATGTGGAAGGCTATGTGGAACTGTCCTCAGTTCCTTCTCCACTGCAAAGTCCCATAGAGTGACTCTGAAGCAGAGGGGAGGGCAGCTACTCCAGTAACTGCACAAGGTGAGTAACCTCTCCTTCTTCTTCAAGTCGCATTCCTGTGGGTGCTTCACTTCAGGTGACTCCTGAGTGGTATCCTCCTAAGGAGGCATGATGTTCAGAGAAGAGTCCAATAGACCAATAGTACCTGTGGGCAAGAGAACTGCATTGCTCACAGGTACATCTGATTTTGCCACAGGCACCATGGCATAATGAATAGAAAAGGGTATGAACAGAGGACAAAGTTGCTGCTCTCCAGATGTTTGCAGTTGGTACATCCTTGAGAAAAGCTATTAATGCAGACAGTGCTTTTACTCCTTAAGGCAGCTGGACATGAGCTTTGTCGTACCCAGTCAATACGACCAGAGATCCACTTTGACAACCTCTGTTCTGAAATTATCAAACCATTGTTTCTGTCCATAACATGTCCAACTGGATACAAATAGTTTAGAAGATTTTCTAAGTGGTTTGGTCCTGTCTAGGTAGAAGGCTAATGACCTCCTGAAGATGGAATATGTCTTCTTGATTAGTCTGGTGTGGTTTTGGGAAGAAAACTGGAAGATGGATGGTTTGATTAATGAGGAATTTGGAGGACACTTTAGGTAAAAATCTTGGATGGGCCCATAATGACACTTTCTCTGAAGAACACCATAAATGAGGATCCGCTATTACAGCCCCCAATTTTCTTACTCTTCAGGCCAAAGTGATAGCTACCAGAAAGACTTTCTTCATAGATAAATCTAATAACAAACACATAGCTAGTGGTTCAAAGGGATGCTTCATAAGGCCACTAAGGACTAGATTCAGGTCCCAGCTAGGAGTAGGGTCTTTGACTTGTGAGGAATAAGAATCTTGCTGTAGTTTGGTGAGCAAAGAGAAAAAATTCCTATAGGTGTGTGAAAGGTTGTTGCTGCCACTAAGTGAACCTTAATAGAAATCATAGAAAGACATGATGTCTTCAATTCCAACAAGCAATCCAGTACACTAAGAAGAAGAGAACAAGTTGGCAAAATCTGATGACTGTTACACCAAAGATGGTATTGTGTCTATTTCTGGAGGTAAGTATTTCTTGTAGATGGTTTTCTACAGTATAATAAACTTGTAGTACATATGAGGAACAAGATCTCTCTATCCCCAAGAAACATCAAGGAACCATACTTGGAGCCTCAGAATCTGTAAGTTTTGGTGAAATGTTTGACCTGGATCTTTAGTCGGTAGGTAAGGACTGATTGGAAGCTTTCATGAAGGGCATGAGGTGAGGCTTATGAGATATTGATACCAGACTTGTCTTGGCCATGTTAGTGCAATTAGTATGACTATGGCCTGACCTAGTTGAGAATCTTCAATAGTAACAGTGTCAGTGGATATGCGTAAAGAAATACTTTTGTTCCTGAGATGAAAATGAGTTTCCAAGAGACAAGGGATTGAGACCCCCTCTGAAGCAATATGTGATGCATTTTGCATTGGCTGCTGTAGCAAACAGATCAACCTTCAGGAATCCCAAGATGGGAATATCATGTGAAGGACTCTGGAGTTTAGTTACCATTTACAATTTACAAATAAACTTCTGCTGAGATCATCTGCTGTGGTGTTTCGAATACCTGGGAGATAAGAAGCTGAGATAACTATGTGTTTGGTTATGCACCAGTTCCAGAGTTTTATTGCTTCAGTACAGAAAGATGGTGAATGTGCTCCTCCCTGATGCAGGATATAATTCATGAATGCACACCATGTTGTCTGTTATTATCTTTATTGACTTCAATCTGATTAGAGATAGAAAGTGCAGGCAAGCATTTTTGGCCACTCTCAATTCCAAAACATTTATGGGGAGAAGCTGTTCTTGGGCGACCATTTGCTCTGCACCTTGTGAGGTCCCAGATTTCCTCCCCAACCCAACAGCAAAGTGTCTGATATTATCACCATGACAGGGGGAATCTGAATGAATGAAACACCTGTGCAGGTCTTGGTCAGTTCCATCCACGAGTTGAGTGCGTGAAGAACCCATTGGGTAACAGATAGTAACTTGCCTAGATTGTGTTTTCTGGGTTTGTAAACCATTCAGAGCCATCTCTGTAGGCCTCAGAGATGTAACCTGGCATGCTCCACTGCAAAGACACATGTGGACATGTGTCCCAGAAGTTGAAGGCAATCTCTTACTGTAACTTGAGGACAGACCTGAATCTTTGAGATTTACTAATGTGAACTCTGCTCGATGATAGGTATGCTCTGCCTGACAATGCATTCAGGGAAGCCCCTCTGAGCTCTAGATGCTGTAATGGAGTCAAAATGGACTTTAAGGTTGATTTGAAGGCCCAGGCTGTGAAACAGAGAACACGGGATCTTTACTAACTCCATCACCTCCTGAGAGGATCTGCCCATTATCAGCCAATTGGCTAGGTGGAGGAAAATGATTATGGTCAAACAACATAGGTGGAAGGCAACTACTGCCAGAATCTTTGAGAACATCCTTGGTACTGAAGATAGTCCAAAAGGAAGCCCCCTTACTGGTAGTGTTCATTGCAGATTCAGAAACAAAGAAACCTCCTGTGTAATGGGCTAATAAAGACATGAAAATCTGTGTCTTGTAGGTAGAGAGTCACAAACCAATCTGTTAATTCTAACAATGGGACTATTGCTCCCAGGGTCACCATCCTGAATTTTTGCTGTTTTACATATCTGTTTAGAGACCTAAGGTTTAAAATTGGTCTCCACCCTCCCTTCTCTTTGGGTATCAGAAGGTATTTTGAATAGACTCCTCATCCTCTATATTGCACAGGAACTGGTTCTGTTGCTTGCTTCTTGTTCTAGTAATTGATTGTGAGATGGGTCCCTGAAGAGGGATAGGTATGGATAGGAGAGAGAGTCTTGAAATAGATAGTATAACTAGAAGTTATGTCTTCCCAAACCCATTTGTCTGATGTTATATACTCCCATGCAACCTGAAAATTGGAGAGACAGCATCTGAAAGAAGGGAGTGATGGTAGGATGTTGCATCTGTAAAGTCTCATCAACTAGATCGCTGAGACTCTCAACCAAGCCATCAAAATTGTTGCTAGGAGGATGTGAATGGCTAGGAAGATGTAGTTGTATCTGATGAAGGTTTCTTTTTTAGTACCTTGGTCTCTTGCCCAGAGGTTCTATGGTAGGTTGAATACAAGGCCTGAAGTGATGTCTTTGCTAGAAGCTGACTCTTTTGAATAGTGGCTTTAAACAGATCATGATGTTCCTCTGGCAGATGCTCAATAGAGGAATTAAATTTGTTATGTAGTCGTATTTATAGAATCATAGGATATGAGGGTTGGAAGGGACCTCAGGAGATCATTTAGTCCAACCCGCTGCTCCAAGCAGGACCAATTCCAATTAAATCATCCCAGCCAGGGCTTTGTCAAGCCAGGCCTTAAAAACCTCTAAGGATGGAGATTCCACCACCTCCCTAAATAACTCATTCCAGTGCTTCACCATCCTTCCAGTGAAAAAGATTTTCCTAATATCCAACCTAGATCTCCCCACTGCAACTTGAGACCATTGCTCCTAGTTCTGCCATCTGCCACCACTGAGAACAGCCTAGCTCCGTCCTCCCTGGAATCCTCTTTCAGGTAGTTGAAGACTACTGTCAAATCCCCCCTCACTCTTCTCTTCTGCAGACTAAATAAGCCTAGTTCCCTCAGCCTCTCCTCATAAATTATGGACTCCAGCCTCTTAATCGTTTTTGTTGCCCTTTGCTGGACTGTTTCCAATCTGTCCACATCCTTTCTGTAGAGTGGGGCCCAAAACTGAACACAGTACTCCAAATGTGGCCTCATCAGTGCTGAATAAATAGAGGGGAATAATCACTCCCCTCGATCTGCTGGCAATGCTCCTACTAATGCAGCTCAATATTCAGTTAGCCTTCTTGGCAATAAAGGCGCACACTTGACTCACACCCAGTTTCTTGTCCATTGTAGGTTTGGCCACGAGTGTCTGATGCTTCGCTATTCTGAACTGAAGTGTGGCTGAAGTGTAGGATTTCAGTCAAAAGAATCAAGCTTCTTATGATCCTTGCTATATAGGGTGGACTGAGAGTTATATTGTCTGTCTCTTTCATTAATGGTCTCTACTGCTAGGAAGTTTGGAGCTGGCTGAGACAATAGAAACTCCAGTTCCCTGGCAGGAACATGATACTTTTAATCTGCTTTTTTGCAAGTAGGCAGTGTTGTAGGTGGGGTTTGCAAATAGTCTTAGAGGGCTCCATGATAGCTTCATTCACTGAAATAGCTATTCTTATAGATGATGTGATGTGCAAGATATCTAGCAGATTATGCTGAGAATTCTGAAACTCTTTCTGTCTGAAATCTCTGTGGTGGAGGCATGACAACTTCATCAGGTGAGGCAGAAATATTCATAAGAGGTGTCACCTCCTTGTCTGCCCTACCTTCTTCCTCCTTAAAACATCCCTTTCTCTGGCATGGGTGGTGGTAAAGAGGATTGAGAAGAATGGGTCCTTCTCTGTTCCCTGTGGTGGTGTGATGATCTCATTGCGAATTGTTGGCAATAGCATGCCCAAAGATCCCAACAAGACCACTGAGTGGGGCCAAAAGACATAGGTAGAGGCGTTAATCTCTGTTCCTGCCAGAAGGGTGTCATTTGAGGTCAATTTTCTTGTAAAACATCAGTATAGGAGGAAGAGTGATGTGTTCTAGAATAGTCAGGGGAAACCTGCATGAAGATTGGAGAATCTTAAGACTCCTCTTCCACACACTCAAGGGTTGTGGTGGAGGGGAGGGGGAGTGAGAAGCTGTTTATCTTGCAAAGTAGAGGATGAGCATGGTTCTCTGGGTGATATAGGGGTCTGTGACTGAGAGCGTCGATGTTGACAACCCCCTAGCACTCATTAATATGGGAGGCTCTGGCTCCAAAGAAACTATTGAGTCCTTAGGGTACCTGAACTCTTGTGGTACTGACAGGAACAAAGACCGGCCCAGGATAAAGCCTGTGGAGGGGACTTCGATGCCAAGGTAATCAGCACCTAATGCTTCACTTGGGAGTGGGTCGATTTCAATTCCCCCAGTACTATATTAGGTCTAGTGATCTTTGGTACAATTGACTTTCCTTGATAGCGGTACTGAGTGTTGTTCCAGCGTATAGGTCTTTTCGTGTCTCTGCCAGTCAGGGTCTGGGTACCCAAACTCATTACCAACTCAGTCTTAGATTGAGTTTTCTTCTTTGCCTTTGCAGTACTGGCATCACTTGGAGCCTGCATGGAACTCCCCCTAGGACCTGAGGTCTCCATAGCCCTCTTGTGTGTCAGGGATCATGATCCCCTTGGAGATTTACTGCCTACCTCCTTCTGTCAGATGCAGATGACAATTTTGGTACCATAGAAGCACTTGGTTCTTCTGTACCTACCTCTCTAGTGGTCTCTGGTGAGTGAGATCTTGATGTGGATGGGGTATAAGAAGTACTGGGAGGTCTATGTATTGGGGAGATCCTCTGCCCCTGGATTTGCAGCTTGAGATCAAACTTGATCCATCATGAGAGGTTTAAACTTGATCTCCCTATTTTTTCAAGATCTAGTCTTGAAGGATTTGCAGATCTTGCACTTACTAGGAATATGGGTATCAGTCAAATAGCAGAGGCAGAGGGAATGCTGGTCTTTGATCAGAATAGCCTCATGGCTGGAGAGGCATCCCTTGAATCTCAGGAAATGTAGCATTTCTGAGGAAAAATAACAAGAGACAACTCCAAGTAAGGGAAATTCTAAACTACTATCTCAGAATAAAAGGATTTTTTTAATTAATTTTTTTCAGCATCAGGAGAGAAGGGAGAAAGAAAACACTGAAAGGCAACTAACTATAGACTCTGTCTCAGGCCAAAGGCAGTTGAAAAGGAATCATCGGTGGTTTGCCCACACAATCCCATCTCTCCTAAGCTTGGGGCACAAGGACACGTGGAGCGCATGCATGGGCCAAACAGGCACTGCTATCAGAAATCTCCAGTCAAAGGCGCAAGGGTGCAGATGCTGCTGAAGTAGGGCACCCACAGAGTCACAACTTGAAAAAGAACAAAGAATTCTTTAGAAACCCAAGCAAAGTTTCTTGTTTCATTTAAAGGAAAAAAAGAAAGAAATATAGGTTAAAACGTGTAATTAATGAATTTAGAACAGCTTTACTGAATCCACAGTGCAAGCTTGCAGGCAGCATACTGAGTGCTTCAGGATTCTTAGATCCACAGGCTTTCATCGTTTCTTCAATAATAATTCTTTTGCATGAATTTAGTACTTATGAAAAGAGTCACAATAAAGGCTCTGCAAATTCATTTCCTCTCCTTAGCTATAGACCACATGCAACATAGGCTGCAGCAACGCCTAGACAACATCCCTCTCTCCTGTCTCAGATAGCCCACCTCTGAGAGAAGGTAGTTCACTGACATATAACCCCATCCTCCCAAACCACCACCACCAAACCCTAAAAACATTTAAATGATGATTCAAATCAATCCTTGGGGTCAAAGTTTACTAGCCACAACAGAATATTTTTCAAAGCTTCCCATTACTATTACCATCAAGTTGTATAGCACCCTAACCAGAAACATATGCAGAAACTTACATAAAAAAGACAAGGGCCCTGCTCCAAGACTTTGCTATCTAATTTTAGACAATCTCTTAGACAATGAGAGGGTGAAAGGAATGAGACAAAAATAGTGGTGGAGAGGTTGAGAAGGTGAGTGTTACTGTAATGTAATGACAGAGACCAGTCTATTTCGGCATGTTCATAACTTATGACTTACAGATAATTAATACAAATTTCTTTCTTTGTCTTTTTTTAAAATAAATTCACTTATAGACTATATGCCAGCCATTCATTCACCCCTCACTTTTTGTGGTTGTAAAGAGCTGTATTTATTCAATTAACTTTTGAAATATTAAAACAAAAATTAAACGTCTGGAAAAGAGAGAACTTGAGTGAAATAATAAAGTAGAGTCCTTCAGAGCACCAAGGATATAGATCTGTCACAGGAGCATCCTTATTGCTGGATGTATGTCATTCTTTCTCAACTTCTACTGAAATTCACACCACCTTTGCTGTAAATGTGTCGCCTACATGCACCATCAATGTAGGAAGTCAGTTTTAGAAATATTAAGTTGTTGACTGAACTCTTCCTGTGCTGTGAAACATCAGAAACAATAATCCAATGAAAACAATTTGTTTGTTTACAAAATGTATGTGAGGAAGGTTCCAGCTAAGAGTCAAATTGTTTGAGGACATTAAACAGGGAAATAACAAAAGTTATAATTCATTTGGATGTGCTGAAATTCTGACAGGACTCTCTCTGCCAATGGAAATAAGATGAAAAATTGTCACATAGCTATAAGTTGATAGAGACCGTGCCAGGCTTACAGAAGCTAAATTGGGAACAGATGTCTGCACACACAAAGAAAACCATCTTATTAGTAAATGTTTCATCTAATGATGAAGAAAGTGATACTTAGCCTGCAGCAAGCCAAAAAAGAAAAGAAATATGGTACATACTGGAAGATGGACTTAACAATTCACCAGGAGAAATGGAGAGGAGCAGTTTAATCACATAATTAAAAATTGTTTATGTTATGGATATTTAGAACAATCCTGGAGGGAGTTTGGCATACTAATTAAACCTTAGAAATGACAGATTTTTCTGCTATTTTGAGATATATATATACATATTTTTTGCTAGGAGATTTAGAAAACAGATCCATGGAATGTTCTAAGATTAAACTGTAAATGGAAACTTTAGAGGAAAAGTAAATAAATAATTTTCTTTATACAAAATGGCAAATAATGTGCTGAATCAAAAATAACATGCACTTTCTCTATTTACAGGGTAAATTGTTGATTCCTTGCTTAGATGTGGTTAGAAATATTTTTTGGAATTAGTGCAAGTCTGGTTTAAGTTAGACAAAGCTTTGTAATACATCAGAAACTGCATACCCTGTTAACCCTGAATTAATTTTAATAGTCATTATCACAAAAACTTTTATAGCAGTTGTCACTAGCAGAACCTAAATTGCTTGAGCATTATTTCCTCCATTTTCCACACTTTTTGTTGGAACATGTTTTTTCTTATATATTTCTTATTATTTTCAATCATAGTTAATGCCACTTCAGAATATAGATGCAGTAGCACAAAGGGTCCTGGGCTATAACAGAAATGGGGTGGGGCGAATGAAGACACTGACAAGTGTTGTTTAAAGAAAAAAGGATCCTGCCACTCTTACACCCTCAGTATAGAGTATATTGTAGGAAGATCTGCAACTGTACAGATACTCAAATGATTATTATAACCCAATGCTACTAAATTACTAAAAACTAATTAGTAAATATTAAAGAGTTAGACTGTGGTTAGTCCTGCTTTGGTGTACAAATGTGTGTAAGGGGGTGGAGCACAAGGAACGTTACATCTTTGGGAACATGGCAGGGGGTGACTAGCATATAATCCCAGATCTCGTGTTCCCCAGTGCAAGAAGATGAACTGCTGCCTGCGGTGACAGAAACCCTAAAAGGAGTGGAGAGGGACAAGGAGTTTTTAGCCGGGCTGCCTTCTCGGTTGGCCAGCAACAGAGCTAGCACAGAAAGAAGCAAATGTTGCATCTTGCTGAAGACTGTCTCAGTGGCTACTAATGTGTGTTCTCCTCAGGGCTCCCAAAGGCATTGTGCACTTCCACACACCCATGTTGTGGGCTGGGGTGTAAAAATCAGAAAACAATATTTAAACATTTTGTATGTGTAAAATATATTGCCTTAGTTTAAACTACAGTAAAAAAGTGGTCTAGTAAAGGTCTAGATGAGGTGCATGTAGGTCGTTTCTGTCAAATATTCTTGTGCAATGAATAAGCAGCCCTTTGATAGAATTATGACAGGGAGAGATAAAGTGATTAACAGCAAAAGCAAATTAAAAAACAACAGGCCTTCTTCAGTTTTTCAGCTTCTCATTTGTACATCATTTTGTTTTGTGATGTAAAATTATCATGCTCCAGAGCATGATGGGGATATGGGCTGAGATTCCAGGTACCAAGTCTGGTAGGATAGATTAAGAACAAGGCACATTCACTGCATTTAATTACATAGAAGAAGCAGCTTAGTGCTGTTATCTGCTTACTGGTGAGCTCAGGTCTAAACACACACTGTTATCCTGCTATTCTAATTCTTATCAAACTACCCACTGCACTCTCTTTATTCATTGTTTATTTAAAAAGGGCAAGAGATAATTTGAAACATTATTCCAAGAGTAGCCATACTGTATCTACAACACAACATACTTCATATAATCTGTAAAAACCCTAGTTAATCACACCAATATTTATTTTCACTTGAAATTATTCCCTAGGGACTGAATATAAACAGGCAATTTATTGTGTTTGGACCAGAGCTGTGTGAAATATACATCACTAAATTAAAAACTCTTGAAATGTTGCCCCTACTTCAGTATATGGAGTGGAAGTTTTTTATCGATCTGTGAACACGGTGTCAAAGCTGGGTATTTAGATTCCACCCCCCTGATATGTGGGTGCCAGGAAAAATGTCAGTTCAGTTTTTCATGGGGCAGTTAATTTTTGAGCTAGGTGGATTAGATGAAGTAAAATGAAACTGATTCAGTCACCTCACTGACTAAAAGAGTCAGCAAAAACAAGAATGAGTTTTCTTATGGAAGCATTAGAGGAAGGGTGGGGATAAGCCCCCTGCAAGAATCCATGGGGAACAGAGAGAACCACATGAATCATTCCTGAAGCTGGCCTGTCACTCCAAACTGATTGCAGTTCCCCCACTCCTGCAGTTTAACACAATTCCATTAGGAAACTGGCTGCCTTCAGCTGAACTGCTCATGGCTACACATTACCTCTGTCACATGTGGGGGGGTAGGGAGAAATTATGTAGAAGAGGAGCATTAATTCTCACAGATGTGGACCCAGTAGTGCCATGGAGTATGGTATACACCAGTTCCATCCTCTCCCACTCTTAGTATGACCCTCCTTTTCTGTACAGTATCCTGAACATGCAGAGTTGCTTTAGAGTGGCTCTGCAGTCTCCCAAGGATCAGGGAACCATGTTTCAGGTCCCTTCTGCACCCTCTATTAGAGTTCCTCTTACCTGTTCCTCTCTACCTGAGCATCTGGCTCAAAACAATAAGAGAAGGGAGCAGCTACCCCAAACAAAATGACCTTTTTTGACTTTCTTACTCATTGATTTTGTCACAGGTAACATTGGAGCAAATGATGCTACTGACTCTGCCTTCCACCCACTGGTGAAATTAAATTCTTCTGACTCAAAGAAACTTCTGACAGACCACCCGTTTTTATAATGGCATTTTCAGAATAAAAACAAAAGCAGTGAGTAATCATTTAACCAACGTATATATTTGAACAGCACGAAGAAGAGGGGATTTAGCAACTCATACCATCCCACATCTCATATGTTAAAGGACAAAAAAAGCCATCTTATTCCAGATTTTATTACACACCAGCACCTTTTCCTCCCCTATCTAGAACAATCAGTATTTTGTAAAATAATCGCCTTCTGGACTACCCTTCCTTTGAACTTTGCTCTTCCCAGCACAGATTCTTACAGTAAGGTACAATCACTGTGGAATTTGCAAGGCATTAAAATAAAAAAGATGATAATCTTAGTAGAAGGTAATCATTGTAACCAGTCAAATGCATTTGTGATCATTAGAACATTCTTAAACCAGAAACCTCAGATCTCCCTTGCATTAAATACAATTTACTGTGCAATGTAGCTCCTGGTGACACCGAAGACCCTTACTGTGCTCTGATTTGATGTAGGTGAGCCTACCACTGGAGATAAACATAAAGCTGCTAATTCTTTTCCAATGCATGGATTTTAGTTCTTAATTCTGAATTTCCCAGTTGTGGGCCAGATAAATTAACTGTGTTTTTATTTAAAAATGTGTTTCCAGCACAGGTAATAAGCAGCACATGTAACAGATTTAAAAGCAGTAATTTAAGTTATAAAGCAAGTAGTATAGCAGTGGAGCAAATGGTTGGGACTAGTGGGGCTATTATAAGACATATGATATTAGAGTAGGGAATAGAGAAGCAGGCAGAAATGTTTCTAAAACCAGAAACATTTTTAGCAGGGTGAAGCATATCACTTAGAGAAACAAACTCTTGAACCGCTGTCACAAGCATTGTTTTCCCCACAAATAGCAGCAACACTAGCCCTTCTCCAGTCATTGCAGGTCATTACTTCTGCGAGCGCTAATCTCTGACAGCTGGACAGTTCACTGGAGGAGATAGTTGGGGGTGGATTCACAAAAGGATTTAGGTGTCAAAAATGTAGATTCTCAAAACTTCTGCTCAGCTACTGACTAACTCTGTAGGCACCTAAATTCTCTAGCCCCCAAATTTCCACTAATAAAGATCCCTTGGTGCCTAAAAACCTGCCAGTGAGAATGAACACAGCTGCCTCAGTCCTGACACTTGGCTCACACCTAAGCCATGGTGGGATCCTGATACCAGGCTATTCCCTGACCAAGCATGCCTGTGGAGCCAAATCCAGTAGGAGTCCTCCACGGCCACTTTAGAACATGCCTACTGGATTGGGGCCTCCACAAAATAGAGAGATGGAGATAGTGCCACCCCCTGCTTTTACCCAGATTCAAATCCCGCCTCGCACAAGGACAAAAATTTGAACCCAGCTCTACCACCTCCCCAATCAAGGTTCTAGTCTTTGGGCTATGGATTATTCTGGGGCAGGTTTTCCTCAGTCTCTCCCATTGAAGCAGTTTCACTTTGCATGACATACTTAAATATTCATTAGGCCAGTGAGAGTGTGAGAATGACTGTATAGCCCAATAAGTAGGTCACTCCCTTGGGAGACCTGTGTTCAAGTCCTTCTGCCAATGACTATTTAAGTAGTTTATGCAAAGTGGAACAGCTTCAACAGAAGAGCTTGAGAGCCCCACTCTATATCTCAGTGCTTACGGTACTCAGAGGTGAGATACATGTGCTTAAATCCCTGCTCTGGGCGAGTTTCACAAATCCTGGGTGAGTGCTCTTATCACTGGGCTGTTGGGTAAAAGGCAGGGGGCTTCTCTTTCTCAGTTTCATGTGAGAAAGGGCAGACCTGGCTTAGGCACCTAAGGATTCACCGGAGATCCATGGCTGTGAATCCCAAGTGGAGATAGGTGCCTCTCTCTGACCCAGTGTTAGGTGCCTACCTACCTTTGAGAGTGAGGCTTGGGCCCCATCCCCTTCCTTAGCATTTCCTGTGCACTAGTTTAGGTGGCTTCCTTCTCAAACTGCTGGCTGGTGTGGATCCTATCTGTAGGTGCCTAATTCTCTCCATGCATTGTATAGGGAGTCTGGGCGCCAAACTCAGGGCTGTGGATTGCAATAGGGTGCCTAAAGTTAGGTGCTGCAGTGCTGAGCCTAAGTTGCCTTTATGGATCTAGTCCTTGGTGTGTAATGCTGCCATCCCTGCCAGCAAAACTTAAATAACAAAAGGCCTTGAGAGTGGCCATGTCACAATAGTGCTGCCTGGAGCTATTTCAGCAGGGAGGGATATTGCTTTTTGTTTTTTGAAATGTTGGCAATAGTATGAAATATGAGATATAGAGGCCACTGCTGCCTCCTCTTCTTTCACTATAGATAGCTAGAGATTTTCATTTAGGCCTGGTATCATATTTGCACACTGCTCATGGTGGAAATTAGCAAAAGCTAAAACTAATCATAATTCCAAGTGAAGAAGTTTTGCAGTACCTGTGTGAGGTTTCACACAGCTCTACTCTGTCCAAAGGGCACGGTGGTGGGAATGCTAGACTGCACTGACTTTGTATGGCAGTTGTTTTCCTTCCTATAGAAAACATATTGAATAGTGAGTGGAGTATTGGGTAATTCTGGCTCTTGCCTCCACATCCCGTCCATTCAAAATCAAATGAGGTTAGAAGTGACAAACAGAAGTTTCCTTCCTAAAGATTGATTGGTGGCTTTAAGAGAAGGTAGTTTGTGCTCCCATGCAGCTCCTGCTGACAGAATTCACTGCTTCATTCAACACGGAATTATCTTTTTAAAAGTGGGAAAAGTGGAAAATCTGCAGCTCACACTTTAAGCTGTTGCTGCTAAATTGAGTGTGAAGGAAAGGTTGGAGCTGATGGGGGAGACATTTAGCATCTGGTGAAGGGAGCAAGGAATGGGAGGAAAAGAAGGAACAGAGACCAGCAAAGAAGGAATAGAGCTTGAAAAATAAAGGAGCACAGACGGGTGATGGGAAAGTGGGAGAAAGAGCGATACTGAAGGAGGTTACATGGTGGTTGGAGAGGGGATTCAAAGTAAAGGTTGAGCCAACTGCTTTTCATCCATTTGCTTATTTCCTCCAGGCCATGTGACCTGGAGAAGGAGATGGGCAGTTGAGTGTTCTCTGCATATGGGTGACATGTACATGTGCGGCACTTACAGTCTCTCTAATTGGTCTAATATACACATTTGTGTCTAATATACACATTTAAGAGAAAATAAGAAAACACGAAGCTTTGTGAGAATACCCTGCACGATATGGGACTGGGTGATGAGCAGCAGATGCTCTTCTCAACACTCTGGGCTCTGTCTGATAGAAAGGAAGGCAATTAGAGTGCTGCTCCATCTATACTTGCAAGTTCCTGTATGCAGTTCTTTAGCATGGTGTGATCAAAGGCAACTGATTGGACAGGAAAAAAACCTCTGTACTGACTTTTAAAAGTCATGAGACAATCACCCATCATTTCCAGCCCCTGCTGTGTTTTGTCTTGCTCTGCAGCTTGATTGTAGTGAATCTAGAATGTTTTCCCAGACTGAAGAATGCTGAGGCTCCCTAGTTGGTCCAGGCTAGGTGCTGAGTCACACATAGGCTCCTGACAGTCTTTGTCATGTAAAGCTACTCTGCAGGAAGGGATGTGGAACTAGATCTCAGAACTAGCTCAGCAGCAGTGGGCAGCCAGAGCCAGGCTCCAGCTTTCAAGCCAAGTGACTGTATTCAGTTGGCGGCAAGTGACATTCCTATGTCACTGAGTGAAACTGATCTGTAAGAGTTGGTGGCAGCACCACCACTAGAGCAAATATCCAGCACTGAATGGTTTGGGTCAATGAATACACATAGGGCATATACAGTAGTCAGTTTTATCCACTGTTAGCACATTTTATTGTTTTAGATTTAAAATAATTTTTAAAAAGCCTATCTAAGACTCTGGACACCTACAATATTATTATAAGATCCCAGCATCATTAAAATAAAGATTTAAAGAGGAACTTAGCCAGACAGTCTAGCAGAGACTCCTTTCCACCACTTAATCATTGTGGGAAACATACCCTCGCTCAAACCCTCTCTAAAACCCTCTCAAACAGGTGTCTTTTGCATCAGACCTGGAAAGTCACCAAGTTCAAGCTATTTTGGTCTGAAGAGGGGAACATGGTCCAGATTCCCAGATCCCTCATAAAGAATGTCCTGCCAACTGTCCCCTTCTTTTATAGTGAGGGGAATCCAGCTCGGCTCTGCAGCATCGTGCAGGAAGAGAGGTGATCCCTCAGGTAGGCCCGTTCCAGGCAACTTAGGGTTTTGCAAGTCATAACCAAACACAAACTCCACCGAGACACCAATGGGCAGCCTGTGCAGGTTGTGGAGGGCTGGTATCATAGAGGCCCAGTGAGATGCCCTGCTCAATCAGGAATCCACAGCTTTCTTCACCAGCTTCAATTCAATAAGCGAAGCAATTTTTAAGGGTGATCACAGTAAGTTCTAGTTAATAGATAATACCACCTAGCTCTTATATAATGTTTTTCATTTGTAAATCTAGAAACATAAATCAGCACTAAATACTAAAGGAGGCCTTCTTACTATTGTACATAAATGCTAATAATTAGATGCCTAAACAGATTTAGCTGTCTAGTTTCAGACAGATTTGGAAAGGTGCTGTGTGATTATATCCTATATACAGAGCAGTATCTGAGATACCAGCTGAGGGTGCAATGGTTAACTGTTGATTTTTTCATAATATCAAGGGACCAAAAATCTCTTCCTCATCGAGACTATACTTATCTACTCAAATAATTTTTAATTCAAAGCTACTCTAGCTGCCTATGGAAAGTAAATTAAATTATGTAATAGACTCTCTAGGAAGATTTATATGCACACATGCATCCCCTAACAATTGGATGATTGAATGCGAGCAGAATTCATGCTGGAGCAGATTAACACTCCACAGGTGAACTACAGTAAATGAATTAGAAGAGATTAGTGTATTCCTACAAATTTAATACTGGAGTTTATTTCTGAGCTGCACACTTCTACTAAATTCAGAGCTTTATCATCAGAAGAGTGAAAAGTGGCACTGTTTAATCCTTAGTTTTGTTTTTTGCTGCAAATTAGGTAATTTAGAGAGAATGAATGCAATACTGTATAGGGCTATCATTTAGCTTTTGCCTAGAGCATAACTATAGCTCATAGCCTCTAAGGTCAGAAGGGACCAATATGATCATCCAGGCCTGGTCTACACTGGTGACGGAGGTCGACATAACGTCACTTACGTCGATCTCTGAAAGCCTGCGTCTACACTGGCATGGCAGTCCCATTGACTTAACACGTGGCAAAAGTCGATATAATAAAACCACCTCTGCAAGTGGCGTAGCACCTAATTTGATTTTATTGGTTCAATTTTGCATCAGTGTAGACAGAGCATAACATAATTCGACATTCATAGCCTCCGGGAGGTACCCCACAATGCCCCATTGTGACCGCTCTGGACATTCATGCTCTGCTGTTATGTGGCCACGCTCACTGGAAATGGCCTCTCCCCTCATGCCTTGGGAAAATTTCAATTTTTATTTCCTGTCCGGCCAGTGTGAAGGGAGCTTGTAGCTGAACTCCTCATGGCTACTGCAAGGCCCAAACAGGCTCCAGCCTGGAGTCGACCAGAGGTCTTAGATCACATCAGTCTTTGGGGAGAGGAGTCCGTTATGGCTCAGCTCAGAGCCAGCAAAAGGAATTTGGACATTTATGGGAAGATAGCCCAGGGCATGTTGGAGAAGGGGCACAAAAGGGACGCGCAGCAGTGCTGCGTGAAGATCAAGGAGCTACGGCAGGCATATAAAAAGGCCAGGGAAGCTAACAACTGTTCTGGCTCCTTGCCCAAAAAATGCCGCTTCTACGAGGAGCTGCATGACATTCTCGGCGGGGACCCCACCACGGTGCCGCCACTCAGCATTGATACCTCCGCTCCATCCCAGTCCAGAGACAATGATGAGGACTCTGTGAACGAGGAGAAGGCTGAGGAGAGCAGGGTGCAGGAGAGTGGGGTGTCCCTTCTCCCAGACAGTCAGGACCTATTTCTGATCCCAGAGCAGTCCGGCAGCACACAGGACAGCACTAATGATCCTGGGGAAGGTACATCTGGTGAGTTTTTTCTTCTTAGCAGTTATGTTCTTTTTTAAGGGGTGAGGGAAGGGGAGGAAAGGGGATTTCCGGGGTTTAGTGTACTGTCTTGGGCATCTGCTGCTGGAACAGATTATTTATGTGCAGAGATATGCTCCGAGAATCATCAGTTGATATCTCAAGGAAACTTTCATGTAGGTAATCTGTTATCCTCTGCAACAAGTTTCTGGGCAGGGCAGCCTTGTTCCTGCCTCCCAGGTAGGATACTTTGCCATGCCACGCTGCAATCAAGGGAGCCGGAATCATGGCGGAACACAGCATAGCAGCATAAGGGCCCGGCTGGTAACTCGCTGAATGCAGCAAACCTTCCCTTTCCTCGTACCTTACTCTCAGGAGACTGATATCACTTATGGTCACCTAGGGAAGACAGCGCATGTTTGTTCCCCATTTAATTATCCCAATAAAGTCACTTTAATTATTTGGCTATGGTTTCAGAGGATGCTATTATTACCAGCCCCCCCACGCTGTCCCCAGATCCCCTGTGGCCACCTCGTGACAAAATGGTCATTTTAATTAAACCATGGTGCCCAGGCAGCCCTCTCATACAGGGCATTTGAAATGAGCTTTTTAAATTCTCTCTAAAGCAGAGTAAAGTGCCCCTAGCTTACCGTCTCTGCAACAGAGACGTCTCTGGGATGTGTGGAATGGAATGAGAGTCTGTCTTACCCTTGTGCACAGAAGGAGAGTTTTTTTATATATAGATGCATTTCTTTCATTTCCCTGGGTATGCTGACAATGGCAATGCTGTGCATTTATTTTTGTCCTGTAGACACCTCAGCCGTGGGCCAGCCCGCTTGAACTGCTGCGGAAAGATTATCGCAGATTAGGAAGACGGAGAAAAAAACCCAAGAGACGACATGTTTGGTGAGCTCATGAACGCCTCCACAGCTGCAGAGACAGCGCTCTGAGCGTGGCGGATGACCTTGTCCCAGAACATGGACATGGACAGGGAGAGTCGAAGAGCGATGCAGAAGCATGCACGCAGTACCATGAATGAGATGCTGTGAATCATGCGCGACCAAGCAGACATGCTCTGGCAGCTTGTGGAACTTCAGGAGGAGCGGTGGCCAGACAAAGTCCCGCTGCAGCCCCTCCATAATGCTCTTCAGCCTATGGCTTTGCAAACAGCTGGCCTGCAAACAACCACACTACCATTTGAGACTGTGAATGAACACTAGCTGCCTGCCCCCACCGACTTGAATGTTCATAAATAAAAGTTTTCGTCGTTTCAACATGTTTCTTTATGAAATCATATCTTGCTTGGGAGGGATTTGGAGGGTACTGACATCCATGGTAGGGGGGATTTTAAGCAAAGGCACATAACATACAGGAACAGAAATCATTACTGCATCTCATTGCAGAACCTGGTTTTCAATGTTTCTCTAATGCAAAGTGCTCCGCAGTAGCTCTCAGCATATTGCTGGCATCTGGCTGCTCATGACTGGCAGCCAGTCTTTCTGCTTCCACAGCCCAACCCTGGGGAACCTTTCCCCTTTCGCTTCACACACATTATGAAAAACACAACACACAGATATCACTGAGGGGATGTTCTTTTCACTCACGTCCAGCCTAGTGAGGAGGCTTCTCCATCTGGCCTTTAAACGCCCAAACTCACATTCAACAACCATTCTGCAACTACTTAGCCTGTTATTAAAACACTCCTTGTCGCTGTCAAGGTGCCCGGTGTGTGGCTTCATTAGCCAAGGGAGCAAGGGGTAAGCAGGATCCCCCAGGATCACTATTGGCATTTCAACACCCCCGATGTTAATTTTTTGGTCTGGGAAGAAAGTGCCCACCTGCATGTTAGAGAATAGCCCTGAGTTCCAAAATATGCACGTGTCATGCACGTTTCCAGACCACCCCACATAGATATCTGTAAAACAACTCCTGTGATCCACAAGGGCCTGCAGGACCATGGAAAAGTACCCCTGGCGGTTTATGTACTCGGTCAAGAGGTGGGCAGGTGCTAAGATAGGGATGTGCGTGCCATCAATGCCCCTCCCAACCGCAGTTTGAGAACCCCATCGCGGCAAACCCATCCACTATGCCCTGCACATTTCCCAAAGTCACTATCCTTCATAGCAGAAGTCTATTAATAGCCTTCAACATTTGAATCACGGCAGCTCCCACTGTAGATTTATCGACTCCGAAGTGATTCCCAACTGAGCGGTAACAGTCAGGGGTGGCCAGCTTCCAGAGAGAGATGGCGACTCTCTTCTCCACCGTCAGAGCTGGTCTCAAGCGAGTATTCACGTGCTTCAGGGATGGGGCCAGGTCCGAGCAAAGTTTAAGGAAAGTGGCCTTTCGCATATGAAAGTTTTGCAGCCACTGGTCGTCATCCCACAGCTGCATAACAATGCGGTCCCACCAGTCTGTGCTTGTTTCCCAGGACCAGAACCGGCACTCCGTGGACTGCAGATGATGCGTTACGGCCTGCAGCAATCAGGAATTGTTCCGCTCAATGGCTTGTAGCAGGGCAGCCTCGGTGGCATCAGTTCTCGCTCTTCTTTGAAAATACTCCATGATAAGCCTAGATGTATTTGTGATGCTCACAATAATAGTGCAGAGTTGAGCTGACTTCATATCTCCACAGCAATGGCGAGCGCGCGGCATAAACAAACGGCGCGAAAATCACTTTCCTGTTTGTTTGGGGCAAGAAGGGAAGGGGAAGGCGCGTTGCATCATGGGATGATGAATCTCATCCCAACAGCCACCGCAGCTAGTTGCACTGCGGGATAGCTACCCACAGTGCACTGCTTTGAATGTCGACACAAGCATGGTGAGTGTGGATGTCTGAGCCCAGTGCAAGAAGCGTGGTGTGGACACGATCCAACGGCTTCTAAAAATCAGTGGGTGAAAGTTGACTTTAAGTAAGTTGACTTCACTCTGCAGTGTAGACATACCCTTAGTCTGACTTTCTGCACGAGGCAGGCCACAGAACCTCACCCACCCACTCCTGTAATAAACCTCTAATTTATGACTGAGTTATTAAAGTCCTCAAATCATGGTTTAAAGACTTCAAGGTACAGAGAATCCACCAGCAAGTGAGCCGTTCCCCATACTACAGAGGAAGGCAAAAACCCCCCAGAGCCTTTGCCAATCTGCCTTGGGGGGAAATTGCATCCCGACGATCATGGCAATCAGTTAAACCCTGAGCATGTGGGCAAGACTCACCAGCCAGACACCCACGAAAGAATTCTATGTTATAACTCAGAACCGACCCCATCTAATATCCCATCACAGGCCATTGGCATATCAGTCAATTGCCAAACTAGGCTGTCCCATCATACCATCCCCTCCATAAATTTATCAAGCTCAGTTTTGAAGCCAGCTAGGTTTTTTGCCCCCACTGCTCTCCTTGGAAGGCTATTCCAGAACTTCACTCCTCTGATGGTTAAAAACCTGCATCTAATTTCAAGTCTAAACTTCCTGATGGCCAGTTTATACCCATTAGTTCTTGTGTCCACATTGGCACTGAACTTAAATAATTCTTCTCTCTCCCTGGTATTTATCCCTCTGATGTATTTATAGAGATAAATCATATCTCCGCTCAACCTTCTTTTGCTTAGGCTAAACAAGCCTAAATAAGCCTCTTTGAGTCTCCTCTCAGAAGGCAGGTTTTCCATTCCGCAGATTATCCTAGTATCCCTTCTCTGCACCTGTTCCATTTTGAATTCATATTTCTTAAAATGGGGGACCAGAACTGCACACAATATTCTAGATGAGATCTCACCAGCGCCTTGTATAACGGTACTAACACCTCCCTCTCTCTACTGGAAATACCTCGCCTGATGCATCCTAGGACCACATTAGCTTTTTTTCATGGCCACATCACATTGTCGGTTCATAATCATCCTGTGATCAACCGATATGCCCAGTCCTTCTATCACTTCCAACTGATGCGTCCCAGCTTATAGCAGAAATTCTTGTTATTCATCCCTAAATGCATGATCTTGCACTTTCCACTATTAAATTTCATCCTATTTCTATTACTCCAGTTTACAAGGTCATCCAGATCTTCCTGTGTGATATCCCAATTCTTCTCTGTATTGGCGATACCTCCCAACTTTGTGTCATCCACATACTTTATTAGCACATTCCCACTTTTTGCGCCAAGGTCAGAATAAAAAGATTAAATAAGATTGGTCCCAAAATCAATCCCTGATGAACTCCACTATTAACCTCCCTCCAGCCTGATAGTTCACCTTTCAGTATGACCCATTGTAGTCTCCCCTTTAACCAGTTTCTTATCCACCTTTCAATTTTCATATTAATCCCCATCGTTTCCAATTTAACTAATAATTCCCCATGTGGAACCGTATCAAATGCCCTACTGAAATCTAGGTAAATTAGACCTACTGCATTCCCTTTGTATAAAAAAAAAATCTGTTGTCTTTTCAAAAGAGGAGATCAGGTTGGTTTGGCACAATCTACATTTTGTAAAGCCATGCTGTATTTTATCCCAATTACCGTTAACCTCTATGTCCTTAACTACTTTCTCTTTCACATTTTTTTCCAAGACCTTGCATACTACTGAGGTCAAACTAACAGGCCTGTAGTTACTTGGATCACTTTTTTCCCTTTCTTAAAAATAGGAACTATGTTAGCAATTCTCCAGTCATATGGTACAGCCCTTGAGTTTGCTGATTCATTAAAAATCCTTGCTAATGGGCTTGCAATTTCATGTGCTAGTTCCTTTAATATTCTTGGATGAAGATTATCCAGCCTCCCCGATTTAATCCCATTAAACTGCTCAAGTTTGGCTTCTACTTCAGATGTGATAATATCTACTTCCATTTCATCATTCCCATTAGCCACCCTGCCACTATCCCCAAGCTCATTATTAGCCTCATTAAAAACGGAGGCCAAGGATTTGTTTAGATATTCATTCATGC
Source organism: Emydura macquarii macquarii (assembly GCF_026122565.2). Lineage (NCBI taxonomy): Eukaryota > Metazoa > Chordata > Testudines > Chelidae > Emydura > Emydura macquarii. Next base: position 39,660,360 of record NW_027132610.1, on the reverse strand, counting down.
CTAGCCAAACAACAAGAGTCCTGTGGCACCTTAAAGGATAACAAATTTATTTGGGCATAACCTTTCATGGGCAGAAACCCACTTTGTCAGATGCATGCCTAGGTTATCCTTAACCACCATCTTATTCTCAGTGCTTAGTGGTCCCACTTCTTCTTTCTTTGTTTTCTTCCTATTTATATGGCTATGGAACCTTTTACTATTGGTTTTAATTGCCTTTGCAAGGTCCATCTCTATTTAGCTTTTAGCCTTTCTCACTTTATCTCTACATATTCTGATCTCCAAGAGGTAGCTTTCCTTGCTGCTCCCTTCCGTCTTCCATTCCTTGTAGGCTTTCTGCTTTCTCTTGATCACCTGTCTTAGATGCTTACTCATCCAGCGTGGTCTACAACCCTTGCCTATGAATTTTTTCCCCTTCCTTGGAAAGCAGGCTTCAGATAGTTCCTGCAACTTTGATTTGAAGTAATTCCAAGCCTCCTCCACCTTTAAATCCATGAGTTCTTCAGTCCAGGCCACTTCCCTAATTAATACCCTTAATTTTTTTAACTTAGCCCTTTTGAAGTCAAAGACCCTACTCACAGATCTATTTTTGTTTATCCTTCCATTTAGTTTGAACTGAATTAGCTCATGGTCGCTCGAACCAAGGTTGTCCCCTACAACCAGTTCTTCTACTAGGTCCACATTACCCACCAATACCAAATCTAAAATTGCATCTTCTCTTGTTGGTTCATTTGGTGAAGGAATCTGTCAGCTATCACATCCAGGAAAATCTGGGCCCTATTATTACTAGTAGCACTTGTCCTCCAGTCTATATCTAGGAAGTTAAAGTTTCCCACAATCATGCAGTTCCCAGTAGTATTTACTTCATTAAAAGCCTTAAAGAGGTCTCTATCCATATCCAAATCAGATCCCGGTGTTCTGTAGCACACCCCAAGCACTATCCCAGAGGAAACTCTAGCAGTTTTCTTCCCCAATGTGATTTTTACCCAGACAGACTCTGTCTTATCAATTTCATCACTTCTAATTTCTTTACAGTCTACCTTATCGATATACAATGCTATTCCGCCACCTTTGCCTTTATGTCTGTCTTTCCTAAACCACACATACCCTTCAATACTTGTACACCAGTCATGGCTACTATTCCACCATGTTTCTGTTATCTCTATAATATCTGGTTCCACTTCTTCTACCAGTAGCTGTAGTTCCTCTATTTTATTACCAAGTCTCCTCGCATTGGTGTACAAACATCTTAATTTTTGCTGTTTGGCTTCTCTCACGTTCCTTACCTGATTTGGCACAGTCATTCTACTGCCAATATTACCTATTAGCTTTTCATACAATAGTGTAGATACCAGTCTATCATTTAGCTTTGCCGAGAGCATAACTATAGCTCTTACTCATGTGTCACAGAACAGACAGCCAACCAGACAGTAATCCGAGTGGTCTGTACATATACAACTGTGGGAGTGAGCTGGGTTAGGTTATGCTTTCTGTATGCTATGTGTGTATGACTTGTGTGCAAATGTATCTCTGTGCATACACACATTATACTGCATGGGTCATGAAAACCTTTGTATATGCTCATCCTAACAAATAAGGTCTATGTTTCATTATATACTGGTCCCATGATTTATTTCCTTGAAGATAGGTGCTTGACTGCCTAAATTGCACGTGGGACCTAAAACAAAACAGCTGCGAAGGGAAAGGGGGAGGAGTTCCTTTATGAATTTTAGCCCAATGGTGAGGATACTCACCCAGGATGTGGAAGACCCCCCCACCCCCACTTCAAACCCCACCGCCTTGTGAGGGGAAGAAAGGATTCAAACAGGGATCTGCTATCTCCCAGGTGAGTGCCATACCCATCAAATTCTGGAATATTCTGATGTGACTCTCATATTGTAGTTGTTCTACTTTAATTAAACAATCAGATTAAAATATTAATTGGATCAGAGAAAAGTTAGAATGATTCTGTAGCCTAGTGGTTAAAAATTCTATTACTTCAGAACATTTGAAATATGTCTATAAGGCATCCAACTACTATATTTTACTTATTATTTTACTGTTATTATTTATAGGAACAGAAACAATAGTATTTGGAGAGTCCATCAAAGAAACTGCAAAAGTTTCTCCACTCAATTCTATAAACAATGTAACCTCAGTTTACTTATATTATCTGGGAAAACGACCCAAGAAAATGATCCTTGGAAGAAATTATAGATAATGAGGCATCATTATCCCCAGTTTCAGCCCTCCGTAGGGGGTAAATGTAGCTGCACAGCCCAAGATGGAGCGCTGGGCCAATCATGCCTGGAGTTCTCCAGGACATAGAGGTAGCATGACCAGTGTACCACTAGTCTAAAGGTTTCAGCCTCTTGTCATGGACTGAAGTTGTAGCCTGACTTGGCCTCCTCCTGACTTTTTTTGTGGTTGCTAACACAACCCAGGAGGCGCTAGCGGGGATGGCCGTTGTGTCTGACCTCTATATATTAGGTCCTCCCTTTCTTGCTCATCTGTACAAAGCCAGATGCATTAATAAAATGTGTATTAATATATATACAGTACTAGTAATCATACTCTTTACCCTTTCCCTCCCCATTTTTAACACATAACACACACAAATTGCCACCTTTACCATATTAATAAAGGGAAAGAGTCCTCCAGCTGTTTGGGGGTCTCTGACAGGCTGTACCCCTATGTTCACCACTTTTACAAGAGAATGATACTTCATGCAAAAGATATGCCTTATGAGGCATCATTTGAAAACTCACAATTCACTGATCATTCTTGTCCTGGTAAAATATGTGTGGCAACATTGTAGGCAAAGTTATAAGATTCTACTGTATGATGTTACTAAGGCATATTCCAAATCTGGGGAAGCAGTCCAAACTAGTTCCTCAGAGACAAAGGCAAACTAATGCCTCAGCCAGGTGTCAACAAAATCAAATGGACTTTCACCTGGATAAGGGGCCATTCTTTGGCAGGAAGAAGAGTCTGAGAGAGAAATTTACATCCCATGTAAACAGACTTGCTGTTGCCTGAACCCAAGCTGGAGATGATTCTCAAAGAAGAGAAATGCTATAAAAAGAGAGAACAGAGGACGCAAATATCTCTCACCCCTTCTCTCTATTCATGGTATCAAAAACATTTGAAAGACAAATTCTGAAAAATCCAGCTAGAGTGCTGTAAGCATATGGTGAGAGAGACCATTTTTCTTTAAGTTCACCTAGCTTGTTAAGTTAGGTATTAATTTGCATTTTACCTTTTATTTCTTCGAAACTAATTCTGACTTTTATGCTTCATTACTTGCAATCACTTAAAATCTATCTTTCTGTAGTTAATAAACTTGTTTTATCTAAGCCCATGTCTTTGGATTGATGTGTTTGGGAACCTCCATTTGGGATAACAGTTTGTGCATCTCATTTTCTATTAATAAAATGATGGCCTTTCTATGAGGTTGTATTGTCCAATAGGAAGACCTGGGCAGTACAAGATGCACATTTCAGGGGACAGATCTGGGACTAGGAATTTGTTGGTATCATTCTGCAACATAATTCAGAAGTGCCTGGCTAGAAGCACTCCTATAACTCGGAGTGATTTACATGCTAGAAGCTGTGGGTGAGCAAGACCAGGAGTGGTTGCTCTCACAAGGAAGCAGTGTAAAAGGTGCCCGAGACTGGAGAAGTGAGGGGACATAGCTCTTCTGAAGTCCAGATTGTACCCTGGGGAATGTCACAGGGTCAGATTCCATTGACTATTATTTATCTTTATTTGTATGTGGATTTTAGAGCGCTTAGAATAGTCCACCTGTTAACAGAAAGAGATGCTTAAATCTTAACTATCACAGAGCTGCCACTGACCACCACTCATCCTTCTGCATTCCAATTAGGCCATTTCTTCTCCTGTGCATCAGCAGGAGGAGCACGGAGAGCACAGGAGAGAGACTCTCTCTGATCTCAGTTTCTGTGCCTGGTACCATAGTGGCTCCTGGCAGCTGGGAGCAGCAACTGCAGAAAAAAATCCCACTCAGCCTCTGCAGCCCTAGGCTAGAGCCTGCCTTATATAAATGGAATCTTTGGATGGATCCAGAGATATTGGACCATACGTTTGTCACTGATTTTTGCCTGACCTCAAACTGGTGGAATTTTTACATATTTTGTTTGGTGGTGGTGGATGGGAATTGATCGTCGGGGGTGGGGGTAGGGGAGAATAGGGACAGGCTACAAAGGGAAGGACAGGAGCAGAATGGGGGCAGAGACAGACTGTGGCAAGTGGAGAATAGGAGCTGTAGCAGAGGTGCAGGTAGGGTAGACAGGGAAAGAAGGGTATGTAAACACTATAGTATACTCCTTTCCAGAGCCAGAAATTAGAATCCAGTCTCAACAGTTCTCTTCTGTCTAGCAATTAGGTGTGAAACTGATTGGCAAAGCACGTATTTCTCCCTCTCTACTGGATGGTCCACACAGAGGACAATAACGTTCAACTGCTGTCAGCTACTCCATTAGTTCAAGTGGGTAGAGATCTGTGCTTTGGTTGTAAGTGTTCCAATCCTGCTTATGAATTATGTGGGGGTTCAAATGGTTCCATATGCTCAAAAGCTGCCAAGACAAATTCTATTTAAACCTCCATTAAAAACAAAACATGTTAAAAAAATTAGGTTGCAAAATCAAGCACTCAGAATCAGCAGTTAGCAAATGCCTACTGATTCAAGGCCTGAGCAACTAATTCAGTCCTCCTGTGCGTATGCTTGACAGTCTTTATGTGATCACATTTTCCAAGGAACATCTATCTCATTTAGTGCACTGGATAGGCAGATAATGAATCAGGATTGTGAAGTAAAGGAGGCTGTTAAAGAAGTTGGCAGGTGTTTAGTGAATAAAGCGGAGGACTGTAGGAAGATAAAGGATGTCTTGTGGTTTAAGGAGCTGAAAGACATCATGGAGAATTGAATTCTATCTCTGCCTCTACCACAGTCTTTGTATGATTTATTTGGGTATTGGGACATGGGTGGGTGGAAGCCTGCCCATGGCTAAAAGCCTCTCCCCCAGTCTTAGAGGAGGAACCTGGGACTCAACTGACTGCCTATTTCTGTGTGATGTTAGGCAAGTATCTTAAACCACAACTTTTCAGAGGTGTCCACTAACTGTGTGCTCTTCATTTTATGAATGCCCAAACTGAGACACTTGTGGTCAGCTTTGCAGAAGTGCTGAGCACTCACAACTGCAATTAAGTCAAAGGGAGCTATGCAATGAACGTAAGTGCTATAAAAATAAGTGCTCTTAAAAAAAAAATCAGATCATAGGTCATTCAAGTTCTGCACTCAAAAATAGTACATACTTTTGATAATTTTGCCCAGATGGTCCATGGACTCAGTTCCACAGGTATAAAATGGAGATAATACCACCACTTCAACTCATAAATGTTTGTGAAGCAATGAGACAGTACAGTGATTACCACCACAGAAAAGCCCATGAGAACATATACCGAATGATCAGTATAAAAAGGTTATGAATAGTTGTCATTGAACATTGCTCATCCTCTGCACTGAATGAGGCAGAGGATGTGTGAAAAGACAGTGTTCATTTACATGATCACATACAGTAGAACCTAAAAGATACAAACTAAAACATACCTCAGGAATGGAGGTAACTTTGAACAAAACCTTATGGAACAGTAACCTGCAGTCAGTGTCTTTCAGCTGAGGCTGGGAGAGATCTCTGTAAAGGTGGCATCTGGCAGCACTGCCTGATTTGCAAGCAGCTCCCTGCCCTATTCTTGTTTCTTACCTTTGGGCTGAACTGGGGGGGGGGCCTGCCCCACACCTTTGGCACTTCGAGCCCCATCCCTCAGCCACCTCTCCCCAAGGCTCTGTACACTGCTTGCCGCACTCCAGAAGCGGCATGTGGTAGGATGTTGGTGCCAGCCTGCTGCTAGCACCCCTCCCTCTCCTGCCCCTTGCACTCCCAGAGGTGCTGGCAGGATCCAGGAGTGCAGCCACGGGCAAAGCTTGGGCCGCATCAGTGCACAGGCTGTGGATCTTTAAAACTCCTTCAGAGCATGGATCTGAATCCCACTCCAGCTCCAGGCCAGGCTTTGGCTGCAACCTTCAGTTCCTTGCAACATCACCAGTTCCCTGCAGCAGCTTTTTATCCTGGGCTGGGGGAGTGGAGGAGGTTGGGGTGAAAACAGCTTCCCCTCCCAGTGGGGTGGGGCGGGAGGAGGTGAAACAGCATCTTTGGCTTACAGGAACAGTGCAGATGCTGGGCTGTTTCTGCTCTGCATGCTGACCTTTAAGATGCAATACAGGCACAGTATAGTATTTGCATTCCCTCCCCCCCCCCACCCACTGCTGCCTGATTGCTTACTTCCGGTTTCATATGGTGCTCGGTTGACCGGTCAGTAGCTCTGGTGTTCATATCTTTGAGGTTCTACTGTACTACCATAATGCTTATGCACAAAGGGGGCAAATAGAAGTTGCCTTAAATCTGGCATTTCTCTTTTGACTGCTAAATTTTGCAATTTTACTATATTCTTAAGATAGAATTTTGTATATATAGAGATATTACTTATTGTTTACAACTCAAAATATTTTAGGGATTATATCTACTTTTCTTGCAAAGAAAGAGTCTTGCAGATTCATTTGCTCTCTGTTTTCTTTTGGAGAGTGCAGACACTAACAGTAACTAAGAATGCTTGTCTCCATCTTTCACAGGCTAGGTGATTATGACCTTTTGTTCCCAGGGTAAATCTCAAATAGTAAAGGTAATGTGGAATACAGTAATTAGAGTTTTAAGGACTGACTCAGTGTTATATACATGATGTAGTAGGGGTGATGGTGGCACACATTACTGCACTGCCTTGTGACAACCCTTGCAGCAGTGATGTATATGATGGTCTGATCCATCTTGTGGATACATTTCCACAGAGGCCATATCAGCTACAGTCTATTCAATTTCCAGAATCATGATTTCCAGACACAGATTTCAGGGCAAATTAAATATTTTAGTGATTACTAGTATGTTCTATTTAATGGAATGAAAGAGAAAATATTTAACAAATATTTAAACAACAACGTTAAAATTGTCTCATTTTGTTTTCAAAGGAAACGTCACTGGGGCAGCAAGACTGAAAACTATTTTAATTAAAAAAAAAAAAACCCTGTCTTTAAATCACATTTTTGGAGGTATTTCCAATAATGTTACAAGAGAGTCATAGAGCTGCTGTGTAAATGTACATGCACTTCCAGGGTATTCACAGTGGAACATGGAGGAATGCTAAACAAAAGGAAATTGACATGAACTGTCAACTCAGGGAATGAAATATTGCTTTATAAATTGAGTCAGGTATGTAGAGGTGGATGCATGAAGAGGCAACTTTAAGAATATTTGTAAATGACTACAGTTCCCTAGTAAGGCCTGTCCAGAACTTATGAAACACATGGATGGAGTTTTGACTGATAGTAACGCTTTCTAAGACACAAGCCATGGTGAAATCAAGGAAATTGACAACTGTGGAGTTGGCAGCCTGTAGTTTTGTCTGGCTGTTCTCATTTTGGCTAAATGTACATATTGGATTTGACCAGTTTTCCTCAGTGGGGCCTTAACCTGTGGACATAACATCACAATTTCTGCAGAATTATTCCTGATAAAAATACTCAACTAAATGACAACCCAAGAGTTTAGATAAATATTTCACCTTTAGAAAACATGGGGATTTCCATCTGCCACTCAGCTCTTCATGTGAAGCATCCAAAGCCTGATGCACAAAGATTTTTAGACCACCAGCTGAAGAAATTTTAAACTTCAGTTAAAGTTTCTCTGCCAGAGATTAAGGTTTTAAAGAAACAAGATAGGATTTTTTCTCCAACGCCTCAGCTTCCAAAGCCCTGCTTCCTGGCCATCTCCCAAGACTTCAGCCAGTCTTTACCCAGCCTTATATCTAAAGCAGGTACTATCTGACTAGGGCTTGCTGGAAAAAAAGGATTTTGTTTCACAAAAATGTGAGGTTTCATAACTTGGTTTCATAACTCACCAGAATGAAACAGACCTTTTGAAATTTTTCACAAAATCCCAAAAAGCCACCACCATGAAAGATACCCCACAATAGCTAAATTGCTCAGCCATTAGGGTACTCCTCTGGCATATAGGAGGCCCAGAGTCAGGTCCTTGCTCACTCTTATTTGGATGAATGAATCTGGACTACAAAGGATGCTGAGCATTAATGCTTCTGCTGCCATCACTCCTATTACCACACCTATGACTAATAGTTTGTAAAAGTTTATTCACTGTATTCAGTGTTATACCCTTTCCTATTCAAGAACAGATTGTCATAATCACCTAGCCTGTTGTGGCCTTAAGAACCCCTCAGTGCCCACTGTCACAGGGATCACTACTCTGTCTGCAATTGCTATCAGGCCTGACAAACTCACTACATCTAACACAATGCTTTCATAGTATATATCCCAAAAGTGTCTTGTAGGGTATTAATGAAAGCTAGTGATGTAATGGTCAGTAATATTGTTGGAAAATGTAGGTACTGATGCTACATAAGGAGTTGTGTATATTTACACACACACAGAAATTATGTTTTAAAGTCTGTAAAGAGGCAGAGTTCACAAAGATGTTTTCTGCCGGAGATACCAAGTCTATATATCTATACCAGTCTGTGATGTAAATTAAGCATTGTAATGCCAGCACAATGGAAGTCCTATTTACATGTGAAGTCAACAGGAAATAACAGGTTGATAGGGGGATGTGAAACCCAATGGTGGTGGTGGAAGTAGTACACCAGAGAACATGCAACAGGGGAGGAAAGAGTCTTATCTGTCACTGCACACTTCAAAGGTTTACTGAACTAGAAAAGCAAAGCAAAAGGGACCTCTTTTTCTCCTTCAATGATGGATAAAAAAGGACAGGGCTCTTTGTATCTCTGGATGATGGATCCCAGACTTATGGACTGGTGACACTGGAAGATTGCTGTAGGGGAGAAGTAACTTTAGACAAGGAGTTTAGCCTGTTAAAGTTAAATTTAGACTGTAAGAGGCGTGCTATACTTTTTGTTTTAGATGTAGCCTGTTATTATCCTTACTCATCTCTTACATCCTAACCTTTGTTTGTATAGCTAGATTACAGTGCTGTGTTCTTATAGAGGATCTAATCCTCAGTTGTACCAGTCAAGCTGTGTGTACACTGTACTTCAGTGACAGCATACCTGGTAATTTCTGTGAGCATCCAGTGATGGGGATGGATACTACCGAGGGAATGCTCTGGGGACTTAGGAGCTGGTGTGCCTTGTTACTAGCTTGAACTGAGAGAGCAAGAGCTGTAGAGGCCTAGAGGGCAGGGTTTGTGTGGCCAGACGCTGTTGATTTCAGGGAACTGAGCTGCAGCAGGCAGAGACAAGACCACTCCACATTAAGGGCAGTAGTGGCAAAATGGACACATTTAATGACTGCTTCTTGGAGCAGCTAGTCATGGAACCTTCAAGAGGAGAGGCAATTCTCAATTTAGTCCTAGAGTGGAGCACAGGATCTGTCCAAGAGGTGAATATAGTTACTATTACCAAGCAATTCAGCTAAGATAATAACATTTAATATCCCTGTGCATGGGGAAAACACCAAAGCTGCCCACCACGGTAGCATTTAATTTCAGAAAGGGGAACTACACAAAAATGAGGAAGTTAGTTAAACAGAAATTAAAAAGGTACAGTGCCAAAAATGAAATCCCTGCAAACTGCATGGAAACTTTTAAAAGATACCATAATAGAAGCTTCCTTTAAATGTATACCGCAAATTAAAACGTAATAAGAGGACCAGAAAGTGCCACTGTGGCTAAACAACAAAGTAAAAGCAGCAGTTAGAAGCAAAAAGGCATCCTTTAAAAAGTGGAAGTTAAACCCTATTGAGGAAAGTAGAAAGGAGCATAAACTCTAAACAAGTGAAGCGCAAAAATATAATTAGGAAGGCCAAAAAAGAATTTGAAGAACAGCTAATAAAAACTCAAAAAGCAACAGCAAAAAAAATTTTTTTTTTAAGTACAGAAAAGCAGGAGGCCTTCTAAACAACCAGTGGGGCCACTAGATGATCAAGATGCTAAAGGAACACTCAAGGAAGATAAGGCTATTGTGGAGAAACTAAATGAATTAGTTGCATTGATCTTCATGGATGAGGATGTGAGGGAGATTCCCAAACCTGAACCTTTTTTTTTAGGTGACAATTCTGAGGAACTGTCTCAGATTAAGGTGGCATTAGAGGAGGTTTTGGAACAAATTGATAAATGAAACAGTAATAAGTCACCAGGACCAGATGGTGTTCACTCAAGAATTCTGAAGCAACTCAAAAGTGAAATTGCAGAACTACTAATTGTGGTATGTAATCTATCATTTAAAACAGCTTCGGTATCACATGACTGGAGGATAGCTAATGTGACACCAATTTTTTTTAAAAGTCTAGAGGCGATCCTGGCAATTACAGGCCAGGAAGCCTAACTTCAGTGCCAGGCAAATTGGATGAAACTATAAGGAACAGAATTATCAGGCACATAGATGAACATGATCTGTTGGGGAAGAGTCAACATGGTTTTTGTAAAAGGAAATCATGCCTAACCAATTTACTAGAATTCTCTGAGGGGGATCAACAAACATGTGGACAAAGGGGACCCAATGGGTATAATGTACTTAGATTTTCAGAAAGCCTTTCACAAGGTCTCTCACCAAAGGCTCTTAAGCAAAGTAAGATGTCATGGGATAAGAGGGAAGGTCCTCCCCTGGATCAGTAACCGGTTAAAAGATTCAAAACAAAGGGTACGAATAAATGGTCAGTTTTCAGAATGACGAGAGGTAAATAATAGTGGTGTCCCCCAGGGGTCTGTACTGGGACCAGTATTGTTTGACATATTCATAAATGATCTTGAAAAAGGGGTAAACGATGAGGTGGCAAAATTTGCAGACAATAAAAAACTATTCAAGATAGTTAAGTCTAAAGCAGACTGCAAAGAGTTAAAAAGGGAGCTCACAAAATTAGGTGACTGGGCAACAAAATGGCAGATGAAATTCAATGCTAAAATGATAATGATAAATGCAAAGTAATGCACATTAAAAAACAATCTCAACTATACATATAAAATGATGGGATCTGAACTAACTGTTACCATTCAAGAAGGACATCTTGGATTCATTGTGGTTAGTTCTCTGAAAACATCCACTCAATGTGCAGCAGCAATCAAAAAAGCTAACAAAGTTAGAAACCATTAGGAAAAGGATAGCTAATAAGATAGAAAATATCATATTGCCTCTTTATAAATCCATGGTGCACCCACAACTTGAATATTGCTTGCAGATCTGCTCATCCCAATTTAAAAAAAGATATATCGGAATTGGAAAAGGTACACAAAAGGTCAGGGGCATGGATTAGGGGTATGGAAAAGCTTCCATGTGAAGAGAGGTTACTAAGACTGGGGCTTTTCAGCTTGGAAAGAAGACAACTAAAGGGAGATATGATAGAGGTCTATAAAATCATGACTGGTGTGGAGAAAGTAAATAATGAAGTGTTATTTACTGATTGTCATAACACAAGAACTAGGGGTCACCAAATGAAATTAATAGTCAGCAGGTTTAAAACAAACAAAAGGAAGTAGTTCTTCACACAACGCACAATAAACCTTTGGAACTCCTTGCCAGAGGATGTTGTGAAGGCCAAGACTATATTGGGGTTCAAAAAGGAACTAGATAAGTTCATGGCGGATAGGTCCATCAATGGCTATTAGCCAGATGGGCAGGGATTGCTGTTCACCAGAAGCTGTGAATGGGCGACAAGATGGATCACTTGATGATTACCTGTTCTGTTCATTCCCTCTGAAACATCAGGCATTGTCCGTTGTCGGAAGAGAAGACACTGGACTAGATGGACCATTGATCTGACCCAGTATGGCTGTTCTTATGTTGTCTTACAACCTTGGGTCACACCTGTGAAAGCATTCCTGGCTGCTGTTTCTGTCTACACTTCCAAAAGGAGACAGGGACCCAAGAGATTCCTTAATTTATTCACATTTGTAAGAAAAATGGATATAATCCCTGCATGTTTTGAGTTGTGTATAAAAAGTAATATCTAACTAGCTACACACAAAATGTAATGTTAAAATAATGTTGATGTTGCAACATCAAACACTCAAAAGATAAGAAATACCAGAATTCTGGAAACCTTAATTTGCTCCCCCTGTGTGTATGACTTATGATACAGTCAGTCTCTCTTTCTCTCTCTGGCCAGATGAGCAATAGGTGAGAAACTCTATAGCCAGTGGTCCAAATCATGGAGAGCAGACACCTGAACCTGAGTCTCTGACATCCCAGCTGAGTATCCTACCCTCTGGTAGGCTGCTGGTTATTACTGTTGGGTGGTGTCTGTCTCATTTTCTGTTAAAAAAAAAAGGGTTTAATTGAAAAAAAATTCTTGATCAGCTTTCCTTCTTTTTCCACCAACATATGTAGCTTTCTTCTTGTATACTATAAGTACTTACATTTTAGACATATACATGCTTCTATACATATGTTTTAGACTTTGGATTAACACAGTCACTTTTGAACTGCCAAACTTCAGGACTCCAATAGCATTTATATACTCTGTCTCTCACACACGTGCATTTAAAAATGTTTATATCTAATAAAACCAAGCTAACAGATTTGTAAATTTTCAGAAAATTATTCTGAACAAAGACTACATGTTGTAAGCTTATAGATGATTGCTTAATCTTTATGTATGAATAAGACAAACTATCTTGGTTTTAAGTGAAGATGTCAAATCATAACTAGGAGAGATGCTATAATATTTGTTATGCCATCTATTCTGTAGTGCTTTAAACCCAGTAGCACTTCAGTGATTTTCATCAGCCTGGAGAGACGATGGTCCAAAGATCAAGTTATGATACAATGTTCTTCTAACAAAAACATAAGTACTAATGATTGAGTTTCAGCCCACGTGTCACTCAAAGATCTAGCATTTGTACCCTCCAGATCTTGCCTTGCCTTTATGGTGGCATACAGTTCTAAGTGGCCCGGTGTGGTAGTTATAGGAAAATTGAAAGCAGACTAAGGGATAGTGATTTGAGAGAATCTATAAACATTATTTGATTAACTACTTACAAAGCTAATTTTTCTTGGCAACACCCTGGATTGTCTAAGATGCTACATTGGTTCAGTCAAAGCACTGTAGTGTGTCTATCAGCCATCTCCAGCTTTGGTTCTATCCTAGTTGTCTCATAAGACCTGTTATAAAATCCTAGATTTAGAAGTGACTATCAAGGTTACCCTTTTAGATTTCTATACCTTGACAGTAGAATTATACTTAAAATTGCAATTTATAGCAAAAAAGATTCAAGGAGCATAGATTGTTTATTTTCTCTCTCACCTGTTACTTCAAGATAAACTCCCTCAAAGAGCTAGATATCTCAGTAAGGAAGAGACAGGTCTATTTATTTAATTTAAAGGCACAAAACAAAAACAAAACCAAAAAAAAGGCCCACTTGTATTGTGATTTCAAACAAACAAACGAGAGGAATTGTGAGAAAGAGAGCATATAAATTAAGAGACAAAAATCCCTAAGCTAGCACAAAGGGCATAGTAGATGACAATAGTGAAATACTGTATATGAGTAGCTCAATAAAATAAGTGTATTATTTGGTTTAAATCAAGAGGTGCTCAGAGGCAGGGAAGAGGGGCATATGGCCCTTAATAGTTCTATTTAATCTTTTCATCTGTGAAGAACATACATATTTCTTTTTGCCAGGATTTTCAAAGTCAGCTTTGAGTGTGCCCTATACCTGATGTAATCTTGTATACAGACAAGTTTGATGCTTGATAAAATAGTATTCCACCCCGTTTCTTAAATCAAGTGAAGTTCAAGATAAAACATGTCAAAAATAATATCAGATAGAACCCAGACCAAAGCTGACGATTTGTATTCATCCTAGAATACGGCTTTAGAGTTGAATTCTGGCTGGCCTATAAGAAAGTAAATAACCTGACAAGGAGGCACAGATATTAATGATGAAAGCAGAGCAAGATAATACCTGAGGATGTGCTAGCTGGGCCAAAGTCTCTGTAAGTGTATAAAAATCCATAGGTAGATGTAAAGATGCCCTTGTCGTCAGCTAAGATTAAACTCTGGACCTTCAGCACCAAGAGTACAAGTATGTACCACTTGACATCTAAAAAACAAACACAAAACAAGAACTGAACCTGCTGTGGTTTAGGAGGGATAACATTTATTTAAAAGGGAGAAAAAATGATGGAAAGTAGCCAACAAAACAATTCATAGGGAAGGCAAGTCTGACCCACTGATTTCTACAATTCAATCCTAGGCACCTGTTGACAATGCACATAATAAATTGGCCTGCATTGTATAAGATACAAACTGCTGCACATGAATAAGATGATTTGAATATATGTTTATTCATCTTGAAGACCTGGACCATTTTTGCTGTAGTGGACCTCAAGAGAAGCATGGTTTATTAGCAAGTCTAGGCAGTAGACATGAGTGTTTGGGCAGCAGAAAGAGATTGCCAGAAGTACATTTCTTCTTTGATCATACTCCCATTGAAGTCAAGTGAGAGTTTTGCCATTGATTTAGGATGGAGCAGAAAGTGCCCCTTTGATTGTAAGCTCTTCACGGCAGGGGCCGTCTATTGTTATTTCTCTCTCAAGCATTCATAGAAACACTGCTGGGTTCTATTAATGGTATCTGGATAATGTGTGGAATTATGAAACAGAGTGACAGCCTGACAAAGTTTGTTATAGAATTCAGGGCATCAGATTAAGGTAAAGGTAATGAACTGCCCAGCAAAGATAAATTTGCTTGTCATCTTACTATTTTTAGAACCCTCTGAATTTATTTTTTTAAACTTTTTTTTAAGGGGAATTGGATTATTTTGTTTTATCCACCCTGTCCCCCCCAGTCCCTTCCCAAACACAATCCCTACCCCCCAGATCCTTAGTCACACACCCACCCTCACCCACCCCACTCACAAGCTCTGCTGGAGCCCCAGACACCCATGCTTCAATATCACACTAATGCATTCCTCTCCCCAGGTGCCAGGACCTCTTCTCTCCACTCCCTGCCACAGGGGGGAGGGGGGATTTAGGGGGAGAAGAACTACAGTATTGCAGCCCCCTTGCTGGGCAGGCTGAATGCCCATTCTCCCCAGCACTCTTGCCTCAATAGCACTTTTGCTCAGGCATGTCTCTCTCTCTCTCCTGCACTCTTCATGCTGGTGCCAAATCCTCCCACCAGCTGTTGCCCACCCTACCCCTACCCAACACACACGCTTCACACACACGCCATGCATGCAGGGGACTTGTGTGGGACCCACCATGGGCTGGTGCATTCCATATGGTGGAAACGATCCCGTGAGCTCACCGTTTGCGTCTGTGGCTGCTGCCATTAGCTACTGTCTCTCCTGCAGGAGTTGATGAGAAGATCTGTTTTATAATGATTCGTTTTATACTGTTTGCCATTTTGTGTTGTTTTGTAATTGCCAACACAAACAGCGGGGCTCTAACTACTTCATTTTGCAGAAAGTACTTGCTATCAACTAAAGCATTCCTTCTGTAAATGTGTGACAGGGCATCCTCCAGCTCCTGCCCCTTTTCTAGCCACACACGCTTAGAGACCTGCCTCTGGACAAAGACCTAGCGCAATGTATCTACAGTGTTCTTTCCACAACCTTTACCAACTGGTGCAGCTCTGCATTTACAATAGCATATGCTCCTTAGCTCACTCAGCCAAGGAAAGGGGAGACAGAAGGCATCTTTCCACTGAGAGATCTCACCTGGTTCTGACTTTCAGAAGCTTGCCAGTCTCTCTCTTCCCCTCCCCCCCCAGCCATTCTGGACTAATGGGTTAATTAGCCTTGTAGCTCTCTGCAGCCCATCCCCCATCTGTCATTTAGGCACAGCTTTTCTCCTCATGTTTCCTCTGGGGTGATGTAATTGGTGAGCCAGAATGCTGGCCCAGCTGCTATTGCTCAGTGCTGTCACAAGATAGACAAGGCAAAGTTGAACAGGTATTTTTTTAAGCAAAGATCAGTCAGTCTATCAGATTTGAAAACAAAAAACTGAACAAAAGACTGTATCTGTTATCATGATACAAAGTACCTATTGTGACTACAAATAGGAAGCACTCAAATACAAGCTAATTGCAGTTTTAATGGAACACACACCAAGGTCATTTTTGACATGGCATTTCTGCCTGTGGCCTTGTTAGTTTTAGTATATGTGACTGTCACAGTGTTGGTCCCTTTGCAGCACTCTTTTGGGGAACGATGGGGCTACGTACTTATTCAGGTTCTGTCATCCAGACTGGGTGCTCAGTAGCACTGGACCAGCCCTCCAGCTGAGTTCCTCTGGAGTTTACCCTTTCCAGAGTTTCCATGGAACAAACAAAAGACCAGGAAAATGAAGAAACCTAAAGGAAACAGACAGTCAATCCTAGACAAGCTGCCAGCCTCTCTTCCCTTAGAAGGGCCTAGGTCAAACAGCAGTCCAGCTCACTGTTTGCTGACCAGCCCTTCTTCACTTCAGGGAGCTTGGACCTCCTATAGAAGAAGAAGCAGCAGGCTCTGCCTTTTGTCAGGCCACTCTCTAGGCACTAAAGAAATTAGCAAGCCATGTTTCTCCCGGAGATGATTAATGTTAAATTGAGCTTCTCCTCTTTTGAACTCTTCCTCCATGGAAGACATGACTTACAGGTGCAGCAGGACAGGATCACTGGAGCTCAAAACTACTCCTTAACCCTTTCCTGCTTGGTGGAGGGTTCATACATCCACAGTGACATATCAGAACGCATGCAAGAATAAACTGACCATAGTGCATTAAGAAATGTTTGTAATGATCTTATCTATCTTTATAAGGACAACATTTAATGAAAATAAAGTTGTTAAACTAGCCAATGCAAACAGAAGGTATCTTCCCGCTCAGAGATCTCACCTGGTTCTGACTCCCAGAAGCCGGAGGGAGGGTCAGGTCAGTCAGTCTCTCCTCTCCCCGCCTTTCTGAACTAATGGGTTAATTAGCCTTGTAGCTCTCTCCTGCCCATCCCCAATCTGTCAATTAGGCACAGCTTTGCCCCTCTGTTTGCTCTGGGGTGATTTAATTGAGCCAGAATGCTGGCCCAGCTGCTGTTGCCCAGTGGTGTCACAAGATAGACAAAGCAAATTTGAACAAGTTTTTTTTTAAAGTAAAGATTTGGAACTTGAACAGGCAAATGGCAGTTTTATTTATAAACTGATAGAACTGGTCAAAAAAATCCACCAGTCTCATTGAAGCTTCTTGCATTCAACTTGGTGCTTCTAAAATGGTCTCTTGGGAAACATTAACCCAGACACCTTCCTCACTGCATCTAGAGAAAAAAAAATCTCCACTTAAAAATGTCTATTGTGCTAAAATTGACATATAATGAAACATGATTTTGTAATTTAACCAATCCGGATTTTTGTTTCTTTGCCTGTGTTGTTAATTTTGTGGCTCTCTGGAAAGAAATCGTTTTACTCCTTTCTTAGTATTTCTGAAAGTCCTTACCTTGATCTAATAATCAGAACTGATCCATTACTATCAACCCAAATTCATTATGTCTTTTAATATGTTTTAGTTAATTTAGCATCCATGAAAGGTATCGGTTTAGCAGGCTGGAGATTCATTACCCCACGGTGACCAGATAATGTGCTTCAACTCTCAGATGGAAGGACCACTCCTGTTGATGAGAGAATGCTTTTGTTCCCATGACTATTTATTCCTTAATACCTCTACTGAGGCTACCAATTTGTGTCAATTGTGATGTGTACACCTCTAAACTAGAAATTGAACTGAAATCATTAACTTATTTCCCACAGATCAATGAGCAGATGGGCTAATTTTGTACTGGTACATTAGAGGGGAGAAGCTCTGAATTCCACTGTAAGCCCAGGAACCATTCAGGGTCCAATGTTACCAGGTGCTTTAGATGGACTTTTATGTACAATAGTTCTGAATGGCTTGAATAGCATAAGCACATTTCACTGGAGGGTGGCGTCATTCCAACATTTATTGCATTAAATCTGCACTAACATTGAAGAAGCTGGGTGCAGCAGAGGCAGGGGGATGCGGGGATCTGTGAGGGAGTCAGTTGGACCCAACACATGCTGGAGGAGTTTAGAAGTTGATATAACTTGAACCAGTTGGCTATGGAAGTCGGAGGCAGTTCAGGATAGCCTGAGCAAAACATGCTCTGGCCACTCCCTTTTCCCTGACATGCTCAATACATTGGTGTCAGAAGAATAGAAGCTGGCTACAATGGTTTTACATACACTGGGGACTTCCCCACAAAGAGAAATGTCCTACCTTCATTAAGTCCTTCTGCACTTGCCTGAGAAATAACCCTATAGATGCTATAAGGAGAGCATTAGTTGAAGCTACATTGAATTGGAGTATTGCTCTTCATTTAAATGGGCATGTAATAAAAATAAAGGCCTCTTCCTAACCCATTGAAGTCAGTATGAGCTTTTTCATTGACTTAATGGGAGTATGACTGGGACCTATGATTTCACCGACAACTATTCAAATGTTATCTATTGTTAGAGTTTAGCCATCTTGTTAGAATGTTTCTATAATCATAGACTCATAGAAGATTAGGGTTGGAAGGGACCTCAGGAGGGCATCTAGTCCAACCCCTGCTCAAAACAGGACCAACCCTTACTAAATCATCCCAGCCAGGGCTTTGGCAAGCCGGGCCTTATAAACCTTCGAGGATGGAGATTCCCCCACCTCCCTAAGTAACCCATTCTAGTGCTTCACCACCCTTCTAGTGAAAATTTTTTTCTTGATATCTAACCTTGACCTCCCCCACTGCAACTTGAGACCATTGCTCCTTGTTCTGTCATCTGTAATAATACATAATAATATAAAAGGTTGCAGTTTCCGTTAGTCTCTTATCTTAGAAATCTGCTTAGTACTTCCTGATAGCTGAACAAAGGGGTTATTATGCAATGTGAATACTATCTATAATTGGGATAGATCTATAGTTGGATTACCACTTATGGAGGTTTTCCAATTACATCTAATCAGTTATGCCAATTACTGTCATAATTGTAAATGAATCAGATAAAGCATCCGCAAATGAATCAAACTGGAAGTGGTACAGGTTGCTTTGCTAATTATATTGTGCACAAAATAGCTGACAAGAGATGTCTTCTACATGCTGCTGCTGTGTGTGTGTGGGGAGGGGTCTTTATGCAAATAGTGATTACTATTAATAAAAAAGGGTATTTAAAAAGAAAAACAAATGACATTGGAGAGTGATCAAGAGTGGTTGTTTTAATGTACAGAAAGTTCTCATTGTGTTTTTTAGAAGAGTTAAAAATCATACATTTGTGAAAACACTTTTCAGCTTGGTATCTGAAAACACTGAAGAAATAACTATGGGGCATGTGTACATGGTGCAGAAATGTGCACCAGAGGGATGTGAATTCTAATGCGCACCAACATGTTAAACAGTAACTAATTGATCTGTGTAGATCTGGCTGGTATGCACTAAAAGTTCCCTGCTGCATGTTAACATAGTACAGTTTCAAACAGTCCGGAATGACTCTAACTAGAAGTTTCAGACAATACTATGTTAACATGCACTAGGGAACTTTTGCTGTTTGCCAGCAGGGTTTAGAGTTAGTGTGCATTAGAATTCACACCTTTTTGGTGTGCATTGCTGCACCATATAGACAAGTCCATTTATGAGTCATTTTGAATCCTTTCTAAATCAAATTCCTATTTTTTCATTTTAATTTTTCTGATACCTAGGATAAGTAGGATATAGTGGGGTAGATGGCAGAAACCCTAAATCAGGATGTTGTTATGAATTTATTCCCTAGTCTGTTACAATAAATGAAGAAGATCCTTAGATCATCCCCACCAATATGTCTCACACCTAAAAGATTTTGTTCCTTTTCATTGATTCTTTATTCATAAAGACAAGACTTCTAAAGGAACTGTATGTAGTTTATTTGGGATAGGTGTTTGCTTTAGACAGAATACAAAAAGGCATGGTCTGATCATATGAAAGTCACACACATAGTAAATAATGTCACGAGTAACAGTATTTTAACCAAAATATTCTTGATTTTGCAATTAAACCTGTTTTAAATTATTTAATAACATCTAATAAATTCAACTAATTGAAAACTGCTCTCCCAATGCTGGCTGATTCAATCCCATATCAACAGCAGCAGGAGGAGGAGGGGAGACAGGGCTACTGCTGCTTCTTTTTCAGCATTGCTTGCCTGCTTTAGCCTCTACAGAGGTAGCAGAAGCAGCAGTGATGAATAAAAGTCTTTTAAATCAGCTACCTAAACTCACTGACCTTCTCCCTTGGAAGCCAGGCAAATCAGGATATCTGTAACTTTGCTGCCATTACTGGTGACAAACCTGTAGCTCAGAAAACAAGTTTGTTTGCCATGATGAAGGGTGCCAACTAGCCTCTTTCTTTCTCACCCTCAAATAAATCAGGTTTATTTCACTCAGCTGCCAATACCAAAGACAAAATCTAAAATCAAATTTTCTGCTGGTGTAAATAAGGCATGATTTTAAAGGAATTTTGCCTATTTTCATCATCAGAGAATTTACATAAGAAGGGCCATACTGGATCAGACCAATGGTCCATGTAGCCCAGTATTCTATCTTCCAACAGTGCCAATTCCAGGTGCTTCAGAGGGAATGAACACAACAGGCAGTCATCGAGTGATCCATCTCCTGTCATCCACTACCAGCTTCTGGCAATCAGAGGCTAGGGACACTGGAGGATGGGGTTGCACCCTGACTATTTTAGCTAATTAGTCTGCTAGTATGCAGAAGTGTGGTCTTAAAAGTAGTTAATGGGCCAATTAATTCAATAGAGTTAACCAGGAATAAATATGTCCCATAGCCTTTTCCATTTGTTCGTGTTTTGAAGACTCTAAAAAGGGGAAAAATTGGAAGGAAAGAGAGAGATTGACAAAAAGATGGGAAGAGTTCCAGAATAATTTGACTTGTTCGCAATCTAAATTTGCAAATACTTAAAAATAAAAACACTGAAATTAATATTTAGCACTTATCTACTGCATACAATCTAAGGATCTCAAAGTGCTTCACCAGCCTTAATTATAGGGGGACACTTAATTTCAAAATATTTATTCACAGAATCATAGAAAATTAGGGTTGGAAAAGACCTCAGGAGGTCATCTAGTCCAACCTCCTGCTCAAAGCAGGACCAACCCCAACTAAATCATCCCAGCCAGGGCTTTGTCAAGCCGGGTCTTATTAATTACTTATGATTTTTTCCTGAATTATCATCCAAAATTCCAATAAGGCTTAAGACCTCCTTTGTGCTACGCACTGTTCAGACATATTGGAGGGTTGGTATTTGCCCTGAAGATTTTACTGACTAATCATATAATATAATGTGATAAAACTACTACCGCTAAATTCTCAAAAATAGTCCCTTCATTTCTGCTTATCCCTAACACTTTAATAATTGAAAGTATCTCTTTCCTCTTTCGTTCTTTCTGCATCTTGCTTCATTGTCTTTGGGCATACTTCTGAAAGCCAGTAGTCTGCCAGTGGAATTTTAAAAGCATCCACATACCACAATACAGTACTGCTGGTTGTTAAAAATCTCTTGTTCTTGTTTATTTCCTTATGTTGCTAAGGAAGCCTAGTTCTGTTCTGGGAAAACTTCCTATGGAGCATTTTCAGGAAAGAATGACAAATCCAAGACAACCCTAAATCTACTGTCTTTGTAGACAATATTAAAATATTGACCTTATGTTACCCTACATATCCCTGCAGTTAAAACATAACATCTCTTGGTTAAGTCACACCTTCTACACCAAACTTCCTGCAGCATGCTGTCTGTGGCATCCATGTGCTGAAGACCAGTGCTATCTTGAAAGTGAGGGTATGTTTACATTGCAGGCGCTGCATTGGGCACCATGTATCGATACAGCAGGATCAATTGAGCAAGCAGTGGAGACCTGCTCGATCGATCCCGGAAGTCCTCTCCACCCGACGCAGTAAATCCACCCCCTGGAAAAGAGTAACGCTGGGTAAACTGGGGGGCGTTTCTGTCAACACAGAGCAGTGAAGGTGCTATGGTAAGTGAAAGTTAGTAAGTCGACAGGAAATATGCAAGTTTAAGTATGTAGCTTGCATATCTCCTGTCGATGCCGCCGTCAGTGCAGACCAGACCTCAGTCACAATAGGACAAATTTATTATCTACTTAAAGAGAAAAACTTAAAGCATAGGAATTAAAAAGAGAAAGAACCCGGAGTTTGACAAAACACACATGCAAGCCTGGGCTTGAAGCCTTAGGGAGAAAGGCGCTCACTACAGTCACCTGTTGTGAAATGCAAGAAGAGCAGCCCAGCGCTGCTTCAGAACTGCAGGGGGCCAGGAGCGCCATTGGCGAAGGAGCTCTCTGCCAGCAGCTGTTGGAGATCAAGGGGAATTGACTGCATGGGCCAGACATCATTTGCCTTTCAGTTTTATATGAGCGTTTGGGGTATTCTGGTTAAAGTACAGTTAAATTTTTAGGGCAATAAAATACAATTGGCCTTGCTGAGAAATAGAAAACAAGACATCAACATTGAATGCGCCTAGGGTCTCTGTCACTGAGACTGCTGTCAGGCATAGCTGGTTGAGGGAGCTTGGACGCAGCAAGAAGAGGGAGAGAGAAAAGAAAAGAGAAGAAGAATCCTACAGTCTGCTGAGAGCATTTCTCCGGTGCTTAGGACTCTCCCTCCCTAAATGACTAAGCTGAGACTGCGGCAGAACAGCGGACAGTGTAAAGCTGAGGGTGGCTTTGAGGGACCAGATGGCACAGTGTTGGTGGTGGCAGCTTTGAGGTGACGGCCCAGAGTGACGGGGGCTGGAGCAGAATGAGACAGCATGGGCTAAAGCCACAGAGAAAGCAGCAGCTTACCTCAGGGACTCTTCCTGGCAGTTACAGCTGAAATCTGTTCCACCCCTACGGCAGGAGGTAGAGCCCCCAGAACAACCCTGCCAACACTGGCCTCCCAGAATCCTTTGAATTGTCCAACCCAGGGCAGCTAACTGAAAAGTGTGGAGCTGGGAGGAGAGAAGTGGCCAGAATGCACCAGCCACACACAGTTGCCAGCAGGAGTGAGGTTGGAATTATTGTTAAGGCCTCCTGGGGCATTGGAGTCTTACAGCACAGAATTTGTTAATTTATTAACTGCTGGTTTTCCCAAGTTTATTCTTTTGTCCCCCTTGACCTCCTCCTCTCACTTAATAAAGTTCCCTTTGTTTTTAACTCCTGGACTCAGGGTTTGCAAGGGTTGAAGTATTGTCCATCAGGACACCCCAGGCGGTATATATAATTTCCTACATTTCTAGCTGGGGTGGGGGCTTGAGCTGGTGTTAGCTAAGTCTTTAAAGAAATCCTAGAAAACTGAAACCTTTTTGCTGCTGTCAACAGCTGGTAAAAAGGTTACATACAGTAGAATATTTTATTTGGAGCGAACTCTTGGTCCCCATTGAAGTCAATGGCAAAACTTCCATTTTCTTAACTTAGGTATCTCACTTTCATCTGACCTTTTTCACCAGAGAATGATGCAGTCTGTTTCTCTCTAGATAGTCAATGATATAAACAGCCGGAGAACTTCCTGTAATTGTCCTGATTTCAAATGCTGTTGCCCCTGGTAACTCAGTCCCTGACACACAACCAGCATCATGTCATGATGGATAGTCACTCTTACTTGTCATCATTAGAGCCTAAATAAATAAAATAAAATAGATTCTGTAAAAACCATTTTGGCTAACTACTTTCTTAAGTATCCTTCACCTTACTGAAGACAATATTTAGCTAAATGTATTGTTTCTACCACCTTTTTGTGCCTCCCCCTTTCCCCCCCCCCATATGAGATTGTATGGGGAAGGGAGAAGGATGCTGATGTAATCCACTGTTCCTAGGGCAGTCCTGGCACCCAAGAAAATAGCAGAAAGAGGGGAAAAGAGGGCTATAAAAATAAGTGATGACAGGGGTCAGCACTAATTAATATGGGGGGCACAGCAGTGACATTAATTGATTTTGGGGCAAAGGGAAGGGGAATAAGTGAGAGAAAAACACCTGGGATGAGTGAGGAGCAGAATGTGAATGAGAGGAGGAAGGAGAATAGGACCTTGTGAGAGTATGTCCAGTCTCCATGGAAGCTGAAGCAGAGACTTCAATTTCAGCTTTAGTGAGTCCGAAAACTAAGATCACCTTGGCCAGTAAGTAGTTATCAGTATTACTATGGCCTGCTCTTGCTTTACTTTCTGGACCACCTGCCCTGGGAGCGGGAAGGGTGGAAAGCCATACAGGAGTTCCTGCAGCCATCTGTATGATAAGGACCAATGGAGTTGGGGGTTCTATCTCCCCGGTAAAGTATTTTGGTCTCTTCACATTTGTATAATTCATGAACAGGTGGGCTGAAAGGAGACCTAACATCTTCACAATTAGGTCAAAACCCTCTTGATTCAGGCATCTCTAGAGGTGTTGACCCTGCGCCTTCTGAATCAGTCAACCTTTTGGTTCAAGTCCCCTTTTATGTGGATCATTCTAAAGGAAAGCAGAACTATTCTGCCCACCTCACTGTTTCTATTGCTTCTGCATGTACTGCTGGGCTCTTTGTTCCCCCTTGGTTGCTCACATATGCGCTTGCAGCTGTGTTGTCTGACTGAACCAGGATGTGGCTGGAACTGTCGCAGAGCCAGCTTGACCACTCTCAGCTTAAGAAGTTTTATTCTGTGAGCGCTTTCTTCTGTGTTTCAGAGGCCTTGAGCCATTTGGGTCCCCAGTGCACTCCCCAGTCTTCCAGGCTATTGTCAGTTGTGAGGACTATTGGGTCTGGAAAATATGGGCATGCATCTGCAGACATTGCCTTGCAGTCTCACCACCGTTTTATGGAGCTGAGCAACTATGTTGGGACCAATATTGAGCTTTCATGTATTCCAGGTACATGGATGAAGATGAAGGCCTGTCTTGTCACCCAGGTGAATGTATGTCTGTGGTAGGTAGCCCTTAAGATCAAGAATTACAGCAATATTCAGGTTACTCCTACTCCCAAGGGACCAGTCACTTACCACAGGTCAGTTGTGCCTTAGATCTCACACTAAGGACAGCACTTGTAGCCAATTCTATAATAAACTATACAACGGTTTACTAAATAGGAAAAGGAAACTAGAGAGTTATTTACAAGGGTAAGCATGCAAATATGGCCAGACGAATGAGTTACAGTCTTTGGTTTTAAAAGGTAATAGAGACTTCTCTATCCATTTGTCCTTCAGGATTAAGCCAGGCTAAGCAGCTGGGGCTCTCTTGCTTATGCATAGAAAACTCTCTTCCTCCCCCACACCTTCAGAGTCCCAGCAACATAGAGATCCTTAGTTCATTTTGTTTGGGGTTTTTATCCTGCCACGTGCTCTCGGCTACAAACTCAGTTGATGAGAAGAGTCCACTCACATGACTCATCTTCACCAGGAGGAACACAGAACAATAATAAGAGTCTTTAGTTCTTTTGCTGACAAATCCTTAATCCTTAGGGCGTTTCTAGTTGTAAAATCCAACCATAGCCTGGCTGATATTGATGGGTCTCCCCTTCAATGAGGGACATAATTTCTGTAGACACTAATTAATGTCCCTCTGCCACATGGCAATTCATAGAGTCACACAGGCTCACATTGCACCTGCTCAGATATTATATTACAATATGGAATACAGATATTACAGATAAGACTAATGCGTGCAATAATTCACAAGAATTCAAGAGATTCAAACACTTTCTTATAACTCTAATACCTATTCTATCAATATTAACCCACAAATGAGCCAAACAGATTTCAGCTATGTTTCTGACAGTGATCAGCTGAGACACAGGGACTTTGGCACGAGTTGGCAAATGGTATACCAGGATCACACCTTTGTCTTCTAAACTGAAGAACATGTTATCAAATGTTCTTTTCTATAGACTATGATCCCATAGACTATGATCAAGTCACCCCTTAATTTTCTCTTTGGTTAGCTAAATAGATTAAGATCCTTGAGTCTATCACTGAAAGGCATGTTTTCAATCCTTTAATCATTCTTATGGCTCTTCTCTGAACTGCCTCCAATTTATCAACATCCTTCTTGAACCGTGAGCACCAGAACTGGACATAGTACACCAGTAGTGGTCACATGAGTGCCAAATATAACCTTCCTACTTGTACTTGAAATTCTTATTTTTATACATCCAATGATCACATTAACCTTTTGAGCCACAGTATTGCACTAGGAGCTCATGTTCAGCTGATTATCCATTATGACCCTCAAGACTTTTTCAATGTCATTGCTTCTCAGGATAGTGTCCTCCATCCTATAAATATGGACTATATTCTTATTTCCTAATTGTATGACTTTACATTTGACCATATTAAAATGCATTAGTTTGCTTGTGCCCAGTTTACCAAGCAATCCAGATTGTTTTGTATCTGTGACCTGTCCTCTTCATTATTTACCACTTCCCCAATCTTTGTGTCCCCTTCAAACTTTATCAATAATTATTTTATGTTTTCTTCCAGGTCATTGATAAAAATATTTAATAGTGTAGGGCCAAGAACTGATCCACACGCAATCCAACTAGAAACGTACATGCTCGATAATGATTCCCCACTGACAATTATATTTAAAGATCTGTCAGTGAGCCAGTTTTTAAACCATTTAATATGTGCCATGTTAGTTTTTTTAGCCAAAATATTGTGCATATTTCTTGTTTCCGGCTGGAAAGTTTCCTTCAATTTGCTTTTTAACCCTTCAGAAAGGATTCATTTCTTTTTCTTACAGTGGATCAATGTCAACAAAAGAAACCAATTTTAGAATACACAGTGGATGTCACAGAAGTTTCTTTTCATTTGTCAACTTTTAAATTGCTGAAGCTCCGTTAGTGACCCATGAAACAAAATGATTCTGTCCTCTAGCAGCCTTTGATTAGCAGAGCCTTTGAAAATGAATTCAAGATCATAAGCAGAATGAAGAAACCTTAACTTACTATATGTCCGTTTCCCTGACAGACAGCAGATGCCTGCTATTGTATCTTTTATCTGTACTGCTTGTTGATGTGCTGAGCCCGGACAAACAGGATGCCCAGTATTGCTTCTTTATATTTTTTAGGCAAAAATGAAAAAAAATAAGATAGCAACTCTGTGAGGATGCCCATTTTTCTTATTTAATATGTTGCTACCAAACTGTGAATTTCAAAGGGGCTTACCTTTTTTTTTGCACACCCTTAATTAAGAGATTTTTTTAAAGTTTAGTTACAAATTCTGGATTTTTTTAAGGAAGTGATGTTTCTGGGAATCCCCTTTATTATTATCATTTGCCACCCACACGACCTCAGCATGATCATTTAATTCACCATTCCCACTGGAGCCCTTCAACACATGGCTGCTTCTATGATATATCTCTTTCTCTCCACACTTTGTCTTCTTACATTGCTCAGTCTTCATCTGTGTTTGGCAAGCCCTTAACACATTTTGAAATCTAAATAACAAACTACACAAGAGAAAACAAGGTAAAAAGAATGTTAGGGTTTCAAAGTTAAGCACTCAAAAGTTAGGAAATGCCTGTGCAACCTTTCTTCAGCCTCCTTGTGTATATGCATTATAAAACTACCTGTAGTTACATAGTCACATGCTATTTTTTCCACAGTACTCCGCCTCATTCATGATCAAAACAATACATTTTCCCCTAAGCTCATTCTGGAAATGTCTAAGCCATTTTTGCTAAAACTTTCAAAATTAAAAAAATTAAAAAAAAAAAAAAAATCAGCCTTTGGCAGTTACCAACCATGGTGTTAAACTTCAGATTTTATGGTCAATATTCACGTTACTCTATACACTGTGGAAGTAGAGAAAGTAATGGACTTGCTTGAAGTAAAAGCTTTGCCCCTGCAGTAGAGTGAAACCCAAAGTTTGTTTGTGCTCTTACTACAACAAACACAATATTGCTTTGTAACCTCAAATTTCCTTCAGTTTTTCAATCAGATCCAAAAGTTTTAGTAACCTATTGCATTTTGTACTGTAGTGCCAAAGAATGTCCCTTGTTTCACTTCACTAGTAGTTTGAAAAATTTGCACTACCTGCTATGGAGGATAACACCAAATTTATTTACTGGATGTTGTTTTGGTTTATGGTGAATGTCTGGAACGAAAATCCTGGGATGCTAATGTTAAAGTAACAAAGCTAAAACAATCTCTAAACACATTTAAAGAGATAGCAACTGGTTTGGCAATACATGTTTTGAAATCCAATTGTTACAGAACTGGGATAGTAGAAGGAATTGCATGTATGGTTTGTTTAAATTCATTGATTTTGTTTTTCATTTAACTGATTTTTTAAACAAGTGAAAGCAAATAATGAATGATTTCAGCTCAGCTGGACAATTCCGCAGCATTGCTGAAAAACGTGGAAAAAATAGAAGCCCTAAAACAAGCTAAACCACAGAGCAGAGCTGAAACAGAGCCTGACAATGTTTTTTAAACTTCTCACCACAGCCTGAATTCCATTAGCATGAGATTTGGAAGGGCACATCTGTTATTCTTTAAGGAACTAAAACAGTTGGCTACCCTCCTAGCTTTTGAACAAAGTGTTCAGAGCTCACATGGCAACACTTTGCTGCATATAATGAATCTGTTTAATTTAAATTATTTTACTAAAGTTAAAAAGGGAAAGAATAATGATTGAGAAGGATCTGTGTAGGATCTGCTGTACTTTGCATTTTTTGCAAAGTCTGTCTCCCATGTATTTTCTTCATCCATCATCTAGAGCTATGCTTTGGTTACTGGAAGCAGTACAAACATGTGGAAGTGCTGTAGATAAAAATGCAATGTCTGGAGATTAGTCTAGCTTCCTGTTTTACTAAGTTTTACATATGAATGGACAGTTACTGAATATCTCTGTAAAATGCTATGTTTAAAAGAGGGCTGCCCTCAATGGATTGCTAGACAGCGACTGAAAACGTGAATCAAACATTCCTAGTCTACACCACATTTCTATTGAACTGCTGTTGCAGGATGTACAGCAGGATCATGTTTTACTGTTGCATGAGAGTTTAGTCTAAAACTTCCCCAAACTCATAAAATCGAATGTACTTGGGGGATGATATCTGTAGAGACAAATGAGAGGTTAACAGAAACCAGCCTTGTTTGAAGTTATCCACAAAGCACTGTACCACAAAAACCACAATAATAAATCTTATGTGAAGAAAGATTGGAAAGACGTAAGGCTGTGGTTCATACATTAGCTGAAAAATGTATGTGTATCTATATATGTGTAAGCCAGTGATCTGAATGAGCTCTCTCCTTTAATCTATTCATGAACTGGGGGAAAAGACCTCAGGAGCAGACTGTATTTGCAGAGACACACCTACTTTTAAGTGATCAACACACATACCTGCTTTGCCAAACTGATCAGTTTTGGCTGTTTTGGATTAAAGTTCATTTAAGTGTTGGATGAAGGGGTAATGAAATGCTATTATCCTTGTTGTATGACTGAAGAGCAGTAGAACTGTACTTAATATGCCCTCAATGAGGACACAATTTCTTGTACATGGTAAGTTGCAGGACTGCTTCTAGCAGGGCAAGCTTTTGTACTAGATATGGACTGACTGCAGTGTCCTTTTTGGAGAGCTATATCAGATGTGTTCATATATGGTTCAGCATTGTCCCTTAAAATTATTTGTACTGGTTCACCTTTCAAAAGCCCAGTATCACCAAATATTCCATTGAATTCTTCCACCTTTCTCACTAGGACCATCAAGATTGCTACACTGCAGCTCAGAAGGCTATTGTTCTGTGACCCTTTGATCATATACACTCTGAATGGCTCATGCAAGTCCAAGTACTTCCAGGGCTAGTCTGACAATTTTCCCTGGTCCTTGAAATGTCCGGAGAAAATATGCTCTTTTGTAAACCACATTTCTCTGAGGTATAAAGTATGCATCCAACATAGTCAGAAACTCTGGCATAGTATCTTATGGCTGTCAGAGTCAAAGGGTTTAAAGATATGCTCTGCCTGTTTCCCCAGAGCATATTTTAAAAAAACCTGTCTGTATGTCTTCAGTGTCCTTATGGAGTTTTGTAGCAATTCGAAATTCTTGCAAAATACGGCTTCCAGTCTGTGCCTTGTGAAAGTTTGTCAAAGCTGAAGTTCTCTGGGACACTGAAGGGTGGCATGTTGATAAGATCCTGCAACCTTTGTTCTTTCTGTCTGGAGCCTTAGTTCCTGTTTTCCTTTTGTTTCTGTTTTCCTCTGGCCCTAGTTTACTTCTGACACCATGCCACTTACACCTTGTACATGGTAGATTGCAGGGCTGCTACTAGCAGGTCAGGCTTCTGTATCAGATATGAATCGACTACAGAGCTTCCTTCTCAGAGAGATATGCCAGAGATGCATCTTCCATAAGATCCTTTCATGCTCTGCCCGCCCTGGCTGAGGTTGGCTTAAATATGGTATATCACAGACAGTGCCACCTAGTGGCTGAACTGTATAATACAACCTTCTCAGTTGCAGTGTGGCAGCACCATCCACTATACTAGGAGAAGGAAGTTGAACGGGGGGGCTCTGTGCCCGTGGGGCCTATTTCCGATTCCTCCTCAAGGCATGTCACCTTGCAAAATTCCTCTGGATTGTGTCCATTACACTTCCCTGTACACTTTCGAGGATCAGTGGGCACTGTCTGGGATTCTTTGCTTGGTGTCTCCCTCCCTGAACCTGCCACCTTGAATCCCTGATTTTATCCTTGTGACCTTCACTCTTGTTCCTATTTCATTTGTTGTCCCCCAGAATTAATTGATGCTTGGGTCAAGTGGCTCCTCCCCTCAAGCTTTAGTAACGAGCGGGACCACACCCACCCATATGTACATCAGTAGGTGCAGTGTGGCAGACATAATGAGCCTACTGAGAAAAATGGAAGAACTCGATGGAGGATTTGATGATACTGGACTTTTGAAAGGAGATCCAGTACAAATAAACTTAGAGAGGCAATACTGAACCATATACTGTACAAACACCTCTACCAAACAGACCTTGAAAGACACTAGCTGCAGATTTATGTGAATTCAGAGGACATCATTACCTTGTCATAGTGGACTACTTTTCCAGGTGTCTAGAAATAATGTACTTGAAAGACATAATATACCACAGTTATCAAGAAACTCAAGTGCATTGTTGCTTATTTCAGAGTTCCAGAACAACTTGTGATTGACAGCGAAGACTATTCTCTGCAGCAGAATTTAAGTCATTCTATACAAAATATGATTTTGATCACATTACCCATAAGCAAATAGAGAGGCTGAGAGGGCGGCACAGACAGCCAGGAAAATCCTACAGTAGGAAGAGCCATTCCTTGCTCTTATGAGCTACAGATCAATACCAATAGCAGCCACTGGATATAGTTGAGCACAGCTCTTGATGGGATGACCACTCAGAACTACTGTTCCAGCTTTGAAAACAAAATTATCTCCAAGGTGGCCAAACATGAAGAGAGTAGCCAAATGTGCTAACAAGGCAAAAACAGTTTACAAACATCTTTACCACAGAAGACACCCAGGTCTAGAATCTGGTGACTGCATTTATGTCAAACTGGATAGATAAAAAGGATGGATAACTCCAGCTGTAATAAAGAAAAGGAATTCAGCACCCAAATCATATGTAATTGAGATTGACAGTGGAGAATTCAGCAGAAACTGTTTGTTCCTCCAAAAGAACAATCAACAGAGGTAAGTCTACACATGGCAGATACAGAACAGGAAGACGACAACTGAAGGATTCCAAACTGAGTACAGCCAGTTGTTGCAGCTAATAGACAGCCAGATGACCAAGTTGTTATGTGTTTGGGTCATGTAATTAGAAAACCAGTGTGATTCAGACACACTTGACAGACTGATCTGTATTGACTCTCAAAGACAGCGCAACACTGTCATTGTACATTTTGTAAATGGTAGGAATGTAGAACTTAAAAGGGAAGACGTCATGGGCTGGTAAACTGCATTATGCTGTTTAGCCATTATGTGGTGCTGTGTGTAATATACGTTACTTAATCTAACCTCTGCCATACCCGGCAGAACATGAAAGGATTTTATGGAAGACACAGTTCTGGTGTCTCTCTTTGAGAAGGAAGCTCTGTAATCAGTTTGTATCTGATACAGAAGCCTGACCTGCTAGTGGCAGACCTGCAACCTACCATGTACATGACAGGGTCACCCTAAATTAAAGGACACTTGCCTAGCATGGGGTAAGTGAAGTCAAACACAGTGAGAAGTCAGAGGGTGTGGGACAGATGTTCCTACCTGGTGATGTAGATTCTGTTTAAAGAATTTCAGGTGCCATTTGACCCTCCCCCTCCCGTGTTTAAAGACAGAGTTAGAGTTCTTGTTTCTTCTCCGTGATCACTAGAGCAAAAATAATTGCTAAGCTGATCTGGGGAGCTGGGCTTATACCTGGTGTGGGGACAATGCTATGGTGAAAGACAGTGTAGAACAGGCAGCGGCAGTGAGGCTACCTGCTACCCAGGGAGATCACTAAGAGCTGAAATCACTAAGGAGTGGTCTAGATGGTGGAACCTGAGAACACAGAGGCAAATAGCAGTGAGGTGTGGTGGCCGTAGTGGCAGCAGTAGAGGCGGAGGCATTAACTCAAACCACTCCTCCTCCTAGACTCTGGAACAGCACTGGCCTTGGACAACAACTGTGCATGGGGTGGAGGGAAAAGGGGAGTGCCACGTTAAAGGGACATTTGTCTGTTGGACTTTTACAGCGCAAGATGGGAAGCTGAGGCAAAGGACTGGATTGCCGAAGACCCTGTGGGGCAAGTGTTTACTTATTGTTTGCATACTTCTGAGTCAATGTTGCAGTGTTTTTGCAAATTAATGCCATGTTCCCTCTCCTCTTAATATAGGTTTTCTTTTGGTATACACAGACTCAGTGCTTGTGACTGGGGACGTATTGTCTCTAAGGTCATGTCTATATTTGGATCTAGGGATGAGATATGTCAGCTCGTGTAGACATATGGTAGCTTTCATTGAGTTAGCTCACTAAAAATAGTCATGTGGACATGGTAGCATGGATAGTGGTGGCATAAGCTAGCTGCCCTGAGTTCATACGCCAGGAGTCCAGGTGGGGTTTGTATTTGATGCTGTGCTGCTGCTCATGCTGTCGTGGCTACACTAGGGCTTTTTTTTTTTTTGGCATGCTAACTAGATAAGAGCTAGGACAAGTGTGTCTACACAAGCTGGGAATCACACCCCTATGTCCAAGTGTAGATGTAGCCTTAAAGGCACCTAGGGGTGTTGTTTTCATTTTTCCAGATTTCTGGGTTCTGTTTTGTAATGTTAAGAGGAATGCCTAGATATTGAACCTGGCCCTTGTTCCTGCTGACACCCCCTCGCAGAAGGGTTACAAGTGTATGGCTATGTATTAACCATAGACAGATATATATAGAGATACAAACTGTATGTATACACACCATATGTTTCTGTTTGAAAAGTATTAAAAATTTAAAGTAAAGTATAAAGAGAGTGGATAGGTGATAGGCTGAGTATCTTAAGGATTCAGCTTGCACACTCAAAATATTCTGCAATAATTCAAGTCGTGTACTATCCTCGTAACTAATGCAGTCTGTAACATTAAAAAAAATAAAGACTACAGGATCATATCATTCATCATATCATATGATTACATAAAAGGATTCAGGATATGACGAAAGACTAACTGGCATTCTCTAAACCTCTAAAAAGCCTCTTTCATCATTTCTTTATTAAACATAGTACTTCCACTTGTTTGCACTGTTTCCAGTAAGCAAAGCATAACTATAGATGATAGATAAAGCATAACTATAGATGATAGATAAAGCATATCTCACAGAGATGAATGCTGCAAAAGTGCCCATATAACAGAGCCGATATAGATGCTTCCAAGTCATCATCATTCATTCCCTTTTTTCTCCTTCAGAAAAATCATTGAAGTTACCATGTACGTCATGTTTGTTACTGTAGTATAAGTGGATATAAATATTAGTATACTATTTTTACCATGGCATAAGTGGCTCTACTAAACAGAAGGATAGGGTTACTATTTCTGGAGTGTCACCTGCACATTTGAGTCTTTAATTTATTTATTAAAGAAAATACGTAAATGTGGACCTACTTAAGGTGCAAGTCTTTACTTATATTACAATTACAGATGAGCAGGTGTATGACTGGGTATTCTACAGCAGCTTGGTGAAGAGATTATTAAGGAGAAATAATCTTTGTATCTGATCACCCTTTGGCCAGCATCAATTGTGTGTGTATTTTCTTCCTTCATGCAATGGAAATTTAAAAAAAATCATAATTTAGTTCCCTTACCATCATAATGCATATTGGTCACAAAAGTATTTCACACACTATTTAAAGTAAACCCTCCAATTATAAAAATACTGTAATCATAAATGTACAAAGATATAATTAGAGCAGTTCTGTCTATTTTAGGCAGAACAAAACTTGACTGAAAAATTTCAAGAGTGATTGCACCCTTTAATAATAGACACTAATAGATTTTTTTGGTAAGAACCCTGTAATTAAAAGCTAAAAAAATGAGATATTAGCATGGATGGACTGGGCTCAGGGCTGGAAACCAGGAATTCTGCAGTTCTAATACCATTTCTGTCACTGATTTACTGCGTCTGGAATGAGTCATTTAACAGCTCTGTCCAAATTGTTCGGTCTCTAACTTAATTCACAGGTGCATCATTAGGGCTGATGTTTGTATAGTGCAAAGTACTAGACAGTTGTTATGTATTAATTAGCACACCGTTTTGAGTTTACAAAGAGTGTCTCTGCACTCTGCCCAGATGTTGAATTGTAAACTGTAACATTACAGGATTTTTAATTAATTTGCTGACAGTTTCCCAAATGTAGGTTCTTATAGCCCCATGAGTTTACTCAATAAAAGATAAACAGGTAAGAATTACTTCTTGGGGCAGATCCCTGTCTAGAGTAAATTGACATAGCTTCATTGAAGTCAAGGGATGTGTGAGCAGCCTTCCACAGATTCCCACCCCCTCTCTTCCCTTCAAGTGGAGATACAGGGTTTACTCTAGTCTCCAAGGACAGTAATCCTTGTGTGTTCTAGGAAGGGTGTCATTGGTGGTGAGGAATGAGAAAGCATAAAGAGGGTCCTTTTACAGTATTCAGTACAAAAATAGCTTACACATTATCAGTGGGAGAGTTCAAGGAGGTAAATGGTTTGATGTGTATATGGGAATTCTAAGTGGTCTCACTCTCCCATTCACCCTGATTGCTACTGAAGGAGACTCATCTCAATAGGATCCTTTCATCTCTCTCCCTATCAGCTGTAACTGCACTTTCTGGCCCACATGGGACATTCAAGCTGTAGCTTGTCAGTCCCACACCCTCCAACTCTTCACTGAAGTGCTAGGGATGCATTGGCTCCTGTGATATCATCCTCACCTCTGTAGCCATGGAGGAGGGCACAGCATGGAAGGCCCAATAATGCTGCACTCTGGACCAGGCTTTGGCCCATTGTTTATTTTCAGCAAACAATAATAACTAAATGATTGGCTCGCTGTAGTGCCTTATCTGACTGGAAACCACATCACTAGAATGTTACAGTAGTTGGTATCTCTCTGAATGGTTATTATTGGCCAGTTGATTTTTTTGTTACTTTGCGCCAAAGCGCTATGACATAATACGTTATATCACAAACCATTCCTTAAGTGGAAAAATATGACTGGGGGAACTGGTGGGGAAGATGCTGTAAAACTAACACGTGTGCAAACTTCTGAACATCTGGTTATATTCAGGAGGCCTCAAATGCTATGGGTGACTGACTGTTCAATTTATTTCTAAATAGTTCAGCAAAACTTGTAAGAGAAACCAAATGGATTTTCCTTCCAAGAGAGTTCAGAAAACTAAGAGGAGATTCCATTTCTCCTTTGATCGCAACATCACATGGCAGACTGATCACCTATGGGAAAACTCCCAGAGAAATTATTTTATGAAAAACCTATAGGATTTCACGGATGATTTTCAACTCATCGTCATTGAGGCTCCTAAAGCAGCATAAGGCAGTGATAAGACCCCTAACTAGAAGTCAAGAGACCTGCTTTCTGGTCTTGTCACTGACTGACCACACCTTTCGCACAATAATGCTTACTTAACTTTGGCCCCAGTTTAGCAAGATTACTGAAGCACATGTCTAACTGTAAGCACACAAGCAGCCCCAATTCAATAGGACTATTCACATGCTCAAAATTAGTCACAGTCTTAAGTACCCTTGCTGAATCAATAAGTTTGAGAGCTACAGATTAAGGCTATGTCTACATTGCAAGTGAAGGTGTGCTTGTACCATGGGCAGGCATACCTGCTCTAGCTTTAAATTTAGCTAGTGTGAGTAACAAGAGTAGAGAAGGAGTAGCAGCACGGCCTTCAACTCAGGATAGCAACCAAAGTACATAAGCAGGGTTTCCTGTGGACTTGTACTTGGATTGCTAGTGTGCGCTGACGTCCGTGCCACCTCCTATCGTTACTTGTGCTAGCTACATTGAAGCTAGAGCAGGTATGCCTACCCGTGCTACAAACATGCCTTCACTTGCAGTGCAAAAATACTGCAAGAGTGCTATTTTATAGTGCTGTGAATTTCACAATTGGCTTGTCAACTCCATTCTCACCTGAGCTCTGACTTTTGGAATTAGTGTTGCCACTACTAAATGTTTTCATTCTGAGCTTCCCCTCTGTCCTACCACTGAAGCTCTCCTCTTTGGGAGGCTAGAAGGCTAGCCAGAAGATTTATAACCATTCCTGGGAAAGTATTGGTATCCCCAAGATGCATTTAAGTCTTTCATACGTAACCATGGATCTCTCATGCATTGTTTATCTGTTGCCATTCTCTGTCACCTGCTGAAGCAGATTTGATCGGTCAGTTACAACCAGAAGCATCCAATTAAACCATTGTGCTACTACTGTGACATCGTCTCTTATGTGTTGATGGACCAAGTACTAAGAAATATGGGTTTTGTCTGAAGATGTGTTACAAGTGACTCAATGGAAAGGCTACAACTGTGTGGCGGGGGGGGGGGGGGGGGAGAATGGAGAATGCTTGGTTTATTTCATTCTACTGCACTTATAGTGTACTCTTTAAAGAGAGAAATTTGTATTGATAAACATTCATTCAAAATATATATTTTACAGTTTTGGTTCTCCTGGGCTTTTAAAGTATGCAGACAAGATGGTTGACAGTATCGATACCTACCAAGTATTAAATAGATTAATGGATCTATTTGAATAATTAATAATAATAATACAAAAACTTGCTGAAAAATCGGCTTCAGGACTTTGTGTAGGAATGAGAAGTGTGTCACAGAGCACCATCGGGGTAATACATGAATATTTTAATTACAACTGTATCATATTTTCCAAGTGCCAAATTAATCCAGGGCACTGTCTAACAGAGGTCAGGCTGGACCATATTATTAATCTCAATATCAATACGTATCTGTGAGAGTGATTTTGTATTATTTTTATATGTAAATAATGAGTACAGTGGTAGAAAAACAAAGCTATTATCCTATTATCATGATGCTAATATAATTTACTGTGTTTTATTATATCCTGAGCATGTCTTTTTAAGGGAGAAAAATGGATTACAGAATCTTAACTGTGATGTCAGTAGAAAACATGAGCGTTCACATGGGTCACCACTATCTATCTGTGAAAATTTTACTGCTTATTTGGTTTATTTGTGGCCTAATGGATAGCAGATAGATGTGGGACTCTGAAGACCTAGGTTTTAGTCCTAACTCTGCCCTTGGTCTGCTCAGGAACCTTGGGCAAGTCTCTGTGCCTCAGTTCCGCCCCCCCCCCCCCGCCACTCAATAAAAATCGGGCTAACAATACTAACCTCCTTTGTAAGATCGACTGATATAAGAGGTAGATATTATTCTCAACATTCACCTTGTCCCCTCTTTTTGTCCAATTTCATTGTCTGAAAGAACCTTCCGTACTCCCAAGCCACTCATTTAAATCTTCCTGGTGTGCATTTACTTTCTCTATTACATCTTAGAGGTACTTTGTCTCACGCTTTCCAAGCAATGTGATTATGTTTCTAAAATTGTGTTTAAAAAAAATTACCTCTGGGTTTAAAGCAGCACAAGAGTATGTAATCAGCTCAGTGTGCTTTTGACAGATGTTTAAAGCGATTTTATGCTACCTGGCTCCCTTGGGTCTGGTTCCTGAGGTGCCAGGATACATTAGTTACAATTTAGGTATTCTTACCATGTGTTGCATTGTTTGTCATCAGATAATCAACCTCTGTACCCTACATTTAAAAAAGAAACCCAACCATTTGTGTAGGTGAGGTTTGTGCTTGTGAAAGGTGTCACACTGACAGCAGTGGAGAATGGAGTCCTCGGTTTACGCACAGAGAGAAGAATATTAACGGTCTCATGTTGCTTTGCCCCTAACCTGGGTCCTTAGCCCACAAAGTACTTAAAATGTGCTTGGTTTTAAACATGTGAGGAGTTCGACTGTATCCAGTCACACTGCTTGAAGCCAATGGGACTAATCAGATGCTTAAAGTGAAGAAGATGCTGAAGTGTTCTGCTGAACTGGGCTCTAGTGGTCATCTCTGATGAGCAGAGGATAATTTGGTCTCTAAATCCATTTTATACATGGCTAGAAATTCAAGTCATCTGTGCTTTGGACAGCTGTACTCTAGTAACTGGACTAAACACACCAACCACATCAGTGTGGTGATGACTTTTATTCACTACCATCCTAGGCTGGATTTTGAGCTGGTAGCCTAGAAGGCTCAGTGTTCCCCAGTCATCTGCTGAATCATCCATTCCCCCCCCCTCATCTTTAGCCATAAAAGAAATTTTTAATCCATGCCCTTTACTGAAATAAAAGTAAAATGAAGGGAATTAAATGCATGTACATTAGTACACTGAGTCAAGGAATCACTATAGCAACATTGTTTTTCTTCACAACATTAAATGGCATATGAGCAATCATAATCAGAAAGTTCCCCTAAAGAAGGAAGCAGTAAGAAATCAGCTTGGGTGATTATACCAATGAACTTATTAAAATACAAATATAATAACTTGCAAAGGAATTGGAAATAAGATTAGCAGCCTTAATTTAGCATTTAGATAACTCAAAGACCCAAAGGAGTATTTTGATTATTTGAGAGCAGATGCTACGAGGCATAGTCTACTACCCCTGTTTTCTTGGAGCCAGGTTTTGTCAAAATGGATGGCATTTGTTTTCTGTGCCTATAGCAGAGATTAATATTGTTTTCTCCCACCTTTGAAGATGTATGTTGATAATACCAAAAATAAGTTGCCAATAATTATTTTAGGAATATTCATCATGGGAAGATAAACTTACAAAATATCTATTTAACACCCCTCAGACCTCACAGTGTCTACCTGGGAAAAAAAATGTTTGAGCTCAGTGGAGGGGGAAGGGCCCTATATGACCAAGTCTACACCACCAACTTTTCCTGGCATAGTTTTGTCAGTCAGGGATGTGATACAGTGTGATCCTTGATTGACATACCTAGGCCAGCAAAGCATCTAGTGTAGCTGTAGTTATACTGGAAAAACTGCACTTTTGGTGATACAGCTTTTTGGTGGTTTGTTTGAGTTCCTTTTGTTTTGTTTATTTATATTTTATTGAAAATGTTGGTACTTTAACAAAAAAGGGGAGAATAGAAAAAAGAGAAAAGAACAAAAATGTAAAGGATTGGAAAAGGAAAAGAAGAAGAGGGTGGAAAGTGATATTTCAATTGCCATCTACTAGCAATTAAATATATCTAAAAAGCTAGACCCAATTTTTTAAAATTTGTCTAAGGTGCCTCTTCTCCATTATCTGTTCTTTAGTTGAGTGTGCTGAAACAAGTTATATTGGCAAATGTGCAGTTTGGCTGGTTAAAGCTGTGTGTACGTTAGGAGTGCATTGCCAGTATGGTATACCGGTATACTCCTGGTGTAGACCTGGCCCATGACAGGGTATTGAAGGCATCACTGGGAGGAGGAAGACACATTGTCATGGATCCAGGGAAAGCATGAGCGGATCAGAAGCCTTAGTTACAGCATTCTTCATTCCAAGCCCTTCCAATAATAAACCCCATTGAATTCCCTTTCTTTTGAGGATGGTGTGGGCCCCTTAGTGCTGATGTACTTCAGTCTTCAGGCTGTGTTGTTCTAAGGGTTCTACTCTCCTCTGGATTTAGCAGAAGCAACTAAGGTGGTTGGGGACTGCATGGGCCTCTAATTATAACCACTGCAAACCTTCATGCTGTGAGGAAGAGTTTGTGAGACCTCTGTGGGCACTGGTTTTCTAGATGCTTCTTGAAGCTCAACAGCACTAGCGTGGTGCATCCCACCAGTGTGACTATTCACAAGCAGTATTATTGAAGAACCACAGTTACTGGTAAGTAATCTTTTTCCTCAAAATTATTCAGAAAATAATTAACTCAGCCTATTAAATAATGTATTAAACCCAGACCACAGCAATAGTAATCATTTAAATTAAAACTGACAACATTAAAAAAAGAGCTGCTCACAGCAGTAAAAATGAGGAATTTTGAAAACTAAATCAGGAAGAAATAATTAAAAGAACTACTTCAATAAGATAATTTATCTAATCACCTTGTCAGCAACTATGAAAGTGTAGTTAAATTAAATGAAGCCTCCATAAGAGACAGGGGACAATAACTGAAAATGAGATAGAACGTCACTTTGCAGGAATTCAGAGACACCAAAACAGGCAGAGTGTTCTCAGAGGAGTGGTCTCATTTCTTGCAGCTCTCTGCCAATGTTCTCAGGAACATGGGTATAAATTAGAGCACATTGCAGAAGAGGCAGCTATATAGCAAGGATGCAAACTTCATATTTTTGGAATGATTGTGACAAATGTGGGGATGCTCAGTGGTGTCGGTTGATCTGTGCCCAAAATATGATTTATGCATTGGATTTCTGAGATGTGTTGGACTGTCAGGGGGAGAAGACAGTTATAGAACACTGCCCTGAGTACCAAGGCCAGCAACTGGAAATAATTAAGGCTGAAAGGGGCCAATTGCCAAACAATGGAGCAATCATCACCGGGGCATGCTCCTAGATGGCTTAAACCCAGTCAGGCCTGTTTGGTAATAAGTGGCTGGACACACAGGGTGTTGTACCCAGATCTGAGTCTATTGGTGAGAAAGATATCACCCCAAGACAGGTGAAGGCATGATTCCAAAGACCTGAAGGGGCACACGCAGAGATCAGAAAAGGCATGGCTAAACCCGAATAACTGTAACAGTTATCAAAAAGATATGCTGATGTTTATTGACAGAAAAAAGGAGTCTTGCTCTGTCTCTGTACATCCAACCCCTCCACCTGTCCATTAAGCCCATTCCATCCTGAATACTAAGTTACTTTTCTCCTGTCCTCATTCACTCTCCATGTCCCCCTTTCTTCTCTTATTTTCTGCAGTGTACAGTCTTGTAGACTAAATCCCCTGGAAAACAAGCCAGGACCCCACCTGTATCTCCAACTACTGTCCCAATCTCCCACCTTCCTCCCTTCACCTCTAAGTTTCTTGCACAGGCTATTTACAGCAGCTGCCCAAACTTCTTCTCTGATAACTCCCTCCATTCAAGATTTCAGATCTCCACTCCACTGAAACGTCTCTCACCAAGGTCACCAATTACCTCTTCCTGGTCTCTACTCCAACCTCCTCCCTTGTTCTTTCTTCAGCCTTCAACGTTGCTAATCACCCCCATCCTTTTTTTACACTCTGTCTTTCTCCTGTCTTTCTGACCTCTCTGGTGACTTCTTCTCTCACCTTCTGACTACTGGATTCTCGCTTGGACCCGTGTAAGTCCCTCCTCTACTCCCTCAACACTGTCAGTGTGCATGGCTACAACTATCATTTGTACACTGATGACTCACAAGTCTAACTTTTTACACCCAACCACTCTCCACAACCATCGAGTCCTGTGTATCTATCTTGGACTTATTCTGGTTAGCCTACTACCAATTCAGGTTCTGAACAAACAAATTCGAATTTCTCATTTTCCTTCTCAATCCTCTTTGCTTCTTTCTTTTTCTGTAGGAGTGGACTACACAATCAATCATTCTCCTTGCTCACAATGTTAAGGAGGTGCCAAAGAGGATCCTATCTTCCTCTTCACGTCCACGCTGTTACCAAATCTTGCCACTTCCTTCTCCACAACGAAACAAAAATTCAATATTTGTTTCATATCCTGACAACTAACGCACTTGTCAGTGCCCTGATAATCTCCCACTTTGATTACTGCAACATCTTCCTCTCAAAATCTGACTGTCAAAATTATCTTCCTTGGTTGTCAAACAGATCACATCAGGCCCCTCTTCAGATACTTCCATTTGTTTCCCCCTTGTCTGTCATGTCAAG
Source organism: Emydura macquarii macquarii (assembly GCF_026122565.2). Classification (NCBI taxonomy): domain Eukaryota; kingdom Metazoa; phylum Chordata; order Testudines; family Chelidae; genus Emydura; species Emydura macquarii. The sequence continues at coordinate 39,617,863 of NW_027132610.1, read as the reverse complement.
TTTAAACTTTAGTCATCACCTTCAAGGTTCCGCACAGCTCACCCTGAGCCTATAGATCAGCTCTTATTTCTTAGGTCCTTCCTTTGGCCTCTTCGCTTTGTTAATTATACCAGTTCTGTTTGAGATGGGATTATGTTAACATGAACCAAGGAACTTTTAGATCACGCCTGCATAGTCCACACAGAGCAGTCACAGTGCAACACTTTACCATGTGCTGCAACTCTCATCCCCATAGTAGTACTGTAGAGCCATGTAGACAAGCTATAAGAGTAAGAAGCATTACAGGGATACTATAATTATCACAGAGCCAAGCATTATAAACCTGGAAATTCAGAGTTCTGGATACACTGAAAAGAAAACCAAACATCCGTTAAGGTATGGAAATGGATACTTAAGGCATCCAAACAACCTTAACTTTGCTCAGGAGTGACCCCATGAGGAGAAAAATATGAAAAACCCTATTGTATATTTAAAAGTCAGTTTAATCAGGGATGACAAACAATAAAAATGCCTTAATCATAATCACAAGGTCATTGCATGGGGTCATTACAGAGCAGAGTGAAGATTGTTAATTCCCATACCTGGCTAGTTTAGAAATTAAACCCTCTCATTTTACCAAGTGCACTAGATATCATCTCATGCCCATCGCCAATAGTTGGGCTCTGCAATCATATAGCTCATCCCATCATCATCTGGGAGCGGGGCATGCACAAGGGGGGCAAGCAGGGACATGGCCCCCCCAGTAATCATCAGGGACACAGAAATCCTCTGACCCAGGGTCAGTGGGGGGAGAGCAAGCTCCTGCCGGGGCTGAGACGGGAAGAACAAACTTCTCCCAAGTAGGGAGGCAGGGGGAGAAGAGCAAGCTCCTTACAGGGAGATAAGGGGAAAGAGTGAGGTCCTCCCAGGACCTGGGGTGGGACAGGGAAAGAGCAAATCCCTCCAAAAGGGGGCACATTTAAACTCCTGCGCACCCCTCTCTCTGAGGAAGACTTTGTTTCTACCAAGCGGTGTACAAAGGGGGCAACCAAAATGCTCCTTTGATTTTGTAAAAATCCAGTGATTACATAAGCATTCTAAACCTGATTCTTCCATAGAATTACTTAGAATTGACACCACTGCAAGTGGAAAAAAAGAATGATGTCCATCTGTCTACACCTAGCAAGATCATCTGAAGCTAGTAGCACAAATTAATCCTTCGGTGAGAGAATTGGAACAACATAATGTACCTGGCAGATTGTACAGTTGATGAAAAGTTTAAAAGATTGTTTTAAAAAGAATTTGTTCTCAGTAAGATACTACCAGTATTAGTGGAATTCCCACACCAAATATAGGGAATACCTGATCAAACCAGTCAGGATAGGGAGACTCAGAAAACTAATTGGCTCCCTGTACTCATTATATGCACTACTGCATAAATCTGAGAGAAAAGGGAAAAGAGAACATCTCAGCTCTGCACAACATCCTATTAGCACAAAGGCCAGCACTGTGATGTCAGTGATGAGATCAGCACTATACCTGAGTGGAAGATAAGCCTAGCATCTTTCCAGCAGGGACTCCTGAGTGTTCACATCAGGAACAGAGCCACTTGGTGTAGTCTCCTGGCCATAGAGACGCATAGGGGAATGTGAGGGAGAGAGAAAAAAGAAACAAACAGAAAGAGGTTCCAGAGGAAACAGGCTGAGAAAAGAAGAGGAACCTAGACAAGTCCCTGAGAACAGGCAGAGTAAGTGCCCATTCTTCTTGTGCTGTGCAATTAACACAGTGAAGGACAAAAGTGCATGGAGGTACGTGATCAGGGGAACGGATTGGGGAAATTCTAAATCAGCAAGACAATGAAACTTTGTATAAATGCCAGTAATGTGGTGATGAGATTGATATTGTGACAGGGCATGGACACTGAGTTGGCTGCTAGAATAGGATTGCAGAACTCCCAGATCTTAACACCATTGACCTCCAGCATAACAGAGCAAACAAGCTCATTCAGAACTGAATATTTTAAAAGCTAAAGCAAGGCCAAAATAAACTATCCACTGGGGAAGAGATCAGAAATCAAAACAAGACAGATCACCCCTTACCCAAAAATTCTCACTAGCTGATCCTTCACAACCATGAGATATGGAAAACAAATCAGAGCCCTACAAAATATAAAACTAGTGATTACAAGCTGGAAGAAAGGGAATTGTAGGTAGGAGGCAGCGTCTCCCACCTAGCAGTTATAGCTCACGGCGGCAATAACACCCAACAGTTTGCCTATGGCAGCAACTTTACCTAGTGGGTGCTGCTTTCTAAGGCAGCTCTGCCTAAGGAGTCAAGTTCCTGGCAGCAATCCTGCCTAGTGGGTTCAGTTCACAGAGAGCAGTTCTGCCTCATGGGACACAAAATAGAGTGGAAAACCAAAGATGAATGATTGTGCAGCACTGAAATGCCCTCCTTTATCCCATTAGTTTCACAGAGATGTCATTATGTCAGCAAAAATGCCAGCATTGTAAAGTTAGCACAGAGGTCAGCACAGTACCTGATAGGGAGATGAGGGTTGGCCTGCCTTAACAGACTAGTACAAGCCCTGCTAGCCCAAGTCAGTTGACCCAGGCTAGGAGGCACACCCACTTGCTCCAAAATGGAGTGTAGTCATACCCTGACACACTCAGGGAAAAGTCTGGCAGAGAGAGAAGAAACTTAACAGGCATCATAAGAAGCAAAGACAGAACCCAGAAAAGACTCATGACACAGGGTAAAGGAATAAGCTCCGGGAAATCCCTAAAGCCAGGGAGACTATGAAGATTGGTCCCATGGCTGAGAGCTGGAAACATGGTCCTGTGAGCTCCAGGGTGTTAGGAAATTAAGGTCTGGGATTTTTAATTGTGCTGAAAGGCCAAAAATGATATAAGGTATTAAAGAAGTGCTTTATCTGCTATGATTTAGAGGGAACATTAAAAGCTTTTCCAACACAAGAATGATACAACACTGACGTCCACTTCTACTCAATAAAACTTTACCAACCAACCAAAAATACAAAGGAAGGAATAAAATGAAAAACTCAAGAACAAAAACCCTTCCCCCAAGCACAGTGTTGACCCAGAAAAGGGAGAAGTGCCAGAGACTCCATGAAGTCTTTTAGGATCCTGGCTGTTACTACTGATTTTACATAGAAGACATTCAGATTCTGTGGGGAAGGGAGTTTGGTGCAGAGGGTGCAGGTGTCCCATTAAGTTTGGCTTAAATAGTATAGACGCAGGATATGTTGAGGACTTGACTGAGTCTGAAAATGTTCTATTGAACCTCTGCATTGCACTGGAGAATCCCCCTTTCTCCTTTTAAATGGGAATTAAATGAGGTCACCTTCCAAAACATGGAGAGTTTTCTTTTCTCCCAACCAAGCTATCAGATAATTCTGGGGGAGTGAAAGGCTTAGGTCCTAGCAAAGTCTAAGACCACAGGAGACATTTGGCAGAACATTTCCATAGAAATTCCAATAGCAAGAGTTAAATTAGCACATGCTTAAAACAATATTTCTTATTGAATTCATTCACACTCAATGTTCTCTTAATGCACAAAATCCTGCAAATAAGACTAGTGGGTAAAGGATGAGCTCTGGGGGTAAAATATCCTCACTCCACATAAGATAACAGTTCACCATCTGGCAAACATTCAGTCTGTACCAAGAGGTTGACAGTAAGAGGGGGAAAAGAGTATACCCCTGTAAACAGCCATGTCTGGTCATTCAGAGCATTTGACAGGGGAGAGGCCATGCTGTAAAATGTTATGTTCATGGCATACAAACAAAAATTAGATTAAGTAACATCATAACGTACTCTTGCTGGAAGATTGCAACAACACTATTTATTTCTTCAAATTCAGAACAATAACACACAAGACCCCAAAAATAGAGGGTTTTTTACTTTTAAAACACTTTAAAAAATTAGTTCAGAAACACAAAGCAAGAAAATAAATTACAAATTCAAAATTACAAGTTTCCAATCCTCAACAGTACAAAGTGCATTTCCAATAGCTCATCGTTGAATAAATAGATTCAAATTGCTTATAAAAAAAGAGTACAATATCTAAACTCCAAATGAAGGCATAAAACCATTAAAAATCTAACCCACCCTCCCGCCAAAAAACCCAAAATCCTACCAAAGAAGAACTCCAGTATTAAACACAGTCTAATTTTTTAAATGGCCATCTTTGCTTGACCCAAAATAAAGTTTGCAAGACATCCCACAGAACTATTTGTGAACCTATACTTAACAGTAAAATTATAGTAGGAGAAAAGCCAAAAAAATACCCTTAAGTAAAAGAAATAATGGCTGTACCCTGGAACAAGAAAGAACCATATGAAAAACAAACAAACAGTCTCCTTTATGTTACAAAAAAAGACAACACGAACACCTCTGGAGTCACATGATGCACAAACACATTCATAAAGAATTCTCCACTGGAGATCACCCATCCTCTTCACAATTGGAGGCTTGTATACAGTTCACCAGGCTGGGCGGATGGAATCCACCACCAGAAACAGTCTTCTCCATGCCATACTCGGATAATCAATAAGCATTCGAAAATGACAAATCTTTACCCCAAGCATATACAATGACTTATGGCTTAAGCTATTCAAAGTAAATTCAGAAGACCCATTGAAGACAAGTCTGGCAGCTTGCATGCCAACATCTCAATCCACAGCAAGAGCTACAGGCAAGAAAATAGAAACGCTAAGATAGTCAGGAATGGCTCGCTCAAGGAGGCAACTGTCCAGACCGGCAATACTGCCCCTAGAAAGGGCTGATTCCACCTCTGATAAAAAGAGAGAAACAGTGAACGGAATGAAAATCAAGTTTGTCAGCCAAGATATCCAACTGAGACCCATGTGAAAGTTGCAAAATCAATTCAATTAGTTAGTTTTGTTACACCTTTTGCAATAAGGGAAGAGACAAGAGAAGACTAGGAATCCTTACAGCAGGGTAATAAACCAGGGATTCAGAGAGCAGCCCTGGGAACTCCAACCACCTATCCTGCAGCCTCAGCTTAAACAAATCTCCAAGCATTAAAAAGGCTTTGATAAAAAATGGGTAACACCTCAAAACTGAGGCACCCAGGGTCCAACAAAAGTTCCCAATTAAAACCCAAACCCCTTACCTGCCAAAGAAAAGCAAAGGTCAGTTGCTTCCAAGGAACAGGTTCATCCACAAACAGCTGCTGTAGAGATTGTAACCGAAAAGTAGCAACTCTGCTCAAAAGATCAATGAGACCTTGTCCCTCTTCCACCCTGCCTCAGCCAATGATGAGCATCCCAAAAGATGTCCAAAGGAACCTTCTGAACTTTTTCTAAAGAGAGTGGAGAGGATCCGAATCAAAACGCTTATGCCACAACATAGAGGCAATTAAATTATTAATGACTAACACCCACCCTCAGAAGAAGAGTGGAGGCAATCCTTCCCTCCAACTTTTCCATAACTCCCTCCCGATTTTAACCAAAATATCACCCACTCCTAGCATAATTCCCAATGCATTGAAGCCAGTTTAGCTCCACAACATCCCCCTGACAAAGTCGGGGGCCAGGCGACCACCCAAGCCCCCAGCAAGAGTGTGTGTCACTCTTTCTCCATTTTATGTGAGCTGAGGAAGCCTGCTCAAGAGTGCTGACATTCAGTCAAAATCTGGACATCACAATCATAAGTAATAAACAAAGTTGCATCATCAGCACATGCAGAGACTTGCACCAGAGTACAAGGTGGAACAGGAAGAGAAAAGCCAGAAAGGTGCTTTTACAACATGCATAACAGAGACTCAATAGAAAGAGCATACAATAACCGAGACAGGAAACAACACTATACACACCACCATTCACCCTAAATACATTATATATCATTATACAGTAACTGAATGCAGAAGACAAACCTGGGCACAAAACCAAAAGTACAGAAGGGTGCAAAACAAATATCTATGAGCTACACAATCAAAAGCCTTCTCTTGATCAAGGGAAATCAACCTAATGTGAAAATCAAACATTTTTTTAAAGGTCAAAATTATATTCTATTGTAGGAGAAGGTTTAAAAAAAAAATTGACCTGTTGGAGATGCAATAGGTCTGAACAGGGTCCATGACTGAACCAATTTGCCAAGGTCTTTGAAAAAAGTTTATAGTCTGAGCAAAGCTGGGACCCAGGTCTCCAATTCTTCACCTCCCCAAAATCCCTCTTCTTAGACAACAGGGTAAGAACTGCTTGACGACAGAATGGCAATGCCTACTCTAATGCTCTCCTGAAAAATTTGGAGCAGGTCAGGTCTAAAAAGGGTCCAAATGACCTTATAAAACTCAGTAGCCAAACAATTAATACAGGTGCCTTCCCTGAAGCAAAGCCATTTAGGGCAGAAGTCAATTCTGAGAGTGTCAGGTCCTGTTCAAGTCTGTCCACATATAATATTGAGATCCTAGGAAGATCCTCAAGGAGCCACTGAACCGCATAAGGACACAGGCTCTGCTGTCTACAGGTCTGAGGGGGAAAAAAATACACGGGAAATTTCCTAATCCCCGTGGGATCTGAAAGCACTTGACCTGAAAATGTCTTGAAGAGATTAATCATGTATCAATTTATAAGATGTATTGCTGACAAAAACATTTAATATTATCTTTACCCACCTCCCTTCATTTTCTCAAGGAGGGAAAAAACATCCTCTGGGGCAACCCAGGCTCTCCAAAAATAATTGAAAGAGTCCTGAAAGTGAGCATCTTGTAAAAGGTGAGTGTTAAAATGCTAGTATGGACAAAGGTCTTGAATAGAAGGAAGAGACGATGCAAAGAAGACGCAACCATGATCTGAAATCTCAGTCAGGACAATACAACTAAAAAGCAAATGAGACAAATGATGAGTAGATACATAAAAACAGGCCATAGAGAAAGAGCTGGCATTAGCACTTAGCTAGGTGTACTACTGCGCATAAGGGTGAAAATGTTGCCACACATCAGTCAGGTCAGAAGCCTATAAGCAGGGCAGGCAGTGGATGCAGTTCCAAATGATTCCTATCCAGTCTCTTACAAACAGTACCATTAAAGTCACCCCACATAATTCAAATATCTCTTGTCAAACAATCTGTCAAAAGAGCACCCAAACTCAAAAATACACACCCTCTTTCTCTGCACTAACATAGACATTAATAAAAAAAAAAAAAAAAAAGAGGATATTGCTCAAAAGTAGCTCTAACTGTCAATAAATGGCTTGGAACAACTTCCTGCCCAGCAACCAAATTAGGCTTCACCTGTCCACAAAAAGAATGACAACCCCTGCGCTTGCAGTGGAACCATAACTCAGAAGAACCTTGTGAAATGCTGTACCCAATGTACACCCTTATAGAGTGATTTGTGTAGCGTTCATGTTCACTCTTGTAGTGTAACTGTGTATTGTCTAATGGAAAGTATGCCATGTAAGGTGTTTTTGGAATGCTCATGACATACTGCACATTAATGTTATGGTAGAATGTTTCCTGCAATGTCATACATACGTGCAGTTATGAAACTCAGCAATGTCATATCCCCAAACATGTGGACAAGCACAAAGCTGTGGTTCCATGCCCAGCAGAGGCATGTATAAAGGAACAATGGACTGGCCCACGCACCTTTGAGCACTTTGGCTTAAGAGGGAAAAATCCATTGCCAGACATGGACGATCACCTTACCCTGGGGGAGGGGGAAGAGAAGGAGGGAGGAAACTTGTTGAAAAGAAAGAAGCATCTTTGTCTCAGGGCTCTCCCCTAGAATCTATCTTCCAAGCAACATCAAAGACTGGCAACTACCCACGGGGGGAACCTGGTTGCAAGACGCATCGCAACCAGCCTGCGTGGTAAACTGACATCATAGATTGAAAGAGACTGAAATATTAATCTTAGTTTAGGATACGAGTTATCTTTTAGTAAATTGTGATTAACTCCTTGACTCATTATTAATCTTTTGATTTATGTTAATCTGACTTAGATTCACTTAAAATCTTGCTGTAATCAATCAACTTGTTTGTTTTATCTAAAACAGTGCACATGGATTGAGTGTGTGCAGAGACCTCACTTAGAGTGACAGAGCTGGTGCATATCAATTTATTTGATAAATTGATGGACAAATATAAATGAGCTTGCAGGGTGCAGTGTACAGCACTAAACCCTGCAAGACAGCAGTTCTCGGGGTTGCATCTGGGACTGGGGGTGTTTGCCGGGGGTCTATCCCATGAGTGGCTGGTCAGAAGCGCTCCTTCTCTAGATCAGGGACTGGATTACTCACAGGAGGCTGGGCGTGGGCTGACCCAGGAGTGGGTGGTTCAAACAGCAAAGCAGGATAAATTGGGGTCCAGGAATGAGGAATTGGGGTGACACAGCTACACAGATTGGAGGGGGAGAGGGAATGACACAAACCTCCCCTCTCTAATCAGCAAGTCAATCAGTTTGGTTACTTGCACCTGTGTGTGTTTCTTGCAAAAATGAAATGTCCACCTTTTTCTGGGACAAGTACTCAAAAAGAGCCATGCATTTTTTAATGTCTCTGCACCCATGCACAATCAGAGAGCCACATACAAAATATCCACCAGACCAGTACTCAGAAAATTTTTTTTAAAAGGACATATTGAAACTCACACCCTCCCAAAAAAACCCATCAAACAAAAACACCAACTTCTGCTATATCAATTAACCCCCAACGTTTCAATTGGTCAAAGAGACATGCACTTTGGCCATCAGCTTTTTTCAATCTATACTGCTTCTGTCTGTCAAACTCAGACATGGAGACAGGGCTAATAGCATCCTGAGTAGACAACAAAAATAGATTAAGGTCAGAAAACCAACCTGTCACCTCTACTCTACATTTCCCCTTCCTCTCATCCCAAAACCTGCCCATAGCATCTGGGGTGTATCCCCCTTCAGGGAGTTTAGAACCCAAAGATTTGAGTTTGTCACCTCCCACACTCTCAGACTTAAAGTCACTACTGACCTCTTGGGGTGCGAGCAAATTAAGAGAGATTGGAGGGAGAGGGTTGCTGGGACCAAGAGGGCAAAACTGCTACCTGAGAATTCTCCATGCCCACAACCAAAGCACCATTCTCAGCAGCAACCTCCACAGTGCTTCCCAACTGCACTGACGAAACTAGCCTGCTTTGTAGCACCCTCAGAAACTGGAGCCCCCTCTGCCTTCAATGTCCATTCTTTACTTTGGGCTTTGCCGGCAAGCCAAGATCCTCAGCAAAGGCCATGGAGACCATAGCAACGGGTTCAGCCTCCATTTTGCCTCAGGATCAAGCTGAGAGGCCATTGAATCAGGAGCCCCAGAACCAGTAATGGTATCTCCCCCAGCTTATAAAGGGGACTCTAACCCACCAGAACCAACATCCCCAGAGACTTTTGGATCCTGTTGGGACCCAATATCTGCCACAGCCACCACACCCTGTGCTTTACCCTCAGAAAGTCTCACATTCCTAGGCACAGGGTCACCATTTTAAGGGGAAGCCTGTCTCTTTTTAGGGCACTGATTAACCAAATGTGTCTGACTTCCATAACAAAAACAGGCTATATCCTCAGCAGCAGCAAACACAAACCACTCCCCAGTCCTGTACTTCAGGGAAACTTGAAACTTTGGAAGCATTTAATATAAGTTTAATATAATACACATCTACAAACAAAATGACAAGACATGCTGAACCTCTGGGGCTTTACAGCCCAATGGCATCGTCATAATAGGGTTCGTGATCTGACCATAACTCGAGCAGCTGGCTAGAGACCTGGCATTTCCTAAAAAAGAGGAACATTTGAGACAGCGACTTTAACAGCAGGCACTGAGAGAAGCACTACAGGGACAAAGACACCCTCCCAACAATCCCCTCCATAACCACCTGCTCAACAAAGTTAAGTGTGGCAACAAACACAAACACAAAAACAGCTGCTTTGTGAAAAATGTTCAAAAGATTATTTTCGTTCCAGTGTGGAATGAAAGATATGAGAACCTCAAAAGTTGTAATGAAATGGAATCATCATCTGGACAGCTCTAATTTTTGTAACACAATCAATTCCACATCATCTGAAGCTTCCTGCTTTAGTGTGTTTGTATACAATATTTTGGCTCTTTGTGCCATTGTCTTGGGCCCCGGCAGGTATATGAATATGCTCAGAAGAGCACTGCCAAAGGCTTGGGGACAATTTATTAAACTTCTCACTTACATCAGAGCTAAATTTGACCCTAGTATTTACAACTTATCTGTCCAAAGCCCATATAATCTCAAGGCATAGCCAAGATGCATGAGCCTGTTAAGCTTACTTGCCGGCGACTACAATAATCGTGTTAGGTCTCTGCTATGAGACCTTTTAACTGCTGAGTGTTTTCCTATTTTATAGTGTTTTCTGATGGGCAAGAGCCCATGAATCCTCACCTGGAAATCTCTGTAGCCTATATGGATAGTGAGACTGACTCATCTGGGAAATCTTGGACAGCACAGTGATGTCCAGAGCTAAGAATCTCAGAGCTGACAAATAGCTTAACTTATATAACCTTTCTGCCAGGTTGAGATGGCAGCAGCAAGGGCCAGGTTCAATATCTAACGGTTCCACTTCACAGTACAACACAGAACCAGCGTGAGCTCTCACCTAGTAATCTGGGAAAACTAAACACCACCCCTGGGTGCCTCTAAGAGGCAATACTTCCTTTCTCACTAGCACAGTGTCTGTGTACAGAAAAATAAAACGTTTAATAAAAAGGAAAGAGACCCCAGAATTAACTTGTGAAAACTCCACAACCATGACTCAAATCATGTAACCATAAGCACGCACCCACCCCACAGTACATTGGGTAGCGTCCTTTGTGTCAGTTTCCCACCTTGCGGTGTGAAAGTCCAATGCATTAATGTCTCCTTAACACACCACTTCCCTTTCCCATTCACATTTGATTGTCCTTGTTCAGCAAAGACCCAGAAACCAGAAGTGTGTTCATATGGACTCACCTCCCACCCCTGAAAGGTGGGATAGGGGTGGGGGCATCGAGCAATGTCTCTAATGCTGCTGCACACCTCTGCGATTGGCTTAGTGGTGCTGCTGTTATCTCTGCCACTGTTTTCTCTGCCACCATTGGTTGCTTGTTGCTGCTTTCTCTAGTCCCACTATTATATTTTCTGCCACTTGCTGCTCACTGCCATTTCTGTGGTTCCACTACTTAGCCGAAAATCACCAAAAGCTGGGCTCTCAGTGATTTCACTGGGTAGTAGGAAACCTCACTGCTCGTGCAGCCTCTGCATTGTCTTTCACTGCAACACTGTCCCCACGCCATGTTTTCAACTTAGGCCCCTAGACCCTGCCTCTGAGTGATTCAGCTCTGGTAATCACTGAACAGAAGCAATGGACTCTACGTTGACTTAAATCATCTCGGTCTTTAAAACACTGGAAAGGTAAGGGACAAATAGTGTCCAGGACTCTTTAAGCAGAGACTAAGAGACTACACCACTATGTAGGAACACCTATGTACAGTTCTGCTGCCCTTCAGTCATACAATAAGGATAACATTTTGTTACCCCTGCATTCAAAGTGAATTGTAATCCAAAACCAGTGAAAATTGATTTTGGCAAAGCAGCTCATCTGCTTGCCTAGGCTGAGTAAGTGTGTCTACACAAATAAGGTCTGCTCCTGAAGTCTTTTCCCGCCAATTCATCACTAGATGTCAGGGGAGAGCTCATTCAGACCTTGCTTACACTTATGCACATTCATGTCATACCATAACTCAGTGACCCCCAAACTTTTTACATTGTGCCCACCCTTACCCCTAGGTACCAGTTGGGGCTGGGAGTGGGGGCCGTGGTCAGGGCCAGGAGCTGAGGCGTAGAGCAGGGGTTGCAGTTGGGGCTGAGGCTGGGAATGGGGTGGGGCTGAGGATGCAGCAGCCAGGAACCCTGAAGGCCGCAATGGTCAGCGGCTGAGGCTGGGTGCTGGAGGCTGAGGATGGGTACCAAAGCCCAAGGCCGGGTACCAAAGCCCAAGGCCGAGGCCAGGTGCTGAGATTGAGGCTACGGCTGGGCACCATGGATAGGTGCCACAGCTGGGCCAGATGCTGAGGATGAGGCCGATGCCGTGGCCGGGCGCTGGGGGGCTAAGACTGCGTCTGGGAGTCGGCACCACGGCTGAGCCAGGGGCTGCAGGGATATGGGCCAGGAACTGAGTGACCATGACTGGATGCTGCTGAGAGCAGAGGCCAGGTGATGAGGCCATGGCAGTCGATTGGGAGCCAAGGCCGGATGGGTGCTGGGGTTAGGGCCATGGCTGGGGGTGGCAGGACTGGACCAGAGATCAGGGCAGAGCAGCACATCCTCCCCCTTGGTGGCTGGCCTGGGCCCTACCATGCCCTCTGAACGTTCCCCCCCCCCCACAGTTTGGGGACCTCTGCCATAACTTGATTTGTCTTAACTTTCCTGGGTTCCCCATTGTGGATATAGTCAGAGAGGACATTTAAGCAGCATTTTTCATATCCAACTGTTTTTTAAAAAGGTTTCTTATCATCTGCTACAATTCAAATGTATCTTCTTGGCAGCCCACAGTAGCTGCGGTTACCTGTGATTACTTTCCTTCACTCAAGAGTTTTAATCACAAATATCAAGAACAGGGACTGAGGGAGAAGGTGCTGTCAAAGCATTTGGCACAAGAGATTATGTCTGAGAAGTGGTGGCATTTGCACTATAATGTAGGATGTTCAATTAAACCCATCAGCAATCTAGGACAAATGCATTCTAAACCCTTAACAAAATAGGCATAAAAGTTATAGCATCATCAAGTATGTAGGCTGAAGCCCAGCCAGCCATGTCAGAAAACAGGTGTTGATCCTAATCTTGTGTGTTATAATATGAGCAAATGTGCCACCAGTCATTAATCCAACACTGATCTGGATTAACTTTCAAAAAATAGAAACAGCCCCTGTGGCAAAATAAGGAGAGTTTAATGGAAGGGTTTAAAAATCAAGCAGACTGATGTTAAAAGCAGAAGAGGCATTATTATGAGTAGGCTCTGTGAAGAGGATTCAAAAACAGTTCCACTGGAACTGGGCCTGGACTCGTCAGGGTCCTATATAGGCCTTCCCCCCCTTTCCCCCCCACCCTCATGCTTTTTCCTTCACTTGACCTCAACTGACATTATCTGCATTCCTGAGCTCTTGCTCATTATGTTTACCTGATAAAGCTCAAACTTTCACAGATATGACCTTTCACCGGATTTATTTCAGCGTTTGAGATATTGGTTAGATCTTTCACTACCTCACAGAGGGACTACCTCACAGTCACTTCAAGCCTAGCAATTTGTTCATGAAATTTGGTGGGTGAAATATTAAAGTCTACTATGATTTCTACCACGAACACCAAAAAAAGCAAGAGTGTGGCTCAAAAGTGGAAGCTGCAGCAGGCCTGTGAAAAAGATCAGAAAAGTGCAAGTGGTCTACACAATTTCTTGAAACGTAAGAGTTCAACTATATTCCATGGCTGGTTCTGCTACTCACACTTCTGAGCCTTCCTTAGCTAGTGGAGGCATTGATTTGGATTTGTCCAACTTATTGGGTGCTAGAGTCTGATCTGGGACAGAAAGTTGCCCATTGGTTGCTAGTGAAATTGCTATGGACATGAATGCTGAAAGCAGTTTGATTATTGAAAACATGAGGCAGAATTTTGACTTTGACAAGGCAGATCTGGCTACTTGGCCACAATTGATTAATTCTGTTTGGTGTTTTGCTAGAAAATGGTCCTGGTAATTTAGAACCATAAAACTGTATTCACAAACTTCTTCCACTTTAACATGCGAGTATGCCAACATGAATGTTTGACAGAACATGAGAAGGCAGTTGCACACTGGATGGAATCTGCAGAATGGCTGAAAAAGGGTTGTGCAATAGACAAAAGGTATGCAAACCTGCCATTGGATCCAGAAGGATATGTGGCACAATATTCTGCATCATATCTTGGCTATTTTGATCTTCTTAGATGGGAGGTATTCAGCTTTCAGAGGCTTCTACAAGAAATCGGACAGTCCTTGTAATTTTTTGGGTTTACTTGAATTGCTTGCATGATACGACAGGTGTGTTGTGACATCCTGTGGAAGCTATTCAGACTGATACCACAAAGGTCACATATGTATCAAACTGAATTCAAAATGAATTATTCGTAGGGTCACAAAAAATTAGGTCAGACTATTGTTGACAAAGTTAGGAAAGCTAAATATTTCTATTATGTTTGATTGCACTCAAAACCTCTCCTGAATGGGACATTTGTCTCAGGGCTTAGTATATGTTGAGGTTTCAAAAGACCGTTTAGATATTGCTGGTGGCTGGGCATAAAGCTATGACAAAAGAACTGACATGGCTGCAGCATACAAAGGTGTTTAAAATCAAATTCAGCAGGCAAATAAATACAAATCTTTCATCCCCTGTATTGCTCATTCACTGAATCTTGTTGGAGAAATGCTGCAATGGTTGTTCCTCAAGATGTTCTGGTTTTTCAGAATTGTTCAGAGATTGTATACCCTGATTTCCACTTCTACTGGTCAGTGGGATGTGCTGAAAAAGCATATTAGTATTACATTAAAATGCCAAAGCGTGCCAAATTTGTCAGCAAGGGTAAAGGCAATCTGTCCACTACAAAATCAGATTGAGGGTGCTTTGATGTGTGAAGACCTGATCTCATCTAAAACAATCTTACACCAGAACTTAAGTGGGAAGCTGATCGTTTGCAACTGAACATCAGATTTTTTTTTTTTATTTTGTTTTGGTTGAGATATGATATAGTATCTTATAAAAAATTAACATTGTAAACAAAAAATTGCAGAGTCCCAAATCTTGACATTCAAAATGGCTTGTGGTTTACTTGGTAGCCTTCGAGATGCTATATAGTAATTATGAACTTCTGGGTTAACTGCATGTAAAGAAGCTTCAAAGACTAAATGTTAGGAATATCCACGCAGTTCAAAGACAAAGGATCACAAAGGAGGAAAGTAACGCCGGGTGAACTTGCAAAGGACGAAGGTAATCGGATCCAAAAAAGTTTTTGAATGTAAGGTTTTCAATCCTGTTTTAGACACAGTGTTCACACAACTGAACAATTGGATGCATAAGTATAGTAGAGCTGGAGAAAAGTTTGCTTTCTTTGGATGGGTGAGTAACTTAGAAGTCGCAGAAGCAAAGACTTAAAGAAGCACAAACTTGAAACTGCTTGAAACTTAACAAGCAGCTACCCTAAGGATTTAAACTCAGAGATTTGAGAGTCAGATTGAGTTTTATATCAGTTTTTGCAAGTGAATTGTTAAGGATGACTTGGAAACAAAGGTGCCTATTGATCTCCTTCACTACATTCACAAAAGGTCTTTAGATATGAGTTTCCCATCACAGAAACAGCATTGCATATTTTTTGCTGTCTTCCTGTGAACATGATTGCTAATAAAAGGAATTTTAGCATGCAAAAATTAATCAGGACCAATCTAACAATGCCCATTGGGCAAGAAAGTTAAGTGATCTGTCAGTTATTTCAGCAGAGAACTCAGAAGTAAGGTTGAAAGACTCGGATTAGCTAGTTAATGAGATTGCTTTAGGAAAAAGCTAGGAAAATCCCTTTGAAAGAGTACTAAGTGGTGACTCCAGGACTGTTGTTTTTCTCAGGGGGCAGATTTTTGGCAATGGGAGGGGGGGAAGCTTGAGTCAGTCTCTGAACTGGGCCCAGATCTGATCATGACATCTTAGAGATCTGATTTCAGTGACACCACTATAAATCCAGCATAACTCCACTGATAGCAATGGAATTATTCCATATCATTGGTCCAATTTTAAAAGGGACAGTAAGAATCCCACCCCCACAAAATTGTCTGTCAGCAGGGACAGCTCTGTCTTTGCTCTCTCCCAGCCCATAACTTCAATCATTCTATGGGTGGGAGAGAAATTAAGTAGTAGATTGAGAAGCAGGGACAACTTGTCTGATGTCGCTTTGCACAGCAGTGCTCTACATATTTCCTCTTCCTGTAAACTTCCAGGGCTCCCAAGCATCTGCTGAGATCCCAGAAGCAGCTTTAATAATTATGAAGGCAGTCAGACAGGCAGCATAAAGTGTTGCTCATTTCCTACCTCTAGGGGACATTATGTCCACTGTCTGACCAGAGACCTGAGTTCTGTAGGTCACTGGCCTGGATTGTTTTCTGACTTAGGCCCCTCTTCATCTTCCATTGCTGTCTGGAAGCCTGACTGTAGAATAAAAAAAGAGGAGCCTAATAAGTCAGGGAATGTGCTGAGATCTTTGGAAAAGGAGATTCAAATCCTGACTTCCTATAGGATAGAGGAGCTGGTGAATATAGAGGGAAACAGAAAGAAGGCAGAGTAGAAGGAGGTGAAGACAGGGAAGCAAAGGAGGACCTAGAATTCTCCCTTCTAATCAAGTTGTCAATAGGCCTCATCTACCCTACTGAATTGACTGTGTTAGCACTTTCCCTCCCCATTATGTTTCTTACCCTTGGATGTGTGTGTACACACACACACACACACACACACACACACACACACACACACCCCCATCTGTGATTTCCATTTCATGCATCTGACGAAGTGGGCTGCAGCCCACGAAAGCTTATGTCCACAGAAATGTATTAGTCTTTAAGGTGCTACCAGACTCTCGTTTTTGCTGTATACGGACTAACATGGCTACCCCTTTGAAACTTTTAACCATTCTTGAAAATTGTGTGGAAGTTCATTGGATTTGTTTCAGTCAAAATTGATTTTTTTGGGGCCAAGCACAGCAATGTGCTAAATTCAACTTGATGACTTTTGTTTGTGTGTAACTTTTAAAACACCACATCTGATCAATTCCAAGGTGCTCTAGTTATCAATGGGCAGAACCTTATTGATTTTGGTGAAAACTAGAAAAATCAGGAGGGGAAAAGGAGGCAGTCCTTGGCATCTGATGAGCATCCTCAGCCATCTTTGTAATTGACTCTCAAAAAATGAGTTGATGACACAACTACGCTTCTGTTTTCAGAACTGCAGTGTTCCGCTACCAGAGCCTTTCCCTGTTGGAGTCTTTCACTGTGGTGGGGAAAGGCTCTGGCACAGGATATTACAGTACTAAAAATAGCAGTGTAGATGTGGGAGAGACATTTATACCCATGCTAGTTGGATGTGCACTATCTATATGCCATTGAAAGCATAGACCTATTTTAGAAAACAAAAAACTACTTCTGTGTGTCGGGTTAGGCCCCAAGGGTCAGATCTGTAAGTGCCATAACATGGAGGAAGAATGAAGATTTGCATTATATAAGTCAAATGCAATGGTGGGAGATTGTTTTTTTCATGTTATGGGGAAAAGAGGTAAATCGCATTAAAATCTAATATTTCGTATAGCTATGCATAGCATTCTCACAGTGCAACTCCACATTTCCATTTCAAAGAGCCATGCTTTGCCACTGTATTTATAATCCAGTGCACTGCATCATCTTTGGGTACTAGCCACATTTTAAAATAGAACATGTACTCCATTACAAACCTGTGGGGCATGGTGCTAGAGCAATACCTCTGTACAAAAAGAGGAAAAATGATGAAAGCCCTGGAGTGCATGCAAATTAGTAAGTCTGCTGAACTTAGACTCCTTTTAACATTTCATGCTGATCTGGATCTAAAGCAGGGAGAACTGAATACCTTCAGTACTCTAGAAAACTCTTGACTCTGAAGTTCAGCACAGTGCATCACAGATAACTAGAGTAATCACAATCCCACTGTATAAAAAGTCCGTTCTTCCAGGCATAAGATATTTGCCACTAATTACCAGTTATAGTAAGAAGCACAGAGACTGTTTTTATCCCTGACAGATTCTTCTGACAGATGTTCTTTTTCTCTTTATTAGTAACTGCCACCCCGTTGCCCAGTTTTCAAGTTGCTGAGATTTCCCCCAAGACAAAAATTTTGACAAAATGTCTAAGGGCCTATTCCATCACTCAGTGAAACCAAGGGAAAGATTCCCATTGATATGGGTATTGGACAGGACCCCCATTGCTTCAGTAAGCAAGCAGAGGTTTAATGTCATCTGTCATCCGTTCTGCAGCAAGACTTTTTATCCCCAACTTTTTATCTGAGGCAGTCACGTCATTTAAAGTAAATGACAGGTGTGTGTGACATGGACAGCTGAAGGTTGCCTCAAAAGAGGAAATTCAGGATGGTGCTGCATAACAGGGAAATGTGACACTAAGCACCCCTGTATTCACACTCTACTCACTATCGTTATAATCTGTATCTAAACAGTGTCCTGAAGTACATCATTGGAAAACTCACACAATGATACTAATAACAAGTGAGTAACATAGGTGCAAGGAACTGGGGCAAAGTTATGGATATAAACTGAAATTATAATTCTTAAAATGTATTTCCAGTCAAACAGGAGTTATCCTACCTAAACAAAAGGAATGGAATTTCTCCACCAGGCAGTTATTTCCAAAATATTTTGAAAGACAATGATAATTCATTTACATATCAGATAAAAAAAGCTATCAAGATAACAAAGTGGGGGGAAGAGACAACATGGTTGTATCCCAGTGGGGAGGAGAAATGTAATCTGAGATATAAAGAAGGGTGGGTGGGGAAGGGCCAAACCTCAAATAAGCAATTGACTCAACTGGTTGAATACAATATTAGCGTATCATGTAAGCTCTTTAGTGATTAATATCATTGTGAAATGTCCGTATTAAAACGCTATAGGAGGAATTATGAATCCTCATTGATATTATGTTTTAAATTGTGTGGCCAAACAAAGGAAGGAACAGTTCTAGACCAGACTGGGGAAAAGGGGCAGTTATTTACCTGTCTCCTATGTAAATGAAGCATGGCAGAATCAAAACAATGGAAGCCTTATTTACATATAGGGAGAGAAAAAACAGCATGACATCAATTTCCTGGTGGACACAGCAAGCTGAGTACACAGGAGGGCTTCCTATCTCCTGAAGCAAGGTCATTGGACTTTGGGAGATATAAGCAAGGACAGAAAGCCACTTTAGGCATTCATCACTAGACAGGGAACAGAGCTCTTGTGAGCTGAGAAAGATAAGTCCTTCAACCAAGGGGGAAAAGGGTTGAAGTCTCTGGAACTGAAAATAGGGGAGAAACCTGCTCAGGCAGAGTATTCACTTAAGATGACAAGAAAAGCTAGCATCTTGTACCTTTATGAAGGGTCCTGACTGAGGCAAAGTTAGACATGAGTGGGAAGAAGAATGGCTGGTGAAAGAAACCATCTTGAACACCACCTGTATCTTGCTAGATTAAGTTTTAGACTTTGAGATGCGTGTTTTCATTTTCTTATAACCTTTTCAATCTTTATTTCTTTTACTTAGCAATACTAAACCCAAGTCTTCTTATTAATAATTTTTTATTTTTACTATAAACCAACTCCATGAACTGTTTAAATGAAAGGGTACAATTACCCCAGTCAAGTTAATCAGCTGCGATTTGGTTTTGCCTCTTTACAGGAGCAACAAATCTTATTTCTCTGAGCTGTCCAGGACAGGGCTGGCCATTTCAAAACAACGCATTTTGGGAAAAGACAGATGGGGAGAATGTGGAGTCATTTTACAGTTGTTAACTCAGGCTGGTGGAGACCTGTGGGAGCCTGTGATATTGCAGCCAGGCTCCAGAGCATTGGATCAGGGCTGCCCAATACGTAGACAGAGTGCCTGCTTGTCGCTGGCTGTGGGCGTCCCGGGCACAGAGCCACAGTCACAAGGACAATGAGGCAGTCGGGTTTGCAGGGTAAGAAGTGACAAATCTTCACTGGTCTGGATTGCACCCCAGAATATGACAGGAATGGTTTGTTTGTTTTTTAAACTGTCCCTTTGGCCTATGTTTCTAATGGAAACCATTTTAAAAATACTCCCAGTTGCTCACAAAGGAACTACAGACCAAGAATTATTTGCAGAACTATTTAGTAAATAATTACGAGAAACAAAATCAGTATGAGAAAAATCAATCTGTGCCCAGACAAATCATAAGTAGACACATTTTGCTGAATACATTTGGTATCAATTATTCAGCCAGCTGCACTAGAAAGTTAGTTTTGGTAGACTATTGGCATTGGAAGGACAATAGAACATACCCCTTGCTTTTTCGTGAGGCCTGTGTGTCTGTCAGCAACTAAGCTGGCAGATGCTAAGAGACCACCTAGACTCTTTCCTGTATTTTAAAATATGAGATTTTAAACTTCACACCAGACCTAGATGCTTCTATATTCCTTCCTGTATAAAGATAGATGATACAGTGCAAAACAGCTCTGCTGGTTGCTCTGTTATGCAGCTCTCTGTGTAATAGAAAGTTCTCCCTTTCTATTTGCACTTATTCTCCATTTTGTCTCTACTCACTTGACCTTCATTTTGTAATTAACACCAACCAATAAAAATTAACACCCAGTGTTAGGTCATTAGGGTCCATAAAATGTCCAAGATACAGAACGTTACAGGCTACATTTTGAGAGGGCTTTTTATAAATATGTGCAAATACCAGCTCACACATTGGTGATACATGCATACGTTGTACATGCCTAAACTGGTGCAATTTTTGCTCTCTGTACTGATAATTCTTACCTAATAAAATTGTTGATTCGATGGCTGGAGGGAGGAAATAAGCATCCATATCAGAGAAATAAGTTTAAGCAAAGAGGTTTTAATTAGGCCCTCTGGGAGCTCATTGCTTGCTTGCCAGACAGGTTTCCTTCATTTCCTAGTGCTTTAATTATAAAGCATTCAGGGTGTTGATTGTTTCCCCCAAAGCCTAATTTAGCCTATATTTAGTATAACATTTATTTAAACATAAAATTTGCACCAGAAGTGCTGTATTACCGATGCATGGATTAAAAACCTGCTACCAGAGGGTTTATAAACTGAAAATACATAAATACATACAAGTGAAAAATATTTATTGCTTAACTTTTTTTTTTTTTTTAAATGTCTGGAGGGGCTAGTCACCCTACTTACTACACAGGCACAGGCAGAAGAATTAAGGCAAACATTTGAGAAGTAACTCTGTATGTTCTGATTTCTTTGAAATTTTACTAAAGAATAAAATAAAATAGCATCCATGTAGTCTTTTGCATTATCAATATGTTTTACAAACATTATCTAAATTAATTCTAACATGCCTGGATTGGTAGCATCAGCTTCAATTTTGGCAACAAAGATCTGTCTAAGCCGATCTGCCAAACTTCTAAAACAACCATTCTCATAGTATTTAATTGCCCCTCTGGGAATGACTTCCACAACAGCTCAAAAAGTTAATATTCTCCCTAAATTTACATCAGAGTGAACAAAGTGCATCTAAGTTGTATTAATATAATTCACATACAGTTCACTATACTCCACTTAATCAGATGCACTAATCAGGGAATCTGTTTAAATGGGCAGCATCCCAGAGAACCAATTTAGCCTAAAGAAAGTGAATGGTATTGACTGCTGCATAATCAGGATAGTACTGACAAACATTTCTTCTTAATGGGTATCATTCAGCTGGTGACAATGGCTTAGGTCATGTTTAGCCAGATGGTAAATAAGCATGAAATTCTAAATTTCTGTTTAATATAGAAGTAGTCAAATAAAGAGTAAAATAAGAAATGAAAGTAAAACAAGTGAATATCATTTTTATTCTTTCATGTTTATTAAATAGAATTGTTTGCTTTGAGTCATTGACCACTTTTAAAATTACTTCAAAGACTATGAGAGGTTATTGATGGATGCCAGCTATATCTGTCAGCATTCCAACAGTATACAGTTCACTGACTCAAATTTGAGATGAATGAGTGTTTTACTTGCAAATTACCTCAGTGAAGTGGATACTAAATAACTGGATCAACAAAATAATATGCATTTGTGCTGCTTTCTTACCAATGGTTTAAAACATTTGGAAAAAACGGAAGCTAAAGAAGTGTTTGATTAAAAAATGTACATGTGCAGCTATATGGTGCCCAGAAAAGGAGTATTCACAAAACAATCACAGTCTTCAAGGTTAGCATGCAAAGGGCTGGAGGAGGGAGTGAGGGTTACAGAATCAGTGCCTTTGGAAATAGAGGATTTTGAAGCTCTACGGGCAACTGTGAGGGTAAGTTGTTTGTTTGTATTCTTGACTTAAACCTTGCTCTGCATTGCATTGATTTTTACTGGGAGTTTTGTCAGTTTTGTAGTAGGAGGAGAATTGAACCTATAGAAAAGCATTTTCAGATATTAAAAGAATTTGTATAGTATAATATTTTAATGCATATTACAAATGACATATACACATCAGATACTAGATGTGAGATTCATGTGGAAAATTGCAGTGCCATAGGAAAATTGATATCATGCACCACTTTTGCTTCCTCACCTGCCTTCTGCCCTCTAAATCATCCAAGGGATTTACTCTAATATTCCAGGTACCTGAGCAGCTTTAAACTGTTACCTCTTTTTAAAAACTCCAAAACTGCTAAAGAAACATTTTTCTCCTTCTCCCCCATACTTCCCTAAAAAAAAAAAAAATTACACCTTCTGCCCCATGCACAGGACAGGCAAAATTCAGACCTATGTACAGTTTTTCTATAAATAAAATGTCATTACTTCAAATTTGATTTCTTATAGGCCATTTATACATTCAAAAGGGAGGTGAAACAGTTACTTAATGTAACTGTGGTTCTTTGAGATGTGATGCAGGTGTGTATGCCACTTAAGTCTGTGTGCGCCCAGAGTATTGGGGCTAGATAATTTTGCCTAGAGGAGGAGTGCTTGTGGCCTTAGCCCCTCTCCTGGCTATATGAAGCGGCACTGCCCCAAGCCCCCTCAATTCCTTCGCACTGGATGTCCAGAAACTTGACTCCAGTACAGAGGGATGGAGTGTGGGTCATGGAATACATGCCTGCATCACATTTTGAAAAACCACAATTACAGTAATTGTTTTTTCTGTGAGTAGATGCAGCCATGTGTTCCACTGAGGTGACTCATGAACGGGACCCACAGGAGGTGGGGCTTGGAGTCTATTTAAAACAAAGGCTGCAGGACTGTCTTCCCAAAGTTTGTATCTGCTCTGATAATGGCATAGTGGTTTGTAAACATGTGTCAATGACCCCATGGCAGCTCTGCAAATATCCAATATTGAGAAGTCACTTCAGAAGGCTGTTGATGTAGCTTGTGTTCTCGCAGAATGAATTTGCAACAGTAGAGGGGGTGTAGATGAAACAGTTTCACATGCAGTCTTGCTGCAGGGATTATCCACTTAGGAGATGTTCATGAGGAGGCCTCCTGTCCCTTCATACGGTCTACATAGGATATAAAACACAAGGCAGAGTCTGAAAGGATTTAGTCCTGTCCAGATAGGAGGCCGGACATCTGACATCCAGTGTGTGTAGATGCTGCTCCTCTGGAGATGATTGTGGTTTAGAATAAAGACCACAGGCAAATATGCCACTGGCTTCAAATGAAACTGAGAGACCATTTTAGAAATAAATTTCAGATGTGGCCGCAATGTCACTTTGTCTTAGGAGAATTGCATATAAGGAAACTCTGCCATCAAAGCCTATAACTCACACACTCCTTGCCAAAGTTACCACCACAACATATGCAGTTTTTTGACATGAGAGGAAAGGGGCAGGATGCCAGAGGCTCGAATGGAGGTACCAGCAGAGCTGCTAAGACTGTTAAGATCCTAAAAGGGAACTGGTTCCTGCACTGGCAGAGATGCAGGATTCCTTTTCCGAATCTTGCCACGACAGCATTGAAAAAAAAACACCGACTTTCCATAAATGGAGGGATGAAAGAGTAAGATTGCCACTACATGCTCCCTCAATGAGCGGAACACAAGGCCTGATGACTGAAGATGTGGCAAATACTCCAAGATGTTTTGGATAGTAGCCAGCATTGGCTGAACACTGTGGTCCAATGACCACATTGAAAAACACTTCCACTTTGCTGAATAGACCATCCTGGTAAAGGATTTTCTACTATGAGTAGAACCTGGTGGACAGCCGCCAAACATCACTGTTGCTCCTCATTCAGCCATGGAGCAGCCATGGCACGAGAACACAGGAACGCAGGAAGCTGAACACAGGACGCAAAGTTTGACCATGATTCTGTGAGAGCAGCTTAGGATGGGGAAGAAAGGATATGGGAAGCTGAATCAACAGCACAAGAAGGTCAGAAGCCAGCACTGCACACTAGCTGCTCCAAAAACTTCAGTGCCATAAAGTGTGCTGTGTAAAAATAAATTTACTCCAAAAAAATAGTAGAAACAGTGTATGAATTAAAAGGTACTTCCTGTTTACATCAGTTATAAGTATGAAAAAACATAAGATCAGATCAAATGCTGAAATACAACCCAATCCCTCCAACCCTTTAATTCTGGAATTCACAAAAATGTTAATGAGGCTTTATAATCGAACAGCAGTCCTGTCACATGTCAGTAATCGCTTCCCTTCTCAAAATAGTAGAAATAAGAGAATTTCAGTCTCATTGCATTGTTTTTAGTAAAATAGTCTTTCCAAATCCTTGTGTTCTCAGTGTCTGGAAAAGTATGGTATAGATTCCCCAGTTGTTTTGCGTGCTATATTGGTGTGAAATGTTGAGAATGAAAATAAAAATGCTTAAAATGTACATATTTGAGTCTGCAGAACCTTCACAAACATGCACTAATTTACGTCAGCTAAGCATTTTACTGAACATCTGTACGCCTGCAAACAGTTTTGTACAGCTTTTTACTGTGCATTTCAAAATTTGAGCTGGAATTAGACACTCCAGCCCCAAATCCTGCAAAACAGCTCAATTTGGGTGGAACTCTTCCCATTCAGAGGACATATTTGCATCTAGTGACCATAACAGGCCTTATTGTTGAAGTCACCAGCCACAGTTTCTGCTTCCCTGACTGGCTGAGCCTACCATTCCTGGTGAAGAGGATTAGTCAGCAGACGCTATTAGACTGTCTCAGTGGAAATGCTGCATTTTGTGTGTTCTCTTTGATTGAGTCAGAAAAACATTAGTGAATTAATTATTGAAGTAATGTTTAAGAGCCTCAATCATGGATCAGGATCCCGTTGTGCTAGGCAGTGACCAAACAGAACAACAAACAAATAAACAAACAAACACAGCTTGTGCCCCAAAAAGCTTAGTGTGCTATGGTCATTTTAATGGGATTTAGAAACCTATACTGAGCATAGGCAGAAAGGAGAGGTGAGTCTTTCCTAGTGATGGGGTGTACCAAATCTGCACTGGAGAGGCAAGGGTTAATGAACTGCACTGGGCCCAACAGGCCGCCCCCTAGCCCCTTCAGGGAATGCTCCCAGTGGAGGGAGCTGCTCCTTTTTGAATGCTCAACTCTGGGCTGACTGACGAGGAGAGAGGGTCAGTGCAACAGTCTCCTGCCAAGAAGCCGCTGGAAACCCAAGCTGTTTGAGTCAAGCCTCCTAGCCAAGCCGCGGGAAGCCAGTCAACCGTGGGAACTGAAGGGGATGATTCGCTGTTTCCAGTGGAGGAGACTCCAGAGATGAATCAGAGAGAACACAAGAGGGACCTCACGTCCAACCCCGAGATGATGCTGGAGGGACTGGAATGAATAGGAAAAGGGAACACACTTGGGGTTATCAGGACCTGAACCCTGTGTCAGGGTACAGTTTCAAAGGTCCCTGGCTCGGAACCAGATGGAGTAGGGTGGGCCTGGTTTCCCTATCCTCCCATCACTCACCAGTTGGTGGCACTATCCTGTGATATTGCCACTAGGTAAAGCAATCACTCGACTCTCACTGTTAAGCAATATATCCCAGAGCATCACCATTAGGTGGTGATGTTGGCCTGGAGCACACTGCCTATAAGCAGGGCTGGCTATCAGGCTGATCACTCTCCCACACAGCTGCCAGAACTACAAATCATGGCGACATGCACCCACCACTCTGACCACTAACGGAAAGAAGCCCAACTGTAAAGGAGGAGGAACAAAGGGAAAGGGAGGCAGATGGGCAACAGCTCCATGTTAGGCTGCCTCTGAGAAACCAACAAGGAGACAAAAGGAGACTGTCAGCCCTGGACTTCAAGGGCTGATAAACTCTTAACTTAAATGGAGTCTATGGACTGATCTAATTGCAGACAAATTGCAGGGCACTAGTTAGGAAAAAGCTGGGGGCTCTGGAGAGATTGCACCAAGAGCAGTTGACAATGCAGAACTAGAAGTGGTATTGACTTTAACTGTCCCTGTAGAAAATGGAAGCTTTTAAAAAAAAAAAAAAAAAAAAAAAATCTCCCCCCCCCCCCCGTCTTCTTTTGTATAGACAAGAGCAATGGAGGTGAATTAGCTCCTGCAATGGCTGGCTGATGCACAAGAGCAACAGAGACAGCAACAACTGTTCAAACGGGTGGTATCACATCAGAAATAGTTGTTACAATGGACAGCAGAATTTGTACCCAGCTATTATTCCTCAGGGTCACCCCTGTGGGCAATGCATCTACCATAATTCAGGGAACCACCATGATCCCGATGCTCCCCAAGATGATAGATGACCCAGAGCAATTCTTGGTAACTTTTGAAAGAGTGGCCGTGGCCTGTCAAAGGCATCCAGCCCCAGGGGCAATTCAGCTTGCTAAACTTCTCATTGGGAAAGCCCCAGCAGCATATCAGTGACTTAACAGTGCAGCAGCCCAAAACTATGAACAAGTGAAGGTGGCCATATTGGACCAACTAATGCTTTCTTCACGAGTGCTTACCCCTGTCCTCCAAAGCCTAGCCACTGGCAATTGCCCAAAGACTTAAGGACTTCTGCGCATGGTGGGGAAAGTCAGAATTTTAAATAGGACCCCAGATAGTAAAACTCATAGTTATGGAGTAATCTGTATAGATTTTTCCATCTGCAGATTGAGACTGGGTTTGGAGACTCTGGCCAGTAACTGTAGCTGATGCCACCCACCTCAAGGAGGACTATATTGCCATTCAAGCTGTCTGGGAACCCTCTGCCATGGAAGTAACTGCTCCATCTACATTGAAGAAGGAAACAGACTGAGAATCCAAAGCTGGTGGGGGCCCATGTTGGGTAAACCCCAAAAGAATACAGGCAGCTGACTGGTCGGCAGGCTGAATAGGTGACAGGTGGCCATTTCAGGGTCTGATTTACCTGAGACAGCAGGCCCATGGCTTTAAGTGCCCCACCAGCCCCTAGCCTACATGGAAACAAGGGTCTAGTGAAGCTCAGAAAGAGAATGATCCAGCCACTAGAAGACAAGAGACAGATTCGATAGCCTGTTACTCCTGTGGAAAACAGGTACACAGATTCACAACTGCTCCTACAAGGAGTGTAATTTTAGGCAAGTCTGGACAGGAAAGACTAGAGCACAAAAAAAGGCCCACAGAAACTGTTCATTCCAGTAGAGGTGAATGGTCAAAAGAACAGGCCCTTGTAGACTTGGGGTGTGGTCAGGCATTTCTCTGGGATTGGATAGTAAAAATGTAAGGAAGTGCATGAAAAGGGAAATCCCCATTAAATGCATCCATGGAGATGTTTTATGGTACCCCAGCATGGCAATAAAATTGACTGTTGATGAGAGCCAAGACCAGATGAAAATATGCGTGGCTCTGGATCTCCTCTACCCTGTGATATTAGGCTGAGACTGGAAATATTTTTCTGAACACTTACAGAAGCTTCCCTTAATGTGGGAGCCTGAGGAAGACACCCGAGAATAAATGTTAGGGGTCTTATTCTGTTTCAAAGACCCTGATGTACTTACCTCCCAGCCCAAGAGGAAAGAGCCCCAGAGAGAAAAAGTGGATTGAAAAGAAAGAGTGGAGAGAGAGAGAGAGAGGCATAACCCCTCTGTAGGTACAGCCTCTCTAGTCAATACAAGCAATGCAGAAGGTGCCAGAGAAGTGCCTTCCACCGGCCCAAATAAAGTACCCCCTCTGCAACTGGACCTGGAGAAGCTCATATTTCCGTGTGGATCAAAGAAATGAGACTTTGAGCCAGGCTTTGAATAAGTAGCAATGATAGATGACAAAGAAGTGGATCCCCTGAGGGCATGGCAGTACCCCCTTTTTGCCCTTAAGACAGACTTGTTATAGCATTTGAAATAGGACAAGCAGGCACAGAAGAAACGGATGCAACTACTAGTGCCCTGTGTATATCATCGTGAGCTCCTACATCTAGCACATGCAACTCCATGTGTGGGACATCTTGAGAAAGATAGACAATGTAGGATCCAGGCCTAATATTTTTGGCCAGGGGTCCTTAAAGAAGTCAAGAATCTGGGCTTCATGTCCTAAATGCTAGCTGGTGTTCCCTAAGGGAGGCCCCACGAGTACCCCTTCCCTTGGTGGAGAACCCCTTTGAACATATAGGAATTGACCTTATAGGCCCCCTAGAGAAGAGTGCCTCCAGACACCAGCATATACTTGTTATTGTGGACTATGCTATCTTATGGAAGCCATACTATGCTGGTCAACTAATGCCAAGACTATTGTTAATGAGCTGTTGAGTAGGCATTCCCAAAGAAGTCCTGACAGACCAAGGGACAAATTTCACATCCCAGCTGATGAGAGATGTCTGGGAACGACTCAAAGTCAAAGCACTAGCATCTGCAGATCAATGGCCTAGTAGAAATATTCAATAAGACACCAAGACATTCAAGAGGCTGCTCAAGAAATTCATTACCAAGGATCCTCAACATTAGGACCAACTGCTCCTGGCCCTACTCTTTGCCATAAGGGAAGTACCACAAGCCTCAACAGGGTTTTCACCATTTAAACTTCTACACGGGAAACAGCACCATTAGACCTGGTACAGGAAACATGGGGAAAGCCAGGGGCCAAGAGCTGAAAACATAATGCAATACGTTTTAAAGATACCTGAGAGGATGGAGGCTATGGGGGCACAAACTAGTAATAATATTATGGCTTTTCAGCTGGGTGAATGTTCTATTACTACTTCCAAATTCTGAATCTAAGATACTGGCCAAGTGGCAAGGCCCTTATGAGGTGGTAAAGAAGGTAGGAACCATGGACTACTTTATCACACAACCAGGGAACAAAACAATGAACAAATTTACCATGTAAGTTTGCTGAAGCTCTGGAAAGCTAGGGAAAACATCAAACCATATCTTGAGGAACTGGAACGGATTCTCCAAATTAATGACTGCCTAAAAGAAAGCTCAGTACCCCTGAGAGAGAACCTAAACCAGAAACAAAGGAAACAGGCACTCCAACTGGTAGCTGCTTTTCTAAAGGTATTCTCAGCTCTCCCTGGGAAGATGTCCTTGACCCACCATCAAATTAATATGGAACTAAGTAAAGTAATACAGGAAGAGCTCCAACCAATCCCCAACACACGGAGGGGGACTGTCAAGGAAAAGATAAGGATTAGGTTAGAACTCTGGGTAAGAGAGGAATCTCAAAGTGACTGGAGGATTCTTATTGTGCTTGTTCCAAAGCTGGATGGATCACTATGTTTCTGTATAGGCTTCATAAAGATGAATGCAATTTCAAAATTTGATATCTACCCCATGCTGTGGGTAGATGAACTCTTAGACCAGTTGGGACAAGCCTAGTACATCACCACTCTGGATTTGATGAATTGGCACTGGCAGATCCCCTTAATGCTGGATTCCAAGGAGAAGACTGCATTTTCTACATTGCTTGGCCCATTTCATGCTAAGACACTACCCTTTGTGTTACATGGGGTGGCAGCTACTTTTCAACATGTGATTGACCAACAGCATAGTCAATATGTGGCAACATAATCAATACTTGGACAATGTAATCATCAGTAGCAAGAATCAGGATTCCTACCTGGAAAAAATAGCCAACATTCTCCAATCACTGACGGAAGCCAGTGTGATGGTGGTAAACCAGGTGCTAGTTCTTGTCAAGGTTGTATGCATCAGCAGATCACTGACAGATTCATAGCTAGAAAACCAGACCAGCTCACCTGTATGTTAGTATTGTTCAAGATGGCTGCTGAACTTGTAAGAATGTGTTTGGTGTTTAGACTATAAAATCCTTATAAGTTGTTGCATGCATTAATCTTACTTGTGATGTCTGTATCCCATGCTATAAGGTCATATGCAAATTTTGCCTTATAATTGTAAAAAATGCCTGATCTGAACTTGTGAACCTAGGCAGGAAAAGTGGTTCCCCTGCCCATCAAGAACTATCAAGAACTAAATGGGCCACTGTGGAACATCATAACACAAAGGCTTGCGAAAAGGTATACTCGGCAATAGAAAAGAAATGCATGGCTGCCAAGTGGGCAAAAGAGAGCCTATGGCGCTACCTCCTCAGGAATGAGTTCACATTAGTTACTGATTGTGCCCCCGTGAGCTAGCTGAATGTCATGAAGACAAACCAGAGGATCATGATATGGTACCTGTCATTACATCCTGAACACAACACCAGGCAAGAAATTTCCACAAAGCCAATCTTCTGTCAAGAAAAGCAGCCTTCACCAGTCAATGCCAGACCTTGGTCTTGAGGGGAAAGATATGTAACAGGGTTTACAAACCTCATACTGAGCATAGGCAGAAGAGAGAGGAGAGTCTTCCTGTAAGCAGGGAAATCAGGCTGATCACACCCCTGCACAGCTGCCAGAACTGCCAGTCATGGAAACATGCACCCACAGCTGTGACTAATAAAGAAAAAAGCCCAACTCTGAAGAAGGGGGAACAGAGAGGGAACAGGAGGCAGAGGGGCAATAGCTTCTTGCCAGGCTGCCTCTGAGAAACCAAGAGGGAAACAAAAGGAAACTGTAAGCCTTGGAGCTTAAGGGCTGAGATATTCAATTTAAGTTAAGAGTTTATGAAATGATCTAATTGCAGACAAATTGAAGGGGAGCAGTTAGGAAAAAGCTGGGACTGTTAGAGAGACTGCACAAAGAACTGTTGACAATGATGTTTTAACTGTTTTACATTTCTCCAATATTCTCTTTATCCACTACTAATGAGAGAAGTATTCACACAATTCAGTTCCAAATAGCTGTGTACATTTTAATGTGTAACTTCCCATAATACACACAACTACAGGAGAGGGAGTTTGACCATCAGTGTTGACATTCTTACTGCATTTTTATTTCCAAAGGGAGAAAGATTATTTATGACACTAAGTCAGATTTGTTCACTTGAATTTGTTGGGTTTATTCCAAAATTTTGAGTGAAAAGTACTATTAAAAGACTGAGAAAATGATTAAATCATGAAGGAAATCTGTTCAATTTGCTACATTACAGTTAAACTCTAATTGACTAGAATCAGCTTTCCAATATATATAAAAAGCCTAAACTTGTAAGGGAAAAAAAATAAGTGCTAAAATTTTGAATAAAATCTTTATTTTATTATAGCAGATGAAATTAGATGAATGGCATTAAGAGGGACTACGTAACATACTAGAAAAATAATGTGATATCTATTGTATTTCACTATTTTTCAGTAGACTAAAGCATAAATACTGTTTGATGGATTTAACCTTCTTTCAGTAATAAAAAACGAGGGCTCTCTGCTGTACAGGATTAGTTCACAATTTCTCCAATTCTTATGCTGAGAGGCACTTACTTGTGCAGGTAGACCTACCAAAGCTACTGTTAACGGGTTCTGTTCAAGCAGAACAGGGATTTCTCTTTCTTTAAAGGACAAAATTTGACTATTCCATGACCTGTAAGGCTGAGAGGCTAGGGACATTTTATTACTTGATCAGGAAAAGTGACTCCAAGCAGTGTTTGCTTGGCTGTTTTGCCAGCAGTAGAAAACTTCCTATACATTAAGTATCAGCCAGTGGGAAAGGTTCTGCCTTAATCTTCCCATGTTCACTCAGAAGATAATTATTTTCTCCCTAGGGCAATGAGCACTTTTCAAAAACAAATCCAGAAATGATGTTTCAGCCCAGAGATTAAGCAAACCGTTCTCAGATTTTTAAACAAGGGGGAATCTACTATATTTGGAAGACACAGACAGTGCAGATGGATCAAATTAATTTTCTCTTAATGGCCATGTGTTCTCTTATTTTTAAGTATATTAGTATATGATACAAATACATATCTATGCACATTATGGCCTTAAAGTTGCATTCATTGTGCAATCAAGTCTCCCATTGAATCCCTGGTGCACAAGGAATTCAGTGTCAGGCCCAGAGTACTATGTGCATCCCAATAGAACTATTCAACCCTTAGCACATATGTGATGCTGTATGATTAAAATGTGACATTGAATAATTACAGTATGACCATGCATATCATTACTACCACTGTTATATACTTGCAACAAATCTTATACAAAGTATGTCATGTAAGAGTAGAAAGGGGGCATGGCCTACCTCAGAGGAAGACAGGGAGAAATCCTTGCCCACCTCCTAGTGGACAGAGCCAGGACACCCGCATCTGCTGTGCCGGAATCAGAAGGGAGGGACAGGAAGGGGAAGTATAAAAGGTGAGCCCTCTAGCTAGTTGGGCTAGAACTGCTGGAGGAGAAGGACATCTCTCCTCCGTTGCAGGTGCCCAAGCCTGACTGCTGCAGCACCAAGATCCTGGAGATGCAGCCGGAGCTGCCTGCCACCTGGGACACTGAGAAGCTGCCTGCTGCCGGGGATGCCAAGGAGCTGTTAGGGTTACTGCTTGATGGTTATCTGGGAGAGACAGACGATGACCTGAGGTCCAGGCACCCCAGGGAAGGGAGGTAGGAAGTAGCCTAGGGGAATCAGATAATAGTCTGGTTGGGCTGTGGTCTGATATGAAGTCAGCGTGCTTTGGCTGGGACCCCGCTGACCCAGTGGAAGAACCCTCCACCACTGTTAGGGCCCTGGGCTGGGACCCAGTGGAGTACAGTGAGGCTGGGTCCCCCTACCTCCTCCCCTGCTGCTGACCTCACCCTTGGGATGGTAGCTACCTCATCACCGGGGCCCGAGGCTGCTCACCAGCCCTGTCCCCTGCCACAGGGGTACAAACCCAGCTTGGTTCCACCCGAGGGCCAGAGCTTATGAATGCTAATTCCCTCCTTTGAGCTTTTGTCCCCACAGGAGCACTATAGCAAGGGGACATGACCTCCTTCACAGACAGGGTGGGGTGACCCAACGCCTTACAGTAAGGTACCAATGGAAAAAGTTATGATTTGCGGAGTATGATTATCCTGTTTACATGCATGTATCATCTTTGTGTTTGAAGTTATAAATATGACTTTCCATCTGGATTTCAAATGTGTTTGCTCCTGGGATAACAGTTCGTATCTAGTCTACCTCCATTGTGAATGAACAATGCCAGTTGATGGCCTATCAAAGAACATTTATCTCTCAAAATGGGCCATAGAAGGAGCTTATCCCCATCCGATGAGCCTTCCTGTGGATTTTTTAGCCAGAATATGGGTAAAATGGGTAATATTCAAAAATGGTAATATGCCTCCATTTTGTCTTCATTTTTTGCTTCATTTCTCTGGACTGGATTTCTAACAAGGAACCTCTAAACAAGGATTGATTTAAGTTCAGCATTATTGTGGGCACAAGAACAAATGGATCTAAACTGGCCATCAGGAAGTTTAGACGTGAAATTAGACGCAGGTTTCTAACCATCAGAGGAGTGAAGTTCTAGGACAGCCTTCCAAAGGGAGCAGTGGGGGCAAGAAACCTAGCTGGCTTCAAGACTGAGCTTGATAAATTTATGGAGGGGATGGTATGATGGGACAGCCTAATCTGGCAATTGACTGATCTTTGACTACTAGCGATAAATATGACCAATGGCCTATGATGGGATGTTAGATGGGGTGGATTCTGAGTTACTACAGAGAATTCTTTCTGGGTGTCTGGCTGGTGAATCTTGCCCACCTGCTCAGGGGGTAACTGACCGCCATATCTGAGGTCAGGAAGGACCTTTCCCCCAGGGCAGATTGGCATAGGCCTTTTTTTTGGGGGGGGGGGGGGGGATTCGCCTTCCTCTGCAGCATGGATCATTTGCTAGTGGATTCTCTGTACCTTGAAGTCTTTAAATCATTATTTGAGGACTTCAATAACTCAGTCTTAGATTAGGGGTCTATTACAGGAGTGGATGAGTGAAGTTCTGTGGCCTGCATTGTGCAGGAGGTCATACTAGAATGTCAATGTTTCCTATAGTCTGAGACCCCCAAGCTCTAGGGTAATTTCCAGAGATCTTTGCAAATTAGTTTATTTCACCACTGCTGAAAGAACTTTTGCAGTTAAGCTTAAGATCACTACTTTGATTGATGGACTTTATTCTCATCTGTATGTATAAGAACTTTTAATCATTATTCTCTGTTTTAATAAATATTAGTTTAGTTAGTTAATAAGCATTAGCTTTAAGTATGTATTTGGATAAGATCTGAAATATTCATTGACCTGGTTGATAATGTGTCCAGTCTTTTGGGATTGGTAGAATTTTTTATATATGACAGGGATTATTGAAAATCTTATCTATCGTATTTGACATGGCTGTCTAGTTGGTAGCCAGAAGGCTGAATGGCTTTAAGGAAACTGTTTTTGGCTTCTAGATAACCAGTGAGGTGATTCGAAGCTGTTTGTTGCTGGCTTGATATATCTTATGGAAGAATAACCATCATTATTGGGGGTTTGCCTGCCTCATTCTTTGCAGTTTTGCCCTATATAAACAATCTCAGCATGGTTCCCCTAAAGGCCAATGTCACAACATAAAAGGTAGAATATAATTAGCTGTGTAGGACCACAAAGAGAAGTCTCTTCTCATTTGGCCTCCACAACTGATGCCAGTCTTGACCTGGTTTGTCTGCTTTTCCCTCTATCATTTGTGTGTGCATTTACACGCATGCACACACACACAACTTTCTGGGATGCAGTTAAAGATGCTACATATATACATACTTAACACAAAACAATAAAAGCAAGGAAGTGAAAAGTTAAGCCATCAAGCAGTACATATCCTCTACTTCTCCACCTACAGGCAGACATCTTGCCAGTACTACTACTACCATACAACACACACCAGTCTGAACTCTGCTCCCTCAACTTTGCCTTCTACATGCAATCATTCCCTGTGCTACCCTCTCCCAACACCAAGAGGTGAATGTTTGATGAGTTGGCAGTGGTTGTTTGATAAAGGGAGTGGTAGAAGGCTGGCATTCCTAGGGAGAATGAGCTAAAATTGTGAGCTGAGATTTTCAAAGTTGCCTAAGGGATTTATACACTCAATTCCATACAAACAAATATTCCAGCACAAAAACAATATGTTCTGTAACAGCTGCTATTGTTTAAGTATTTTCACCAGCAACCCAAACAACAAAACACCACATGGAAATCAGGCAAACGGTTTATGAAAAGTCACAGCCTTAATCCATCTCCACTCAACACATGGAAGTCATCCAGCACACTCTATGCAAAAGCCCCTGCTCACTATTTGAGAGACTTGGTCAGAAGCTATCCCCAGAACAATTGGGATACACAAGAGCCCTGCCAGAGCTTCAGTCCCCTGAAGCAGCCCCAAGAACAATAAAGAAGCTGATGATGAGAGAAATCCACATGGACTACAAGCAAATAAGGCATTTTATGGTGGGGAGGAAGAATTTTGGCAAACACTGGTTAGTGGAATCTCTGGGCTCAAGAACTTTGAAAACCACTGCACTGGAGCACTGTGCTCTCTAGGCAACTCTTAGTTTTCATGAAACAGAGGACAAAACCCCAAGGGTTTAAATTCCTTTTATCAACATAAGTGAATTTTTCCTCAGCCACACATATATGCTTACAATATTGATCTAGGTACTGCCGGCTAGTTCTGTAACAGCATTGTTTATTTGTATGAAGCACACATTTTAGCAGCACCATGTACTCAGTATATTTTTCCCGTAGCAAATGAAAAATGTTTGGGGCATGTGGAGGGATGACATTTAAGATAACACACTTACAGCATTGTTTTAAGAAACAGAAAGTGCCTGTCCCAAGGGGGAATGGTATAGTAAATAGGGAGCCTCAGTGGATTGAATTAGCTTTTCATTTTCACAATTTTTTAAAATGTTCTCTTTCAGAAGAAGTACATGGTGCTTGAAATTATTAGAGGGTCAATGCCAGCATGAGTCTCTTATCTGGTGTGTGGTAATCATGGACAAGTACATTGGCACTCAGCAAATCACACCCCTTACTTTACTGCAGCTGTAGTGGACCACAAGTACAATTTAGCTTTTTCTGGTTTTTCTAAGTAAAGAAATCTATAATTAATTAAAATAATATAACAAAAATATACAGCAGAGATGAAAACATGCTGAATGAATGGGAAAATACCAATCCCTATCTCAGTGAGAAGGACATTTGATCAGACTAAGGTGAATATATTCTTACTGGAAGAGAAGTGTGGAGAGAGCCCAGACCTGGGAAAAATGCCTCCCTTCAGCCTTTTTAGATAAGGGGACTGTTCCTGAGTGAACCAAGAAAAATGGATGCGCTGCTCCCAGGAGAAAGGGGGAAGGAGACTAGCTGTGTTTCCAGGATGCTGTGGGTCTGACCAGTCACCTGTTTTTCAGAATCAGGAAGGAACTTTTCCTCTGGGGCCAAATTGGGTGAGGTCAAGTGAGGTTTTTCCATGTTCTTCACAGCATTACAGAGGCACAGCTGGGGTACAGAAGACTAGGATTTATAATCTAATATCAAATGAATAGGATGTGTAGTTTGTCACAACTTGTGGCCGATGTCAAGTGAAGATGAAGGTCAAAAGGGCCAGCTCCCATAGGTAAATGAAATCTGGGATTTTAGCTGGTTGACCTTGTGCCTATAAGGGGAAGGGGAGGCCTGAAGTCTACACAGACTGAAGTTCTGCCTTTGGTACTCACTTCTTTCCACACCTCCCTCACAGGTGGGAGATTCAGAAGACTCAAAAGCGAAATGAGGCCAGGGGTGATAGGCAGGAGGCATACCCCAAATTCTTGGTTCTATGGTAAGAGCCCTGTAAACCTGCACTGGACCCAGTTAAATCCCTTGTATGTGAGATGGGTAGGTGTATACTGCCCCTATCCAGTGTTAAATAAATAAAGTTGCAGCCTGCTGCTTAAAGTGCATTACAATATCTATCTTTCATTCACCTGAGTGTCCTGAGCAATGCAGCCACCTAGCACAGCTACTTAAATGGGATAATATCAGGTGTAAAAAGAAGCTAAGTAAAAACCTGCTATTGCGAACATTTGGGATAATAAATGACATTCTAAAGAGAAATCTCATCTTGATCTTGAATAAAAAGGTGCCACTATCTCAGGTGACATTTTACCGATAGAGTCATGATGCCCAGTTCCATTTCCTTAATGCAAAAAATCTCCCCGTGTAGTTCATGTGTAAAGAGTCCAAAATTGAGTCAATGGCTGCTCAAACAACATTATGGGAAAGAAAGCTGTTACTATTTGACATACAGAAAGCATGAGGTGAAAAACAGGTATGTTTTTAAAAATGAACTTATGAACACAACTACAAAGTAAATATTCTGACACAAACTATGGGCTTGTACCAAAGCCCTCAAATTAAACATTGAGAGAAACAGATGGCATTGGGCAGTACAAAAACAGGAGGTTAAAGGCAGTGCAGAGAAGTCTGCCACCACTAATTCCTGATCTTAGAATGCAGAATATGAATTTCTAGAATGGCTAAGTGTTCATGGAATGATATTATTACTTGGTATCCTGTTTTCTGGCAAGGAAGCATAAGAAAAGACTAGACACATTTTCCATCCAAATAATGAATATTTCTGGTTTAGTGTCGCTAATGCATGCAGGAAAATAACTGATGGAAAGGTGAAATAGCAATATGCGTGTAGAGAAGCAAAAAGCTAAGATTCAGAGAGAGACATTCATCCAACTCTTGGCTGATAGAGCATCCTGGTCAGCTTTTATCAGCTGTGTTCTTCTGTTCAAAATGAAGACCACACTTAGACTCACAGTGAAATTACACCGAGATTAATCAAAATGCCAGCTGCACCATTTATTGAGCTGTGAAATACTTCTATTCCCTTTTCAGCTGTGTGAACCTGAACGAATCTGCGGGGCAGGTCATCTATAGGAGAGCTCAAAATAGTTTTATTGCAGGCTGTTTGCTTGAGTATTAAATACTCCCTGCTCATTTAAGAGTTCTGATCAATGATTTTCTCTAAAGGAATAGGAGAGCTATGTACAGAATAGAATGTAGTTTTCTGGTAGCTTTTCATAAACTCAGAGATGGGAGAGATCTATTAAAGTGTCCAAAGGTGCAAGGTGCTGAGCATCATCGTCTCCCATTGAAATCAACAGAGCATGAAAGTGCTCAGCATCTTGCCTGAGATTCAGTTTGGGATTATAGGATCCTATATTATAGGATTGGGCCCCCAGTTCAACTTCCTGCCAAAGAAAGATGGCATTTGAAGTCCTTTATTTCCTAATAAGCAGTATCCATCCAAAGGGAAAAAACACAGATAACTAGTTTGTGTTTTGATAGATGGTAAACAATAAAGCAGCATTAAAACCAGCCAGCCAGTATAAAGTATTTATTCTAGTGTCTGTGCATATATATGCAGCTTTGGGACTTATGCTCTAATTAACTTAGAGCATGTAGCATCTCTCTTTTACCTATATTGGGAAAAGTAAAATGAGTGCAGCAGATTTGAGGATGAGTAACATAACGCCACTGATAATAGAAATAAGAGAAAAGATATGGGAATATTCTAAAAATGGAAGATGTAGACTCTGCTGGTGACATTTTTAAAGCATATTTGCAGACATATTTTGTATTGTTATTGACAAGGACACTTGTATCAGAAAGTGCACGGTTCACCAATTCATTACACTACTTTTCCTCTGTGAATAATTGGACATCTCTAAATTACCTATCTTAAAGAGAATAATACAACTCCGGGGAGGACAAAGTCAATGGAAAAAGGAGTGAACTTAGCCTTTACTTTAATATATGTATAATCACCAACAGGATCTTTTAAAGCAAACATTTTCCAGATTTGATACAATTCTTGTTATTTATCCACTATTATTTTGTGCAAATATTCATGTCAGTTCATGATCTACCAATATTAAAATACAGAGAGATGAGGCGCACTGACAAATAATGTAATATTTTTTACTTTTTTTTTTAACCTATATAGTGTAACTATTTGTTTCCTTGCCAGCTGTTTCATTCTACAACAATTTTTCCTGCTGTGTGATTGGAAAATGGCTTCTGGTATTTTCATAAGGGCTAATTCTATACCCTTACAATATGTAGTGAAGTATTCCACAGTAGTCCAATTGATTTCAATGGGACTACACACAGGGTATGAGTAAAGGTGACAACATCTGGGCATTAAAGTGCGGTGATGGTTAGAAAAGTGATTTTGTTTGACATTTTGGGGAAAATCCTCTGTTCCTCTTACTCACATGAGTAAAGAGCAGAATTTGGCTGTTGGTGTTATGAGTTTCTTTTCCACCAATGACTTGCAAATATGGGACATGATTCTACCACTTTTACTTAGTATGAGTACCAGAGTACGCTGTAAGCAATCTCATTGATTTTAATGGCACAGTGTAGGGAACTGCCCCATATAAGTGAATGGAGCAGAATTTTCATATATTGCTGAATTCAAGACAAATTAAAACTCGTCTAATGATACCTACTATTAGCTCAACCTGAAATCTGTCAGTGGAGCTGTTTGTCAGAATTTAGGACTCTCTGCCAAAAAATATCCATAGTCTAAGATATGGAAAGCACAGAATGCTATAGATATTATCACCTTAGGAGGAGGTCTATGGATCTTCTGTATGGAGAAGATAATTTTTGTAATATTGGGTCTTTAGCTGGAAGTTTGCCACTGATTAATATTGTTATGGGTGGACTCAGAAGTTGAAGCTGTTAGAGTCTCATCAGTTTTTTCATAGCATGCCAGCAAGTTTTTAGTCTTTGAAGAGAGTCTATTGTTAGTTTGGTTATTCAAGGTTTTTTTGAGAGAAGCTGCAGCATGTATCAGGAGACTTTGCTCACTCACTCACCTCACTCGAGAGAATTCTTGGGGCAGAATAGCTTCCTGGGAACCAGGCATTGACCTTGGGTTGAGATTTCGGAATGAAGTGATTGCCTGTTAGATATTTTAAAATATGTGAACCAGTATGGGAATGGAGACAGTCATAAATAGCAATCGATGCAACTTGTGAGCTGGGAGAGAATAGGAAGAGCCAGCACCATCTGACCAGCCTGTTCTCTGTGGACTCCAGCACAAGCTTAGTGGACCATGGAACACAGCGCGGGAACTACAGATGTAGGGGATTTATTGCAGAGGAGGCCAATCACAGAGGCACATATCTATTTCCAGTGAAGGAATGGAAAATAGACGATGAATTCTTTGTATCGTTTTAGACTTTCTGCATAATATATAATTGTGCTTGTACATCATTTCTCTTTCCCATCTCATCAGGATAAAACTATTACACTGTACTGTATGACTTCATCCACCAGGAAGAAAAGACAATTTCATTTATCCTAAAGGTCATATTGGCTGCTCAGGAGAGAATGGACAATGGGTGGGGATCTTTACAAGGAAATTTTATTGGAAATTTTCTCTTTTGAGCTGCTGCAGACAGAGTTCATTGCTGGACAGGATGATCTGGGCAAATAACGGTACAATACTAATACAATGCCATATTCATATTATATCATGTTAAATATAGGCTGCTTATCCAAGTTTAAAGACTACCATAGCTAAATATCCACTAACCAATATGTGACCTGTCCGTGCGTAGGGTAGCCACCTGAAAATGCCAAGGTTTGGGCAGCCTGTAAAAGGAGAGCAGATTCTCCCAGCACTGGTGGGTGACACTGAAGCCAGACTTCCCAACCAGCCACAAACAGTGCTTCTGATTCCCCACACTGGTTGTCAAGAAGCCAAAATAAAAATATACACAGCCCCCTTTACTGCATTTCAGTCTCTGGCTTCCGTTAAGCACACGCTTGTGCTGCAGCCATCCTGTCTGGGGTGTCGCCCAGACACAGCACAATTTGAAATACAAATATATCAACCATATCCATAACTTCCATTACACACAACACATGAACATAAACATCATCATCTTACTTAGCACATTATAGCCTTTCTAACAGTAGCTGACATGGCATATTTCATATTAAATTTTATGATTTTGACACTGATGTTAAACAATAAATGCCACCCACACCATCCAGCCAGCATGACAAAATATAACAAAGTTACTCTTAGTAAACATAAGAGAGGGGGGTTATTAAAGGTCAAGGGCTCATTATTCAGGGTCCACTGGTGGTCTAGATATACTCTTGCTTTGCATTTGGGTTTTAGCGCTTCTTGAAAGGTTTGGTGCTCCAGGAATCTTCAGCTGGAGAGATCCAGCCAGCTGAAGCAACACAAAGGGACTGAACTGGGGGGACTCGGGGGACTGATGTTTATCTTTACTGTTTTTTAAAAAAAAAAAAAAAAAAAAAAAAAAGCATTCAGAACATTTTAGGCTTTTGTTGTGAACACTAAGCCTTGGTGAAGATTTGGCACTCTCTTATGCTGTCTTCCTGCCAGGATATACCCAGCTAGATTTGTTAATGCTGAACGATCATGGTAGTATCACATAAAGCAGGAAGAGTGTGATTTAGTTCAAATAGGTACTATTATTGCCAAGTCTACATTCAGTTTCAAATCTGCCCTGCTTGGTTATGTTAGTTTATCTTTTTGTAAGAGCTGTGATTTTGGTTGGATGGGCAGAGGAGATTATAAGCAATGTGCTGGTTTTGCATTATTTTGCTATCACCACAAATTTGGCAAACTTACTGTATAGTTTGGCTTCATACAGGAGTAATATTAGTAGCTGATGTCTGATGACAAACTATCTCTAGGGACTGTACAAGGGAGGATGATGCATATGTAGGCTTGGAAGGATTAGATTTTTATCAGTAAATGTTGGTAAATATTTCACCATACCCACACAAAACAAAAAATATTTTTATTGGTATTTATCCAAATTTACAGATAGGAAAAATAAGAATTGCTGCTTGCAAACTTAGAATTTGATATAAGCCTATTTAATTTGTCAATATCACATGTCAAAATATTGAATGTGTGCTTTAACGGTCGCAAAACTTTAAGGTTTTGAATCTCATGCCCACTGTCATTAAATAATTATTGTTTGATTCCCTCATAATAGTGCGCAAGTGTGAAAAATTAAATGAATAAAAATTGAAAAAACGCCTAAAAATAAAACCGATTATCTGTCAATTATAAAAAGTTAAAAATCAGATTCTGCCAAGTCTACACATCAAATGTTAACCCAAAGGGCAAATGTCTAAATGCAATTTTTTTTTTCAAGATACAGACTATGGCACTGCACCTCTAAGAGCCATATTCAGTTGGGAGCTTGATTTGTTGCACTCAATGAACAGGCAGAATCCCCTTACTACACCCACCCCCACATACAAAATATGGTTATGTATAAATAAATATGCGCCTGGGTATTTCTTTACTGGCTTATTTCCAGAATAAAACCAGAAAGCGTTTAAACCAATAAAGATCTGTACATACAGCTGAGCTTGTGGTTGGGCATTCACTGGTTGAGGATCATTTAGAAATTGGCTATAGGATGTTCAGTTATGAGAAGCCCATATTTTCCCTATCACGTGTAGGTTGAAGTAAACTGCGGGTTATTTTCCTCTGTGCAGATTAGGGCCTGATACAAAAGCCTTTTGAAATCAATGGTGAGACTTCCATTGTGTTCAGTGCACTTTGGATCAGGCTAATAAGAAATCAGAATAAATTCTCCAAATTCCTTAAAACTGCATAAATAAATAAAACATTCATTGATAGCTCTTCTCGGAATGTTATTAACTA
This sequence comes from Emydura macquarii macquarii, assembly GCF_026122565.2. NCBI lineage: Eukaryota > Metazoa > Chordata > Testudines > Chelidae > Emydura > Emydura macquarii. The sequence continues at coordinate 39,575,099 of NW_027132610.1, read as the reverse complement.
GATGGTCTTCATTTAGGCATCAGTTCAGCAAAACACTTAAGCCTGTGCTTAACTTTTCATTTCCATTGTGATTTATGCCCGTGCTTAAGTGCTTTGCTGAAGCAGGGCATTAATTAAACTGTTGATAACTTTACTGAATTGCATTTGTATACACTTTCATCCCTGCATTTTAACAGAGGGAAAAAATCTAAACAGGTGTTTTGTTGCCATGAGCACTCAAAATATCCTTAGAAATAAAAAAGTTACATTTTAGCTATTGAATTTTTAATCTCACACATTTTAGGTTTTTGGGCTGCTGGGCATAATGAGAGGAAATGCAATTAATTTCAGTAATAACTTCCATTTGCAATACATAATTCCATGCAACAACATTACATTAAAATGTTAAGGAGAGAAGGAAGGAATAACTGTAAGGGGAAAAATAGAAGTTAATTATCCCATGGATGCTAATTTTCTAGTTAACTTTCTAAATATATGCAGCAAATGTGTGGAGAGAGCAAGAGAGAAGGGAAACAAACACAGCAGAAGTTGCTGAAGGGAAAGCTTAATTACCACAAGGGTGAAAGCATTGACTCACCACTGGCACCTCCTCGTGGCCAAGCATGGCCGTTCTCTCTCCCCTGGGGTCATCTGCCAGTGGCTGCTCCACCTCTGCAGTGGCCTGCCTCATCCTGTGATTTGGCCCTCTGGCCAGGCCACTTCAAAGTCTCTCCCGTTCCAGAGTGGTCCATGAACAAAAAGCAAATTAAGTAAATCAGAGATAGAGGGGAATGACTCCCTGGCAGAATGTATCAGGATCTGGCTCTCCCTTCCCTCAGGGACGGGCCTTCACACAATGGTTGTCTGGAAAGCTTCTGCTTCAGGCACTGAGGGCTGCACATCTGCTCTCTTCCCTGGTCTACCCACCAGTAAGCTGCTTTGCTCCCTTTTAACTCCTCCTCCAGCCTGTGCATCTCTTGCAGGTGTGGCAAGGTGGAGCCAGCTGAGCCCAGAGCAGCTCATTAACCCCTGGTTGTCCAGTGTGGAGTTTGTGTACCCCATCACATAGGGAATAAGAGCAAAGTAAATCACTTTTTGGTAATCCAGTGAACTGCACAAAGTATTCATACAGGCTTCTGGCTTATACAAAAGCCCCAGTCATTACAAAGAGTTCTATTTTAGTAAGACAATCTATTACTAGTCTTACCTAGAAGACCTGACTAAGACTAGTCTTACTAAAACTAGTAATACATTGCTACAATTAACAAAAATTCTTTATAAAGAACCATTTTTAGTTTCCCTCCACCCCCCAAATTTTGTATGTAGAGTACTAATTACAACAAACCTTAATATTAGAGTGAAGGCCTGATCACTTGTCCCTAATGTAACTACAGTTCAGGTCTGTCATTACTTCTGACTATACTTCTTAGGAAATATTGTGCCTGTCACAGTTCCAGGGTAAATGCATCTGTATTTTCCCTTCCATGGTTCCCCAAGGGCACCCACTTAAAGATTTCTGGCTCCTGGCCATCATTTCTCTTGGGTGGAGACTCAAGACATCTCATTCCCTTCTAACCAGCAGTTTTAAGGCTGCACAGCTCTCTGATCTACACTGTGATATCACCAGCAAGCCAGTCTATCTAAAAGATCAGTTCCTGTGCTTTGCTTTTTCTCCAAAGGCTGATGTGAGGGTGGGAGCTGACAGCACCTCAGGCTGTGGAGGAGGCAAAGGGAAGGGGGAGCGCCAACTCCTCCAGCTGTGGAGTTGTAGGGGTATGTGTGAGCCAACTCCTCTGGCCATGGGAAGTGGGAGGGGGCACAGAACATGCCCCTCCAAAAGCAGTCAGTTTTATCCCTGGACATGCCCCTGATTGCCATCAGTTACCAGCACATATATTCTTAAGCATTATAAAAGCATTAGAGAGAAAGCATATCAAAACAATAAAAGAACTTACACTCATGCTAAAAAGTTACCAGAGGTCACCACCAACCAACCACAACACAGGGCTCTGGTTGTCAGTCCTTCAAACCCCACCACTGAATTCTCTGTGGTTATAAATTTATATCAGATTTTAGATCAGGAGCTAGAACGAAGACCCCGACTCAGTTTAAACTTGGGATATTTATCCAAAAGTCCTGTCTTTTTCTGTGGGTCTCTGGAAAATCTAGTTTGAACCAGAATATGCAAGACTCCCCAGGAAGTGGTATCTCTCTGGAGGTGGTATAGCTTAAGAGCTTTTCATTATCACCCTCTACTATTTTCACTTCCTGGAGAAGCTGTGGTTACCCTCCCCACATAGAGTGCATATAATCCCTTGCTCACAATGGTACATAAACTATTGATACACTTAATACAATATAGTCTTCCAAAGATATTACAAGACATTTTCATATCTACCACAGTGCCATCAGCATTTTACTAAGTAGTGAGTTCTACTTAAAAACTCATGGCACAATATGGTCCATTTTATTTAGAGGCTTTTAATTTACTACCAAATTAAATATGGTGCTCATTTTTAAATTATATATGTCAAAATATAGGGTTTGTGGGTTCAGATGCCTCTTTGTACTTCCAATGCCCAAACATTACTTCAATTAAAAAGTTTCTATATATAAATATAAATTAAGACACATAAAATATATATTTAAACCAAAGTAAGAGTGAATATATAGTGCCTTTGAGTGGTCAGTTAATTGAATGCTGGGTTTTCAAAGCAGTGACAGATCAGTAAATCATTTCTTTAAAATAAGGATTTTAGCGCTTACACATACAATACTATGTGCATGCAGGAAAGCTCTCTACATGGATTACACAGCATATTGCTTATGGAATACACAGCAGTTCTGAAGATTAAAGATCCATGAATACACAAGAACACATTGTGGTTTTATCATCTATTCTGCCAGTAATCTGGATTAAGGGTTTTTAGCAGTACACATTTGGACACGACAATCAATAATGACACCAAGAGGAGTGTTTCTCATATAGACTTAGCTGTGGACAGATGGCAATTGTAACCTAAACTACCTTTTATCATTTCAACAAACACTATATATTGTGGCAGGCAGCTGACTTCCCCATAGCGGGTCTCACGCTTTGGTTGCTTGTAGTGGGTCAGGGCGTCTCTAGTCACCCTGTCTTCCCTGAGGAGGGGGTAGGGACCCGGGCCCACCTGCTCCTCCGGGTCCCAGCCCAGGGGCCCTATGAGAAGCAGCTAGGTGCTGCTGGCACCATGTTCCCAACTGCACTTCTCTTCCCCTGGGCTAATTTTCCCCCTCCTTCTAGCTTCTTGAGCCTGGTACCTTTGTCCAGCCTCTTCCTCCACAGAATCGCTGCACTTTGGTCTGTTCCACCTTGCAACTCCTGCACACAGCACTCCCACTCCTCTCAGCTCATACCCTGTCTGTTTGGGGCGGAGGGCTTTTATGGAGCACCTGGCTGGTCCCTAATTGGCTCAGCTGCTCCTAATTGCCCCCTAAGGAGACTCAGCTAATCTGCAGGGAACAGAGCTCTGAGCATTCTGAGGCTTACATATCTGCCGTAAATCACTTTCCTACAGCTTTCTGCCCTCGCTATATCACAATATGTAAAGCAACATTTTGGAGGTGTCAGTATGTTTATGTAGATTTATGTAGACCCAAATATACACATTTGATGGGTTTTATTTTTAAAAAAGTTATTGAGGTTTTAGTTCAGTTATATCTTGAAACACATACAGTGAAAGAGACATAAATCTGTCATGAATTCTTAACAGTGCCTTTCTGTAGGATTGCTCTCTAGGGGCCTGAGGCCGAGCCCTTTGCACTTGAGAATCAAGTTCATCTGAGGTGTGGGGAATCACACAGCAGCAGCAGATGAGGGATCAGAAGCTTCACTACATGTTCAACAAACCTCTGGATGCTCTGAAATGCCTCTGCAAACTCTGCATGGTTGGGGCTTTGTAAATGGAGGAAGGGGGCATACTGGGGCAGGAGAATGAATGGAGAGCAACATGTGGTAACTTAGTGGAGACTTCTGCTGGGAAATCCCCATGGGCATTAATATTGTTAAGCAGCATTTACTTCCTCTGTATTCTCTACATCCTAGAAAGGAAAGGAGGGGAATGGAGAAATACGGTAGTGGAGGTTTAGTTGAGGAGGGATGAGGTCTCTCTAGTGACTGCTAAGAGGCAGGCCATCACCATGCAGTTGTGTTTTGTTACAGGATCCAAAGGGTTTCCTGGTTTCATGTTCAGGGGAAATTCACTCACTAAAGAGAGATTTATTGAATTTCTGGTAGAGTTTTTCCCTTATGTGGGTTTTTCTGTGTGGGATGACATCAGATTCAAGGTGTTTTGCCCATCACTAATTCCACTGCATTTCTCTCTGTCTCCTTCCAATTTACTGTCCTTCCAGTTACCACGTAATCATTTGTCTTGCAGCAAGAAAACTTATAATCAGATGATTATAGCATGTTGGTTTTTTCCTGCTGGATAGTGTTTGCTACGACTGTAGCTCTGTTTAATGACTACCCTGCCAACCAACTCTGAGAAACGTGCACAGATCATTCTCTCAAAGCAATTTGTTGCCTTTATCCTACCCAATGGGTTGTCTTGTATATGCTTCCTAAAGAAGCATTTGCAAGATATTGTTACTCAGTTTGCTTTTTGTACCCTAATCTTGAAACCACATAATTACATCCAGAAGCTCTGGAAATCCATTGTTTTGCTATTGCTTCTCAGGTTTCAAGGCTCACTGTAACCCAAGTTTGGGCATAAGTAACCTTTTTAACTGCCCTCAGTGTTACTGTTCCAATCATTATCCTGACAAACTTGAAATTAGCCTTCCTAAGGAAATTACGTTCCTAGCAGTAAATTATAAATATTTGTCAAGGAGATATAATATGTATTTCCCAATGGTCCTTCAGCTTTACTGCTGCTATGAATGGAAAACTAGTAAATTACTAACATATTCCCCCTAGCTAGCATTAACTGTCACCATGACAAAGCATCAGGAAATAAATATCTACTAGGGAAGAGCAAAAAATTTGAAACCACTATGAAGTGGTAATTGTGTATGGTCCACGGTATTTACAGCCAGGAAAATGTACTTCTTGAATTTCCTTGTAACAGGAGTGGTACTGAAATACAGGCCAAGAATAAGTTATATTTCCTACAGATACTGAATACGCAGATGCAAATCCTTCTCTTGGAGCTGTTAAGAGAATTAATTTGGGTATCTACCTGCTAGGCCCCCTGTTAAACTCATCTCAAATATTTCCTTTAAGAAGATGGATTTCATTTAGTTCAAGGTTTTTCCTGTTATGTTTTCTTCAATCTCTATGAACTTTGATTTGGTAAGATCTCTGCTGAGACTTTTAAATTGGATTACCCCTTGCCATTGCATCTGTTGTTCTTTGTGTTTTGTGAAATTAGCTGGTGAATGGAGCAATAGCATTAGAAAAGTCAGAGGCATTTTATTGTTTGTTCTCATTTCAATTGATTGCAAGCCTCTTAAAATCTAAAGCGTTCTAAGACCACATTTTGCAAGGCTGCCATAACAAATCCATATATTATAACTATACCACACAAGACAGGTGGGACGAGAACCCTGTCTTCAGCTTTTATATGAGCTAATGAAGAACTCCTTTAGCTTATACTAATAGTAGATCTAATATATTCTCTGTGAGCTGGCCACCAAAGGCCAACATCACAATCACTCCCATGTCTACACAAAGCCAGCATGTTACAACTTCTGACAGATCACTATGCCCTGTTTGATCAGGAACTTCCATAACAGCACAGATCCTTTGGAGCAACAGAACTGTCAACCCTCAATGATGAAATTCATATTGCAGGAGACACAGCTTTATGGGTGTCTATCCTACAAATGTGGAAATTGTAGAAGTTATCTGGATGAACCTTCAAGGAAAAATGCAAAAAATATCTTTGTGTACCCTTCACAACTTTGGAGGGCTTTCAGATACTGCAGTGATGGATACCAAGACACTGCATTTGTGTATTCCAATACAGATTTGTGAACATAAATCTCCTTCAGTATCCAGAAGTTACAGGGATAATTGTGGAGGTTGGCCCTAAAGCAAGCTGGAAGTTTGGTTCTTAATACAAATGACACACCTGTTCCAAAAGCTAGAGCATCTTGGACTTCCTTTGTTTGGTCCACAGCCATATCAAACAGAGCTTCTCTAGTATGGTTTCTGAACAGGACCCTGAGATCCTAATTTTCCAAAGATAAGAAGAATGTAGCAGATGCAGAGAAAGAACCATACTGCATCATACTGTAACTCACGAGTCCTGACACACTCATTATCCCCAACTCACTGTTTTCACAATATATATCTGAGGTCATGTAAAATACTGTATATATATACAAGATATATCTAAGAAATCATGTAAGATACTGGTCATGTAAACTGGTTCAGAAAAGCATTGCATGATGTATGCATGGGTTGTGTACAAAGAGCTATAGATGTGTGCTGGAAATATGTTCTTACAATGTATCTGGGAGGCAGTCCATAAACTTAGCCTGCCAGTGATGGGGTCTACTTGCCTCTCCTGAGCGTCCTTGCTGGCCAGGTACATGTCTGCACTCTCTGCTTTGTGCTGCTTGCAGTAATCCGTGTTGGCAGTTAACTTTTCTCAAGCAGGCGAGTCACACACAGTCTGTATGTGTGAAACAAAACAGACTCCTTCCAGGGTACAGGTCCAGCAGGGGTCTATCTCAGTGTCCTCTGTACAGTCTCTATCCATAGCCCCATCCTTGGCTCGATGCTCAGTTGGTCCAACAGAACCTATCACAGTACCCTTGTTGGGAGTGTTTTCACCTCCCTGTGCTCAGGTCTTCAATCAGTCCAACAAGGCCTATCACAGGACTTTTGTTCAAACGGTCTCTCAGTCCCTTCTGGGCTCTCTCTCAAATGGTCCCTGCTCTGGAATGGAGCCATGCCCCTAGGGCTTCCTCCCTGAAGACTCTAGGCTTGGTAGTGAGCCTCACTGGCCCCAGCTCGGCCACTAGTTTAGTTCAGTCCCCTTCCAGGGGGATATCAAAGCCTACAAATGCTAACTCTCTTTGAGATCCTCAGCCCACTCCATGGGCCTGATTAAACTCCCCTTCTTCAGATCTTTTAGCCACTCCATCTGTGGTAGGGGGTGGGATGTCCTGGGCCTATCCACTACTCTGAGTCCCAACCCAGGGACCCTATAACTATCAGCTGGTTTCACTTTCCTCACCAGTAATTCTAGTTCCTCCATTTTGTTACACAGGCTCCTTGCATTGGTGTACAGACATCTTAACTGTTTCTGCTTGGCTTCACCCGGATTCCTCACCCAATTAGGCACACTCATTTTACTGCCAGTATCGCCTACCTGACTGTTACTGTCAATGGTATTGGCATTATCTTTCCTCCTGCTCAGAAGTAGTGAGTACATGAGCATCTCCCAACCGCATCTGGAGCATCTCCTCCAAATTTCTAGTTTAAAGCTCCTTTAAACAGTTGTGCCAAACTCCATCCCAGAAATTTTTCTGCCTACTTAGATGGAGTCCATCTCATGAGTACAGTGAATGCCTCCCAGTGGTCAAACATTCCAAAGCCCTCCTTATAGCACCATTGCCTGAGCCACCCGTTGATCATCATAATCTTGTTTCACCTTTGCTCTCCTCCTTTAGGGACAGGTAGAATCCCACTGAAGATCCATTTCCTTAAGTACCTTCTCCAGCCTGGCAGTCTTCCTTGATGCATCCCAACAAGAATCTAGCAGTATCATTTGTTCCCATGTGAAGGACAATCAGTGGATTCTCTGTCATTCCTATTAGGATACTCTTCAACCTTGAGTCCACATTCATGAGTACAAACTCAATTTATGAAAACACTGTTCAGAGTAGAAAAGCAACTTAGGAAAACATGGGCTTCAGTGGGTTTTAGATCAGGCCCTTTAAAAAGAAGTTGGACATGTGTTTCAAGAGGGAAATAATGCATGCTAAATATTGTTAGCGACCCCCAGTGAGAGTCTGGCTTTAATACATTTTAAAAAAATTGTTTGTGCTGCATACTATGGAGAAATAACAGATGTAGAGGAAGGATGGTCCAATGTTTAGACTACTACCCTGGGACTCAGAAGACCCAAATTCAAACCCCTGCTCTGCAACAGACTTCATGTGTGACTTTTCAAAATGTTATCCTAAGTGATTTACCCAAAGTACTTATGTGATTTAGGAGCCTAAGTCATATTGACTTTGCTCCAACTTTGGAAAGTCAATGGGACATAGGCACTTAAGTCACATAGGCACGTTAGAAATGTTACCATTATTCTCTCTTCGCTGCCATTCCCCTCCTGTAAAATGGGGTAACAGCACTTCCCTACCTCACAGGGCTGTTGTGAGGCTGCATAACTTAAGGTTGGTGAGGTGCTCTGATAATTATACTATCAATTGTACTATGATAATGGTGACCACATACTTACCCAAGATAGACAAAGAGGGCATGAAAGCTGTCAACAAACTTTACCAAAATCTCAGGAAACAATTTGTTTTAGATGACAGCTTATTGATTGATTGATTATTTCAATCTAAATTAATTTCCACTAGGCATTTACTCTTGGGTAGACATGCATCATGGGAGATAAAATCTAGCTGGGGAACCCAGCCCATAGAAAAGAATGGGTACTTGTGGCAACCAAACTATAACTCTCGTGGACAGGTGTTTTTCTTTTTTTTGCTTTCCTGGCATTGCCCCTTTTGCCTTCCGGAAAAAGTGGCCCTGGGATCCAAGTCTATTTTTTATATTATACTGTTGGTTTGTTGGTTTTTTTTTTTTCTTTCTTCCTCCTTACTATTCCCAGCATCCTATTTACTTACTTAATAGTTCCTTTTTGGGGGGTTGTTTTTAATTATGAGCTATCCCCTCCTCCCCCCATTTTTTCAGTTGATAGGACCTCTCCCTCTGCATAAACTCCCTGACATTGGGCATATGCCCATTTGGAGCTGTGAGTCCACGGAGGTCGGGTGGGTTCTTTCCTGCTCTGCTTCTTGACAGGGGGTAGAAGTAGGCCTTTGCTCCTTTCAGGTACAAGAGGGCAAACTGTCCCTTGGCCAATCATTGAGCATATGCTCCAATATGACTCTGATTTGGGGCTATGAAGTGCCACCAGGGCCTATTATCTACCATACTGCTTGAATACTGTCCTTTCCTCACCTCCAACGCTGAGCGCCAGAGTCTGAGCTCATTTACACTAGTGTAAATAAAGAGTTCAGAACTGCTGAAATCATCTCCTTAACATGAGGTGGCATTGTCCTGTCATACTCCTGAAAGAGAGGATTTCTCGGGCCAAGTCTAGGCTCTGCAGAGATTAATGGGGAAGATGCTCATCTAGATTCTTCACTCTGTTCCCTGATGCTACTAAAAATATAGGCCACCTCTTCCAATTACTCTTGGCTTGGCTTTGCTCATTCGGTATTAGATTGCATCTTTATAAAATATTAAAGATGTTTTTTAATTAGCCATCTTTAAAAATATATTTCATTGCAATAGTCTGCTTCAGTATGCATTTGAAAATTGTCCATTGGATATTACCCCTTTGGTTCAATGCTCATAACTTTTGGGACAGTCATATATCTACCTTTGCATCTGTCACTAATGAGCGATTGCCTAATCAGTTCCTATACATCAGAGTCCATCCAGACCTGCATTTCCGTCTCCAGTTTGAGAACTAGCTGTTGAATAAATGTGATTATTTCAGAAGGATGCAGAGATATGAATGTGTTGGGGTGGAATGGGTTGGGCTTTTTTTAATGAGTTTCATATAAACAGAATTTACAGCTCTGATAATAGTTTAATGAAATATTTCTTTAGAAGTCTGTAAAAGGGACAACATATTAAATATACTTTCCACACAGATTTTTTTATCCTTATCAAAATGTCACAGAAAATCAGACTGTAAAGGACACTTTTTAGTTAACTATCTAGGAAAGTAATATAGCTAGGCTATTAAGTATTTTTTTTCCTAGAAAAATGTATAGTCTTCTGTATGTTTGGGGTCTGATTCTACACACCTTGACTTCAATGGGAGTTGTTTTGATCCTGGGTTTCCTTTAACATTTATTTCACTGGATTAACTTGCCTAATATATCATTGCCTCTTCTAACATCAGTGACCAATTCTGATACCCTCACTGTCCCTTATTGAGCTGTAGCCGAACTCAAAGGCCTTGCAGGTCAGCTTCCCAGTGGTGGAGAAATCCATGATGCAGAGTCTGGGTATACTGTAAAGTGCACACCAGTCCTAGAAGAGAGGTGATCACGAACAGCATGCAGGTAATCCCTTCTTTCAGGAATCACAGCCCAACACCAACACATGGTTCCTAGAGAAAAAAACCCTCTTTTTCAGAAGCTGACTAATCAGAGACGAAGGCACTGCATAAACTCTCTTGCTGCTATGCTTGCATAGCTCCCTAACCAAGAGCCACTGCTCCTGCCAAAACCCTGCATAATGCAAAAGTAATGCACAGCATATTTTCCCAATATTGTTTGCACACTTAAGAAAGAAAGAAAGAAAATGGAAGATTATGTGTAACGTCACCTGGTGACACCTGCCAAAATAATATTTTTATTCCACTGCAAAAACACAATAATACTCCTGTTTTTTATTAATTCTTCATATTTTTAGATTCCTGCCACTACAGTTGAGATGGATTGGAGTTTTGCATGAGTTAGGTTTGGGTAAATTCTGTTAATTATTTTAATGTTTCCAGACTACTAAATTTAATTTGTCATACTCATATTCATAGTTCATTAATTTTTGCTTTTCACTCCACTAAAGTGAAACCATATCTTTTTTTAAAAGAAAGATTTCCATTAGGATTTTGCATAGTGTAACACCTTTCAGTATTAACTTTTTAGATTAGGAAAAAGAAAACAAATTACTTAGTTGGAGTTAAAATGTAAATATTTTCAGTAATATTGAATAAATAAATTAAGAAATTAATCTGGAAGAATCATGTAAAGTAAAAAGGTTAGTGGCACACTGTTTTGTTTAGACTGATTTAGCTTTAAACACATGCACAATACAACTTCCATTATTGTATGCTATTTATACACATAAAAATATAATTCAACATTTAAATAATGCTACAAATATTTCAGTCTTTCTGTCCACAATTTCATGTCATCTTCCCTCTGTATTTTCTCTCTTAACTTTCAGTTAATTCTAGCTATGCAAAACAATACAGCTCCCTATAGAACTAATGACCAACATTTTCAGACTTGGTGGATAAAGTTATGTTCCTGAATCCATATTCTGCATGACAAAGCACTTAAATAAATACTTAACTTAAGCACCTAAGTAATACCATCCCTGCTTAGCAAAACACATAAGCACATGTTTATTTTAGGCACTTAAATCCCTTTGACTTTAAGCACTTACCTGTGTGCTTTGCTGATTAGTGATAGGATTATGCATGTGCTTAACATTAAGAATTTGCTTAATCATTTTGCTGTATCAGGGACCTCAATAGAAATGGCATGATTTTCAGAGGTGCTGAATAATCACAGCTCCTGTTGATTTTAATATACAGGACAGAAGTTGAGCACACACCTTGCATGCATTAATGACCATTTAGATATGTATGGTAACCAACTAATAATAATAAAGAAAGATGGTCTAGTAGTTAGTACACTAAGCTATGGTTTGGCAGACCAGAGTTCAGTTCCCTGTTCTGCCACAAGTTTCCTTTGTGACCTTAACCAAGTCACTTAGTCTTTCAGTGACTCAGCTCCACATTAGTGATATAGCTATAACAAAGATTGTAAGGCACTCAGGTACTATGCTAATTTCTAAGGAAAATACTTACTCATGATCTTATTATAGCCCATTGAGCGATCTCATGAGAAATCAAATAAAATCTCAAGGCAGGTGTGAAATCATCCCAGAGTAACTACAGAAATAATAGAATTTAAGGCTCCCGCATAATGGCCTGAACATGAGAAAGAAGTTATTAGGCTTCTCTTTGTTGTCAAAGAAACTGGCATTACAAGTGAGGAAAAGCTATAGAGCACTGCAGTATAGAAAAGCAAAGTTGAGTGACATCATAATCAGGGATCCATTATATACTTTACACTATAAGTGCAATTGAAGTGAAATACGCTATATACATCAGAACCACAGAAGTACTTATAAAATATCAGGCTAGCCTGCAGTACTCACTACAGACGTTCAAGCACGTTGATATTTCCTTTGGATATTAAGGGCCTGATTTTCAAAATTAGGACTGTACAAGAGTGCACATAATTTGTGTGTACGGTTACCAGCACTGGCGTATTAAGTATTATTATCTTCTGTATTGTTCTAGCTGACATAACTATATGGTCCTGATAGCACCCTGATCATGGACATTGCTGCAGCCTGGGCAAGGCTACAGGCCCAGCTGAGGGCAATTATATACTTTCTGATGGGGGATTGGAAGCATCTGGGTGACAATCACTGGGTTAACAAGGTGATTCAGGAGAATATAAGGGGAGGAAACAGGAAGCCAATGGGTAGATCAAGAGGGGCTCAGAAGGAAGCTTTGAGAGTAAGCCTGTGCTGAGGAGTGAGGGTTGCAGAGAACCCTCCCTTGCTGTTAGCCTGTATTGCTATGTTAGAGGGAAATAAATACACATGGTAGTGAAAGAGAAACAGCCTGATGTGTGAGTTTGGAATTAGGAAATGATCTGAACTGGTTGAGCAGTGAGGTTCACCAGGTAGTGAGGGAGATGCACTATGACAAGCCGCCATTACCAATAACTTCTGTGGCATGTTAGAAGCATTGTGCAGGAAGCCTTAAATTCTATTATTTCTAAAGATACTCTGGGATAATTTCACACCTGTCATGAGATTTTTACTTGATTTCTCATGAGAGCTCTCAATGGGTTATAATAAGGTCATGAGCAATTATTTCCCTTAAAAAATGAAATTAAACTAATTCTTGTTACCAGAGTACAGCTGGAATTTAGAAATTGATTTAGCTGATGTTATAGTCTCAATTTTGTTTCATTCTTATTTAAAATGTATAATGCTTCTGGTAAGAAAATGAACATCTTTTTTTCTCTGCATCTTCTCTCTCTTAGGTAAAAAGTAACACTGTTGCTAGACTCAGCATGTACATTGATTTTGGGTCCTTATAATAAAATTTTCTCATGTCAGCACGTTAGTCTGAAGTGACTATGCTATAAAAACAAAATATTGGATTCAGAATCAAACCTATTTAATGAATGATTGCTCTATTAACTCCAGAAGGGACCTATTTGGCAGAAAAGGCCCAGGGCATGGAAGCCAGAGAAGAATCCAGAGATTGGTTCTGCATACAAAAGGAATTTTTAAAGTGATTTAATGCCCACGAAATGTGTAGAATTAACCATCCCAGAGAGGGAAGCATGCTTTTTGGGCACAGAACAATCAGAATGGTGACTTCCATGCATTGCTTCATTGCTCTTCCTTAATTTTGTTTCCCAGAGAGATCCTAGTATAATACTGCACTAGGTTTCCTGCTAGTGCCTTCTGTAACCAGTCCTTTAAATAAAAATATTTGATTCACTAATTAGAGGATTTTTTTGGTCTTTATGTGTGGGACTGTATAGAATACAGCCATCCCTGTGAGACTAAAGAGTGAAGAAGCATGGTAGCTAACTATCTACTCCTCCAAGTAAAAGATTGAGATGCATGGAAACTGTTCAGAGCATCTTTCACTGTGGTACTTGATCATGTTTGGAAGTACACCATCCACAACCAGCTTGGCCACATTCTGCTCTCAGTTACACTGATATAAATTTTGTGTAACTGCACAACAATCAATGGTGTTACAGCTGTGTAACTGTGAGCATAATTCTGGGCCCTTAAAGCCAGAGTTCACACCAAGTGGAAGGCAGAATTTGAAGAAAAGTGCATCTGAGACTACAGAGTACTAACAACCTCGCTCCAATGCAATATGGTGCCCAGTCAGAGTAAATCTGCATTGCTGACTGCCAAGAAGGATCCCTCAACCCCACTGCCCAAAATAGGGTTAGAACTGGTAGAACACTGGGCTTAATGTTACAGTCCTCATTTATGCTTCGCAGGTTTTATTGGCTGCCACAAAATATCCTGAAACTGACCTTGCCACACCTTGATGCCTTCTACCAAGGTTTCAGTGGTGCTAGGGTGGTTGTGTTTTAGGCTGCATGAATGACTACACAGGCAAGCCTTGACCAATCCTAGGAATTATATTTTGGAAAAGAGTCTTGTGGTCCTGCAAGTAAATTAGAACAAACAACATGCTTATATGGTGTGTACTTGCAATGTACACACTGCAGCACATGGTCTGCAGGGAAAATGTAATCCAGGAAATCCGGTTTTTGTTTGTTTGTTTTTTAAACAAGAAACCCACATCCTGATTTGATTAGATGGCCAGGATTGTACATCAAAATGACCTATCACCAGAGACAAGATGTGAAAATTTAAAATCTCTCTATGTTACCGTTTTGGTTTAAATTGACTGGCAAAGCTTGTTGAAAATCGATTAAAAAGTAACCATTGCCTTAAAGGCAGACATTTTTCATTTGTAACCCCATTTGTGTACAACATACTGTCAGCTTTACTGATCTCAATTCATGGCATAATAGGAAGTATTCATGAGTGAACCACAAGGGAACAGAGGTTTGGTTCAAAAGCTCTAGATTTTTTTCTATGATCCTTCTATGGAGTATCTGAACTTTTTCTATCTTTACTATCTTTTTTTTTATACAACTGGACTAGAAATACTACCACAGTGGTTTTCTTGCAATATTACACCAAAAACCAAGAAGTCCAGAGGCCAGATCCAGGAAATAAGATAACTTTATAAAAATATTTATATATCTTCAAATCTCAAAGGTTTCAGGTTCACTTTGAGGAATGGGTGAAGTTACAGATACTGGTCGCTTTTATTTTGTTCAAACACATTCACACATCCCTGTAAGACATAGATGACCTTCTGACAATTGGGAGCAATACTTGGAAGTTGAAACTAGAAAAATTCACAATGGAAATAAGCTACAAAATCTTAAAAGTGAGAGTAATTAATCATTGGAACAGCTTACCAAGGTGTGTGGTAAATTCATCCCCATTTGAAGTCTTTAAACCAAGACTGAAAGTCTCTAAAATATATGGTCCTGTTCAACCACAAGCTATGGGATTCAGTAGAGTTCAAATGATAATAAGGAAAAATAATCGTATTCACTTCAGGAATTTTGGGGTGAAGTTCTATGACCTGTGCCATACAGAAAGTCAGACTAGAGAATAGTTATGGTCCCTCTGTGCCTTAAAAGTCTATAAAATCAGACAATCTGGCAACACAATTATTTATGACAAATATACATTACAATCTGATGCTCCTAATTATACTCTTAGAATCATAGAGTTGGAAGGGACCTCAGGAGGTCATCTAGTCCAACCCCCTGCTCAAAGCAAGACTAACCTCAGCTAAATCATCCCAGCGAGGGCTTTGTCAAACCGCAGCTTAAAAACCTCTAAAGATGGAGATTCCACCACCTCCCTAGGTAACCCATTCCAGTGCTTCACCACCTTCCTAGTGAAAAACTTTTTCCTAATGTCCAACCTAGACTTCCCCCCCTGCAATTTGAGACCATTGCTCCTTGTTCTGTCATCTGCCATCACTGAGAACAGCCTAGCTCCATCCTCCCTGGAACCCCCTTTCAGGTAGTTAAAGGCTGCTACCAAATCTCCCCTCATTCTTCTCTTCTGCAGACTAAACAAGCCTAGTTCCCTCAGCATCTCCTCATAAGCCTTGTGCTCCAGCCCCCTAATCATTTTTGTTGCCCTCTTTTTAAAATAAATTCAAATAATTTAGAGTTAACTTCAAAAAATGAATGTAAAGCGCTCTATTTGAACTACACTGAAATGGCAGACCTTAATTCTGAGGGAGCTCTTTTCACAGATTACTGTCAGAAGCAGTGTCAGCACAAATGGCCTAAGAGCAAAGCATATGAAGGATGTAATGATTGTTGGAAGGGGAGGCTAAAGCTCAAAGCAGACTGTCTCTTTACAAAAGACGTCTGTAATTGTATATGTACAAATTCCTAAAGGCTTTTAAATCTCAGGGCTCCATTTCTTGCTTCCGATTACCATACTGTATGAGATCAAAAGGGTCTTTTCTTTTTTCTAATGTACAACACATGGTGAAACTTTGTTGTGTTTGGAACAGTCAGTTAACTGCTTAGTAATAACTGGTTTTCCTACAAAGCCAAACCAGATGCTTCTGCAGCTGCTAATGTTAAACATGTATATTCACAGCCATAAACCTCTATGCATGGTTTAAGGGGCAAAAATTCCCCCTTTAAATGGAGCAACATGGAGGTAACAACTATGCTATACATTGTGAAAGACTGAAAAATTAAGGGCCAGATTCTGCCATCCTTAATGGTGTTGAATAATCTGTAAGAAACTCCTTTGGGCCTCCTTCCTGAGTCCTACTTGAAAACTATGCAGCAAAAGGCACGGCAGAATTTCCCAGCATTCATGCCTTCATCTCTTTGCAGTTTCTTCTTTTCTTTCCAACCCTTTCTTCCTGCCATTATCAGTGTCTCTAGGATTCACTTTCATCAGTGGGACCAGCTCCTCTGAAGGCACTCAAAAGCCCTCTTTCAAAAACTTCCCACAAGAGCCACTTTAGGGGTTGCTTGTCTCCAGATAGCTGAGGACACCACACTTCTTAGTCTGTATAAATGAAAAGCTATGTCTTATATGGTTCCATTCTTGCAAGAAATGAATATGCACAGAGAAGATGTGAAGATTTTCCATGGAATGGGGAGAGGAATCCAACACTGGGTGCAATTCCTGAGAAATATTATAGAGTAATGACTAAAGGCAGTGCACTTGGTGGTATAAAACCAGGGAATGTTTTTGATAAAAAATTGTGAGTTGAATTTATATGCCTTTCTGACTTTTCCTTATTCCTTCCCTGTGACTTGTTTAGAGGTTTCTTTATAATTTCTTGTTATTGATTAATGGTCATGTATTGAAGTGAACATTTTTTTTAATACAGCTTACATTTTTGAAATATCATGAGTTTTCCTAAGGTTTGAAGGCATTTCACTGTCCTCCTTTTGATGCAGGAAAGACAGTTATATTTTAAACGGTTTTATTAGCTGTTTTTTTTTTAAAAGAAAAAAGATGTTTGAAAATTTAGCTTCCCCACTGCATTAAAAGGCTTCATGGAACAGCTATAAAACTTTAGTCTACTGAATTATAGCCATTTGACTGAAAACATTCAATACCATCTTAAATAACCTGTCAAAATTCTTTCTATGAGCTTAGATTACTTTACAAACATTGAATGTTTTTTAATAAAGTTGCCCAAGAACACCATAAATTCCTAGCTCAATTTCCTTCAGACATCAAAGCATTTAATGACTGTGTAAGGTGAAGGCAGACTGTATTACTGCCATTATGCAGCATAAGAGAAAAATGCCATCTAGCAGATTCTCATGCAGCGCTCTCAGAGTCACATTATTTTAGGTGGGTAGTCTTCTGTGCTCTGTTATTCTAATCAGAAAGAACAACCATACTAGAATATTGAAAGGTCAGTGGGTGGCATAATTTACTGCCAGCTCTCTACTACAAACATAAGGGCCTCATCCCACTCCTATTTAAATCAACAGGGGTTTATCCATCAGTTTCAATGAGAGAGGATTGGGCATGTGTTTTGTAACATTGGGTCTAAATCTAGAGTGACAGTTCTTTCTATTTGAGGCTGTTGATTAAACTATCATCCTATGGAACTAGTGGTGTTTTATCAGCTGGACAAGAATTTGCCTCCAGGAAGAAAATGTATTGAACAAATCAGTCCCACACCTGCTGTAGCTTTGATATGTAGCACTCTATCATTGTGTAATTTGATGCATTGTAACTATTTTTGTTACCTCTCTGAATTATCATCTCATAGAAATGTTGGCTAATTGCTAAACACACAGCAAACAGCTGAATATTTCCCCTCAGAGAGCTATCACCTGTTAGATGAAGTGACAGAAGACATGAGAGTGCTCTTCCATGGAGAGCCAAGTGTCCTGTTTTGCCACCTAGCTGTACACTCTTCTGCCTGCAGCAATTATAGGTCTCTCATTTCCTGGGTCTATAACACTAA
This sequence comes from Emydura macquarii macquarii, assembly GCF_026122565.2. Taxonomy (NCBI): domain Eukaryota; kingdom Metazoa; phylum Chordata; order Testudines; family Chelidae; genus Emydura; species Emydura macquarii. The sequence continues at coordinate 39,556,974 of NW_027132610.1, read as the reverse complement.
GAGTAATGAGTAGTCTGATTCTCTGTGCACCCATTGCACAGCTGAGTTGTTTCTCTCCCTCTTGCCTGGCAATACACAGTGCAAAATATATATTTTTCCTCTTGAAACTGAACATAATGCTTATGAAAGGTAACAGCATGAAAGTCCTAGAGACATCTAATCCTTTATTTACACAGAGGAGCCTCCTTCCAGCTCCTCTAAGTGCTTTAATACTTGAGGTTCCCTAGCACCTATGAACTGCGTCAGAAAAGGAGGCATAGAGAAGTGAAGCCTTCCCTCCTTATGTGCACAGCTGATTTTTTTGGTAGTATTCATCTCAGCACTGAGAGACGACACTGACAGCTCAAGTTAGGGCAGGTTGTATAGTCCTCAATATCATCTTTCTTTCAAAACAGACGCTAGTTCATCACTGAACACAGAGTCTAAGCTTTCGTAGGCATTTTCATGTGATAAAATCATTCACATTTTACAACACTGAAGCCTTAACAGGGCTAATCTAAAAGCTATTCAGCGGTCCCAAATATTGGTTTTGAGAGACTACATTATCTCTTTCGTATGGTGCTCTTATTAGCTGTCTAGTTACGATAAAGCCGGTCAGCTGCGTGTATACTAACTATTTTCTGGAATGGCTCTTGTAAAATGTTGGCATCCTTTCAGGTTGTTTGGCACATTCACCCACTGAATGACATTTTTTCCTACATTATTTTATGGTCTAACTTCAGAAATGACCTTGTTCATCTTTATGAATGATTGCCTAGGTCAAGTGTATTGAATAGTTTTTGTGCACATATTGTTGCTCTGCGGAATTAGGTGACCGCTTATGCATGCATATTATGAGATATTCTGTAGCTGAAAGCTAGGAAAGGTATTTGGTTCAAATGAGGATAACTGCCCAGTTTGTCCCTACATTTCTCTTACTAAACAGTCCTGAGACATCCTGCCTCTTGGCTGTCGTATCATGCGTTCATGTGCCTATGACATTTGAATAGTCATTGAGCCAGAGACGGCGTGAGATTGAGAGAGCCTTTCCCTTCAACACCCTATAGTCCCGTGATTAGGGGATGTCCCTGAGAGGTGGAAGAGCCAACTTCAAATCCCTGCTCCCTCTCTGGCAGAAGGGACAACTGAACCCAGGTAAGCGTCCAAACCAGTGGGCTAAAAAATTAGGAGGCCTTCCTACACACACACACATATTTTGTGACCATAGCTCCGAAAATTTTGTTTTTGGCCAAAAATCTTAGTGAAAGTTGTGTCAAATTCACAAATAGTTTTGCATCCACCTAAACTACATTTTTTGGTGAATAAATTGTCCAAAAAATTTCACCCAGCGCTACCTGGATGCCTACATTTTAAAAAATTTGCAATCTGTATTCCCCTTCATGTGGTGCCAGCACTATTGGAGGGTGAGGAAGAAGGGTGATGGACAATTGTTCCTCATCATTTTTCGGAAGTCCACTGCTATTGGCAGCCCTATCCTCACAGTCCTTGAGCTGAGGGAAGTAACAGGACTGCAGTTGTGTCAGGTCCCATGCAAGGGAATGGAAAGGAAGGATAGAGGAAGAAGAATCTTTATGTCCTCTCTCTCTCCCTCTTGCACTTGCATGATGCCGGACTGAGGCAGGCATTGAATCCTCTGACTAGTGCAATTTCTGAAGTTATTTAGTTAATCTACCATTGAGAGCTCATTACCAGATTGTTCATCTTATGCTGTCACTACCTTAATGGACTGCCGAAGTTTGTTTACTCAGGCCAAGTCCAAGAATAGCATGAATTACCTGGAGCTTAACAGGAAACAAAACTGATGCCAAGATACCTTCATCCTGGAATTCCTTTCTGATTACACAGAGTGCTCCTCTTTGCTGTGCCGCAGGGCTGAGGTTAGGAAAAATGTGTATCCTCTAGCTGAGTGTTTCAATGTCTTTTCTTCTACTGCCTCAGCAGTCTCTCTGTGTCCTGTGTGCTAAAACACAGACCATACATTCTGTTTATGGTCAAAGCTCACTCCTTTCCTGTGATTTGCCTGTGGTACAAAGGAATGGAGAATAAGATAAAGTCTAGCTGAAACGTTCTTCCTAGGCTTGGCTGCTCAGTATAACTCCCAGACGATCTGTGCTTGACTTCCAAGATGCATCCATCAGGGGAGTACAGCACAGAAACCGGATTCTGTGTTCATCCAGTGCTAGCACAATGGGGTTCTGGGACATGACTGGGGCTCCAAAGTGCTACAGTAATACAAATAAATAGTAATAATAATAATAATAATAATTAATAACTCTTCCCTTCCTGCCTTTTCTCCCCAACAGAAGGTCTATTCCTTCAGGTCTGACACTGCTGGAAGGCGTCTTTAGATAGACCTTCACCTCCTTCCTGCTCTGGAGGGCTGAGTGTAGGTTTCATTCACCCCCATCATGCCAATGTAGCAAGATTCCTGTGCCTGAAAGTTATCATCAAGTGAGGATTTCATATTATCCATTATACTGGTGAGAATTCTGAGAAAGCTTTTCTCCTAGCAGCACTCCATGCAGCAGGAGCATGCAACGTGAAAAAAAAAATCATGTCTACAATTTTCCTTTTTTTCCCATCAGCATCTGTTACTAGCAGTCTATGGTTCACTGAGCCCACTGGTGTATAATATCAGAATTATTCATATAACAGGAGACAATCAGAGGGTTCCTATACCAAGAGTCCTTCCTGGTTAGTCACAACCCACCTGCTGAATCTCTTAAGCTCATTTTGGATCAAACTGTTATGCTTCCAAATGATAGCAGGTGTCCAAGATAGAAATATTCCCCATCTCATATGTGTCATTATGATTCAAGTCCTGATCCAAAACCCACTGGAGGCAACAAGAGTCTTTTCATTGACTTCAACGAGCTTTGCATTAAGCTCTCAGTGTGTAGCACTTATACTGCTGAGCCAGAAGGTCACAGAGTAAAATCCTTCACTAGAACTTGGGCTCATACATAATCATGGCATATTAGAGTGCAGTACTAGCCCAGGAAGGCTCAGGGAATGAGACATTGTGGGCCAAATTTAGCCCTGGAACAAGGCGGCAAAGAATGCCACTGATGTCAGTATACATCCTTACATCTGATCTGAATTTGGCCCTAACGCTAGAAATCAAAGACAGATCTACACAGATGTATAGAGTATTGCCAGTGGGCTGGTCTCCACCTCCAGTATCATGGCCCAACACTGAATCAAATCAATAGCTGAGACTACTGCTAATCCCACTGACAATGAAATGAGAGAACGATAAAACTATAGTTGCAGGGTCCGTTTCAAAAGACTGACTGCTATAAACTTTAGTCCTTTGAAAATTTAGTTAAAGTCATACAAATGGTATTCTGCATCGTATTACCCAGGAAACCTGTATATTAAATGCACTGTGAAACATCTGTAAATTGGGGGTGCCGTACCAGCAGAAAATCCTTTATAAGGACAAGCTTTTTATATCTCTGAGTTCAAACCATCCAAACCAAACCCACAGATTAATTTGATTCTTATATTCAGTTATGTGGTTTAACGCTCTCATCATAGTTAAAAAGTATCTGGGGAAGTAGGACCTGATGCAATTGTGTGTAATTATTCCCCTTTTATTTGATACAAACAAAAGGGTAGTGAAATTACCCCTGAAACATTTCCTATGTATACTTGGTCCAGTTGGGGTCACTATATACCTCAATGAATAAAACAGACATATAAACCAAAGAATTAATTTACAGAGAGAAGTGATAGAGGCAAGACTAGAACCTGTTCCCAACATTCTCAAGCAAGTGACCCACCAGCTAAACCAAAGAAACAGATTTATTAGATAAGTCCATTTGAGACTATTTTATAAACAACACTGACTTCCTCAGAGTTAGAGAAGGTAAGAATTTGGTCTGCGGAGTCTATGTTTCAGAGATAACATGATGTGATTTATAATGCTGAACAGCTTTATATGAGGCAGACAGTCACGGAGAAAACATCGTATAACAAAATGAGATATCTGAAAGAGCTGTAGTCAGTGTACATGAACAGTACTATCTAAATGCATTAATGTATAAATAATTGTAATATAATGAAATAATATACTTGGCTGCCATTAGAAAACCGACCAGTATTTCTGTGGTACAGTTCCAAACTAGACATTTCTATCGGTGGGAGTTTTACATTGTGCATATCAGCCAAAAAATGTTGACTTATAATTAGGAATTCACTGTAGCTATTACATTGTATTAATCAGTTATATTTATTTTTAAATGTGGCTATAATGCCAGAGATTCAGCATGGTCTGAATCAAGCACTGAAGGTAACTCTGTGATCTTTGTTTGATTTTGAAAATGGTTTTAATGGTGTATATATTTTTCTCAAAATCTATAAAGACAAAAGAAATAAGTAAAACAATTGCTCCTACCTGTGGGGTGGAAGAGGTAGAGGCCACACTATATTGTGCCTATATACAGTAACTTTCAAAATCCTGGCCCTTGCGTACTCAGAGGCAGACACTGGGCTCAGTTCTTAGTGCAGTTAGGATGGAGAGGTAGGAATTTTTCACACCCTGCTTCTAGGCTAATTGAAGCTAAAACAGCTTTTGACATAACTTAGAGCAGTTTCCAGGCTGCCTAAATTATTCTGCCTGCAGTCTCTGATTGGGCCAGCCAAAAATCAGGTGGAGCACTGTGTTCTCTGACCTGGCCTCTCCCCTCAACCCACCACCCACCACTTCCCAACATGCCCTCCTTCAGAAGAGGTGGGAGGCAGGTGATGTAGAGCCAGTTACAGAGGCTTTGCATCACCTGACATTTCCTCTATGTCAAGAGAATTCTTGAGTGTCCCTTCAGGGTGGTTTTCTGGCTGCTTTGCACTGCCTGAGCTGGGCTGAATAGCTTGTCTTCCTGTGGTATTGGGTCTGTATCTTTAAGAACTGAGCTTTGCATACACAGAATCTACACAGGGTGCTGTGAAGCTCTTGTTGCTGTTATCAAGGATGCAACAAAGGGGGTGGACCCGAGGGGCCCAAGTCCCCCCCTTGGCCTTAGACCAGCACTACTATAAATTCACAGTCCTGGTCTCCGCACTGGGACGGGAGAGGCAAAAGTTCCTAGACCCAGTTCTGTGATGTCTAGGCTGCCATTTCCTCATGCTGCCTCGTCTACCTCTTCTGCTTCTGGGCTCTCTCCAGCAGGAGAAACGGTGGCTCGGTGAGGAGGTTTGCAGCAATGTGAGATGAGGAACCCCCATACGCATGCGTACACCTCTTGGAATGCAACATGTGTAAAGCAGGATCCCTCTGACAAGGAAATTGGGAATCAAATCCATGCTGTGATCGCTGCTACTTGGCAGGAAACGTGGGCCCTCTCCTTAAGAAAATTCTCATTGCACCCCTAGCTATGCACAGCCAGCTGGAAATAGACATAGAACAAACTAGAGCTCTTGCAATCACCTTAAGTAGTGAGTAATCACTGACCACCACATGGTATCAGGAGTAAAACAAAAACTAAGAAAACACCCTGAGTGTTAAAAGTTCTGCCAGAGCTGAAACTCTGTGGTGTGTGGAAAACAATCAGAGAAGGTTTATGTTATGTGCCGATGCATAGAGAAGTTATATAAAACAAACATTCTTTCTGGAAGGTTGAATTGTAACACTACTTTTTTCCTTAGAATTCAGAACAATAATACCAACAAAAACAGAGATAGTCAAAGCAGGCTGCTCCCTAAAACACAGAGGCACAATTCACCTCATGTTACTATTGACTGGCTGGCTGCCCACCAACTCTGATAGCATGCTTCCCTACAGAGCCCACTGCCTGAAAACAGGACCAGGAAACCTCCTGAGAATTTAAATTGATGGATCACAATTTTATTTCAGTTTTCAATACACTGCAGCTTAAACAATGCTTCACTCTGTATTTGCAAGCAATGGACGTCAGCAAAAATGAAGACAATCAGAAGGTAGCCTTATTTCTGATAATAGTTGGCTCTGAGGCGCTTGATGTTTTTTAACAGTTTTCTGTTAGGCGGAGGAGGCAAACTGTGAAACAGTATTACAGAAATCTGAGGTGTACTGCACTCCATGTAAAAACGAGAGAGATGTTTTTAAATTGAGAGTACATGAAGAAGGTTAAAACCATAGAAGAGTGTGCGATTTATCTGATTCTGAAGAGCCAGTCTTGCTGTGGATGTCTAATTGCAGTATAGACATACTGAATGTGGACAAAGACTGAAAGCACCACTAGCTAAGAAGAATTCTTCATAGGAGCGATGGACAATACTGAAGCAGAAGATGATTGAACTATCAATCTGAAAGCAAACGGGGCATGTTATTTTTAAGTTGTATCCTGATGTGCAAGCCATTGTGCTGCCACAAACAGTGTTATTATCATTAAAAGAAAAGCCACAGGTATTGCAGAATAAATGAATGAAACTCAGGTCTTACAGTGGTGAACTTATCCCCACTATATCCTGACTAATGGCATACAAGAACTAAATGTATGGGTAAATAACACATTGGAAAAGATACAATTTGTGACAGTACCATGGGAAAAAAACTACCTGTTCTTTGCTTAAAAGAGTGTAAAGCCCTTAGTCTCATCGAGAATGTGCATCCATTGGAGGTGCAGGGGACCAAAACAATTGAGGAAATATGTGAAAACATTTTCCACGGGATAAGGAAGCTCTGAATAAAATACAGAATAGAGATGAAAGTGCCCATGATACAGGAAAAATTGCCACCTAGAGCAAGGTCGGCATAGAATTGTTAATGTTGGAAAAACATGTTGTTTGTTTATGATGTGGCGGGGGAAACTATACACTTGTCCTAGACTATTATTTTCACTTCCCTGGGGCAGTCTTTACTAGAAGGTACCATAGCAAAACTGGTGACTGTACATATCAAATTATTTTTTTACTGGAAAAGAGTATACCTGCCATAGCAATGTTTGAGAATTGGCCACAGTTTGGGCATGCGTTTAAGTGAGGTACAGGTTTAGACATGCAATCAGTAGCCTCCATTACCTTCAGTCCAACTGATTGGTGAAAAACAGCGTCAAAATAATAAGGCGCCTACTGAAAAAGAGAAGGCAGAGTCTAATGCTGATCCATATATAGCACTGTTAAATTACAGAATAGCACCAGTGAAGCATGCATTGTCACCTGCTGACATTTCAGTTTCGGAAAACTGAAAACAAGACTGCCTGCACTGCTAGAAACTGATGTCAGAGTCACTGGGGACTTGCAGGCAAACAAAGAGACAGATAAGGTCAAACAAAACAAAAGTGGTATGATTTGGAGTCCAGGTTGCTGCCACCCCTTCATAAAAATGTCTCTGTGTCTCTGTGATGAGAAACAATGGTCACAAACAGCAATGGTGCCCCAAGAGGTTGCTCTGTGGTCATTTGAAGTTGTCATTCCAGATGGACATGCACTGCAGAGAAAGAGGCGACACCTGCCCCAGTTCCCTGAAGGGAGGGAGAGATGGTTGAGTTGGCTGAGTTGCCCAAGAAGGTCTCCGACAGGCAATAATCGCAGCAGGTTGAGCCACAGGACATGGAGATATTGAGCATAATGAGGGATCCATCAGACATGTTGAGGCATCTCGTAGAGCTTCAGGCAGAGCAGCGGCAGGATAGACTCCCTCTGCAGCCCCTGCAAAATGCTCAGCTAACAAGTTGTTTCCCAGCCCCCACTCCCAAGTGCTCTAGGAGGAGGTTGAGCAGGGTGCAGTATATGCTTCACTCCTCACCGGTGGAAGGGAGCAGAAAGAGGCGACGGCCCCTTTAAGAACTGGGAATGTGCATGCTTTGCTGTTTGCACAGTCACATTTTGCTCTGGATCCCCTAACAGTCTTATGAGAATGTTAAATTATCTTCATTTCCCCCCACGTAATGGATCATCAATAAAACTTCCCCTCTTTAAAAAACATTACTCTATTCATTGAGAGTTTGGGGATTGTCGGCGGGGGAAGAGGGAGAGGGGAACCTTGGTGCGAGGGTGGAGGATGGAAAGGGAAAGCACAGCATTGACAGATGTACATTACTCAGGTTCATTGCAAAAATGGGTTTTCAATGCTTCCCTGAGGCGTAACACTCCGTGGTTGGCTCTCAGCATTGCACTGAGGCTGGCCGCAAATTTTGAGTAGCCAGATACATCAGTCTCCACGACCCAACCCAGCAGGAACTTTTCCTCCTTTGTTTCACACACATTATGGAGCACACAGCAGGCAGAGATCACAGTTGGGATGTTGCATTCACTGAGGTCTAACCTAGTGAGCAAACGGTGCCATCGTGCCTTTAAGCAGCCAAATACACATTCCACCACCATTCTGCACTTGCTGAGCTTGAAACGTTCCTTCTCGCTGTCCAGGTGCCTGGTGTAGGACTTCATTAGCCAGGGGAGCAAGGGGTAGGCAGGATCTCCCAGGATCACTATTGGCATTTCAGCATTGCCAATATTTATTTTTTGGTCAGTGAAGAAACTGCTCACCTGCATCTTTTTGAACAGACCTGAGTTTCTAAAGATGCGCATCATTCACCTTTCCAGACCACCCCACACTGATGTCGGTGAAGCATTGCCTCTGATCCACGAGGGCCTGCAACACCACTGAGAAGTATCCCATTTGGTTTATGTACTTTGTGGCAAGGTGGTCCGGTGCTAAGATAGGGATATGTGTGCCATCTATCACCTCGTCACAGTTTGGGAACCCCATTGCAGCCAACCCATCCACTATATCTTGCACATTTCCCAAAGTCACTACCCTTCTTAGCAGAAGTCTATTAATGGCCCCACACACTTGTATCACAGCAGCTCCCATGGTGGATTTACCAACTCCAAATTGACTGCCAACTGACCGGTAGCAGTTGCACGTTGCCAGCTTCCACAGAGCGATGGCCACTCACTTCTCCACTGTCAGAGCTGGTCTCAAGCAAATATTCATGTGTTTCAGGGCTGGGGACAGCTCTGCGCAAAGTTCAGAGAAAGTGGCCTTTCACGTATGAAAGTTCTGCAGCCACTGCTCATCATCCCGCACCTTCATAATGATGCGATCCCACCGGTCACTGCTTGTTTCCCAGGACCAGAAGTGTCACTCCACCGACTGAAGATGGTGCGTGACAGCCTGCAGCAAACAGGAATTGTTTCATTCTATGGCTTGTAGCACAGCGGCTTCAGTAACATCACAATTTCCACGTTGTGGCTCCTGTCTTGCCCCTGCAAATACTGAAGGATAAGTTGTGAGGTATTTGTGATGCTCACAATGATAGTGCACAGCTGAGCGGGCTCAATGCCTCTCTGGCAATAGTGTGCACGTGGCAGAGACGGGTTTGGAAAAATGGCACAAGAAACATGGACCTGTGTGTTTTGGACAAGAGGAGAGGGAGCACGTTGCCTCATGGGAGGACGACAACCTTCCCAAAAGGCACTGCAGGTAGTTGCACTGTGGGATAGCTACCCATCATGCACTGCTTTGATTATTGATGCCAGCGCAGCTGGGGGAGATGCAACCCCCCGCAGCAATGCGCATGGTATGATCACACTCCTCAGACTTCTTAAATTCGGCGGGTGAAAGCCAACTGAAATTAAAATCAACTTCACTCCACAGTGTTGTCATACCTTAGGGAGCCTATCTCTCCCCATTCATTGTAGAAGAGCCTAGGTGCTTTCACTCTGGCTTTGTAGATTGCATTGTTGTTCCTGTGATTTTTCTAGGCACCATGACACTCAGCATCACAATGCCTCAGTCCCTTCGTGGACCTGGGCCTAAGTGATCAATGAACAGCACACTTCCTCTTGCTGCTGCCTGGGAGCTGCCCATTGTGCCTTTTCCCACACAGTCCTTAGGACACTGGTGATGTCCTTAAAAAAATTATTGTTCATGAATTTAACCATTACACACCTGGGGATCCTGCTGTAATTTATGCTTGTGTGACAGGAAAAAAACAGCCAGGAAAAGATTGAGGATTCCTGCTTGTCACATGATTCAGTAAGGGCTCTAAGACAAAGGTGAGTCACATTTCCCAGGGCTGAGAGAGGCATGGGGAAAAGCCTCTGGAGAGAGCAGCCCTTGTTGGTCTGTTGAATTGCTGTGTTTTTGTGGTAGGCATGACTTTTGTGTTCTAAACAATAAAAATGGACTCTAATGTGGCACTGGCTCCTGCCTGGGCTGGTGAGATAACCCATTAGATTACAGCCTGGCCACGCATTGACTCCCAGGGACCAGTGAGGTAACTAGGAATAACTGGAGTGAAGGGATGCTATGGTTATGCCCCATTCCTGCTAGCCATATCCTATCCCAGGGACTGCTATGGCTCTATACCACCTGAGCTCAATGGAATACCGGAGTAACCTGTTATACTAGCTTTCCAGATGCTACACACTGCTGGAATAGCACAAAAGAACCACACTGTACCTGAGAATCAAATCCAGAATATCTGATTTTCTTCACACAAACCTACGAGTCTCACCAGTGCCTGGACTGTACACACACTGTTGCGCAGTATATTGTTTAATCAGCTTGCTATAGTTAAATGCTGTCTGAAAATACAAAGCAGTGAGCCAGTATCTGCTGGTCCAAACTCATACTGAGTTCCATATGGATAACTAATACTTAGCCCTGAAATATCCGTTTTAGGCATACTCTCCACCAGAAGAGGAAGGCAGGTTATCATTAACAAGAAAAAATAGCTAAGTGCTTTTGTGCATAATGTCTCAAGCAAGCACAAATTATCTTGCTTCATGATCCCCTATGGGGGGGAAATAGCAATTACTAAATAAGGAAGACTGGAGAAAAATATCAGTTTGTAATTTTGCATAACCAAAAAGTAAAATGCTGAAGATGATAAAAGATCTGTTGTTAGCATCTGGTTCAGCAGGTGACACATGCACAAAAAATGTGGTGCAAAAACCCACTTCAACATATATCAAGAACTGGTAACAAGAAAACAAATTACTATTTTTCTTCAGAGTGCAGCATTTGATTCGATATTTTACACACAACCCTCTCATTCCAAACCTCTGGTTATTTTTAAATCAAATGTCAAAATATTGTATATTGCTATATAACCTTCTGTATTTTTTGGACTCAAAACCATCTGCTTGTTGCAAAGATAAACTAAGAGCCCAGTCCAGAAATGACTACTAGTATTTTTTAATTATGCAGCCAGCTATGGGGTATACCTGCCTACAATTTAGGTAATCTGTTTATTTATCTCTCTCTCTATAAACCCACCAAGTACTATTAAATTTCTCAGGTATAAGCCACTCCTTAAGCCCTGGATGTTAGGCAGCAGCTAACGTTAAACCTATTAAAAATACACTCTCCAATGCTTATTTAATGAGCAAAATATTAGGGTTAAAATATTAGACATAGGGGAGGGGTCACATGCTTTCTATTTAGTGAAATAAAAATTATTCTTAACACTGAAATGACCAGGGTATAATTAGCCCCTGCATGGAACTGCAAGGTGGAAGAGGGCACAAGGGCCCAGGTCCAGTGGGAGTTTGGCACCTAAATGCTTTTGAGGACCTGAGACAAGGATCCTCCCCTTCCTTCCATAAGCTCCTACACCAGGACAGCCACCACCTCCAGCCTCTGTTCTCTGAGTTTCCTCAAACTTCTCAATCCCTGTTCCCCATCTTCCAATTGCCCCTATTCAATCAGGCACCCAAACATCCATCCCACCTGCCCAAGCCCATGCAGCGGCAGAGTGTGACTTTGGATGATTGTGAGGAGGATTGGAGAGAAAGGATGGGCAAGCCAGGCACTGAGGATGGTGAGTGCTAGGGTTTGCCTTTCCTGTGCTCTCTTCTACATTTCATTGACTACTTTGGGAACAAGGTTCCCGCTGTCCTAACCACCCCCTAACTTCTTCCACTTGCCTCCCTCTCATCCTTCCTCCACTGCTTCCTGGAGTATGGGAATCCCTGGGAGAATTCCCATTCTAGATCTACTCCCACAATGAAGTGGGACTCCCTGGATAAAGACATCCTCTCTCCTTTGTATCTGCACTCAAAGTATAAGGTCACTAAGCTGAGGTACTTTCTGCCTTCCACATTCTTGTATACCTGCTCTTGAAGGGGCGATCTCTCCTGTTTGTGGGATGGGATTTGTGGGCTCTCTTTTCCTGAACTCAGGAATCAGTGTCCGCAGATGGGGGCCATCTGGAAGATCAGACCCTTTCTAGTTTGCCCTCTCTCCCCCCAAAACTTTGTACTCTTATTTCCAATGTGGGATAGTGCAGGTGACAGTAAAATAGAAAGCATGTTGTATCCTAGCTTGTTAGATTGTGTCAAAAGAGCTAATGCAAAAGCTGCAAGATACTGAAGGGAGAATAACAAATCACTACTTTAATTCGGAGTTTACTATACAGTCAGATAGAGTCAATCTGAATTGGTTTGCAAACTCAGTATTATTTTGAATTATAAAATCCTTTGGAGATTAATGGTTCATCAGTTTCACCTGTAAAGCTACCACTAAACCTCTATGATAAAATGGCCATGTAAACAGATAAACCAAGTCTAGATTAACCAGGTCTGACAGTAATACTCATTAAAATAAAGACCTCAGTCATTATTTTTAAATTAACATTTCCCCTCTTCCTGCAAGATATTTTAAAAATTATTCATGACAGTTTTTTCTCAAAGGAGACCTATTTTTGATATACGCTGCTTCAAGGTTCCTATTATCAATAAGAAAGTATAGTAAAAAACAGGAGATTATATCAAGATCATGCTTTCTGCAGACAGACATGTTGAAAGCTATCGCATGGCCATTAAGACAAACAATAGTGAATCAGCTTCATTTCTGATGATGACTATAGAAAGCTTGCATTATTCATGTAGTGTTGTCCCCAAGCTTCTCCTCCATGTTGAATGATGATGCCAATATGAGGTGTAAAAATCAAATTTCATAGACTGTAAGGCCAGAAGGGACCATTAGATCTAGTATGACCTCCTGTATAACACAGGGCGTTTGAATTTCATCCAGTCACTCCTGTCTAGAGTCCAATAATTTGTCTCTGACTAAAGTATATAAAGATACAAGATATGGTCTCAGAAAGACTTTTAGTAGTACTGTAAATTCTCACTGCAATAAAATGTTCAGTCTTTCCTAAATCCCCCACCCTGAACTGACAATGTCTGAATTTAATTGAAAAGTGGACAGGTTTAAGCACTATGAGTGGAAATGGGGAGCAGGTAACACAAGCACAGAAGAAGTTAAGAAGCCACTCAAAGTCAAACAAAAGAAACAGAACTTATTTTAGGGAACAGCCAAATCCTTGATAGGTTTCGGAAAATATAATATAAGCAAGATTATCTTTAAACAAGATTTCTGGCTCTTATCTTATGTGTCTAAAAACCCTTTGGAAAAAGGAAAACTGCATAATGCAATCAGTTTAGACCACTGCTTTTGATTTATTTTTTAAATAACTTTGAGTAGAAATGAGGCAGAAACAATAAAAGTAGCATCCAGAAACAAATGTTAAAATGATGATGCCAGGTTATTTTTAGAGGAATGTATAAAAAAAGTAATTACTTCAAGCAATTAATTCGCAATTATCTCAGTGAAGTAGGTGTAAAAGTAGAAGTAAAATCTGAAAGAACAAGTAGCATAAAAATGGACATTATCCTTTTACACATTCATTTTTAGCCCCACAAGCTCAAGGAGACAGATAGTTGCCATAGCATCAAGATATACATCATTGCAGTTAGCTTGCAAAAAAGAGCCTTTGTCTTTCCTGTACCTGCCAGTGTTTAGTGTTGCTATCATACCATAATATTTTGCCACCATGTGACAACTGCAGGGCCATCTATTGCAAATGACAACAGACATGCTGCATTAGCAGTGTTATTGTAGTCGTGTAGGGCACAAGATATTTGAGAGACAAGGTGGGTGAGGAAATATCTTTTATTAGACTGACTTCTATTCGAATCTTGTGTTTAGCAGTGACACTTTGAATTAGTTTCCCGAACCTAAAGAAGAGCTCTGTGTAAGCTCAAAATCTTGTCTCTCTCACGCAAAGAAGTTGGTCCATTAAAAGATATTACTTCACCCACCTGGTCTCTCTAAGATGTGTATCTGACATCCAGAACATTCAAACAGATCTTAGAATAATAATATCATAAAGGATCAATATGAATCCATCAGCTTAACAAATACAGTCCATCAATCTATGGAGCAGCATAGGCTTAAGGCATGTCTACAGTGCCCCACAGTTCAGAACAATGGGGTGTGAATAGCAGTATGCACCAAGGTGCTGCACTGTAACCCGCCCCTGTGGATACTGCAGATGTGAACTCAGGACCTTTAAGTTCATGCTTGTAATGTCCACACACGGGAGTTACAGTGCAGCATGCTAATGCATACTGCTATTCACACCCCTTTAGTCCAAACAGTGGGGTGGTGTAGAAATGCCTTAGATGCCAAGTGTAAGACTCTGCGGATTTTTAGCTACAGTTAGTGTTATGGTAAGTGAAGTCATTAACCCCGCAGGACTGTTGTAATTGGAATATAACTGCCGCTAATCACATCAGGGGGCCTGATCCAAAGCCTGCTAAAACAGAAGGAAAGACTCCATTTGTCTTCAGTGTGATTTGGATCAGGCCTGAAATAATAGAGTCTGGCTTCACTGAATGAATCACACATCCTAGATTCATAGATTCTAAGGCCAGAAGGGATCATTGTGATCATCTAGTCTGACCTCCTATATATCACACTGGTCTGTGAGCTGCTGTACTAACATCCAAACCCCTTACTCATATGAATTGTCCAAATGACTTTGCATGAGGTGTTGTAGGACTGAGCCCTTTAATACCTAGCGATTTACAACACACTTAGCAGCCCTGAAACACAGGCAAATATTAAGGGTGAACAGCAAAGCATTTTTAAGCATAAAAATTTAACAATAAATAAAATTTGAAGTCATTAACAGGATATGCACCATCTTCAAAGCTGCAGATTCCAAAATATAGTTTTAATATATATGTAAGTCAGTCCTTTCCTGCCAAGGCCTGGGTTCAGAATTTTCCATTTCCACTGAAACAGCTGATAAGATTTGTCCCAAAAAGATGGTGTGACCACCTCTGTCCATATTGGTGCCATAATTTAACACCAGCATTCTGAGCTGTTGTAGAAGCAACAGCACCCAGAACAGAGGTCTGGGCATGAGCTAAGTAGAGTAGAAACTGATATGCAAATATCTGGGTTTGAAATGTATTTATAATTTGCAAACCAAGAAAGTTCCTATTTCACACATCTGCCAAGATCTTTGTTCTGAGTTCTGTTGCTCCTGCAACATCAACAAGAGACAATGATCACCATCTGAGCTCTTACATTTCTCTGCATAAAGCTTTGTAGTTTATCTTTATATTTGAACCCCCAAGCTATAGTTCTAGATAATCCACAAAAAATAATTTTAAATCTCTAGGTGTTAAAGGGCCCCATCTCAACCCCCTACTCACACACAGCATCATTTGGACTAATCACGCGATTAAGAGATTTCAGGTTTGTGTCCCAGTCTGGTAGATCACTTACGTCAGCACTGTGCTCCATCCATTCAGTGAAGCAACACACTATACATGGTTTGTGATGTCAACCACTTTCAGGATAGTAATTTTAGATATACATCGTGTGACATCTGAATTCAGGCATCGGAAGGAAGTTAATTACTATATATATATGGTAATTTAATATATCAGTAGTTCTTTAAAACTTTATATAATCACCTTTATGTATAACACAAGTAAAACATCATGCTTTCAATATAAATGTAATACTGAAGTAATTATTAACACTCAGCTCAGAGCTAGAATGATTATTTTATCACAGTCTCTTGTGGACTCTTCTTTCATAAAGAAAACAATCCTAAGAATTATTGTCTCTTCTTCAGACTGGTACTGGATAGATGAAAGCCCAATGCATTCAAATAATTATTTCAGACAACCTAATACTTTTGTTTCAGATTCCTGGGATTCAAATTTATTTCACAGACTACAAAACCAAATCCATTATATGTAAATGAATATGCCGCTTTAACAACTTCTTAAAGAACATTCCTAAATCATGTGAAAGTTTCATAGAATCATAGAAATGTAGGGCTGGAAGGCACCTCAACAGGTTAGTCTCCTCCATCCCCCACACTTGCATTGAGGCAGGACTAAGTATACCTAGGGCTCCAAGATGGGGTGTGTGTACCTAACCTGCACTAGCCTGCCATGGACTAACTGTCTGCGTGGATCCTGCTGACATGCATTCACAGTTTGTTAATGTGCTTTGATCTAGTCGAATTTCAAAGAGGACTAAATCAAAGTGCATTAACGAAGTATTAATGTGAATCAGCAGGGTCCACACAGATAGAGTGTGGCAGATTAGGGTAGATTCACACCTTCACTTGCTGTGAACTAAGTGTTCATGTAGCTAAACCCCTAGTTTAGAAAGGCAAATTCAGTTCTTGCAAACTTGGTATGGTGTGACAGTGTGTTTCAAGTCTTGTTATTTTGCATATTTATCTTAATTCTAATGACAGAATTTCTAATTTCCTCCTGAGTTTTTCTATGGTGCTCATCACTATAGTATGTGAGTGTTTTACAAGTATTGATCTCTCTCTCTTCACAATACCCAGGTGAAATGAGAAGTATTATAATCCCCGCTTTAGAAATGGGGAACTGAAGCAGAGAGATTATGGTCAAAAGTATCCACTAAATTGTGTCCCTAATTTGAGATGCCTAGGACCTGATTTCTCAGAGCACGTAGCATTATATAGCATTTCATATGTTCAAAGCATAACTGCCATAGACTTCAGTTGCAGTGATGATTGCTCAGCCCTTCTGCAAAGCAGATCCCAGGATCTCAAGTCAAGAACCCAGAAAATGAAAAACAGCTAGTGACTACCTGTGAAAAGTTTGGTTTAAACAGTTTGACTAGCATCCTACAAGTACTCTGTGGCAGAGGCAGGATACAGTCTGCCACACCCCACTCATGATTTGTTGTCTGGGATCGGTGAAGTCCCAGAGTCCAGGGTGCGTTCATCTCCAGCACCAGGGCTGCAGAGCAGGGAGTGATGCCAACACTGTTTCTCATCACAGCTGCTGCTCTACTGGATCTTTTGTCTAGTCCAGTCTGGTCTCATCCAGTCCCACAGTGCCACAACTACCTAGCCCAGCTATTAGTAATACAGCTGTAGGATTTGTTGGGTTGGGGGCAGAGTGGGACATTTATCCATTGGACTTCCACACCGCAAGGTGGGAAACTGAGGCATAGGACTGCAGCCCAAGATACTCTGGGGTAGATGTTTTACTTATTGTCTGCTCATTTCTGAGTTTTGTTTTTTTTTTCCCAAATTAATGCTGTTTTTTCTCTCCCTTAACAAAAACTTATTTTTTGTTATATGCAGACTCACTGCTTGTGAGTGGCGAAGTATTGCCTGTTAGAGGTGTACCAGGGTGGTATTTTGTTTTCCCAGATTTCTGGGTAGGGGCTCACGCTGGTTTTGTTTTGTAATTTTAAGAGAACTCTTTAGATGTTGAACCCAGGCACTGTTGTTGCTGACAGCACCTGACAAAAGGGTTACATAGTGAATGAGGCGGGGGGGGGGATGGCAGGAAGAGGGAGGATGGTTTTATGGTTAAGGCAGTTAAAAGCTGCCTTGGAGAGAAGAGCTTGTGCAGGAGATGGGACTGAAGAAAAGGAGTTTGTCCCCTGGGCATCTGCAAGCAGCCCAGATCCTATTGGGAAGTTACCTTAAGGTCTTTTCCACTGGGGATGACAATCTGGGGTGCACAGGATTGAACCAACTCCAGATTGAGACAAGGGATGCTGGAGCTGTGAGACTGGGGCCACGAAGGAGCCCAATCCATCACCAGGTGGAGTTCAGTGAACAACTGCAATAGATGGTAGAAAGAGGCAGCATCCATCCTCCATGAGCCCATGGGCTGCACCTGTTGTTTTGGTAAGGAAGAAAGGTCAACGGACATGGGCAGGTGTGGATTATAGATTATTGAATGATATTAAAGTGAGAGATACAGATTTCCTCCACAGGATTGATGATACCCTAGACTTGCCTGCAAAGGTTAGTTGGTTCCGCACCCTGGACCTGGCCTGTGGCTATTATCAAGTAGAGGTGCACCCTGATGACTGAAAGAAGACAGCATTCACCACCAGACAGGTCTGCTTTGGGTTTAATGTCTTTTTGACTCTGTAATGCTCCAAAGGTTGATGGATATGATGTTAGCAGACCTGCAGGGTATGTCCTGCCTGGTATATCTTGATGATATCATCATCACTGGGAGGTCATTTGAGGAGCACCTGCAGAAGTTGGGAGCTGTGCTTGAGAGGATATGGCAAGCAAACTTAAAGATGTAATCAGCAAAATGCAATTCTTTTCTTTGATGAAGTTCATTCCCAGGGGCATATGCTCTAAAGGGATGGCATAGGGACAGACTCAGAAAAGTGGAAGCCATCCAACCTTGGCTGGTGCCATGTGCTGTCACTGAGGTGCACAGTTCCATTGGCTTGGCTTTATACTACTGGAGATTCATTGCTGATTTTGCCACAATTGCACAGCCACTGCCCAAACTGAGCCCAGCCAGACTCCCCCATACCACAACAAGCCTTCTGGAACCAAAGCAGAAGTTCATGTTTGCACCAATACTGGCCTAACCCCATACCCAGCTACCATTCATCCTAGATGCAGATGCCTGTATAGTTGGCATTGGTGTTCTCTTGGCTCAACCATATGGAGACCAGGAAAGAGTAGCTGCATACGCCAGCCAGGACATATTGGAATTACTCCACAACTAAGAAAGAGTTGTTGGCAGTGGTGGCTGTCATGCTGTCTAGAGCGGCTCACAAGTGAGAACACTAGCCTCAGGGTAGACTTAAGAAGCAAGGCACAACCAGTTTGTGAGTTCTATAGCTAGATTTCACCAATCAAGTAACAACTGTAAACTTGCAGTAAGAACTTTGAACCCCTAAAGCACAACAGTCTTACCATGGAATCACAGACAGTCCCCTTAGGCATTCTGATCCATCTTCTTCATCACAGAAAATGCATGAACTCCAGTGGTTGTGCCTTCACTATACCCTTTTATTTTAAGTTCCCTCCACCATTTCCTCAGCAATCCCTGTTCAACAGTCTATTTACAGCATCACTGGTTTTTTTGACCCTCTACCCAAGACTTGAGGGGAACAGAGGTCTCTCTCCCCTGAGGCTTCCATGTAACGGGACTCAATTAGCCATGATCCCCTCTCTTTTCCTTTGGCACTTCTTTCCTGCCTCTTTATCAGCCTTGAGCTGTTGGGCTTATTGGTTCCTTATCCCATCCAGTGGGTCAGCCTGGTTGTTTATTTGCCTCCATCAGCTTTCTCAAGGGGAACTGTAAAGTTCTGGGGGGGAGGCCACACCCCCTCTCTACAGCGCTCCTATGGATACCAACTCAAAAAGGGGGGGGATTAGCATTGAGGCAGGGGTCCTGGCCCCTTCTGCAGGTCACAGGTGCCCCTGCAGTCTATATCCCTGGCCCTCAGGCAGGGCAAGGCAGCCGCTTCTAGCCTTAGGCCAGGCGAGTTAGCAGACTATAGGCCCCAGCCCTCAGGTGGGGCAGGGCATGTAGGCAGTCTCTAGCCCTTTGCAGGGTAACCCACACTTTCAGGCAGGGCGGATCAGGGAAGTAGTCTCTATATCCTGGAGCAGGGCAAACAAACAAGCTAGGAGGCTTTACAGGCCGGGATGAGGTGACCACCCCAGGGATGGTGTGGGAAGTGGGGAGGGGGATGCAGGCCCTCCTGACTCCACTGTGTCCCAGCCTAGGTCCCTATCAGTGGCAGAGGGGTCTGTCACTGAGTCAGCAGGGCTCCAGCTACAACTCGCTGACGTAACTGCAGGCCACAACACTGCTGGTCTGTCGTCCAGCTCCCCAGGGCTACGTCCTTTTGCCTTTCCGTGGAGTACCTGGCTCTCTGGGTCTCCTTCGGTCTCCTCAGGGAACTCAGCCAGGGGCAGGTTCCATAGCCCTTCAATGTTGTCGTCAGGTGGCAGGTCTAGCAATGCCTCAAGGTCATTGGCAGATGGCAGCTCCTCTAGGTCACAGGTGGTGGCTCCAGGTCCCAAGCCGCTGGCAACTCCTCCAGGTCACAGCTGGCCAGGAGTTGCTCCAGGTCCCAGGCAGCTCTGGCAGCCCCTCGACAGGGTTGTAGGTGGCTGGTAGCTCCGGCAGCTCCTGTAGGGCCCAGGATGCAGGCAGCGCTCCTGTGGTGTGGCAGTTAGGCTGGGACCTCAGAGCAGATGGAGATGTGTCCTTCCTCTCCGGCAGCTTGCACCTGACTGAGGGAGAGGCCTCCCCTTTTATACTTCCTGCTCCGCCCCTCTGCTTCTGGAGGGGCTGGCAGGGTTGTTCTGGCTCCACCCACGCAGGGGCGTGCCATCCCTCCCTGTCTGTCTCAGAAGGAGGCTACGCCCGCTTGCTACAGGAAATAATTAACATCTTGGTAAGGCTTTACTTGAATTGCAGGATGATTGTCAAAAAACTGCGGCTGAGTTTTGGACAAGCCAAGGAAAATGGTGGAAAAGTAATAAGGGACCTTATTATTTTCTGGGCATTATCACTTTTCTGCGATTTTCCGCTGTTGGCTGCTTGGGACTGACAGCGAGGTCCAGAGCTGACAGCAGGAACATGGGACTGAGACTGGGGACTCCTCCCGTCAGCGTCTGGGGTTGAGAGTGGAGGCTGCCACTGTCGGCTGCCCAGGGCTGAGAGCAGGGGCCTGGGCCTGAGAGCAGCCACCCAGAGCTGATTGCGGGGACTCCTCCTCTAAGCCGAAGGGTGGTCAGGGCTCCCATTGCCATCCCCATGCACAGCGGGGCTCCCGCTGTCAAAATTGCAGTGGAACCCTAATATTGTGCAATCAGCAATTTCTGCAATATCGCAAGTTAAGTGGGGCCTTACATCTGAGTGACCAGAGAGCAGGCTAACCTGTTTGCCCCTGCACACTGTCACACATCCAGGCAAGCTTGACTATGTGATAGATGGTCACTTTACGCCAAAAACCACAACAATATTCAGATTATTCCCAGTCGCAAAGGACCACTCACTTACCCCAGGTCAAGTATACTGAGATCTCAAACCAAAGACAATGCCTGCAATAAACTAACTAAAATTTATTAACTAAGAAAAGAAATTAGAGTTATTTAAACGGTTAAAAACGGAAAGATACACACACATGAGTTACAGTCTTAGATTTAAAAAGATAATACAAACTTCTATAACAAACAGCTCTATACATCCTTTAGGGCTGACCTAAGCCAAGCAGCATGAGGATTTCTTGTTTCTATTTAGGAACCTTTGCCCCTCAGAGTCCAGACAGCATAAAGAGGCCCAGTTTCTCTTTGCCAGGAACTTTTATCCCCCTTCAACCTAAAATCCAAGATGATGGGAGGAGTTTATGTGACCCATCCGTGCCTAGGGTAGCCACCTGAAAATGCCAAGGTCAGGGCAGGCTGCAAAAGGAGAGCAGATTCTCCCAGCACCAGTGGGTGACACCAAAGTCAGACTTCCCAACCAGCCACAAACAGTGCTTCTGATTCCCCACACTGGTTATCAAGAAGCTAAAATAAATATATACACAGCCCCCTTTTACTGCATTTCAGTCTCCCGCTCCCAATCAGCCACTAGGCCCAGTAAAGAGATCAGTTATTTAAAACTCTGTGCTCTTTACCCAAAAGGTTTCTCCTGACCCCAAAGGGTCAGCCACAGAACCAGATCAATATAAGTTTAGATCTTACCCAAAATACCACGCTGCCAGCCAATCCTTTAGTAAGTAAAATTAAAGGTTTATTGTAAAAGGAAAGAAACAAACTATAAGAGAAATGTTAAACGATTAAAGCAATCACATACATACAATTGATTTGAAAGTCCATATATATCAGGTTTCTGACAGAATTGTGGAGTTTGCAGGCTTGTATAGTTCCTCTGGTGTACATCCAGTACCTGGATAAATCTCAGTCCTTTGTTTCACAGCTTCAGTTATAGATAAGTTGATCCCGAGGTAGGTGAAGACTGACGACTGAAGACAAAATGGATATAGTGCAGCTGCCTTTTATGTCCCTTGGCCTTTGCCATGCTGCTTGTGGAAATTTACAGGAGTAAGATGGAGTCCAGGGTCACATAAGTAAGTCCTGGTGACTCATCAGGTATATCCCTGGCTTCTTCCCCTGGGCCCATTGTACCTGTGAATTTCCTTAATGGGCCATTAAGCAGCCTAGTGCTGCAGCCATACTGTCTGGGGTGTCACCCAGAAACACAGCACAAGTTGAAGTACAGATATATCAAACATATCCATATCTTCCAATACATATATAACACATGAACATAAACACTATCATCTCGCTTAGCAAATTATAACCTTTCTAACAGTACCTGACATGGCATATCTCATATGAATTATTATGATTTTGACATATTGATGTTAAATAATATCATAAATGGTTCCACTAATCCAGCCAGCGTCACAGTTTATACAACGGCCTCCCCTTCCTGGAAGGAGTGAGGAATACAATCAATGAGGTCTCTGTCCTTTGATGTTACACAACGCCTCATTTGCCTTCAGTGAGCCATCTTGTTGCAAGATGAGCACTTTCCCTTAATTAATGCTTCTCTTCCTGTTTGATGAGTTACACAAGTACAGAAATTTACCATGGAAACACTCAGTATAACTTTG
Source organism: Emydura macquarii macquarii (assembly GCF_026122565.2). Taxonomy (NCBI): domain Eukaryota; kingdom Metazoa; phylum Chordata; order Testudines; family Chelidae; genus Emydura; species Emydura macquarii. The sequence goes on along the minus strand of NW_027132610.1, from coordinate 39,534,284 downwards.
TACCATGGATACAGATATTAGATTAATTCATGCAGCATCCCACAAGCATTCCATAAAGTGTAAACACTAAACACATGATTTCAACACTAATACCTATTTTAAGTATCTTAGCCCACTGGTAAGCCAGACTGATTTCCAACTATGCATTTGTCACTGTTCAGTGAAGCTTGGGACCTTGGCATGAGCTGGTCCCTCATTTGCCAGGGGCACAGTGATCCTCACCAAACATTTTTGGAACTTCCTCCTGAGGAAAAAATTTCTTTTAAGGACAGACCACAATTCACTCAGGTGACATGATTTCCATGAGCCTCAAGAACAACTGCCCTGGCCTGGTGACTTGAACAGCTGGCTCAGTTCCAGTAGCAGATAAGGAACCACTACTGTCCAAGGAAACAGCAAACTAATGCTAATGCCTTATCTAGGAGACCGAGCCTGAACAGTGCCAGCAAGGAAGCCAGGATTGGGGAACAAAAAACTCCCAGCCTAACAGCAGCCCTGACCACCAACAATGGAGCAGAGGTTGGGATACAAAATGAAGGAGTCTCAGCTTTGAAGGACGCAGAAGCCACAAACTCGGTATTCCCAGCTGAGGCACTGGAAGGAATAAAGAAGAGGCATAGCAGACCCAGGTATATGCCAATATAGAAAAGCCTGGTTTGATTTACATCTATAGCTCCTCACAAACTGACCAAAGGTGAAACTTTAAGTCACAGTTATTCCAAGAGGTGCATCATCTGCTCAAGACAAGTAAGACCTGCACTACACCTTTCCATCCACAGGTAGATGGGCTGGTGGAGCTTCTGAACCATACACTGACAGCTGTTGTCATCCTTTGTAGATGCCAATCAATATAACTGGGACAGCTTGCTTTCCCACGTCATGAATGCCTGCAGGACTAGCGTGCAGTCATCCACAGAATATGTACTACATATGGTGATGTTTGGGTGTGAGACTTTCCCCCACCCCCAACCCAGTAGAACTGGTGGATGGAGCAGATGTGATAGAAGGGTATGTTGAATTCACAGATTACCTAACACAGTTGGCAGCATTCTTAGTACTCTCTGCCAAGCAGGAAAGCAGTACCAGCCTAGGGCCACCCATTATGATTTAATAACATCAGCCCTGCTCAGTTGTACCAGGAGTGTGAGCTGGTATGAATGCTGTAGCACATCCGGTGAAGATGCTGTATGCTGATGGGAGAGTGCTCTCCTGTTGGCATAATGACTGCACCTCCACGAGAGGCAGAAGCTATATTAATGGGAGAACATCTCCCACCAACAGAGCACCAGGCTGGACAGCGCTTAGGTTACTGGAACTTGCGTCGCTCAGGGAGGTGTCTTTTTCACATGCCTGAGCAATGTAAGTTAGATCGATTCAAGTGGTAGTGTAGACCTGCCTTAATTCTCACAAAACCTCTGTGAGGTGGGTATTTAAGCATTATTATCCCCATTTTACAGTTAGGGGGAGAGGGGATGAGTAATATTTCAGAGGTATAGAGTAGCCACAACGTCATGTGCAGTTAATGGGAGTTACAGGGTTTAGCACCACTGAAAATCAGGTCATTAATCTCTTTGAGTCTGACATTACTCCACTGAAGTCCATGGAAATTTTGACATTTACTTAAACTGGAGCAGAACCTCTCTGTCTGTTTTTGCCATCTGTACAATATTACCATTTATTATTTGTATTGCAGTAGAGCCTAAGAGCCCCAGTCTTGGACCAGGGCCACATTGTGCTAGGTGCTGTACAAACACAGAAGAAGACGACAGTCCCTGTCTTAAAGAGCTTACAATATAAGCAGGGACAATGCTTAGAGTTTGACACACAAGGATGTTGACAAGAAACTCAGTTTTATTTCCATTACCTACATCACAGGGATGTTATGAGAATTAATTAATGCTTTGTAAATGGAAAGCACAATAAAGGTGCCCCATATTATTAACATGTACCAGAGCATATGCTGCAAGTCTGGAGATTTAGAAATGAATGTCAAAATGGAATTACAATATCAATGGAGAAAAGAATTCCAGAGACCCTGAACTCAAAAATCCTTTGGTGCCAGTAGGAATAACAAGGGAAACCATCTGCTGAGCTCTGCAATGAACTCTTCATTTATGCTCCACAGATCTGCCCACCGCACCCCACCCCACCCCCCAAAAAAAGGAAACAGTAGGAGTTTGTAGATAGCTATAAGGTAAGTGTGGCAGATGTTCATAGAGCTTTACTCCTGGGAATCTGATTGCTACACTGATAATCGTTCTATAGGGATTGGAAACAGTTCCTCATGAGATTGACTTTAATTGCCAACGATGCATTCCTAAGCCTGGTACTTTCAGCAATCAGATGTTAACAATCATAAATACACGTTGTCATGAAACAAATGTAGATCCAAACAGAACACCACTGCAGTAACTGAGATGGAACAAATGTCTGCTACATTTTCTGCAAAATAGGCTAAATGAAGTGTTTGACAGAAAAAGTACATTAGTGATATATTTTCATATAACAAAATTTGAGGCCATACCTCTGTGACCCTAATAGCATCCATATGCAAGAGGGCAAGAGGCTCTCTGATATCTGGTAGTAAGTTTCAGCTGGCCTGACCAGTTCAGTGTACCCTAATGCACTGTCATGAGCTTTATCTAAAAGACATCATGTAAGATATCAATAGAAAGCTAATAGCATACTGAACATTAATATTTATTGTATGGTGTCTGAACAGAGGACAAATTCAAAATTACAACCATATTCGAAAGCAGATCAATTTGCATTTTAGCAAACACCAGCAGGGGAAGAAACCAACATGGAAATTTCTTCACCACCAGATGCCATGTCGCCCTCCTCACAGCTTGAATGAACTTTACTTTGTAAGGTAACTTTCAGAAGAATCAATGTCAAAGGTTCACTGGACTATAAAAGAAAGGGGCAAAGAACCCAAAATTATCTTACATGTAGGAAGACAAAGGGACCAAGCACACTGGACTTTATGGGGGGAGATCCTGATGATGGGGGTGGTCAGCCATCTTGCTGGAAGGTAGATTGGTCATTAAACAAAGGCTGTACCTTGTTGTGTTTAGTCTTAGCCTCTAAAAAGCATGTTTAACTTTTATTTGCACATGTTCATTTATTACTATCCTTTATACATGATCTCACCTAAAATCTTATCTCCTTTTGCTAATAAACTCGCTTTGCTTTTAATTGTAATGGTACAGGAGAGTGCTGGATATAGCAGAGCCCTTGACTATGGGAAAATGTGGTACTAGTAGTGGCCTTGGGGTCATTTTGCCAGGTGTAACCAAGGGTGGTGGAGGCCAGAGTGTGGCAGTGGTGTAACAAGCACATGGCTAGAATCACAGCTGCTGAGTCATAGCGGTTTATCACACACTCAGTGCATGTTTGTATGCTGACTGGAAGCAGCCAGTCAAGGGAGCTACTGCAGCAGAACATTTTGTGGCACTAAGGGTTACAGGACAGGCAGTGGCACAAGACCTCCCTAGTTTGGATTGCACTCCAGAGCCTGAGAAGCTCCATTGAGTTTAAACAGAAGTCGCTGGAGTCCAGTTCCTGGGGACTCAATTCCCTCCTCTTAAGTAAATGGTGTTCTTCCGTGGCAACTCTGCTTTTTATAATAATTTTATTTGGCATAACCTGTAAATCCCTCCTATTCTTACAAGGATAACATGTTGCGACCACCATTTTTTATGCCAGGCTCCAGTGCTTGTTGTGCTGCTTCATCTGTGGGCTGCCCCTAAACAGGACTTCTGAATATGGGTCTGGGGTGTGCTGTAGCTGGTCCAGCCACATAGCCTGATCCAGGCCTGGCAACAGCAATATGGTCTGTTCGGGTCATGCTCCAGCAACTGCAGGCTCTCCTCCAATGCAGCCTGTGCCTCTAAAGTTATAAGCATGTTATCCCGTCTCCAAAGATTGTCATGTAGCGGACTAGGGTTGCCAATTTTGGTTGGGTGTATTCTTGGAGGTTTCATCACATGACATAATCTTTTAATTCCTAGAGACTGGCAACTATGCAGCACTGTGGGCTGTGGGCTTAGAGCAGTTCCCTACACCTAATCAAATTCCTCATAGCAGGGCTAAGTAGCCAGGGAGTCCACTGATGCATTGTTCTCATCCTTCACTTGGCAGTAGACCATGTTGAGGAGGTATTGTGTATTGACTACAGGTCCAGTGGATCCCCAACACCACCAGCCTCTTTGATATGTCCATGTAAACATGGTATTTTTTTTTGTACTCTTGCTAACGTCATGGATCTTTCTTTCTTCATACCACACGCTGACCAGAATCTTGGTGTGTTTCCTCTGGTCAGCTAGCAGCACACAGGATGGAGGGACACTTCTCGGTTTTTAATAAGATAGGCCTATGTGTGCTTAAAATTGAGCAATCTGGGTGGAAAAGAATGGTTAAATGGTGAGCAGTCGTGTTTGAATCAAGTGGTTGGTTTTGGTTCCTGGGAATTGAGTGGAAAGTTTACAAAGAGAAGGACTGGGACACAAAGGCCCAGGGGATTGTGGGACAGCATTGATGGACTATCCAAACTTGAGTCTGGCAACACAGGCTTGTGCTATTATGTCCTCACTGCAAAGTGAGCAGGCTTGGACCCATGTTACAACAGGATGTTGCCTCAAACCCATGTCCCTGGGTGAGCCATCAGGCCTGTGTTCTGAGGGTTCTCTCATAGGACAGAGCACTTTGTGTGTGGACAGTAGAGGAGTTAGGATTAAACATGAGTCAGAACCCAAAATGTACTATGCGTGTAAATTTACTATGCATGTGTTCTATTATTATTGTGTTAATTTCTCAGTACAATTTCTCTTGGTTTTAGGTGTGAAGTGGAGTATACAGAATTCCAGCAAGTAATATCAGTAAGTGGCATTGCTCTCTTTCCTTGTTCATCTGTGCAGTATTCAGCTTGATTTCTCCTGGGATCGTCTCAAATTGAAAGACTTCTGGTTCGATGTGAGCAAACTGATGCAAGAGTTATTTCAGGGATATAGCACCACAAATTCCTGTTACTGAGGCATTAAGAAAATGTCCTGGTTTGCTGACATTAAACAAAGACAGAAACCTGTTTAGAATTCTTATGACTGCAGCAGTAAATGTATTTCATCACGAATGGTTTGAAAAAATAAATACCATCCCTACAAATGTGGTTAAGCGGGAAAAAGAACTAAGAGAAATGCCTATTTTAGATTAACAATATACTGTGCCAAATGTGCCAAATCAGATGAACATAAAAAACCAGTGATATAACTTTATAGCAAAAATATGTATACCTAGCGTGACTGATCGTTAGGGGGAAGTGGGTCTAAGCCCTGTCAATAATGGCACAACTGTAGTGTAGCTGAGTTGCAACAGCATGCAGTACCACTTACTTCCAATAGGGGTTGTCTGGCCCTGCAGCACTGAGACCATAGGCAGTAGAGGCAGGGAATAATGGTTTTTGCGGATCTAGTGCTACCAGAGCCAGATTATAGGGCTAACTGCACATGCTCCCTGGAGTTCCAGCAGCAGAGTCAAAGAGTGGGTAGAACAGGGGCTGTTTCAGATCACATGCCCATACCCATACTCCCTCTGCTCCTACCTTTCCAGGCCCATCAACAGCTGTTAGTTCCCCCCACTTCCTGCCCACCTCCCTGATCTGGGGTTTCTGATCCTGGTGATGGAATAACAGTATTGCCAACCTCACAATCCAATTCCTCTCCTTCCCTCCCTGCCTTCCTTGAGCAAGCTGCAGTTGGAAATGCTCTCCCCAGTTCCCAACCCACCCCCTCCCTGGTGATCAATACAGTTGCCACAGGAAAGGTTGATTCAGTACCAGCACTTTTTCCTCTGATGGTTCTTATAATCATTGTTCTGCTGTAGGAATTCCTTTTGGGTTAGATGTAAAATGGTGGTGCTCACTGGTTTTGGTCATTAAAAATCCCACTGTTATGTAGAATTGGCATGTGCCGTTAAAACACTTGTCACATTCCACCCTCAGAGTGCTTTTAGGAACCTTTCAGGTGATCAATATTACATGGAGCTAAGAAAACAATCTGTAATGGACTGTGGTCACAGCTGGGCTGGTATCCACAGAAACAAGGACAGCCACAAGATGGTAGTCAGGAAGCAGAGATTGGAGAAGTTGCCAGAGCCGGGACCAATAAACAAGAGTCAGAGTCAGGCCAAGGTCAAAGATTAGAGATCTGAAGTAGCTCCCAGGCTGGAATGAGGAGGCAAGAGCCAGGGTCAAAGTCAGGCTGGAGTCACAGACTGAAGATCAGAAGATGAGGTGTGGCCTGGCATCACAGCAAGCCAGAAGTCTTTGTTTGCCCAGATGACTGCCTGAGACACTCCCCAGGGTTAAATAATGCACTGAGCCAATCAGAGGGCTGCAGTGTACTGTCACTCTGGATCCTTTGGGCAGTACTTCCTGCAGCACCTAATCTCCATCATGCTTCCCGGATGTGGGAATATCTGCCATCCCAGACTCCACAGACCCTAGTTCTAGTCCACCAATCCTTACACAGTCATTATCTATGCAGATGCACTCATAACCCAAAGTGGGAAGGGAGCACATCACAAGATAAGGCAAACACCTCCAGAAGTCAGTGGACTTGGAAAGTTTGCTTATTAATAGCTCAGGAGGAGCCAGTCTACAGCCTTCATGTAGTGCCCCTGTCAGCAGCAAAAAATGAAGCTAAAGTAAACAAAATGCAAAATCAGAGCTCAAATTCTTATCATAAAAAGCAAAAGGCAAATATAACCCAAAGAAACCATCATACAGTTGGGCCCCTAGTAGGGCCAGCATTACAAGTCTTAGTGGAGTTGGCTCACAAGTGCTGCAACAGTAGTGCTAATTCAGATATTTCAAGGGGAGGGGAGCAGGAAACTTTCAGACTGAAATTTAAATATGCAATAAAAACAACTTAATGGACAATTTGATTTATTTCTACATAACTACATAGCTAGCTTATATAAAATATGTAATTCAGTCAAACAGAGGATAGCAATGAACATGCAATCTACAGAAATCATCCTCGAAGCCTGAAGTCCTCAAAGCTGAAGGATTTTGACTATTCCACTGCCATTAGCATCAAATGGCTCAGCCTCTCATCTCTACAGGTTGATCAGATGTAAGTTTTGACTCTTTTCACTACAGAGAAAAAAATGCTTGTTTGAAGTTGTAGTGACAGGCAGTGTGAAGGAGATCTGTAGCAGTTTCAAGACTTCTGAATATGCAACTGACAACGTCTGAAGCTTGCCTTATAGATACAAGATATCTATACTCTTTTTCTCCTTCTCAATTGATGCCATAAATGATTTTGCCTCAGAGACTTGTGAACTCAAAAGTACTTAATCAATGTGTAAGCTGTAAAATTGTGAAAAACCTTCCGATTTCTTGAAAACCATGCAGTTTGAGGAATCTTCTTCAAATGCTTCCATAGATTCCAACAATTGTTGCTAGTCCATAAAATATCCATTGAACTCAGAAATGAAATGGTCCAGAACTACAAAATAAGTCCTTTGAAATCTATCAAGATTCATCTCATCAATATTCCTTTTTCCATTAGTATTTTTTGACAGATTATCAACAAGAAACTTTGAAACATTCTGAATTCTTTCAGGGCATTTAGGCAATGATTCAAGTGTCCCAAAATCCATTTCGTTGCCAGTACCAACAGTGAATTTTCTTCTTTTCAACTATTTTTTTCCATTCAACTTCAGATCTTGCTGATCCTGGTTGTTTTTGCATTCCTTTAATCAGGTGTGTAGCACGTAATAAAACAAGTCCACTTTGCTGAAGTTGCACTGATAATGCATTTGTAACACCAAGTTTTCTTTCCAAGCTAAGCATATACAGCATGAAAGAAGTAGACTGTATCTTAGTTTGAAATGCAGTTGCCTCAGCTAAAACTTCCACGTGATCTGTATTGACGGCTTCTAGTACAGCAAGAATGGCTTCGTAGCGCAGTTTTATCTTATTTACTGCTTGGGACAAATAAAGCCACCTTGTAAATGTCATTCGCTCTAGCTGAATAACTTGCTCCTGGAATTGTTTTTAAGCTTGAACAAATAACTCATGTCTGGTAGTGCTTTGGTCACTAAGCTATACAAAGCTTGTACAGGTGGTGTAAAAAACTCTGAAAATTTGGGCATATCTGTGATAGTGTTGACTAAAACAAGGTTTAGCTTGTGGTTGTGGCAGTGTATGTACACATCATTAGGTGCCTTTTAGTTTAGGTTAACAAAGACAAGGTTAAGCGGTGACTTGATTATACTCTGTAATTATACTTATATACACTGGATCAAATACTTAATAACAGGCTCTTCAGTCTAGCAGAAAAAGGTATAACATGATCTAGTGGCTGGAAATTGAACCTAGACAAATTTAGACTGGAAATAAGGAGTACATTTTCAACAGTGAGAGTAATTAACCATTGGAACCACTGACCATGGTGGATTCTCCATCACTGATAACTTTAAAATCAAGATTGGATGTTTCTAAAAGATCTGCTCTTCGAGTCATTTTGGGGCAGTTCTATGGCCTGCTGTCACACAGGAGTTCAGATTAAATGCTCACAGTGATCCGTCTGACCCTGTAATCTATTAATCTATTAATTTTATTTTTATCTCCATTAGCCCACCCACTCACCATTATAGCACGTCCTACAGAACACTGCCAATCAAGTGTCATATTGCATAGATAGTCAGTCATAGAGAAAGTTTGCCAAAGAATCAGCGTCAACTTTTTGAATGTGAGAGATCCCAATAGCTCTTTCTTTTACAGCACATTCATGAAGGTATCAAATCATTAGAGCAAGCTGCTCCTTCTTAGAAATGTCTTTAGTCTCATCAACTAAAACAGCAAAATCTTTGCTTCTTGAATCTCAGCTATTACCATTTTCTGTATCTCTTCACCAAAAACTCAAATCAGATCATTTTGATATTTGTGAGATAAGTGCAGTGCCTCACTTTTGACTGTAGGTTTGCATCTGTCTCCAATAAAGTCTCAAGAAATACAACAAAGTTTCCCTTATCTCCTGATCCGTCAGATACGTCAAATGTTTTGTTCACAGAAGAGCCTTCACATGACAACTGTTCAAGTTAACTTTTGTTGATCTACTTTTTGAAATGTCTGAAACAATAGGTGCTTTTTTTAACTAGAATCACACAGTTCCATCTGTGAGACAATAAAGTGTTTGTGGTGTGTGCTTTCTCCAGAATCCCCTGGAAAGAAGCAGAATTGGTGAAAAATGGAAAAATCTCATTTTCAAGCATCTTGGTAGAATCAGTTTACCATCATCGATAAAAATGGGAAATACTTTCTACCTCCTGTACAGAAAAGAAGGGGACACAAAGGATTTAATATCAAATGACATTTTAATCTGATGCACTCAGAAATTAACAAGAAATTTCTGTTAAATTCTGCTAAATTCTCCAGAAATGCCATTAACTTTTGCCAAAAATCACCCTTTTTCTATTTTTCACAAACCCAACACAGACCACTTATGATTATGTACAATTAAGTTATTAGTAACCAGATAATATTATTTTTCTGGAATTTTGAAGTAGGGCAAAAACCTTTGGGGACAGCTTTTTCTCAGTTGTGCTGCACCTCTGTGTTGAGGGACCTGCAGCAGCCAAAAGGGATATCTTCTGCCAGCTGGCCATAGAAAATGAAGCACAAGTCAGCATGCTTCAGGAAACACACTCTACTTCTGATGCTCAACTATCAATTCCTGGCTTTGCTGCTGTGTCTCACCTCCATCATAAGCAGTACAGGATGGTATTCTGTGTCAGGGAAGGTATTCCAGTGTAACCCTTCTGCCAGTTGAAGTCAGCGGCAACAAGAGTCAGGTTCAATATCTAGGGATTCCTTTCAACAACATAATACAAAACTGGCTTGAGCCCCCACCCAGTAACCTGGGACAATTACACACCACCCCTTGGGTGCCTTTAGAGGCAATACATCCCCTCTCACCAGCACAGAGATTGAGTGTAGGAAAGAAACTTTTAATAAAAGAGGGAAAGTAACCCAGCATTGACTTGGGAAAATGCCACAAGCAGGATTCATAAGCATAAAAGCATAAGCATAACATAATAATAAGCCGCAGTGCAGAAAGACTCTGGCAATCCATACTGATCTGACAGTAGCTTGCAGTACTGCATGGCACCAAATTTTCTGCAATACAGTTCTTATTGCTTCAAAGAAATCTATGCCTCAGGTATTTTGCCAGCAATTCAATCCTGGATGGACATCTGATGCAAACTGACTATATCAGAAATTTAAATCTACCAAGACTAATCAGGAAGTTTTTGTTATGGACAAGAATGTAGGTGGTCTGGGCTAGTAGTCAGAGCAGGAATCAGATCTAGAGAGTGGAGCAGGCATCCAGATTGGGGAATGAAGCCAAGAGTCAGCACCAGAACCAACCCCAATTACCAGAGCCAGGGGTCAAGCCAGAGTCAGAATCAGGAATCGGAGCTGAGGGTCAGAGCTGAGGTCTGATACCAAATGCCACAGCCAAAGATCAAGCCAGAGTCAGGGTCAGAAATCAGAGGCCAGGGTTGGAGCCAGGACTGGTAACTGATGACTGGATGCTAGATGTAAGGACAGGAATTGGAGGAGAGGCAAGCACAGAGAAGGAGCCCGGTGAGAATAGACCTGAAGGTAAGGGAGAGGCAGAAGCCAGAAGCAAAGCAGGAATTGGATTGAGGAGATAGGAACAAGCAGGGTTCAGTGCAGCCTCAACAGCCTCAACCTTGTTGCTCGGACAAATCTCCTGTGCCTCCTTCTGGCTTAAACAGTGTGGCTGGACCAATCAGTGGAGCTGGGCAATCCTCCAATCAGGATTCCCACCTGTGGTGCCTTGGCTGAGGCTATAGTCCTACTAGCTTCTTGGCCCACCAGATTTCAACAGACATTGGGTGAAGGCCAGGGTGCAGTGGCTGTGTAGGGACTCTCAGACCTGAGATATCATAATTTTTGAGAAACTAGAGACAATTTTCACCTTGTAAATCCAGGCAAGAGTAATGGAAATAAACCGTTTCCAAATTAAACTTCATACATTCCAGTCACAAAGCCTGGCAAACTATTAAGAGACTGAGCAGAGATACTAGTCTGAACAAGAGAGAATATCCAATCACAGCAAACTCCATTGCAATCCACCAGGTGATCAATGGCAGTTAAAATGATGGCTGCTGAGAGTTGGCTGGCTCTGACTGTAGACATGAACCCGATGGCTCCTTTTACTGATCAAGAACTCAGCCTGGTTATACATCAGTTGCAACTTAACAGGGCTCCTGTATAGATAATATCCACAATTAGTTCCTCTCTCCCTTTGGGCCAATGATCAAAAATTCGATGTCTGAATTGTTATACCCAGGATTACAACATCTCAAAAGTCTGGCACAGAGCAAAGGCTGTAGCTGTTCCAAGTCAAGGAAACCAGGCTCAACAGGCTACTTTCTGGCTCATCCAGATTTACTATACCTACGCACCACTTTGGCCTGGTTTCCTGTCCACACTTTGTGGGGCAGCATTGCAGACAATAACTTATGCGATGGAAGTGTGCCAATTTAGGGTGACCGGATAGCAGGTGTGAAAAATCGGCATGGGGTTGGAGGGTAATAGGTGCCTATATAAGAAAAAGCCACGAATATCAAGACTGCCCTATAAAATCGGGACATCTGCTCACCCTCAATATCTGGAGGGCAGTTTACAACACTTAACATTGCTTACTACAGCATGTATCCTCTGTTTACAGAACCTGGACACTGAGCTTTGCATATGAGGAGGAGGAGGAACTAAGCTGCGAAATTTAAAGACATTTGCCTCAAATGCCAAATTGCTCAGTACTAGATTCTTTTTGATGTTCTTTATTAACTTTCCTTCTTTTTTTCTTATCTGATTTCCTTAAAGACTGCACTTCTTGGAGACAATCCCTTGAGCTATATCCTATCAGCCCTGATGCTTGCATCAACCAGTCTAAATCAATGACAAATACTACAAGGCATTCTCTCTCCCTCCTCTGAGGTCTGAGCATCCTGATTCTGCACCACTCCCTAAACTCCATTTGACTGTTTTGCAGCTTTAAAATATGGAAACAATTTTGAAAAACTGAATCTGGCAGAAGCCTCCTAACAAATGCTAATGGTAGAAATACAATGGCTGCTTCTTGCTACTCACCAGAGGATTTGTCTATGTGTATGTTTTTGTACTATGTGGGCATGAGCTGGGGCAGACAAAGGGTGGGAGAGAGGAAGTAGCATTATCCCCATTTTACAGATGGAGAACTGAGGCACAAAGAGATTAAATGACTTACTCAAAACCACAGAGGACTGTGGCAGAGCTGGGATATGAAAACAGATCTTCTGAGTCCAGTGCCTTACGCACAAAACATTTTTCCTTTCTAAATGTATTATGGCATATGCTGGAGGTGCAGATACTGAAGTTATCATGGGTCAGCACTTCGGATGACAGATGCTGTAAATGCCTTTAAAACAGACACATATCTACCACACATCTTGCCTTCCAGTACATGGAGCTTTCTCTTGTGATGCTGCAGGAGAAAGGAGTCACCAGAAATAGCAATTGTTTCCTTCAATTGTTCCTAGCTGGAACAGTGGATTCAGTTTTGCAGTTAGTCACTCGATGCAACTCTCAAGACTGTGGGGAGTACATGCAGTGGTTGGAATTAAATCCTGACAATGAAGGAATAGTCCCTTCATTTTACCTGGAATACAGAGGTAGCGTTACTTATTTATGAAGAAACTGAAAAGATTTTAAGGATCTCTACAGTTTTGTGGGAGATTGACTGTTTACCGTGTTTGGTGTTGATCTGATTTGTATATCATAATTCAAGCTGTTAGTGATGAGGAATATTTTAGGTAAAAGATGTATACTTTTTACATATGTAACAGGAAACTGGGCAGGGCAGGTCTGGGGAAAGTTCTAGGCAAAAACTCTGAGGTAGAGAGAAAGAGAGAGGGCTGTTTTCCTTATTTATAGTAAAGCTAGTTGTTCATGGTTAGACAAAAACCACCTTCTTTATGATTCTTTACCATTGTCACATGAGACTGTCCTGGAAAGTTTTATAAAATCTATTCTCCCCAAATGATTAAGTTTTCTGCTTTAAAGTTTCTATGTTTTCATTTGACCTTGTAAAAACGTCATCTGTAATTTGCTTTCTGAAAATATTCTGCAGCTTCAACAGTGAGCTTATTTGAGAATAATATATCGTATAGTATATATTACCGGTCTTTCAGAAATTGCAGTCTGAGCGGCTAACACTAAACTCTTTTGCTATTTTGTCAGGTTTTGATTTTTCTGGTTTAAGAGACTACATGTGGGTCAGTAGAATCAGAGTTCAAAATTCTGGCCCTATAAGTGCTGTGCTTTTCTAGTCAGGATGTCAAATCAGTAAGCAAAAGGAAGGGTAAAATTTGTCACCCATTCTGCTAGGATCGATGAAACAGCTGTAAGGTGCAACTATCTGAAACCCAGGAATAAAATTATGGCATAATAATGACCTCTAATAGTTGCTGGATATCTCATAATGTGTCACTTTGACTGAATAATGGAAAAGCTTTTCTTCCAGATCAGGAAATCAGAATTTTTTTGTCTGTCCAACATAAAGTTTATGAGGGTTCTGGAAGTATACTAAAAGGCATTTCAAGCCATCCACCATCCAACATTTTATTCAGTCATTCATTTTATTTTTATAGTATCCTTCACACAAGTGCCATAGAGTGCTTGATAGCAATGTAAACTTAATTAAAAACACAACTAAGTAAATAGGACTAAGTTTTATAAACTGTAAAACACCATATGTGTAATCTGAAGTGGAAAGGAAATCCACAGGCAGCGGAAATAGGGGCTGATCTAACAAAGCCTTGCAAGAGTGGTTGCACTGTTTTATCTGGTTTTGTGATGTCAGCTGAGCTACAGAAAAAACTCAGGACTACATACATAATAAAGGGGTTGCAGGACCAGGTACATAATATGCAAAGAACTGAGTACTGAAAAATAATTTCACACTGTATTCCCAATAGTCATTTTAAATTTGAGCTTAGTGATTGTCTGGAAGGCTATGGAACCAGCTGAGCAAATCTCTTAAAGAAGGCCGTACTCCTCCAATTAGATCTGGGTGGGCAGACCCAATACCATGGCCTAGTTCAATAATAGTGTGACAACAGTAGGCTTGTGCTCAGGCCCTAGAAACCATGTGAGAGCTCTTAATTATTTTAGTGATAGTATGAATGGTAGTGAACACTAGTATTACAGTTGTAAAACAGTTTATAAGCCCCTGGTATTAGATAGCCCTAAATTAATGTCTGAAATCTTTCACCTTTCAGGAAAAAGTTTTCACGGCTTAGTCACCATTCTCAAATGAATTTTTGTGTGTGCGTGGAAAGTTTCAGTAAAAAGCATTCCATCATTTTTGAGTTCTTTGATGAACAAAATAGTTTTCCAATGTATGCAAAATGGTTTCAGTTGGTAAAGAGATGTATTGAATTATTCCCATTCAAAAAGTTGACGCCTCCTGATTTTTGATTGCTTCCAGGGACCTCTGCCAACTTGAATGTAAATTTCATATAAGGTGTATTCAGGGGTCCCTGGAGTAGTCTCTCTCTCTACATTTTTAGTTTGGTCTGAAATGTGAGTTTGTGGCAGGTTAATGTCTTAGTCAGGTGTTCTGTGGATCCTTAGGGTATATCTACACTTCAGCTGGGAATGAGCCTCCTTTATGGGGTAAACAGATGTGCCTACTTCTGCTTGATCTAGCACACTTAAAATAGCAACGCAGACATTGCAGCATGGGCAGCAGAATGGGCTAGCCACCTGAGTACAAATCCTCCCCCTGCCCCCCCCCCGCTCTCATGGGTGTGAGCTCAGGTGGTTAGCCTGTGCCAGAGTATCCACATGACTATTTTTATTATGGTAGCTCAAGCAGAGCCAGGCATGCTCCCAGCTGTAGTGTACACATACTTATAAACAGCGTAGCCTTTGGAGCACAGCCCTCAAGCCTGTCCTGTTGCCACTTTCCTGATTTCCCCAGAAATACAAGAGGATATAGTTGTGGGGAAGAGTAGGGCAGCTGAGCTCAGAGAATCCCTCCAGTATGGGATCAAGACAGAAGAAGAGGAGACAGTTGGATGCCTCAAAAACTTCCATGACGGTTGTTCGGAGGTGCTATTGCAGGCCCAACTGAATCCCCAGTATGGTATTGAATGGATGGGGCCTTCTTCTCCTTGCATGGTAGTTTACAATGATATATGAAATAATATTTCTCACTTTACACATCTAACTTGGAATTTAGAGCAGCTGATCTCTTCTCATTCTCTCCTATTAATAGCCTGGGAAGAGTGCATACCACCTTTACGATTGTGAAAGATGCTGATGATTTTTTCATACAGTTACATGTTAACAGCAAGTATCAGGATGTGTCAACAGCCTCTCTGGCTCGACAAAGGAATTAGCATGTGAAAACAAGCTGTAAAGCTAGAGAATTTCAAATCCACCTGGAAAACAAATTTCACTTATAGGTTCATAAGATGCTACCTGTAACTATAGAAGCTCATAATGGCTTTGAAAAACATGATTTTCAAGTTGGTGAAGTTTCTTTAACTCGGCAAACTTAACATTATAATAACATAGTGTTGGGTTTTTTATCTTTAATATGTATTATTTTTCATATTTTTGTCATTTTGTAATGCCTCAAAAGTTTACATTGTCTTCTGTAAAAACTATAAGAAATTAGCCTAATAATTATGAGTAAACTGAAGCGTAGTTAAAGTGCATTTATGCCATTAAAATAACAAAGGTTCTGGGTGTGTGTATTTAAAACGGTCTAGATGTTGACTGTACTTGTCATGTTAAGCCCTGATCTAGCAATGAGAACTACTTTCAGAGACCCCCAGTACCTGTGTGGCACCCCTTTGACTTCCACGGAACTCAGCATGAGCAGAGAGACTCATGCCAGCAGAGCTAAATGCAGGATTGGTGCCTTGGGCTGCAATGTTTTGGGGGCAGCCACTGTTTTATGATGTGACTGTACAGTCTCTAGTACAATGGAGCCCTTCGCCTGAACAGGGATTCTGGACACCCCTACAAAATAAATAAATAAAAATGTGTGTTCACAAGCTGAGTATAATTTTCATTAAAAACACTAAAAAATAGCCCTGCTAATAATGTGTCTTTGTTAACCATAAATGGCAAGTCCTACAAAGTAAAGCAAAAAGCCGTGAAATATGAAAAGCAAAAATTAAAATGACACATTTAATTGATCTGTTAAAGATGAACAGAAAGGATGGTGCATCTACACTTGACAGTTACTGTTGTCATTCTAAAATGAGTTTGACATTTAAATGTCAAAATTATGTATACGCATATGCTATTTTTATAGGGTTTACATAATCTTTAATGATTCTGGTATTTCCCTTCCCTTTGTTTTGTGTTGCAATCTTTTAATTTCACCTGGACGTTCTGGCTCAGTGGTTCATACCTTATCTATTAACCCTATATATTTTGTATGTTTAAAGAAAATGGCCTCTTAAGAATGGGGGTGTTGGTGCCAAACTCTCACCCATCACTTTCCTCAAGCCACTTCACCTCAGCTTCACTTCATACCTGCCCCTTATACCCACCTCCTTCCTCCCCTGCCCTGTCACTATTCTTCCCTTCCCATATGTCCCTTGTCCTTTTCTTTATCTTTCCATCTAGTTTATCTCCTCCTAACTAAACCCCACCCATTTAATAAAAAAGAAAGAAAGAAAAATTGTGGGACTTCTATGAAGTTTGGTGCCATCTCATTTTTCACTCTACTTGTGTGTTAGACAAAGGGTTCTCAACCTTTTCTTTTTGAGCCCTCCCATCCATATATGCTATAAAAACTCCACAGTCCACCTGTGCCGCAACTATTTTTCTGCATACCTTGGCTTGGAAGGATTCCATTTTTATTGGTAAATATTGGTAAATGTGGCTTTCAAGGGAGAGTTAGGGGGTACCAAGCAGGGCAATTGCCTGAGGCCCAATGCTACAGGGGGCCCGCAAAGCTAAGCTACTCAGGCTTCGGCTTCAGTTTCCGATGGCGGGGCTCGGAGCCCTGGGCTTCAGCCCTGCATGGCAGGGCTTCAACTTTCTGCCCTGGGCCCCAACGAAGATAACACCAGCCCTGCTGGACAGACCCCTTGAATCCTGATCATGGCCCACCAGGGAGCCTTACCCCCCCGTTGAGAACCACTGTGTTAGTCCTTTTCCCCCACACTATGTCTGTCTTGTCTATTTGGAGTCGTAAACTCTTGGGTGAAGGATTGTGTATTATTCCATGTCTGTTCAGTGTCTTGTACAATGAGGTGGTCCGTAGGCACTACCATAAGAAACACAATTAATAAAAATAATCTGAAGCAAAATGAGATGCTGCCTAAAATGCACCAATAATAACAATAATATTTTACAGTTCCATATCATCTCAGGGCCTTTGGTTCTCAGCTGTGACTCAGGAGAGCTGGGTTCCATTCCCAGTTCTGCCACAGACATCCTATGTGACCTTGAGCAAAACCTTCGCCTCTTTGCCTCAGTTCCCCATATGTGAAGCGTGGATATTGATACTGCCCTTCTCTCATTGTTGGCCTGTCTTGTCTATTGATTGTAATCTCATTGAGGCACAGACTGTTTCTCACTCTAAATGTTGGCTTAGAAGGATTAGATTTTTATTGGTAAATGTCGTTTTCATCACACACACACAAACTGATGAGAAAATATTTCCAGCAATGATAATCAAAATTTACAAAGTAAGAAAAATACTGCCTGATAACTTATTAAAATTAGATATCTCCTTTGTATATATTGACGTGATCCTGGCAACTTGGGTTTTAACAGTTTATAAAGCGTTAACATTTTGAATCTCCATGTCATTAAACTGTTATTGTCTGACACCGCCCCGCCCCGGCCCCGGCCCCTGCCCCCCATCATTGTCTGATTCCTCCACAATTTCCTTGGTCTGTGAAAATTTAAATACACTTAAAAAAATCCTTAATACCAACAATTTTCTGCAACTGTAGCCATTTAAATTGATAAAAAATAGAAAAAAATGCTTTAAAATAAACATTATTATCTATTGAAATAATTTTTTTTAAAATGCATTATGTCAAGTCAATCTTTACAGCGCTCAGCAAAATGAGATGTAAATGTCAGTTGTAGTTTATAGGCATTACTGTAGAACAAATAGTGATAATACAGCACATTTCATCCCAGGATTTACACATGTTTTACAACCATTAATCATTTGGCTCATTCAAAGCACATAAACATTTCTCCCAGTTGGGTCTGCAGCCTATTGGATTTCCAAAATATTCAGGCGGAAATAGATTTTGTCTGCATTCACGCACATTTACTTACTGGTGTATATATAAGGGCATCTTGATGATATAGCTAGATAGGAGTCCCTTCCTATTTATTCTCTCATTAGTACTATGTACTGAGCTTCTAACAGCATTTAAACAAAATATAGGCTAAGAAAATAATTAGTAGCTAGGGAAAGCTCTTTTGCAATTATGCTAAGATAAAACTAGTAATTATTATATTACTTTATACTTAAAACATTTTTCTTTCTGAACCTCCATTGTTTTCCTCATAGGTGCCCCTATATTTTTTGCACCTCTCAAATCAGTGAATGTAGTAATGCAGGCTCATGGGTGCTGGGAGCTACCTGTTACAGTTCTGCCACTAAACAGAAGGGAAGGTGGGGATAATTCCCTGCTTCTGAGAGAGGTACCCCTTCTCTGGCTACTCCTAATTCATTTTTACCAGGAGTGACTCATCAGTGGGGTTCATAAAAATGTTTCTGAAGCACCATATTTCTTGTGTTTGGAATTCACCAGATATACTAATTGTAAGGTTTTGGTTTAAATTATAATTCCTGGAGAATAACCCAGGGTTCCCCTATAAAATCTTGACTCCCTTTCCACATTTAAAATGATTCAAAGTGAACACTGTGCTGGGCTATCCATAATATTCCCAATATAGTTTTTCAGGACCCAAGTATTAATGTTTTCAGAAAGGTGCAGCTGATCTCCCACATAATGCAGGCTGAAGAACCTCACCAAGTAAACTGCATCAAACCGAAAACTTCTGTTTGAGTGAGAAAGATAACCCATCCTGCTTTAAAGACTTCAAAGGATGGAGAATTCACACATCACTATGTAAATTGTTCTGATGGTTAGTTATCTTCACTGGTAATAATTTGTCCCTTATTTCTCATTTGAAGCCTCAGCTTCCAAACGCTGCATCTTCTTGTATCTTTTTCTACTACATTATAGAGTCCTCTACTGTCAGAAATCTCTTCTGTAGGTATAGGTAGACCATGATCAAATCATCTCTTAACTTTCTCATGGATAAACTAGACTGAGCTTTTTAAGCCTCACTATGAAGCAGGTTTTTCTTTCCAGAAATGAAATCATTCTTGTATCTCTTTTCTGAACCATCTCTAATTTTTCAACATTCTTTCAAAAGTGTGGACAACAGAAGTGGATACAGTATTCCAGTAATGGTCTCACTAATACCATATACAAAGGTAATACCAACTCACTTCTCCTATTTAATATTCCCCTGCTTATAAACCTGAGGATTACATTTTGCCTTCTTAGCTACAACATCACACTGGAAGCTCATGTTCAGCTGGCTAGCTACCATGAAAATCTAGTTCCTCTCAATGTCACTGCATTCCAGATCACAGGCCTCTCCTCCCTTCCCCAACTTTTTGTAAGTGTGACCTTCCATTTGACCGTCTTAAAATGCATTTTCTTCAAATGAACCCACCTTACCAAGTTTGCCTATATAACTGACGCATACACAACATTATTATTCTCCGCTAATTTGTCATCTGCAATTTTTATCAGTAATAATTTTACATTTTCTTCCAGATCACTGATAAATATATTGAATAGCATTGAACCTAGAACAGATTCAGATTTAGAAAGAGATCTTTTTTGATCTAACAGTTAACCAATTTAATAAGGACTACATTAATTATATATCTGAATATCATGTAGGACTAAGTCTTACAGAAGTTTAAGAATATTATGTCAACACAGTTACCTTTATCTATCAAACCTGTCATCTCAACAAAAAACAATAGCAAGTTTGTTTGACAACATCTAGAGCTTGTCTACACCTAAAAATTCTGCCACTTTCACTGTGATGGCATACTGAAAATCGCCCTATTGTGGGCACAATTAGACTAGTAATAAAAGTATGTATAATGGTATAACTTATTCCAGTTTGGGACTAATATAACCTAGACCAAATGGCACCCCAGGTGAGGAGTATCTATGGTGCCCCTCTCCATTTGTTAAACTTTTGAATACTTTATTTTTTATAGCATTTGTAGCCCATGTTACAAAGAAGTAACAATATTTTTTATATTGTTGCATAGATAGGGATTTGATAGTTAGCTCTGGCATCTCATTAAATATGTCCTTTATTAGTTGCTACTTACATTCTTCAAATCTTAAAACACAAGTACACTGTCACAATTACACAATAAAACAAGGTTCACAATATTGCTCCTGGGCTCTCACTTTATTTCACTTTTTTCTTATGTCTCACTGACTGACTGGCATCACCCCATTACTTAGATAGCTGCGAGGGCATGGCTGACAACATTCTAGGAGTTTTGAGGAAAATGTAGTTCTCAGAAAGTTTGGAAGGTTCTACAAGATTCTACAAAGGTCCAGAATGTTCTAGTGAAAAATGAATCCACATAGGAATACCTGAAACATTTTACTTCAAACATTCTATTTTCCCTTTTGTCACTAACAACAGAAACAGCACCCCGAGCCCAGCACTCCCCAAGCCCGGCACTCCAGGAGGTCACCTGCTTCTAAATCCAGCCCTGGATATAAGCAAGGCCTGTATAAGGCACCTTTATGCCATTATGATTATGTCTATGCTAGGGCTCTCTGCCAGCATAACTATGTCAGCAAAAAACCACACCCCTAACTGACAGTTATGCCAGTAAAATTTCATGTTTAGACCAGCTCCTGTTTTCCTTACAACTGCCTTGATTGACATTAATATGCTACCATCCATTAACTCTTTACTTAGTGCATCCGTATCAACTTTTCCATGTTTGTTCCCAGGACTGACGTCAGGCTAACTAACCCAGAATCAGAGAGGTCCTCATCCAGTTTGAATTCTCTTGGGTACAAACTATGTGGTCCTACAGATTTAAAAATATTTAACGTTAATAGTTGCTATTTTACATCCTCTTTAGTTACTGACAGAATAGAAAGTATTTCATTATCACTATGAGATTTGATACATTATCCTGCTTCTTTTCAAATATACAACAGAAATATTTGTTGAATACTTTTGCCTTTTCTGCATCATGGTTGACAATTTTTTCATCCTTATCTAGTGTTAGACCAATTTCAGTGCTAGGATTTTGTTCACCCACCTTTCAGACTATATGTAGTGAATCTAACATTCCAGTCATACGATTCATCCCACCAGGTTTCAGTAATACCAATTTTATCAAATTTCTTTTCATAAATGAGAAATTCTAGTTCCTCTTATTTATTTCTCAGGCTTCTAGCTTTAATATATAATATAGCTTTGAAATTCTTGTCTCTTTACAAAGAGTTATAATAATCTTTGACCTCCATGATCTTATTAAGCAGGGAAAATAACTTTTTGCTTCGCTCTCACTGTTTCTCATACAAATGACAACCTGTGAGATAGTTGTGATTTATACTGGAAGATTTGTCTCCCTTTTCATATTTGCTGGGACAGTGTGATATTTGCATTTATGTCTCAGTCTCAGCATAAATTGTAGTGACTATCTGAGTAAGCATGTGTTAGTGAATCAGACATATACAAGGTGTTTGTGCTACAGCTGTATTTATCAGGGCCATATATATCGTTCTATAATGTTTTGTAGACAATGTAATGTTTTATTTTGTGGATTGTCTCACAGTTGGTTGTTTATTTGGCACTGTCATTAATATATTACTTCAGTCCAAAGCGGATAAAATGAGCACCATTCAAATTTCACACTCTCTCTTATACATTGTAACATAGAATTTTTATGACTTAAATATATGCTGAGATCACAAATTGAGATCAGACATTTATATTATTTCACATGAAATAGTATAAACCTGACAATTCAGCTGGCTGCCAGCTGCACGTGCACATCATCTTGGGAGACATCACACTCACTAAGAAGTCCTCTGACAGGTAATGAAACAATGAAGAAGACACACCGTAGTTATGATGGTGTGTTATATAATTATTTCTTTTAACTGTTTTTCATTTACGTTTACAATGGTAGCAGGTCTTATCTTGGATTCCATGTCTAAGCACATTAAGATTTTAACCCACTTTATTTGCTGTTTTCTCTCTAATTTATATAAAGACAATTTGATTCTTATTTTGTGTAATATTAACTTCATTACATTTTTTTACTATGTAACTGAGGAAGTTTCCTACTGGTGCTCTCAAGTGACAGTAAGTCAGATCCTCAGCTGAGGTAAACTTTCATAGCTTCCTTGATGTCAGCAGTTATATTTCAGCTTGCAGTCTGACCCAATGGTGTCTGTCTTTATTGCAGATAGAGAAAGATGAAGGAGACCATACTTATTAAAGGCATAGTCTTTTCTATGTTGTTTCTTTTGAATAGTGGGCTGGCAGAGAGTCAAAACCCAGACCCACCAACTTAGTTTAGTTTTGTTGGTTGGGTGCATAGGCAATTTAATAGTTGCTAACTAGAATTACAATAGGTAACAAAGGTCATCTATTGTAAATGTAGTTGTTCCCACAATTAAACTTTCTCTTCCGACTGCACATGCAGTTGCCTCTTCTGTGCACAACTAAGGTACATTTTCAAGGATATCAAGCCCACAAGCTCAGGCTGTCTCAAATCAGAGACACTCGATATGGTAGAGCCTGGATAAAGGCTTCCACATATAAGACATATAAAGAATAGGGATCATTTGCTTTTCACCAGAAGATTTGGGAAATTGAATTCTTGTGGAATAAATGCTCTCTTTTGCTGGCAAAAACAGACTGTCATAGAATTTCTCCCCTGGTTTTATTTATTAAAATAGCAAGTCTTGTTTCTATCCTTTTGCTTAGGTAATCAGTACTTACTGAAACTGCATTGTTTTATTCTAATGCCAACAGCTTAAGAAAATCATTCTTTCCTAACAAGAAGGAAAAGGGATTGCTCATGAATGCTGTTCATTCTATTTCCATGTATTCTTTAGCATACAGGTCACATCTGAACTGAAGGGACTTGCTACTGTTTTTGAAAGCAGAGCAGGAATGAACTGCAGCAGGAAAGAATCAGGAGAACAAATATATATATAAGAGTGTGCTTAGGCAAAGAGAGTTGCTATAGGACAAATTCAGACCTGTTGAAGGAGGTTGTCACTTGAAAGGTCCAAATTGTATCCTGTCTTTTTAAACTAATTATGAGGCATGTTGGTTTATTTTCATCCACTTAAAATGTGTCATAGTTATGCCTCTACATTATGCAGCTTGACAATAAATCCCTAAGTTAATGAAAGTTATTTTCAGTGTTATGCAATGCAATTACAACAGCAGATTGCTGCAGTCTTTAGCTCTTCATCTAGTTATGGGTAAGATGGTGAATAGTGGTCTTTCTTTTATGAACTTCATCTTTTTTGGAATATTTTGGGTCTAGATACTTTAAGATGAACAAATATTAGAACTGGGTATGGATGGCTGTGTTTTGTCTTTTGCAAAGTCTCAGCAAAATAAAAATACAAATTTCACTTGGTTTTTAATTCATAGCTAGGAGATATGGAATAATTCTAACTGATCACTTGTTATATTACCAGGTTAAAATAACAATCTCTTTTCATTGTTGTTACTATATATGTTACCGTAGTACCAGAGCACCTCAGTATCTTCAGTGAATTTATCCTCACAACACCCTGTGAGATAGGAAAGTACTATATCTGCAGCACATTTGACTTAAGTGACTTGCCCAAGATCACACAGGAAGTCTATGCAAAACAGGGACTTGAAGCCATGTCTGTCAAGTCCAAAGTTAGCACATTAACTACTGAACTATTCTTCTTTTCTTTGCATAGAGGTATACATTTTGGTTCCTCCTTCAAAAAGCTTGTATTGACTTACAATCAAAATACTGTAATTACTCCTATAAGTAATTCTTGCCCTGCTTCTAGATCTATGCGAGGAATAAAACAAAAGTAATGAAAGCTGGAAGCTCAGCATTACAAATCTGCATATTCTATAAGAGCTTGCAGTTGGGTAGGTATTAACATTGGCCAAAATCATTTTAGAGAATGCAGGAAACCAGCTCTAAGTATTGCTCCAGTACTGGAAAGAGCATGCAGCAAATTACATTCTAGCAAGCCTGCACCCCCCTCTCTAATCCATGCTGGTTTCTACCATGTTGCTGGGAAGCATTATTGCACTCCCATTGGCCATCACACTGATACATTTTGATTTCTTCTGCATCTCTTCCTGGCTACCTTTCCTGACTTCCGCCCCTAACCTCTGCTCAGTTTCTCTTTGCTGGCAGCCCCACTTCTCCAGGCAACTCCCCACACTGGCTCATCAGTCTGCATGCCTTTCTAGATGCTGCTTAGGTTTCCCTATAAATAATTCCTTCCCTCCAGCCTCTTCTGTCTACCATCACCTGCTCACTTAATCTCCCATCAGATATTTTCCTTCTCTCACGCTCACTGTCATTATCCACCTGATACTGCACACCTCAGGAAACCCCACTTCCCATGAGCTCCCTTCCCACAGCTGCTGATTTTTTTTTCCATGGGTGTTTTCCATCTGTTCCTGATTTCTGTATCCTCAATTACCTCCTCTTCCCCACATTTAAAAAAATCAAGGTTAAAAGATTAAATTAACCTGACGAAGTTTAAATCAGCCATATCCCAAAGCTGTTTTTGATCCTCCCTCACTGATAGGTTCATTCTTAAGGTCAATTGTAGAGAAAGGTGATTTATTAGCTTCTACAGTACATCCTGGTTTATTAGCCTCTTCCTTTTCTTCTTCCAGGGAGGTGGGGGTGGAGAGATGTTGTTTTATGGTATAAAACTGCCTTGCCATTAATTTCAGGAGGCCTATCATCTAGGGAAAAGAAGTGAAGGCCATATGTGCAACCTAAAGATTACCTTGCTTCCAAAAAAAATTGCGATGTGAGTGGCGGTAATATGAGATAATTGAAAACACTTCTCCCAAACCTACAGGCTGACTTTTGTAGATGGATTAACTCCTACTTACTTCTCAGTAATTGACTGAAGAATAGATGTTGAAGAACCCCCAGTAGAATCATGCATTTTCCAGAGTGGGAGGAGGAAAGATCATTTGCTTTAAAAATAAATATATTTGTCATTTGTAGAGCTAGATTTTCAAAAGAACTCAGCCCCCACTTAGGAAACCTTTCAGAACGATGAGACTCCATGGGTCCTGAGCACTTTTGAGAATCTGTCCACTTCACTGAGGTGCCTGAATGGCAGTTGAGCTCTCTTGAAAATCCAGTCCCAAGCATGGGGGTTGAGGACTTTTGAAAATCTACACGTCTTCTCTTACTGATTCTGGATTTTAATGTTCTTCTGCATCTTTTTCCTTTAATCAACATTTTTGCAGTTTACCTTTTTAAATGGACTGACCATGTTCCTGGTTAGGACTGGGCCTGATGGGGTGTTTATTTTGCATTCTTTAACCAGAGCCGGCACTAGGCATAAGCAGACTAAGTAATTGTTTAGAGCCCCGAGCTGCTCAAGGTAGCCCCCATTCACTTTTTTAGTATGTATATGTGTGGGGGGCCCACAAAATATTCCTGCTTAGAGCCCCCAGTGGGCTAGCAGTGCCTTTGTCTTTAACACATGCTTTCACTAAGAGCTAGATTCACAAAGGGAGATAGGAACCTAACTGCGACTTTAGGTGCTTAAGTCCAAAATTTAGATTCTCAAAATCCAGCTCAGCTACCACCTAACCCTGTAGGTACCCAAATTTCCTAGGCACCTAAATTCCCACCAATCAAGTCCCCATAGTGCCTACATGGCTGGCTACACACACAGCCACCTGAATCCTGATGCCCAGCTCATTCCTAATCCCCTATGGGATTAATGAAGTAGGGTCTCTCCCACCTATCTTGCCTGCAGGGCCCAATCCAATGGATGTGTTCACAGGCCACCTTAGCACCTGGATTTGGCCCATGCAGAACAGAGGAGAGAGTAGTATCCCCACTTTTGTACCCTGGTGTTTAGAGCACTCAATCAGGTTGTGGGTTCAGATCCCTGCTCTGC
Source organism: Emydura macquarii macquarii (assembly GCF_026122565.2). Taxonomy (NCBI): domain Eukaryota; kingdom Metazoa; phylum Chordata; order Testudines; family Chelidae; genus Emydura; species Emydura macquarii. The sequence continues at coordinate 39,507,962 of NW_027132610.1, read as the reverse complement.
CTGATTTGGAGCAGGGACTGGAACCTGCCTCTCCCCCAGCTCCGATGAGTGCCCTAACCACTGAGCTATGAAATCATGTTCACGCTCTGTGGCCCAATGACTAAATCACTTTTTGGGGCAGGGCTTAGGCCCCAACCTTCTCCTTGGCATCTCCTGTTATCTAGCTTAGGTGACTCCCTGCTCAGCTTGCTGGCATTTCTGAATCCCATTTTTAGGCACTTAACTATCCCTGGGGAATTTGGGTGCCTACTTTGGAGGTGTGAATTCTACTTGGTGGCAGGGGTCTAAAGCTAAGCATTGGATGATGAGTCTAAATCCCTTTTCTTGATTTAGCTAGAGCTAGGAGTATTTTTTTTTTTTTTGACAAAAAAAAATGTAATTGTGGTCAACATGAAATTTTTTGGAACTAGGAGATGTGGATTCAATTCTTCTCTCCACCTGATTCAGAGGATGGATTTAAATCCACATCTCCTATAGTCTATTCTGTAGGAGGCTGCTTTCAGTCTGTTCCACTTTGTATAAATACTTAAATAGGCATGGGATCAAAGAGAGAAATGTGAGAATTACTATATAGCTTGGGGGGTCAGATGCTCAGCTAGGGAATGGAGAATTGCGTTTGAGTGCCTGCTGCAGAATGGGGATTCAAATCTGTCTCTTCCAACCTGAGGCTGGTGCTCTCGCCACTGGGCTAAAGATTATAAGGTAGGGGACATAGAGTTTGCTGTCCTTACATAGATATTTTCAATTTGCTGACAAATTCCAAACATTTTTCGAACTGACGCATGTGTTTCTTCTGATATTTTTGATTTGCTGGCTGAAGCTAAAAAGCAATTCTTTGCCCAGCTCTAGACTAGCTCTAAGTTTCTACTTTTATTTTCTTTTGTAAGCCTGCTGCATCTTTAGAAAACGACGTCTGCTATTACTGACTTATTCTTAATATGACAGTTGTAATCAGAAGTCCAGAGAGATAGCGCAAACCCTCACATATAACTATGTAAAGAATGATCAAATATGCATGAGGCAGAGGTACATTACTTTCACAGAAAATACGGACTGATATGCATAGCAATATAGGGCAGGGTTTGGTGCAGAGAGAGACCTCTGGAATGCCAAATAGGAAAGCTGCTATAATTCTTGGATGCAGACTTACGTGGTAGCTGCAAGCCTTAGGCTGAGTGAAAATGTACGAATCTTAGAATGCTTTAGTCCTTGTACAAATACAGTGATCACAAAAAACATACTCCTTATTGGCAGAAATTGATGCTCATGTATTTCAGTAGAAAGATTTATGAGAAAAATTGCACAGAACTTAAATAATGTCAGGTGTCTCAAGCTGGGCACCCAGAATCAGAGATGACTTTTAAAACACTTGGCCTAAATGTTTGATAGGATGTCTAAGCAGACATAGGTCTGGTCTACATGCCCATCAACTTACTTACGATGCCGTACCGGGGCATTTCCACTGTGCTGCGTCGATAGGAGATGCCCTTCAGTCGACAAAGCCTTACTCCTTTCAGGGGCTAAGAAGGTGGATTAATCGCATTGACCAGAGAGCACTTCCAGGATCGATTGAGCGGGTCTCCACAGCCCATTCAATTGATCCCGCTGCATCAATCCATGCAGCCCCGGTAGTGTAGACCTACCCATAAACTATTTGCATACTGGGTGGGGCTTTATGTCAGACAGAAAAGTGCTTGGGAAAATTCACTGCATATGGTTACATAGCTTTGCCCCTTGCTGTAGATTGTGTGCTGCATATAGTTGTGTAATGCTCCATATCATCCACCACACGGTAGTTTCAGTTTTTAATCTCTTCGATGAGTGTGTCTTCTCATCCGTTCGATGGGTATTAAAAATATTTTTTCTCTTCACTGTATGGCATGATGTGTATTATTTTAATCAGTTCAGTTTTGCATATTTGAGCATGCTAACTCTTTTGCATCTGTGTACTAGAAAAAGGAACATATCACATTATTTTACTAGACAAGAGACATTTTTGCTTCTCTTTGAGAAAAAAAGCTTAGAATATTCCTGTAATCATTGATATACGTGTCATTTATCTATGCAGTCAAGCAGGATTGAATATATTTTCAGATCCAAGTAAGTCAGTCATGTCTTTTTAATGAATGATAATAACTTTAATTGGACAAGAACAACGAGAAGAATACAAAATAACAAAAATGAATCAAAGCAATATGATGAGGGGATCTTTGTCAGAAATTGCAACCAGGACACTCTAGTTTAAATTTCAAACTTGGCTGCAACTAGTGCCTGCTGATGAGTCTTTCTTAATTCTGCCTGCCCAGAAAGCTCCTGATCTAAAAGGTGAAATAAGTACATACAATAACTACTATTCTCAAAGTTTCATGTGCCACAGCAAGAATACTAGTGATTATTCTGCTCCTTAGTACCCAAGATTAGACAAAAACATGTCAAAAACTGGCATATGAATTAAAATATCTTTTTTTTAAATAAAAAACATGTCTGAGATGTGTTAATAATGGTTTTCAGGAGCCATTAGATACACAGATAAACTAGTAGCTGCATCTTTGAAGGTATTACCATCCATCATGATTTGTAAAGTGTTAATAACTTTGAAACAAATTCAGTATTAGTGACACACTAGTTCTTCTTAAATCATAATTAATCGAACTAGGAAAAAGAAGAAGAACTGGACATTTTCCTATCAAAGATTGATTGGAATTCACCAAGTAGACACATGTGGTGCTAGAGGAAATTAAAGAACATAAAATAAATGTAAAAATCCATTTTAAACTGGCATAATGAAGGAATTCATAATATAAATTGACAAACTCTGATCCTGACCCTGGAAAGGACTAATCAATCATTCTAAACTCCCCCATTGAACTGAGGCCTCAATCCCAAACTCATCCATTTGTACCTAAGCATTGCTATGGTTATAGAACAACAGACAGACATAGTTTCTGATCCTGAAAATCTGGCTCATGTTTATTAACAGTCATTAGCCACTGAAGTCAAGTAAGGTTTGTAAATGACTATGGGTTTACAGTATCTAGCCATTACATTTTATGTGCTGAAAGGTCTATGGTAAACAAAATGAGATGAGTTACGAGTTGAATGAGGCTATAACTCTGAATTCCATTGCATGTTTCTATATAAATCAGGCTCAATATTTTTTTAGTTAGTCATTTCCTTTGTATTTTGATGTTGGCATAAAATAATTTATTTTAAAGATATTCTGCTAGAGCTTGAGAGAAGCAGAGTACTTTAGTAATTAAAACCCAGAGACTGGGAATTTGGGGACCTACAGTGTTGTTGTATTAATGTAGATGGAATATATGGGGTAAAGGCATTAGCACACCCCAGTAACACAACCCACCATTAAACAGCGTTAAACAATGTTCAGAGTTTGGTATAAAGAGACCTGAGCCTGCTTAGTACCATGGCAAACACTCTAAAATTCATGCCAATGGTTAGAAATGTATTGATTGAAATACGCAAAAGAAAAAAAATGAAAACAAGGCAAAGAGCATTGAAACTGAAATTGATTCATTATAAAAAAAAAATAAACAATGAATCAAAACTTATCAAAGTCCCTTTTTGGAGATAGCAAGTATTGGTGTCTTACCCAGTCAAACTGTCCTCTTTGATGGCAAAAAAAGGGTTAGTTGTTGTTCTTCTTTATGCCGCTTTTTCTGGTGAGGGTCATGGCAGCAGCATGGAAAGTAGGGAGGACCAGATCTTCCTTGCTTCTGGAACAAGTTCCAGCTCCTCCTGGGGATTCCCAGGCATTCCTAGGCTAGCCGGGAGATATAATCCCTCCATTGTGTCCTGGGTTGGCCTCGGGGCCTCCTCCCAATGGGACATGCCCAGTATAGTTCCAAAGGAAGCCTACCAGGGGACATCCTTATCATGTGCCCAAATCACCTCAGTTGATTCCTCTTGATCCGTAGGAGTAGTGGCTCTACTTCACAGCTCTCCTGAATAGCTGGGCCCCTCATCCGATCCAGGAGAGTCAGCCCAGCCAACTTGCAGAGAAACCTCATTTCCACTGCTTGTACCATGATCTCGTCCTTTCGGTCATTACCCAAAGTTCATGATCATAGTTGAAGATGAGTTCGTTCTATTGTTCAATTCTGAATTGGGAACGATAGTGACTTTCCTGTTTTAGACAAAACAGAGAAACACCAATGGGAGAGAAGAGAGTAAAGATAGGGGAAATACAGTTTTTGCTGATGTTCTCAGGATACAGGACCTCTGGGTTGGTCACAGCCAGATGCTTTGGAATGGCAGGTCAACCATGATAGTTGTTGTCCTGGACTCCAGCTCACCTTGTTGGTGAAAAGTGGGTAAAGGTTTATGGATTGTAACATGGATCTGTCATAAACCTTTACCCAGTTTTCATCAGTTAGGCTAACAATTAACATAGACCTGCCAGGACTAATTTACTACAACAGTAAAAGCCTATTGAAAGGCCCTATTGAAGTCAATGGAAAAACTCCCATTGACTGCAGGTTTCCATTTCCAGCTCTAAAAATGATCTGCTGTGTGATCTTAGACAAGTCACTTAATCTATCTGTGCCCAGTTTCCTTTTCTGTAAATAGGAATAATAGAGAGACCGCCTCCAACAAAAAGTGCAAAGTGTTTCTCTATTCGCATGGTGTCACAGATTAGCATGACAGTTCACAGGCAAGTAGGCAGACAAGATCCCTGTCTGAAGGACCTAATTATCTAAATCAGATAGATAACACTACAAGAAAAGACAACATATTTTTTGTGTTTAGAACTTAATTCAAAACCCATTTCTTAAATTAAGTGTTCCCAGAATAGCTCTTCATGCACATCCGGTATTTAAGCACAATTAAGAAATATCTACTGTCTGTTCAAGATTTATTCCTACACAAAGGAAGGGAGAGGAAAAGTTTGTTACTGTTATTTTTTATTATGTACTTGTCAGGCATACAGGCCCAGATCTCCAAAGGCATTTAGGTATCTAGCGCCTATTGATTTTATTGAGAGTTAGGCACCCAAATACTTTTGAAGATGGGGCCATACACATAGCCACATAAAGCAGACCAAGCACTTCAGGGAGGGAAGGAGGAAAGATGATAGAGGACAAGGGGAAAGGTGCCAATGGCCATGGAACAGCTTTATTTTTTTACCTTGTTTTCAATTTTTTAAAGTTGTTATATTTAGTAATATGCCATTATATTTAAATAAAGTATTAAACTCCTTCTGTTTATATGCTGAGTCCAAAGAATATAACCCCTCAGGCCCATTATCATGCAAACTCCTTTTCCATGTCTCTGCCTCCCTTTGATGTAGAGGTCAATAGCAATCCCAGAGTATCAAGGGCTTTTCCATTGGGGCATACACCAAATACAAATTAAAGAGAGCTCTGGATGAGGATTTTCCTTGTGGGAATGTAACTGAGCAAATGCTAGAATCTTTTCTTTTTCATTTTTGCAATTCACAGTCAGTCAGCAATCCTCTTTTATCTTCCTCCTTTTAATTTCTGAGCCATTCATAGAGTTCTGTGATTCAGAGCCAATCTCTCTGGGGGTCAGGTCCACTGCAGGGCCTGATTCAAGGTTTTCTTTAAGGAGGTATGGTTGGAGGTAAAAGAGTGAGGTTGGGTCTGAGGTAGAATGAAGCTCTAATACAGGCAAGGTTAAGAGCATCGAAAGTTTCAAAAGGGCCCAACGAGAGAAGAAAGTTATTTTCCCCTCTCATACCTTGCAACAGGGGAAAGGAGCCACTTTCTTCTCCAGCCTAAAGCATTTTCTTGAACAGGGCATGTGGAGTAAAGACTAGAGAGGAAGTTTGCCTGTGTTGATGATGTCAGACACAAGGGTTGTGCTGCAGATGTTGAAGGTATAAGCAGGCTTTGCACCAAGTTTAACCCCAAAGTAATTTGAAATGGCCCAGAGAAAATATGCAGAAAATTGAAGTTTAAACTAACTACAGGTAGCGTGTTTTGAAAAAGTCCAAACTAGCTCAGAATTGTCTCTCTCCACCTGCCTGACAAGAACTCTATTTTAGACTGTTCATATAAGAAACAAATATATTATATACTCCTACTCAACCAAAAAAACTTTCTTTCCTAACAACTCCCCACACGACTCTTTTCTTACAACACAAATATCCTTTCCATCCCACATACATGCCCCATGCTCCCTTCACCAAGGGTATGTCTACACAGCAAAGAAAAACCTGCAGCTGGCCTGTGCCAGCCAACTCAAGCTCTCGTGTTTTGGGCTGCGGGAACTCTAAGACCCTCCCACCCTGCAGGGTCCTAGACCCTGGGCTCCAGCCCAAGTCCGGAAGACTACACAGCAATGAAACAGCCCCGCAGCTCAAGCCTCACGAGCCTGAGTCGGCTAGCACAAGCCAGCCACGTGTCCAATTACTTTGTAGATATATCCCAAGAGACAACTGCACACACCTTGTCTCATTGGGCCTGATCCAAAGCCCCTAGGTGTAATGACCAGGGCATAGGTGGTCATGCCTTGTGGTCAAAGAAGGAAGCAGACAGTGTCAGGCGCCAAGCCAGGGGCCAGAGCCAGAGACAGTATTAAAAGTAAGGCATAGGAGCGGGAACCTGGAGTAAGGCATGCCAGCAGGAACTGGGAGTAGACAGGACTCTGGAATAGAAGGCCAGGAACCAGGAGCAGGCAGGAATGCAGGGCTCAGGTGTCAAGTAAGATACTCCTAATTTACACAGATCTCCTCAGCCAATTGAGGGTGCTGGATGTTTCCCCCAGGCAGGAGCTTCAGGGCTGTGGTCCTCTGCCAGCTAGCACTTCTAGCTTCCCTTCTCTGGTTACTTAGTTGAACTGCTGGTTGGTGGTTGTGGCCTCAGCAGTGCCTGGAGACTAGTGGACCCAGATTTGAGGGCCGCGAACCCTTACATCACCCTGTGGGTGGTCATGGGCCAGGCTTTCCAGGGTAGTTTTGGTGAAAGACATTTACCAGATAAGGAGCGTGGATATTCTCTGCAGGTTCCCAGGAGCGCTCTTCAGTTGCGTAGCCTTCCCAATCCACAAAATACCAATGTTTACTCCATCTGATTTTGGCATCAAGTATCTCATGGATGATGCACTCTTTATGATCTTGAACATGTAGCAGCAGGGATTGGTGGTGGTGATTGGGAGCAGTGAAGGAATGGTCCAAAAGCTGGGGCTTCAGGAGTGATATGTGGGAAACTGGGTGTATTCAGAAAGAATGAGGCAAATTGAGTTCAAAAGTGACAGGATTAATTTTCTGATGAATTCGATAGGAGCCAAGGAACTGGTAGTCTAATTTACAAGATGGCTTGTTCATGTGTTAGGTTTTTTGTGGAGAGCTGTGCCTTCTGTCCTACCACCAGGGCAGGCCCCTACTGTCATTGTTTGTAGCTCTTTTCGGTGCCCTTCAAGTGAACTTTTAGTCATCATGGGTTTGGCGTATTTGTAGTACCCAGTCCAGGGCTGCTGAATTGTGGGAAGTTGTGGGTAGCTCTGGGTATAAATGGGGGTGGAACCCCTAATTTTTAAAAAAAAAAAAAAAGAATGGGGGGAGGATTTGCCACATAGATACATGTTCTGCCTTATTGTATGCAAACTCTGCTGAGGCAGCAGCAAGGACCAGGCGTTCTGGTGGAAGCTGATATAACATTGAAGATACTGCTCCAGTAGCTGGTTGGTTCTCTGTACTTGACCATTAGTCTGAGGGTGAGAGGCAGAAGCAGATGCCCAAAACATGGAGAGTTTCTCACCAGAAGTGGGAGACAAATTGTGCTCCACGGTCAGATACAATGGGCTCTGGAAGGCTATGGTGGCAGACAGCTTGGTCCACTCAGAGCCAGGCAGTTTCCTGGAAGGAGGGTAGGCCATTGCAGGAGATGATGTGTGCCAACTTTGTGAGCTTGTCTATGACTGTCAGGATGGTCGTGAACTCATTGGACTTGGGTAGTTCTACTACAGAGTCTAAGGCAATGACTGTCCAAGGACCAGTAGGAGGTTGTAGGAGTCCCAGGGGTTTATTGTGTGGTGCCTTGGAGTGGGCACATCCATTGCAAGAGGCTATGTAGGCTTGCACTGTGACCCATATACAAGGCCACCAGAAAACACAAGAGACAAGGTGCTGAGTTTTAAAAAAATCAAAATGTCCTGCCAGCTGGGAGTCATGACGTACCTATAGGGCTGCAGTCCTTGGAGGCCCAGGGAGAACATGTTCTTTCACATAGGTTACCCCATCGCTAACCTCTTGGGGTTCCCTTCTTTTGGTTTCCATCTTGACTGCAGGGATCCCCTGGACTGAAGCTGATCTTATGTGGTGAGGAGATCATGGTGGGAGGCTGTGCCAAGAAAGTTATGAGGCTTGAAAATGCAGGAGGTTTTCAGGTTCGTGTCCTTTAGGTCAGTGTAATACAGTGCCCTTCTGGGACAACACGTCAGCCTTGCTGTTTTTGGTTCTTGGGTGACAGGAGACTATGAAATTAAAGTGCAAAAAGAATAAGATCCCCTGAAGTTGTCATTTGTTGAAGGTCTTGTCCCAGATATTCAAGATACTTATGATTAGAGTACACCTGGACAGGATAGCGGGCCCCTTCCGAATAGTGGCACCATTCTTCAAAAAGCAGTCTTAGTTTTCAAGAGTTCTTTATCTAAAACATTGTAGTTCTGCTCCGCTGGTGTGTTTCCTGGAATAGAAGGTTCACAAATGTACCAGTTGCTGAGGACCATGCCTTTGGGGTAGCACCTTTCTGATTACTAAAATGGAACCATCTGTCTCGAGGATGAAGGATTGAGTGGTGTCAGGGTGGATCAATGTGGAAGCAGTAGTAAATGAAAGGTGTAATTGTTTGAAGGTCTCTAGGCCTCAAAAAAAACAAAGGAACCTGGTGTTTTTGTGGAACAGGGCAATGAGAGGGATGATCCACTTCAAGAACTTCAGGATGAACCATGGATAGAAGTTTGTGAACCCCAGGAAGCGTTGTAGTTCACAAACGTTCCATAGTGCTGCCCACTGGAGGACTGCTTATACCTTGCCCAGGTCCATTTTGATACCAGCAAGAGATAGCATGAACCCTAGGAATTCTACAGAGGATGATTGAAGACCCATTTTTCTAGTTTAACACAGAGGCCATGTTGGCATAGCTTCTTCAGGGTAGAACGAACATGCATGGTATGTTGTTCAGCATTGTCCAAAAGAATTAAGTATGTCATCCAGGTATGCTACCATGTATTAGTCCAGAATGTCCTGGAGTACATCATTGATAAAATACTGGAATGTTGTGGGTGCTTTTGTCAACCCAAAGGGCATCATGAGATACTCAAAGTGACCACAGTGCATTCGAAAGGCAGGTCTCCTATTTGTTCCCAGCTGTAACACATACTAGGTTGTAGGCCTCCCAGAGGTCTAACTTTGTTTACACCTGGGTGGTTCTCATATGGTCCATTAACTTGGGGATTAGTGGCAATGAGTACAGGTTTCTAATGGTGACCTGATTTATGGCCTGATAGTTAACACATTGTTGGAGGGTTTCATCCATTTTTTTAAACAAAGTGCCCCGGCAGGCAAAGTGGAATTATGAATAAACGATGTGTCTAGGTTTTCCTGAAGGTAGGTGTGCAGCGTGGCTAGTTCAGACTCTGACATGGTGTATATATGCCCAAATGTAATGATTGCCCCAGTTGTAGCTCACTTGGGCAAGCCGTATCCCTGTGCAGGGACAGGGTGTCAGCATTCTTTTTTTCAAATACATCTTTGTAGTCACTGTATTTGGATGGAAGTTAAGGACCAGAATTGGCAGGTGGCTCTTCTGGGCCCACTATTGTGGTGTGCGACTATTGAAGAACTACTGCACACTGTCCAATTTCTGGACTCAAGCAGTGCTGCCGGCAGAATTATGAAGGAAATTCTACTTTTAGTTCACATCAGTGGGTAAGGGGGCTATAGAGGGCCAGCCACAAGATACCCAGGATCAGAGGGGAATGGAATGTCTCTCTATGCTCCTGGATCATAATTTTGAGAGGAACAGTTTCTGTGGCCACTGGCCCAGCTGGTAAGAGGGACCTGTCAATCATCTTTAGATAAATTCTGGAACAGACTTGGGTTGCAGTGGAATCTGCAGTGCCTGGGCAGCTTCTGCAACAACATGATTGTCTGCTCCACCCAAGTCAATAAGGGCTGGCTGTGGAGATAATGGTTTGGGATGATTTGATTAGGACTTGTAGATGTGGTGCTGGTCAATGGGAGCCAGTACATGTCCCTGTCAGGACCTCAGTTGTGGTTTCTAGGGGATACTCTGTCAGGATGCCCAGGCTAGCCCTCTTCACCGAGCCTGGGCAGGCTCATTTCCCAGATTCCTTCAGACTGGGTTCCTTATGGGGCAATTGGAGATAGCATGGCCTACCTTGCCATAGTAGTTACACAAGTTAAGGTGTCACTGGCACTCCCTCTGTCTTCAGGGGTGAGTCACTGGTGGGTTAGGTCAACTGGTCAGACAGAATCTGATAGCATTACTCCAATGCCCCTCTTGTTTCTTCCCATTCCTCATGTAGATGGTTGTCAATATGGAGGATGAGGTCTAAGAAGACTTCCATACCCATTGGGGTCTGTACTTGGGCCAGTTCATCCTTAGCCTTGTCCCATAAGTCCCATCAAAATTGTTGTAACTGGGCCACCTCATTACATTCTGTGTCTGATACAAGATGGCGGAAGTGAGCTACATAGGCAGTGGCTGAGCCTGATCCCTGTTGGAGTTTCTTCAGGGTGGCCTCAGTGAAGCAGGTGTGGTTATGGTCATCCAAGATGGTCGATATAACCTGCTGGAAGGCATCCCAGTTGGACAGAACCATAGTGTTGGCTTCCAACAGGAGAGAGGCCCAGTCAAATGCCTCTCCTGTCAGCAGACTGGCTATCAATCCTGTCTTGTATGGTCAGAAGCTTACACCGGTGATCAAAGAAAGAACAAGAGGTGACTCTGATTTGTGAAACCTCAGAATTTGGAGTGGCTCCCACCAAAGCGCTCGGGCAGATGGACAGCAGGTCCCTGGTTGGGTGACAGCACACCTGGACAAGCCCAGAGTGTAGCATTTTCTGCATGGAGGTGATGGATTTCATCCTGCAATTCCTGATTCTCATTGGCCGGCTGTATGTTCTGCACCTGGAAGGCTCAGTTATCTGACTGATCAGATCAGTTGCTGGTGCAGTGCAGATGTCCCTTCTGGTGCAGATGACCCCTTCTGGGTCCATTAACAGCTTGGCCCACTCCGATAAGTTATTAATGGTCTGAGCAAGCTACAAGGTAATCAGGCCTAGTGGTCAAAGCAGGAGTCAGGCCTAGTGGTCAGAGCAGGCATCAGAACCAAAGACAGTGTCAGGTATCAAGCCGACGGTCAGAGCCAGAGATAATGTCAGGGATAAGATGTAGGAGCAGGATTCTGGACTAAGATAGGACAGCAGGAACAGGGAGTAGATGGGAGTTTGGGATAGGAGAACGGGAACCAGGAGCAGGCAGGAATGCAGGGCTCAGGAGCCAGGTAATCAGGAGAGGTCCATAGTAGCAGCCAGCCAAGGATTCCTCTAGTTGCTCAGATAACTTCCTGTGTAACTTCCTGGTTTATATAGAGCTGCTCAGCCAATCGGGGGTGCTGGATGTTTCCCCCAATTGGGAGCTTCGGGAGCAGGGACCCTCTACTAGCACTTCCCTGGTTCTTTTTTCTGGTTGCTCAGGTGAGCTGCTGGTTGGTTGTTGAGGCCTGAGCACTACCCAGGGGCTTATGGGCCCAGGTTGAGGCCCACAATCCTTCACACTGGAGTGGGGTAGGGTTGTCAGAGGCTCTCTATGAATGAGGGCATGGAGGTAGTATAGGAGGGGAAGCAATGAGAGCTAGTGGGGAGGAGGCAGCAGGGAAGTGGCATCACGGTAGTTCCTACTGCCATTCCTAAGGCAGCTCCTCAGCAACTAGTGCCTGGTGCCCTGTCCTCCCCACTCTCTTCAGCAGCTTGTGCTCTGATGTCCCAGTGCCCTGTCCTGATGTCTGGTACACAAGCTCCTGCCCCTCCCCAGGGCCCTGTGTCTTCCCAGGGACCTACAGTGACTGCAGTCACTCCAGGGCACCATCCCTCCTCTGGTTCCTACTCTCACCTCCACCAGATTTTGGAGGGGGTGGAAACATAGACCCATCGCCCCAATACTTCCACTATGGGAGCACTAGCCCCACTCGTCCCCCCATTTCTGCTGTCCCTGAAGCCCACTTAAATCAAAGGAAAGCCTTCCATTGATGTCAATGGGCTTTGAATCAGGCCCTTTCTATTCTTCAGTACTCACTTCAGATGAAATTCACCCTAGTGTAGAGAGGCCCAAAAAAGATGGATGGACGTCCTAAGTAGGATTTAAATGGTGCATAGGGTTCCCTGCGCAGAGGTGAATTTCACTTTTTATCCCTACATTTAAAGAAAGTCACGCTTGTTCTGCTAACAACTGCTCCTTACAGGGCGGATCTGCAACTGGGTCCACAGAGGTGAACTCCTATGGCCATCTGGAAATGCACTCAAGTCAATGGGGCGCCATGAAGGTGCAAGACCACACCTACATAGAACCAGTTGTATAATCAGGGCTTAAGTCAGCTACAACTGCTGAGTAAAATGTCTGTTATATGTCGAAGATTGACCCCTTCAGCAGATAGTTATCACCCCAACAGAGACTCCAGACAGCAACAGCATGGACTAGAATAGTCTATCTGGAGTCACGGCAATATCATTAAAAGACAGAGATTGTGAGGTAGTGAGACTAAGAAAGCATATGAAAAATGTACTTATTTAAAAATGTATTGAGATTTTTATTGTTCGGGATGATTTAGATACAGTGCTGCAGGATCTGAAAAGGCTCTATTTCCATATTGAAAAGGTACAATTTGCATATTTATGAAGGTTTTTTCACTATGAGTAGGAAAATGGTGTAACCCTTTATGGTTTGTAAAAATAAGAAGTTGACAATTTGCAAGGGTACTTTATTTTGGAAAATGAGATAATTAGACAAGGAGAGAACACAAATCTCAATAAAAAATATCATACAAATGAATCACTGATAAATGAGATCACATGATAGCATGTGCAAATGCTATTGGCTATTCCCTAACATTCTGTTCATCTGGATGACAGTTAAATAGAACAGAAACACATGACTATCCCAATTAGAATGAAGGAGTTAAGAAGCCTTCGGATGTACAGTAGCAGTGTTTATTTGTCCCATAATTAACATTAGACATTACCTCCTCTGTTATGAGTAGAATATATAATCTAATGTCCCATTAAGTTCTACACTTTCTATCTCAGTAGGCTCTCTATAACCAACTAATTATCACAAAGGTCATTGTTCTCATTTTTAGAACACCAACAGATCATTAAAACAGCACATCTCTGATTATGTCGATAGATGTGGGAAGCCGCAGTTCAGACAGAATTTTCAAATTCACAAGGGCTGAAAACAATTCCCATAAATTTAACAAGAGGATAATCTACTACACAATATACTCCCTTTTTAGTGGATATTTGCAAAGGAGAAAAAATAAGCGAGAAGAAATATCCAGACAGATGGAAGCTGAGCTGACCATCATAGTTTTAACAAAAGTAAACACTGTTCATCTGCAAAATCCTATGAATTAAGTAATGTTAATGGTCTGAGTCAAACTAGTGATGTCCAAACCACAAAATATCAGGAGATTCAGTTTGGCTTTTCAGTTAGGATAAGCACACGCAAATTTCAGATGCTTATCTGAAGTCAAATGGGCTGGAAAATCTCATAAAAACAAGCTTTCTTGTGAGGTTTCTGGTACCTCCTGCTTTCATCTATGCTGCAGATACAGTGAGAATAGAAAAATATTTCTCATAATGTACTCACGACTTTGGTTTTGATTCTTGCTGGAATAAGGAAGTTCAGAGATGTATGAAAATGAAAAAAAAAAGTTTTCAGACTTCAGTTTGAGTTTGGCTTGAATTTTACTTAAAAGTTTGAATTGTTTTTTTTTATTTTATCTAGATCATTTCCTGAACCCTGTAAATAAATGATTCAGAAATGTTAAGGTCAGCAGGGATCATCTTGTCTGACCTTCTGCATAACAAAAGCCATAGATTTTTACACAGTAATTCCTGCATCAAGTATACAACTTCTGGAGGAGCAAAAGCATATCTTTTACACAAACATCAAATGGGGGGGAAAAGCATAAAAATTTAGAGTTAGAGGTGAGAAATCTAAGCTTTTTTAAAAAGTACTAGGGTTAGACAGAGTTGTAGCACTTTATTCCTTTTGAGTTCTACCCAGTGAGTATCTGAATAAAGCTGATAAATGCTCTACAAATAAAGGAAATTGTATATTACAATTATTTGAATTCTTAGCCATAACAATGATAAAATCGGCTTGTTTGTGAAAAATGTCTCTCTTCAACTCACAAGGACACCAATTTCTGCTTCATCATGTTCAATAACACTTTTAGTTGAGGACATGCACTATACTTTCTTTGGGATGAGCAAGCTGATGGCCCTAAGCTAGTGATTTAAACATGAAACCTTCTGAAATTTGCTGAGACAAAGAAGAGAAGGAAGAAGCTGCAGTATCTATTCTGCTGCTTTTGACTGTTCAAAGAAGAGGAGCTGCACAGCCTAAAACAAAGAAAACAAAGTGCAAACAGGATCAGAATATTAATTTCTTTTAAGAAGTGCAAATTAGCCTGCAGTAAGTGTATGGAAACTGCACACCCACACACTTTTGGGGTTGAAATGTCAGCCTGACTATGCTGTCACCTGCTGAAATAAAGTAAAACTTTTCGTTTTAATTATATATTGGCTTGTTTTCTCTCTCATTTTTCAATGCCTCAGCATTTTAACTTTACATCTGGGGGCACAATAGCCCTTGCCAGTTTCTTTTGGGTTTGCCATTATCATAGGATATATGGTACAAACAAATAGAAGTTACAGAACCGTATTCCTTTCTATCTAATTGCTCAAGACAAATGCAGTAGATATTGAATAGACTCTCTTGCAGCAATGTTTATAGTCGAATTATTATAGGCAATGCAAGCAATATTAAATACTCACAAGAACTCTTGCAGAAGGTTACTTACAAAGTCTATGCCCATTCCAGTGCAGGTGCACAGGGAGGGAAGAGAACTCTGAGGCAGAGGATGCAGGGGGCAGCCCTTATTTTGGCTGATGCGAGTGGAGCCTCTAGTCCAGCCAACTCTGCAGTGTTGTGGTGTGACAGCTGATGCATGTTCGGGAAGCACCAGCTACACCTGCTAGAGAGGTGTATCAGGTCCTTCAGCCCAGTGTGCTCTCCCTAGCACTGAGGAGGTACATTGCACTTTACAAAATCATAATGGCTTCAGTTATTCATGGCTGGAATGGAACACCCCATCTCGAATCTCCAGTGCAGCTCTGCCATGTTAATGGAATAATTTGGCCCCTGGGGCTCAATCACCAGATCGTATGAATCAGCATAGCTCCACTAACTTCAGTGGAGCATCACAAATTTATGTCAGATAGGATCTGGTCTGATGTGTTTGCTATTCACATTACAGTATTCCTACCAAACAGACAGTTAGGTCAGAATATAATATATTAGTTAGGTGATGATATAAAACTCATTACAAGGCTACTTTCCAAAACCTCCTGTCAATGGTTCTTTCCATCTTATTCTATGCTTTAGAGCACTTTGTACATTCACAGCACTCTAAAAGTTGTTAAATAAATCTTAAACACAATTTTAAGAAGACATGCTCTACCACAGTATGAGATCACGTTGTATCATTTTAAAATGAAATAATACGAACACTATCTTCAAAACAGAACTAAAACAAATGTAAAAAAGGCCATAAAAATAATGCTGTTTTTATTGAAGCTATTTACATTCTGCATTGATGCCCCCAATTTGAACTTGCAGCTTTTCAGAAGATTGAATCTAGTGTCTGATCTGTAACCTATGCTTAATACTGGAGACTGCTGCTAAAGTTCTCATTTACTAGTCTGGAATCTCTGCTTTATAATATAAGCACAGTCAGATCTATTAAATCCAAATCAGCTTTGAAAATCTGTTTCTAATCTGTTTTTGTAAAACTTCTGTTTAACTCATTATGCTCCAAACATGGCGTAAGTATAGCTACCTCTTAAATCATTTAGCTATCAAGGTACATTGATAAACTAAGTGCCAGTTAAGCCACAACTGACTAACAGCATCTCTCCATGAGAATTATGTGTCAGTGAAAGAAGCCAGCTTTCTCCAAATCATGTTGCAGTGTGATGAAAGCATCACAGTAATGGCTCATATGTGAAGTACATTAGCCATGTTCAGGAAGCTCTGTTTTCAAATGTTTCACAGAAAGAAACAGAGTAAACAGAAATTCTCTCTCATGGAATAATCAATGGTAAAGAAAAAAATAGCTATGACTCTCTTTCCCTATTATCAACTTGATATGTATGTAGCCCTTAATTACATTTTGATTTCTGATGCTGTTTCTTTTCTTCTTTGTAAAAAACAAAAAACAAACAAAAAACAAAAACAAAAAAACACACTCAACCTCAAAATGTAACTTTGACAGACAATTGGATTTCAAATGCTACAAAAAAATTCAGTATCAACTATTTTCCCCTTATTTAGACAGGTTTATTCAGTAGTACTCTCTCTGCCTAATCCCTCTCTCTCTTCCCATTTAGAATTTTTTAAAAAAAAATCTTTGAACTAATTTTATATAGTCTACATTTCATAAAATTGTATTGACCTATGTATGTATGAGTATATATCCATGCACACATATATACGTATATAGGGTGTGTGTATATATTTAACTTTCTTTTTATATAGGTATTACCATACTAAAAACTTTGAATAAGGCTGCTAGAACATATCTCACCAATGCAAACTATAAATGAAATGAACAATTAAGTTATTCAGTACCACGGCTACTCACCACTCATCAGTTCTCCTTCTCAGCCTTGACTACCTCCCTAACACCATCACATCTCCTGAACAACCATCTTCCCTAACACCGCATCCTGAACAACTAATGTTAACTTAATTTAGTAATTGCCTCATAGTTTTCCATGTCTAACTAACCCACTATAAACTTTTCCACTGCACATATGTTACAATATATGCTCTCCAGACCTAAGTCAGAGGTAAGATTGTACACTCAAGTGGCATAAGCATACAGGAGTGTATTGCATTGTGGTTGGTTATATACTGGAAGTGCAATGGAATTTGTTGTGGATTGTATGTGTGTCTCTGGATAATATGATGTTTGGTTGAGAAGGTGTGTGAATGAAAGTTGGCTTCGCTGGTGATTTGCTTGATTTTTATTGATCTTAATTTTAAAGGTAGCAAACTTTTTTTTGGTTGGGATCAATAAATCAATATTTACTATGTAGGCTGAGAGGACAAATGGACAGGAGTATTCTCTTTGTTAAATTCTTATTATGTAAACACAGCTTAAATATAAGTCAAGGCGAGTCAACTTTGGGCCCAACGTGTTTGTAGAAATGCTGTTCTCATCCACCCAGCACCACCCCATATGTCGCTTGCCAGATCTGTGCCCGGCTAATCCCTCATGAACAAGATTTTCTTTAATAAAGAAACATTTTGAAAAGATTCAAAATTTTATTTTTGAAGAGTCATGTCTTGGGTAAAGGGGTAGGAGGAAGGGTTCCTTCACTCTCTCCAGGGGTAGGGTAGGGTGTTGAGTTTCTTCCTTTTCCTAATCTGAGACAGTCTGTGTGCAGCACTGACTAATGGTTGGGCCACTGGCGAGGTGTCTTCAGAATGAAAAAATAATAACAAGATAGCCACAGCCAAATTAGTGAAGAACAATATACATATGTAAGATTTTGAACTGATGATGCTTGGATACAATGTAGACACAGTTTTTAAAGTTAGGAAGAATGTATCTATTGATCAATTTCAGCAATGATGGTGTGACACAATGTTGCCTCTAGTATGTGTATTGAAGAGTAAGAAGAGACATATGTTTCAGTTGTCATACTTATGATTTTATACAATGTAGCAAGTGACTTTCTAACGCAGACTGCATGGAGGACTGGGGGGTAATCCGCTGGCATCACAAACATGCAGAGACAGGATGTTTTTGTTTTGTTTTGTTTTGTTTTTTTTTGGGGGGGGTGGATTTCTCTGCCTGCAGTCCAAAGAAAAACGGAGAGCTATTGGGAACTGATTGGGGCGGGGGAGAGGGCTTTGATTTCTCAGCTTGCATTCCAAACACACATAGATAGGAAAAACGGGGGTTGTGTGGGAGTTGGATTTGTCTTCTTGCATTCAACACACACACAGACAGGATCGGGATGGGGGGACATGGGGGAGCTGCTTTCTCTGTTTGCATTCAATACACACACAGACAGGATCGGGGTGGGGAGAGTGGGGGGTTGCTTTCTCTGGTTGCATTCCAAACCCTCACAGATAGAAAGACGGGGGTTGTGGGGGTGTTGGATTTCTCTGCTTGCATTCAACACACACATAGAGACTGGAACTAAAGAAACAGAACTCACCAGATGTCCCTTCCCCAGCATGCCTTTCCCCCTCCCAAACAAACAGGAAAATCAAATCTTCCTGGGGTTTGAGGGGAGGGGACTTTACCTGATATTGTGACCACAGAGCACCACAGAGCGATTGGCCAGAGAGGTGAAAATGGAGCATAATGGGATACATTCCGGAGGCTAATTAATTAAAATTAAGCTCTATTACATTCACACAAACACTAATTTGAATTTACAAAGTCGGTTTAGACACTATGCCACTTGCAGAGGTGGTCTTATTAAATCGATTTTACTGGAACCTTAAGTCGACTTAACAGTGGTGACAGTGTGAACATCAGAGTACTTAAATCAATATAGAGGACTTTAAATCGACATAAGTCCACAGTGTGAACCAGCCCGTGTATAGTGGATAAATGCTCCACTGATGATGGGCTCATGCTTTACTTGCAGGCCGTAATGTAACATACATAAAATGAATGGTGTGTCTGTCTACTAGCTCTGTCAGACAAATTTATCTCAAATTGAAAAGGGTTTAAGAGTACTTATATTTATCCATTCTCAAAGCTTAAAACCCAAATTTTCCCCTCCCTGATTCTTTTCCCTGCACCTCTAATCTTCCTTTTTAAAATCCCTCCTTAAAAGACAGTTCTTCCAAAAGGCTTGTGCACAGTCATCCCCAAAATGAAACAAAATAGATATTAGAAAATCTAAAGTAAAAACCTACTATATACAAATGTTGTGGAACAAAAAAGACATGCTCAGCTTGATCTCTTCAGTATGTGGGAGCTTTTCCTCACTGCATCTCATCCCCTTTATCTGTTTCTTTAGATTATTACCCACTTTGAGGCAAAGACCTCATTTACATATTTGTATGAAAAGCCCCAAGCACAGATTTGCACTATATAAATAATAATAATTACTTGCTCACATCGGCAGCCCAAATTTGATTCAATACTCTTTACTAGACAAAGACTAGGTGCTTATATACATAAGGATTTGGTCGTTCCTTCTGCCCCCATATTTAAATATCTGAAAACATTTCTGATTTTTCCCTCCCAGCTCCATTTGTTCCCATCTGCTTACCAAATAAACATCCTTCTTTTCCAGAGTTAACTGGCAAATGATCTGTTTCTTCCTTTAATGGTCTCAGGTACAGTAATACTTCAGTGAAAGACTTTACAACTGGTAGTAACACCCTTTTAGGTTTAAAGTAGAATCACTGAGGATTGGGAACTCTGGTGAACAAAGCTCTTTTCTCATAGTGTTACTTCAGTATACTTAGATTATCTGTAGCTGTAAGAACAAATTCTCTGTAACATATATGACCCGAAGAAGAGCTCTGTGTACCTCAAAAGTGTGTTTCTTTCACCAACAGAAATTGGTCCAATAAAATATATTACCTCACCCACCTTGTCTCTCTGTAACATATAAAGAATACTTATATACTTATATATATATACACCTCCTATCTGATTTCTATTCCTTACATCAGACGAAGTGGGTTACAGCCCATGAAAGCTTATGCCTGCAGAAATTAAATTTGTTAGTCTTTAAAGTGCTACAGGACTTTCGTTGTTTTTAATGAATATTTAGACTATGTTTAGTTTTGTCTCAGGGTTTGTTGTCCTTAGAAAGTTTGACTTCCTCTGAATTTTATGTTAGTTTCATAGAAAACTGCTACTATACTTTTAAGGAGTTTAATAATAGTCTGGGGACTCTTGTATTGTTGATGTTGGTGGCTTGAAAGCAGAAACCTTTTATTCCTCCAGAGGAACATGCTATTTCTGCAGTACCATCATTGTTGTTGATGATATTGTTTTATTTAGTTATTTAACATGTGAACAGAAGTCATGCCTAGAAGTCTCAATCAAGTAGGTTTGTGTTAGGTGCTGTACAAATATATATTCCTGAATTCTCACTTGCAGTAAAGATGATTCTGCAGCCATTTGGTACATGGAATCTCTTTGGCTTCTTCACTCAGGGAGCTGTGGCACCAAACCCTGTCAAGATCCTGTGGTTCTCTGATTTACTTGAAGTGGGTTGAGGAGGTGGACTGTGTTAGAAAGAAGAAGTCAATAGCAGAATTAAGAAAAAAATTCTTATTATTTCTTTTTATTCCTTCTCATTTTCATCTACAAGCAGATGATACTGCAGCAGCTTCTGACCGGGCAGAGTGGTGTGTAATGTAAGTTATAGCTGAGATGTTAGAAGAGCAAAAAGAAATCTTATTCAATTACACCAAAGCAGCATTTTAAACTCCTGACTAGTCTGATTTGGGGAACAAATGTTCTCAATGGTGTTCACTGTCTGTGGATACCTCTATTTTTGGGTGCTGAATTTGAGAATCTTGGGCCTGATTTTCAAAGATGCTGAGTTGCCCTGGCTCCCACTGGTTTCAATTGTCTTGATCTATGTTTGACATTCCATAACCTTGATTTATCTCAAGTCTTGAATCAGTTATTGAC
Organism: Emydura macquarii macquarii; assembly: GCF_026122565.2. Lineage (NCBI taxonomy): Eukaryota > Metazoa > Chordata > Testudines > Chelidae > Emydura > Emydura macquarii. The sequence goes on along the minus strand of NW_027132610.1, from coordinate 39,486,986 downwards.
ATGTCCCTTTGATCAGACCTGCTGGCATCTTCTGCGGTGGTTTCAGAATCTGTATTGCTCTCTACTTTTACGTATATCTATTTATATTATATCTGTGCATATCTATAATGAATGTGTGTATTATAAAGACATATGTTCATGCATGTATGGAATACATGATGCTGTGCTGTGATAAAACAGATTAGCAGTGTATGTTTAGCAAGGGTGCATTATTAGTGTCAAAGCCATGAGGAAGCATTAAAACATTTAAAATGAGTGCTGGATTTTATCCTGTAGAGTATAACTCATCTGTGCAGTTATTGTTCCAATTGTTATTCTTCTCAGATTTTCATGAGCACTAGATTCTCAATTTTCAAAAGAGCCCAAAGCTGGTCCACAGAGGGACTTAGGTATTGTAATGCCTAACTCATAGGCACCTCGTCATGTAGTGGAATCATAAAGCCTGAGTTAGGCACTTAAGCTCCCTCTACAATGCATGGGGAGAGATAGGTGCCTAAGAATGGGATTCACAAAAGCCAGCATGCTAATCTCCACTTGTGATACACTGCCTGAAGCCCTTTCCTGAGAGGAGGTGTCTGACCCAAGGACCTCTTGATGCTAAGTAGCCGAGTGCATCAAGGTTACAGGGCTAACCGGGGGCCTGGAAATTACATAGTAATTTACCAAAAAGTATCATGTCAGGTCTACACTGAAAGCCTTTGTCACACTGGTCATCATGGTCTTTGCAAAATGCATGTGGGATAATATGAAAGGAGATATGTGTATATATTAGAAACTATGTTATTAAGGCGCTGTAGTTAAAGGCAGGTGACCCAGAGGTAGCATACCTTAAGACAGCTTTCCCCAGACAGGAGGTGAGAGACACTGATCTCTCAAGCTGACCACTGTGTATCTTACAATAGCAGTCATTTTGCTATTGTGTCAAATGCTAATGAAGAGGCTGTGGGGACTCCAAGAGAAGAAATTAATAAGAAAAAGTGCACCTTGGGAGGGAACACTGTTTATAGGTGAAGAACAAAGGACTGGTCTAATATATCTAGGGGTGCAGCGAGATATCCTGGCATGCTTCTTCAGGGGATACAAGCTGCCACTGGGCTTGGATTCATGAGAGGAGGGTCTCAGTCATCCTGAGCTGAAAAACACTGTGTGAAAAACTTTGGGTAGGCATACTTTATTAGACAAGAGGGCATTTAGTTAGTTATTTTTAGATTCTGGAATGCATGTTATGATTTTATTGTATGTGTTACCTTTGTTTCCATTAATCCTGCTTGCTAACATTTGTGTCCCTGCTTTGTTAAAGAAACTTATACTTGCTCTCTCTATACATAAATCTAAGTTCTGTGTGCTAAATGGAGCTATGTCCTGAGGTGAAACTGATAAGCTGGTGCATACTATTCCTTTGGGAGTACTCTATGAGTGTCCAGTAGGATAGGGGCTGGACACTCCAGGGGATTCTCAGAGGAGTCGGGGGTTGGAGTTTGCCTTCTGCTAACTGAATGACAGACAGCAGAGCCTGTGTAGGCTCAGAGGGAAGTACTTGTGCTGCCTGTGACTGGGGTCGTCAAGGAGCTGACCCCTGGCAGGCACAGACAAGCCCACCTCATGCTAAAGAGGAAGTGGTTGTGAGATGCCTCACAACCATGGGTACTCCTGGGAAGCACCACTGCATCTTAGGTGCCTAAGCTAATTCTTTCAGGAAAAGTGGTGACACATCACTAACTCCATGTAGAATAGGACTGGGGAGGAGAATTCTTTAGCCCACTGGTTAAGGAACTCAGTGGGTATGTGGGAAAACCTGCATTCAAATACCTCCTCTACCCAAGATGGAGAAGGGATCTGAAGAGGGATTTCCTAGGTGAGTTCACCAGAGAGCTTTTCTTTTTGCTGCTCACTGATTCCAGTGAAGAAACAGCAACCCACAGGGATTAACAACATGGCAACACACACAACATGAATCTTTTCTTTCTGATTGCAAAATAGTTCATAGTGTTTGCTACCGATTGAAATGTTGAGAGTTTTGATGGACCTAGTTCCTTAATCAAGCAAAAGCACCAGTGTAACTAGTAGATGCTCTGTAGTTGACAGGAAGGATACATCAATACAACAACATGGTGATTGTATCAGTTTTGACTGACATGATAGTTCAGTTAGGGCAGCTAGGCATTGATTACTATATAAATATTTTACTTTTATATGCTAAGTCCCACATTAGGTACTGAAACATTATGCAAAATACAGAGAACAGCAAATGTGATTATGCCTCACAAAACGACAGAGAGATCGGCTGGAGCTTTTAAGTGCTAAGATTGATTTTCCTCTAAAATGTCTTTTCACTGTCAAAGACTGAACACTTCTTGTCAAAGACTAAAAACCCAGAAATGTCAGTTTCTTTAATTCTCTCGATCACAAAGTAATTATTCACTAAAAGCATTTAATTCTGAATTTTAATATGATGCATGGGAAACAATATGCACAAGTTCTATCATTATTAAATCACTGAGAAAAAAATAATTCCTCTTCCTCATAAAAATGATCTTATTGCAGGTATTGACATCTGAAAATGTAGATGAGAAGCACTTCTCATCTGGTGAAATGCACCACTTATGTCCCTTTTAAGCTTGGAAAACTTCCATAGATCTCAGTGAGAATAGCTCCAGCCCAGCATTTTCAGTTAAAATTGCCATTTTTTTTAGCTCTTTGCTAAAGAATTAACTCGTGTCTTGTGACACAGGCAGTAAAGATTAAGATCCTCACCTTACAAGCAGTAAGCAATGTGACAGATACGTGAACCTTTTGCTTTGATAATGTTATAACAGGTGGAAGAAGTCTGCTCTTTATAGATGAAACATTTTGTTTAGCCATCAAAACCTAATGCTCTTCTGATGTCAATTCAAATGAACGTTGATTTGATAAATATGTATGCAGTTCATTAGCTAAAAGGTTTAAGGTTAGATTTAGGCTAGCCCTGTGTTGGGACAGTGCTGAATCATGATACAGTACAGTGGACAAGTTTTGTGAGACTGAATGCTAGAGGATTCTGGGAGCACGGCCTCTTAGCACTAGACAGTGGAAAATCACTGAAAAGGACAAACTTGCACTTGGCATCAACATGAGTCATGAATGTTTGTCCAGGCCCTATGTAAGCAGCTGTGCTGATGTGGAAGACCAATGGTCATGGTCAGCCAATGGCCATTTCACCTGGTGTGTACACGTGGAGGTGTGTAATGCTGAATCTGGGACTAGCTGACCTGGATCAACTGGCTGTATAGAACAACATGATGTCAGGTGCCTGGGGGGAGTAGTCAATGGAAAATGAATATCGGCTGGTCCCTGTAGCCCCCTCCCAAATTATGAATTAATTATGATACGCTAGATCAGTGGTTCCCAACTTTTTTGGTTTGAGGACCACAAATATCATTTTTATAACCCTGATAGGCCACCAGTCTATCAACTCATAAAAAATGTATTGACATATACACCATTAAGGACTACAAATCACTACATATTTAAAGTAAACATTTTGATGCTACTGTGCTCATTTTTACATTCACTATTTTACACCTACAAATTACTCACCGTAAATCACAGACAAAGCACTAGTGTAGATGAGTGACTGTCACTACACACTGAATCACATGGCCTGGCAGCTATGTCACGGTGGGTGGCCTGCTAAGTGCAAACTGCAAACGCTAAACTGCAGGCAGATGGAAGGAGTTCAGCGAAGAAGCTGCCTGCTTGCTGATCTCCCGTCCCCATGGCTGCAGTGGGGAAACTGCATGCATCCTGTAGCCCCGGGCGCTCCAACTGGATCCCTAGGCAGTGGCTCCCTTCTGTAGCTAGGGAGATGGGAAATCAGTACTCCTCTCCCTCTGACTCCAGCAGGGACCCCAAAACCTAGGGACCTAGGCAGAGTGCTCTGCTCTCTGCAGGAGCCAGGGGAGGGGAGCGCTGATCTCCTATCCCCTTGGCTGTAGCAAGGAGCCTGCACCAGTACTGTAGCCCCATGGCAACATGCTCCACCTGGGTCCTTAGGCAGCGTCTCCCTTCTGCAGCCAGCAGGAGGGGAGCTGTGGGCCACTTTGAAAGACTCCGTGGGTCACTTTTGGCCCCCGGGCCACAGGTTGGGAACCACTATGCTAGATGATACACTAACAAAGCATATTTTGGGGACATGTGACTCCTTAGGGAAGAGGGTGTAAGGACTAGGAAAATCACAGGTTATATCTCTCTATATACATGCATATAACCAAGAAGGCTGGTGATACTGTCAGACAAAAGAGGGACTTGAGACCAGAGGGCCTTGGGGTAACCTAGACTCTGCTACGAGGGATCATAGACCAGAGGGCTTTGGGGTAGCCAAGACCCCACTACGAGGGACTCAGAAAATAGACAAAGTACCTGAGGGAACCTGAAGAAAGAAGTGACAGTCTTCACATAGGAGTGGTAGCTTTTCCTCGCTTTGTTTACTAATCAGGATACTATGTGGGGCCAGCATAGTTACTGAGGGTTAATGCTTGTGAAATTGAGGCTTACTAAGGAAAGGCATTGTATAGTCCTTTCTATGTGTCTGTGATACCTGCTTTTCAATAAATAGCTCTGTATTGAAGAGATTGAATCCTAGTCTTCACTGGTACAGTTATTGGGTGCCCAGCTGTGGGTATAGGAATTGATCCCCAGCCCAACAGTGGTGGAGAATGCGGACACTGTGCCAAGTGAAGCTAATAGTTAATGGTTAAATAGTTGAATTGAGGAACAGAGCTTTCTTTGAAGATTTTTGGTGTTTTATTTTGCTTTGAGAAGCAGAATTTTGTTTGAAGCTAAATTGACTTTATTGATTTGACGTGTATTGACTTTGTGTGTTTGAATTGAGGTACAAGAGATCACAGACAAGCAGAGAGGTTATATTAGTGCAATCTTCAAGTCAAGGTTTTGTAAGAGTAAACAAAGCGGGTGCACCTCAGAGGTGAAGGGGGTTGCCCCAAAACTTCCAGGTCTAGCTGAAAACTCTCTGTAGGCACCCTGTACTTCTGGGGCCTTGGAACTTAATTGGGAGTTTTACAGTTAGGAAGATCCTAGGAGACTACAACTCCCATGATGCCTTGGGGAAAAAAGGAGCAAGACTCTTCCCCTTCCAGGGAGTGAGAAAAAAGCATGTGGGGGACTCCATTTTGGTGCTGGGGTGGAGCGCAGGCTAGACTGGAAGCTGCTGGCTGCCTGCTGCTAGCTACTGCCTGCTGCCGGGGTCTCGAAGCTGCTGTTGAGAGTCTGCTGGAGTTGTGATCGAGCAGGGAGCTTCGGAGGTTGGTGGCATTGCCCAAGCCAGGGCAGGGACTGAGCCTGGAACTGACTGAGGTGGGCCTGCAGTGAAGGTGGTGTGAGTGTCTCCCCCCCTTTGTTGTTTGGGGCAGAGCTTGTAAAGGAAGGGGCACAGCAGAGAGACTTTGACTGAGCCTGAGAAGAGATAGAGAGAGAGTTCTTTCAAGCAGGGCCAGGACTGCAGACATTTGGTTGGGCCAACTCCAAATCTCCAGCTTGATACCTGGGCTGAACTGCTGCACTGAACCAACAGAGTGCTGTCTCCTTCAGATCTTCAAGCGTGCCCACGCAAGCAAGGGGGTACGGCTCTGAACTTTAGGGGAGTGTACACTCCGGAGGTGGTGTAAATAGTGGCAGTGTAGATACCAGTTAGACAAGTTTCATTTATTACTGTATACTCGTTTTATTAATTGATGTATTCTTCTGCCCCTGTGGATTTAAAATAATAGTGATGTTTAATTTCAGTCTGTTATGCCATATTTCTTTAATTTGTTAAGTAAAGGTGTGTTAACTCTAATTTAAGTATATTGGATGTTTAGTTTGCATAATTGCAATTGTTGAGTTAGACCTATGTCTCAGATTATTATAATTATTAGACTAGGTTTAGTCCTGGAAGCTCCCAAGGCCCACTATTGAGAGTGTGCAGGGGCCAGCCAGGTGGAGGCACCACCAATTTTAAATTCCTTTAAGAGTAAAGGGACTGCAGCAGAGGGGTGGATAGAGGATTCCCACCTATCCTACATCATCACTGGGATACTCAGGATCTCCTTTGTGGTTAGCAACCTTAGGCGCCCTTGCACACTGGTGAGTGTTGCCTGTTCCCAAGTAACCCAGAAAAAGAAGGGGGGGGGAGGTTACATCTCTATTGAGACAGGTTTGTGAGAGCTTGGGATCAGATCCATGGTTGTCTGATGCTGTTCCCATTCCACATCAGGAGGGTTGTTTGAATGACCGACTGTTGAAATACCAAGAGGATTATAGTCCAGAAAAGGAGCAGATGACTTATGCTGCCATGTGGGTCATGTATCACGCTGTAGATAAGCTTTTGGAAGAGCGAAATGTTTTGGACTGTATGCAGGAGGCTTTGGAATCGGAGTTGGAAAAGGTTAAGGTACAGAATGAGAATATGAGGTGAGATTTGCAAACAAATTTAACCCAGAATTTAACCAGTGCCCAGAAAGCGACAGCATTGACACAGACATGTCAGGAGCTGGAGGAATGGGTGCACATACAGGAACAGGAGAGAAAGCAAATGAGGTAAGAGGCTTTGCAGTACCGAGGAGCTGTTTCACTTTTAATTGATCAGGTTAAGAAACTGGAAAGACTGGATCACAAGAAATGTACTAATGTGATCAGTAAACTGAAACAAGTTTTAGTGGCTCAGAAAACCATCGGTAGTGTGGCTTTGGGAGATAACCCCTGGGATGATCAAGATTGGGAAAATGCTTTGGAAGAATGGCAGAGAGAGAAAGATTAAGAGATGTGGGAACAGGAATATCATGTGCAACGTGCTATTCCTAGTGCCCTTCCACCAGCTTAGGCTGGTAATAGTAAAAAAGGAGGAAGGCAAAAAAGTATGTGTGATGTTGCAGTCTGGAAAAACGTATGGAAGTGTGGAAAGAGAACCCACTTATCATCACATTGACATACGGATTAAAACCGTTCAGTGATTAAAAGAGAACAGTATGTTAAATTAGATGATGACAATGCTGTGGTAGTGGATGATGATGGAAGACCAGTTTACCAGCTGGTGGAGGAGGAATCTGTTCCGGGAACTCAACCGACTGCACTAATTGTGCAAATGCCCCAGACCCCACAACATACAGAGGAGGAAATAACCTGTCCTCTGACTGAAACTGGAAAGCAGGCATTGGCCAAACAGTTGGGACCTTTAACAAAGAAAAACTGTATGGCATAGCTTTTGGGATATAGCATCCAGAAACAATTGGATTTGGGAGACCTAAGGGATTTAATATTAACATGCACTGGACCTATGGAAGGACCAACAGTACTGGCAGAAATTGAAGGTGAGCAAAATAAGGATGAGGCTTTGAAAAGATAGCTCGATTTTTCCTGTCTCCTGCTGAGCTAAGAAAGGCTGTGTTGTTAATGTGTCGGGAAGGAGAAACTGTTATGGCTTATTGTACTAGATAGACTTTGGCATGTATTCTTGCTGTCTGGGATGACAGTGCAAAGCATGTAATAGATTTAATGTGTGATAGATTAAGATCACCTATTAAAAATTTTATAGGGCCATGGGAAAACAGGACTAAAGTGGAGTTACTGAGAGCAGCTCGGGAAGCAGAGCAGGTGTTGGGTAATACAAGCAGTGCTCCTCAAAAGGCAGTCCGTGAAATCTCCTATACTAACAGAGCAGGTTGTAATGGACCTAATAGTCCAAATCTGAATGCTGGTTGTGGTAGGGGACGAGGTGCTTGTGGATTTAGAGGCAGAGGAAGAGGAATTGTGGCCTCAGGAGGATCATTGAGAGGGCAAGTATGGGCTCATCTTTTAAACAGGGGATCGGACATGACACGATTGATGGTCACCCTGCAGAAGAACTAGTAATTGCTTTACGTGAACTGATGGGAAAGGAACAGACCAAAAGGGAACAATCCCAACCGGTGCCACAACCCAGAGCTAAAGCTATTGAAGCAGTGCAAATGATTATATAATAGGACAGACCCCACTCAGCCCTTACAGTATTCTGTCACAGGAATTGACACAGAGAGAGAGGAGCAGCCTTCGGGGCAGCCCCACATCTCAATGCCCCTAGCAACCTCTGCCCCTGAGATTGGATAATTACAGCCCCATTTAACTGGTAGACCATGTATGAGTGCGAGGCAGGTGGGGGCAGAAGGGAATGTACTAGCATTAATTGATACAGGAGCAGAGGCAACTTTGATTAAGTCAGTGCAAACGGATTTGCGGCAGGAACTAACTATTGCTTTGTTTGGATTCTACGGCGGAAAGGTAAGAGGGATTTTATTAGAACATCCACCATGGATAGTAGGTCATACTGAGTTTCTGATTGATACTGTGGTTTGTGTTCAGATGACTGAAGAGCTATACTGGGAGCAGATGTGGTTCAACAGGAAAAGTGGGTGATTGATTTGGCAGGAAGATGGCTGTGGAAAAGAAGGAGAAAGTGTTGAGGAACAAATTATTTCAGGAGGATTAAGAAAGTGGGCTTGCGAGGCCATGGCTGTTGTGGTGTTGCCAGATAATGAGTGGACAAGGGAATTTCCCTTGGTATGGGCTAGAAAGAAATCTGAATGTGGAAGTATAGAAGCAGCGGTGGAGATAGTGGGAAAATTTGTACTCTTATCCAGTGGAAGCCTTCCCCATATAGAAGAACTGCTAAAGGATTTAATTGCACAAGGAGTGGTTGCGGAATGCCAAATTCCATACAACTCTCCCATCTGGCCGATACAGAAACCAGACGGCAGATGGCACCTTATGATTGATTACAGGAAAATTAATGACGTTACCGTTCCTATTGCCCCAATCGGGGCTAACTTCCCCAATGTAATAGCCAGAGTAATGGCTACAGCTAAATGGTTTTCTGTTATGGATATTGCTAACTGTTTCTTTGCTATTCCTTTAACCCCCAAGAGTCAACCTGGGTTTGCTTTTACCTTTAAGAACAGACAGTGGAATTTCAGACATTTACCGATGAGTTTCCAGGATTCACCCACTATAGCCCATGCTCACGTAACCAAGATGTGGGACCAGCTTCCTGAACCAGATAAACCCTGGGTTACATCATATATGGATGACATTTTGGTTACAGGAATCTCTGAAGAGGAATGCAGATGCCAGACTAAATTGGTCATCAGCATTGTAGAAATGCCAGGCTTTAAGCTGCCATGGGAAAAAGCACAACTGTAAGATGAGGTTGAATATCTAGGTACCAGACTGGGGCAGGAAGGCCGGACCATCCATAAACAAAGGGTGGAAATCCTAAGCACCCTTTCTAAACCAGTGGATGTGCATTTGGTGAGAGTTCTTTTGGGAGCTATGGGATTTGTTCAGGATTTTATACCAAATTTTTCAGCAATTTGCAAGCCCCTGTGGTCACTTATAAAAAAGGGACAACAATGGGATTGGGACCCAGAACAAGATAAGATCTTTAAAAACTAAAAGAAGCAGTGATGACTGTACCAGCATTAGCATATTCAGATCCAACTAAACCTTTTTATTTGATGGTATCACACAGCTTGCGAGATATAGGAGCTGTGCTACTATAAGAGACCCTGAGGAGATGAAGACCTGTTGCCTACGGAAGCCTTAAGCTTACCCCACATGAATCTACTTTTTCCTCCTGTGAACTGGAATGCCTGGCCATTGGTTGGGGCACTATTGAAATGGGAGTATATGATAGGGCAAGCCCCTGTCATAGAGACTACAGCACACACTCCAGTAAAACTTATCCTTCAAGGGAAAACATCTGATATCAGAGTGAGTGATCATCGACTGGCCACATGGGCTTTGATTCTACAGAACCGGAGGGTGGTAGCAAATAAAGTAAAGAATCCACCAATGCTCCCCTATATGTTAATAATGCAGGGAAAGCAACATGAATGCCCAATACCTGTATAGAGACCATATGACTGGCCACTACAAGAAGCAGGAGATTTATTGCAGGCAGTACTGGATCACAAGTGGGTATGGTTTACAGACAGATCTAGTTATAACAAACAGGGACAACTTGTTTGTGCAGCTGCAGCTGTTTGCTTGCTTCCAGAACAGGAATTGACAATCCCATGCAAAAGCATGTCAGCGCAAGGATGTGAAGTGGTAGCTTTAAAAATAGCCTTGGAATCTACCCCACTGGACTGTGATGTGGTTATATCTTCAGACTCTCACTGGACAGTGCAAGGAATAGCCCATTTGGGGCCCCATATGGGAAAAACAAGAAGATAAAGAAATTTCATATTGGCCAATATGGAAAACAATCAGACAGCGAATGGGCTCTACAAAGATTAAGCATGTTAAAGCCCAGGTACCTCATCTACCATGGAAGGATTTTACAATAATAAAGCAGATGCAATGGCTAAGCAAGCAGCTGCTATCATGCCATACTTAGAGAGAAGTGAAGTCAAGGTGGTAACTCAATCAAATGGGAAAAGAAATCAAATTAAATAATACAGAAGCTGACCCAGAAAAGGAACTGAATCCTGAGCAACTCATAGAACAGAGTATGTTTGTGCAATATGAGAATCAGGACTGTGAATTGGGGGGACAAAAACTGGCAGGAGTGGAAGGAGAATGGGAAATAGAAAAAAAAGGAGAAATAATAGTGGCAAAATAAGGACAACAAGAAAGATGGGTACCCCCAAAATGAAGCAGGGAAGAAATAATAAGATTTATCCATGAACAAGGACATTTTGGATCTAAAAAAAGGCTGCAATAAGTAAAAAAGTGATGTGGTGACTAGGAACAAGGATTCAAATTGAAAACTTTTGTCAAAACTGTTTGGTTTGTGCACAGGTTAATCCTAAAAGCAGGAAGGAAAGGGTGATCAGGCATCAACCTGATACTACAGGCCCATGGCAACGACTGCAAATGGATTACATTGGACCTCTAAGAAAAACTCCTACAGAAAAAGCGTATTGCCTAGTGGTAATAGATGATTTCTCAGGCTGGGTTGAAGTGATTCCTGCCTCTGACAACACAGCTCAAACTATGGCTAAGGCCCTGTGGACACAGGTGCTGAGTCGATGGGGCATGCCTTTGTGTATAGATAGTGATCAGGGTGTGAATTTTGTTGGAGCAGTGGTACAAGCTTTGTTACAGATGATGGGAATTAAACAGAAGTGGCACGTAGCATATCATCCACAAAGTTCAGGAAAGGTGGAAAGGAAAAACAGAGAAATAAAGGATGCACTGACTAAACAGATGCAAACAAGAGGTTGTGATTGGGAAACAGCTTTACCTGCTGTTCTGATGACCATGAGAGCTTTAAGACAAGCAGGGAGTTAGTACACGCCTTTCGAGCTGATGACAGGCAGGACCATGAGGACCCTGAAATTATTGTTAACATTAGCCAAGCAGATGCCAGAATGGGTGCAAAAGGAAGTATGGATAGGAAACTTGGTTCAAACAATGGAGGAGATCTGGACAGAAGAAAACCAACGAAGACAGAGAGAGGACCAAAAAGGACAAATGGGATACCAATGGAAAATAGGGGACAAAGCAATGCTAAAGAGTTTTGTTACAAGAGGGAAAATGGAACCAAAATGGACTGGGCTGTACCCTATCAAGTACATAACCAGTCCAATAGCAGTCTTAATGGCTACTCCAACAGGGGGCATCTGGAAACATTCTGACCATATCAAACTGTATATTTGAGAACATGGGAAACACAGGTAAGAAGATGTAAGGGCAAGTGTCATTATGACAATCTAAATGCCCATCACACAATTGAGAGAAGTCTTAGAAAAAGAAAATGTATTATAAGCTTATAGAATTAATATGTTTGCTTGCATATATATGTATCTCTTCTTATAAAGTTGACTTTCTGTTTTAGTGTATATATATATATATATATATATATATATATATATATATATATATATATATACACACACACATATATATCCATCTTAATATATATAAATTTACAAGTTTATATTTTGTCTGTAATGCCAGAAACCTACAGGCTATATCCTGTATGATAAGCTAAAGCATAGGATATGTATATATGTTCGTGACCTTTTGTTGCAGTATGTTATGGACCAATGATCCCTTGATAAGGCATGAAAGAAAAAGACGAAGAAGACGACGAAGTGGTGAATAGTGGAATAAGCGTGCAACCTTCAAATGCACATGAAATCTAATTGTGACTCAATGGATATTTGTCTCCTTAAATTATTCGGGTACACAATGAATTGGAAAATAAAGCGACTTGTATAGCAACTCCAGAGTTATAAGGAAACCCACCCCATTAATGTGAATATAAATATTGTTAATTTGATCTGTAAGGCCAAATTGGAAGCCTTTTATTTTGTTTTGTTTTGCAGATTGATGAATATATGGATACCAGAAGAAGTATGTTGGGGAATCTTGCTGGTTGGATCGCTTGCTATGTGATTACTGGATCACTGGTTGGAAAATCTGTTCTTCATGGATTTGCAGCCAGAGGAGAAGCCAGCAGAGTGTGAGGCCACTGTGGTAAGACAAAAGCCCTTTTTGGGGGCGGGCAGATCATCATCACAGTACATCCAGGAGGCACTGAATGGAGCTGGATGAGGTCTTGGCAAATGGAAGTGGGTATCCTAACTATCCCTGGAGGGAAGGTAGTAGAAGTAAGCAGGTGGAAGTGTAGGAGGTGGCAATATTGGCTACTCAAAGGACTAAATGATCGGGGACCCTTTAGATGGACTCCTATATGTTCAGAAAAAGATCAATGTGTAGAGGGGACCTGTTTGGAATGGAAATGCATAGAAAGATTCAAGCAGGTGGATGTAGAGTTTGGGACATATTGGTAGGATCAGGTGGGTCCAAATTATCAATGATACCACCAAGTTGCATTTGTGGGGCCCGTGGAGTTAGAGCCATCTCAAGCACAACAAAATGAAAGCCAACCATTAAATAATACAAGCTAAATGTTAAATGATACAAGCCTGTGAAACATAAGGGAAACCTCCATAGGTGATAAGGAGGAAGGAAGCACAGAGAGCACTCCTCTGAGTATAACTCCTTTAAAAATGAACTCCAGTGAGGAAAGTGAAATGGAACCCCAATTGGCAAATGATAGTTTACCTGTCCTCCAGATATATGTCTCTAAGATGGTCACCTCAAAGGGAGAGAACACCCGTAAGACTAGTCAGCTGTCAACACACCCTCAAGAACTGCAAGGTCTTCCAAGTGTCCTACTGATCTATGAAAAGCTTTTTACAGCTGAGAACAATGAGGATTATGAAAATTATGATGATAGTGAGGAAGGGTATGACAGTTTGGCATTGTGCCAATGCAGATCAAGCATGGCCATGTAAATGGATGCCCAGTGTTCTGCATGGGTTACCTCCCCACACATACCAACATAATCCTGGAGAGGCACCTCATGAGTGTATAACCCAAGGGGCTTGGTTTGAAAACTGGACAAAAGTAACAGGCATATCCACAGGAGTTTTTGTAAAACTGTAATAACATCACAGAAAATATTAATATCTATCACTAGAGATGTAAGTGGTATTCATTAAGTTGTTCATTGGAATATGGTAATGAATATGAATTGGAGTGGGAGCTTGGAAATTAAGGGGTTATGGTACAGGGACATCATAATGGGACTCAATTTAAAGGATGGGAGGTATCCAGGCAAAAGTGTCCCCAACAAACACACATGTGCTTTAAAATGTTTTACTTATAGTGAAAATAGAATGAGTCAAATCTGGATTAATGTAATTCAACAAACAGATGAGCATCGAAATATCACTACTCTAGCTCCTAAACGGATGGAGTGTCTGATCCCAGGTCATGATTATGGTCGCAAATATATACAAGATGAATCCAGATTTAAGATTACTTTTGTCTTATCCCCTGAAGATTGGATTATAGACAGCCACTATCCAAATTGTTCCCAATGGGTTGCTGAATATAAAACATATTGGTCTTGGGATTTAAAAAGAAGAGAAATGGTTAAAAGAGATGTCACCTGGGAAACTTTTAAAACTGGTTTGGGATTAGGAAACACTTGGAGTCTCTTGACTTTAAGAGAAAGAGTGAGAGATGCTCTGCAGCAGTTGGCTGAAGCAACAAATACAGAAGCCCAAGGGGAACTAATGGACCAAAAACTGGGCCATGCAGTAATGGAAATGAGCGATTTATTGGGAAAGGCCATTTTGGAAATTGTTAACCAAGTAAAGAATATTCGTGCAGGTTTAACCTGGGGAGAAGTCTGTATGGAGGCACAAGGAATATTGGGAGAACAATGGAGATACCATGGAACAAAGTGCTAAAGGTAGCTGGTCAAGGACATTGAACTGGGAGTTGCAATACTATTCTTATATTAACAACACATTCCAAGGCACCTGCAGGGTAAGAGTACAAAAGTGTAGTATATGCCAATGTGTTCTTATCCTCTCAGGTACAAAAGGTGTATCCAGTAATCTATGCCAGCAGCTGGGGAAATGAAATTGGATACTATGAAATACTATGAAATAATGCCAGAAGGAAATGGAATATGATGGAGTCCAATGGGAATGGGCAGCATTAATTGAAAGGGGAAATTGGAATATAAAATGGATAGAAGATAACATTACCATGACTTGCAATGGAAAAAAAGATTGGTGGGGATTATATGAAATAAATCAAAATATATGTTGGCACCAGGAGAGAGAACGCAATTTAACTATAAATAACCAAACCTGATTTGTAGAACGAGGGATGTGGTACACATGTGGAGATATACTCTATTTCCAATACAAACAATACCAATGGCACCCCCAAGTGGTTAAAACATATATACCAGACCCCAGATTAAGGTCACCCAATTTGGAAGAAACAAAATGGAATGATACAGATTGGGACATGGAAATACAAACATAACAGGGAACCCTACACCAGATAAAACAAACAACAGGTCTTGTCATAGCCGTGAAAGGTGCACTTGCTTGGAAATATCAGATCATTGAAAAAACTGCAAAAGATCTAGCATGTGAAATGTGTGCTTGGTATGATACTGTATGTCATGTAACAGAATGGAAAGAAACCAATTATGTTATTTTGGATTGTTGGAACTATGCTACTGTTATTCTTATGCTTCTGTATTGTGTATCAAGCATGCAAGCAGTATAAGAAAAGACAAGCTTTACAGGGAGCCTTTAAAATTCATTTTGCACAACTCAAAGCCACAAAATAGATAAAAAGAAGACACTTGGCCCATTGGTGGGATAATTGGCATAATTGATATGATTGGTGCAATATTGGTGCAAGTGGGGGACTATTGGGACAGTGCTGTATAACAATATAGTATTACAATGGACAAGTTTGGTGAACCTGAGTGCTAGAAGATTCTGGGAGCAGGGCCTCTTAGCACTAGACAGTGGAACATCACTGAGAACGCCAAACTCGCACTTGGCATCGACAAGAGTCATGAATGTTTGTCCAGGCCCTATGTAAGCAGCTGTGCTGATGTGGAAGATCAATGGCCACAGTCAGCCAAAGGCCAGTTCACCTGATGTGTGCACGTGGAGGTGTGTAATGGTGAATCTGGGACTAGCTGACCTGGGTCAACTGACCCTATAGAACAACGTGATGTCAGATGCTGGGGGAAGTCGTTAATGGAAAGTGAATGTCAGCCAATCCCTATTGCCCCGTCCCAAATTATGAATTAATTATGATACGCTAGGTGATATGCTAGCAATGCATATTTTGGGGACATGTGACTCCTTAGGGAAGAGGGTGTAAGGACTAGGAAAATCACATATTATATCTCTCTATATACATGCATTTAACCAAGAAGGCTGGTGATACTGTCAGACAAAAGAGAGACTTGAGATCAGAGGGCCTCGGGGTAACCTAGACTCTGCTACGAGGGATCATAGACCAGAGGGCTTTGGGGCAGCCAAGACCCCACTACGAGGGACTCAGAAAATAGACAAAGTACCTGAGGGAATCTGAAGAAGGAAGAGAGTCTTCACCTAGAAGTGGAGCTATTCCTCGCTTTGTTTAATAATCAGGATACTAAATCAGCATATTTACTGAGGGCTAATGCTTGTGAAATTGCGGCTTACTAAGGAGAGGCATTGTATAGTCCTTTCTATGTGTCTGTGATACCTGCTTTTCAATAAATAGCTTTGTATTGAAGAGATTGAATCCTAGTCTTCATTGGTACAGTTATTGTGTGCCCAGCTGTGGATATAGGAATTGATCCAGAGCCCAACACCCTGATCCTCTAAAAATGTACACACAATTAATTTTACACTCTTGAGAAGTGACATTGCAGTCAATGGGACTACTTACATATGTAAAGTTAAGTACATGAGAAATACATTATTCTGCAAGTAGTCCCTTTCATTTAATTGAGTCTGGATTTTAGCAACTAAGGGTGGCAGAATCTGACCCCTTTACAAGAAAAGTCTGCTTTCACCTAGTGCAAGCTATCTAGAGTTCAAAATGTCTCTAAAGACTACATTTTCAATATGTAGCATCAAATTTTTCATGTGTAGTTTTGCACACACTGCTGTGAACACTTTAATTTGTCTGATTAAATGCAGCGTGCATTGAATTGTATGTATAAATTAGTGTGTGAGCAAAATTCCACATGAACAATTAGCCAATTAATTGAAAATTTGGCTGTTAGAGACATTTTGAACTCTGGGTTGTTTGGTCTAAGTAAAGCATTTTTCTTTAGAAATCAATATTAGCATTAAATACCCTTTTTAGCAGTCTTTCAATCTGAAAACAAAACCAATTGGTCAGAAAATTTTCTCTTTGTATTATAAATGCATTAAATTAATGTTAATTGTAAGCCTGGGCCTTGGTTTTGGCTTCATGTCAGAGCACTATATTTGCTGATGATTTATATAGAAATAAAATATGGTATTTTGTTGCTATGGCAACCTAGATCACTATTTTTTCATTTAGGAATAATAATAAAAATGTAACTGAATCAAATAACATTTTCATTCTGACATTTTCTGAACCAGGCCTTTCATGCAGACTGTGCATAATCTCAATTTAAACTAGTTTATTATCCTATTTTACAGGATTTTTTCATTTTCTGTGTTAATGTCATAACCACTGAATTTAGCTTATACTATTCAATTGTCAATCATTATTTCATACCTCACCAGCGATTTTCTGTTCTGGTCCCATAGGATGTCTAATTGGTTTCTGGGTCCCAAAGCTATTTCTTGAGATCCAGGTATGTCAAATGGGAGCCAACTAAGCATGAAAGGTGCCTTTCCAAGGGCTCACATTGTTTGCTCCAAAACTCAAACACATATGCTGTCACTGTTAATACCTCTTCAGTCAGTTCTGACCCTTTCCCTCCTATGGTTACTTTTAACCTTAAACTGTATTAATTTTATTCACTACATCACTTCAGATCACGTATGTTATACAATAGTTAATGACTGATGAGTTTTTCCTTGGATTGTTCCAGGGTATAATTATTTGGAGTCTTATAGAGGTATAACTTCACTCGTTGTTTACTGTTCTTATTCCAAATTCCATCTAGCAATGGCTGTTCCAGTTCAGTAGCCCATAATATATTATCTTTTCTTTATCACCAGAGGACTATGGCTTAGAGGTCTAAGCATAAGGTTTGAAAGACTCTCTTGAACCATACCTGCAAACCGGAAGGACAAGGTCAAGCCAACCCTTCAACTTTTCAAGGTGAGAACTGAGCTTTATTTAGTTTACTGCAGGTGGTCTTTCAAATGGATTCTTTAAAAAATGAGGGCTTCTCTGCTTTATGTGGATTTCATCAGACTTTTTATGAAACATACTGGAATCTTTCAAGCACTAGATAAATGTATAATTCTATTATAAAATGCACCTCCCTTCATACTTTGAGTTCTGTTATAATGTATGTCCCTAATGTATGTCATATCTTATTTCCAAATGCCCATTTTAAATCAGTTAAGATTCAGAAATGCCTTTAAATGATATCTTACTTCTCAGGAGATGTATTTCAAGTCTAAAATGCTGTTCTTACTTTTAGCCTATATAGTATATATTCTGAAGGAGATGGGGGAATTCCTTGGGGAGGTATGTGTGGTATACATAAACAAATGTGTGCTTGCGTATACACACACCCCAAAGTGTATTTTGGCATTCTTATTTCTTTTCTTTTTTTTCTATGTTTCCAGGATTTAAGGAAGTGATTTGAGTCCTTCAAATCAGAATGCCCTGTTAAAGAGAAGTTTGCCTTATTATTTTGATCTGTCATTTTTTGGTGAAACAAGCCATCTGTTATTTGAACAGTATCATTCATTTCCTCAATGGAATGATGACACTACAATCAGCCATCATTATTTTCCCATACTCTTGTATCAGAACTAAGTGCAAAGGAAATACTTTATAATTACTCTAGGCAGATTTCCCACAGGTTAGAGATGCCATAGATGGGATTAATGAATATCACTTGAAAAAGTTGAAGTAGACAGAAACAGAATAGGCTTCAGCAATAATAACATGCAGATGGGTTGGAATGCTAGTGGGAAAAAACCCCATCAGCAATTAAACTTATTTCTTATAACCGCAGATGTGCATAGTCTCTTATTGAATACTAAGTGCACTTGAAAGGAACTTGTAGAGGGAAAGTGTGGTGAAATATATACAGTTTAGCTCAGTGCAGTCACAGGGTTTTGATTATTTTGGTTAACAAATTTCAGAACCCCCAATCTCTGCTCTTTGAGTACTCTTCTGATCATTTCTCCATTCTGCTGTATTGAGAAATGAAAGGTTTTTCTGCCCTCAGAGATCATTGTCTGAACTTGGGTAGGAACTTTATGGTTCAGGTTGACCCTTTAATCTCTGAGGTATACCATTACCTCTTGAAAGGGGAAGTTTTGAAGTCTTGTTTTATAGCTGGTATTAACATAATAGTGTCACTCCCTAGTTATTTAGTGCCTAGCTAAATAATTCTCCTCTGCTTTTACTGGAGAGACACACTGAACAACTAAAGCACCCCAGAGGAAGCAATTTAGCATTGTAGATGTACTTCTTATAGGAGATACAACAGCAAACTGTCATATGGACAGGTAAACATACCCGTGTTCCACAACCCCAAAGTCCTAACTGGGTGATTTCCATCTCTAGCAGAGAAGAGGTGTATTAGTTGGGCTAGCAGATTGAACAGTCAGTTGCAAGTTTGATGGAGCAGAACTTCAGCCAGTGTAGTCAAAGGAGCTATCACAATTTACACCTGCTGGGGATTTGCTCCATGTGCACAAAAAGTTCTGTTCACGTTTGGGCCTTCAGAATGATTTCAGTTGTACAGATTTTGGTGTTGCTGGTCTTGCTGATTTCTGTGGGTTTCCTTTCCATATTTCAGTCACCTGTTCAGAGTTTAGTTTCTCAATGAAGTCACCTTTTTGGGTGTTTATTTTAGCCTCTCACTGAAAAAGTGAAGCTTCACCTTTTAGTTTCAGGAGCTGGGGTGGATTTAAATATCAGTGTAAACCGGCAGGCTCTCTCCTAAGCCCTAAAACGAGCCAGTAACTCACCTAAGTCCATGTTAGGCCTTTGCTTTGGGGCACAACTTATTGTTCAAAACATAATATTTGTGAATAACACAAAACCAAAGCAAGTCCTCTGACAAATGTAGACTCCATTCCACAAAGACTTTCCCCTGGCCTCTCTCATCGCTGGATGGAGGACACATCTTTCCCTTCAATCCCCTGCAACGTCACATGCAGGCAGCCCTTAAAACATTTCCTGGCTATTTTATCCGGTCACAATCAGAGCCTGGTTCTGATTCTGCCAAAATGACATGAGGGTAGTCATTCTTTCAAGAAATCAGATGATACAATGAGACTTCTACCATTTGGGCCTTAATTCCCATGACAACAGTTTATGGGATTTCAGCACCAGTGAATGCAAACCCTAGCTCTGATTTGGCATTCAGCTCTAGCCTAAGCTTAATCCAGAGCTAGATATAAACATACTGCTTTCTCAATCTGCTAGACTATATAATGATGAGTTACCAGAGCACAGAGCTCTTTTTGGGTAGTTCTGCAAAAAACCACTAATGCTCCAATTTAATTTGCTATACTCAGAGCTGATTCAAGGGAGTTCGTAACTTTTTCAAAGCACTGATCCATTTGTATTTAAAGCTTATAGTTCTTTTCTGTCTCCCTTATGGTAATAAAGTACTGTAGTTACCATGAAAAAGTCAATATCGACTTACAGATAGTGGCATCAGAGTTACTACCATTATTTCCTATTTGAAGGACAAGGAAACATAACGTTATCCCAAATATCACTGTGTGGTGACTACTGGTAAATGGTGACTTTTTAATGGCAACCATTTTGTGCGTGCTTATATGTAACCCTTTTGCCAGTTGGAATTGGCAGCAACAAGGGCCGGGTTCAATATCTAGGGGTTCGTTTCAACAATACAACACAAAACCGGCCCAAGCCCCCAACCAGCAATTTGCGACAATTACACACCACCCTTTGAGTGCCTCTAGAGGCAATACTTCCACTCTTGAAAGCACAGAAACTGAGTGTAGAAAAGAGACTTTTAATAAAAAAGGGAAAATAACCCGGCATTGACTTGAGAAAATGCCGCAAGCAGGATTCACACACATAAAACCATGAACAAAACACCCACCCCAGAGTATGTTGAGCAGTTTCCTTTTGCTTCAAGTTCTTAAGTCCAGCAACAAGGAGTTCTTTTAATGTGCCCTTTCCTTTAGAGCACCCCACTCAGAGGTGCCGTCCTTAGTCAGGGCAGACACAGAGTCTAGAGGTGCAGATGCAGAGTTCACCTCCACCCTGGTTGAGGGGAGGGGTAAAGAAGTCACCTAGCTCGCTACATTCTGGCTATCCTGCTAGCTTCCCACCACCCTGCTGGCCCCTGTGCCAGCGCCCCCCGGCCACTGTGCCAGCCACCCTCTTGGCCACTCGTGCCGCAGGCCACTCCACCAGTGGCCCACTAGCTGCCTTGCCAGCTGCTCTGCTGCACGCCATCACCTTCTGCTATCACCTGCTTTTTCACTATGACCTCTGCGGGTTGGTTTCTTGAGATTCTGAGTGATTTTGGCTCTTAGTGGGTGAACCTCAGCGCTGAAGCTGGGCAGGAGCGCTGTCCCACAATAGGTGATTTCACGTTTAGCAAGCACTTAACAAAACAAAAGACTCCTAATGGAATCTTAACTAGTTCTATCTTTGAACAGTGGGAAGTGGAAGTTAAACCATGCGCAGGGCTCTTAGGCAGACCCACACTTCAAAGCAGGAATATCTGTCTGCACTCCCTCTCAACCTTCACAGGGCTCTGGCATCTGAGCCCCTTGATTACCCAGTTCGGTTCAGATGATAGTGACCCTTCAATCAGAAACAGGCTAAACACAGTTCTGCTGCTCTTTGTTCATACAATAAGGGGAACAACATTTCATTACCCCTGCATTTTACACTTAAGTGATTTGTAACCCAACACCAATTAAAGGGATCATTTTGGCAAAGCAGTCCCATCTTGCTGAGCACCTAAGCAGGATGGGTGTGTTCATGCAATTACTAGCTCGGCAGGGGAGAGTCTATTCAGACTCTGCTTACATCTACATCCAAAATATCCTGAAGTATATTACGACTTTGCATACTATGCTTAGGAATCACTACACTTACTACTGCAATGCAGCCATCTTTGGGCTGAAGCAGCACACAGCAACGCTACTCAACTATTTAGGACAGGAAGTGAAGAAAATCATAGCATCTGTTCAAAATTGCATGGTAAATTTACATAGGCAGAAATAATTAGCTGAGTAATCATCTTCTATATTGTTAGTGATACACCTGCTGGACTACATTCAGTTTCAATCATTGGATTCAAGGTGTTGAATGAAAATGAAGGCATTTTCCTTAGAGGAAGAAAAGTTCTCAGTAGATCCTCCGTCAACATTTTGTTTATCCATTAGTATACAGTGAGGATATGAGAATCATGTATTCTGATTTGGTTACCTCAGCAGTGTCCTTTTTGGGACCCTATTTGTTTCAGAATATGTATTTTATACTTGATTAACTCATGATTAATGAATGTATCAGGCTTAGATATGCATCAATGGCATTGACAATGACATCCCCATAAGACTGTTTCTAATCCCTTTAGAAGGGTAACCAATGTGACAGTTGGATTCCCAGGAGCAGAGCCTTATGAAAATCTGCCACGCTTACTTTATTTTGTCTACAGACTCACACACAGTGTCCCATTTCTGCACAAGCCTTTCAAGCATATATAAAGAGTTCATTGCAGAGATCACCAGATGCTTTTCATTGTCATTATTCCTATTGGCTCCAATAAATGCTTAAATCAATGAGCAGGCCCTGAAATAATGTTTTCCCTTCTATTTCTAGTTTTGTTTTTTCAGTCATTTTCTCTAGGAAATTTTCCTGGAGGTGCTCACCAATCCTCCGTCAAAGGTTCCTTGGCAGAGCTGCTTTATTCCTTTCGCTGTTGTGTTGAGGAGTTCAGACATTTTTAGTTAATCATTTGTTCCAAAAGAGCAGTGTTGTGTGCAGATCATTGGTGTTTGGTGCAAACCTTTGGGGTTGTATGCACTCAAGGCTATTGATGGCTGCAAACTGTTTAGGGCGGTGTACAAATCCAAAGGTGGGAAGCTGAAAAGATTCCTATTGGCTGATGAGAACCCTATATAAGCCTAGAACAGATTTGTGTAACGGGGCTGTTCACCTAGCAACAACGTACAGCAGCACGCACACGAAGATCATTGGACCATGACCAGAAGATCCAGACTTACCTGTTTCTGGTTCCAGTGTTCTTGGTGGACTGATTCCGAGTTCCCGAGCCTTCCTTCGCTTCCCTTTTCTTCAAGTTGCCTGCCGAATCCTGTTGAAGAAGAGGAGGTGATGTGTTAATTTACTTATTGTGTTCCCACCCATAGTTTTATGTTCTTATAGGTAGTGGGACCTGGCTTCAAGCCTCCTTGTAACCAAACTCCCGAGCTTTGTTATTTGTTCAATATACCGTAAATGTTAATGGTTTATTTCTCTGTCTTGTAATTGAACTCAAACCTGGTGATAGATAAGGGATGGGGGAGAGGGGAATCCCGCTAAGGGAAGGAGTCTTGAATTAGACATTGCTCTTCCTTTCTATAGAACAGGGGGAATTGGCTGAGCCTGTCAAAAGTTGTAGGAAACTTTCCTGTGCCAATTGGCAATCACTTGTGCAGAGACCAAAGTGGCACACAGGTGAACAGCATAGGAACCCAGTCTGAAACCGCATGCATGCAGGAGATGCATCCTTGCAGCTTTGCTTACCCTGAGGAGTAAGACATCAGCTTCAATAATCCTTGCCTGTGGAAAATGGAGGAAGAATTTTCAATTTTGTCCCTACTTGCCTGCAGTGATCCCCTTAAAAAAACACCTAGACTAGTGGTCCCCAAACTTCATGCCCCATGCCCCCCCACCCTTGTCTGCACCCCCTATTCCCCCAGCTGGGGCTGGGAGCAGGGCCATGGTTGGGGGCGGGGGCTGGGGCCGCAGCCAGGCACCACAACTGGGGCCAAGTGCTGCAACCGTGACCGGGGGCCAAGGCAGGGGCCGAGGCCAGAGGCTGGGCATCAAGGCCATGGCTGGGGGTGGGGCTGGAGCAGAGCTTGGGGCAGAGCGTGGCTAGGAGGTGCTCCCTCCCTGCCCCTTGTGAGGACTGGCCTGGGCCTTGCTGCGCCCCTCAGTATGGGGCCTATGACCTAGACCCTTTGCCCCAACTTGAGCACCTCTCCCCCACAGGCCAAACTCACTATGTTTTGGGCTTTTGCTGAGCTGGGTACTTGCCAAGGGACAGTGAAAAACCGATTCATATTTTAAAAGAGGTGTATTTTACTATAATGATTTGATGCTGTGAGTGAACTAACAATCATGCTTCTGTTTATTGTTTATTCTGCTTCTGCAGATGTGGCCTTCAGGGGAACCCCTTACACACCAACAGAGTGTCTCTGCCAGATAAGGAAGTGACCAAGGCGGAGCAAGGAAGACATGTTTCAAGAGGTGCTTCAGTCCTCAGAGGCCAAAAAACAAGAACGCAGGGTGTTGAGAGAGACTTTAAATGAAAATTACAAAGTAGACAGGCAGGACAGAAAGGAGAGCCAGGACTGAATTTTAATGGGCTAGGAGTGGATGATAAAAGTGATGGAGGACCAAATGGAGATGTTGCAGTCCCTAATCATGCTGTAGGCAGAATACATGCATGCTCACCACCTCCCCCCCTCCCTACAGCCGATACAAAACTGCTTGCCATGCCCTCCTCAAACTCCTGCCACACATTCCATTCAACCTCCAGCCTCTCGGTACCCCATTCATTCCACCCATTCAGACAGCTTCCCAAATGATAGCTGGACTTACACACAGCTATGAGAGCCTATGCTGCCCTTAACTGTTATCTTTCTTCCCATTAAGCATTTTGTGTGTGTTGTTAATTGGTATTTAATAAAACATACTCTAAAAAATAATCAGGTTTTGTGTCTCCCACACACAGTGGTTGCTGCTGCAATTAATACACAGTGGCAATTGGATCATCTGCAAACTACAAATCATGGTCAGGAATTATCAAAATTTTCATGCAAAGTGGCAGATTAACAAAACATGACAGAGTGCTGTATAGAAAGACACATTACTGGTGCTCATTGTCAAAATGGTGCCTCAAGCCTTCCCTGATATGAATAGCCCCCTGTTGTGCCCCTGTAATGGCCCTGGTATCTGACTGCTCAAAATCAGCTGCCAGGCAATCCACTGCTGCCCTCCACTCTAGGGGAAACGTTTCACCTATAGCCTCACAAATATTATGGAGTGCACTGCAGGCTGTTATGACCATGGGAATATTTTCCTCATTTAGGTCTAACCTGCCATAAAGGCAGCACCAGCATGCTTTTAATCTGCCAAATATACATTCTATGGTCATTCTTCACCTACTCAGCCTGCTGTTGAAGAGCTGCTTGCTCCTGTCCAGATTCCACATATGAGACTTCATGAGCCATGGAAGAAAGGGATATGCTGGATCTCCCAGGATCACGATGGGCATTTGAATATCCCCCACTGGAAACTTTTGGACTGGAAAGAAAGTCCCTGCTTGCAGCTTTCTGTATAGACCAGTGTTTCCAAAGATGCATGCATGCGTCATGCACCTTCACTGACTACCACTTGTTAATGTCAGTGAAAAGCCCACAGTGATCCATAAGCGCCTGCAAAACCATAGAGAAGTACCCCTTTTTATTGATGTACTCCATTGCAAGATGGCCTGGGCCAAAACTGGGATATGTGTGCCATCTATTGCCCTGCTGCAGTTAGGGAATCCCATTGCCGTAAAGGCATCCACTATTCCATGCACATTTCCAAGAGTCACAGGCCTTCGTACAGAATGCGATTAATGGCCCTGCACATTTGCGTTAATGAAGCTCCAGCTGACTCGTGACTGACTGGTAGAAGTCTGGAATTGCCAGCTTCCACGTGGTGATCACCACGTGCTTCTCCACTGAGAGGACAGTGCTCATTTCGGTGTCCTGGGCCGAGCTCTGCACACAGTTCCAGGAAGGTGGCTTTCTGCATCTGAAAATTCTGCAGCCATTGCTCATCATCCCAGACCTGCATAATGATGTGATCCCACAAGTCAGTGTTTATTTCCTGAGCCCAAAAACAATGGGGTCCATCATGTACAGCTGTCCCATGAATGCTAAAAGTAATCTGGTGTTATTTCTTTCCATGTCACACAGCAGGTCAGGCACCTCTGATTCTTGTTCAGATTGGGATTTCATGATGTACTGCATGACCATCCATGATGTGTTCAGAACACTGACCACAACAGTGGAGAGCAGTGCAGGATCCATCCTTTCAGCCAGAGATGGTGGGCGCACAGTAAACAAGGGCTGTTGAAAAATGCTGTGAAATGCAGTTGGAAACCCATATAATGATGGGATGGAAAAAACTGCATCATGGGGCATTGAGCCCGCACCCATGATTCACTGCGATCCACTCCACCTTCCCACAGCTCCTCGTTGCAGAAGATGGTGAGTTGCACAGTGGGATAGTTACCCACAGTGCACTGCTCTCATTGTCAATGCTAGAGAACCAACTGTGGACACGCTCTGTCGACAGAAGAAGCATTGTGTGAACATGCCGAAGCAATGTAATTATAGTGCTTTTTGCATAAATAAAACTCTGTAGTGTAGACAAGGTCTGAGACTGGATGAGGAGTTGCGGGGAGACTGGGAAATGACGTGGGAAAGAAAGAGAGATCTGACAAGGAGTCAGGATGGTGGGGTAGGGGACATAGAGAGAAGAGAACTAGGCCTGGCTGATCAAAGAGACTGAGACAAGGAGCTACATGAGGAGGGACACTGAGATTGGACAAGGAGTCTAAGGAAGAAGATTGGGACTGGGAGCCAGTGGGGATGGACAGTGTTGGCATGGGGAGCGATAAGAGGGAGACCACAGATAGCTCAGATGAGGAGCTGGAAGGTAGGAACTGGGACTGTCTGTGCAAAGAAACTGGGAACAAATAGTTGGAGGGTGATAGAGGGGAAACTGGGAATGGTTGGATAAGACGACAAGGACAAGGAATGGGGGAAAGACTCGGACTGGCAGGTGATGACTGTGATTGGAGAGGATAGAACATTGTTTATACCCACCACCTTTGAGTAAACAACAATCCTGATTGATTGCCTCATAAACCTCCACCATCACAACCCCCACAGTTGATTTGCTAACACCACAGGGAGAGACAAGAACTGGGAGAGACAAGAACTGGCTGGGCAGGAAGACTGGAACTTGGATGAACAGATGGAGGAGTGGAGACTGGGACTGGCTGAGTGAGCTGAATAGGACTGAGATGAAGAAATAGGTCTGGTCCAATGAGAGATTGGATGGAATGGGGCAGAAGGGGTCATGCTTGTAGGAGGGGAGAAATGGACCAAAGTCTGCCTACTAGAGCATGCTCCCTTCCAGAGCCTGGAATGGAACCCAGGATTCCTGCATCTCATCCTTCCTCTGCTGCCAGCAAATATCTGTGAAACCCGTTGGCAAAGTGTCTTGTCCCTGCCTCCTCCCTTACTGGTCTGCATAGATAATTCCAATATACTACTGCTATCATTTACTCCATTAGCTCAAGTTGAAGATGTCTGCATGGTGAAGCTAAATGTTCCCACCCTACTGATGAACCATGTGTGTGTCAATATGATGTCAAAAGATGTAATCTGCTATCAAGTTTACTTTTTTTTTTTTTAAAAAAATAGGAAATTAGAGAGACATACACCAACCCGATGTGCAGAAAGAATAGCAAATATGGTAGGCGCCCAGCTTTGCTTAGAAAGAAGCCTTTGGTGAACTTAAACACAAAAAAGAAGCTTACAAGAAGTGGAAGCTTGGTCAGATGACTAGCGAGGATTATAAAAATACTGCTCGAAGATGCAGGAATGAAATCAGGCCAAAGCGCAATTGAAGTTGCAGCTAGTAAGGGACATGAAGGGCAACAAGAAGGGTTTCTACAAGTATGTTACCAACAAGAGGAAGATTAGGGAAAGTGTGGGCCTCTTACAGAATGGGGGAGGCAACCTAGTGACAGAGGATGTGGAGAAAGCTGAGGTACTCAATGCCTTTTTTGCCTCTGTCTTCACAGACAAGGTCAGCTCCCAGACTGCTGCACTGGGTGGCACAGAATGGGAAGGAGGTGAACATCCCGCAGTGCTAAACGAACAGGTCCAAGACTATTTAGAAAGATTGGACATACACAAGTCCATGAGGCCATATGCAATGCATCTGAGGGTGCTGAGGGAATTGGCTGATGTGATTTCAGAGCCACTGGCTATTATCTTGAAAGCTCATGGCAATTTGGGGAGGTCCCTGATGATTGGAAAAAGGCAAATATAGTGCCTATCTTCAAGAAAGGGAGGAAAGAGGATCCAGGGAACTACACACCAGTCAGCCTCACCTCACTCCCTGGAAAAATCATGAAGCAGGTTCTCAAGGAATTTATTTTAAGGCACTTGGAAGAGAGAAAGGTGATCAGGAACAGTCAGCATGGATTCACCAAGTGCAAGTCATGCCTGACCAACCTGATTGCCTTCTGTGAAGAGGTAACTGGCTCTGTGGATGTGGAGAAAGTGGTGGATGTGATATACCTTGACTTTAATAAAGCTTTTGATACAATCTCCCACAGTAGTATTATCAGCAAATTAAAGAAGTATGGGTTGAATGAATGGACTATAAAATGGATAGAGAGCTGGCTAGATCATCGGGCTCAACAGGTAGTGATCAATGGCTCGATGTCTAGCTGGCAGCTGGTCAAAAGCGGAGTGCCCCAGGGGTTGGTCCTGGGGCCGGTTTTGTTCAACATCTTCATTAATGATCTGGAGGATGGGGTAGATTGCACCCTCAGTAAGTTTGCAGATGACACTAAGCTAGAGGGAGTGGTAGATACGCTGGAGGGTAGGGATAGGACAAATTGGAGGATTGGGCCAAAAGAAATCTGGTGAGGTTCAACAAGGAGAAGTGCAGTGTCCTGCATTTAGGATGGAAGAATCCCATGCACAGCTACAGACTGAGGACTGATGGGCTAGGCAGCAGTTCTGGAGAAAAGGACCTGGGGGTTACAGTGGATAAGAAGCTGGATATGAGTCAGCAGTGTGCCCTGGTTGCCAAGAAGGTTAATAGCATATTGGGCTGCATTAGTAGGAGCATTGCCAGCAGATGGAGTGAAGTGACTATTCCCCTCTATTCAGCATTGGTGAGGCCACATTTGGAGTATTGTGTCCAGTTTTGGGCCCCCCACTACAAAAAGGATGTGGACAAGTTGGAGAGAGTCCAGAGGAGTGTAACAAAAAATATTAGAGGGCTGGAGCACAAGATTTATTAGGAGAGGCTGAGGGAACTAGGCTTGTTTAGTCTGCAAAAGAGAAAAATGAGGGGGGATTTGATAGCAGCCTTTAACTATCTGAAAAGGGGGTTCCAGGGAGGATGGAGCTAGGCGTTCTCAATGGTAGTAGATGACAGAACAAGGAGCAATGGTCTCAAGTTGCAGTGGGGGAGGTCTAGGTTGGATATTAGGAAAAAGTTTTCACTAGGAGGGTGGTGAAGCACTGGAATGGGTTACATAGGGAGGTGGTGGAATCTCCATCTTTAGAGGTTTTTAAGCTGCAGCTTGACAAAGCCCTGGCTGGGATGATTTAGCTGAGGTTAGTCCTGCTTTGAGCAGGGGGTTGGACTAGATGACCTCCTGAGGTCCCTTCCAACTCTATGATTCTAAAAGAACATTTTTAAGATTGCAAAATCAAGCTCTCAAAAATTAGGATTGCCATATGCCAAATGCCAAAATTAAGGTTGCCTGTATTAGAGAGGTTCTTGAAGAAAAGGTTACCAGAATTTTTTTGCTGTGGGCAAAACAATTATTTTTTCCCTAGCCTTGTTCTCTGAAACAGCTGAACTCTTCTGGCTGAAGTTTTCCAAAGAAAAAAATATTCAATGTGAGGTAGACGCCCATCCTAGAAAATTTCATCC
Source organism: Emydura macquarii macquarii (assembly GCF_026122565.2). NCBI lineage: Eukaryota > Metazoa > Chordata > Testudines > Chelidae > Emydura > Emydura macquarii. The sequence goes on along the minus strand of NW_027132610.1, from coordinate 39,457,496 downwards.
AACATGATTAAAGTTTGGTGAAGTTGTACGAAGCAACTGCAGACAGGTTCTTATAATAGGCAATGTCAAGCAATCTTATAGATGAAGCTACCAGCCATTCTTGTAATATGCAATTAGTTACAGATTCTGAGTGCTCTGTATCGCTGTACAATATGACCATTTATCAGATGTGGTAGCTATACTATCATATTTCTAGATAAAAATAATTATTTGGGTAAATAATTCAGTCCATCCCTGGTTCCACATCCTGCCACCCCACCCCCCATACACACACAAGATCTTGAATGAGCTCAAAGACCTAATTATGGACCAAACCATAGTAATTTGGTTTTAAAATGAGGCATTTCTTTGAAGAATTATGGAAAGCTGTTGGCAAAATGACAGCAGCTGTAAAAAGCAGACTGAAGCTGTCAGCATGGATGCAATAATGCAGCTGCTGCGTGCGACTGAGAAAGGTCAGGAAAATATGCAGAATGCTCAAACAACATGTAAAAGTTCCTGAGGACTACAGAATGCTCAGGCAGGGGCCTGAAGTACAATACAAAAGAAAGCAGAACAGGCAAGAATACAATAAGTGGGGAATACACTTTACACACATATATCCATATATATATATATATATATATATATATATATATACACACACATATAGCACAAGTGATATCAGCCATAAAAACAGCATCCATGAATTGATCACGCAGTCTCACTTCGCCACTTCAGCAAAGTGAAACATGCTAACCTACCTCAGTAAAAATCCCATAGGAAATGGGAAAAATGCTGAGTTGGGGTGATCTAAAGCCCATTGGAATCAATCAAAAGACACCCATTGACTTCAAGGGTGTGTCTACATTGCAATATACCACAGCCTTCATCTATTTGTGAAATATGGCAGCACACATTGAGTTCTGTGAAAATTGTGTGTGCTCAGGACCTCAGAAAACCAGGCCACCTTTATTTAAGTGTTGATTCTGCAAATGCTTATGCAAGAGCTTACCAGTAAGCATGTGGAGTAGCCCCATTGACTTCAGTAAGATTATTCGACATGTTTAAAGTTAAGCACGTGTTAAGTATTTGTAGGATCAGGGCCATTGGTGCATAATTTTCAGTACCCAGGCCCTGAGCTTTGTTATTGACTTCAATGGGTGCAGCATCACCTTTTTACCATTTTAGACAGTCTTCCAATCATTTTTTATTTGTCTAACTCTTAAAAAGTGACCATAAAAAATCCTGAAGTTTCAAAATACTAGATAAACTATGGAGGAAATTTATAGAGGAAAATTAAGGATTATCCAAAATCTAACAGGCCAGAACAAGGACAAAAGAATCAAAGCAAAGCATAAATGTTTTATCAAAGTAAAAAATCATTTGTAAGAGAAAACTGTGAAGGCCACAAGTTCACAATTTCATTATACTGTTTCTAGATGCCACACAGCTGTAAAAGCATTTTTCAATGCATGGGCATCACAGGGTTTCTTATTCACAATAGTGTCTTTGGTTTCTTTCTTTCTTTCTTTTTCAACAACAAAACAAACCTAAGGGAAAAAAGGGGAAAAAAAAGTCAGAGTTTAGTTCCTGCTACGTCTGCAGCATAATGTCCTAAAATTGAATGGATGAACTTAAAATGAAACCATTTTTGGCATCAGAACAGAGCCATTATTAGTTATTAGTTACCCTGGTAACAGTGGTAATAAGGCACTGTCACTAAGTCATTAAACCTGAAATAAGTGAATACAGACTTTAACAGGCAGAAACACTGTATTACACTTTGTATAAAAGGACTATCCTCAGTGACATAATTATCCTCGGTCTATCTGTACACTATAAACTACAAACTCTTAAGTGAGTCCTAAAAAGACATATTCATAAATCAGAAGCAAAAAATAATATTCATGCAATGTTAAGAAGGAGAAAGTCAGGACACCTGGCAGTTAAGTGTTTGCTAAAGCAGACTTCTTGTGCACTCTATTTTGTATGGCCTATTTTAAATAAGCAAGAGTTGTACATCAGAGATTTCATGGTAACAAAGAAAAGAAACAGAAAATACTACAGCGTGGCTGAATTAATTCAGAAATGGAGCCCTTAACGTATGGAATTTACTGATTTTGGAGTGTTCATATTTTCTCATTTTAGAAAATAAAATGCTACTTTCTGCATTTAATTTCCATGATATTTGGGGTGGGGAAGGAAGGTAGAAGATTCCTTTGACCTCCCCCCACAAGTTGCATTGAGTGCAGCACTGAATCCCCCACCCCCAAGACCAGATTGAGTTAGTATGTCCCAGAAACCTTAACCCCCACTCACTGGTATGGCCAGAACCAAAGATGAGGGAACTCCTAGGTGGCCTATGAAAGATCCTTGCTCCCTTGTTTCTCTCCTCCTCCTCCCCTCACTCTGGCAGCAGTACCAGCAGGAGCAACTTTGAGAGCCTGCACCTCTAACACAGAAATGGACATTTACACCTGGAGCGTTTGACCTTCAAACTCTGTCCAATCACATCTCCTCTTCTCAACTTCCTCCCTGCCCTCCATCAACCCCGTTCACCGCTCCTTCCTTTCTCTGCCTTTATACCCTGACCTGCTTCATGTGGGGATTCCCCCCACACTGCGGTAAATAGGAGCTTCACTGGCGAGTTTCAATTTCTATTGCAAATATTTGCATAGGACTATTTTTAAACAAAGCTACTGGGAATTAGGCTCTTCACGGCTACATAAGTATGGTTAATTGGGGAATGTACAGCATTACAGGTTAGAATAGACCACAATGATGTGAAACCTTAGAATTACCATAAATAGGCAAGAGAGAGTGAAAAGAAAGGGAGACAAAACATAGTACTTTCTTACTTTTATATATATACGTATAACTTTACATTCATGTTGTGAGTTAGATGCATGTAACAAGGTAAATGTTACATGCAATATAAATACGTGAGACTAGGTAGTGTCAACAGGCAGTTTGTGGCCAGTATGGTGTGAGGGTTTGTAATAAAAGTGTTCCAGGAAACAGGTTGATAGTTCTGGCTGTAAGCAATAGAATACAGGTTAGTTTTGAGCTGTCATTTTCAAAGGGTTCTGGAGTCCATACGAAATAGAGAGTTGGACATGGGCAGTCATATAGTATGAACATTTTACTAATGCAGACTTATAGATTAATATCCAAATTAAGGGAAAATTACTCACCAGTAATTCTGTTAGTCATAGTCTCATCCTTCATCTCCCACAGAGACAGTCAAGGACAGTGGGTGTCATGCCTCCACCTATCAGGGTACAAGGAGGCAAAATAAATTTATGTAAACTCCAGAATGACCTTTCTCTCCAATTAGACAATTCCAGAGCAAGAGAAGTGTTAGAAGAGGAATAATGGAATGAAGAAATGCAGTAAGAGGCATTTTCCTGTGAGGGGAAAAGAGCAGGATGTACAATCAGAGAAAAGGAGATTCTTTTTGTGAAGGAGGCCTCCGGCATGCTTGTAAAACCTCAAGATCAGTTGATAACATACCATGAATGTGTGAGGGAATTACTACGTTTCCTTACATGCTTTGGAGACAGATACTTCAGGCCTTACGGTCCAGAAAATAGAAATATCCCTACCTTGATGAATATTGAACTTGCTCATATGCCAGCTAGGTAGAAGCTTTGCCATTTCACTCCAGCTGAAGATCTGCCTCCTAGATCTATCAGACAATAATGATAATAGCAGATGTGTTTCTCTGAAAGAGCCCTGAAAACATACGGCTTGCTACTCTTGAAAATGAGACAGGTTAAAACTTTGTAACCCATTTAATATCTGGTGAATATCAAGAAATGCAGGAATTGACCAAGCAGGAGCATAGATCTCTGGCCAGATAAGAGAGTTCATGCCCTGCATATAGTTAGCATAATAACTGGACCTTCTAATATGAAGTCCCAGAGAAATGTGCGTTGTCATTGGATGCCTTGGCTTCTACTCTAAAGAAGACCACCTTTTGCTCTTAGCACAGGATTCTAATGCTGAATAAAGTACACTACCTTAAAATCTCTCTCTCTGATTTTGATCACCCTGCATAAGGTCCAAAGAGGCTAAATGTTCAGTACGATTAGGAATATTGGATTGCTCTGTATTTGCCATCTTGTTGTCCTTGACTGTAAGGAAGAGGGAAGAAAAAGAATGAGAAATTAGAAGAGGAAACAAAGCAGAAGGACCCTGAGGCAAGGGTATCTATGCTTTCAAGATGGCAACTGGAGATGGAGAGGATGGATGGAATGGGGTTTACACACAGAAGGGTCTCTATAACAATTCTTTCCTGTGGAGCAAAAAAGCCTGCTGTCCCTGACTTTCTGTGAAAGGATGGGAGAACAGAGAGGAAAGAGATTGCAAGGCATTGTTTGATTTTCTAGTACTTAAATAAGACACCATTTTATGAGCTCTGAAAATGTCTCTATATTATTGTAAAAGGCTTCCTGAATTATTGATGTTAGAATCTTTTGAGCAACTTACATGATGTATTATTCCTTTTTAAAAATATTGTAAAAAGAGTTTCAACGTAGATTAGGGCTTATTACAGTGGAGTATGAAAAGAAGACATATTTATCTTCAGGTATTATTAATTATTAAACCTCTAAAAAGGTATTAGACCTAATTAGACCTCTAAAATGTTAGGACAAATTGCTTCACATTTTTCAGGCATTCCCTTTCTGTGGAATGACACTCATTTTTGTTTAGACATTCTTTTCCACTCATGAAGTCATACTAAATTGTCCTTAACACCATATGATATACTTCTAGATGCTTAAAGATCACATCCTTTATCATTTCCATTACTTTCCAAGTACCAAGGATTGTATAGTACCAGTGGTGGTATGTGGTACCAGTTATAAGCAACAAGAAGGATTGCCAACAGTCCCTTATTACAAGAGATGTCCCTTATTTTTCATCTCTGTACAGCAGGATCAGGAGTTGCTGAGTGCTGCAAAATGCAGTAAGAAATACCCCTGGTGAAGATAGGTGAGTACTGCATATTAATTATTATTATTATTAATAAATGATGGTGATATTGGGAGGAGTGGTAGTGGGTTGGGGGTGCTAAGAAAATTGTCCCTTATTTTTGAAATACAATGTTGGCAACCCTAGGTGGCACCAATGTAAGTGTGTTTACACACGCACATCCTCTTTGCAGGCTAGAAGCGGAGAGAGAACTGCACTTTAAAACTGGAGTCCAGAAGAAAAGCAAGAGCAACTGGAAGGCCCTGTTTTTCTAATACAGCAAAACAAGGACTAAGGATCATATGTGCTAGATTTTTGCAACTCTGTTTTAATTTAGTGTTACATACTGTTAGATAACTGTGTAATGAATTGTGCAGGTCAAATGTGTACACACACACACACACACACACACACACACTAAATAATATAAGAAAATATAAAGGAATTTTTGCTTTTTTATTTGTCTCTGCTGATCCAGCTTTTCAAAACTTAGTTAAAACAGCTTCAGGGTTGTGTGAAACCTGGTTGTGTGTCTTATTTTAACTGACAATAAGAAAGTGAAGAAGAACAGGGGAACAACAAAGCAGAGACAAGAGAAAAGAAAAGTTCCCAGGAGACATATTTTTTGCTAATTACTTTTCTTGCCTTGTCTGTTTTTGCATTTATATGTAATACACAAATAATAATAGCATTGTCTTAAAACATTCAAAATAAAGGCTACAATAAACTGTTTAAGCCTAATTTGGATTGGATCTCATTTATCACCCAACAATACCATTGTGTGAGAGTACACATATATTGTTAACCCACTGGTTTCATTATTGCATATAGCAAATGTGCAGAAAGATCTGGAGCCAGTAAAATAATTTCTTTTGAACTTAAATTACTTGCAACATAAGTGATCCTTAACCTGATCCATCTGTATTCACTCTAAAATGTATGAAAAACAGGGTTACTTACCAGTAACTGTTGTTCTTCGAGATGTGTTGCTCATATCCATTCCATTTAGGTGAGTGCGCGCCCCGTGCACGAGCCTGCGGAAAACTTTTCTGCCCTAGCAACCCAGCGGTCGGTCTCGGCGCCCCCTGGAGTGGCGCGCGTATAGCGCGGTATATAGGGCGCCACCGACCGCGCGGGTCCCCAGTCCCTTCTTTCTGCCGACTCCGACAGCGGGGACGGAGGGTGGGTTTGGAATGGATATGAGCAACACATCTCGAAGAACAACAGTTACTGGTAAGTAACCCTGTTTTCTCTCTTCGAGAGTTGCTCATATGCATTCCATTTAGGTGATTACATAGCCATACCTTTGGCGGCGGGAAGGAGTCAGTGGCGTGAAGCCCTTCTCAGCACGGCTCTGCCAACTGCTGCATCCTCCCTTGCTTGTTGCACGATGGCATAATGAGATGTGAAGGTATGGACCGATGACCAGGTTGCAGCTTTGCAGATATCCTGTAGGGGCACTCGTTCCAGGAAAGCCGCCGAGGTGGCTTGGGCCCTGGTAGAGTGCGCTGTAATCGGTCCCGGGAGTGGTACCTTCGCCATCTCGTAACAGGTGCGGATGCAGGTGGTGATCCAGGAGGAGATGCACTGGGTGGAGACAGGTGAGCCTTTCATGCGGTCCGCCACTGCGACGAAGAGCTGCGTGGACTTCCGGAACGGCTTAGTCCGGTCTATATAGAAGGCTAAGGCTCGCCTGACATCCAGTGAGTGCCATCTCCGCTCCTCCTCCGATCCGTGTGGTTTGGGAAAGAACACGGGGAGGAAAATATCCTGATTATAATGAAACTGGGACACCACCTTAGGGAGGAAGGCCGGGTGGGGTCTCAGTCGCACTTTATCTTTGAAAAATACTGTGTAAGGAGGGTCTGAGGTTAGGGCTCTCAGCTCGGAGACCCTCCTAGCCGATGTAATGGCTACGAGGAAGGCTACCTTCCATGATAGGACTAGAAGAGGGCATGTAGCCATAGGCTCAAAGGGGGGACCTGTGAGGATAGTGAGAACTAGGTTTAAGTCCCAGAGAGGCAGGGGATCACGAACTTGTGGGAAAAGCCTCTCTATTCCCTTGAGAAACCTGATGGACATCGGGTGGGAGAATATAGACCTCCCCTCCACTGGGCAATGGAAGGCCGAGATGGCCGCCAGGTGCACTCTTAAGGAGGCCAGGGCAAGGCCCTGCATCTTCAGATGGAGGAGGTAGTCTAATATAGCCTGGATAGTTGAGTCCAGAGGCAAAATACCACGTGACTGTGCCCAGTAAGTGAAGCGTTTCCACTTTGCCCGATAAACCACCTGGGTGGAAGGTTTCCTGCTCCCCAGCAGGACGCTTTGGACTTGTGCGGAACAAGCCCTCTCTCCTTCTGTCAACCATGGAGCCTCCATGCCGTCAGGTGGAGGGAGTCCAAGTCTGGGTGGAGCAGGCGACCCTGTTCCTGGGAGAGGAGATCGTATCGTCTCGGGAGCGGGATCGGTGCGGCGATGGAAAGGTCGAGCAGCATACTGTACCAGTGCTGTCTCGGCCATGCCGGTGCGATCAGGATGATGTCCGCTCTGTCCCTCTTGACTTTCAAGAGTACCCTGGGGAGCAGTGGGGTCGGTGGAAAAGCATAGAGAAGTGGCCCCGACCAGTCTATCAGGAACGCGTCCGAAATTGAGTTCTGTTCTCGCCCTCGCAGGGAGCAGAATAGTGGGCATTTCGCGTTCTGTCGCGTGGCAAAGAGGTCCAGATGGGGAACTCCCCACTTGCGGAAGAGAAACGCTGTAATCTCCCCATGAAGTGACCATTCGTGGCGGGGAAAAAACGACCTGCTGAGGCGGTCTGCCTCGTCGTTCCTCACCCCTGGTAGGTGAGATGCCACCAAGTGGAAGTCGTTTCTCACCGCAAGGTCCCATAGTTGTAGCGCCTCGCGACACAGCGTCGAGGAACGCGCCCCGCCTTGTCTGTTGATGTAAAACATCGTGGCGGTGTTGTCCGTAAGGACTTGTATCACCCGCCCCCTGAGAAAGCGGAGAAAAACCTTGCAAGCGAGAAGGACTGCTCGGAGTTCCCGAATGTTTATATGGAGCAGTCTGTCTTGCATTGACCACTGACCTTGAGTACTCAGGCTGTGGGTAATGTGAGCCCCCCACCCGATATCGGAGGCATCTGTGATCAATGTTACAGAGGGGATCAGGTCCGAGAATGGGACTCCTTCCATTACTTGTCTCTGGTCTGTCCACCAGTTCAGTGACGTTAGGACCTGGGGTGGGACGGTGACTACCCTGCCCAGAGAGTGTCTGGCTGGGGCATATACTGATGCTAACCAGCCCTGCAGAGGCCTGAGTCTGAGGCGAGCCAGTCTGACCACGTATGTGCATGCCGCCATGTGCCCCAACAGCTGCAGGCAGCGTCTGGCTGTGGTTGTGGGAAACGTCTGTAGCTCGCGTATGATGGCGGTCATGGCTTGGAAACGAGGTAGGGGGAGGAAGGCCCTGGCCTGTACTGCGTCCAGAGTGGCCCCAATAAATTCTATGCGCTGGACTGGGGTCAATGTGGATTTCTGCTCGTTTATGAGCAGCCCCAGTCTGTTGCACGTCTCGCACGTTAGGGCTAAACTGTTTGCCACATGGAGTCTGGATCTTCCCCGAAGTAACCAATCGTCCAAGTAGGGGAAGATCTGGACCCCTTTGCGCCTCAGGTAGGCCGCCACCACCGCTATACACTTGGTGAAGACCCGGGGCGCTGAAGAGAGGCCAAAGGGGAGGGCCGTGAACTGGTAGTGGCCACCAGCTACCAAGAACCGTAGGAAACGTCTGTGGCCAGGGAGGATAGACACGTGGAAATATGCGTCTTTCAAGTCGAGAGCGGCATACCAATCTCCAGGATCCAAAGTGGGGATGATGGAGGCTAGGGAGACCATGTGGAACTTGAGCCGCCTGATGAACCTGTTGAGGCGGCGGAGGTCCAGAATGGGCCGGAGGCCCCCTTTGCCTTGGGGATAAGAAAATACCGGGAATAAAACCCCCTGCCCCTTTCCATAGGTGGGACTTCCTCTACTGCCCCTAGGCGGAGCAGGGAGCGGACCTCCTGAAGGAGGAGTTGCTCGTGAGAGGGGTCCCTGAAGAGGGACGGGGTAGGGGGAGAGTCCGGTGGGAAAGCCGAGAGCTGTAAGGCGTAACCCCTCCGCACCACACTTAACACCCAGCGGTCTGAGGTTATGCCTCGCCACTCTCGGAGGAAGGGGCGAAGTCTGTCTTTGAAGGGTAGGGTGAGATCCTGGTCGACCCTCGGGGTCGTTAGAATGGCAGAATTGCCGCTCCCGAGCGTCCCATCAAAAAGGGCGCTTGCCATTCTTGCGCGGCCCGGATTGGGGGCCCTTGGCAGGCCCGGGGCGGTTCCGGCGGTTGTTCTGCCGGAAACGGTCCCCTGATCTTCTGGGCTGGGTCTGGCGGGGGGTAACCTAGGAGCGGGCTGCTGCTGTTGTTGCCTCTGGGGCTGCTGTCTGCCCTGGCGCCTCGTAGTCTGCGGGACGTAAAGCCCCAAGGATCGCAGAGTGGCGCGAGAATCCTTTAGGGCGTGCAGCTTATCATCTGTCCTGGCGGAGAACAGGCCTGTACCGTCAAAGGGCAGATCTTGAATGGCCTGTTGTGCTTCCGTGGAAAGGCCAGATGATTGTAGCCAGGACGACCGGCGCATCACAATGCCGGACGCCATGGCCCTACCCGCCGCGTCGGTCGCGTCACTGGCCGACTGGATAGTGGCTCCCCCTACAGTTGACCCTTCCTGGAGGACGGTGGTGAAGTCCTGTGCTAGATCTGGAGGAAGGGCCGACGTAAATCTCTGGAGTGAGGCCCAGAGATTCAAATTATAGCGCCCCAACAGAGCTTGGTGGTTTGCTATGCGGAGCTGAAGGGCCGCGGTGGAGTACACCTTTCTCCCAAAAAGGTCTAGCTTTTTAAGGTCTTTATTTTTGGGAGTGTTGGCCTGGGCACCTTGACGCTCCCTCTGATTGACCGCGTCCACCACTAAGGTACCGGGGGCTGGGTGGTTGTACAAGTACTCAAACCCCTGCTGCGGCACATAGTATTTACGCTCCGCGGTCTTAGAAGTTGGAGCTACCGAGGCAGGGGTCTCCCATATGGGTTTCACCCGTTTGAGTACCTGGTCATGAACCGGGAGTGCCACCCTGGAGGGGCCTGCAGAGGCTGGCATGCCAAATATGGGGTCCTCCTCCTCCGAGAGCTCCTTGAGATCTATGTTAAGGTTCTCTGCTAGCCGCTTAAGGAGCTCCTGATGAGCCTTAAAATCAGGCAAAGGGGTCCTCTGGTCCCTAGATGTTGTATCGGGTGGGGAGGAGGAGGAGGACTGTAACAACGGGCCTGTAGAGGGCCCTTCCAGAGGATCAGACTCGTAGTCCGACGAATGATCCCCATCTTGGGGGCGCTCCTCCTGCTGTCCACCCTGTGGTGGGGGGTGGCTGAGGTTTGGAGGAGGAGGGGAGTGACCCTGTGCCTTGGATTGTCTGAGGGGGCCAGGGTCCCCAATAAGGCCACTGCCAAGGGCCTTGTCCCCACGCCGGTACCGGGCCCGGTGCCGGGTACGTGGGCGCAGATGGATGAGCCGGGCTGGGGGATCTGCGACTTCGCTTGCGACTAGACGAGCGGTGGTGGCGCCTGCTGCGTCGAGGAGACGAGCTGGACGAGGAGGAGTACCTCCGCGATTTATAACGGCGCTTGGCGTGGGCCCTAGGGCTTCTTGAGCGTCGCTCCCCGAGGAAAAATGCGGTACCGTAGAGGCGTCCGGTGCCGAGGCGTCCGGTACCGAGGGTCTCTTAGGGGTGCGGGAACGAGATCTAGAGCGTTCCCGGTGCCGATGGCTGTACGCCGGGCTATGAGAGCGGCCCCGCGTGGATTGATGGTACCGGCTCCCCTGCGGTACCGAGGCCCCAGAGTGCCTCTGATGCTCCGTGTCTTGTCTCGGTGCCGCACGCCGTGCCGGGGAGGGAGCTGGCGATCTCGATCTGGTCCGGTACCGGATGGTATCGGTCGGTACCGGGGATCGGGAGGAGTGGTAGGGGCGAGATGCCTGCCCTGACGCCTTCGAACGTACCGGGCTAGCAGAGCGCCGGTACCGTTCTTGAGTCCTCGGTGCCCTTGACGCTGGGGCGTCGTGTGAGGAATGGCGGGATGGGCTTGGAGTGCGGGTGGGCGAGCGAGCCCGGCGTGGTGTGCCCCGCTGCCCCTCTAGATGTAATGCCGGGGATCGAGACCGGTGCCGTGGCTGGGGCGCCGGGATCCGCACCGGACTGCGTTCCGATAACCGGGAACGCTCAGCCGCACGTCTCGGTACCGGGGCTGGTGAAGATCGGTGCCGAGAGCCCGAAGACGAACAGGAGCGGTGCCGTGTCTCCGACGTCTGGGACTTATCCCGCCTTGTTGAGTGGCGCCGGGGCTCCGAAAGTCCCACCTCGGTTACGGAGCTTTCCCGGGAGCTTCCCGAACAGCTATGGTGCCGTTCTTTGGGAGGGCTCAACGACTCGCGGTCGGAGCTGGGGGGGGAGGATGTTGTTCTCCCTCTCCCCGACCGTCTGGGGGGAGACACCGAGTCCCGTCTCGACCTCCCACCGGAGTAGCCCAGCACGGGCTTACCCCGAGACGCTATCCCCGATGCCCTCGGCCGAGGGGGGGATGGAGGCGTGGGCAGGGCCATGAGGGCTCGTGCCGCTGTGAACGCCTCCGGCGTCGACGGCCCTTGTAGAGGCTCTCCTCCACCCCTCGGGGTCGGGGGAGGCTCTCTACGAGGAGATGCCGGTGCCGGGACAGATTCAACGGCACGTGGCTGGGGCATCTCCTGTGTCACTCCCTGCTGTACCGGTCGCAGGGAGGAGTCCATAGGTGCGGCCGCTGGCCGTTTCTTTTCTTCGGTACCGGCTTAGACGGTACCGATGGTGGTTGCGTCGGTACCGGTGGTGCGCTCCGGAACGACGAGACGCTCGGTGCCGTGGGTGATCTGGACGGCTCGGAGTCAGGACGAAGTGCCGTCTCCATCAAGATCGCCCGGAGGCGAGCGTCTCTGTCCTTTTGCGTCCGCAGCTTGAAAGCCTTACATATGCGGCACTTGTCCTTGCGGTGTTGTTCTCCAAGGCACCGAAGGCAGCGGTCATGGGGGTCGCTGACGGAGAACAGCTTACCGCAAGCCGCACAGGGTTTAAACCCGGTGGAGCCAGGCATGGCTCCTAAGGAGCCCCTTAGGGGCTAACTATATACACTATTTACTACACTAACTATATACTATAAAAACAATAAAGAACTTATATACAATACAATGCAGGTTGCTACTTGCTGATTAAAGGCAAGGGGCAGACGTTCCACTGACCGTCACGGGCGGAAAGAAGGAACTGGGGACCCGCGCGGTCGGTGGCGCCCTATATACCGCGCTATACGCGCGCCACTCCAGGGGGCGCCGAGACCGACCGCTGGGTTGCTAGGGCAGAAAAGTTTTCCGCAGGCTCGTGCACGGGGCGCGCACTCACCTAAATGGAATGCATATGAGCAACTCTCGAAGAGAGAACTCTTTGTTTGAGGAAAGTGCAGAAGATGACTATGTAACTGTAATAAATCTCACCATCTGGAGTAGGGAAAAAATGGAAAGAGGAAAACAAAAATACAAATGAGTATAGTTGTGTCTTGGAAGCAAAGCAAGAAGGAAGAATCTAAACTCACATTTATCATATTTGTATGTCTCTAAATAGATCATAGTTTTGCATATTACATTTATTTAATAAAGATTCCATTTATTAACTACACAAAACAGCATAACAAAAAATGCTAGCTGTATGCTGCCATCTGCTGATTTTTTTATATAATAAAAGATTATCTGCTAACAGACTTTATTGCAACACCTTGTCCATCTAAGAAGTGTGGATATTTTTCATGAGATTGGCCTGTCTCAAAAATATTAAAATAGTTTCTAACCCTTTTGCCAAACAGTGTTGGTCAGGTTCAATTTAAAGGGATTCCTCTTTAAAATTACAAACAAAAAAAAGCAAAACTGGCTTGAGACCCATCCGTCCCCATAAACCTCAGAAAACTAAATGCATCTAATAGGCAATACTTCCCCACTCACATGCACTGAGTTACTGTACAACAAAAAGGGGGAGAGGGCCCAACAATTAATTTGGGAAAACACAGCAACAATGACTCAAATGTATGCAAATAACAAGTAAAACACCCAGTTCCACAGTACCTTGGGCAGTATTCTTTTGCCTCATTTTCCCACCTTGCTGTGTGGAAGTCCAATGGATAAATGTTTCTTTAACATACCATTCCCCATTTCCTGCTGTTGTGCTCCACTTATGCTGATCAGCTGAGGTCAGCAGCAAAATCCCAGAGTCAAGGGGTTCATTCAAGTGGGTTCACCTCCAACCCCCTCACTCCATGGTGGGGGAGGACATGACTGATGCTTCCACCACTGCTGCTGCCTCTGCCTCTGCCATGTCTTTGGCCCATCCCAGAACAGGCCTGCAGTGCCATGACCACTTAGCAAAGCTATTAGTAATCATAGCTCTAAGGTCTGCTGGATAGGGGGCAACTTTGCTACTGCTGCTGCTACTGCATCTCCCACCATGCTGACTTTAGCCACAATGCCATGTTCCACCAACTAGCCCAGTATGCAGAGGTTTCAACTCTTAGTGATGTCACTGGATAGTGGAGAACACAGAACAGCTAGAATTGATCATATTGGCAAAGCAGTATGTCTCGGGAAAGTATGTCTCGGGATCACTTTAGCTAAGTAGATGTGTCTATGCAAATAAGGTCTACTCCTGAGGCCTTTTCCCATAGTTCATCAATGGATGGTGGAGGAGAGCTCATTCAGACCACTGGCTTTTAAGTTCTAAAGTCAGAGGGCCAAATTCACTGTTGGCATAAGCAGGTGCATGTCTATTGAAACCAATGGAGGTGTGCCTAGTAGACCCCTGGGAAATCTCACTTATAGTTGCCAAAAACTATAGTAACAGTTACTAGCTTGTACCATATATTGTTTCTTTGTTGATATTAATTTAAAGAGAAGATTCTCTGCTTTTTACAGTTCAGCTGATGAATCTTTCATTTCTTACAGCTCTCTCTCACTATCCCTTTGGTAACTAGGATTCAGACTATTGAATGTGAAAAGTCTTATTTTTGTGGAACTCTAAAAGGCATCTAATTACCCATTCTGCTCTTGAAGGTAGGATTATAATGCTATACTGTTTCTCAGATGGTGGAGCCCTGGAGGCTCACCATCTGTTTTCATGTATTTTTAATAATTTAATGACTGTTAATATAGTTCAGAACTCTAGCTATCTTATTTGGTTCTGGTGCAGTGTATAGGTGAATTGAATCATTGCAAATGAAGATACCGGAAATTACTTGTTCTCTTATTTAATTGAGATTTATATCAATATATACAAAAATGGACTCACATAATGCTCTGGGGGTGAAATTCTGGTGCCACTAAATCAGTGGGAATGACTTCATTGGGGTCAGAATTGCATCATATGTACCTTTGTCACATTGTAGGAAAACACTTAGGCCCTGACCTGCATTGGGCTTGGTATAGATGGACCCACTAGACTGGGGGTAGTTCCATTGACTTTAGTGAGGTTGCACAGAGTTACAAGTCTCTACCTATGTTGAGTTCATTGCCAGAAGTCGGCTTTAACTGACCATTTGAGGATGCAGAATATTGTGGAAGTGGCTTTGTACATAGAAAAAGGAATCATTTTTAACTAATATTTGAAAGTTTGATCTGACCCAGTCCTCATGCCTTCAAATCGCCTTTAACTTGGGGTCTTTTTGAACAGTGTTAAGCTTAAATTGCTCCAAAATGTTAATAAATTACAGTGCAAGTGACTATTTATGTGTATAATACAGTCAGATTTTACAGCATTCTGCCATCACATTTATGATGCTATAGTTAAGAGGACATTGTTAAGGTTTATAGGCCTCAAATTGTCCTACCTTAATTTTCCTTATAGCTGTTTTCAAAACTGATATAAGTTTTTATATTTTTAATGTGGATGTCCTTTTAAAATAACTATTAGTATTAGTAATCCATATACTATATTTGTGCTTACGCACACACACTCACACAGACACACACGAATACTTTCTCTTCCACTTCTGAGAGTAAGAAAATAACTGTTTTTAGAGAGTGGAATGTTGGGCTTTGAAATCTCCCAAAGTTTATGGTCACACCACACAAACAATAGCATAACCAAAGTTTGACAAACACAAGGGCATCATTTTCACTGTTGTCCTTCACCACTTAAAATACTTGATTTTTTAAAAATGACTATGATGCTCATGAAATGTTTGATTTTCTTAAAGTTCTCTCTCTATCCACACAACTATTACAGCATAGGATAGGAAGCACCCAGTCAAGCTTCCCGCATTCTGCCTCACCCAGTAAAAGCAATAACATAAATTATTCTACAATACATAACACCAAAAGGTTTACATAGCACTAGCCTCTTTTTATTTCTGGGTGCAGTGGACATACATTAAGAATCTACCTTAACTGTTTGCTTGCTTGCTTTTGTAGGCTTTGGCCACAAACACCATAACATTATTTAAATACAGTTCTTAGCTGAAATTTGTACATCGTTTTACAGCACATCAGTAATGTGAGCTGCCACACTAACAAGTAGCACGAATATTCAATAACTAGAACTGTTAATACATTCCAGTTTGTAGGAAGCTGAGTGTTACAATTAAAAAGACTTCAATGTAGCACTGATTGTTGTTAATCAAAAACAAATGTAACCTTGAAATATTTACTACAGAGTCTACTTGTGAGTTAACTATTTATAGGTTTTGGGGTGGTGGGTTTTTTAAATGCAGATACTGATTAACAGCTCCTATGACCATAGCAATTAACACAGAGACTATGCTTTGCAATATCTGAACTCTGCAGTTAGATTGGCCGATATACCTTTGCCGTCTCTTTCTCCATCCTCACCAAAAAGATTTGAACCACAGAATCTGGGCCTAATGAATAATTTCCTTTTTATTTTTTGGTATTCCAATCTCTTTCAGGAGGGAGGTGGGTGGATTTGGGGATGTTATTTTAAAGCCACAATATTAAAAATGGTATTTTTCAGCCTGTGTCTTTTCTTTCTTAACATTCTATTTATATTCAAGAAGATCAGGAAGAGACGAGAGTATCAAATGTTACATCAGACTAAGGAAGTAAAAGAAGAACTGTACTTTATTATAAAGCACTCAGTAAACATGAATGCTTAGTTTTGTCTTTATTTTCTTTAAAAATTAACTGTCTAACACAGTTAATAAAAATTCTAATAAATAAACTTCCTTGACATCCATCTAATCTTTATAAAACACAGTATCAAATTCTAATAATACCTTGGGCAACAGATTAATAGATCTGAATATAACTCAGACATCAGCAGAGTCTAAACTGGCACTCGATTTATCATTTAGTAAAGACTCAGTATATTCTTATACGTGTCCCATAGGTGACAGAAGCTTTGCTCTTGTGTGTTGTTTTCAATAGGGTAAGGTAGGCTCATATTTCCAGCTATAATATGAGCTCTGTGGTGCAGTCCATACATTTAGGATAACTTTTTCCCCATCATCATCATCAAACTCTGTACTCTTAAGTCAGTGACAGAGGCTTTGGTCCAGACATTCAAAAATAGTTAGGCTTTATTGGGCTTTGAGTCAGTGGACCATTCCCAGGACATAACATGAGGTTTAAATGCTGGCTCAGCAGACAACTTGGAATTTATGAAACGGTGGAATCAGTGCCCCAAATTGGCATATGAAATGACAGCCCAATACATAATGTATGAGTGAGAGTGATTGCTAATCACATTTGGAGTCTCTTAAATGTAGATCTGATTTCGTTTGGTTGAAAATGGAAGGAAAATAGTAAAATATTTGCAGCATGATGTACTGCATTTGCTTGTTATAAATAGGGACATCAACGTGGTATTAAAGTGCTTTCTGCAATTTATTATCCATAAGAGGAATTTTAAGTCCTTAAGTCTAAGGTATAGAATTTGTGATATACACTTTGGAGTATTTCTCATTGAAGAAATAGTTCACTAGCGGTAGCAATTTCTTTGTTGTAGGCCACCATCTGAGTGTTTCTTCTAATCTATTCTTCCTCAGTTGTAGAGTATCCTGTATTCAGAAAATGTGTACTTTTGTAAGTATATAGAGAAATCCTGAGAAAGTAGATTAAACAATCTGAGCTGTTCAAATTTCAGTAGTGTTATGCCCTGTGAAAAAGTCTCCAGTGTTCAACAGCCCATTGGCATCTCATCTTTCAAAGTTAGCATCTTTCAGCCCTGGAGGAAAAATCTGAATGAGAAAATGGGTGCTTTTCTAAAATACCACATTGCTTTTTTCTATATTTGCAAAATAATCTGTAATAAATAATGTTGTATGAACTCCTGAAGGAACAGAGGGGTCTATCCTATGAATCAAGTTAGAAAGAATAAAAGGCAATAATCTGCTTTAATACTTTGCCATATAAGATTACAGTTTTGGATGCCTGTAAATGTAACCTGCTCCAGACATCAAATTATAGCTGCCCAGCTATGGAAGTAAGTGATACAAGGTGGGTGAGGTAATATCTTTTAGTGAACCAGCTTCTGTTGGTGAGAAAGACAAGCTTTTGACCTTACACAGAGCTCTTCTTCAGGTCTAAGAAAGGTACAGTAGAACCTCAAAGATACGAACACCAGAGTTACGAACTGACTGGTCAACCAAACACCATGTGAAACTGGAAGAAAGCAATCAGGCAGCAACGGAGGGGGAAAAAATAAAAATAGCAAATACTGTAATGTATTATACTGTGCCTGTAATGCAGCTTAAAGGTTGGCACATCTGGGTTTTCTGTCCCCAACTCCACTTGCCATGTTAGGGGCAGCCACTTACAGGTAAAAGGTGAAGACGCTGAGGTTCACAAGCACTGCTGTGAGCCCCTGCTGCCAGCCCAAGGCAGCCTGACTGGAGCATGCAGAACAAAAGCACCTTTCCTCCCCTTCAGAAGGGGGACAAGCTTACAAGCTCAGTCCCAGGAACCTGAGCCTAGGAAAGACTGAGCTGCTGAGAGTGGCTGCTCTTGCAGCCAAATCCTGGCCTGGAGTGGGAGCCAGAGGCTGTGCTCTGGAGGAGTTTTAAAGGGCCACAACCTGTGCAACAATGTGCCCAAACTTTGCCCGTGGCTGCACCCCTGGGAGTGCAAGGGGCAGGAGAGAGAGGGGCACTGGCAGTGGGCTGGCACCAACACCTTGCAATACGCTGCCTCTAGTGTGCAGCAGGCAGTGCACAGAGCAGTGTGAGCCTAGGGAGAGGCAGCTTAGGGCTGGGGCTTGTAGTGTTAAGGATGCAGGGCAGGTCTCCCCAGTTCAGCCCAAGGGCAAGAAACAGGAACAGGGCAGGGAGCTGCTTGCAAACCAGACAGTGCTGCCAGGTGCCACCTTCGCAGAGATCTCTCTCAGCCTCAGCTGGAAAACACTGACTGCAGGATACTGTACCATAATGTTTTGTTCAGAGTTACGAACAACCTCCATTCCTGAGGTGTTTGTATCTTTGAGGTTCTACTGTACTCTGAACGTATGTCTACATAGCAATTAAACGCCTGCAGCTGGCCCAAGTCAGCTGACTCAGGCTCGCAGGGCTCTGGCTGTGGGAGTGTGAAACTGCTGTGTAGATATTTGGGCTCAGACTGGAGCATGAGCTCTGGGACCCCAGGCAAGGTGAGGGTCCCAGAGGCCAGGCTCCAGTCAGAACCCAGATGTCTACACTGCAATTTTTAGCCCCACAGCCCAAGCCCCACTTGCCCATCAGCTGACCCAAGCCAGCCATGAATCTTGTATTCCAGGGTAGACATCACCCAAGTGGAATAGATTGTTTAGCTTAAGTAATAACACATATTTCAAGGGACCATTCAAGGTGACGTGGCCCATTAATACCTCTCCAGTCCTCTGGGGGGAAGCAGGGTTAGTGGGTTATATTCCGTGTTTCTATTCAGTCCATGATTTTCAGTGTCTAGCGAAGCTCTGAATTTAAACTCCCAGGTTCATCTTTTGAAGGTGTTGTGCAGAAGTGCAGCAGGTGTTGTGCAGCATCCTTTGAGGATGAGGACAGAAGACAGATATAGAGTGATCGCTTTGTGAAAAGTTTACCCACAGGTGATAGGGGTTTGGGGTTTTTTTTTAATCTTTCATCATTTTTCTGTGTGAGTGTATTTGAGAGCATAGTGATTATCTCATTTCAGTCACATAGTTTTGGGGCAGTTAGGGCACTGGATGAGGTACACCATATATTGTGATAAGCATGTATAGGACTCATGGATCTTGAAAGATGTGTTGTGGGGTGTGTTTATCATCACAGGAGTGGAGATATGTCTACAGATTTTGTATCTTTTGTTCTGGCAGGGTCTGGTGCCGCTTTGAGTTGGTGTGTTCTGGTCTATGGGGAGCTTGCTTCTGATGATGAGCTTGCAGAGGTTGTGAGGTTATTTGAAGGCCAGAAAAGGAAGGAAAAATGTCTTTCAGGTTGTGGTCCCCATTGAGTATGGGTTGTAATTGTTCAATGATACTCCATGGGTTCCAGTGTGCGGTGGTGAAAACTAGGGGTGTGTGATCAGTGTGGGTTTTATTTCCATATTGAAGCAGGCTGTCCGAGGTATTTGGGTGGCCCATTCCATGATGCAATCTACTTCTCTGGTGGAGTGTCCTTATTTGGTGAAGGCAGTTTTGAGTGAGGTAAGGTATATACCCCAGACTTATGTGCCACATTTAATGTCTTTGTTAAGATGATGTTACGCTCCTGGCATACAATAACTTTGCCACCTGTTTTATACAGCTTAAGAACTGGAGTGTGTTTGTTCTGAAATTTTTGAGTGGCTGCATCAATGATTAATTTATTTCCCTTTCCTATTCTTTATATTTCAAATTCTCTTGTGCACAGCTCTTGTTTACCTTGTGCTCCCTTAAGTGGAAGGAAGCAAATGGTCAGACCTGAATCAAGGAATCTGTTGCCACAGCAATGGCACATCTGCTTTTGTTAAAGCTGAAGAGTCAAGAAGCATTTCACATATGCTTATTGTTGAAAAATAAGCTGAGAGGGCTAAAGAGAAGTAGAAACAATCAGGAAGATATGAGTAAATATGAGCCATATGAAAAAAATCTGAGCTATGCTTAATGCAGCATGTAAGGTAGCAGGTTTAAAATTTCAAGCAGAAATAGTCATCCAGGGGAGAAAAGCATGTGATACATGGATAGAAATGTTTGTAAGGATAGTAAAAAGAAGCAAAGAAAAGGCGTGAGGACAGAAAATAGAGCATGAGAATCAGGGAGTTGAATGTTGCTGGAGATTCAGTATTAGATCTTAATGACATCTTACTGCCAAAAGAAGAGTGGTAAATGAGGGTGTAAAGAATAGCATCTATGTATCCCCAGCCCTGAGGTGTCGCTGCAGCCTTCTGCCTCTTTTTCCTGAGGATTATGGGTCCTGGGTTCGCCTATAAGCGCACTTGATACCTCCACCCAAGGAAACCCCTCCTAATGCAGAGAACACAGAGGCCTTGTCCCTTGGGAAAATATTTAATACACAATCTCATTTAGAGAGCAGTTAGTCAGAGCACACACAAATAAAATAGCTATCACAATTCCCACAATAATAAAACAGTAAGTGGGCATGGAGAACTCAGGATAAGGGACAGCGGAAAAGGGATTAGGATAATAAATGACAGAACAAACACTATCTAACTCTACCCCTCCCAGTACAAATCACCCTGTGCTCCCGCCGAGCATCTGCTTAGGCAAATGGCAAGTTTAGGCTCGGTTCATGATGAGAGGTGCAACACTGAAGCTGGTGGCTGATTTAAAAATATAGCAAAATAAACAATCACGTAGTATTCACACCAAGGTTGGTAAGATCATCCTTGTGGCTCCTTGGTCTGGATTCCAATGCTCAGTTAGGCTAGCTCTTGGTAGCCTGACTGTGCCTGTCCTCAGCCTCCATGGTTTCTGGTCTCTCCTGAGAGGACACTGTTCAATGTCCCAGAAATCGCAAAAGGAATGAAGTCTGCCCTGGGGTAGGAATGTGGAAGGTAGAAGGGACCCCCCTGACTGTGATATTTCTATACTCCAAACAGCTAAAACTGAAAGTAAAACCAAACTCTATGTCTCTGAGTTCTGGCTTATGATTGGTAGCCAGTTCTATCTCCACCCTGGACCCTAAGCAGTTTGGGAAATGGAGTCCTGACCCTCTGACACCATTGCTGTTGTAGTCCAGGGTCAAGTCCCCTAGATGCTCAGTATGGTATTTCAGGAGCACCCCCTCAAAGGGGTTAACACCTACTACAAAAGTTTTTGATTTCTCAGGGCTAATCATTCGCATTTGTAGCCTTGCTATTCTTGAGAAGGGCCTCAAGGGCAAGTTAAGACAAGAGTAGGGCATGGATATTAATATGAAAAGAGATGCCAGGTTTTACAGAGGAAGGTCAGACAGCTCATTTAAAGTGAGGGAGGAAAAAAATCAAATGGTGCTTTTGGGTAAGGTGGCTTGCAATGGCTGATCTTTTCTTTCAGTCCTTACAGCTAAAATGCTCAGTCAAGCCCTCTTTGTCATCTTGATTACTGCAACCTACTCCTCTCTAGCCTCCTCAGTATTTATGTCTTTGCCCTCAAGTTCATACAAAGCATAGATGACAAGATCACCTTCCTTGCCCTTTGCTCTGACCAAGTCTCCTCTCATTTTGAATCCCTCCAGTGGCTCTATGTTTCCTAACTCATCAAGTTTAAGCTACTTGTCCTTGCCTTCTGTGCCCAACTTACTTCTACCCCTACCTATTTTTCTGCTCATCCATTCACTTCAGCTCCTTTCCCCTTCCACACCAGTGATGACAGCCCCGACATACCATTTGTCTGCTTCTGTTACCGAGGTATTTGTGCTGTCTTTTATGCAATCTCCCTATTTTCTGAGCTGAGCTAATCTGAAAATCCAGTATCCTCTCTACATTCAAATTCCTCCCTAAGACTCACTTCTAAAGTGACACCAACCAACTAAGCATGGTGAGGGAGCGGGCAAATGCAGGTAATTTTAGATTTCTGATTTGTAAAAAAAGGGAATATCAACATATGGCCAATAATGACTGTAATCAAGTTATTTCTTCGGTTTATTCCTTCCTCCTACCTTCTGTTCTTCTCTGTTCACTCAAGACTGAAAGCTTTTAAAGAGATATTGCTTCTTAGCAGACAGTGTGACATCTTTTTATGTTTATCCAGTGCCTAGCACATTGCGAGTACCATTGGAAAAAAATAATAAATAAGAATGAGGATAGTGAAGTGGGTCAGCGGCTGGGAAACTATGGAGCAGAATAAGGGAAACAGACGGTGTGTTATTTCAGAAAAGCACGATGCTGTAAAAACAGATGGGCTTAATTTCAGCAAGGAAGGAGCAGAGTAAAGTGCATCACAGCAAGCTATTGAAAGGTAGGGAGGAGAGTCTCTCACGAAGCAAAAGAAAATTCAAAAGGAAGCTGCTGCTTGAATGAAATATCCTTGAAGCAGAAAAAAATAATGAGAAATGCTGCAGGTGAAAATGGAAAAGCTGAGTATTGCTTAGTGGTGCACAAACTTTTCCAGTCACGCACCCACTTACCATTAACGGAATCTGTCTGTGCCCTCCCCCTTTCCCCCATTACTGTGCAGCCAAAGCTTCCTCAGCAGCGGGCTGCATCTACCTTGCATCCAGACTGCACTGTTAGGGCAAGGCCAATACCTGCCCTTCCCCCCCTTGGGTTTTCAGGGTGGGGGAAGGTGCATGCGATGATCTCTGGGAGTGGAGCCAATACTGAGCATGGAGGATGCCAATATCAGAAATCAACATGACACACTGACCCTCAGATTGGATGCTCCGCTGAGGTAAATCAGGGGGTGGGAGGTGATGCTCCCTCCCCACCTCCCCATGCGGGCTGCCATGCGGGGCTGGTATGAGGAGCCTGGCATCACCACTCACTCCCCCAAATATTCCTCAGCACCCCCCTAGGGGGACGTGCCCCACAGTTTGCGCACCACTGGCTTAAAACAAAAAAAGGCACACACACCTGGCGGGTCCATTTCTGCACTTCTTGTACAGTGCAAACAACCACTTCAGTCAGTGAGAGTAGGGAGTATGTAAGAAGTGTTTGCTGCATCTTTTCACTAAAAATGTACAGCTTAAAACTATTTCCTTGATGTATTTGCAGAACTAGAGTTAGAGTCAGTGTTAGCCCATTGTAGATCCTAAGCAGGGATGTTTTTGCAGTCTCTCCTACACACCTTCTAAAAATGCTAATTGCATTCTTTCCACAAACCAAAAAATACACCAGCACAACACATACCAATACACTTGGTTAAAAGGCCACATTAAATAATATGCATTACATTTTGGGGATAATACTAAATTGGGGCCCCCATGAGCTGCTGGGGGCCCTATGCAATTGCTTAGTCTGTTTATATCTTGCACCACCACTGAATAGAATTAGCTAAAAGGACTTTCTTTTCTTTTCTTTTTTTTACTAGTTTGCTATGTGACAATGGGATTTATCCCTCAAACAGTGACATAAAAGAACCTACAGAAATGAAGGAGATGGTAAGTAGCAGTATTTTAACCACATCTCTGCTAACAGAATATGCTTGGTATGCCAAGGAAACACGCCACCCCGTTGAGACTGGCTTTGCCTAGGAAACTGTATGACGTCCCCAGGTTTGAAAAACTGGCCTGACCTCTCAGCCCTGACACTGGACAGTCCATTCATTTAAGAAGTGTCTTAGGCACCCACTCACAAAATGCAGCGGCAGCAGGGTTAATTTCTTCTATAATATGTAACTGAAGTTAACAAGTTTTGACTGAAGAAGAAAACCTATTGTGATATTCCGTTTCCAGAATGGAAAAGCTAGTATGAATGAGACAAGACAATGAGATACATCATGCATGAGAACGGGAAGTGGGGAGGCATTCTGGAAAGAAATTATTCATGGAAGCCAACCAGAACAATGCCTATCTTGAAATAGAAGAAATACAAGGTACAAGTGGCAAGAAAGGGAAATCCTTAGCTCTTTAAGGCAGTGTCACGGAATTTGTACACACACCCCCCCTTTTTGGGAGGGGGAAAGGGCACTGTGACCCTGCGGTTGAGTCTAACTTCCCACCCTGCCTTTCAGGGCAGCCTGGGTCTAGTGGCCTAAGTCAATGTGGCTGCCCTTGCAGTCTGGGCTGAGTGGCCTAATGGCCAGAGTCAATAGGGTGGCCCTGGTTCACAGAGCAATAGGGCCTAGTGGCCGGAGTCAATAAGTGGCCCTTTCAGGCAGGGCAGTGATACCTAATGGCTGGAGTCAATAAAGCCACCTCCCTCTGTGGGGTATTGTGACCTACTGATACATTGGGCAAGTGGGGCACCACCTTGGGGTGTGTGGCGCCTTGGGTAGGGGGGGGCTCCAGCCCTTCTTGCTCCTCCAAGCACCAGGCCAAGGCCCTGGCAGTGTTGGGGGTACTCATTACCGAGTCAGCGGGGATCCTCCCGAAACACGCTTACTGGTTCCCCAATCCCCTACTGTAGTAAAATTTAGGTCCCCTGGGCTACTTCCTACCTCTTGCCCTGGTGGCAAAGTCAGTAGCTCTCCTGGGTCTCCGGGGTCATCGGTTGCTGCAGCTTTCAGTGACTCTGTTTCCTCTGGACCTGCTTTGGGCAGTGCGACATCCGCCTGGGTTGCAGTTTTCTCAGCCTGCACGGTCTGCGGCTCTGGCAGTTCCAGGGCCGGTGCCTGCAAGATGGGTCCTCCCTCTCCAGCAGTCCACCCCAACTGAGCAGGGCTGCTCTCTTTTGTACTGAAGCTGCAGGTGGAGCATGCCCAGTAGAGCTGAGGGGGATTAACACCAGCCGGACCAGTGCGGGGCTTGTACACTCCTTCACAGGCAGAATGAGAAGACAGAGCAAAAGATGTTTAAAAGAGAAAGTGAGGCCTATAAAAACGACCAGAGGAATTTCAATTATCCTGAAACAGACTAATATAAAATTTCAGAATAACGTTTCACTGTTCTAATAAGCAAATTAATCTTAGTCCAGACTTTGCTTCACTAGGCATAAATGTTGATCCTTTCGCCTCAGACTTCACAGGCTTCTCTCAGAAACCAGAGGGATCTTAATCTCAGAATGGAGATTTCCTAATATAAATCCAATTAATAAATGGTTTATTTAATAGTGGAGTGTGTAGTCTATGAAAAGCCTTTCAAGCATTTAAGAGAGACTAATTTCTATTATATATTAAAGTAATACTAACAATGTGTTGAACTCTGCAAGTCTCACTACCTTTTCTCCTTATAAACCAGGTGATTTTGTTAATAATAGTATATTATTTTAATTTATTGTACTGGTTTAGCATACACCATGTATAGTCAAATGTAGAAATTAAATGTTAAGTGCCTACAATAAAAACAATTAGTTTTAAAAAAAGAATTTTGAAATGATCAAGGAAAGATCCAAGCTGCTGGTGATGAGCTGCTGACATTTTAATAAGAATCGCGCACAAAAAAATGTCCACCTTTGTTTGGGATAAACCTTGTGTACTGTATGCTGCACACGAAACAAGGGAGGGCCTGACAAATCCATTCACTTTTTCCTTTAAACAAGAGCTGGTTCATCACCACAATAAAGAGGGAAGCAGAATCATGGGAAACAGCCATATTAAATTGAACTTGGCTGACAATGTTTATACTTTCTTCTGAAAAACATACTGATATTGTATCACAGTGTTCAGCATGTGTGTAGTAATATGAAATGAATATGTAGTGTAACCCACTGGTGAATTATGGGTAAAGGGTCCCCTCACTCTGTGCCTGATCCACAGAGGATATGAGTCTGTCACAGTTCAAACTAGAGCGCCTTGGCTTTTCAGCTCATGCTTTTAGCTCTGGAGATGTCTAGTATAGTCCACCAATGTCAACCATCACATAAATGGAGATTCATCCAGGATGTGAATTGCTGTGGAACTCAGATAGTCAGCATGAATTTCCTATGATCAGAGGAAGTATGTGTTACACATCCCCCTCAGTGCCCAGTCCACCAAGGAGAAGGCATTGTAATGGTGTCCCAGAAGATTTTCCACTGGGAATTTGTTTGAAAATTTCATGGTACTTTGGTTCAATTTGGTTCATTCCAAATGCAGAACGTTTGTCCCTTAGAAGTATTTTTATGAGATTTGGCAGAGATGATTAAATAGTAGCCTGGGGATAGGAAAGAGGATGGACTCCATATCAGAAGCAGGGAAATCACTCCATCCTGCCATTCAATTTGGTGATGGAATTTTAACAAGAAGCTCCTAAAAAGTTCCTCCCGTCCAGCACATAACTAATATTGCACAGCACTTACTTGCAGGGTTATGAAAAGTGACATCCATCACAAACAAAACACCTTATGGTTATAGGAGTAGATGTGATAGCTTCTGTAGTTCCTATGTGCCACGTGAATCGTTTCAGATGCCTTTTTGAGCTAATCTGACATAAACCTTCTAGAATTGGTTTTCGCCATTGATAAACCATTGAATTATGTTTATTCATAATTTAAATAATATTTGGTACATGTGAACTTCCGTATTTGGGGCCAGATTCCTAAGCAGAACAACACAGACTTAAAGGGTTATTTGAGGATTCACCCTGGGTAGGGGAATTCCCAGATGGAATAGTTCTGCCTTGGTGACTCCATCACTCTCTTTCCAAACCTTTAGCACATGAACTGGGGTTCTGGAAACGGGAGTGTGGCCTAGACGTGCCAATGCCTCAGTGATTCCCAGCTGCTGGAAAAGCCACACAGGGCTATGGACAGTCAACATAACCAGCTTCCAGGCATTCTGAGCATCTGGAAAAGACAGTGAAACATGGGAAAAGGTTTAATTTCTTTTATTGAGAGCACATGGGAAAGGAAGCAAATGCAGTATATTGAATGGCTTCTTGGAACTAAACTTTCAAGAATAAACCCTTTGTAGAAGGAATGAGTACTCTAAGAGGAACAGGGAATTAGTTCACTTTAAAGGTCCAGTACACAGAAAATAAGCTATGTACTCCAACACACTGGGGCATTGGTACAGTATACACTTGACTGAAGAGTGGTACCTACCGCATCACCAATGTTATTTTACGTAGATCTGAATTTTTCTTGTCAACCCTACTTAGCTTGTGAGATCCAAATCTGTCACAGCATGATGTCATAGGTCTGCAGGAATCAGTTAACTGTGAAAGTTTGTAGATCATATTTGTTAGTCTTTAAGGTGCCACAGAACTCTCGTTGTTTTGTAGATCATAGGAATTCTGGCAATTAGTGATAGTGAGCTTAGAAAATTGCAGAGGAAGGTGGATTTTGCAGCTTTCTAAGAGAGTAATAAAGAAAATATGGACTTTGTGATGCACCTGCTGTTTGCTGAAAACATGGCCCCTTTAGAGATTGCTTTGAAACCACAATACCTGCTTCATTTCAGTCTTTATTGCTTTTACTGCTCATCAGGGGGGTTCATGGCTTACTGAGAGAGAGAGAGAGAGAGAAGGAAGGAAAAAGAGGCTGTGACTGAATCCATGCTGTCCTGAAGTCTGTATTGAGGCCATCCATTTGAACCTCTCTAATTCAGATTACTGAATCAAACTCATCTTTCATATTTCTTGAATTATGGTAGATATTTAAGCTTTTATTTGTAAGACTCATTATAGCACCCCTGTGAGTTAGTTAAGTATTATTATACCCACCTACAACTGGGAAAACTGCAAGCACAGTGAAGTTAAGTGATTTTTCCCATCCCACAAGTCAATGTCAGAGCTAGAACAGAGACCAGGAGTCATGCCTCCCATCTCTAAATGCTAATCATTATTGAATGCAACTCAAATAAGACTTTTGCAGCAAGAAAGTGAGGGCTTTTGAGAAATACACCAGAAGCAGGTGTGAGGGCTATCTACTTAAATACAAAGGATTTTAGTACCATGCTAAAAAAGATTTAGAATAGGTAATTATTTTGTAAATAGAGATTGAGGCCTGCACAAAAAGTATCTGATCCCATTAAAGCCAATGGAAGAATTGCCAGTGGCCTCAATGGCCATTGGATCAGGCCCACAATATGTGCACCCTCACATAAATGTATAAAGAAATCACTAAATGTGCAGTTCAGGAATGGAGCCCAGTGCTGAAAGGGAAGTAAATTTGTTTGTGTAGAATCCTCACCCTATCCTTTTCAAAATTTGATCAAGTGGGGCTAAATTAAGCCCAGGTGTAACTACTGGTTACGTTAGAGTTACACTAGGGGTAAGTTTGGCTTGAAAAGTTATTTGGTATTTTAGAGGCACAATGGTTGTTGTGTGTCTCCCTCTTACCTATGTGGTGATAAAGATTTTTAAAAATCAAAACCTAGGCTCTTCCTGCAATTGTTAGTTATATCCAGCATGTTATGATGTATATTTCGGAAGCTATTTGATAAGATGCATGATTATTATACAACTGGTGATACAAGCCAGTATAACAAATATATTTTTCTCACTCATGCTTAATGAACCAGAATAAGCAAGCACAAGAAAGCAGGATTATATGACCAGTGAATAAACAAACACAAAAACATCAGACAAGCAGTGACACTGTTAAAAAAAATAAATAAAAATGAATTGTTTGGCTAGGAAATGTAAAAGTAATTAATAATACAATTGTTGTGTTTTACTGGTATATTGAAAATACTAAACTTTTGCAGCTCTCTCCTATCCCTGATTCTGTAATACATGGGAAAGAGTGTGAGGTTTATCACTTCAGAGTTTTATGAAGAGATGCTTTTGTTTACCTAGGCAATAAAACCTGACTTTAAAAAAAAAACAACTCTCAGACTACACAGAGGAGGAAAAGTTTATTTTAAACTATTGATTATTCTTTTTATGCGCAGCAACTATAAATGAATGACAGGCAGTTTCTACTTCGTACGTGCCACTCCTTGAACTACTCAAACAGCAACACTGTGGGGTGCTTACCTATATAAAACAATATATTGATTACTTTGAAACTCCACAGGTAGATCCATCCACCAATTTAGCAATTAAACAAGATTTTCCCATTTTTTTATGTTTATCATTGGGTTGGAATATGTATTTACATATTACATTTAGTCAGATTGAGAAGTTAAAGATAGAAGTATAGGGCTGAAAGTGAAGATGAGGAATTGTGGAATACTAACAACTGTCCATGCTGTGGTAGTATCATTGGCACCAGAGAGGTTTTCTATTTATTTAGGATCATACAAACCTAACTTTTTAAAAATCTATCTTCTATCATGCTCATATTTTTATGTAACCTATTAACCTATTGAACCAGGAATTAAAGTGTGCAGGAGAGCAGTTTGCTAGACTTATTCTTTGAGAAAATAAAATAAACTTCAGTGAGATTCATAGGGAATATGATTAATTTAAGGACTACAAGAACCAGAAACAGGGATGTGTCCAGGCCCGGAGGAGTACTGATAAAGTCCCTGAATTTTAAAGTTAGTTTGTAGTTATAAAGGAGATATATAAACAATGACAATATTGCATTGACAGATCCACCAACTATAGCTCTGATTTATTAAAAGCAATTTACTGTAAAATCACTGGGCTTTCATATGTGTTAATACTATAATAATCTAATTACTCTTATAAATAGTATTATATATTTGTATTGCAGCAACACTTTGGATGGCCCAATCAGTTATATTGGCACTATGTACATACATGCACCAAAGAGACATGGATCCTTGCCCCAAAGAGCTTACCATTTTAGTACATAGGCAAGTCAGCCAAACAAAAAAAATCCTGTTTCAAGAGAATTATAATTATTATTTGTTATTTGCTTATCGTAGGGCCAATGATGTAGTAGACATTTTCCAGGCAAACAGGAAAGGACAGGCCCTGCTATTTATTTCTTATAGGCTATAAACACACACACAGAGGTTAAGGGAAGGGTAATAAAAAAAATAGGTGGTGATTGAGGTTATTCAAATCCACTCTGTTCATTGTATGTAGCAAGGCAGAGTGATTTTTTATGAAGGATTTAAATGTAGCAAGGGTTGAGGCCATGCAGATGAGCTCAGAGAGGTCATACCAAAGATAGGAGACCACTTTCAAGAAGGCACAGAGGCAACTGTGCGAGAAGCTTATAAATGGGTGATTGAGGGTGGAAACATTGGCAATGGAGGGTCAAAAAAGAGTTTGATAAGGCCTCACTTTTTGACATGATCACATCACTGGGCAAAGAAAATGACTTTAGCAGCTGTGTTTTGTATGGATTTAAAAAGGAGCACTTCTGTCTTTGGGAGGCCAGAGAGGAGGACACTGCATAAATGAAGGCCTGAATAAAAAAAATCTTGCATAACATATTGATTAGCAATGTGATGAATGATACATTGTAAATTGCAGTTTGCTTGTTGGGGGATGCCAGAGCATCTGATAAAAGATAATGGCCCTCAATTCACAACTGGTTCATTTTGGTTATTCAGTAGTATACTGCTACTTTCCTCATAATTCAGACATTATGAGGCGAGACAGCACCATTCCAATTTTCTGGTCTGATCTCTTGCCTAACACAGGCCATAAGAAAAGCAGTAACCTTTACAATTTGAGCTAAGTCCTATACTGGAAACAGTAACAGGCTCATATCTTCTGGACTGGCCACTGAGGGGAGACCCACAGCACACAGTGAATAGATTCTCAAGTCAAAGAGTCTTGAGTCAAATCCTGAAGTGATTAAAAAAACACTATAGGCCTGAGCCTCAACTTAGTGAAAGCAATGGAAAAACCCTCTGACCAGAATATTAGGACAAGAATACCAAACAGCCTCAATGCAAATGGAAAGTAATATTTGAATTCAAACAGGAAATGTCTGGTGACCAGCTAAGTTAAACCATCAACATCAAGATCATAACCACGCCTACGGGACTGTCACACAAGAGGGACAGAAGACATCTAAATAAACCCAAGGAAAGTATTAGCTCTGTTTCTGAGGGCTCAGCATACTAGTCACACTGCTCATGCACCAACAGAAGTAACACAAGTCCACCCAGTCACAGGCAACAAAAGAACATGAGGAGAGCAGAGAGCAGGCTCTGAGTGGTGGATCCACCTCAGTGGTCATATTGACCTCTGCAGAAAGACCTGTTTTGAGAACAAGAAGTGGCTGTGTGATTAGAAAGCCATTTGGTTCAGAGATAGACGCTATTGACAGAGGTCCAATAAGAAGCACAACAGTCCTTTCATCTGTCAGGGGG
Organism: Emydura macquarii macquarii; assembly: GCF_026122565.2. Classification (NCBI taxonomy): domain Eukaryota; kingdom Metazoa; phylum Chordata; order Testudines; family Chelidae; genus Emydura; species Emydura macquarii. Next base: position 39,426,246 of record NW_027132610.1, on the reverse strand, counting down.
TTCAGGTAGCCCAATCCTGACCTTACATCCTACATGTCTCTATTTGCATTTAATTGGCTGCTTTGATCTAGGATGGTTGTCTTTGATATTACTAAAATGTCTAATTACATTTGATTTTTTTTAAAAGGGAAGAATGTGAGTTGCCATTAGAGTGAGCGGCTAGTGGCCTCTGTCTTTTGGCAAGCTGTGTGTCATGCCACACTTTGATAATGCTGACGCACTTCATATGACATATGCAAGGAATAGTCTCTTACCATCAGTCTTTAATCACAACTTGCTGGTTCTCTCTTTCTGGATTGTTTCTTTAACTCATATTTTAACATGTGACAGGTTTTAGCTCATCAAGCGATACAACTTTCTATAAAAAGACAAAAGGTATGGGAATTGCTGTTCCCATTGTATAGAGAACAGTTGATTTATCAATCTCAATTGATTCTAGGCATAAAGTGTATTGTTCCCTGCAACAATATATTTATGCATAATTAGGACGTTACCCTAGGATTTGAGAGACTTGAGTGCAATTCCTGGCTCTGCCACAGACTTCATATCTGACCTGGGTTAGTCATTTAGAGTAAATTTTTCACATGCATGTAAGTGCCCTAGGAGCCTAAGTTTTATTTGTCTTTCAATCTCTACAGACATTTTTGAAAATGTTACCCTTTGTCTTTCTCTGCCTCAATTCCCCATCTGTACAAGGAGAACAGCAGCACTTCCCTACCTCACTGCGTTATGGTGAAGATAAAAACGTTAAAGATTCTGAGGTGCTAAAATACTACAAACCACCTGAGGGATAATGAATGTATGCTTTCAGGACTTTTTTGTTTTATCATAGGTGGTCTGTTTGTCAGGCTGCTCTATAGTCGGACAGGTAGCATTGATTTCAGAACCCCTCTCCACTTTCATACCCATTTGAATGTCATTGTTATCAAGTGTAACAGTCTTTTCCACCAGTGTCAGTTGCTAAATAGAATCAATACACCATGCCTCATCACTGGAGTTATCACTGGGTTCCTTCACTGTGTCTAGAGTTTCTTTTGCCTTTTAAATTTAGAGTTTAATATTTTTTGTAATCTCAAAGAAAGGAATTTTTATAGGGTGGAATAGAATGGAAACTCTTAATAGCTGAGGAATTTAATAAAACAGATACATTTGCAAACCCCATAGCTGATTTATGGCAAAAGAAAATTATTTTAGCGTTCACTGTTCTGAACCCTTCTTGCTTTAATAAGATCAACAATGTCTGGTTCGAAGAGTGGGTAGGTGTGAGAGAAGTCAGGAAAATTTTTCTTGCAGGAACTCTTTAAAACTGTAATATTAAAAATATTTCTATTTATCCAGTTTTCCAATTATTTGTTTTGTTTTCTCCAAAGCAGAACGTAGCTAGCACAAGCCCACCCTTAGTAATTGAAACTCTGGCTTTGTTATAATGAAATTTTTCTCTTAATCACATCTTACATTCTCTTCTCTTTTTTTGCTTTTTGTTTCGTTTTACGTAATACTAAATTCAACTCATCTAAATTTGACATTCCATTATATTTGTGCAGTGGATATAGTGTATATTGTCTGCATGGTATTAACTGTATGATGATAGGCAAAACTCAAAATGATGAGTCGTTTAGTTCAAGTCAGTGGTGTATTGCCAATTTTTTAACAAGAACTTGCCACAAAAATGTTCTCTCTGTGACAAACCCTTGTACCAGTCTCTGCGTGCATGCTCAGTGAGAGGAAGGGTGGCAAACTACTAACGTCATCTGGCATAAATCAGTGCTTTTGTACAGCCATAAACCAAGGTAGGAAACTCCATTATTAAGCAAACTCAGTTTATGATGCATGTTGTTAGAAATATTTATACATTACTCCTAAAAACTATATTAATACTGTAGCACCATTGTAATGTTTAATCATTCTGAAGCAGAGGCAAAGTCCTGGTCCTTAGGATCTGAAATATACTCCTTTAAGATATATTTTGAAAATACCTGCCATTTGGTTGTACATTCCCTATCTATTCCCAAGGGAAAAAAGTTCTTCTTCAGATGTATCTTTACGAGCTCCAATGATTAGTTCTATCTGGGAGGGATAATTTAACAGTAAATGGAAAGGGGTGAGTTGTATTAGAGGCAGGGAAATAATTCCCTTAGCTTCCCTTCAGTTTATTGCCAGAATTTTAATAAGGGGCTCCGAAGAGTCGCTGAAAGCTCTCTCTCTCTCTCTCTCACCCCCTCCTCCCCTTCCCCCCCGAGGCAGGAGACTGTGCTCCTGTGAGATTTCTAGTAGTGTCTGGTTTTCTACTAGTGAAAAAGGCCACCACTATTTCCATTCTGATTCCAGATGAAAGACAGAAGTAGAAAGGCATGGACAAATTTAAAAACAAGCCAACCAATAAACTCTGTGTTTCACTTCAATAAAAGTTTAGATTTAATTTGGTTAGAATTGAGGAGGAAGATTCTCATCTGGAATAGCTTTACCATCTCCAAGATTTATACTTCTGAAGATTTAATATAGATTTATATTACCATGTAAGCAGGGCTTGGGTGAGCACATACATGTCTACACATAGAAACAAGTGTTTATTAGACGATAACCAGTCATGTGATGTCAATATTTTAACAACAGGATCCTACAAAAGTTGTCCCCATTCAGCCTGTCTACAGAACTACATGTGCTTGCAGAAAGTGAAGAGTTAGGGACTAGGGAATTTGTTCATTCGTTTTCCTCAGTGAAACAAAAATGCTCCTCAGAATTATAATCAAAGAAGGAGGCATAACCACTTGGTGAACAAACATATTACTCTTCACATTGTTCCTGAAAAATATACTGAATATATTGACAGTAAAGCACTGAGTGCACCTTAGGTCAGTTGATGAGAGAAGGGTAGAGATGAGATTATCTGAAAAATATACATTACAACAAGATCAGATGCAATGCAGAATCCTACTAGTCTTTACTCATCAGAATAATTCTATTGAATTTATGTCTCTATTTGCCTGAATAACGGGAGCAGGATTTGATCCATTGTGTGTGTGTGCCTGCATGTATATTTTTCATTTATCTATCTGCAGAACATCAATATGTAACCCCTAAGGAGATTGGGGGCTCTGTGTGCTGGTAGCTCAGGGAAAGGGAGTCAAAGTAGACTCAGAGTCTGCCCGGCAGCCAATAAGGATGGAGATACCCCTCCCAAGGAGCTCAGGAGAGGCCGTTTTGGGGCAGTTCAGAGCCAGGGGAGAAAGGAGCAGGACTGGCTGGGTAGGGAGCTGGTGAGCCCAGGCTTGCATGCAGGGTTCCCCCTGAGAACTGCATCCTGGGGACTGGACAGCAAAATCCATCAGCTTGAGCCCTTCCCGCTCCAAGATGTAGAGCATTGTTGGGAAACGTTCCCCCAGCAGGCTGAGTTAGCCTTCCAGCTTCCTAGGAGGCAGTGTCACCACATGGCAAGCTCTGCTACCTGCGAGTGTGCAGGGGTGGGAGACTGAAGTTTGATTTGTGGTATAGGTTTGTAATCTGCACCTAGAGCCCTGCACTCCTTGGTGGTGAGGGGAAATCCTGGAACCAGAAGCAGCCTGACGCCTGCATGAAAGGGATTCCTGTCAGCAAAGACCAGCCCTTCTGCAGTGACTGAGGAGTCCAAAGTAGTCTCTGACCCTGAAGATCATTCCCGGAGCATGTGAGTGCACTGGCTTTGTTAGTTAATTATTTAGTGACATTGTTTGGGGAACCCCTACTCCCTGAACGGCGTCCTCAAGCCAGGGAGTAAGGATTTGAGGGATTTTGATAACATTAAACCTGCAGAGGGACTGACCACCTTGTCCTAATTGTAAGCTGAACCCAATAAGCCACACTGCTAAACCATTGCCCAGAAGACATTGTGACCACAGGTCATCAAGGGCCCCATCAAAGTACGTGTACCAAGGGGACACTAATTTTACAATTGCTACATTGGGTCATGTGACTGGTGATCCTAAGAATAGTGTTTTACTCTGTATTGTTATATTTATCTCCTATTTAATATAACGGCTGTGTGGAATATAGTGTATGTGTTTGCGTTATTCCTTGGGAGGCTCCAGCTATCTGGCACGTAAGTAGGAGTTATCCTGTGGTTAGCATTTTCTTCCCAAGCTGCCCTGGTTACCCTGCCAGGAAAGAGCGAAGGGGGTGGAGGCATCACCAATTAAATTAATAGGGAAAAAATAAAATAAAAGCAGGTCCACCCTGCTGAGTGGGTGGCAGGATCCATAAGAACCAAAACCTGTTCATTAAAACCTGTAAGCAGATTACATTAAAGAAGGTAACAGGGTGGAGATGGCTGCTACAAATAGAAGCCCTGGTTCTCATGGGGACTCAAATAACCTCAGCTACATTCTTGCTCTGAATTGTTCTCTAGCTTCTTGGTTATACCCAGTGTGACTGTTAAAGCCAGGGTAGCAAATCAAGCTGTAAACCCTGCAAATGACTGCAAGCAGGAGCAGGACCAAGCTGATGCTGGCAGTTGGAGGAACAGGGTCTCAGCCACTGGCTATCAAGGGGGTTAACAAAACTGGCTCATGTTTCACTCGCAGTGATGGAGCATTGGCACAAGAGCACATTGGAGCAAGGCTCAGGGGCAGTGCTGTACCGTGGGTCTCCGGAGCCCGGGGGCCAATACTTGCATTTGTGCCTCCCTGCACCCTCCCTGTTGATGGCAGTGGCAGTACCCTGCAGGGGTGGCGTCTGTGGGACTGGTTTCTGGTCTTCCTCTCCAATCTCCCCCCCCACACACACACACACACACACTGTGGGGGCAGCAGGTTTGGCGGGGAGCAGAAGTGACAGGGGCAAATGCTCCCGGGCTGCCCAGCAGCAGGGCGGAGGGCAGGCATGACAGGCTCTGCCCCAGAGCCTCACCCTTAGGCTAGCCACTGTGCAGTTGGGTCCCTGCGGCTCCCTCGTTGCACCCAGGGCAGGGGCAGAGGGAGTGGGAGGATGCTTGCTCCCCCCACAATGGGAGCCCTCAGCCACCGGCAGGCCTGAGCTGGGTTCGGCATGGCCGCTGGTGATGTCAAAGCCCCTGGCCGCTTGTGATGGCAGGAGGGCGGCTCCTTCAGGGAGGGCCCAGCCAGCGCCCTCCCCAGGCCAGCGCCCAGGGTATGACTCCCTCCCATCCCCAGCAGTACACCACTGCTGAGGATAGAACTGCAGTCGTCTTGTAAATGAGGAAGAAGTCTCCTACGCTCATGGCTCTGGAGAGTTTATATTGACAAAGAAATGCTGAAGAAAGACTGTTCAAAATATGTTATATAATTATCACAATTAGTAAGAGAGAGAGGATAAACCACTGCTCATCCTGGGACAAATTCCATTGGACACTACAATGCCAGATACTGTGTTGTGGTAGACAAGCGCTCAGTGCAGCTCATAGGCATGTGCCAAAGTGCTATTTACAACCCCCACTCTTAAGCTGGTTCAGGTCCACTGACAAGTCTTCTAATCTGTACCAGCTGCCAGTGGTGCCTCTGGGCCATTTCAGCAGCTGGAAACTGCTGGGATGTGGAGTGGCAGCAAGCTGAGCAGCCTTACCAAGGAGCCAGTCCGTGAATTGCATTCTACACCACAACTTGAATTGTGCATCTCATGAGTTTAATCATGATTGCATCAGTATTTCATCAGCATTCTTAAATGACAATTTGCAAAATTACTTACTGTTTTACAGCAGCAAAGCTGAGACAATTCTACCGCTTTCCCATAATATTTTTTCTTAATGGTTCAAGTCTGAATTTGATTGTAAGATGTTCAGGGAAATGTTTCATCTTGTTTGTACAGCACTTAGTACACAGAGGCCTTGATCATAATTGGGCTTCTGTGCATTATTGCAAAATAAACATTCAATAATAACAACATTACATCTTCTACCTTTTTTCCTGTGAGGCAGAGAAATCATTTTAAATCTAAATTTCCACTGTTTTTCCCCCCCCCAGATCCTCCTCCTGTGGGCATTAAATTACCTAACTTTCAAAAGAAGTATTCAGATTTTTTTTGCAGTTGAATTCTAGTAAGTATCCTAATCTTGTTATAGTTATATCCCGTATTATCAAAACATAGATGTAATATGATTTCACACCTCACTAAGGTTAAAAAATAATGATGATACAGAGCGCATGTGGCTGAGAATAGCCATATGAGTAAAGGTTTATGTGATGGTAGTTATTTGCTAGAAACAGAATACAGCATGGGGGCATTTAAAACAAGTTCTTTTTGCTCAAACGAAGGTAGATTATGTGATGATCAACACATACCTAGTATTAACATGGCTATGGGGGCAACCAAGTGGTTGCTTGGCTTGAAAAATCTGCAGTGTCCCTCTTTGGGTGGAGGTGCCACTGCAGAGCCAGCTTGGGGTGAGGGATGCAGTCTTCCAGCTGTAAATGGAGATGGCTTCCCCCTACAGGTGGTGACCACAGCCCAGGACAAAAAAAGTGCAGAGAGGCAAACTAAATAATCCTGTAGGCCAACATTTTGGGCTCACCCTGATGTTCCTCACAACAGGTAAATAGTCTCTGTGAAGGGGGCTGGGTTCTTAATCTCCTGAGTGCTTGAGAGGCCCAGGCTGAGTGTCCTGGGCTCTAATGAAAAGCAAAGTAAAGATGGTCCCTCTACCTTTCCAGAGGGTCCAGGCTGCAGAGGCTCTCCTGGTAAGCAGCCCCAGCTCTCTGGGGAGCCTGTGTTCTAGCTAAACTCACTCCAGCTATCACTCTGCACTGGGTGTGGATTCTCCCTTTTAAGGAGCCGCCCCTCTCTGGCTGGCACAAGCCTCACAGGTGTGCTAGGCGAGGACTGACTGTGCCCAGAGTTGCTCTTTATCCCCTTTCTGACCAAGACGGGAACATGTCCCTCCTCAGTCATGAACACATGCAACCTCAATCATCTGACATTCCTTTTTATATGAAACATGGCCCTGGCCCCCACAACCTTAACACAGAAATTGAATGGAGTTTGCAGCCCTCAAATATCTGAATGTATCTGTGTCCCCCTCTCATGACATTCAGATAGTTAAGAAGATATTATAAGAAATGGGCATTTAAATTTGGGTTTGTTTTCATTTTTGTGACTGACTTGTTTCTGAATTGCTCAATCCCGTGTTACAGTGTTAAAGATGTATAAGTAGAACTAAAAAACTTTTAAGATCTCTTAAACTAATAATTCTGAAGTAGAGAGTACACTATGTGGTTTGATGCATATTTATAGCAAGACACTATTACCACTAAGGCATAACTGTTCGAGTTCCATTACTCAGGACGTGCTTCTATGGAAACGACATTCGCTGTTGGCCATAAAGATGTGTGTGAAATCCATTTTTCTGTTTAGCAACAAAAAAGGAAAGACAGAATTTATAAAAGCATTATCTGCCATTAATCTCTGTAGAGTTACCTTTGCTTCATTGTCATAAAGTGACATTATGACATTCATTAATTACCAAAATGGAAATCTAGAACCTTAATCTCCTCTCTCTCACCATTTTTATACCAGTGTAAATTCAGTAACGTCAGTGGCGTTGCACCTGATTTATAACTAGTGTAACTGAAAGGAGAATCAGTACATTTAACGGTAAGTATGTGAGGGAACTATTATATCACAGACCATAGTCTCTCCTTTATTAAACCTGTGCAACTCTGCTTAAAAAACGTCACCTTATTGCCACATCTTATTTATGTTTGTTTGGAAGTATAAGGTGTGTGTCCATGTACTTTAGGCAACACATATACAATGTACAATGTATATACAATAAAGCAACATCTTTTATAAAAAATAAGCCAATGTAAAGTTAGGTTGATTGGTTAAAGCAGAATCTATCAGAGCTATTACTATCTCCTGAAACTCTCATACAGCCACCCAACCCTTCTCCTCCTCAAAACCCTAGGAACACAAATTGGCCCTGCAACTGGCCCTGAAGGATAATAGACTCAGGCTCTGGCAGACCAAATGGGAGTGATAGTGAAGTCTAGAGCCAAGGACTCCTCATTGAAAACACAAAGGGCACAGTCAGCTTCTCAGTTGATCCCACAAGTTATTCCACGTGGAAAGAGTTAGTCTTTCAGCTAATCAGAGCCCAAACAATAGAAGGGCCTTATAGGCCAGCACCTTGCATTGCAGACCAAGACACTGGAAGCCAGCATATATCTTGGACTGACGTATGTGCAGGAATGACCCTGTGAGAATCATCCTAAAAAGCAAAAGAACCACTGCTTCCTTCATTAGCTGAAATTTCTCAATAGCCTCAGGTGTAACCCCGAGTGTATAACAGTAATCCAGACGACAAGGCATGGATAACAGTAGTGGAGTCTGTGTCGGGAAGAAAAAGTTTCAGCCTTCTAGCTAAGAGCAAATAGCAAAAAGGAATCTTGGCCACAACTACTACCTGGGAATTCAGAAGCAAGTGAAAATCTGACAAAACCCCCTGGCTGCGAACCTGAGAGACAATCCCCCAATCAAATGAACTGAAATAATCTCCTCCATTTTGTTTCCCTTGGCCTGCAAACATTATCTATGTCTCACTGAGACTCAGAGAGAGAGCCCTCAGACAAGCCCTGCTAGATGAATGGGATCCAGTTACATCTTAAAACTCTGCCTGATTTTAAAGTGTATGGATTCCAGGTATCATCCACATTAACAAAAACACCTCATGTAAATGATACAAAAATAGAGTGTGTGAAATGCACAGTCCACAAAAACTAAAAGCACATGTGGGACTCTATTCCCTGAACCAAATCAATTACTATTATTCTGGCTGTGAATCCTCCTGCAGGTATCTCTGCTTGTTTCCTATTAAATCTAGTGCACAGTCAAGATCTGAAAATGGCTCATCATTGCTCAGGCAGCACGCAGAGTCTGAATACCAGTTCACTATTTTTTCTCTTTTGTCCCCTCTATCAAGAACTGGCTCCTCACCCGCCTAAGCTGTCATTCCTGATACTCAGCTGAGTATGCCCAGGGAGATTGTCATGTCAATACATACAGGAGGCATCTCAGAAGCTGCATGGTGGTACATCAGATTAGCCTGAAAGGGGTCTAATTCACTGTACATCTCGCTGTTCTCAGGAATATGCAGTGAGAGTTTGTTGGAAGGTGCAGTTCCCAGAGGAGAAATCTGAAATGCTCCATTATCCATTGGAGGTGGAGCTCAGCAGTTATGCTAGTATCAATTCATGTCTAAGCTGGAATAACGTTTAAAAAGAACACACATTGTCAATGACAGTGCAAGCTGGGTGCACATTCAATAATTTTAGCGAACACTGTACCCTTTTTTTTTTTTTTTTTTTTTTTTTTTTTACAGTCCACTAAAACTGACAAGCAGTAGTGTGACATTTTGGGGACCACCCAGACCAGTAAAGGGTTCTGTCTGTCCGTGCCTGCCCTGTAACCTTGGGGGCTTTTGTGCTCTGCGGCTGTGGTTCAGCTCCCTGATACCACTAGTTTGCCCTCAAGCACAAGGTTTCACCCTGGCTCTCACCAGCCTAGTTACTCTTTGCAGGGTGACATTACAGCTCTTCCAGAGTGGAGAAATTCTCTTGACTCGAGAGCCCAGACACAGGCACTGACTCAATGAGTGCTCCGGAGCCACAGCACCCGCAGAAAGAAAAAACAAGGTTACTTACCAGTAACTGTTGTTCTTCGAGATGTGTTGCTCATATGCATTCCAATATAGGTGTGTGTGCGCCCAGTGCACAGATTCCCGGAACCTTTTTCCCTAGCAAGCCCCGCAGGGCCAGCTCAGGCGCCCCCTGGAGTGCCGCGCTCATATCGCGGTATAAAGGGCGCTGCTGGCCCCGTGGGTCCCCAGTTCCTTCTTTCCGCCTGTGACGGTTGCTGGAACTATCGCCTCTTGCTGTGTGCAAGTAGCTCATTCCCTAGCTGTTGTTACTGTTCTTTAGAGTTTAGAGTTGAATAGTTGTTATAGTGTTAGATAAGTTAGTTAGTTATAGTGATAAGTGAGAACCCCAGATGGGGTTTTTTCTCTTGGAGTCATGCCGGCTTCTACAGGCTTCAAAAACTGTGACTTGTGTACTAGAGCCTTCCCGGTCAGTGACCCGCATGACCGCTGTCTCCGGTGCCTTGGTGAGCAACACCGTCGAGACAAATGCCGAATTTGTAAATCCTTTAAGCCTCGGACCCAAAAAGAAAGGGACGCGAGGCTAAAGCCGAATTCTAATGGAGTCGGCACTCCGACCAGCTTCCGAGCCGTCCCGGTCACCGTCGGCACCGAGTGTGTTGTCGGTGCGGAGCGCCCCCCACCGGCACCGCTCTCGGCACCGCAGCGGATTTCGAAGGGGACGAAGAAGACGGCACGGCCCTGGCCGCAAATGTCCCCCGCCCCCGCAGGGCGGAGGGAGTACCGGAGACACCCCAGCCACGGGCCGTGGAGATTACTCCGGCCCCGGGGTCTCCGCGCCTGCCTCCCCCGACTCCTGTGGGTGGGGGAGTGCACCTGCAAGGGCCGTCGACGCTGGAGGCGTTCACTGCGGCACGAGCCCTCATGGCCATGCCTACGCCTCCGTCCCCCCCTCGGCCGAGGGACAAGGGACTTGCGTCTCGGGGCAAACCCGCGCTGGGTGGTCCCAGTGGTTGGAGACGCTCTCAATCCAGGTCTCCTTCCAGACGGTCAAGGAGGGTGGAGACAGCTCCGAGCTCCGACTCTAGGTCGTCGAGCGACTCGGCACCGCGGGCGGTCCCGAGTTCATCGCCGGAGCCACCGCAGGTCCAGCTCTGACCTGAGCAGGGACCGTAATTCGGGCTCGCAATCTCCAATGCGGACCCTGACCCGGCACCGATCCCGGTCACTGTCGCCCGCGTCAAGAGTCAGCGGCTTGCATCCGGCGGCACCGGTAGCTCAAGAGCCCCTGCCAGCACCGATGGGCCCGGCACCGATGGGCCCGACACCGACGACTGGACTGAGACACCACCTTAGGCATAAAAGCCAGGTGAGGTCTCAGCCAAACCTTATCCTTGTAAAAAACTGTGTAGGGGGGCTCCGAGGTCAATGCCCTTAATTCGTAGACCCTCCTGGCCGATGTGATGGCCACCAGGAAGGCTACCTTCCACGATAAAAGGAGAAGGGAGCATGTGGCCAGGGACTCAAAGGGGTGTCCCATCAGTCTGTTGAGGACCAAGTTGAGGTCCCAGGGTGGCACCGGGTCCCGCACCTGAGGGAAAGTCCTCTCCACCCCCTTAAGGAACCTCACCCACATGGGGTGAGAGAATAGGGAGCGGCCTTCCATCGGTTGGTGGAAGGCCGAAATGGCTGCTAGGTGTACCTTGAGGGAAACCAAAGCCAGGCCTTGCAGTTTAAGCTGCAATAGGTACTCTAAGATAGCCTGTATAGGTGAGAAGCTTGGATGTAACCCTCTCGATTCTGCCCACCCCGAGAACCTCCGCCACTTAGATCTATACGTTACTTGAGTGGACGGTTTCCTGCTGCCCAGAAGAACCTGCTGAACCTGTATGGAACAGGCCCTCTCTCCCTCCGTCAGCCACAGAGTCTCCAGACAGTGAGGTGGAGGGAGTCCAGGTCGGGGTGCAACAATCTCCCGTGGTCCTGGGAGATCAGGTCGCATCGTCTGGGTAGCGGAATCGGTTCGGTGATGGAGAGGTCGAGCAGCATGCTGTACCAATGCTGTCTCGGCCACGCCGGGGCGATCAGGATGATGTTTGCCCTGTCCCTCTTGATCTTGAGAAGGACTTGGGGCAGGAGCGGAATGGGGGGGAATGCATACATCAGGTCCCCTGTCCAGTCTATTAAGAAGGCATCTGACAGCGAGCCTGGCTCGCGACCCCTGAGTGAACAGAACCTGGGGCATTTCTTGTTCCCGGCTGAAGCGAACAGGTCTAGACGGGGAGAACCCCACCTTTGGAAGATTAAAGCCACTATGTCCCGGTGTAAGGACCATTCGTGGCGGGGAGAAAAAGATCTGCTGAGGCGGTCCGCCTTGCTGTTTCGTACCCCAGGGAGGTGAGAGGCAGATAAGTGAAAATCGTGCCTCACCGCGAAATCCCACAGGCAAATAGCTTCCTGGCAGAGAGCCGAGGAACGTGCCCCCCCCTGCCTGTTCACATAGAACATGGCTGCCGTATTGTCCGTGAGGACTTGGACTACCCTGCCCTTCAGGAACTGAAGGAAGGCCTTGCAGGCCAACCGGACCGCTCTGAGCTCGCGTACGTTGATGTGCAGAGCTCTCTCCTCCGGTGACCAAAGCCCTTGGGTACCCCGATTGCGACAGATGTGGGCTCCCCATCCCATATCGGATGCGTCTGTGATGAGCGTCACAGATGGAATAAACTCTCTGAAGGGAACGCCCATCATCACTTCCCTTGGGTCCCTCCACCAATTGAGGGATGTCAGCACCTGTGGGGGAACCATGACCACTCGAGTTAGAGAATGCCTGTTTGGTACATACACCGAAGCTAACCACGTCTGGAGAGGTCTAAGCCTCAATCGTGCCAGCCTCACTACGTACGTAGAAGCTGCCATATGTCCCAACAGCTGCAGGCAATGCCTGGCTGTTGTCGTGGGGGACCGGTGGAGATTAGATATAATAGCGGCCATTGCCTCAAACCTCGTTTGAGGGAGGAAGGCTCTGGCTTGTACCGCATCCAACGTAGCTCCAATAAACTCTATATGTTGTACTGGAGTAAGTGTGGACTTTTGCTCATTAATAAGCAACCCAAGTCTGGTGCATAACTCGCGTGTGAGGAGCAGACTATGTCTCACATGAGACCTCGACTTCCCTCTGATTAACCAATCATCTAAATAAGGGAAGATTTGAACACCGCTGCGGCACAGGTGGGCTACTACCACCGCCATGCATTTAGTAAAAACTCTGGGTGCTGACGAGAGCCCAAAGGGTAAGGACCGAAATTGGTAGTGTCGCCCAGCTACCATAAACCTTAAGAATCTCCTATGGGCAGGCAATATGGATATGTGAAAGTATGCGTCCTTCAAATCTAGGGCGGCATACCAATCCCCCGGGTCGAGGACCGGAATGATCGTGGCGAGGGAGACCATACGAAACTTAATACGTCTAATATACTTATTCAGGCGACGTAGGTCCAGAATGGGCCTAAGGCCTCCCTTCTCCTTGGGGATTAAAAAATATCTGGAGTAAAATCCCCGACCTTCCTCGGCCACTGGGACTTCCTCCACCGCCCCCAACATGAGGAGCGACTCGATCTCTTGTACCAAGAGTTGAACCAGGGCAGGGTCGCCAATGGGGGACAGCCTAGGAGGGGCGTTGGGGGGGAAGGCCGTGAGTTGGAGGGTATACCCTTTGGCAATCACCTCTAGGACCCACCGGTCCGTAGTAATGGCTTCCCACTCTGTAAGAAAGGGGCGAAGCCTATCTGCAAATGGTCGGTCAAGATCCCAGGGAGAAGGAAGAGTACTACCCTCCTGCACTGGGTCAAAAACGTTTATTGGCATTACCCCCTTTAGATGGCCCCTGTTGGCCCCCCACAGAGGACCCTTGTCGGCCTCCTCTGCTTGGACCGCGGTAGCGCTCACGACCTCTCCTCTGCTGGGCAGGTCAAGGAGCCTGCCTGGGCAGGGGTGGTGGTTGCCTCTGGGCTTGTGGCCTGGACTGCCGTCTGGAGGCCTGGGGGGTATATAACCCGAGGGACTTCAGGGTGGCCCGAGAGTCCTTAAGCGCATGCAGCTTTTCATCCGTCTTTTCTGAAAACAGACCCAGACCATCGAAAGGTAAGTCTTGTATGGCCTGTTGAACCTCCTGGGTGAGGCCAGACGCCTGCAGCCACGAGCAGCAGCGCATAACGACCGCCAAGGCCATCGCTCTACTAGCGGTGTCTGCCGCATCGCTAGCAGATTGTAGCGCCGCGGTTGCCACCGCGGCCCCCTCCTGGAATATCGTGGAGAAGTCTGCCTCCTGGTCAGGAGGTAACTGGGATGCGAATCTTTGCATTGAGGCCCATAAATTTTTATTATATTTGCCGAAGAGGGCCTGGTGATTAGCTACTCTAAACTGCAGCGCCGCAGTAGAGTAGATCTTTCTCCCAAATAAGTCTAGCTTCTGGCCTTCCTTATCCTTGGGAGTGTTCCCCTGGTTCCCCTGGCGGTCTCTCTGGTTGGCCGCATCGACCACCAAAGAGCTTGGCGCGGGGTGGTTATATAGGAACTCGAAGGGTTCTTTGGGAACGTAATATTTCCTCTCCACCCCCTTGGACGTGGAAGGTAGAGAGGAAGGAGTCTGCCAGAGATTTCTGGCAATCTTCATGACATTGTCATGCACCGGCAAGGTTGCCCGTGATGGCCCCACAGAGCTCAAGGGCCCAAAGAGGGGGTCCTCCTCCTCGGACATGAGCTTGAACTCCATGCCCAAGTTCTCAGCAGCCCTTTTCAAAAGGTCCTGGTGGGCACGGAAATCAAACAGGGGGGCCCTGTGATCTCTGGCCGCCGCCTCGTCTGGTGATGAGGAGGAAGAGAGGGGTAAGGGGCAAGTGGAGGGTCCCTCCCCTGGGTCCGAATCTTCCTCTGAACCCTGCCCTTGAGTCTTAGGGAGAGGGGGCATTGGGGGGGCCACCGCAGATTGCGTCGATAGGGAACCCTGGGGCATAGGGGCATTCCAGGGCCCCCAATATGGCCACTGCCAAGGCGCCTGGGCCCACACAGGGGCTTGCAGGGTAGGCGGCTGCTGTCTCGCGGCCCTCTTGTCACCCGAGCCTCCCATACGTCGCTTATTCCACCTACGTGTGGATCGGTCCGAAGAGGATGATGTGGACCGGTGCCGACGCCTGCGGTGCTGGCGATAAGAGGAGGTCGGGGATGACGACGATGTAGAGGACCTGCCCCGGCAGCGAGATGACTTGCGGTGCCGCTTACCCCCTCGAGATCGAGAGCGGTGCCTACGATGGTGACGCTGAGGGGACTCCATCCGCCCAGTCGTCGGTGTCGGGCCCATCGGTGCCGGCAGGGGCTCTTGAGCTACCGGTGCCGCCGGATGCAAGCCGCTGACTCTTGACGCGGGCGACAGTGACCGGGATCGGTGCCGGGTCAGGGTCCGCATTGGAGATTGCGAGCCCGAATTACGGTCCCTGCTCAGGTCAGAGCTGGACCTGCGGTGGCTCCGGCGATGAACTCGGGACCGCCCGCGGTGCCGAGTCGCTCGACGACCTAGAGTCGGAGCTCGGAGGGGAGCCGACGCTCTCCACCTTCCTTGACCGTCTGGAAGGAGACCTGGATTGAGAGCGTCTCCAACCACTGGGACCACCCAGCGCGGGTTTGCCCCGAGACGCAAGTCCCTTGTCCCTCGGCCGAGGGGGGACGGAGGCGTAGGCATGGCCATGAGGGCTCGTGCCGCAGTGAACGCCTCCAGCGTCGACGGCCCTTGCAGGTGCACTCCCCCACCCACAGGAGTCGGGGGAGGCAACCCGCGCGGAGACCCCGGGGCCGGAGTAATCTCCACGGCCCGTGGCTGGGGTGTCTCCGTACTCCCTCCGCCCTGTGGGAGCCGGGGGGAGTCCTTAGGTGCGGCCAGGGGCCGTGCCGTCTTCTTCGTCCCCTTCGAAATCCGCTGCGGTGCCGAGAGCGGTGCCGGTGGGGGGGCGCTCCGCACCGACAACACACTCGGTGCCGACGGTGACCGGGACGGCTCGGAAGCTGGTCGGAGTGCCGACTCCATTAGAATTGCCTTTAGCCTCGCGTCCCTTTCTTTTTGGGTCCGAGGCTTAAAGGATTTACAAATTCGGCATTTGTCTCGACGGTGTTGCTCACCAAGGCACCGGAGACAGCGGTCATGCGGGTCACTGACCGGGAAGGCTCTAGTACACAAGTCACAGTTTTTGAAGCCTGTAGAAGCCGGCATGACTCCAAGAGAAAAAACCCCGTCTGGGGTTCTCACTTATCACTATAACTAACTAACTTATCTAACACTATAACAACTATTCAACTCTAAACTCTAAAGAACAGTAACAACAGGGAATGAGCTACTTGCACACAGCAAGAGGCGATAGTTCCAGCAACCGTCACAGGCGGAAAGAAGGAACTGGGGACCCACGGGGCCAGCAGCACCCTTTATACCGCGATATGAGCGCAGCACTCCAGGGGGCGCCTGAGCTGGCCCTGCGGGGCTTGATAGGGAAAAAGGTTCCGGGAATCTGTGCACTGGGCGCGCACACACCTACATTGGAATGCATATGAGCAATCACTCGAAGATAGAATAGGGGGTGCTCAGCACCCAGCGGGCTGGCCATGGATGAGCTGTTCAGTGGCCCGAGATACCGCCAATCAGCTGTTCTGCCAACCAACTGTTTGGCAGCTCCTAGGAGCCGAAAGGGAGGGACCAGCCACTTCCAGCTGCCGGGACGCTGCTCTGTCCTTCTCCCTCTGCCGCCCCCTTCCCTCCAGCACGTTTCTGGCTCTCTCGGCCCCTGACCTCAGCAGCCGAGCCAGGGCAGAAGCCACCTCCCCAGCCAGGCTCTCTCGCAGGCAGCTGCCGTGTTGCAGAGCAGCAGCCGGGAGGGGCCGGCTTCAGCCAGCGTTAGAAGCAGCTCCCTCCCTGGCTGCCAGGGACAGTGGCCAAACGTGCCGGGGGGCGCCCAGCAGGAGGAGGACAGAGCCTCCCTCCCCCCGCAGGTAACATGGGGCAGAAAGTGTGTGGTGGCCCTAGGCTGGGCACTGGGTGGCGGGGTGTCGCTGTGCAGAGGAGACATGTGACCGGTCATGTGTCCTCCCCCTGCCCTCTGCTCTTGCCCCAACTCTTCCCGCCCCTCCCTCCACCTCTTCCCCCAAGGTGACACCACCCACCCACCAGCATCCACCAGCAAAAACAAGATTTGGCGCGTACAAGCCCAGAAATTCTTTTCAATTTTGATTGTCTCACTGTCTTTCCATTAACTCCAACGATCCATCATTGTCTTTTCCTTGGGTGAACAATGGATAGCTGCTTGAAGAGGTACCTCTCCCTGCCTGACTGCTCATCGCCCTGCTTTAAATTGTCACGCAGATGATGAGCACAGTTTTCTACATACACTAACTCATAAATTCATAACCTTAGTCTGTATAATTTCATAATCACCATCAACTTCAGAACACTACAAACTTTTCATAAAAGGCCTTACTCAATATACTTTTATAATACAATGATATAGTACACAAGCAGGTGGTTTAACTGCTAATGTTTTTGGTTTTAAACATTCTGTTCTCTCCTGGGGCTGTCTGGACCCTCATTATGACAGGTAACAAATATGTTTCCTGCACGTTATTTGTCCTCTCTCACCCCTTGTGCCTCTATGCACCATATGCCTTTTTCATTTCTTTTTAGGTATTGTTTTGTGTTCTTTATTTAAAAGAAATATCCATAACCGTCCATTTCTTATGGAGTCCAGCGAACAAAGATGTTTGGCCATAACAAAATTATACAGCCAGTGAACAAAAGGTTACTATTTACAGCTCTAAGTCTCCAGGGGGAAAGATCACATGGAGCTATTGAAGGAAGAGGACGGGTATGAAGGGAAGAAAAATTCTCACTGAACTATAAAAAATTCATTAATGCTCCTCTCTTGCTCTATTTACACTTCTCTCTGAAGAGAAGCATCATGCCATATTGATTTTTAATTCAATTAGAATGGTACATTTTCCAGCATGGCATTACATTTTATTTATAAAAATGACTCAATTTCTTCTATGCAGACAAAAAAATAGAAGACTCCGCCTTCCATTACAAAGAGACTTTTCTAAGTTTAAAGAATACAAACCAACCACATTTGTTGAACTGCACATTTTCAGTATTTTCAGATATATTCTATCCTTCGTTCTAGGCACAATCAAATAGTCCTGTAGTTGCTTGTACGATGTTATGTGGAGGACATTAGAAATCCTAGATCAGACCCTCTGTTGGTGGAAATTGGTGTAACTCCAGTGACATCAGAGGACCTATGCTGATTCCCCGAAGCTGAGGATCTACCCCTAACATTCTCTTGATGCACAAGATATCTTTCCATGTAATGTATTTCCTGTGGGTGAAAATCTGATACTGTATGCATGTAAATCCTCCACACAGTTAACTCTGTGTGTACAACTTTTTCAGCTTGGATATTACAGGTTTGTTAAGCCAGCAGCTGATGTCTCTAAATCATGCAAGAGGACTTCCACCTAAGACACAACTGGCAAAACTTCTACTACCTTGGCTAGAACGAGACTCCCCTTGGTTCACCTACTGGAGGGGCCGCACACACACGTCAAGCACATCAGGTGGTGTGTTAATTACAACGTTCACTTACATTAAGCTAAATGCACAACTGGCATAAATCAGTAACAACTCCAAACTTAAAGAGAGTTGCACCGACTTATGCCAAGAGTGAATGTGGCTCACTGAATCCAGCAGGTGCTGGGTGAGGAATTGGTTAATTCTACTCAAGTCTCTTCCAGAAGTTGGCAGACAACTCATTAAAAATACTTTCAATATTGGTGTCATTCCATAAAGGTTAGAGGTTGGTAAGCAGGATGCTTGTATGGTCAGAATAAATTGCCTCTCTACCTTTGCTCCTGTATATGACTAGTCTTAATATTTGGCTGACAAGAGTCAGGCAGTATTGTGTCCTTCATGGCTGTGACTTGGGTCAGAATTTAACCTTTGCTAAGTCATGCATTGTTGGAAAGCAAATGAGAGAGCTCAGCTCAGCTATTAAAGTGATAATAGAAAGACATAAGATAGATAAGTAGAGAGTGTTGCAAAGGAGACTGATTCTGAGATTGGGAGACCTCTTAAATCTTCCACTTCATACCACAAAGCAGTGTTTGGGGATTTATTCTCTTTTTGATCTAATAACTTAACTAAAATGAATAGTGATAGATGAATGTGCTCTGAGAGGAAGTACACTCATTTCCTGTTTTGAAAAGCAATCTGAATTATGCAATTCTTTACTAAATATTATCAAAACACATTTGAATATGCATGATTTTAGTAGTTTTAATTTTTTTTCTTGTATAGCTCCTAATTTTAAAATACCCATGGCAGACCATGGAGGGGTGGAAGCTCCAGTTCAAAATACAATCATTACAACCATGGAAGAAATCAGAGAAGTCCTCCATATACAGCAAAACAAAATAATGAAATACATTTTTTAAAAATAGAGACATGATGCTTTATGAATATGAACATAGGAGAAAAAAACAAGGTTACTTAGCAGTAACTGATGTTCTTCAAGATGTGTCGCTCATGTCCATTCCACTATAGGTGTGTGCATGCCTCCGTGCACAACTACTGGAAGGAGTCAACCCCTACAAAGTGGAGGGACCTTGAGGATGTGTGTCCCTGACATCCAGGGCAACATACCGTGCTCCTGTTTTCACTACTGGAGGTGGAGGGACCATGCGAGATTTGAGCCCCTTGTTCGGTATTTGTGCAACGATGTAGGTCTGTCACCATCCTCAAATACCCCCCCTTTCCCGCTGTTCCTGGCTGAGGCGGCCTCAACCTGATAGATGTGGAATTGCCACTGAGAGGTAGGAAGGGGGGGCGTCAAGGGGCCAGAGGGACGAGACGACCGGGGGCCTTAGCTCACCGAGCTATCTCAGGGGCCCAGTGGTCCGAAGGCCTTCTGGCTCATCGAAGCCTGAAGGATGGTATAGGCTAGGGCGCTGCCCTTGCATTCACCAGTAGAAGGGGCCTTTCTGATTGCCTCATAGCCGAGAGGACTCTTACTGACGGCCTAAGGAGCCAGTCAGAGCGGATGGTTTTGTTTCCTAGACCCCCTGACTCTGTCTCCTTGCCCGTAGGTCAGGAGACGGCCGTGGTTGGCACCTCTGCTTCTGTTGTCCCTGGAGACCTGCCTGACACCTGAAGGTCTGTGGCACGTAGCGACCCAGGGAACCGAGCATGGTTTGGGTTCCTGAGACCATGCAGCTTCGCCTCTAAGCGAACGAAGAGAAGGCTGACCCGTCCATGGAAGGCCCCTGATGGACTTCTGGACCTTTTTGGGATAGCCCGGGATTGCAGCCACTAACCTCTAGGCCTGCCGATGGCCGGGGGCATGGCTCTACCTGCCGAATTAGCAGTGACTGAAGGTGGCAGGAGTGCTGCTCTAGCTCTCGCGGTATCCTCTTCTGCAATGGCCTACTGGTTCAGTGTCTGCTGCCGGGCAGAGCCTCAGCAGAGCAGCTCACTGAGTCCCCCAAGAGGCTCACCTTCCACTTACTGGTAGTGCAAACAAGTCTGGTTTGCAGTCACCCTTGTTGTCTGGAGTCAAGCCCGTCTGCCCCGCCTATCCCTGTGGGTGGTGGCAACCTACACCAGGGACCCGGGGCGGAGTGGTGAACAGTATTCAAACCCCTTTGGCTGGATATAATACTTTTCTCAGCTCATTTAGGCATTGGGCTATGGAGGAGGGGGTTTTCCCCAAGACCCTCATTATGTTGAGCGCCCCTCTGCAGGCTAGGAAGGCTGCCACTCAGTGGAGCCCCTTGGTAGCATATTAGAGGTTGCCTGACGCCCCTTTTGCTCCTTTGCCTCCAGCCCCCAGGTGGAGGCCACCTCTCGAGCAGTTCCAGGTGTGCCCTAGGATCAACCAGGGCTCGGGAGTGTGCCTCATCCAGTGGGAAGGAGATGGGGGGTAGGAGGCTCTGCAGGCCACAGTTCCTCTTCCCGCCGGCAGGCGGTCCCCATAGAAGCATATGGTGGTACAGCCCTTGGGGTGACCATTGCCTCTGAGGCCATCCTCCTGGGGCTCTGGCACCTTTGGTTGATGGTTGCTCCCCCAGGCACTGCATCCCCAAAGGGACACTGAGGCACCACTAACAGACCACTGCTGGGGCTGTCCAAAAGCCTCTTACAGTGCGGTACCGTTGCTCAGAGAGTGACCCGTCAGCAACGGCAACCTCAATTACCAGGTTGGTCATGGGTGCCCTGGCCGGAGCAAGCATACGGACCTCACTCCGGCGAGCTGGGCTGACCCAAGCATCATCCCTGCATCGAGGACTTTGTGCTCTTCAGGCATCTCGGCGCCGAGTCGAGCTCCAGCGACCAACTCTGCCTGGCCTCGGTGTCGGGTGAACTCCTCGGTGCCAAGTCTGTCTCCGGCCACTGATTTTAGCACAGCCTCAGTACAGGGACGAGACCTCGGTGCCGAGGCTGTCTCTGGCATCCGGGCTTGCCTCAGTGCGGGACAAACTCCTCGCTGCTGAGTTCGTCTCCGGCATCCGGGGTTCAGCGTTGCCTCAGTGCAGGGGGGCGAACTCCTCAGTACCGAGCTTGTCTCCGGCTAACGGGTTCTGCACCACCTGGCAAACTCCTCGATGCTGAGTCCATCTCTGGCATCCGGGTTCCACACCGCCCGGTGAAGTCCTCGGTACCTAGACTGTCTCCGGTGACTGGGATCAGCGCCGCGTCCTTGCGGGTGAACACTTCGTTGCTGGAGCAGTGGGATGGACCTCACCCGGTACCGGGGGGTTGAGACCGGTGTTGGGCGGGCGACTTCACTCTCCGCCTCGATGCAGGTTGGTCCGGCAACTACGACGTGGAATGACTTCTAGGGGAGCATTCCTGCTCTACTCTAAGAAACCGGTCTGCAGGAGATCTTCTTCCCTATACTGGGGATCTCCTGAGACATTCAGGGGGTCCCAGCGTGAGCTTCCCCGTAACGCCAGCCCTCTCTCTCATGGAGGCACGGGCGGTGGTGGCGTATGCAAGGCCAACGAGGCTAACGCTGCCCTTCGGCCATCGGAGTCGATGGTGCCGGTAGGTGCCAAGGGGCTCCCCCATTCCCCGAGTCAGGGGAGACTCCCTGGCTTGAGACGCTGGTGCCAGCAGCGGGTCTTCGTGACCCAACTTCTGTGCGAATTGGTGCTCCACCCTGCCTGCTCCGATGGTGCGGGAGAGTATCCATGCTCCGAGTGATTCCATCTCCTCGGTGTCGAGTCGGGTCGGTGCCGATGGTGCTTTCTGCACTGGTGGCATGCTGGATATCACAGCGAATTGGGTTGTCTCGGAGCCGGCTTGGGACTCCATGTGCCAAGCTTTCAGGCGGATTTTCCGGAGGTCTGAAAGCCTTACGATCTGTTCACTTCTCCGAAGAGCTTCCCCCCCACTCTTCGGTCAGTGGGGGTCCATTCGCAGGAAAGCCTTCCCGCCAAAAGCATGGCTTGAAGCCATGACACCGGAGCGTACCTGCTCCCGGTAAAGTCTGAGCTAGACTATCTCCAAGTCTCTAACTGTGACTACAACAGTTACTAATATAACTAACTAATTAACACAAAAAATCCTAGTCTAAAGTTTAAACACGGGGAATTAAGCGCTTGCAATGCAAGCGCAGGCAGTTCCAGTAACCATCACAGGTGGAAAGAAGGAACTGAGGGGTCGTAGGGCCGACAGTGCCTCATATATCATAGCATGTGCGTGGGACTCCAAGAGGCACCAGAGCCAGCCCTACAGGATCTGCTAAGGGGAAAAAGGTTCCGGTAGCCGTGCATGGAGGCATGGACACACCTAAAGTGGAACGGACATGAGCAAGCTCTCGAAGAAGAACATGTCCTTGTGAAACTGAAAATTATAAAGAACTGAATTAGCCTGAGCAGCCAAAAAGGTTAATATTGCATGATGTCAAAACCAAAATGACAGAAGTTAACTGGTGTCAATGATTCGCTCTTTCCTCTTTCAGAGAATTACAAAACTGGTTGTCAGTATTGCTAAGACCTAATAATCATTGTGATTGATAGACATCTCTAAAAGTCAATTATACAAAAGCAAAGTGATTTTTTTCCATTTACTCCAACACTTTCACCTAGATAATAAGTACAGTTTAATGTAAACTATTTTTTTGTGGCAAAAGTTAGAAAGGATCAATCTGTGTGGTTAACATAATCCGTAACACCTCAACTGAAAATAAATCATTCAAAACTCAAAGACAAAAAAATGCAAATTCTATATTCATAATTTCAAATAAAATATTTGAAGCAGCACAAGTTTGAATTTTCAAAGATGAACTTTTAAAACGATTCTAACATTCAACTGAGAAATAAAAGTGAATCTGTCTAGTGAAGACAATAACAACGTTGGGCCCTATTAACAGCATTTCTGAGATGTTTTGATGCACACTTAGCTGAAATACAATATACCAGATGAAAGGGCAGGAATTTGATGGGATTTTTCCTATCAAAATTATAGGGTGGGATTTTCAAATGGGCTATTCATTGTCCTAACTCTGCTCCTGGTGCCAGGTCTGGGCACTATTTGAAATCCCACCCATGATGGTTTATCCACTGTTGTCTAGTTGATTTTGTAATTGTAGAAAATTGGAAAAAATGAAAGACTTATATAGTTAGTCGTGTGTTCTTAACTAGACTGGCATTGAATTTATGAGGCCATTAATTGACTAGAGATATGGCACAGGGTAACTCTATAGGAGGAGGAGACCACAGACATGTCAAAGTACACCAACCTTGCATAGCGTGTGGCATCAGTAGGCAGGGGTTATTTGAAGGAGATTTTAATCTAAGGCCCTGTGATAGCTTTCCATAGGCTAAAATAAGATCCCATCATGATATTTTTTAGAAGGAGCGGGGGATAACATTATTTTCCTCTATGGTAACAATCATTTTAAGTTGAATTCCCCTGTTCAAATGTGAATTTACTATTGATTTTCATTTAAAAAAAAATCAGTAAAGACCACATTGCTCTTGTGTTCTAGGCACTTTTGCCATCATTAAAAATGCAACTCACATGCTGTTTTTCAAAATTGTAGAACAACATCTCACCACACCTTGAATCTCCAAAAGAAACACCACTTCTGTCCTCCTCGAAAACTGTTTCCCAAAGATGAGCTTTTTTTCCAGAGTGGCTATTTTTGGCCCAAATGCGAGAGTGCATGGGAAGACAGTAGAAGTTATAGAAAGACTCACTTTTTCCTAACATCAATCAGGGAACTTTGTTAGAGTAATAAATCAATGATTTTTGCTGCATACTGTGTATGTTATAACATGCTTGCAAAAGATGAATACTTCCTAAAAAGAAAAGGGTAAGAGTGGGAAAAAAACTGCAAGAGAGACAAACAAGCCAAAATTAAGTTTAATAATAATGCTTGTAAAGAGTGATAAATGAAAGTATTAGGATGGCATTCTGGCCCTGATTCAGAAAAGCACTTACTCACTTGCTTAACTTGAAGTCAGTGGGATTGAAACATATGCCTATGTGTTTGGCTGAATCATGTTCTCAGTCCTGAACTCAGTCCCTGTGACTGAATGTACTGCTGGACTCTTGGGATAGCATCAAATATTGAGTGCCATATCAAAATACAGAAGGGGAAGACGGGAAGGACAGAGGTTCATTCAATATCTATGGCTGTACCCTAAGACTCCTGGATTTTGGGAGTACAGTCTCATGATACTTATGGATGATTCTCCAGTTCTGTGCTCTGCTAAAAGGCAAACATTCTGCTCCCATCCCTGCCAATGCATCCTGAAGGAAAATTCCCTGTAATCCCTAAATTGAGTGATTGATCCCTATGAATGGAAGCAAGACTTATCTTAAATGTTTAATTCCATTTCCATCCCATATAGAAAGTGCTGCAATGCCCAGGCAGAAAGGGAGGAGTTCAGGCATGAGGACAAGATTTTCCCTTCAATTTGTCAGCTAGTGTTGGTTTGCATCCCACTACAATGACTTGAATGCATCTTTGTGTCTGTGCCATCATTTTTGTTTTCATATTTGTTATCCAAGGGTATATGCCCGATAGTACATTTGGATTTATGAAACATATGTTTAGCAGCCAGCTTAGGGAAAACAGTTGAAGGGAAGACATGAATAATATTAGATGTATTACAAAATCAGGAATTAACTGTGGGTTTTGTCCTTAGAACTCCATCTATAATTTCTTAGTAGATTTGATCAGAATCCCCCATGAACCCTCCAGTGAACCCTCTTCACTTTATTTCTACCTGAAGAACTTTAGAATTCCATGGAATCTCAATCAGAAACCGCACTCCCCTTTCCCATTGGTCCCGCTGTTTGATTTGAACTTGTTGGTTCTTCTCTCTCTTTCCCCTTTAGAGGGTATCCAAACATTAATATTTTTTCCCATTACAAAAAATATTAAACCCTTCTGGCAGCTTGATTTTTGGTCTTATTTATTTTTTTAGAATTTATCATCTACGGGGCTTCCCCCTTTGTAATTTCTTTCCTTTAGCTCTTTTTGTGTCCTGCATTTTGAGGAACGTTGGCAGCAGCCTTCATTTACATTATTTAATCTTCATGTCACTCTTTTGAGCTGCTGTTTCAGGCTTATCTCTATCACCTAACGTTCACTTTTCTTATCTCACTTCAATTTGCTTTCTTGGTTTTAGTGAGGCATTTTTTAAAATATTCCTCACACCAGATCTCTACTGAAAAAAGAAATAGAGAACCAAACTGTGTTCTGTTATGCCAGTGTAACCTTAGTGATTTTAATGAGGAAACAGTTGTAAATGAGAGACAAGTTTAGCTCTCAGTCTCTAGTGGCTAACTAAGCTGTCTATCTGAAACTGGTAATGGCAGATGAATCAAAGGAATGACTAGAGAAGAACTCATAACTGATATATGTGATCTATTATTCTGCACAGTGATGGCATGCAAGGCAACCAAATGATGAAACTTCTAGATGAAGGAGAAATAGTTTCTTCAGCATCAGGCTTGATATCTCATGAGATTTGATAACTTTGCATCAATCAGAATACCAGATTTCGTTAAGAACAACATTTGTTAATGGATTTAGTTAAAGGTAAAATTAAAATAAAAGGATCATATATTACAGTGATCCTGCTGTCTCTTTTACATTCTTTTCCTCCCCACACTGGTAGCAAAACCTCAATGATTACTTACAGCTCCCTGCTGTGATCTGTAGAATTTAAAGGAAAATTACATCTTGCTGCCATTTCTCTAGTTCAGTTAATAGCGCCGTTGGCTTTAGCAACTGTTAATTAGACATTAATTAGATTGCCTGTGAATTCCATATAAACACCACATTCATAATTGTGTTAATGAGTGAAATAAGCAAACATGTCTCATCATCAAAAGCAGTAAAAAAAAAAAAAAAAATGTATTGACCTAGACTTTGCTATATTAAAATAGAGAACTTGTTTCAATTCAAGCAGAACTACTACTCCACTCTGAGTGCATTGGATCATCCAGAAAATCATGAGCTGGGCTCAGCAGAATGAAAACAAGAGTTAAAAAAAACAAAAAAACAATCTGTTATTCAATCTGTTTTCTTGCTTGTCACCTGGATTTCAGGGCAGCTTTACACTTGAGGGCAGGCGTGATGATAACTGAGCAGTACATAGGTTTAAACCGTAAGGTTTCTCTCTGCTGAAAACAGCTTTCACAGATATTTCAAAGACTCCAGAAGCACAAAACATACTATACTGACCTCCTCCATGACATCTCCTCAGAGCCGGCCTTAGGAAAAATGGTACCCTGGACAAATTATATTTTGGCATCCTGGCCCCTGCTGCCTCCCTGGCTCCCCACCTATCTCCCTGGCCCTTGCTGTCTCCCAAGGCTTCCCAGTGCTCCCTGCTGCCTCCCTGGGCTCCCTCACCCGTCTCCCTGGCCCTTGCTGTCTCCCCAGGCTCCCCACCCATCCCCCTGGCCCTTGCTGTCTCCCAAGGCTTCCCAGTGCTCTCTGCTGCCTCCCTGGGCTCCCCACCCATCCCCCTGGCCCCTGCTGTCTCTCCAGGCTCCGCATCCCTCCCCATTGCCCCTGCTGCCTCCCAGTGCTCCTCCCCCCATTACCTCTGGGCCTCACTGCCTTCCTCCTCCCATTACCCCAAGCTCCCTTCCACAACTTAACACCCCAAGTCTTCCCCACCCCTTGCCACTTGACCATGGCGGAGCCCCCTGGTGGTTGTCTACATCACCAACCCATAAGACTGGCCCTGCATCCTCTATCTCTGAAGTACATGCAAGAGCCTCACTCAGCAAAGTGAAAGATGAACATAAAGAAAATGTGTTTGATTTAAAAAACGAAAACAACACAGGACAGATCACTTGTAATGTCATGCTAAGAAATTGAAACCCAACAACTTGATAGATTGCCAGGCATTTGTTTGGACACAATTCTAGGTCCCTGCTGAATTTTTTGTGAACTTGTATTCCTGCAAGAACACACTTTGATGTTATTTTTGTACTTCTGTTACTAGAGGAGTGGGGAAAATAGTGTTGTTAATTAAGTCAGTTAATTAAACTTTTTACAACTGATGTGTGTGACAGGAGTGTCTAGAAGCCCTAGTTTACAATTTTCAAACAAAGCCAACTGGAAAATTAAAGACAACCAGTCACAATCAGCATTTTGCTATAAAATAACTCCTATGCAAACTAAGTATCATTGGTTTTATACATTGAACGAATGAGATCATATAAATCTTTCACATAATTAATGCAAAGGTGACCATCTTCAGATATTGAATGCATACATCCGTATAGCTTATATGTGAGAAAATAGCTATCATCTATGCATATGAAAGAAAACAAGTTACACCAGCTGAGAATCTAGCCTTATACATATATAGGGCTAGATCCTTAATTGGTGTAAGTTGTTCTATTGAAACAATGACAATTTACACCAGCTGAGCATCTGCTTCATATCCCAATCAAATGCCCAATTGCCCAAACCTACACATGTGGCATGGAAGTGTTAAACACACACGTGTGAAGACCACATTTAAAATAAAAATTAATATCCACTGATGCAAAAAAGTGTGGGGTGTAAGGCAGGGAAAGTGCAGAACAAAATAAAAGACAATAAAAACCTTATTCAGCCTGGATCAAACAGCAGAGAGAGAGCAAATTCAAAGTCAACCAGTAAAACACAGACTAATACATTTCTGAGAAAGGAAGGAAGAAATATACTTTCTTACGAGCAGTCTTGAAAAACACTCAGACACAGGAGGACACTGAGACCCCCCGTTATTCCACTGCAAAGTCTGCAAACTCACACTTCACCAGCCATTTCCTGTCCACAGAGAAATCATTGAAGATCAGGCTTGTTGAAAAAGACACACAGCTGGATGTAGAGCAGAGCTTTAAAGAAACATTATCAACTCCAGTTTGGCCCCAGATTTAGATTTTTAAAAAAACATGTTTTCACAATCCCTGCCTGAGTAAAATGATTGGCTTTGTTTTTAAACTTTGATGGAAACAGTTGGTTTTGAACAAACAGTCCCGTGTAATGTTTGCAACCCGAACATGGTAGCACTGAGAATCTGAAAGTGAAACTAACTGTAATTGAAAATGAAACCAACCTTAGTGCCCCAACTAAGAGAACAGAAAAACGAAACAAGCTGCACATACAACGAAGGGTAAAGTGAACTGTTAAATGTTTGGGTCTAGTCATCTGAGAGCCAAAACTCCAAAACTCATTGGAGTCAGTCAGTGAAAAGTCAGTGAAAAGTCTCTCATTGACTTCAACGGCTGTATATCAGCCCCTCAATTGGTACAAGGTATCATCTATTGTATATTTAGCCGTATAAGTACTTGAATATTTAATATTTAAACATCTAATCTCCTTAATCATCTAAATTGTAAAATAGGTAAAGAGACATGCGTGTTTATAGTCTATGGCAGTGGTTCCCAACCTGTGACCCGCCGCTTCCCTCCCGCTGGCTGTGGAAGGACCCAGGCAGAGCATGTTGCTGTGGGGCTAAAAGACCGGTTCAGGCTCCTTGCTGCAGCCAAGGAGATGGGAGAGCAGCGCTTCCCTCCCCCTGGCTGTATCAGGGAGCACAGCAAAGCGCTCTGCCTGGGTCCCTAGGTGATGCGGTCCTTGCTGGAGCCAGAAGGAGGGGAGCACTGATCTCCTGTCCCACTGGCTGCAGAAGGGAGCCACTGCCTAGGGATCCAGGTGGAGTACATGGGGAACAGGATGCATGCGGTTTCCCTGCTGCAGCCAGGCGGATGGGAGAGCCTCCCTGCTGAACTCCTTCCATCTGGCTGGAGTGGGGAGTCTGCTGATGGAGACTGGTGGCCCTTCAGGGTAGTAAAAATTATATCTGTGGCCCTCAAGCCAAAAAGGTTGGTTTTAAGTTGGCTGAAATAAATTTAATGTCCCTCTCCAGTTTCATATGGTGACCACCATACTAATAGCAAACCCAGCTCAGACAGAGGAGAAGGAAGGAAGTTGTCTCACACTTCTCTTGCTGAGCAGAGAGATCAGTAGCCTCCAGAGAATGTTGCAGTGAATTTAGATGGAGAGTGTTATGCTGAATTCCTTTTAATTGCTTGTATTGAGAGAAAGAAACCAGCACAGGATCACAGAGAGATGCAACACAGGCAGCGTCTTTATTGAACTAACACTAAAACCAGTCAGGACTGGCTGAGCTATCCCCTAATAGTCTAACTCTATTGCTATGGCAACAAGCTAAGCTCTGTTGCTACGACAACCTAGGCAATTAGGCAAGACACAAAATACACAACAGGAAGGATATCTTCCACCAGATTTTATGGTTTTTCCCCTGAATACAAGGCTTTTGAAATGAGATTATGAAGGACTGTATAACAAATTATTAGCATTAACACAGGGTTCTGGTAATGGTAATAAAGGTTATGAAAGGTCCAGATGTTAGTTAACATACTGTTTCTTGCTCACATCATCACATAAGGGCTAGTTGACAACTGCATATGATGTTCTAAAAATGGAAAAAATAATTTATATATTTCATGCTAAGCTAAAACATCAAATTTAGTCAGGACTGCTGATGCATTTTCTGTATTTTGCATCTTAACACCCAGGACACTTACAAGGAAAATGAAAAAGGAAAGATATAGGGAATAACAGAAACAAGGAATGTGGGAATTTATAAACTCTGAGCAACATCTCAGAGACTTAAGGCTCAGCGGTCTGATGGATATCTTAACTGGGAAAGATAAAATGTGGTACAAGTGCTCAAATCGGTTGCTATAAGCATAATTACTTCTCCACTCTTACAGCTAGAACAAATCCTCAAAAAATCCTTTACCCATCCTTCAAGTTTTTTGGTAATTCTAAAAGGAATTTTTCTTCACTTGCTCAGTCACTTTGCTAATGGGTTTGTTAGTCCTGTAACAGCTTGATCACTTTTTTAAAAAGGGATGCAGAGGAGTGCTGGGAAAAGTGGCAAAGTAAAATAGAGATGAATAAATTATTTTTCTTTTATTCCCATCTCTTTGAAGTATGCAAGGAATATAGTGAGTATTTAAGTATAAAAGCCTGCCTTTCTTTATTTTAAAAGGAGTTTTGATATCTTGCCTCTTTTATTTGCATTTCTGCTTGTTTCTTCAGAAAAAAACAAAACCCAGTTACAAAGTAGCAGTTCATCACAGGTCAATGCAGCTATACTAGACCAGCTGTATGTCTGCATCTCTAAGACAACTTGACACATGGTACCCCAAACTGACATCACTCTTTTTCTCCATGGAGAAGGCTGGGGCAATCCAATGGAGTTATTTCTATGCACAGATGTGAGGCAAGACCCATACATTTCACAATACTCATCCACATATTACTGAGCATTGTCCAGTAAGCATTAGGGATGTCCTGTGGATGACATGATGCCTTCTATAAGGGGCATTCAATCTAGAATAAACATTTTGGACCAGTGCAGCTATGCTGATTTTTTTTCCATAGATTTATAGATTTCAAGGTCAGAAAAGATCATTATGATCACCTAATCTGACCTCTGGCATACTGAGCCATAGAACTTTATCTAGCGATTTCTGCATCAAACACAATAACTTCTGGTTCAGTTACAGCATACCTTTGAGAAAGGCATCTAATCTTAATTTAAAAACTTCAAGTGATGGAGACTCCACCACATCTTTAGGTAGGTTGTTCCAAGGATTAATTACCCTGAAAGATAAAACTTTGTGCCTTGTTTCTACTGTTAATTGAATTTACACCTGTTGAGGATCTGGCCCTTGGTGTGAGGAGATTTGGTATAATGTTACCTTCCTTCATAGAATCACAGAAGATTAGGATTGGAAGAGACCTCAAGAGGTCATCTAGTCCAATATTTTTCAACAACCGGTCCATAGACTGGCACCAGGTCCCTGAGATCTCCCTGACTGTATAGGACGCCTGCGATCTCCCTGACACAGTATAGGAAGCTGGTCCCTGGTATAAAAATGGTTGAGAAACATTGATCTAGTCCAACTCCCTGCTCAAAACAGGACCAACCCCAAATAAATATTTATATATTCATATTTAGCATAGTATTTATTTTGATTCCTGATAGGTCTATTGTCATTTGGTGTGTCATTGGCATCATTTAAAATAACACCACAATGAAATAATGCAAGACGCAAATCCCCAGCACATGCCATCCCCAGCAGAACCCAATAGGGGGTCTTTCCCCACCAAACCCTGTCCACACAACACTTGTACCTTCCGCCCTCCTCATCCCCCCACCCATGGCAAAAAGATAGACCTTGCAGCATACTCTGAAGGTCAACAATCCTGGACTCTTTGCGACCACAAGTGGAAGTTGAGTCACCGCTGATGAAGAATGCTCTATCATCAACTCATGTTCTATTACACTGAAGGGACTAGTACTCGGACATGTCTGCCAACCACAAGATGTTTAAGTCGATCTCAAGCTTGGTCTAGCATGTAAATTTGCATATATAGACTGAAGAGCAAATTATGCAAATATGTATTTAGGGATTTAAAAAACCTGGTTCATTGATCTGTTAGACTACAACAGCTTCTTCAGAGCCATTAGCATCTGTTCCGTACGTTCATATTTACAGAATTGATACAATGCGTTTTAACCATCCAATAAAAGAATGTAACAGGTCTGTTGTGTCCTACTGCATAGTTAGAATCCTATATTGATGCTAGATGCATTTTAATATCAGACAGGCCACAAAAACCCTTTAATAATATTTATTTGGACATTTTAAAAACACAGTTCTGCACCGAAAATTCTAATTAAAAATTGAAATAAGCCCATGTTCTTCAACTAACTGAAAACTACAGTTCTTGGCCAACCTAGGATTGTTTTTAATATAGCAAAGAGAATGAGATCATAACTAAAGATTAACTGCTAGACAAACTTTATTTCCATCAGTTTTATTTGCTGTTGTCTTAAAAGTTTAAAACAGCCAAAGTTATCTGTTTCTGAAATGTGTTAAAAATCTGTTCATAGCTGAGATGAAATATGGTACACCAGGCTGCAGGGAAAAAATCTCTATTTTTCTGCTGTGTGGAAGAGCTCAAATATATATACATATAGTGACACTCACCATATCACATTCCTCCTTTGGTATGCTGTTAGGAGCAAACAGCAACATTTTTTTCCACTTCTCCACATGGCTTCAGATGTTCTGTTTTTTCAGAGGATGTTTCAGGCCCCATCACTCAACTTTTGAAGCCATATGGTCTGATTTTTTGTGGCAGAATCTCTGGTTATTTGTGCTGCTGTGTTAGTGAACACATAGAAGTTAGTAAGTGAGCTCTCTTCCCTACAGAGGGAGCTGTTGTGCCAAAGCTGTGCTGAAATAAGATTCCCAATAGGCCATTTTAATCAGAAAAAGCATAAAGAGAAGGCTTCAGGTAACATTTTCATTTCTGTAGGCAAAACAACAGTCACTCCCTCCTGGTTTTTGGCTCTCCTATTCTGCCCCAGTTCTTGCAGCATCAGAGGCAGTAATATCATATTCATTCCCAGCCTTCATATTGTCTGTAGTCACTTTGCCTAGAGCACAATGGCCTCAATTTTCATAAGTGACTAGTGATTATGGAAAGGGTTCAGTTTAAGATTCACATCACCTCATTTGGTTTCAAGATCGTTTCACCTAATGAATGTGGCAGTTATTTTCCAAGCACTGAGCATGAACTCCTGAGGAATATGTAAAAACTGGAAAAAACAACAAACTAAAATGTCATGGAAGCATAAACAATATGGCTAGCCTTTTCAATATGCTGCAAAACTAGTTCTCTGTATTTTCAAAAATGCCTTAAAACATACATCCAAAGCCAGTAGGGGGTAAAACATCTTTTGTTTGACTACCATTTGGCTGATGTGAACATTAAAAGTAGCATTATTCTTCCATATACTAAACTCAAATTCTAAATCTGTAAGCAATGCATAGCAAAACTGTGTTTGCTGATGTCTTGGATGGTGCTAAAACAAAAGGAACAAGAATATATCTTAAAAATGTATTGAAACACAAAAGATGGCTGTCTTAAGTAGGCACCTCCTCACTATCAGATAAGGTGCCTGATTGTCCACTAGGCAGGAAATACCAGGATGGGAAACTCCATGAATTTCAGCTATAAGTTTCCTGCAGTTTTTTCCAGTGGAGGAAAGGAGCGAGGCACATCACACACATCCTTAGATCCTAAAGGCTGAGGGTCAATCATTGTGACCTAAGATTCTCTTAATGCCAACTGGCAAGGAGGGGTTACAGGAATCTCCTATATCTGATACATACATTCTAGTTTACCACAGAATGTCATGTGAGGTCTCAAATGAAAGCCACACTGGTCCTCAATATCACTGTGAAATGTATGTGCAGATATTATGGAATGCGTTATGTATATATACAAAAATATGTTCTTTAAATCTGTATCAAAGTATTAGTCACCACTAATGATGAAAAACAGGTTTTCTGTCAAACAGATGTCTAGTCATCTAGCTGTTTACATGTACATTGAACATTGTCTCATCCACAACAGTTCTCCTATCACTAGTTTGAACTGAATGCAAATGAAGGGTTGTAAGTACATCAGAAAGGAGGTAACAGGAAAAGAAAAACAGTGGGGGGAAAAGAACCTTATCTTGAGATGCATATCAAGGATTTTCTAGAGTGTATTCTGGAGGACAAGGGGGATGCTTGGACACCGCCCCCCCACGGAGGAACTATAAGGACAACGATTTTGCTTCATGAAAAAGGGGTCTCAGCCAGGTTTCGTTGAAAATGCTGGAGAGAATTTTGGGTGAGAAAAGCGTCTTTAGACAAGAGAGTAACTTGTTAGTTTGGTCACTACGCAGTGTGCTATGATTTTGTTTTATATGTAGCCATTTGTTTCCAATATTCTTATTCGTTGTCGTTTGAATCTGTTCTTTAATAATAAACTTATGCTTGTTTTCGCTATAAATATATCTAAGTGCTGTGTAGTTAAGCAAAGTGATGGTCCTGAGGTGAATCTGACAAGCTGCTGTGTACTGTCAGCAGGCCTGGTAATTCTGTGAGTGCCAGTGGATAAGGGGCTGGACAGATACTGCAGGGAATGCTCTGAATATTCAGGGGTTGGCCTGTCAAAACCTGTACAGAGAGTGCAAGGCCTGGGGGAAGGGCCTGGAAGGCAATGTGTGTGTTGCCAGAGGAAGTTTCAGGAAACTCATCCACAGCAAGCACAGGCAAAACTGCTTCATGCTAAGGGCAGGTAGAGGTGAGGTGCCTCAAAACCCTCAGGAGCACCGCCATCATGCAGAGGCTAAGGGGGAGATATTTGAAGGCACAAAAGGCAATTATTTGCCCAATGAGAGTCAATAGGAACTGTCTCTAATTCCCATTTGGGTCTCAAAATAAAATTCTCTCTTCCCTCAGACTCTCCATACTAATTTCCTGTACCCCTCATCCTTCATAGCAGCACAGATCTCCTTACAAGCCATGCTGCTGGGGGATCCTTGCCAGCTGCTGCCCTGAAACACATTAGGCCTAGGGAAACACTAGAGGCAATAATGTAACTTCCAGTGAACCCCTTTGGCACGTAATTTGCAGTCTCATGAAGACTGAGCTAATGGACTGGGAGGGTGGTGGCGAATACTGTTTTGTCTCTGGAGTAGGCACTTTGCCTCAACACCAAGCAGCAACAGCTGAAGCAAAGAAGGAAAATGACATCCAATGGCCAACAATATAGATGAGCTGGTGAGCTGCTACTGTATAGTCAGAGAAGAAGGGTAGAGAAAGATGCCCTACACTCTGTGGGTCATTCAACACTTGGAGGGGTCTGCTCCCTTTATCCAATCAGCAGCTCAGCTGATAGCCAGGTCCTGCCATGGGCCAGTCTGCCCAAATGAGCAACTGCTTTAATATAGAATTTCCAGATCCCACACTATTATTGCAAGTCTCAGAAGTCTAGGAGTTTGGGATTTTTTGTTGGTAGCTCCTCATGTTCTTCTGTAGCCTCCTTGACATTTCTCAAAATGGCAACCAATTCCCATTACTCTGAACAGGATGAAGCCAGTGTGCCTCAGCTAAGATGGCCATTTCCCTACAAGCTTTCCAGCTGGAAGTGATGAAGGGCATTTTGTGAAACCAGCCGGCTGTCCAAGCCACTGTCAATTATTGGAACGAACTATCAATTATTTTACTTATTAGCAGGCCTTTGTGCTAGTGCTTTGGGCTAGTGCTAGTCTATCAGTGGGTTTTCTGTCTTTTTAATAGGGTCTCCCTCCAGCCACTCCTCTTGGAGCATACTGCTTTGTACCTGGGCCATGCAGCTTTGGGAGGGTGAGGCCTGCTGCTGTCTCCCACTCAGCAGTCTCTGAGGGGGGCGCAGTTCTCCTCCTGTTCGCCACTCCTTCCTGGGGCAGATTTTCCCTGGTTAAGCTCCCCCCATCGAGACAGAAGAAGCCTTGCAGGTGCACCTTGTTGGTGCTGAACAGGCCTAGAAAAGCTGGTTAATCTCCTCTCTGCCAGAGTGAGGGCATGTCCCTTCACACATACAGTGACTTGAAAAACTCCTCAGTGCTTTCACAACCCTTAGATGAACTGATTTCTGCAATTGTTTTGTGCCAAGTCGGGAGGTCACACTAAAATATGTATTTTCAATTACAGAATAAGTAAAAAAAAGTGTTGTTTTCTCAAGTTAGACATGTCTTTTTTGTAAGACGGAACAGGATCCATGTTATAGGTGTCCTGTAAATCTTCCCAACTAGAAATCTTCCATGGTGTGATAATTTTCACTACAGTCTGAGATCTGTGAAGGTCACCTTGACAACCAACTTTAAAAAAAATAAAAGCTTTCAAAAAATAAAAACCCAAAGAAATGAGATCGAAACTTGGAACTGCACTATGCAGCTACCCATAGTGCCATTTCAATAAAGCCTTCAGAAAAAGAAATGGGACGAGTTCCATTTACTAGGTAGGGGATGATTTTACAAACAGGATATTTACTTTCACACACAAGTAATCAGGTTCCCAGGAGCAGCCTATCCATTACAGGAATTGTTTCCTTCAGTTGATTGCTGCTTACCTTCATGTTAAGAGAACCTGACAGCTTTAAGTGGATTTCACAGAGGCTGGTTGAACTGAATGTATGCAGACAGTTTTTTTTGTTTTGTTTCGTTTCGTTTCTTTGGTGTTTTTGTTTGTTTGGTTGGTTGGTTGGTTTTTTGTTTTTGGCAGTGATGTCATTTTGGTAGGATTGTTGTCAGTACAAATTGTATCCAAGAAAATACCAATTCGTGCAGTGAAAGCAAATACCCTGTTTGCAAAATCATTCCCAATAGTAAATGGAACTCCTCCCATGTTTTTTTCTGAAGGCTTTATTGAAATGGCATTATGGAACAGATAATCAGAACAGCCTGGGTGCAATTCAGGAGTGTCTGTTCTGCCCTAGGACTGACCTTTTAAAACAGGATGAGGAAGCTGAGCAAGAGAAGAGGGAAGAGACTAGAAACTGTCCAACTTACAAGGGGTGGTGATTTTTTTTCTCTCTCTCTCTAACAAAGACACACACGCACCTTCCCTCCCTTCCTCCCAGAATGTTAGCCTAACCAGATAGCGACTTTGTTCTGGACTTTTACTTTGGGAGCGCTGAACCTGGGCCCTGTGGTAAGGTAAGGGCCTTTAACTGTTTTTCCATCTGAGGCGTCATTAAAGGAGACACGCTTTTTTTAATTAATTTGTTTTGGCATCTCATTGCCCTGATACCCAGTCATGGGAAAGTTACATTGGGACTCACCTGCAGTGCCACACCTAGCCAACAGGGGTCACAAAGGACGGCCTTTACAAACAGATAAAGCAACACTGCTAGAGAATTCAGTCCTGTTCAAACAAGTGGATTAGTCACATGAAGACAGATGGCAATGACTAACTGTTTTTCTTTCAATAGCAATGCAACCATTACATCTCTACTGCATTCCCTCTAGCCGGAGTTTCCACTAACACCTATCAAGGAAAGACAGCTCGCCTTTTCAAAGGCTATCTTCAGCACAAGGAACAGATCATTCTATGAGAGGCACCTGCAGCTAGTTCATATCTTATTGCTGGAAAGGCCTCGATAACAAATTTCCCCAACAGCTGCCTGAAGATTCTGGCCACCAGAGATACGGAGCAAGGAAAAGACGCTTGGAGGCTCACTTCATACATTCTCTTATTACCTACTAAATATTTTACTGGGAGTTTCTGCTCCAAAGAGGCTGAGTGAATCCAGCCTGTATTGCTACATGGTAAATGACATTAAGCTGTTTAAGCAAGCAGTGTTTGGAAAGAGATTGTAAAGAGTAACTAATATAGTGACTCTAGGCCAGTGAATTAGAGAGTTTGATTATAAATTTGGTTAAGAAGCAGTGTAGGATAAATCAAATTATAAATCAAGCAGAAGTATAAGATGACAAAATACAAACTAATATTTAAGATTATTAATTCACACTTTTCTTCTATATTTGCGGCATAGCCAGCAGTCCTTATGATTGCTTATCCATGTCAGGATATAAGGAGAGCCTGTCTGGTAACTCTAGGCAGCATAATCTATGTTTAGTTATCTTGGGAGTTAGCCAGAGACAACAACAAAGTTTGCTTGTGGCCAGTAGCTCCAATAAAGAACACAGTTTGTTTTTATTGTATCTGTGTCATCTCTACCATAATAGGTACTTCCAATGTAATGCATTAAATTGAACAAAGACATGTCTAACAACTAAAATCCTTTAAGACCCAGTGATACTCAATAGCCTAAAGTTGCTGGAAAAAGTCCCAAGAGAAAAGATGTGGTACATTTATCAAGAGTCAGTTACTTTGTTTTTCCACTTGTAACCAAACCCCAGTAAAAGAAAAAAAAAACCAAAAACCCGCCTTTAATGATCAACTAGAAAAGCTCCATAAGCACAGTAAAATGCAATTAGCAACTCAAAGAAAGAAGAAAGCCACAGGCCAAAACAAAGAAAAATGAAAGTCATGGTGCAGCTATGAATCTATATTTCTGCTGAGGTAGTAGATTTATTGTACAACATCTGGGTTCCAGTACTGTGATTTTTATGCTTTCTAAAATGAAGTGGTACAAGTCAGGATTAAAAATTTGAGGCTATTGATTCTAAAACTATTCCAGGGAAGTACAGGATGTACCAGAAAAATGCCATTGTCTTCTGGTACTTAGAAATCAATTTTCAGCATGTCGTAATCTTGCATGACAGTTTTTGATCATATTCACTTTCTTTTGCACCCACTGCTTTCTTCAGAAGTACATTCTCTGCGGCACTACAAACTTTGGTCTATGCAAGTTGTTTTAGCATGAAGCCTCAACAGTTAGTATGTCATTCATGCATACATGCCTGCTTTCATTTGTCCACACGTACTCAACAGGAATGCTTCTGTCAATGCACAATATGGTGCACCACAGGGAGGCATCCCAGTGTGCAACTTGTCA
Source organism: Emydura macquarii macquarii (assembly GCF_026122565.2). Taxonomy (NCBI): domain Eukaryota; kingdom Metazoa; phylum Chordata; order Testudines; family Chelidae; genus Emydura; species Emydura macquarii. Next base: position 39,387,675 of record NW_027132610.1, on the reverse strand, counting down.
TCGTCTGGCACACTGTCTTTTTGAGAATTTTGGCAATGTATGGTGCAGCAGATATGAGTAGTCCAGGAGTGAGTGGGAGCGAGGGGTCACATTCCCATCATGCAACTTTCTCCATCCCGTGATGCCATCCATATCCCATAATTTTCATACCTTTTTTAAAAATTCCACAAACCCATGCAGCATTTTCCACGGTCTGCTATCTGTGACAGAAGCAGGGAGCTTGCACAGCTCTGAACTATTGTCATGAGTGTTTCAAACACAGAACGAATAATCCTCTGGTATTTGCAGAGCTCCAGGAAGAACTGCAGCAATGGGGAACATGATGATTTTGTGAAGGACAGGTTGCTGGGGAACATGGCCAAAACCGTTTCAAGGTTGTTGGTGGCATTCACAGAGTAGCTGCAGATGATGAAGCACTGCTTTTGGGCCCAAGAAGCAAGCACTGACTGGGGGGATTGCATCATAACATAGGTTTGGAATGATGACCAGTGGCTGCAGAACTTTTGGATGTGAAAAACCACATTCTAGATTTTTGTTTTGTGTTCACCCCAGCCCTCCAGCGCAGGGACACCAGAATGAGAGCTGCACTGACAGTTAAATAGTGAGTGCCGATTGCACTGTGGAAGCTTGCAATGCCAGATTGCTACTAGTCAGTGGGAAAGCATTTTGGAGTTCAAAAATCCACTGTGGGGGCCATTGTCATGCCTTTTTGTAGGGCCACTAATCGTCTCCTGTTATGCAAGACTGAGACTCTAGGTAATGTGCAGGACATAGTGGATGGATTTTCAATGATGTGGTTCCTGAACTGCGGTGAGGTGATAGGTGCATATCCCTACTTTGGCGCCAGCCTACCTTGCAACAGAAATGGCTACTTTTCTATGGTTATACAACCATTGGCGAATCACTGGGGACACATCCCCGACGTCAGTGCTGGCTGGTCAGGAAAAGTGTATGACACACAAATCTTTAAGAACACGGGACTGTTCAGAAATCTGCAAGTGGGGACCTTCTTTCCAACCAGCAGATAACCACTGGCAATGTTGAAATCCCAGTAGTGATCCTGGGGGAGCCATCATAACCCTTGCTCATGAAGCTGTACACTGGCCACCTTGACAACACCCAGGGAACTTCAGCTACTGGCTAAGCAGGTGTAGAATGACAGTTGAATGTGCTTTTGGTAGGTTGAAGAGATGCTGCCATTATTTACTCACAAGGTTGGATCCCACTGAGAAAAATATCCCAATGGTTATACCTGCCTGTTGTGTCCCGTATAATATCTGTGAGGTAAAGGGGGAAAGTTGCCACTGGGCTGGAAGGAGGAGATGGAGCGGCTGTCTGATGACTTTGAACAGACACAAGGGCTATTAGAAGAGTTCAACATGGAGCTATACGGGAGACGGAGGCCTTGAAAGAGCATTTTAACAATCAGCAACAGTAATGTGGTGTGGTGGACTATGCTCTACCTGGCTCTGAAGCTTTGAGGGCTATTAGGATTTGTGTGGGTGCTTGGTGCACTTTTATGAATATAAGTGTTAATGCATCTATTAATTCTGCAGTGCTTGCTGTACATTTATAATTACCATACTGTGTTTGTCACTGATCCTATGAGTTCTGTCGCCCCGTGCAATTAACAAGCAGTGGATGCTTTCAGGAGTATTAGGCATTCTGCAGCACGTGTTGTACAGTAATAAAGATGAATATATAGAAATAAAGATTTACCAAAAATTAGATTTTTATTGCATACAAAAACCAATGAAAATAGCCAATGCACAATTAAAGTAAGGACAATAACTTCTGAAATACATTGATGGAACAGAACTTAACAAGGGGAAAGAACATTCATGTCCACTTCTGTTCATTTTGCCTTCTTAATAACCAGTGTGGGGAATCAGAAGCACAGTTTGTGGCTGGTTGGGAAGTCTGACTTCAGTGTCATCCACCAGCTTTGGGAGAATCTGCTCTCCTTTTACAGCCTGCCCTGACCTTGGCATGTTCAGGTGGCTAGCCTAGGCACGGACAGGTCACTACCACCTCTTCTAGTACGAGTACGTTAATTAAAAGTCACTACCCATGCCCTGCTCCACTGGGGTTGGCACCATTTGTACTTTTAAACACGGTAATGGGAAATGCATTCACACACTTACCTGAGGTTCCTTCCCCTGCATCAGGCTTGCCTATGCTCAGCAGCCTGGACTGGCTACACTGCCGTGGAATCTTGAACCAATCCTGGCTCATGGCATAGCTGAACCCACTCTTGCATATCCCCCATCCTCCTCCTCTTCCTCACTGTTCACAGCAAGGATGTGTGTCTCAGGCTCCACCAAGATATCCACAGTGCTCTGCAGGGTGCTGGTTTGGTCTTCACCAGGCATGGCATGCGGCTTGTTGTAAAAAGCCACTGTGGCTCAACACCAGATCAACTGTTGGCCTTCATCACCTTCTGGTATGCCTGCTGCACTTCCTTTGCCTTCATGTGGCTCTGCTGCTGATCCTTGTCACACTCCTTCACCTCCATCCCTCATACAATTCTGCTCATGGATGTCCATGTCTCTGTGACTATTTCCCCACAGGCCCAAGAGATCCAATATTTCCTGTCTATTCTAGGCAGGAATAGGAGTTTGTAGCTGGTATGATTGGTTGGGCAGCTGCACACAACAAGGCAGAGCTACTAAGCG